>NC_047167.1:8242446-10642446 GCF_009819705.1 Hippoglossus hippoglossus | reverse complement strand
GATCATAGACCGTCTATAAATAGGTGAAGATGCAGAGTTTAATCGGGTTTAATTCATATATATATATGAGTTTAAACTTTGTTTTATAATGTGACATGTTTTATTTTGTCAAAACCACTGCAAGACAACATTAATGTATTTGTTTTAATCATAAACCTATTGATCCCTTTGGCATTTTCTGGCCATAAATGTAACTTTATGTTTATCAAACCTAATTTTGTAATTTTCTTTAAAGACGTTGATGAACAATATACATCTGATTTCTAAATGTTACAACAAAAAGGATTATTAAAACCCACAACATTTGTATGTGTATGAAGTAAAACATTAAATACAAAATATATATATCAAGGTAAGAACAGTATTATTGTGTTTACTATGGGTGTGCACACACATCTTACCAGTAGTCATGTGCAACACACCCATATTTGAAGTCTACTTCTGTTTTAATGTTTTAATGTTGTATTTTATGTTTTTATGTTTTTATTTTGTATGATTTGTTGCATTCTTTTTGCACTTTGGTCGAAACGTCATCTCACTCAGTCATATACTTTGTATGAGGATGAATGACAATAAAAGTTAACATAAACTTGTATTCTTGACTCTACAGTTATGAAATAATGTGAAAAAATATACAGAGTGAGTGTTGATTACACAAAGCAAGGTGGTCATCCATCATGTTGTCAACTGTAGGGAGAAATGTATGGGCAGCCTATTGGAGGTCTCCAACACCTATTTATAGAACATTATCTCTTACGGATGATTGTTAAACAATTACGTAACCGCAGTGCAATAGGGGGAGATACTGTAGTAGGTCACTGCTTTATCACTAAAAACAAATACCATCGAACATGTCAACCTCACCAAGGTCACTGAGATAAGTGCTCATCGTAAATAAAGCAGAAAAAAGTGAAAACATTCCTGAGCACAGTCTGTTGCTACATCTCCTGGATGCTGAAAGTAGTTACAATGAAAAGATGCTATAAATCCCATAGAGAACAATAGGCCTTTTTCACATAGGACATTTTACCATAGTGGCAAAACTACACTATTACTGATGGCTTTGTTCATTCTCATTAATGATTAATAAGTCGTAATAAATATTAGTGAATATCATATAGTTTTAAATATGATGATATGGTCCAGGTCAGAAATGATCAATGAAAGTCAGAATGGGATTTAAACCGCCACACTCTCTGTATGCCTTTCCTTCCTGCTTTGTTTTTTATCTCTATCGTTTTTACAGCCTTCTCCAAATCATCCCCACTGACTTCTGCTTCAGGCAACATTTTAGGCCCCCACTCATCTTTCATTCATATTTGAAATTCATATTATTAGTAGTAGTAGTTGTAGTAGTAGTGGTAGTAGTATTATAGAAGCTGCTTCCATACGAAAGCGTGTGAATCTAAGTCACATCATTGCATTCTCGTACATCCTCTACAGTGTGTGTATGTGTGTGTGTATGTGTGTGCGTGCTTGCGTGCGTGTGGACCTGCTGCAGCTGCTGTGAACGCGCTCTGCGCCTGCACTGTGCGTGACGTCAAACCAGCATGGCGGTCAAGGTGACTTCGGCATCGCTCCCTCAGCGGTGTTTCAACCTCTGCTTTTTCATACTTTCATGTCTTGTGTCGCTTTTTCCTCCGTCGGAACGATGGACGCTGCTGTGTGAACCGGGGGCCGGGGGCGGGGGCCGTGTCGGCAGCGGTGAACCCAGAGAGGCTCTAGCATCCCCGGTGCTAGCCGCCGCCGCCCCGCGGTAGCTCACTGGCCTTGAGACATCCACAACCTCGGGAGTTAGCGGCGTGATGCTAGGCGGCTACCGCACCTAGACCCACCGCGATAAGGACGCTCACCTCAACTGAACTCGCGTCTTTTCACCGCCGCCGCCGCTTCCTCGGTCGTCGTCTCGCAAGTTTCCATTTTAAAGCGTTGACGTGTCCTGACAGCAGCGGTGTGTGTGTGTGTCCTCGTCCTGTGACAGCGGCTCTTGCTAGCTGGCTACACAGTTGCCAGTGGGAGCTTGTGGACACTCGTTCACTAACATTACGGGTCAGTTCTTTAAGGAACTGAATCGTGATGTTTGTGCACCAGGGCGCAGTCGTTTGTCCTTCGTGTGCGTGTATTTCATGTCGGGTTGCTTCCCCTTCCCCGCAGTGGACGTGTCAAGGAGACATTCACCCAACCTCTGCCTCTTGTTTTGCTCCAGTTCGCCGCAGAAAACGAGCTTTAACCGGCAGCTTCTTTCGTCTCAATACAAAAACATTCGCTTTCACTTTGTCCCACAGTGTCCTGATTTTTTGTTGTTGTATTGTGTTGTTTTAGGTGCAATCTACTAAACGTGGGGACCCGAGTGAGCTGAAATCAATCTTCCAGAGGGTAAGATGGGACACAAATCTGTGTTTAATCCCTCTCTCCGTGTCGGGCTATGTTTACCTCGCATATATGTATTCACGTCTGTACATGTCCCGTATTTGTGGAACAGCCACATCTGTACAAAACATCTGGTCCCAAGACTTCACTCGGAGAAGGATCTTGTGGGATTGTGTCATGGGGTTTAAATTAAAGCATTAGCCACAGTTAGAGGTCCAGCACAGACTGATGGGGTTACATTAACCTCACAGTCAACCGGAGGTGAAGAGGTTTTTCAGTTGTTACATTTTTCTTTCTAATACAAGTTGAAGTTTATACACAATTGTGGGTCCGACGTGTCAAGTCAGCTGTTTTGAACGCAGTGGTTGTTTTGTCATGACTCGCTGAGGTTGAAATGGGGCTGTCAGAGAATGTCAGTGCAGCTTAGACCTCTAATCTGAAGGCCCAGTGCTCAGGGACAGTGTGTCAGGTTTCGCTCCAGCACAGCACCAGCAAGGACGTGCTTGCTCTTGCACCTGAAGGATCAGGGATCACCCTGTCACTCTGGTGTGTAGACAACTGTGCGGTCGCAGTGAAGCTTACTGCATGACCGTGAAGTGTCATGTGTAACTGCCATAAGAGGAGTGTTGTTTAATCTTCACCTTTCTCCGAATGTCCTCTGCGTTGCGAGGGAGTGACCAGCCTTCATGGTGTAGTGTGGGCCAGCAGTTGTCGGTCAGCTGCTAAACACACACAGGTTAAATTGCTTTTACCAAAACATTGGCACACGTGTGCCTGCTCGTGCACGTAACGCCACAACTGTGAGATCGATGACCTTGATTTTTCCGGTTGCAGCATGAATCACCAGCCCAGTGAGGGAAAAGACCAATGACAGTCCCAAACCTCGAAATAATGATGTTTATAGCCAAGACATTTTGACACAAAAGCTAATAACTTGACAGTAATTATCAAGTGTATGAATTGAAACTTGCACATTAATGTTTGTGTAATGTTCACAGCCTGTCACACCAGCTTTAAACAAGTAACAAAGAGCCTTCAGTATACAGAGAACTGCTGACCTCACTCAAACCCATGTTCTCTACACAGGCCTCTGAACCAGCTCGGACGCTGTGAGGGTTAACTAAGCTATCGTCAAATCATGCTTTTGAGATGGATTAACTCTTGGTCATGTTAGCGTTAGCATCAGTGAAGTGTCATGTATCCATGTTAATGTTCTTTTTCTGTCTCTCCCCTCAGTATGCCAGTGTCGCGGACAATGAGGGGGAGAGGTTCATGACCCCGGGAGACTTTGTCCAGAGATATCTAGGACTACACACACAGATCCACCACAACCCCAAAACTGTGCAGCTCATCGCTGCAGTGGCTGACACCACAAAGGACGGGTGCGTACACACACACACACACACACACACACACACACACACACACACACACACACACACACACACACACACACACACACACACACACACACACACACACACACACACACACACACACGGCTCATCAACACCAATTTACACTTTATTGAGCCATATCTGATTAGTATTTACCATTATCAGCCCTTGGAGATAAGATAAAACTCCCATTGAGTCCTATTCTCCTGACTGTTATTTTATTCATGCACAGAACCCTCAGTGAAAAGTAGACGTTTTATTCAGAAATTACACAGTTTTTATAAATCAGATGTAGGTAATCTTATTTGCTGTCTGGCCTTTCAGTTCACACACAAACGTTTAATAACGGTTTGCATTTTGTACTGTTGTAAATGTTTCAGTCTTTTGTGAGTTCAGTGAACTGGTTTCTCAACCAACCCTGTTTTACCTGATCTTGGCTTCTTTCCAGGTTCTGTGGTGTGTTTGTGTTAAACCATGTTTCTTTTTCTTCCTCCCGTCTCGTGCACCGCCCCCTACCGGCAGGCTGATCTCATTCCAGGAGTTTCTTGCTTTTGAGTCGGTGTTGTGTGCGCCTGACGCTCTCTTCATCGTAGCCTACCAGCTGTTTGACAAGAATGGATCTGGATCTGTTTCCTTCGGTATGAGCCGTGGCTTTTTATGGGTTTTTGCACGACCTTTAATTTGCTGTTGATGTCAGTGAGCACATGAAAAGGACAGTTTAATTATAGCACTGTATTTTGGGTTAAATATGTTTGCAGCGCCCTTTTTCTATTTCCTGCAGTGCAGTGTGAGGAATGAATTTCCTAATGTGACATTGTGAACCAGATTACTCCTCAGTCTAAGTCATAGACTTATATAATCACTCTCATGCACTGGGTCTACTTACTTTCTTATGTCACTCACAAAGCCTCAGGGCATTAAAATGATTTAACACAATTATTGTATAAGAAATTTGTCTTGAAAATTAATTATTCTTTTGAACGTGTATTTTTGCTGCAGAAAATGTACGTGACATTTTCAGCCAGACCACCGTGCACCACCATATTCCCTTCAACTGGGAATGTGAGTTTATCCGTCTGCACTTTGGGCACGACCGCAAGAAATTCCTCAGCTACCTTGAGTTCACCCAGTTCCTGCAGGTACACACACACACACACACACACACACACACACACACACACACACACACACACACACACACACACACACACACACACACACACACACACACACCCCAATCAGTATTGCTGCACTCTCTTCCTCTTTCACTTGGTCTCTCTTTCTCACACACTGAATGTTACTTTGACTACACCCAAGTTACTTTACACCCAAGTCCTGTGGTGTCATATTTTGTTTAGGAGCTACAGTTGGAGCATGCACGCCAGGCATTTGCCCAGAAGGACAAAGGGAAGAATGGCGTCATCTCTTCCATGGACTTCAGTGACATTATGGCCACCATCAGACACCACGTGCTCACACCCTTTGTGGAGGAGAACCTTGTCTCAGTGAGTGTTTGTGTCAGTGAGCGGCTTACTGACAGTTTTTGTAATGTCACACTATGGCCACAGTGAATATCCATCTTTGATTGACAGGAGTGTTTTCAGTGGGCTACAGTATCTCCCATATTTTTGAGCAGCAAATTTATGTTTTTAATCAAAGGTTAACGGTGACAAAAATTATTTCCCTCTAATATGAAAAACAATCCTTGTGTTTTGATCACTGACAAGTAGAAGAATAATCCACTCTGATATGTTGGGTTATAAAAATGTTCACACTCAGTTAAGGTAAATCCTCCGACACTTCCTATTTGGGGTTCTAAGCCCTAAAGGACAATACTATATATTTTTAAAGTGATGCATTTATAATTTCAGTGTTTCTTTAAGCTTTGCTCAGGGCTCAGTGTCCAGTGCTCTTCTGTGTTTCCATTATTCCGTGACAGTATTATCTCTTATCTTATCTAGGATTATTGTCATATTAAGGTAAAGATCCTGCAGAGATTTGCTCAGTAGGAATAAGCTTGTGTCGTTGATTTATTCAATTCAATCTTTAGTGTCAAGAGATAAATTATGAAGGACCAAGATCAGGCAACAATCAAAAATATCTCAGTAAAATAGGGGAGTTAAAATTATGGAGTGAAGTTTCTCCTTAGCCATTGCAATACAGGAAAGAAATTAAAGTAATTTTTGAATTGATGATATTTGCAACTGCACATCTTTGCTTTCTCGTTTGGGGATTAAATAATAAAACCTTTTGTGTAAAGTACCTGATGTTTTACTTTCCTTCTCCTACCAGGCCGCAGGTGGAAGCACCTCTCACATGGTCAGCTTTTCATACTTCAATGCCTTCAACTCCCTCCTGAACAACATGGAGCTGATCCGTAAAATTTACAGCACTCTGGCTGGCACGCGGAAGGACACGCTCGCGACCAAAGGTGCACACATCGTTATGTTACAGGGATTTTGTGTCTTTGCTTTTCAGCTGATATGTTCTCATGGGTGTCAGGAATATTCATGTTATTCATGTGGAGGGTAATTTCCTCTCATCTCCCTTTCTCCCTGCAGAAGAGTTTGTTCATGCTGCCAACAAGTTTGGCCAAGTCACTCCCATGGAAATTGACATTCTGTACCAGTTGTCAGGCCTGCACTCCCCCTCTGGGTAAATGTTTACTGATCAGTTTTAACAGATATTTACTGTTCACTACATGCAAACATGTCAGTAATGTCAGTAATGTTAATAACAGGGGAATAAATAACTGTGTCTCAGGCGCCTGAACCTCGCTGACATTGAGAGGATAACTCCATTAGAGGAAGGATGTCTGCCACACCACCTGGTTGAAAGTCAGAAACAGGTAGGATGCTTGTAACTCCTGATTCATAATTATGTTACTGTCTCTTAAATGTCCTTAAAAAGCTGATCTATTGGCTCTTTATGACACGTTCTTTTATTCACATCCCAAATGCAGGATTCCGTCTTGTCTTACCATCGTCTGAATTATGTATAATTGTGTTCTCTTGTTCTTTTGTATTTCATCAGACCCATGGGGACGGCTCCAGGCCTGTATATCTTCAGGTTGCAGAGTCAGCCTACAGGTTCACTCTGGGCGCCATCGCTGGAGGTGAGTTGCACCATGAGCCTGAGACAAGCCACTGTCTGATGAGCACACAGCAGCATCCAGTAAGTGAATTTTGATGAATTAAATTCAGTCTGAGTTGTGTGTGTGTGTCTGCATAGCCACGGGAGCGACGGCGGTGTACCCCATCGACTTGGTGAAGACTCGTATGCAGAACCAGAGGTCCACAGGATCCTTTGTCGGGGAGCTGATGTACAAGAACAGCTTTGACTGCGCTAAGAAGGTGCTCCGCTACGAGGGTTTCTTTGGCTTCTACAGAGGTAGGACATGTTAGGAGACTGCACTTGTGTTATTCACACCACCAGTTATTGGGGTTCGAGGCTCCTGTCTTTTATTTATTCATTCAGCTCAGCTGTGTATCATTTTTCTAAACATTTGAGTTAATATTCCTCGCCATTTCATTCAATTCTTAAACACATATCAGCTGAAAAAGCCTTTATCATTATATTTTAAAATGTATGGTGTGTCCCTGTTGTAAACTATACATTTTCTCAGCTAAAGCATTTTTTCAGGTGCTTGGCTCCTTTTTACCACCGATGCACACTTCAAATATGAGCCAAATATATATATGTGTATTTTAACATTAATATTTGTTTTGTTTGTTGTGGAAGTGATGCAGTGCCTTTCTTTGTCTAATAATTGCAGCGTTTTGTTTCTGCATTACGCAAAAATATTATTCTATCACAATAGCTTTTCTATAGCCGCAAATGTTCAGAGGAAATGAGGGACACAAATCTCTTAAAAATAGAGAACAGAAGAGCTCTGCTAGTGACAGAAATCATCTCTAAAGATGATTCTATCAGTGAATTGGGTCGAGTAACTAGAGGACTGTGAGACAGCAAATGAGTCTCTTGGCTCCCAGGTCATGGTGTCAAACTCTCCTCCTCGCACACACTCCTGTTTTTGACATCGTCTGACATTCCATGTTATCATTTCCTTTCGATTGCGCATTTCTTGTTCCTGTCTGTTCAGTATTACCATTGAAATGAGATTCTCATGTCACCTGTTCCCCTCGATGCCCCACAGGTCTGGTCCCTCAGCTTATAGGTGTGGCACCTGAGAAGGCCATCAAACTCACTGTGAGTACAACCCTGCACAATAATGATCCCCCTCCACTCACTTTGCATACACACTTGCTATGTTACGTCAGTTTTAATTATAGCACTTTTTACAAAAATGTTTTCTGTTCGTCTCATCTGTACATTTATGCTTCTTTTATTTCTGTAAAGCACATTGAATGACCTGTGTATGATAATGCTGTATACAAATTGATTTGCCTTGAATCATTAGAATTGTATTATTATGAAAGTCATTGCAAATTTACAGAAGCCAAAGTGAACCTCAAGTCTTTGGTCTGATGCTTGTTTTGGTTTGTGTCTCACAGGTGAATGACTTTGTAAGAGACAAGTTCACTGACAAAAGCAACGGCATTGCTTTCGTGGCTGAGGTCCTGGCAGGTGGCTGTGTAAGTACCAGGCTCCACACTGTTTTTGTTTGTAAATGCATAAATTAACCGTAGATGAGATAAAAATGTAACTTTGTGTGTCGTAACTCGTGCATGAAACCTCCACGTGTTTTATTAACTTGCTTGCAGAGTTCCAAATAATGTCACTAACATCGGACTGAAATATTAAACTGTTCCCAGAGTGATGGTCTCACTGTCAATGCAAAATGTTTTTTGTTTCTTGTTTTTGTTTTCGATAGCGTTGTTCATCCTTACACACATTGGCCCAGCACTGCTTACCATCCGAGGAAATGGAAAAGTAAATGAGTGATCAGGATTTTAATTTTGTACTTTTGATACTTGTCTTGAGCAAGACTTGACTCCCATACCTCAGCTGCGTATATGTGACATGCAGGAGAAGTGATGTGCGTCGTTTTTTTAATGAAGTCGGTGAATAAGCTGCTCTTCTCCTCGTGTTTTCAGGCTGGAGGCTCTCAGGTGATCTTTACCAACCCTCTGGAGATCGTGAAGATTCGCCTGCAGGTGGCAGGTGAGATCACCACCGGACCTCGAGTCAGTGCACTCAGCGTGGTCCGTGACCTTGGGTTCTTCGGCCTTTACAAGGTACTGGACCCTGCTTTAATTCACTGTGTGTTGATGTACACTCTTCTCTTCGCCTCAGTCTTTCAGTCTTACACAGTCCACTACATATGTCTTTTATTTTGTTTGTGTGTCCAGGGTGCTAAAGCGTGTTTCCTGAGAGACATCCCGTTCTCAGCCATCTACTTCCCCGCGTACGCACACCTCAAGTCCATGTTCGCCGATGACCAGGGCAGGCTGGGGGCTCTGCAGCTTCTCACAGCCGGAGCGATTGCAGGTAATTTTAGATTGTGACCCAGAACAGAAGCCATCACTGAGAACGTGATCCAGTGAATCATCGGCATGTAATCTTGTCAAATACTGCATGAAAAAGTCAGTTGAAACCCCAGCTGCTAGCAGAAACAAGAAATGCTAATCAACAAGCTATCAAAGGTTTGAAGACGTAGCATCTCATCCTTTTCCTTTTTAACTTCATTTCCCAGGTATCCCTGCTGCCTCCCTTGTGACGCCCGCTGATGTTGTCAAGACCCGTCTGCAAGTGGCAGCCAGGGCAGGACAGACGTCTTACTCCGGAGTCATCGACTGCTTCACGAAGATCATGAAAGAGGAGGGTTTCAGGGCATTGTGGAAGGGAGCTGGAGGTGTGTGTCTGTTTGTGTGTTCTCCTGCAGGCAGTAACACAATGTATCTCAGAATATTGTTGCATTGAAACCACGCTGACTTGTGTGTCTGCTTTCCTCTTGTCCAGCTCGTATGTGCCGGTCCTCTCCTCAGTTTGGTGTGACTCTGGTGACTTATGAGCTTTTGCAGCGGTGGTTCTATGTCGACTTCGGAGGACAGTAAGTTGATACACAGACAGGAAATATTACTCTCAAATTTTAACTGCCGTTTTGTTTCTTTTTAAATTTGCTGAAAAAAAACTTAAATTTTTATATCATTTATTTATAAATGCTTAAAGTCATATTGTCCTCCTCTCCTCCCCGCAGTCGTCCGGCAGGATCTGAGCCCACACCCAAGTCTCGCATCTCCGAGCTTCCTCCCATCAACGCAGACCACGTGGGAGGCTACCGCCTGGCTGCAGCCACCTTCGCAGGGGTGGAGAACAAATTTGGCCTCCACCTCCCCAAGTTCAAGTCCTCCGGCGTGGTGTCCATACATCACCCAGAGCCCGTCGCTGCCACGCCAGCTCAGGCCCCATAGAGGCCCCAGCATCTCCATATCATTCTGCTATTTCTCACCTCCTCTACCAGGAGCCAGAAACTTAGATACACAAACAAAACAAACAACAGTTAACAGGCACTCCCCAAATAGGGGCCATAAAGTTAGGAAAAAACAACAGCAGCCCGTCTACTCTCTCCAGGGTGAAGGTGTGATCCACTGGTCCCACAGTCGCCAGTTATAGAGGCAGACAGACGGGACCAGAGCGCTGACTGTGTTGTATCTTGAGTGCCTGCTCGCTCCTGGCCTCTTCATCCTTTGTGTTCCTTCTCTCCAGCATTTGTATAAAATTGACTCTTGCACTCCTCTCTCTCTCATGAGTAGCTGATATGATTTATATTTTGTTTTCTGTCTCATACTCAGTTTGAGTAGCGCTTCTCATTTTGGACAGCGGGCATAGAAGTGATTAGATTGGTCGGCACGGTGTTTGGGCGTCGCTCTCGATCCAGTCCTCACACAGGAGGTTACGTACTGTACATATTGTATAACTGCAACAAAGATAATGTTACGAGACAGAGCTCCAGTCGTAACATTCAGTTGGAATCATTATACAGTAACTGTAATGTTAATGGCAACGTGGGGCCTTTGGTCCTGGTCTCTTGAGAATCGCTCTTACTGATGTACAAAGGTTTTCCGATTGTGTTTTCTTGGCGAAACAAGAATGGCGAGCAGAGAAATAGGAATTAATAAATTAAATGTATCTCAATTCAGTCATTGTATTTTATTGAAATAAATCATCCATATGGGTTTAATTTTACCGCTAAGTCTCGAGTTTTATTCCAATGGAAAAGTGAATCATCTGTAACAGGGAAGAACACGGTACAATTATTCTCTGCAGAATACTGACAATTCTGTCTTGTTGTAACAAACATGGTGGCTACGGTGCAATTTTCTCATTTTATATATTGAAGCAAAATTAGTTTTTCCAGCCTGGTGACGTTGGACTTCTGCATCATGAAGAAAAATTGGATGGAGAAAAAGTATGAATTATTTTCCAGCCTCATCTTTCCAACTTAATGCAGATCTTAATTTAGTTTATTTAAACCCTCTCAATGAGTACATGTCAGGAAACACTTTTTACTACTTGGACAGGTACAGAGTAGAAAACAACCTTTGGTACAGGAAAAAACACTTTAACTGTACTAGTGTCAATAAATTCAAGGCAAGTATAGTTATGGACCTTAATTGGTAAAAGCTTGTGCCGATTTTAGGAATGTACTACTCAAGCCTTTAGTACAAAGCAGCATTTTTAAACAAAACACAATTTAAATAAGTGCCACCATTGGAATAAATAATAAATATTGTAGTGGTTAAAATGTAAGAGTGACACACTTCCGCACAGGCCACAAAAGTGTCTGTTTAAGCACATGATCCGGTTTTAGTCATCAAATTAAAGTGCTGCTGAGGATACAGAGGAAATGATACTGATATGTCAGCGGTTTCTTTTTCTTTTGCTCCCCTGAAAACACTCCCAACGCCGACCGTGTGCACAAGTGTGTCCAGAAAATATTAAAACATGTCAAAACACTACAATGGTACTAAAAAGGTGCAAGTACAAAGGTTTGCATATTTTAAAAAAAGGACTGAGTTGGTTGAGGCTTCAGGACAGGAGCAGATTCTGGAGCACCGAGGATGAAATCAAAGCTAGAAGTGTAGAGAGTGGACAGCCACGTCCATCCTGGTTCTCACTTCCCTGTGTTCTTCTCAATCACCTGACTTACTGTACTACCACTGCTACATGTGACATTCATCGTATCTACAAATGTTCTCTTAAAGACATTTAAAAACATGTTTAAAACTGTCTTTTCTATCCGTTCTAGCTCTGCACCTCTCCTCAGGCCAGTTCATGTAGTAGTGGGTGGAAAAGGTGAAAGCCACAGAGGAGAGAGCAGCTCCTCTTGGCAGTGTGTGCCAGAAGTTGATAATGTACCGGGGCGGTCGCACCAGCTGGTGTGAAGCTAAGTCGCCGTTCAGAGTTTAACCTCATAGTTACACCAGTTGCACTATCTAGATTTTAAATCTTCTCCTCATCAGGACCTGTTGCAAATATTATGCCTGGTCAGGAGCAGTCAAAATCTAAACCAGCAGACGATGAAGAAGCAGTAGTGAAGTAGTCGGCTTCTCAGTGAGCTGAGCCAGACTCATTCTCCTGCTCTCCCACAGAGCTGGTGGGTGGTGTGTAAAAACATCTGTTTACAGTTTACAGCGCCCTCTCTCTCTCTCTCTCTCTCTCATTGACTGTCCCCTTGTTTCCCTGAGTGACTGAAACAAGGTTTACGATTGTGTATTTTTTAAAGTTAACCGTCTCAGAAACCAACATGTTCTGTGAAGAGGTCTATGATCTCTGCTCCATTCCATTACATTTGCTCCATTAAAAGGTTCAGTGTGTAAGATTTAGGTGAAAGGGATCTATTGGCAGAAATTTTATATAAAATAATTCTAGTGATATTTTCATTAGTGTGTTTCATTAAATTGTACAAGTTGTCATTTACTTTACCCTAGAATGGGCCTTTTATATTTAAATACTTTATATTTACATCGGGCGCGGGTCTTCTCTACGGAGGCCGCCTTTTTTTTTTTTTTTTACAGTCGTCCAAACTGGACAAACTAAACACCTTTGAGTTTTTATGACAATTGAAGGTTACCACAGGTTCTCCTTTATGTTTGGAAGGGGAATGTGAGACTTCACCACTAGATGTCACTAGATTCTACACACTGAACCTTTGAATTCATTTTATATTAGTAAGCTACTGCTAATAATGATAGCAACAACTGTTTGATATCTAAATGTGAAACAAGCCAGTTGGGCTGTCAGCGTTAATGGTCTGTAAAAGTGCGCTTTTACATGACTGTGCATTGCTAAGACCGGGCGTAGTTAAGACTAAGTCTTATGTTCAGTTGGTGCAACTGAACTTAAGTCCATTACAAAGACTGGTCTTAAAAAAGACTGACTTAACAAAGAACCAATTGGTGCAACAGGCCCCTGAAGAGGAATTATGAGCAGTTGTTAGTGAGGTGGGGTGTACATTATCAGACATTGGCCAGTTCCTCAGCTTCATCTCGGTTCTCATTGATCTCAGCCAGCGTCCTGACGAAGCGTGTCCACTCGTCAGCCTTTGGCACGCAGATTTGCTGCAGAAACACAAGGACAAGGCACCAGCAGTGTGTCAAAGAGAGAACGTGGAAACAAAAGGTGATTTCACTGGATTTAGTTTGAGCACGGAGGATAAATACAGAGATGAAAACTTTTATTTACCAGAACAAACAGTGAAGATGTGCATTTATGTTCACATTTTACGTTAAAAAAAAATATGATGGCATATTTGGCTGTATTTGGATTTTCTTTTTATTTACAGTTATTTCTAAGTTATAATTTGATAAGTTAATGCTTAAACTGTAAAATATCAAGCCTCAATTACAGCCATGTTTTTCAAAATATACTTATTATCTCAATAGGGCATCAGAATTGTTTACACCACTATCAGTATCTGCATTGGCCTCCAAAACTCCATATTGTTCGAGCTTTAGCTTGTGTAGCAATGGCTGAAATTACAAAAAAACTAATAGTAAAAAAGCCACGACGTCTCACCTCTCCTACGTCGTAGACCTGCACCTGTCCGTCTGAGTCCCCAGTGGCGATCTCTTTTCCAGTGTGAGCCCATCTCACACGGTTCAGTGCTGGAGACCCCTCCACACACACACTGGCGGTGGGAACCTAGAAAACACACATCAACTTATAAGAAAGAAGATTCATGGAAGGTCCCGAGTGATTCCATTCTACGATAAAACTGTGCTTTCAAAAAGCTTATGAAACAATCTTAGCAGAAAATTGTATGATTCCTAAAAGACATTTTGGAAGTACGGTAATTCACTTTCTTGCCCAGTTAGTTGAAAAAACTGAAATTACTCTAATATGGTGCCAGAAAATAAATATATCATACTTTTACAGTCTATTTTTTAAAGATAAGACTAAATTTAATTTAAATTTCTCTCTCTCTCTCGCTTCAGTAGTGCTAGTCCAGGTATTATATTGCCAGGGTGACTGTTTATACATGCCTCCAGTCTTTAAGGGGGAAATTAAGGTCTTGAGTTTCAGTGTGTGTGTGTTTGCATACTTCAGTGTCATTGTTGAGGTTCCACAGGTCCAGACGTCCGGCGAGGTCCACGCACGCAAACAGAGCAGGGTGTGTCGGAGACCACATCGCATCATAGACGTAGTCACAGCTGTCCTCGAATGAGTACAGTGGACGGGTACTCTGTAAGGAGGAGGAGAGGGAGAAATGGATTCAAGTAAAGGAGCGTAGCTAATGGGGCCTCTAATAGAAGTGTGTGAGTGTGTCTCACCTTGGTGCTCCAGAGTTTGACGGTCCAATCAAAAGAGGAGGAGATGAAGAGATGAGAGAAGTCAACTGGTCCACCAGCGCTGTGACAGCTCAGCCCAGTCACTGGACCATGGTGGCCTTCAAACACCTCAGTGATACCTGCCTTACTGTTACACACATATAAGACACAGAAGATTACTGTAACACACATTTCAGATGTCTGTGACGAACACTACTAATTACTGTCTTTCCCAAAAAGGCTTTCCCGTTACTTTTAGGAGGTCTAAGTGTTTATTCAACATGCTAACAGGAATCTGATATTAGAAAGAACTCTCACCTCCCGTGTCGACAGGCGGTGTAGACGGAGCCGTCCTCGCTACCCACCACAAAGTTGTTGACGTCTCCCAGAGGGAAGGCCATGGAGGTAACAGCCACTGCCTTGCTCTGTTTGAACACCAGCTCCAGACTGTCCTGCAGGGAGAGAAAAGAAAATCACACAACCTCAGACTCCCTGTCATTTAACAACAGTGTCTGTACATCATCCACGCACAGTCATCATACCTGCGGCTGTGAGAGCATGTCAAGGCTCCAAGAGCACATCTTTCCATCAGTGGAAATGCTGATCAGGTTGTTGGCGTTCTGGGTTCCCACCACGTTCACACAGTAGACTGGGTGCTGAACACAGGACAGAGCACAGCAACATAAACATCATCCAGAAAGAACAACTGACAAAATACTGGCTGAAAAACCAAAAAGGTGCGTGAGCTCCGATGCTTTACTGTATGAGCAGCTGCAGACAGGGGGGTTCTCTGGACAGGGGTGCGCTTGTTGCTCCTGTTGTCCCACAGGACAATCTGTCCCGAATACGTCCCACCCACCACCAGGTTGGGGTGAAACTTTGCAAATCCAGCTGACATCACCTCTGACTGCAGAATGGAAAAAATATAATTAAAATATTTTGCTTCTGTCTTAATGTTTGGTTTTCTAAAGCATAAAATAAACTATTCAAAGATCCACTGTGTAGGATTTATGGGAATCTATTGGCAGAAATTTAATATAATAGTCATAATTATGTTTTTATTACCTTAGAATGAGCTCTCTATATCTACATCAGAAGCGGGTCCTCTACCAGAGTCCGTCATGTTGCATGTTTCTACAGTAGCCCTAAGTGGACAAACCAAATACTGGCTCCCCAGATGGCCTTTACTGTTTTTACATTACCCGAAGGCTGCCCTAGCCTCTCCAACATGACTGGGAGTAGAGGGTCAGGTGAGGGGATTGTTGTAATATTCAGCTTCACTACTAGATATCACTAAGTCCTACATACTCACACTCTCATACTAAGGAATAAATAAAAAACCTTCAAAGAAAATGAGTTGCTTGCAGAGCAACAGCATGTGAGTTCTGCCCTCACCTGGCAGTGGAAGATGTACTCAGGTGTACCCTTCTTGTACTTCATGTTCCAGACCAGTGCCACTCCGTCAGGCTCATGAGGAGCATCCTCATTGTTGTTGTATGAGGCCAGGAGCAGTTCTGGGTACTGGGAGGAATATAGCAGCCAATATTAGAAGCAGTGGAGCAAAGTAAAAATCTTTAAAGGGATTTAAAAATCTAAAATGAATTAATACAGACTTTTCTTAAAAGCTAGAATTTCTCTGTGGGCATCAATGACAAACACCTCATACCTGAGGGGACCAGTCAAGACAGGTGACCACTCTGTTTTTAGTCCAGCGCTCATCTGCAAACTGTCTGTTCAGAACCAGCTTTGCACCTGCCTGCAGGTCACTGAAAAAGACGGAGAAAAATGAGTACTTACACCACCTATCCATCTGTCCATCACCTTTTCTCTAGTTACAGCATTTACACTAAGGTTTGTTAATTTGCCTCACCCCTCCTTATCCTCCAGATCTCTGCCGCTGTAGTCGAAGCAGACGTCCACGTGCTCAGCCAGAGCTCTCTCAACAATTCTGCTGCCTCGCTCGAAAAACGACAAGAACTCCTCGGAGTGCATGACCTGAAGCTTCTCTTCTTCAGTCAGCTCCTTGGGAGTATCTATACAAAGATTATTCAGTATTCAAGAGGAAAAAATGTTAAAAAAAGATCTTCACTTTTCTTATGATACTGAACTGAATTTAGTGGATAGAAATTAACTCAAAAGTTGGATAATGTAAGCTGAAACTACTCTTTCCAGTAATCAGCATTATTAAAAAGTATTTCCTGTCACTGTTATTGTTATTTACATGTTACAAACTTAGGTCCTTACCCTCATCCTGCTGTTCACCCTGTTCATCTTTTTCTTCGTTGTCTTCTACTGGAGGAGCAGCAGTTATCTCCTCATCCTCTTCCTCATCTGGAACACACACAACCACACATTCAATTTCGTTTTCACAAAACAGGTTGGAGAAGAGGTAAAGTTGGTATGTGTCTGTGTTTTTTTACCTGCTTTTTGATCAGCGTGTGACAATGCATCGGTGGGTGTCTGCGTTTCTTTGCAGTAAGACACCATTTCCTTCGGGACAAAGTCCACCTGGGTCAATTTGGACATGCCCAGCCTCACAGCTCCACGTCTGCACATACACACACACACACACATAAAACCACAGTGGACATAAGCTAACACATACACAGGATTGAGATACAGTGGAACTGAATGCAACGTTTACATGAAGTAACAGAAATAGTGATGCACAGAGATAATATTAACACATTTGGACAAATCTAAGATGAAACCACAAAAACTGATTAAGGCTGGAAGACAAGCTAAAGGAGAGAGGAGGAGCAGTACCCCATCAGCTCAGAGTCGGAGTGCAGTTGCAGAGTAGAGGGGTCAGGATCCCAATGCAATGTCCTTATACAGCCAAACCACCACATGGTATTAATAAGAAGAAAGACGGGACAGAGAAAAAGAAAGAGGAAAACAAGAGGATGAAACCAAATGCAGAAAACGGGCAAAAGGTGAGCCACATCAGAAATGTTAGAGATTGGAAAGACAGAAAAGAGGAAGAGAAAGGAGGACAGGGAGAGAAGAAGTAGAACGGAGTGCATGTTAATAAAGACACATCAGCGTGCTGGTGAAAAGGCAAAGAGGAGACACGTCAGAATTCATCAAGTGTATTTACAATGTTAACACACACACTTAGCATGCAAGTACGACTCTAAATCACAGAAAAATGAGCTAAAACGACCCATCCCCAGCTCTCTCTGTCACAAACACACAAACCTTGGTCCTGCGTTTCCGTCCCCAGAATCTTGGCTTCCTGCGTCACTGCCCACTGATTTGTTGGAGGGAGACATGGGGGCAGGGACTAGGTAGTGAAACAGACATGTATCTTCTGTTACTACCCTCAGGGGCTGAGCTGTGAGTGCGTGTGTGTTTGTGAGTGCGTGAGTCGATGAATGGGTGGGTGGGTGAGTGAGTGAGTGAGTGAGGGAGGGAGTGAGGTATGAAAAGAGTGTGTGGACGAGTGAGTGAGTGAATGAGGTTGCATGCAGTAAGGAGGACAAAACACAAAAGGACAGAAAAAGGGGAGAGAAGAGAGAATGAAAATAAATGGCGAGCAGGTTTTAGGTGTCATGCCGAAAAACAGTTGTGAAGAATGTTGAGATATGTTGGGAAGACAGGGGGGAAAAAGCAGAGTGGATGTAATCAAGCCAGACCACAAAGTTAGAGGTGACATTTATAAACGCTGCAACTCCATCAAGCACATAACCAGAAAATGATGGGAGATAAGTGGGGTGAGGGACAAAAATAGAGGCAGGCTGGCAGTGTGTGTGTGTGTGTGTGTGTGTTTACCATGGGGTATGTCAGGAGTGATGCCAACACTCTGCAGGAGCGCCTCCGCCTCCCTCCTCTTCCTCTCCAGGTCAGAGTCTTCGTGGCTGCCCGAGGAACCACCTTCCGCTCCGCGCTTTGCATCTCCCTACAGGGTACAGAACGTGGTCAACCTCACCTCAGCTTGAAAACACATCAGACATTTCACAGTAACTGAACACTGTCAAGCTGAACCAAATTAAAAGGAGTTGAAAGGAAACATACATCCTTCTTTTTCTTCTCCTCTTCTTTTCTCTTTTTCTCCTCTCGAATCTGGGCGATCCGTTGTTTCTTCCTCTCCAGCTCAGCCTTCAGCTCACTCTTGTCGGACATACTGCGGGAGAATTCAAACGGGCCGGTGAAAAAAACCTAAAAGCTAGCTAACCTAAAAGCTACCCTCGGCAAAAATTAATTTTAAGTAAAAAATACTAAACAGTCTGTTCTCAGCTTCTCCAATGTGAGGATTTGAATCTTGCTACTTCCCCTTGTCTTATACATTAGTGAACTAACTCTCTTTGGGTTTTGGACTGTTGCTTTTTAGATTTCGTTATAGTTTTATTTATTTCCAAAATAAATAAAAAAGACGTGATACATAAATTCTGAGGGAACGTGAAGGAGAATTGCCTAAAAACCCTCCAGGGGCTTGAAAAGTGACATTCTCCAAGCTGAAAACTACAGGAAATAGGTAAACAACTTTTATTATGCCAGTTATCTGTCTCAATAGCTACATTTAACACAAAGTAAAAGCATAAACACAGTTTTACACATTAGCTACAGTTAATCCCATAAAACCCGATCCATTAAATAATTATACTAACTCCCACGCACATGAAAAACACATCACTAATTCATGCAAGTGTACACAGACTCATTAGCAGAATAGGAACACACACTCACGATTTGGACAAGGACAACACACTATACACACACTATATATAAATATATATATATATATATATATATTTATTTATTTATAGGACAAAGTAAAAAATTGATTGGACCAATCTTTTATAGACAGTCCACATGGAAATTATTGGTTGGACAGAGGGAGGAATATTAAAAAGTAATGTTGGAATAGGGGGAAATTATAATATGGAATTCTTCCCTATTTATTTATAGTTTATAGTCTTAATCTATTTGTTGCTGTTTTATATGAAACATCTAGAAACTAGAGTAAAAACTAAATGCACTGTTAACCAATGGCATGAGATTTGTTCATTCATTTCGACCTGCTTTATTTCAGAGCATCTGCAAGATGCATCACTAAACATTAACAAACAGCCCCAGAAAAGGTCCTTTGGACAGGAAAGTTGTGCTCCTATTAAAAACAAAATCATCTTTTCCAGTGTGCAGACTTCACATGAGAGAGATAAGAGCAACCCACACTGCAGCAGCAGCCCTGGGCCGGTCACACTGGAAACATGTGAACTACAAATCAGCTGTTCACAACAATGATCTCTTTATCTGCTCTCTCCATAGTGTCAGGGCCTTGAACCACTGAGCTGGTGTGTTAGGTAAAAACATCCAAACTAAACAAAGATGAATGCCTCAATGATGCTTTTATCCTAAATGATATAAACTTTAGATTGTTGTATGGACTCTTCATGCCTTTATATTAGAAGTCAGAGCTCACAGTGTCATTAAGGATAGTGCAGACATGACAACAGATACACCCTGGTTATATTCATGTGCTAATCCTATCTGGGTGGCGAGTGTCCACAACACTGAGACAACTGAGACACTCAACATCTCCACCCACTGTCAGAACTGTAGGGAAACACAGAAAGGAGCCTTAGCGTCTGTCGCGCCTCACATCTCCTCTGTTGGCTCTACCTCGGCTTCATGTTGTCAATTGTTTACACCCAGTCTGGGATCTGTCAAACGTTGGTTATAATCTAATTACTCCACTGTCGGCTAAATGCTAAACTGGCTAGCTGTGTTAGCATGCTAATCTCCATGGCAGGAGGAGGCCCGTCTCCTACAATGAGCGGACATAACGGAAACATCGCGGAGCAACGCCCGAGTTTTTTCTGTCCCGCCGTCCCCGGGTATGTGTGAAGGCCACGCGGCTGTGGAGGTGAAGAGGTAAATACCTGGTGCCGGGTGTCTGACGGAAGAGGACGAGAGGACGACAGCTTATAGAGCGAGACAGGGATGATGGAGGGGAACAGTGATGATGCTGGAAGAGAGGGAGCCGCTGCAGTGCTCTTCTTCAGCGCTCAGCCCGAACACCAGCAGGAGTATTACCGAGTATTACCGACCTCTGCCGGCACAAACTGGAAACTACATAGATCCATTATTATTATTAGTAGTAGTAGTAGTGTTATTAGTATTATTAGTATTATTTGTACTGCACTGTGCTCATTATTCATATTTTTATTATAAAAATTACATATCCTCCTATAGTCTGAATCATATCGCTGCACTGTTTAGCATATAACATTATATCACAGCGTTTTCCCTACTGTATACACGATCATACCTGATTCATTGTTACTACGTTGATCATTATCATTATCATGTACTGACTGTGTTAATGTTTGTGTACTGCTATAATAGTGTTTTGTGTCGAATTGTTCTAATATGGAACAAATATTTTATTTTATTCTTTTCTTTTTACCTGTATATATTCTGTACTTCAGTTGTACTTATTATGATTATTATGATTATTATTATTATGATTATTATCATTATCTTATTATTATTAGTAGTAGTAGTAGGAGTGGATAGCATATTGGCCCATAGTTAAGTCAAAACTATCTATCCCCTCTAGCTGTCAAATAAAAAAAAATGGTAGCAGGGAAAGAGACACATTTCCTATTTCAAACCCATGCAATGACAAATGAAATATAAAATCACACACTTGTTTTTTGTCGATACATTTTTTATTGTTTTTTTCTTTTTATCCCACACAACATTTTATTGTGTATCACAATATGAGCACTCATACATACATACTGTACAGGTATAGTGTGGAAAACCATGAGGAAAAAAAGCTTTGTTTACATGTCTGCCTTGTTAGACATGATGACCTGCATGAGTTTTACTTTTAGTTTGTGGATTTGCTCACAGTCCTGTCATGATTTAGTTACTTATGATTTCTTAAGCACTGTGTTTTTTTTACTCTTCTGGAGCTGGATTGGCATATTTAAAGGGGTCATAAAGGTCACGTTTGAAATCATAAGGGTCAAAGTGAGGGTAGGGGTTTCCCTCTATGTCTGGTTCTGCAGGGGCACTCTCCTCAGCTTTTGCTTCTTCCTCTATTACCACTTTCTCCTCAGCTGGTGCCTCTGGTGCAGATGTTTCCTGGATAGGGCGGGGAGGGTGGTCAATGAGGCAGTCAGGATCCCAGTAAGGGTCGCAGTCATACTCCATACCTTTGGCAGCGATAACAGGAGGTGGAGGAAGAGAGGGAGGAGGGGCAGACTTTTGGGGAGGAGGGGGAGGTGGAGGAGGAGCTGCAGCCTTAATCTCCTCCTCTGTTTTGGGCCTGCAGGCCGGGTTGCGTCGTGGGTCACACAGCACTGGAACAGCCCCCGTAGGCAGGTAGACGATCTGAGGTTTGCACAGCGGGTCTCTGGGGTTGCACAGGTAGATCCTCTGAGCGTTCTCCAGGGGGTCTGGTGTTGGAGCAGGGGTGGTGGGAGGTGGAGGAGGCAGGGTAGTTGTAGCTGGTGCAGCGGTAGTCGTCTGAACACCTAACATGTTTTGGTAACTGGAGGCGTCTGGGCCGTAGGTCAACTCCAAGTGACGCATCTGCTGGTAGAGTATCCTGATCCTGTCAATCTCATAGATCTGACAGAGAAAAAGAATGTGCTCAGAGAGGACACAGAACATTTTGAGCTGAATAGATCCACATTTGTTCACGTAAATATTTCCACTCATTCTCATCTTACGCCCTCCATGTGTCCAATGCTGTTGTAGTAGCGGTAGTAGGACTGAAAGTCAGGAGTCCCTCTGTGCCACTTTGGGTCGACATTCCTCGTTGGTCGAGAATTAGTCAAGAAATCATGAGCCTGAGCTGAGTCAATGTTCACTGGGTTCAATGTGGAAGAACATGGAAACAGGAATTATAAGAATACACATTCTCATATCATTTGAAACACAATTTGAGAAGCAATCTGTTTTAAACTACTGACAAATTTGGAAAATAGAGTAATTACATCCTAAAATGTGCCATAAGCTATTATATATAAATATAACAGGTATAATATATATTTTATTAAATATAATGATATATATAGAAGTTGTAAAGTAACATATTAAATGTGCTTATGGCAAGTAACTTTAAAATAGTTAGTTCCAGCTGTAAATGTACCTTAAAACCAGCAGGTCAAAAAATGGCTGCACTTTAATTTACTATGACATTTTACATGAAATACAGACTTTTAAGAAAATCTCAGCCTTTAAACGATAATCTAAATCGTTTTTAATCTGTTTATACTTTGAATCTAACCAGATTACAATCTGCAATAACATGAAAGATCAATTACCTCCAGGATTCTTTACTTTCATAAGAGATGTTGCTTCTAGCAAACCTGGAGAGAAGCACAGAAAATCTTAGACACACATACATACAAAATAATAGTGCTTAACATTATATATAAAGCATGAAAGTATATGGCCAAGATTGTAAAGACTTTCCGCTCATGACCTTGAATCCAGATTTAAGTTATTGTCCCACAGCTGTAACTCTTAAATTAAACTAAAATGACAAAAACAATTTAATGCATTTTACAAACCTGACATAAACAGCAGACAGCATAGCGCCCTCCACAGGAACTCGTCAAACATCATCCTTGATGTCTGAAATTACAATATTAAGCAATACACCAGTTATTGCAATTTGCCTTTTATGGCCACTGTTATTCACAAAACAATATTAGATTAATGCACACATGACACAGCACATAACAAAAGGGTACAAAAATATGCAGGGACACTCAAACGTGTCACATCACATGATAATTACAACCAGATGTAATTCATCTGCCTTCAAGAAAAAAGATACCAGGATAACAAAAAATTACCCAACATGAAAAATCCTCTAAAATCCCAGTGGGTACTTAAAGTGTATCTGTGCCACTTCATAGTGATGTATTTCCCTGTGAAGCTACTACTGCACTTTGCAATTTGGTCAGTTACAGAACTCTCTGATATTTATTTGCACAATGGCAGACAATCATGGTGCAGAAAATGGTCCAAACATGGTGCAAATATGAAATGTAAATATTTGAAAGGCTCTGCTTTAAACCTGACACGGCTACTGCAGAAAAAAAATACATGGTTTAACTGAACGTGCTCACCTGGTGTTGCATCTCCCCCGTCCTGGACTAATGTGCTGCACAACATATGTGTTCATAAATACTGCTGATAATCCCGAGGCGTTTCCATTGGCCACTGACCTGCTGGCAGGCCTGACTCCACCCCTCGTGCATTTTCTGTATAGACGTGGAAGAGCTCATTAGCACGTTGAGCATGAACCAGCAGTAAAAGGTGAACTTCAAACAAAATGTGAAACCTTGTAAAGTCACAGGAAACAACCAGGTGACTGCAGGGCACCCACTGGGTGCGCAGGCAGTCCAGTTACTTACATGTACCAAAGGGATTATAATCCTGGGTGAAGCCATGAGTGGAGGCAGAATTCATGCATGCATTTTTCCAAAATCTATATCTGCAAAACACTGATTCCTCAATCTGTTTTATGCTCCACATTTGCAAAATATGGTGACATGCACCATGTTACTGTAGAGTAATTCTTGACAAAACATGCCTGGCAGGTAAAAATTAACCCTCTGTGCCCAAAACAGCTGGATGTGTCCTTTTAACTTTGGTCCTGGCCAATCAAGAAATAGAGGGGGAGATGAGTCAACTGCTGTTTAAGTCCCCAAGAAATATGCAGGAGTTATGGGCCTGCTTGTCGCAACACCAAGAATCTGTAACACAGACCTGGGAATTGTTGTTCAGACACTTCAATACATATTTCTCAATCTTTGGATAGCACAAGTAGACACATATGTTCGTTTAAAATAAAATCTGGTTAAAAGTTAAGTACAAATTTTTTTTTAAATCACCAGAACCTCATTTACTTGTATAAGACACTCTGTGTCTTCCTGTTTCAATTGGAGACAAAAACATTGGGAAACAGATAAATGAAATGAAATAAGTTTCAAGTGACAAACTATTGAGTGATTCAGAAAATGTTGTTTCAAATGAACCACCACATGTTATGGACATGCTGCAATATGTATTAGTGATAAAAAGCTTTTTGTCATTGGCTGGACTGTATAACTGGGATCCTTCAAGTATCTGTGAAATAGCAGTGTAACCCATACGATTCTAAAGGGGGATGTGCATGTGTTGTAGTGTTGGTTGCCCCACTCACTGACACATATTTCATTATCAGCAGTTGCCCCATGTGCAGAGGTTTGAGTTCTCTGCAGCGGCTGCCAGTTTGGTTTTGATCTGGCGCCTTTGCTGCATGTCTTCCCTGCTGTCTTCAAAAGATCTTAAATCCAAAAAAGAAATATGAAATAAGAACAAGCAATTCCTATGCTCTGGCTAAACTCTGGACAAATGTCAACCATGGCTCAGTCAGGTAATATATCAGTTTTTTTATCTGATTTGTACGTACTTCATTACATTCTCAGGTCTTCTTTTGACCCATTTTGACTTTCTTGCTTTCCATCTTGCTCAGTGACTGTCCACCCATCCGCTGTTTGACATTTCAACAGTGAAGCAAATTCTATCCTTCAAACCAGGAGGTGAGGCTGCGATCAAAGAGCACAAGAAGGAGACAGGCAGTCTGAAGGAGTCCTGCCAGGTGGCTAATGGTGAACATCGTACTGTAATTGCTCTGTGCACATGACAAAAATGGAAGGGTACGGGCACCTATTACTCTTAAATGATATACATTTATTCCACCTGTATACTGGGACAAACAGCTGCAGTACAAACTCAACTATTTTCAGAGAGTGTAAGTGGGAGAAGAAAAACATTATTTTCCATTTTTTTCCATGTGGCAGTTTGACAGTGAACTGAAGAGATAAACTTTCTGAATGGATGAAAGATCATGCTACTATATCTTTAGAAAATAAAAAACAACATCGATAAAAAAGGGTTTATCATGTTAAACGAGATTGTAAATTATATCTCCATTGTTTTGTGATGGAAAAAGTAAAATATGACCTCTTGTACCCAGCTATTGGTTAAACTATGGCACAACACTTTTTAAGTAGATGCTTACTTGTGGTGTGAAATCTCTCCTGGGCGACATTACACACCTCATAATCATTTTAATGCTCTTTTTATGTATGTATGTTGGAGACCATGTCGTGGTTGCATTACTGTGGCGTATGGCTCTCGTTGCACAACTTTAACACTTCACCTTCAGGGTATCAATTATCATAACATGTGCCCCTCTGATCCTCAAGTCAAATTACACCTTGTCATGGAGCTCTCTGCAGGAAACGAGAGGATCAGCTCCAGAGAAATGTCTTCAGGTCATTCCAAAGCGACGCTTCCTCTGTGCTCTTTGCTCAGCCACTACAGCCTCTATATACACTGAAAGCAAGTCGGTTCTGACTCTGATCACCATGCTGGAAATGTGGGCCTGGATAGTTGGCTGGAGCAGACTTTTGTTTTGTTTGTAGGTCCAGACAAGGTTCAGCACTGACTAGATGTTTAAGCCTCAACTAAACCTAAGCCAAACCACACTTTTCAAACTTAGTCCAGGCTTAAGTTGCCTCAAAAAAGTGGTTTAAGGCTATAAGAATTGATAACTTCCTGATTTAACACCCTCTTCATCATGCAGTAAGATAGAAGCCCCCTCTCCCAGTGCTGATTGGTAATCTGTAAACAGAAATACCACTTTAGACGATTAAGTTTGAAACTGATACACCGTCATGACTCCATGGGCTACATTCATGTCATGGAGCCATTGTTAACATCATTAGTGTAATTAGTAACACAAGTAGGTTTGTGACAAGTCAAGAAGTCTGGGGTGAAAAAAGACAGTGGTCAAATGTAAAAAATAAATAAATAATGGTCTACATTTACTCAAGAACTAGATGTAAGAAATATCGTATGCATATTTTTATTTCATACATCTACTCCAATCGATTTACTAACAATGCTTCTGTCATTTACTAAATTAAGATTTTGACTCCACAACAAGAACACTGTTTGTAATATAATACTTTTTTGTATTTTAAATTATGATTTTGCTACTTTTACTTAAGTATGAGTTCTTTTTACTTCTCCCACCTCTGGAAAATGTCCATTCAGTGAATGACACAAATAGAGGTGGAATTTGTGAGCTCAAGAAAAGATAAGATAAGATACGATAAGATGAGATAAAACTGTATTGATCCACACACAGGGGGAATACAGTTGTTACAGCAGCAGGCAGGTCAGAATGTAAAAAAAGCCGTAGAGGCCATAGAATAAAAAATAAAAAATATAAATAAAAAATGTTGAGTATGTACATAATATACACCATTCACTGTAGTGGTTTGTATAGAAATAGTATAAGTAATGTGTAAGTAAAGTACAGGGGCAGAGGATGATTGCACGAGCAAGTAGAAAACCAGTTTGTACATAAATTGTGATGTGCAGATGACCCAAAGTGCAAAAGGTTATTTTCTGTTAGAAATAGTGCAAGTAGAGTAGAATAGTATGAGTAGAGGTGACATGAGAAAAATAACAGTGCAGGATTATATTTTTCATTTTGGGTGGTTTGGGAGTCTGACAGCAGAGGAAATAACTGTGATTAAAAAAAATTATGCATAGTATTGGATAAGTGAGGAATGAATGGACGCACAAAGTAGGTCAATGTACTAAATGCAACATAAACACCTCCGTAAGAATAGTGTTACAAAACGCAGGCCATCTTGTGGAGGCTTCCCTGCTGCCACGTGCATTACCTCCACTAGGTGGCAGCACAATAAAACAGCGGAAGTGCTGTTGTGGCTGTCGTGTCGTCATTTCCCTTAAGGAAGTCGAAGTTTTGTAGTTCCTGTGCAGTTGACCTGTCAGCGTTGTAGTACAAGCTGTCACTGCCGCTAATTTATTTGTCCTTCTGGAGGTTACAGTCTCCCAGCGGCAGCGACACCAGGGCTTCTCACGCTCAGGACTGTTTGTTCTCACTGTCGCTGCTGCTGTCAGCTAATCGGCGAGCTAACGGCTAAAGTTAGCTAACGAGCCCACCAACTTGACAGCTAGCTTGCTGGCTAGCTAGCGCTCGACGGTAGCTAACGTTAGCTATCCAGGCTGCTGCTCGTAGGAGGGGAGGAAACCGCCCACTCCTGCTAAACTACCAGCCATTCCGGACAAAAGAGTGAACGGTAAGTGAATACAAGCCGAAAGCAACGAGCTACCGTTACCTGGCTTTACTTTACGGGATAGTTAGCACCATGGTTCCAGGGGTTCAGTGTGTAGTCCTCGGGGGTTTGACAGTGGAGCTGCGGTGTAACCAGTTCAACTCCTCGGTCATCTGCTTCACTCTCTGGGTTAACTTCACTGCCATGAGTCCAGCTGGGGGGCAGTGTGCGGACTCAAGCTAACCTTTGGCGTATTTATTTCTGTTTGTGACGCCATATGTTAAAATAAGCGATAAAACCGATGTAGGGAACATTGTGTGACATGCAGATGAAGCCTGTGGTGCTCAAAGTTGGGTTCAGGGACCAATAGGAGGCCGGGACAGGATCCCAGTAAACTAAACTGACCTACTGATTTCTCTACATGAACTTTTCTGTAAGATCAATCACAGGAGACCACACTGACTTATTTAGGGACCTCCATAGTTGTAACCCAAACCACAGTATTCAACACTAATAATAAGTATGGTGAATAAAAGTATGTTAGCATTGTGCTATGCACATCAAGCACACATAAATACTGTAGACAGTGGTGGACTGCACATAGGGAACACTGGAACATTTCCTGGTGGCCTGATGGTAGTTCTGGTCTGTCCAGGGGTGGACTGGGACAATAATTCAGGCTGGGAATTTGCTAAGAACCAGGCACAGCCAGAGCGCATGGAGCTGGGGCAGACACCCGGGGACCCTGGACTGCTCCACTGGCCCAGCCACAGAGCGCACAGCCCGGGCACAGTGCCACCAAGCCTGGGGGTCACCCCCCAGGTCAAGCCAGAGAGCACGGAGCCACAGGCAGAGTCGTTGCTAAGCTTCTTCTTCTTCTTTGTTCGGTTTATTGGCAGGTGGCACCAACATCAAGGTGCAATACCGCCATCTATTGTCTTCATCTTCATCTTCTTGTTCAAACTTCTCCAGAATGCTCCGCCTAACAGTTGCTAAGCAACATCCAATCAACATTCTAAATTATTACATATTGCTTTAATCTTCATCATTAATAAATGTTTTTAAATAATTCTAGAATTCCAAGTGCCTGCCTTCTCATGAACAGTATCTCTGAGGCTTCTCAATCACTCCCTCACCCAACTACTCACACACACCACAGTAAAGTAACCTAGGAAGCCATGCACAGCTCTACTGGCTCAGCCAGAGTGTGCACAGCCCGGCCACAGCAGCACCAAGCCAAACTGGTAATTGTCTCATTAAATGGGTTCACACGTTCTGTCATGAATCTCTGTTGCAACACATCTGGTTAAACAGGACCTGGCACTGTCCTTTTGTTGTTTTCTTATTATAGCAGCCAATCCAGCTATGATGACATGTAGTCCATCTGTAAATCTCCTGTCAGTGTTTAGTGGGAGCCCTGGACGGCTTCTCACGCAGCTGCTGCAGAGAGAAGAAAGCGGCCAGGTGCTTTTGCAAGCGTTTGGATTTGTGGGATCAAATAGCTGGCACCACCAGCAATATGTAGTGCCACGTCAGTCACTCATTATACTTAGTCACGCATGCATAACTGACACAGCAGCAGTGGTCCGGACTGGCATTTTTCAGAATTAAATGCATGTTCAATTTAAATAAGGAGGTAATGACCCCTCCCTTTAATGACCTGTGGCTTTATTTTTGGTGGCTTGATGGAATGTGTGGAATGGGGCAGAGTCTTAACCCATAACACAGAAGCCCTCTGTTATGGGACCTCAGCACTACTTTCTATTGTCTCTGTAATCCGACAGATATGTCTGGAGTCACATTGTCCTTGTAGATGGGATCTTAAAAGGTGTTTCAAACTCTGTTTAGGGAATGTGGTGTTAAATTCCAGTCCTGTTCTGAAAGGATACACAGGACAATTTCAGGCTCGCACTAATCACTGAACTTAGACTTCTTGGTTTATTTCGATTTGTGTAGTCATTTAATTGACAAAAAAAATCAATATGCAACTATTTTGATTATTGATTAATCATTTAAGCAATTTTAAGTGAATACTTGATGGTGCCCATCGTGGCAGATGTCTCTCTCCTGAAAGCTGTGTGTTTTTGTTTATTTTCATTGTTTTGCCACTGCTGGCCGTGAACAAGGTTGACACACTGATAACCTACGACTGGCAGACATTACTGGACATTGGCAGGTAACATTTCGAACAGTATGAACCTGCTTTAATCCCAAATTGTATTGTCCGACCGGAACGCTGGCCTACACCGCAGAGACGCGCACCGCCACCCCCCGAGAGGAGCAGCAGCCAGGGGAGACAGGGGGACAAGCGTCGCCAGGGGAAGCAAGGGGGCCTCCACCTTAGGCTAAAAGCCCGGGCTAACCGACCACCACTGCCCAGCCTGCTGCTCACTAACATGCGCTCACTGGAGAACAAGATGGACGAACTGGCTCGATCACGCTGTGTTCCAGCCAGGCTACGAACACATCGTGAAACCAGGGACTGCTGCGCTTTGATATTCAAGGAGACTTAGCTGTCATCCAACTGCCCCGACTCCGCGTTACAGCTGCAGACCCACTCCATCTACAGAGGTGGTCGCACAGCTGACTCCGGTAAGAACAAGGGAGGAGGAATGTGTGTTTTTGTCAACAACTCGTGGTGTGTGGATGTACAGACTGTGTCCAAACACTGCTCAGCAGACGTGGAAATGCTGATGCTGAAGTGCCGGCCCTTCTATTTACCACGTGAATTCAGCGCTGTTTTCCTGGTGTGTGTTCACGCCAACTCAGCAGCAGCTCTGACACTGCTCCATGACGCCATCAGCATGCAGGACACTGCACACCCTGACGCAGCATTCGTAATAGCGGGAGATTTTAACCACTGCAACCTACTGTTCTGCCTAAATACTACCAGCATGTCAAGATACCGACAAGGGGGAAAAACACACTGGATCACGTGTATAGCAATATACGTGATGCCTACAAAGCCTCACCCAGACCCCATTTTGGATTATCAGATCACATCTCTTTATTCCTGTATCCAGCCTACAGACAGCGCCTCAAACAAGACAATCAAGGTATGGTCCCCTGAAACTGAGCTCATATTACATGACTGTTTTGCTAGTACTGATTGGGACATTTTTAAAGCTGCATCCACATATGAGGACTCAGACACAAACATAGAGTATGCGTAACATGTGTAACAGACAGTACCTGCATTGAACGTGTCGTGCTTACTGTACAGATCTGTGCATATCAAAAGCCTAGGATAAATAACCAGGTAAGACACATGCTGCATGCTCGCTCCACCGCTTTTAAATCAGGCAATGAAGAGGAATACAGGCTGGCAAAATACAGACTCCGGAAGAGCATCATCAGGCCAAAAGACTGTACCAACAAAAGCTGGAAGGTTTCTACTCGGCAGCTGATGCCAGGCAGATGTGACAGAGCCTGAAACCCATCACAGACTATGGTGGCACTAACTCAGGAATAACAAACTATAACACCTCCTTACCGGATGAGCTGAACACATTCTACGCTCGCTTCGAACAAGCCCATCAGCCACAGAAGTCCTTAGAATATGGAACACACAACCTACTGCTCACTGTGTCAGCAGCTGACATATGCAGAACCCTGAGGAAAATCAATGACCGCAAGGCCATGGGCTCAGACAACATCCCGGAATGGGCCCTCAAGGTATGTGCTGCAGAGCTCACTGATGTCTTCACCACCATTTTTAACCTGTCCCTCACACAGGCCACAGTTCCGTCCTGCTTTAAAAAAATACCATTATCCCTATCCCCAAGAAAAACCCAGTAACCTGCTTGAATGATTACAGACCAGTTGCACTTACACCCATTATTATGAAGTGCTTCAAGCGGGTCATACTGGGTCACATCAAATCCACCATTCCCTCCACACTGGACCTCCTGCAGTTTGCATACCGGTCCAACAGATCTACTGAGGATGCAGTTTGTACTGCCCTGCACACTGCCTTCTCCCATCTAGAAAACAATCAGTATGCTTTTCATTGACTACAGCTCAGCATTCAACACAGTCATCCCTGCCAAACTAACAAAGAAAGTGTTCAGCCTAGGACTGAACCCCTAACTCTGTGACTGGGTCTCAGACTTCCGGTCGATCACAATCTGTCAGGATTGGAAACATCACTTCCGGGACATTATTCATGAACACTGGCACTCCTCAAGGATGTGTACTCAGTCCCATACTGTACACACTCTACACACACAACTGTGCAGCCTCACATCAAAACACCACAATCCTGAAATTTAGTGATGACACAACAGTCCTGGGTCTCATCAGTTACAACAATGAATCAGCCTATCGCAGGGAGGTGGAGGACCTGGTGCTGTGGTGTCAAGACAATAACCTGTCGCTCAATTCCAGCAAAACAAAGGAGGTGATAGCTGACCTGAGGAAAGGGAGGAGTCAACACACACCATTACACATTGGTGAGACTGAGGTGGAAAGGGTCGACACCTTCAAGTTCCTCGGCGTCCACATCAGTGAGGACTTCACCTTGACCCACCACATCACTCAGCTGATCAGGAAGGCTGTACTTCCTGTGGAGGCTCAGGAAATTCAAGTTGCCATCAGGACTCCTCTGCAACTTCTACTGGTGCACCATTGAGTCCATTCTGACAGGCAGCATTACAGTGGTCGAATCAGCCCAGTACATCACTGGAACGACCCTCCCATCTCTGCAGGACATCAATCAGCAGAGGGTCCTCAGAAAAGCCCGGAACACCATCAGAGATCCCACACACCCCCAGCACCACCTCTTCACTACCCCCAAGCCATAAGACTGACTAACATCTCCAAGCCACTGCCCTTATTTCTGCATATGACAATAAAGCCTTTGAACCTCTGAACCTTTCTTCTTCTTTGTTCGGTTTATTGGCAACCAATGCCAAGGTCCATTATCGCCATCTATTGTGTCTTCTTCTTTGGTCTGCCCACCTGGAATCTCCCTATTCCAAAAATCAATTTAAATGCGACTCAATGAAGTTACAATGCGCTTATGCTATGAATACTTGATGGCTACAGCTTCTTCATATTCTTTGCTTGGTTTATTGGCGAGTGGCAACCAAAACCAATGTGCATTACCGCCATCTAATGTGTCTTCTTCTTTGGTCTGCCCACCGTCCCTGGAGATACTGCAATACCAGGTCTATGCGTGAAGTGGACAGAGCAAGCGCCTATTCCATCTCCCTGTTCCAAAAATCTATTTAAATGCAACGTAGTCTCAATGACGTTACAATGCACTTATGCTATGAATAATTGATGGCTACAGCTTCTTCTTCTTTCTTTGTTCAGTTTATTGGCAAGTGGCAACCAACATCAAGGTGCATCACCACTCCCCCCTGGCTGGAGTGTGAATCAGTGCAATCCAGGTCATATTCAATACTTTTGTCCAATCCTGTCTCTTTCAGATAATGGAGCATACTCCCTATTCCAATGGTAAATTTTATTTACAGGCTCAGTTCTTCCACTCCATGCTTTCCAATTTCTAACAAGGTTTAGAGAACGAGAAACTTGAAAGGTTGGGTACCGTTCACATTTGCACCGATACCGGCTACTATCAAATAATTTCGTATATCTTAGTTTAGTTTCCAATAGTCTGCTAGTAAAGTATTTTGGAATTTCCTTCTACCCTTTAATTTACACCTTCACGGCCAGGCGCAAAACTAAGGGGTTAGGGCCAAGTGGTAGGGGTGAATTTGGAGAGGCCATTAAAGTATTGTGTAGGTCGCATTCAAAGAAGAAGTAAGTGGAGTAAGGGAGTGATTTTGGGGGTGCCAGTTTGCGGCAATGTCTGATGAAAAGAAGGCACAGATGATAGCAAAATTAGTTCTTCCACTTCAAAGCATGAAGTGGAAGAACTAAACTTGGAAATTGTATTTACCATTGGAATAGGGAGTATGCTCTATTATCTGAAAGAGACAGGATTGGACAAAAGAATTGAATATGACCTCGATAACTGATTCACACTCCAACACAGTAGGTGGCAATGCACCTTGACGTTGGTTGCCACCCGCCAATAAACCCCCAAATTTGTTTTAAGTTGAAACAGATTGCATTAGCTTACTTCACTTCATTTCTTTTATGTTTTTTTAAATCCAATGCGTCCTGGTGGTTCACTGAGCTGAGGCACATACTGTCATCTTTCTATTACTGACTCAATGCCGACTCAGGATATGTCATATCCCATAACCTCAGACCTTTCTAGATTTACAGTCTGTCTGTACAGTATACTATGTAATGCATACTGTTATGTATCGTAGAGGTCATATCCAGAGGTCATATATGTTATATTGGAGACAGTATTTTTATTGTTTTTCTTTGGCTTTTGACCCAGATGGAAGCCGAAAGCTCCAGTGAGATGCTGCTGACCAGGAAGAGAAGAAGAGAGAGCTCCAATGGGGACAAAGATGAGGGCGAGAGGCATGTGAAATTCCCCAGATGCACTGTGGTGAGCCAGCTGTCACTAAGCAGCATATTTGTCCAACACTTTTCATAGGTTTTGTGTGTGTGCGCCACACAGACATGTATAATATGTGGATGCATACCTACAATTTAAGCATAGATTTATGGTGAATGTTAAAAGGATACAAATTTTAAACTTCAAGTCCCACAGCATACATAATTAACATATTACGTTTTTTACCTTCTCTTTCGAGGTCTGAATCTATTTTTTATCTTTTGTATGTATTGCCATTTATACAAGTCAAATTGTTTCATATTCTGTGTATATTGCACATGATTGCAAGGACAGCTAAGCCCAAGTTTAACACAAAGAACACTGAGCAATAGAGATTTTAAATATTTCACATGTTGGTTAATGTCATTTGTTTATACAATTGTAAAGGGACTACATTTATATCAGGCTGGACACCACAGGTCTCATTCACCCTTTCACACACATTCAAACAGCATTTTTAACAAGCTTCTCTATCACACATCCCATTCGAACAGTGTTGGCACAGTCGCCAGTTGGAAATTGGACACTTTGAACTGCAGACTGGAGGAGCAGGGGATCGAACCACTGACCTTCTCATTAGTGGTCCTCCTGAGCCACAGCTGCCTAAAATGTCACCACCTGTTTTAAACCAACAGCGACCTGCTAGTTATTAACATCAGCCTTGTTTTGTCCAGGAGATAATGTTATATAAACCGCGGGAATCAGTACAGTGTAAAGCAATGATTTCTGTGTGACACAGTAAAAAACTCATAGCCTTTCATTCTGTTGGTTCGGGTCTTTTAGGGACTGAAGCACCCTGCACCTTTCGCAGATGAGCTGGAGCCAGCTGATAAACCCTATCAGAGGGTCAACATGGAGACGGCCAAGAGGGGAACACCACGTGAGTCTGATTCTCTCTTTAAGCTCATGGCTCTCGACCTCATTGCACTTTTCTTATTCCCGTTTTTCCTCGTATTTCTTATACACATTCTCCTTTTGTTTTTCTACCAATATTAGGACATTTCCTCTGTCTTCAGTACAGCTATACGAATACAATCTTGGCTTCACTTTTAATCTTTGGTCTCTCTTTTGTCTTGTCTCTCTCCGTCCAGCTGACAGACCAGTGCGGGTGTATGCAGATGGCATCTTTGATGTTTTCCACTCGGGTCACGCCAGAGCTCTCATGCAGGCTAAATGCCTCTTCCCAAATACACACCTCATCGTTGGAGGTAACTATGACTCTTCTGTGTGTCTGTGTGTGTGTGTGTGTCCATATTTCACAGCAGCTGACTTCTATCAGCTGCTTCTTTCATAACTGTGAAACTGTACACACTGAAACACTATCGAGATAACATTACCAGTCTGATGAATTTAGACTGAAATGAATCTGGTCAAAGTTAGAATACTGAGAGTGAAACGTGCAAGATAAGGAAAGATAACTGTGGTATTTGCTAGATGTTCTTAGGTTTATCATCTTCAGCTTATGAGTGTCCACCACATTTCACATTTTGATGCTTCTGATCAGTGCTTTTTATCAAGTTGTATTTTTCAGTGCCCATTGCTTCTCTTTCCTTTTTCATCAGTTAATGACTTTGTTTCCGTGGGAACCAGATCGTGCTTTAATGTTTTTCTTTTCGTAATGTTCTGTAAATATTAACTTCTGTAAATATCTCTAACTGTCCACAGTGTGCAGTGATGACCTGACCCACACATACAAGGGCTTCACAGTGATGAATGAGGATGAGCGCTATGATGCCATCAGACACTGCCGCTACGTGGACGAAGTGGTACGAAACGCCCCCTGGACGTTAACGCCAGAATTCCTCGCAAAACATCGCGTGAGTGGATTCAAACATTTTAAACACACAGTTTAAGAATGATGTGTTCAGACAGTTAAGAATCTTTAGGTGAGAAACCAGAAAGAAAAAATGTTTGTACTCAAAGAACTACTTTTGAATCCACTGTGTTGATGTCTGTTGTATTGACCTCTCCAGATTGACTTTGTGGCCCATGACGACATCCCATACTCCTCAGCGGGCAGTGATGACGTGTACAAGCACATTAAAGAAGCTGGTGAGTGTCATAGTAACCATAAGGTTGTGTGATGACAAATAATTACACAATACAGTTCAGTGTTTACAACTCTTGCACATTTGAGACTTGATACCATGTTGGATTTAAATATGGACATGTGTTTTCTTCAGAAATGTTTTCAACTGAACTGCTAGGAAAGTTAGAGAATATATAACTCATTTTAAATATCATATTTTTCTATTCATACACCATAGACACCCTTGGGATAAAAGCAGTTTGGTTAAACATAGTATTCAAAGTCTACAGTGACACTGACCTGAGCTGCATTTGATACCAGGAAATAGATACTAGATAACATGTTCCTCCTTTATCGGTCTGTTCACATTCTTTCTCTGTGAGAACCTCTGTGGCTGCAGTCGGAGCGATGCGGGTCTGATATTCATCTTAAGGGATTTCTCTTGACTCAACATTTGTTGGGGATGACGACTACAAATTAAAAACTGTCCATTGTGATACTAATCCCAAAGTATTTTAGATAAATGGAGATTTTTTTTTCAGACTAAACAATGTCAGCTCACTAATGACACTGAGACTCTTGAATATACATATAATAGTAATGATAATAACTTTATTTGTATAGCACTTATCTAAACGAGGTTACAAAGTGCTTATAATATGCTAAAATAATTACACTTCTGACCACCCAAACATTGAACCTCTATTTACAAATGGGGAGAAGGAAAAAAAGGTCCACCTTCACTAAATTAATTTGAGTAATAAAACCCTGATTATATTTGTAAATATGTGACATCTGGAGTCTACTCTGACCTTTGACCCCGTGTTTCTCAGGTATGTTTGCTCCGACCCTGCGGACAGAGGGCATCTCCACCTCTGACATCATCACACGCATCGTCCGTGACTACGATTTGTACGTGAGACGTAACCTACAGAGAGGATACACAGCCAAGGAGCTCAACGTCAGCTTTATCAACGTAGGAGACTCTCTGCTTTGGTTTAGTCACGGGAACAAAAAGAGTTTTGTTGGCACAATGTGTATTTATATATGTGTTTTGAAGTGATTCATGGCCTTTGCTGTCCTCACTCTCGACAGGAGAAGAAATACCACCTGCAGGAGCGCGTAGATAAGGTGAAGAAGAAGGTGCGTGACGTGGAGGAGAAGAGCAAGGAGTTTGTGCAGAAGGTGGAGGAGAAGAGCATCGACCTCATTCAGAAATGGGAGGAGAAATCCAGGGAGTTCATCGGCAACTTCCTGCAGATGTTTGGACCTGAGGGAGCTCTGGTGAGGATGTCACATCCGTAGTCCCACTGTTGGTTGCCCAGGGAGCTTCTAAGTGTTAAGCTCAGTGACGCATGGTATAATATACCAACATGCCTTGATTTATTTAATAGTAATTATTAAATGTTTTGGTTACATTCAAGTAGTCTCAGTCTTCTCTGACTCTTAGCAAGAAAGTGAATGAATATTTGTCTGAAAGTGTAGCATGTTGTTACATTGTTATATGAAGTTAAGATTGTAATATTAAGCACATTGCAGTGTTTCCTCTGGGATGTTTTTTTACCAGGGGGAGACTCTGCTGATCTGCTCTTCACGAATCATTCACACGTAGAACTGATCTTTATAGTAACCTGATTTACCAGGGTTTATTCCGCCACTCGCCCAACGTCTTCTAACATTTCACTGATTGTTATTTAACTCTACATGGCTCTGCCTCCACAGAAACACATGCTGAAGGAAGGAAAAGGCCGCATGCTGCAGGCCATCAGCCCCAGGCAAAGCCCCAACAGCAGCCCCACCCGCGAGGAGCGCTCGCCGTCTCCCACTTTCCGTCTCCCCTTCTTCACCAAGACCTCCCCTCCACCCTCACCTCCGCCCCACCACAGCGGCGCCCGCGGATACCTCATCAGCGAGGACGACGACGAAGACGACGAAAACTGAATCGTCAGCTTTGTCGATCCACGGCCAGAGTGCTACCAGTTAGCTGAGCTGTCGAGTAGCGTGGTTCCTGCTTCCTGCTTCCATCTTACGTTCTTTTCATTTTATTTTGATGTTTAGCACCTTAGTGTCACGTTAACTTTAACAACCAGTTTCTCCACAGCTCTTGTTTTTAAACAGCCAATTATGTCCCTGTGTAACGGTCAGTAAAAGTTACCACTAGTCACTTGAGTTCTTTGAAAATTCGTCTCATTAATCTCAGTCACTTTTGATGTTGATTTTTATTAGACAATGCCACTTAGGAATATCTGCACGTGTCACACTCTGTGTCGCACTGTGTCACACTCCGTGCACACTTCCATCTCTAACGGTGTTCTTCAGCTTTGCATTGTAGGAGTTTGTGGTTTTGTTCTTGTCATGACTTTAGCGGGAGGGGCTCGCAGGGGTTTCGGTCACTTGTTGGAACAGCACATGTTGCCTTGGTGTGCGAGAGGTGACGCTGTTGAATTTATCCTGGAGTAGGTCAGAAAACTGAAGGTTTTAATGATCTGCTCATTTAATGGGGCAGTTTGCTAACATGAAATCAACCCGGCTTTTTATTAACTACCAGGGGAAACAATCAAACCAGAGCTGAATCTGAGAGTAACGGTGTTAATCGTCCACTGAACAGCAGGTTTTTTCTGAAGTTTGTCGCCTGCTTTGGGGCTGCGTGCGGCTGTGTGTATGTGCATGTGGTGTTTTTTGCGTACAAGCTCTAAAATAACATTGGCATGTTTGAATTGTCTCCTGTCAACATTCTCCATCTGTTGACAGTTCTGGGTTCAGCTTGACTTTACTGCATTTAGTAACAAATTTGCTCACACGTTTGTTTTTGTTTTTGTCTGCGGAAGGAAATAGGTCTTTGAAAGAGACGTATCAAACTGGACGCCTTTTTAAATGTGGCAGAAGATAATTCTCGTAAGGATGGCAGGGAGAACCCCTTGAAATGTTGATGCAGAAACTTATTTTTGTAGATTTCGTCTTTCCTTTCTTTATCCTCTGTACAGATGTGATCTTAATCATCCCCCTTGTAGAAGCACTTTTTCATGCTGAGCCAAGAATCAACGTGAGAAAGGCTGGACTTCTTTCCTTTTTTGTGATGCAGATCTGGGCCATTGGGGAGTCAGCATTTTCCCTCTGATACACATGTGATGCTAAGGGAGAGTTTGAGGTTTTAGAGAACAGTCTCTATTTGTAAGAAATCCCGTCTTTTGTTTAGTTGGAATTATGAGCACAGCAGGTTTCTTTAATGTGTTCCCCTCATTGGTCACACACAAATACACACAGAAATACACACATGGATCTGGGGTTTTAGAAACCAGGCACTAATCAGGACTTTAATTGAAAAGAGTCTGTGCTGCAGTCTGTGCTGCAGTCTGTGTCTGCGTAGAGCTGCGTGTTTGTGGCCTGGACTGAGTTTCACATGTGGGTTTGGGTTTATGTATCGGTGAAAGTCCAGTTTTTTTTTTTGTAGCTACCTCCTTCTTCCCTAAACTGATTCTCTTTTCTTTAGATGAGCACAAGGTGTGAGCGTTATAATTTTTCCTTTCTGAACAGAGCCATTGTTACAGCACTGAACCAATGTGACTGGTTAAATATTTGATTTTCAGGCCTCGGTGTGTGTTTGTGTGTGCGCGCGAGTGTGTATTCATCCTGCATCTCCAGTGACAATAAAGCATGTGTTGTCTCCTATATAACCGATAATGAACCATCACAGGTGACCTGAAGATGTAATGCAATACTGTTAAGACGACTCCAATATAAATGTTGACGGATCAATCTGTTCTAGGCTTGGTTTCTCAAAAGCACCTGTGGTTTAAAATCTGTCTTTGCTGCAGCGATAGAAACTGGCTCGAATCTCGTGTGTTGTATGTCCGATTTTAAGATTTGCGGAGGAGGGGGTAACGGTAAAGAATTCCCAGTTATAAATGTTCTACTTTTGATCTTTAAAAGTACAAAACTCGACTAATCTGCTGAGGAAATCCAGCCTAGATTTTGGTGCTAAGCTACTTTTGGGAAGCCTTGCCTTGATTCTTGTGGAATCTGTTCTTTTTAAAAATCAGTGTGAAACTTCTCAGAGCATGTTGTCCATGTCGGTAAAAGACTTGAGGGGCGAGTCAGTGACAGCCACTGCTGCAAAGATTAACTAAATGTAAATGTTTTAACAGCAAGTGTTTTAATCAAGTGTTATTTTACTGTTTGGGGTTCATTTTGTTTTACGTCCTGGATGTAGAGGAAGAAGACAGGAAAAATGTATTAAACAATGTCGGCCAAAGCATTTCCTGTCGAGTCGTTTTCCTTCTGCTGGGTTTTATATTTCAATAATCACAATCAGGGACTTTATTCCTTGACTTTCTATTTGAACTTCTGTTGGTCAGTTTTCAGGCCAAAGCCACATCACAACCAATATTACCCAAGATTCATCTACAGCTCCCCCCCACCCTCATTTCAAACAATGTCAAGAGGAAACAGTGAGACAATGGAATTTAAACAAGCTAAAATGACATCAGTCAAATGAAAATAAGGAATGAGAGTGGGGGGGGGGGGTATTTGGTTACATAGTCAGATTTTATTGGATAGAACGGTCACCAGGGCTACACACACAAAGAAGCAGATAGCGACGAGGCAAACACCAGGGGGAGACCTCACCTCACTGCAAACACACACACACACACACACACACATACTTCCAGGGCCTGATTTTTGAATCAAGATAGTGTGACGAAAGTTGATTTTAGTGCTTAAGAAACATGGAGGAAATGGAGACCTAACAAGGATGATGGTCGAACTTCTAAACTGTCTGGAATGTTCTTTTATGTTCTGACTTTACTTGCTGGTAAAAAAAAAAAAAAGAAATAGTGGAAACGGGAAAGAAATGACATAACAAAAAAAAACCTAAAGAGCTCAGTCATTTTAAATCCTCCTCTTTCCACCGACAAGAGATCCAGAGTGACAGTTCCCAATAAACACAGATCAAACATCAGTCAGTGTGCAACACAAGGATCAGACGACGCAGCTCGATTTGACTCTACTGAGACAGAAGCTCATGTACAGGGACTAGATCGGGATTCATTGTAAACCACAACAGCTACACATCATCATAGCGGGGATTACTCTACGACACGTGGGACTTCTAAAGGAAGTGGATCGTCGGACAATAACACTGAATTAACACAACAGAGCAACCCTGACGGACACCACGCGGTGCCCCCAGACCTCTCCCCCTGGTCCCCCCCTGCATCACTTGTCTTCTCCTTTCGGACACCAGTTGGTTTACAGGTTTACTCATCACTACAAGATATATACGATACAATGGTTCACATTTTGCATATATCTGTGCATTATACCATATTTTTTTTTTTTTTTTTTATGATGTAAATTCAATCTCCGACACCTAATTAGAAGGGGCGAGGGAGGTGGGGGGGATGAGAAGCTATAAGGAGTTTGAGGGGGAAGGAAGAGAAGAGACAAAGTAGGAAGAGGAAGAAGAAAAAAATCTTTAACAGGACAGGATGGGAGGGGGAAGTGGTCAGCTCGCTGCACGGCAGGGGTCGACTTCAGCAGCGCGTTTCGTAGATGCCGGAGCGGCCGATGTACCGCACCCATTTGATGACGTCGTGGTCACTGTAGTTGAGCTTGGACTCAAACACCTTCAAGTAGCGCACCTTCAGACCAGACGGCGCGAAAGGAACCTGCGGAGACGAGAGGGGGGTCAGGGCGTGTCGGGGCTTGCTGGGAAATGTAGGCCACACGGGCTACTGGATGTTGTGGTGGGCGAGACAAATAATGAAGGCAGCTCTGAGCAGGATGTGTGCGTATGAGGAAACATATGATATGATTTGCATGATTGATAGTGAGGAACACATTCTGTTTGTCTGGCTGCCAACTCTGTGCATACGGTTAGTTCAAGCTATATTTAATCAGACAACTTTCTTTGTCTAAATTACAATAATTCAAAAAAAACTTTCCACATTAGTGTGATGGGTTTAAAACTATTCAACGACACTGAATCGGAAATCTTGGAAAGTGAGTGAGAGAGACTGTAGTCTATTAATGTATTCTGACCTCAAAGTTCATAGAGATGGGAGGCCTGGCCCATTTCTTCTTATCGTTGGTGGGCAGCAGCTCGATCTCTGCGCTGATCTGAGACTCTTTCATCCCGGCCATGCGTTTGATCCTACACACAGACAGAGACACAAACAACCTTTTAAAATGTGTCGCAAAAAAAAACAAGGACCAAGGACAAAAAGGTGGGCTACAAAAAGAGGACGGTTTGTGTAACAGGGAGGTTAAACAACCAGGTTAAAGAGAAGAGGATGTTAATGATTACTTTTACGCAGCAAAACAGTTTGCATACATCTTGTGAGCAGAGCTCCAACAACTCACTTCCACACGATGGCGTTCTCACTGGCCTTGTACTTGGCTTTTCCCTTCATACAGATCACCTGCACTCCGCTGGTGTTGAGGGGTGTTGGGATACGCACCTGTGACATTGACAATAAGCCTTTTAATGTTAAAGCCGCTAAGATTCAGACACATATTTGCATCAAGGGTTTACAATTGTCATGTTGTCATGTGTGGAAAATAGTTCTAAAAACCAGGATGTGTGCGCGTGTGCCGCTTTGTGGTCGTTTGCATTTATCACCAGCTTAACTGGGATGAGACCTCACCTCGATCTTCTGAGCCAGCAGCGAGGGTTTGAAGTTGGACTTGATGACCACCTTAACCTCCAGTTTAGTGCGGCCCACCTCCCGCACCAGAGGGATGACCCTGAACGGCAGGATGATGTCCTTAGTGGTGCGATACCTGCAAGAAAAATGTTGATTTAACACAAGACTTCCTTCGTGTTCACCCAAACCCTTCGCTGTCATATCTCACAACATTTATTTTATGAGAAATTGGTCCTGGCAAAAACAAAGTACTGTTAATAACATTCTTCTGCCTCATGTCCCGCAACCTCCCGCCCTTTTCTGTCATATTCAAACATCCATCTACTGACCTCATGAGCTCATATTCTCCATCGGGGGGGATGAAGCTGATGCTACGCTCCGAGTCAAACTTACTGAGGCGCACACACTGGTGGAAAGTGCAGTCGTCGATGGCGATGGACTGCTTCCCACTGCTGGGAGAGGAAACACATGAGAGACACAGGACAAAAAAAGTATTAGTCCTCTTCTATATTACTAATCAAATATTGAAAATTATGATTCTCACATCTCCAAAAGACAAAACTACTACTACTATCCCTCGACTATTGTCCATGATCAAAAAAGGAACATCAAACACATGAGGACAGAACTGTTAGTAGCAAGACATGAGCCCTTTTGAGGTTAATGTTTAAAAAGAAAAGAAAGACTATCTGTTAGGTGAGTTGGTAAAGGGTTAAAGTCAAGCAGGGAGATGTGGGGAAATGAAACAAACGAACCATTCTACTAAAAACAGGAAACAACCACCGGGATGATTTGTATAGAGTGTGGGAGACAGTGCATGACATGTTCATTTGCTCAAGGGCTTGGACAAGACAAGTGTGTTGGTAGAATGTGCATGAGTGTGTGTGTGTATGTTTGTGTTGAGTTGACAAAGGGTGGACACTTGTCAGTACAGTACCTTCCTCCCCCTAAATCACTGAGGTACAGCACATAGAAAAGAAAGAGAGGGAAAGAAAGGAGAGATGCATCCAAAGAAAAGGAAAAAATATAAATAAATTGTAAAGCCAGTGTTTTAAAGTAGACAACACTCAAACAGACAGGGGGCTAACACACAATCAATTCTCTTATATAAAGCCAGGATATAAAGCAGCAGGTTAAATACAAAAACTTAAAATGCAGATTATATACATGACAGATATATCACAGTTTAAATATAATTGACTTTCTACTGAAGCTGATTTGTGGTCTCTCACCTCTTCCCTGCGTCATCCGATGCTCCTCCCTTGCCCTGTTTGTCAATAACAATCTTGTCGTTCATGCCAAATTTACACTCAGGCATTCCACTCAGGTAGCTCTTCATCACCACTCGGCCCGACACGTGAGCGCTGAGGACCTGGCCTGAGGGGAAACAAAATACAGTCAAATAATAATAACCATTAGATTTTTCCCTTTTCTTTGTGTTGTGCAGCTTTTTCCTCTCAACACTCTCAGCTCTGTTTAAAAATTAAATCCAAAGTCTACATGTAAACTTAAGTACGAGTAATGGGGCCATACAAAAAAATATCTGATGTGTATAATGGCGTAATAGAATAATGGCCAGCATAAAAATGTATAATCTAATAAGAAAAGAATCATACTATTAGGAGAATAAAGTTGTAATTAAATGAGGAATTTACGACTTACGAGGCCCTAGTACTCCTTTGTACTTAACAGTATTGTTGCAATTTTTTGAAATCGCAACGATACAGATTTTGTTGTAAGACTAGCTACAAAAAAATCAGTTTTCGGTAGTAATCTTTTAAAATAACATTCTGAATGATTGATCTTGGACCTTGTGGCGACATCAGCAGGTTGACGCTCTCCAGTACGTCCAGGAAGAGTTCATTGCGGCGATACTTGATGCCCTCGCGACGCCAGCCGATCTGCCCCGTCACCTGGCTGGTGATCTGAGACTGCTCCTCCTTTGTCTGGGAGACAGGGGGAGAAACTGTGTCACTAATGCAAAAGGGGAGGGCTGACGAGACTGACAAAAGAAAGGCGACGATGAAAGGGGATCATTAGCGCTACAGGGACATGAAGGAGAAACTTGAGTGTGTTGTCTCACCTGGTGCTGAAATATGACGTGTCCAAGATGAAGAGCACAGTTTGGGGAGAGAATAAGAGGAAAACAGCTAAATGTTAATTCAAAGCTAATTTTGGTTCATCACACAATAACATGTTTCATACATACTTATGAGGTATTGTTTGCTCCCAGTCTGTCATATTTTATATTTGTTATTCTTGTATATAGATTGTTTTCCTGCATGATGAATGATGCACACTCAGGCTACACGAAATACTTTGTGTTTACTGTTATATATCATATCCATACAGAGAGAGCCATTACCTGGGTATCGCTAATAGTATATAATACAAAAAAGCAATCACCAACTAGTGCCTCCAAAGTGGTTGAATTAAAAGGTTTCAACTAAACATTCTATTCTTTATAAAAGTAAGATTTATTGCAGGAATTGTTCATTAGACTGTTATTTTTAGTAAGTTGTACCCAATGAACTGGCAGCTGGAGTGTACAGTCTATCCTCATTCTATCAGCCTAACTTGTCATTATCATCTGATGGGAGTCTACATCGGTCTCACTGACCTGTCCCTTAATGCCCTGCTGGGTTATGAAGGTCTTCAGAGCTCCAGTCTCTGAGTTCTGGGGGTAGCCAAAGTCCAGGATCTCTGTGTGAACAAACAGATAACAGTTGGTATGAGATAAGATGGTAAGAGGAGGCACAATAGTCATGTAGCGACGGAGAGAACCAACTCGCACGTAGGGAGACATTATATTTGTACTAATTTCAAACATCAACCTGCATGTGACCAATTCATATGTGACTGCTGTTGCAGGTTATGACCTGGTCCCTGCCATTCACTCTACACCTGTGACTTTTTGGAAAAAGATTGGCCAAAATTAGATTTTCAGACACATGAGTATCTGCATTTGGTTGCAGATATGTGTCGGAATAAAAACTTTCATTTTTCAGAATTAACAATACACAAAAGCTGTGCATTCGAGTAAAAAATTGTATTTCTTAATTTAAGTTCTTGGTTGTATTTGTGTTTCCATCGTATTTATAGTATTTTTTTCAACTTTGAGGTTTGTTAAGGTATTATTTAGGCTCTCAATGTATCTACTACACAAATATACAATTCTCTTGATTCCTTCTACCCGAGAGGCCGTTGTCTCGTACCATCCAGCAGCTCGTAGATGAGCACAAAGTTGTTCTTGATGTTCTCCTCGCTGATCTTGCCAAAATAGGCCGTCATGACGTCGCACATCTTGTAGAGGAACTCGAACACCATGGCAGCGTTGACATTCTGCTTGGTGACCGCCGCCAACCAGATGTTGGAGCGCTTGACATGGAAGAAGCTGGTGCGGGCGATGTTGGTCACCGGGGATCGGACCTGCTGCCGGGCGTGAATCACGTTCACACGGAATGCGTCTACAGCGTTACGCCTGGGATGCGAGGAAGGTGGAGAGGGACAGAGATGGGGGCGAAAAAGAAAATGGAGGATTTGAGATAATTGTTTCAGGTTTTTAATCAAACAATTAGAGTGTTGTCTCACACTAACCCACCCTGTGAGATCATGTGAGATCCAGGGCTCAAAATAAATAATCTCTTCAAACCTCAATGACATTTCCACCCATTTCAAGTAATAAGCAATCATCAAAACATTATCTAACGACTGGAAGAGGACACATTGAGCTGCTGCTTTTAGAGGAAGAAAAGGAGGACTGTTGTGTAAATGGTGATAATTACCAGGAGGGAGAGAGAGACGCTCAGAGAGCTTACCTTGACACCCAGAAATAAAGAATCATAACTGACTCTGGACTCACCAGGAACTAAAGATGTTCAACCATGTTTTTAATCCTGATATTTATTTGGTTTTATTTAATTTTTCAATGGCAAAGGCCATTTGAATTAGATTTAAATTCAGTTCTACTGAAGACAGGCAGGCCACCGTAGCTTATTGCAACAATGCTTTGGGAAATCTCAGCCCTGATTACTGTGGATATAGAAATAACAGGGCTTAGTGCAGAGGATGCAGCACGTTCTGACAAGTAAACCAAATCCTACTGAGAGACGCCTGAGAACATCTTTTGGTCTAATTCCAGTTACAAACTGCAAAGTTACCAAAAATCGAAGCAACTCCATCTACTTCTTAAGATAAATAACTCTGGTTAACGACTCAGTGTAAGGAAAATGTACCAAGACCTATTATATTTTATCTTCAAAACTCCATGTAAACTTTTCAAATCACTGATATTGAAATTGTACTTTTCCCTTTTTTGAATGGCACCATGAGGAAAAAACGAAGCAGACACAAACAGCCTCCTTTGTTGAGGTTACATGTTGAAAGATGCAAGTTTAGAAATTCAAGATGGTGATAACGCAAAGCCTATTAGCACAAGGGTAAAGCACATCAGTCTAGGAGGCTGTCGTGATGTCTGCCTCACCCATAAAGCTAAGCTGTTGGGTATGAGCATGATCTATACCAAGAAATCCTAAAACATTTAATATGCCTAAACATTACATAATAAATTAAACATGAAATGGTATTAAACTGAATTGAGCAAAATCCCTGTTGACTGAAAGCTCATACAATTAACCTTGAATAATCTAAAACATTTCTGAATTTCTATGTGAAAAATCACAGTAGAAACAAAACATGAGGACTTAATCAGTCATATTCATGCTCAGACTACATGCTTAGGCATTGGGTGGAGTTGGTAGAGAGCAACAGTATTAACTAAGGACTGTAGAAGTGGCTGGTTTCTTTGGCTTTGATTGATTGATTTTTGTATTTCAGTAGCTTGGGGCTTTATTTATCATGACAGGTGACTCATGCTTAGAGGAAGATTCAGCACGTTGACTGTGGCGTCAGTGGGCATGCAGTTTAGGGTTTCGGGGAAGGGGAGAGGGGGGGTCATTGATCGGTGGCCACGAGAGGGAGGGGTCATGCTCGATACACTGGAGCGATTCTTACCTATTCCTACAGGGGGCCAAGATGGACAGATGGAGGAAAATGGTGATACAGAGGGTAGAGAGGAAACACGGATGAAGTAACGGAGGGAGGACAGAGACAAAAATGCACAAGAGACATTTTCGTGCATCATGTACAAAGACAGAGTGAGTAACATGGTGTTTGTGATGATGCTATCGTTGTAATCGAATGTGCTGAGGGAAGGTTTGCAACATTATATTGCTCCCTGTTGTGTGTTATATTCACAACAGCTCATCAGGTGCATATTAATTGATCTATACCGCTCAATAACAACATAATTTACATCTCTATTTAACTTGTGATGAAAAGCCCCCACTGTGTGTACCACAGCTGTCCACCCAACATAATAGCACATACACTGCAGACGTTAGAGCAACATAATGTGCCTGTTTGACTCTGCAATGCTGCAGCACCGGGGAGGATATCCAAAAGCAACCGATACTGGTGATGTGAACGGAAATTATCACCATTAAAATGTGTCGAGAACATAAAATGCATGGATTTCTGTTTTCTGCTGAATATTTCTAAGGGTTAAGGGTTTAACAGACCAGATTGATCCGTTTGGCCACAGTTTGGAACGCATGTGAATGTGGAATAATTGCGCGTCGATTAAGTCACATGCATGGGGGCATTTCGGCTTCCTGGTAAAATAGAACTAATGACCGTAGAAGGGTGGCGGACAACACCATTGCATTTGTAGGCATTGTGCCATGAGAAACCCATATGAATATGGCAATACATTTAGCATGACCACAAATATGAAGCGACATCACCCTAATTTGTCTGAAGCAGGACCTGAACATAAGATTTGTGTTTTTCCGCAGAACTGATTCAGTCTGTGGCGGTAGCGTGTGTGCACCTGCTTGAGCACACAGTTAGCTCTGATGCCAGCAGGGCCCAAGTATGAGAGAACGGGACTGAATGTCAATCGCGGGCACCCACACAGCTTTAGCTGATACTGAGGTCTGGCTGTCTCCACTGATGGTTAAAACTTTATGGACGATAGCAAGACCAAGCAAGCATGAGGCAAATAGTGCTCTACAAGGAATCAATGGAGCAAAACACCAACTTATTGATATCCTGTTATTATTAGAATACATATTTTTGGGTGCCTTATAAAACTGCTGATCCGAAAGATTATTTCTAAACCATGATCTGATCCAAACCATGAGATTACTGATCTGTTGCACCCTAATAAGAGTCTTAAAGAATGGTAGTGGGAATGCAAAGCACAACACTATCCTAATGTTGCACCTTTCAATGAGAAATGAAAAAATCCGCTGTAGTGATAAAGGTCATCACTAAATTCTAGCCTTCTCTTAGTACTTTAAGTCTGTGCTGCTCTTAGTACTTATTGTACTGTCTGAGGAGACAGGGGCAAGCACATGAACTGTGTTTGTGCTCCTGTTAGACAAGGGCGGAGCAATAATTAAAAATTTGGCGACCACAATTACATCTTGCTGCCTAGAAACAATACAAAGTGGGAGGGAAGTTTTCATGTCATTTAGATATTAAAACAAACATGCAGACCCTATATAAATCTAATTGAAATAGACTTTTTAATGGGGTCTCTGCAGACACAACCTGTCACATTAAGCAGTTCTGACATTACTCCGACAAGCAACACAAATCTTTGTGGGTCTGCACAAGAAATTATCTGCAGACCCTGTATTGGTTCTGTGTTAGGACATCCATTTCTACCCCTGTGCCCTCTCTGTACCTTGCCGGCCCTCACTGTGTAACTCTAAAGACAACATGAAAGAAACGTCCTACTCTGACCTCAATCCAAACACTGGATGTCACAGAGTTTACACAAAAAAGAGGCGGGTCGTTGGGTCTACACATGGAGACCTGGTAATTCCACATCACAGCTACAGTGTGTCACAAAGAAGTTAGTATAAGAGAAGGAACACAGACCCCATTAAAGTCAGATTTTCAGAATATACATTAAATTCTAAAGGAAAGAGGTGACATGAGTGCTACTGGTGCCCCTCAAACCACTGGTGCTCATGGAAGGGAATACATGGCATGAAGAATCCAGGTCCAGGCACTCAAAGTGGTTTGAAAAATTGTAAGAAGCCTTTATTTAAATGGAATTTGAGCTTTAAAATACACCAACGCATATCTGCTAGTGCCTTCATAAGGGGTCTACTGACAGATAGAGACAAAGAGTAATTAATTGTGATCACTACATGTGTGCAGGGTGAAAACATGCCGCTTCTAGCCGATACGCGTTGGTGTAGTTTTGTTTGTCTGCAACATACCAATGATTCAGTGTGGATTATCCTTTAACCAGACACATGTCATCTTTTACAACATGGCTACCACACAGTCGACACTGGATATGACTCAGCCGTGGTTTTAATCCTCCATTTTACGCAAAAGGGACATTTTCCTTCACACAGGATCTTCAGGAGCTTTGCATAGACTCCTACCTCAGCTGTTTAGTTGCTTAAAGTCTCTTCAAGCAACAGCCACATTTAAAACAGGGGATCATTACAACCTACTGATATTTTAACACATTATTTCCTACCTACCTACTAAGTTATAGATTCCACACCCCCCCATGTCAAAGCTAGAAAATATATATATTTGACATTATTTATGTATTTCTATTTATTTATTTTTTCAAATACCCTACCCATTAACCCATTAATGATATTTTCAAGCTCCAATTGTGTATTAGAGGTTGTAATGATGGAGGACGTGTGTTCATGGTCTATGATTTATTTTTAAAGAAGCTGCAATATCTATTTCTTACGTGCCTTTATATCTTTATATCCCGCCTCACTATAAACGTTAGGTGAAGACACTGTTTGGAATTATACTGAATATCAACCTGCTCAGGCACTGCTGATGTTCAGATTTGACAAACAATTTAAATGTGTGTTTTGAAATGATGAGGCAGGTTATACCAAACATACACCGTTTGACTGAAGGTAATTATGATCAAGTATTTCAAAGTACAGCCAAGCCACTGCACTATCCAGAACTGAAAAGATGTTGCTGCCAGTGATGAGAACAACAAGGTTTCAGTGCCTCTTCTGCATGTATCGGCAATAGTTAATGTCTTATATCAACACTGATGTCAGCTCTGAGGAACTTTCCAAACAGCTGCACTTAGTCTTTTAAATGGAAGGTGTGGTTTGATAAGCACCAATGAACTGAATACATTACATCAAACAACATGGGAAACAGTAGATGAGCAATAACTGCATGTTAATTACATTCAATTGTATTTTGTTGTTCATTTACTGACAGAATATCTGAAAAAAATGGTTTAGACCAAATTATGTTTTGTCTAAGAATAAGTAATATTGTATTATATTGTTCTTTTTTTCTAAACATATTTTAGAGAAGATAACGCAACAAGACAAATGTGAAGTTCCTTGCAAGTAAGGAGGACATAATCCTTTCTCATCCCTTCAGGATCAATACCCAACCTGTCGACCCACACCGGATCAGGGCGTCCTCGCCGACCTATGTCACCCACCAAAATGTAACTTCACCACTTGAGATACGTACCCTATGTCATCTCGGTAGACCCGGGAGATGAGGACCTCCCCCTTGTGGTTGTATATGAACAATCCTCCAATCATTGTGGCTGCTTCTCAGTCCCAACAGGCCATGGTGAAACCAAAACCCCGCCTGGGAAGAGATAGAAATGGAGCAAGAGATTGCAGGAAGGAAATTGGGGGAGAAAAGGGAAAAAAGTGGGTGACAGAAGTGAAAGCAGTGAAAAGTGAGGGAGTGACCAACAGTACACAGGGTGTCGTTTGTCCTTCACATCCTCTTACACACATCACTCTCTATGGCCAGTTGAAGATGCCCTGCAGCTGGCCTACTGTGGTGACTCATTTGTGTTCATATGCACATACACACATGAAGGATCATATAGGCTAGAAAGACTCAAATAGCTCTACTCTCACCACAGCCAATTCCACGTTTTCAACTAAAGGCAGATTAACAGCAGATTAGCAGCCACCAGTTTGAAGCAGGATGCCACCAGGTAGCCTGCTGGAAAATATGCTGCTTTTACTGGGTTAGATTTGACATCAATTGCTGCCTGGATCTAAATAGACTAAGCAGGGGGATCAACACATACAGACAATAATTTCAATCCACATGCAGTGCAGTTATCACACAGCAGATTTTTCTAAATGGTTTGGATCCACACATCTTAGGAATTTGCCTCCATTCAAGAAGGACGCTTCTGGAAACCAGGAGATGAAGGACAAGCTCGAAATTCCTCGCAGACCGAGGGCTGACATGTTGAACACACAGATCTCCGTGGGATTACACAAAACAAATGTGAGCCCTGGATTAGACAAATGTTTCCCCAATAAGACATCGTCGAGTCGTGACCGAGTTTAAAACGCAATCGCCCTTTTATTTGGTCGATGTCAAGATGTCTGCTCTCTCGGTCCATTTCCCCAACGTTCATACATTTTTCATGGTTTCTCGTTTGAGACTCGATTGACGTGGGAAATGTTTGCTTTGAATGACTCCAGCACAGATGGATGCCTGACCTTCAGCTATGTTCAAAGTGATGGGAAATAGACCGAGTGAGAGATCGCTAGCTAATTTAGCTCACGCTAGCAGGCTAGCTGGCAGATATGTGCAGCGAACCAGCGACTAGCTGTGCGCAAATTTAACTTGACTTCCGGTAGAAAGAAATTCAGTCCGTTCACAACCCTTTCCCAGATTCCATTATTATTTATACATGTTGGTATAATCAACTTAAAAATCCACAATATCGAATAGAAGCAATACTTGTCCACAATGGGGTAAACTCGATTTGAAAACGAACAAGATGACACGCTATGCGCTTTTATTATGAAAGAACTAAGCCACCTCGTTTCCGGTTTCTTGCTAGCTTTACGTTAGCTAGCGGAGGCTAACTATGCTACCGTTAGCAACTCCCGCGAATGAAACCGTTCCACCGGCTTTTCCGCAGCGGTCACCGCGCTACATTTACACCGGTTTAACCACAAACTCTCGACCATCTCGACCGAGGTGAACTTACCCGACTTCACACGCTAGCGCCACCGGTTTTCACCCCCCCTTGTCGGCCTCGGAGACAGCCTCAGTGACGGGCTCTGGCAGTGCAGCTCCCAGTTCGCACACCCGCTAATTCCGCTCCTTCCTCCCGGTCCTCTGATGGCTGTCAGCTGACCCGCCGTCCTTACGCACAGGCGTTCCGCTGAGACAGGAAAAGGCGCGGCTGGAGCGATGTGTAAACCGCACCCAGGCCCTGTTGTGATAAGCTACAAAGGCTGCAGCTCAATTACTATTAGTTTCATGGCGGTTCATTAACGATTTATGGATGTAATAGCTGCACGGAGGAGTTACACGACGAGCTGGCACCGCCCTCCCCCTCTTTAAGACGGACCCTGGAGCCCGGCAGCCTGTGTCCAGCTTGTTTCAAATGTTCTTGAGTAACGGGAATTCACGAAAAGCTCCAGAGGTGGATCTGGACCACTGACTTCAGTGGATGGGATGGAAGCCAGAAAAAAAAAACACTTGTCATCTTACTTTATCTTATGGTTGTGTGGGTGCTCTCTGTCCCGCAGAGTCCATCTGATTCAACTTTAAACTGTTTTTTATTTATTTAACTGAATCACTTTTCTACAGAAGGTATTCCCCCCTAGAAACACACAACTTTCTGCATAAGGTCATTCACTTCTGAGGCAAATGCACCCACACAAACATCTGTGCACCAGATTGCCTGACCTTCACATTCCAGCTCGTGGACAGTCTGGAATCTGCTGCTTTTAAACGCAAATATGACCTGATGTAACATATAGGGACAAATTTTAAAAAAGACTAGGTTTAAAAAAACACACACACACAAAAACAACGCAGAGCAGCACAGTTAAGTCATAAAACTATATTTATAAATAAAAAGACATTTTTTTTCCTTAATAAAAGAGTAGTGTGAAAGACATGGTAGGATTTTTTTTCCACTATACATTATCACAAGACAGAGTCAGAAAATGCTCTGGTTAACAGATGAAAATGCAGCAGTGTAGTGTAAAAATGACTCTGGAAGCTGGATGCTCATGTTAAGCATTAGAGAATGAAACTAGTTGTGACCAACTACGTATATATAATTAAACAAATGCATTCTTACAGTAAGAAGGACTGCGATTCTCTTGCACTACATACAATTATTTCCATTTCTTTCTCTCTTTTTAAGTCAAGCAAACATTTAAAAAGTCTGAATAAGGTCAACAGTTAGTGTTCGTTTCAGCTTTGTTACAGTTTTTTTTTCTCTCTCATCTTGTTAGGGGTCAGCAAGTGGGAATTGTAAGATTGGAAGGGGTGAAGAGGCTTCTTTTTTTTTTTTCTCTCTTTCAGTTTTGACGTGGACAGGGGTGGGGGAGGACAGAGAATGCAAGATAAGGAAGGCAAAGAGGAGGGAAGAGTGAAGAGAAGAACAAATGAAAAACATCCATGTAGAAAACCGCTGACTCATCCTCCCCTGCCGTCCGTTTCCACCGCCTCCCTCCCTCTTTCTCTCTCTTGCTTTTTGTCCTCACACAAACTCTTCCCCACCAAGGAGCGTAAAAAGGAAAAAGGCTGCTTTGGTTCAATCTTGACTGAGGGGGCTTCTTCACTGAAGAAAGTATGGCCACTACTATAAGGAAAAAAGCAAAAGAGAGGGGGAGCGTTTTCTCTTCGCACACACAGCAGGATTGGTTCCATTCAGGAAAGTGGAATCACAGCGTTGGGGTTACAGGACCTCCCGTCCTGTCACGCTGTCCTTCTCAGTCTCACAACGTCATGAGAAAGCCCAATCTGCTACTTTAATCGGCCTAAAACCTGCATTACATCACATCACATCAACGAAGAATTCTCCGGCGTTGCCCACCGCCATGCGCAGAGACTGGCGTGATCCAGTGAGCTCGGGGGGTGCAGAGGCGAGCTCTCGGCCCGGTGGGGCGCCAGGCGCAGCTGTAGACAAGTGTGGGGGCTGGGGGGGCAGGCCAGGGGGGCCGTAAACGAGGCCAGGCCCGTAGGCTATGGAGTGAGAGTTGGCGCTGCGGTGGCTGACAGAGCTGCGGACGCTCCGCTCACTGGGGGGAGCGACCGAGCGCTCGCTAGGAGCTCGGTGGCTCCTGATCTCAGGCTCGCTGCCACTGCCGCCGGACTTCCGACCCTCGTTTTTGCTGCAGTTTGAACCACTGCTTCCTGTGGACAGAGGAGAAGACGAGGTACTTATTATCCAAGTGTGACATTAAAATTTTAAAAACATTACCCTTTTTTTTATTAAATCTGTATGACCTACATGAGCCTCTCCCTCCCACCTGGGTGCCAGTGAAGTGATGCAGTCAGTGCTGACCCAGTTAGTGGGAGACACTCAGGAGAGCTTCATGACTAACTCAGACATGGTCACAGAGAATTCTCTGCCTTCACCGGCCAAACATCTCAGCCATTACCAGAGGCAATTACATTCATTTCATTTTGAGCCTGTTTGCTTTTCCAGCAAGTTCTTCAGAATGATGAATGAAACCCTAACAGTGGATATGAATAAAAATGACTATAGTGCTAGAGATGCATGTTCCATGATATGATATTAAATCCACAGAGATTAAAATAATTTGTATGAGTTCACTTGAGAGACAGAGGTGTGGTATGTTAGTTTAACTCAGCACAAACATTTCAAGCAGGCAAAACCTGAAAAGTAATGAAACAAACTGTTATTTTCATGTTGTATCTTGTTAGCTAAGATATTCACCAGCAAATTCAAATTGCAGTAGTGTGCATGCATTAAATCAGGACAGAACACATGAGATGTTGTGTGCAGTCAGTGGGTCCAGCTGTTGTTGGTCAGTAAACATTTCAATTGCGTAAGCAGACTGCTCCTAAAACCACAATGTCTGGTTTTCTATTTCTACACACTTTCAATACACAAAATGCATCATGAAAATAAGGCAGCTTTGGAGCAGCTGGAAGAAATATTTTTCACTCTCAACAGAGCCAGACTGTGTCCTGTAAGTCTTTGAAGTATTATAACTCAAACAAGCACTGGACAAGTCACTGTATGGAGACATTTGTGTTGATATTCTCATCTGGGTCTATGTTGAATTCCTCTCCCTCCTGAGGCACAAGTCCCTCTGTCCCTCATAAGAAATGAGAGAATGCCATTCTAATTTAAATATGTTTTGGAAAAACCTTGAGTGTTTGCAGACAGACAGATTGATTAATATAAAAAAAAAAGTAAAATCCAACTATTTGAAAGGTTTCAATAAACATTTTGATAAATATTTATTTGTGAAGACACATAACTCTTCACAGGTCAAGTAAATACCCAAAAGATTGATTTTGGATGGCCTATTGCTTTTCCAGTATTGAACATTGTATCAAAATAGTTTCAAACAAACACAATACTTCCCCCTTCTCTTGAGATTGTTTTGAATATAACTATACTGTTGATGTGATGAAATTTCCTGTTCGCACTGCACTCACCACTGTGCTGGCTTCCTGCACTGCCAGCGCCTGGTCCACCGTGGAAGGGCTGTGGCAGGTCGTAAGGATGAGGGATGGGGAACTGGTAGGGCAGGGGCATCGGCCAGGGAGCTGCCCCGGGGTGGGGGAGAGGGGGCAGGGTGTCCTGATCTGAGGCACCCCCGCTGGAACCATCGTGATCATGGAGAGACAGGTGGGTCATATCTAAGAGGAAGAGGAAGAAACAAGGATGTAGACTACCGCAGTAACCACCCACTTCTATTATGTATTTGTCCTACTTTACAACAGTGCATTCAAAAGAGGTGGCAGGAAATACAACCTAACAACAAACGGTATAGATAATTTTACTGCTCACACTCCAGGCAGATCTTAGCAAAATGAAGGCTGCAATTTGCACTTACTGCCACAAAGGTCTCCAAAGACGTAGTAGCACTGCTCAGAGAAAGTAATCTTGTTCACAGTGTGTCGGATGTAGCCGGCCTTCAGCAGGTTGCTGGCATATTTGCGGGCTTCGCGGCGATCCGAGAAGCCTTCCACGTGATGGAAGAGCCAGTCAACCACATCAGAACCTGAAGACACAGAGACACATGTTCATAAAATGTGAATTCTGCAGTTTAGCTTATTTTTTTGCCCGTTTTGGCCAGCAACAACACACAATTATCCTTGACAAGTACATATACATCTTCTGTGTAACTGAGCAATGAACCAGGAGATCTGCCAACTTCTCAACAGGCAAAATAAATTCATGGCTTATTAGCATAACTGTCATTAAACGGTTGTTGCCATGAAAACTGGTGATGGTGCTGCTTCATTAAGACAAAGAATAATTCTAAACTGAAGTAAGAAGCTTTATGTCGTCACTTTAGAATTCACAGAGCCAGTCTACAAACTGAATGGAGAGAATAAAAGAAAAGATGTGAATGCATACTGATGAAGGAAATTACAAATGCGAGTCCATGCCCTCTGCTCTGACAGACGTACCGATAAAGGCATTAGCGATGGTGATCTTGAGCCACATCCTGTCCCGCACCTCCAGGCCTGACTCTGGGCAGGCCATGGCCTTAGCAACTGTTGCCATGTCGCTGTGGATGGAGAGGTGGAAGTCATCGAATCCTGGGAAATATCACAGAACACGCGTTCAAGTAAACACAGCAGCTGAACCACATTCTCCTCACAGAGCTGAAATACTCTGGTTCTCCGTCTCATATCAAACATATTTACCACTGAACCTGTTTGGAAAAAATATATTATTTTCCTACATGTATAAAAACAGTTGAGCCGCTTTCTGTTTTCACCCCCTAAAACTTAAAATGAAAAAACTGCTGAGTGCTGTTATCAGGACAACTACAAAAATGTAAGTCTGTTTAGGAATAGGATTTGGTTTCCTGTGGTCTGGAGTGTAGTTTGTGTCCCTTTCTGCCTTGACGCAAATCAGACGAGATCAGGTTTGATCTTTGTTTGAACTGGACCACGACCGAGCAGGTCTTGACAAAACTCCAACAAAAGCCTGTTCATAGTGAATTAAAAGTCCTCCCTAGAACATTATTATATCTTACGTTTCATCTAACTGGGGATTATTGCAGTCAAATATTGTGCTGTAATTCACTTTTAAAAGTTCTGACTTCCTCTCTCACTGCCTCATTTACCTCCCGTTCAACCATGATTTTGTAATCTTTTCCAGAATTCCTTGTTACTGTAATAAAACAATAAAAAGGTTGCAAACATTTTCTGAGTGTTGCACACGTTTTTCAGCATTCTATAAGTCAAGGAAAGTAGATGTTTTCATTGAAGATTAACAATGCTAGGTTTCATTGCTTTTTTGTAGCGCTTTTTTCCATAAAAAAGGAACCCACACCAAAGCCTAACTCTCTTTTTAAACTTTACTGTAGCTACACTTTTTACCCTCCTAGCCAATTATCTACAGCACACGAAAAATGTGCCATTAAATTTGAAAAATGGTGACAGAACCAGCCAAGCCTCTCTTTTTAAGTGTTGGAAGATCGCAGATATTTACCCAAAGCATGTGATCAAGTGAAATTAATGTTCTTTCTGAGAGGGAAAATCCCTAAAACTTGATCAGAAAGTGTGTTACAAGTGGAGGTATTTCTTCAGAAAGAAAGGAGAAAAAAAACATCACTGTCCTTCCAAAGATTACAGGGAGGATGAAAGTTGTGAGTTATGAGCTTAGTTTTGACAAGAGTTACTGAGCAGATGGAAGCTGTGGGGCTGAGCAGAGTAAAAAGCTGGAACGGAGAGAGGTTGCAGGAATGCAGTGAAAGGGCAGGGCCACAGTTAACAGAGATTTACTAACACGCCAGAGGAAGATAGTGATATTAGCGCAGTTTTGGAGGTTGGAGGGTTTGTGTTTGTTTAAAAAAATGTATATCCTGGAATATCAACAATCCTGTAGGACTTCTATACCTCAGAAGAACAGAAAATATAAAAGATCTTGTTCAGGATAGATACTGACTAAATAAAAGTGAATGGAAAACCACGACTAAGAGCTAAAATACAATATGTTATGTTGCTTTGAACAAAAGGTCCTTTATTAAGGGCCACAACATGCAGCCTCAGTGGGCGAAAGGACTCACGTTCAGTCTCAGGGATAGAGCTGCTGATGGAGGAGCTGGTGGAGGTGACCGTGCTCATGGAAGGGCTCATGCCATACGGAGGGTACACCCCAGTCATGGCCGCTGTGTGGGACACCCATGCAGCTGGGTCAATGGGCCGGATTGGCTCGCCTGTTGAAATGAAAGGCGGGGAAGTCATTTGGGAGTTGGTGACCTTATTCGAGCCAGAGTAACACGACGGAAGAAGAAACAAATACTCACTCCTTGGCAGAGCAAAGCAGCCCCGTGGATTTGGGTCCCAGCACTTGGCCACGGTGAGAGTAATGGGGCTGGTAAAAAAACACGAGAGAGTTTACACTCACACTGATCTAAAAACAAACTGAAGTGTCTCAGCTGCACCTTTACAAGAATTAATTTATGTTCTGTTTAACAACTGTGGTTGGAGTTTGTGCTAATTTGTGCTGCTCACCCTGGCTTGTGCACGATGTCCCTCAGCACTCGGACTGCATCGTCATTGCTCATGTTCTCAAAGTTGATGTCATTCACCTACAGGGATAAAAATAAAACAAAAAAAATCTCTCAGGCTGTACACATAAGCTGGAAAAAACAGATCAAATCTGATTCTCAAATGACGACAAACCTCACACTTCATTGTTCCCTGTTTAAGGGAGGTATAACATTTTCACAGCCAGTCCATTAAATCCAGCTGCACAGAGCAATTAGCAAGACTGGCATTGTTTCAACATGAGGTGCCACATTAGAATAATAATGGAAAGTGAGGCACAAACTGGGTTTCTTTACCATGCAATACAGCACTTTTACTAATATTATGTGAGTGAGCGTTGAAATGTAAACAAGCATGAGATAGAGGAATAGATAAAAAGAAAAAGGTTTGTAGAAATCTTTAATCACATGTGGTGTAGTGACATAATGCTAAAAGCATTTGTGGCATTGATTAGAAAAAATGTTTATTGCTCACACATTACTAAGTCTTTCCACTTCAGTGCAGATGCTGGCACTTAACAAAAACACAACATGCAGCCACCTACACTAGAGACGCTCGGATCAGCTCTGACGACATCTGAATCCGCAAATATGCTTGACTCACAACAACCGTTTAATGAAGGTTGTTTTGCCTGTTGAGAAGTTTTACCCAGGTAACTACCTACACACATTATTCATTCTCTATGTGTGTCTACTCTCTCTCTGTCTCAACCCCCCCCCCCCCCCCCGACACACGCACGCACGCACACACACACACACACACACAAAGACAAAGACACACACCTGCAACAGCATGTCCCCAGGCTCTATGCGTCCATCTGCAGCCACAGCTCCTCCCTTCATGATGGAGCCAATGTAGATTCCTCCATCTCCTCTCTCATTACTCTGACCCACAATGCTGATGCCCAGGAAGTTGTACTTCTCTGTGAGGTGGAGGGGAACAAGCGAAGCAGCAGGGATGTAATTAAGAATTAAAGTAGAACAAATTGTTAACATTTGTGTATCTTCCGATCTAGTGACAGGACTTTTTGAAATCTGGCTCAATGGATGACAACACAAGGAAGCTTTATTAAGGAAAAAAGACAGACTACATATTTATTCATTCAAATGCAACCATGTTCTGTGTACATCTTCCGAATAGTTAAGTCACTTACCCATGTTGAGGGTGACGGTGATGATGTTCAGAGACATGGTGGAGTCTGTGATGCTGCTGAATGACGACGACTGGAGGGAAGAATGAAATGGGAGGAAAGCAAAGAAATACATTTTCTTAAAGAAATTTAGGTATGATTTGCAGTCCTGTACTTCCAAGTGTGTGCGTGGTCTCACCCTGTCAATATTGGAGGCCTTTGGTTTCCGTCGGCGACGGCGGTGTCGTCGCATTAGACGAGAGGAGCTCTGTTCGGTGGAGCTGCTAAACCTGAATACGAGAAGATATTTAGCATTTGGAATATACTACACACATGGAAATGCTGTAACACAACACACTCTAATGTTTGATCTAATCATGACTAACTATGTGATGATGTGATTATGCTAACTTTAGTACAAAGCAAAGACGAGATAGATATAGAAGCAAAAGAAGAGTTAATGCTGGTGTTGCTCTTCACTGCTGGAGAAAGCTCTTGGCAAGTAAAGAAATCACGTTTGATATAGAACTTGTAATGTTTCTGCTAAATTGCTAAGTAAACAGCTGTTAATTATAATGTTGGCTATGCAGCAACAGCAAAACTTAAATATAGCTCCTTTAAATAAGAAATTATACCATATAATTTCAGTTATCTTTTCTACCTAAATCAAGTTTACAATCCAGGACATAATCTAAATGAAAATACTTGTGCCGAACCATAATCAAATTGTCTTCATGTAACTTGTGTAAATATTGTATGTAAACCTCCCTGTTCCGCACATAATAACTTTTATTATATTTCCATAATAAAAGTTATGCTGGCCAGGAGTCAGGATAGCTTTAACCGTTTCTGCGACAGCATCCAGTTAACTTAATTTAGAAGTTATGTCCTGACAAAGCCTGAGTTGGCACCAGTATCAAGACATTTTGTTGAGGCGAAAAAATCCATTTCATTCTGCAGCGGAAAGAAACGGTAAATCAGGTCTATTAGAGCTGCCACAACAGGAAAAGTCATCCTGGGAGATGCCTAAAGGCTGAGAACAGCAGAGGCTTTAACGTGGGTTGCAGATATTTCTACGAGCCCTGGAGGAGAACCAGGGGGTGACCCCAAAACCGCTAGACAATTAGTCTGTGCTAATCTCTGCCAAAAGCCATCATCTGTAAATGTAGATGCTTTCCTCCAGCCAGATAGCTTTTCTGAGTGAACAAGCTAAACGTCTGACCTGCTGGTTGCGTCGTCATCCTCCGAATCAAAGCAGGAAGTGGACTCTAACTCGCTGCTCATGAAGGACGAGCAGCTGTCGTACTCTGCTCCTCCGCGACCCATTGCCCGCGATGAGAGGCCATTCTGCCTCCCACCTGCAGCAAGACGACATCATGATCAGAATGCATGTGACACATGGAAATGAAGAAGTTGTGTTAAAAAACCAAGGATGTAACTAACATTTCTCAGCAAAGACAGCGAGACAGGTTTTAATTTGTGCCAATTTGGGAGAATCATTCTGAAAAGGTAATCAAGTCCTTAAACACAATTCCTAAAACATTAAGTAAAACGAGAAACATAAAAACACAAAAGCTGTTTTCAGACATGCACTGAACAAAACTTTTCTGGAGATTTTCTGGAGCTGAATGTGAGGAACCAATAGTCCCAATCAGATAATCTCGACATTTCTCTGAACTTTCAGTGCCATGTCTGGAAAATGTCTGAGTGAGCCCACTTGAGAATACAGCAGAAAAATGTCTGGAAAATGGAAACTGGAAAAGTGAGCAAGTTGACAACATTTCTAACATGCGCCAGAAGCAAAGCAGAAAAAACAAAAAAATACATAAGTCTCAGGATGGGGAAAAGTCGTCAGATACTGTACGTAGAAGAAAACACAGACAAAGATGTCAACTTGTTTACTGATGCAAACTAAAACATTTTCCTGTTGTGACCGGGCATGACCCTAACAATCTCCCACTGCGTTCTTCCCATATGAAAGTCCAGAGAATGCCCAGACCCAATGGAGGAGTTCATGTCTGAAAACAGCTTAAGTTACAGTTTTCTGACCGTGGTCGTTAGTGTGTTTCCGTCTTGGCCGCTCCTTCTCTCTCCTTTGCGACACAATGGAGCCGGTCTCTGTGTCGTTGTCCAAACTGTCTCGAGCGCTCGCTGCTTTCCCACTTTAGACAGAGCGAGAGAACAGGGGAGAGGGTGGGCATTAAAAAAGAGAAATACAATCGATCAACATCAGTGTAGCAGTTAAGTTCATTTCAAGTTTATATAAAGTACTACTTTTTAAAATCACATCATAAACTGTATCAAATGTAAAAGCTCTGGCTCAGTGTGGTTGAGGATTCACTCTGGGGCTAAAAGAAATTGAAGTTGTTGTGTTGGTTGACTTTTTTAAGTCAGTTGAAGATTTCTGTTCTATTACGATCATGTGTCTTTTACACACTTTACACAGATTTACTTGAAGATAAACGTAAAAGCTTTTAACAAATACATTAAAGAACTAAAAGACTCGTAAGAGGGAAGCATGACTGAGAGAAATCCGTGATCTACTTTACCAAATCAAAAGTTTCAAAAGATTTATTTCCAGCATGAAGATAACTTGTTTGATAAGTGGGTGGAAGAAAAATTATTTTTCCTCCTCAGCAGTCACACTTTTTCTATTCAATTAGCTGTTTCCTGTGTAACTGAGGTTATTACAAAACACAGATGTGTTCATTCAAGACACATACGCAGAGCCCAACAAAGTACACGTGGCATCTCTCGCTCTTTCACACACCCACAGAATCAAGCGTTACACAAACTCGCTCTTTTGCACATTAGACAAATATGCAACAAGTCTTCTCTTGAGTGTACTGACTGATAGGAAGGTGGTCTAGAATCTCCGATGCCCCCGGTCCTCTCCAAAGGGGGTGTCGGTTCTATACTATCTGCAACTGAGCCGGTGTCTGTGTGGGCCCCGTCTCCCGAGACCAACTGTTAACAAAGAGAACAGAGAATCAGGTCAGTCTGAGGGGTGAGACAAAGACAGAGAGGGAAGAGAACACATGAAGACATAGAATAAGTGGGCGGCAGGCACACGTCAGGGCACTACTATATTTACACTACACCATATTCAGGATATCTTGTTGTACTATCACAGCCTACAGCCTGAACAGCATTTATAGGCGGTACGTAAACTATTACTACAAAATAAAACAGCTAATAGCTACAAATGTGCTCTTACTTTGGGGAATAAAAAAGCTTCCACAAATACTAAAAACTTATTTGCCTTCTCCTAATTTCCCGCTGACAGAGCAAAGCTGTCCAGAGGCAGCTATGGATTAAAGAAAGAAAGAGAAAGAAAACACAGAGTCAAGAGTTGTGGTTTGTCTACCTGACAGCGTTGCCTGAGTTACCACAGTGTGGGAAAAAGTGGGCTCCAATGGGCCGTGAGCGCTCAGAGGAAATTATTTCACCAGCACATTTTAATATTAGCACATTCAGCTGTTTACATTTCCATCTCTTTTTAACTTCCAACACATTTCAGGGAACATTTTTTAAACCCTGTCTAATGTGGTTCTTAAGTTCTGTAGCATCTTGGCTGTTGTCCATTGCTGCATTTGCTTTTGCATGCAAAAACTAACTTAAAATCTAACAGGAGATCTGTGTGAAGCTATCTGCTCTATTAGCAGCTTGAAGGGGGTTAAAAGATCAAATTTGGTAGGAGCTGATGTAATAGCTGAGCTATATACATTTCAGTATAAACTGTATGTTGTGTAAAATAATAAATACAAAATAAAGAACCGCAGCTGTTTACTAGATTCCAGGGCAAAGAATCATGTTCTGTTTTTTCAGAACACCAGGTTCATTTTCACGTCACGTGTCTAGAGTCATATCTCATGTTATCATCACCACACCCATCAAGTCTATCTCACATTATCTCCATAGTGCTTAGTTGTACCATTCCTGAAACCAAACTAAATTAAATTAACTTTCTTTACCCATCACAATTTCCCCACAACCCCAGGTGATCAACAAGATGTGTTATTTCTGTCGACCCAAAAGTCCAAAACACAAAGATGTTCAGATTATGAGACTGAATGTCAAGAAGAAGCATTAAATTTCCACCATTGAGAAACCAGACACTTAAAATATTTGGCTTTTGTGCACCTTAATTGATTTTTACTATGAAAGCTTTGCAAGGGAAGAAAATGGGGGCTGTCCAATAACAAATGAAAAAAATAGCAGATTAATTGTATCATACTGCAACTGGGCAACTTGTCTTAAATGAGATAGATTACGGCAAGGATTTTAAAATGAATGACCAGTTCAGAAATAATACAGCAAACCATTGTTTCATTAAAGACAGTAATTAAATAAGAGTAATTATTGTTGTAATGATGTGCCGTACAACTAATCATGTTAACCCTTTCTCAGTTATATCTATATATAGTGTGTATGTGTACTATCACATTTGGAGTCTACTTCAGTACATTTCATTTTTACAGCAGGACAGTTGTAGCGCACTAAGGTGTAAAGATTTAAATAGGCAATATACCTTTGTGAGCTGACAATAAAATAAACATGGCAGACCCAGGGTGCTGGCCCATTGTGATGATGTGGTGTGATGCTAGCGAGCCAGGCCCCTGGACCCCAGAGAGCAATCAATCAAGCCAACAGATGAACGGTGGAGACAAACAAATGGACACAACGTAACAGGAATAACAGCTCATTGTACACGGAACATTTCAACAACCCCCAAGAGATAAACATGTTCACTCACTCACACACACGAAGAGGGGAACTGGCTTTGAATTACAGCAAACCAAACCTCTGCGCACAGTCTAATGAAAATGACCGCAAGAGAGGGTAACACTGGAATGAGCACACTGGATAACGCACACCAACATGAAGCGATAACACTGTTTTGATGTCCCTCAAATAGGATCTAATATAAGCACACTGTACGAAATTAACCAAATGCATAACCCTTTCACAACACGACATTCTTTCTCTCAACTTTGTTCTCTCCTTTCGCTAAGATTCAATCTTCTTGTTAGATTGAAATGCAGTGAAGCTCTTTGTTATGGGTGTTTTCCTCCTATCCTGTGATTTCACTTGTTCTTAATCCAATTTCAACGTCGACAAGAGAGGAAGGCCGACTGTGCACCAACACCAGATGTCTCTAATTTTGTGGAGATGGGAGGATTATTGCTTAGAGCCTCTAAATCAAACACTACATAACGTAAGCACGTGTATGTATGTGGTGCAAGTGGTGACTAGCATATCAAATTAATAATAAAAAAACAAACAAACTTTGAAACACAGAAAAAAGGTGCTTAAAAACACAATAGGAAAAAAAGATCACGCTGTTCATGTGTGTGTTGCTCCTCGGGTCATTATGTGATAATGATATTATCACGCAGATGCATGGAGCCCCTCCCTAGAGATGGAGTATGGTTGTCACTGGCCGACAGATGGGAATCTCTGATATACATGAACGCACGCAGTTGCCACACAGACATGGTGAACACAGACAGAAGCACACCAACGAACAAATAAACAAACCAGAAAAATGGCTCCCGGATGTACGTTAAACCTACCCATGACACCACACGTCCATTAAAACAGGGCAGCTTAGCGTTGTCATCGGATATCTCCTCCTTTACCACCCTGTAAAGAGAACAAAGCTTTGTTTCAGTGAACCTTTACCAACACAAAAGCTCTCGGGGCAATAAAACATGTGGCTGCATTTAGATGCAATGGAGATGGGCGAAACTTCAGCAAGGGCAGACACTGACAACTGGGACAACCAATGCTGATTTAATAGTGCACTTACTACACTACTATTACACTGCCAGAAAAACAAGATATACTGCTTACACAAAGTGCCTATAGAAAATGTCAGAGCGAAGTATTGTGTAGTGACAGAGGGAAAACAATTGAAATGTCCTCAATGCAGAGATAAAACTGTTCCCTGATACTTTGTAGATGGTAACATGAAACTATGGTGAAGAAAAGAAACAATTAAGTTAGGAGAAACTATTCAGCATGCTGCCCTGTATTACAAGTGGATGTGGAAAATGAACCAGAGAAAATTGGCTTACTTAACATGCATGATCTGTCAATTAAGATTTGAAAGGCTTACAAATTAACACAATTTAGCACTGTTCAAAAGAGAATATCAACAGAATATCAAGGTGAAACCGGACATCATTATGTTTTAGAAGCTACAAGCACAGACTTGGAAAACCAGTCAAAAGAAGCCATCTTGGTCAGGCATAATATAAACGCAATGCCTGTGGTCAAATGGTACTAAAAAGGGAAATGCTTGGGTCTGAAATTACAAACAGTCTGAGGAACATAAAGATTTCCAGGATAAACATGATTCCTCTCACATGTTTCAACCAAATAATAAAAACAAATAAATGTTTTGATTGATCAATCTACAACGGGCTAAGGATCACCCTGTTTGAGTGCTAAGAACAGACGATGTTGCACCTTGTACAGATTGTTAAACCATATGAGGCAGATTGTGATTACGGGCTGTAAAGATAACATTTGATTGAGGTGTCAAATGGTTCCTATCCACCACCTTGTCACTTCAAGCAAACAAACCAGGCACAAATGTAGCAGTTGCCTCAAGGCTACAGGTCGGGACAGGAATGGTTGTGCATCTTGGTCAGTGGGAGTTTCTGTCAGGATCTCCAATCTCTGTTCCAGTCAGACGGGTTGCTCGATCTAAACCAACACAGGTTGGAGTAAAGGTTTCACTATCTAATTTACAGGATATCCAGACCACTCTTCCCAACATGGACAAGGTGGGCCCCTCTCAAAACATTTCTTCCCCACTTGCCAACGTCCAGGAGTTGTTGCCCCACCCTGGAGTTTGGAATTAGCCAAAAACAACTTGGGAAACCTGGCTGAGCTGTTTAAAAATAGTACATTTGCCCGTTTCTCTGCTGAGCAGAAGTCCCTGTCTGGAGGCACATAAAACGTCTACTTCTCCAGCCTTGTTTAAACACAAAGGGACGTGCTCATAAAGCTGCCACGGTGATGAACAGGGCATTCCTGTGTTCAACTCCGCATTCCTCGGGCTAACAGACAACAACAGCGGGGGCCTGCTGGACTCACTGAAACTGGCCGTGTACATTCTGACATTAGCATGTTAGCACATTAGCCTGGTGGTGACTGTAGTAACTGGTTATTATCAGTTCAGTCAAATACTACCATGTTCCCCACTTTACCTAAAATGGGTCACAATGCCAGCCAGGGTTTTCTCTGGGGTCCGTTAACCTGACAAACACCAGGCTCGGTGTGACAAAGTCAAGGCACCCGAGTCGCGTAAGCTAGCCGCACCAGCAATGTAAACAAACGGGGTCAGGACGCTGAGCAGAGCTGCTAACGCTGCGAGCCCCGTCGCTAGCAGCTAACAAAGGAACTGCAAGGCATTGAGCTAGCTAATGATCGGCAGCCAGGTAACGTTAACACTGATGACAGGCCGGCTGAATGAGGTAGTAACCAAGTTAGTGTTAATCTAGCTGCTGTAGCGTGAGGAAAACCCCGGAGCCCAATGCCGACTCCATGTTAAACACGATAAACCCATTGGACAGTTACCCGAAGTCATCATCCATAGATTTGAAGAAGAATTTGTAGTTCGGCTTCTTCAGGACGTTTTTGAAGTCTGCAAGGGTGCATTTGTCCGCCGGCACGGACACTTTCACCAGATACGGTGTCTCCTGGTCGTCGAGGTGGTAGATAATCTTGGTCTCCCCCATCTCGGACTGCGGCTGAGGCGAGGCAGGCAGGGTGCATCAAGCCGAGGGCCCGGCAGGCTCCCTCTGGGGCCCCGACTCCCCGTGGCGCTGGCGGCGGCTGTGCCGTGGTCTTCCCGGCTCTCCCCGGCTGACCGACTCGCTGCGTAGCCCTGGTTCTCTTCTTCTCTACGCCAGCTCGCCGACGCTACGCCAGCCTTTTAAATTCGAAGAAGCACCTTGCTCCGCCGCAAAGCGTCCGAGCCCCGTCCGACGATTTAACTGCGTCAGTTCCCGTTTGTATCAAACTCCCGACAGCGCAGTGGAGGCTGAGAAACGAGTGGAAAACAGAGAGAAAAGCCAGGAACGAGAATCGGTATCTGGAGGTTCTGGTTTCTCCGCTCGCCAGCTGCAGGCTCCTACTTTGTTGCACACGAAACTGCACACAACCGTCCGAGCCTCTCTCAGAAGTGCGCCACCTACAGGAGAGGAGGAGAGTGGCAGCTGCGCGAGGCCTGCTGCAGTGCATACAATCAACAGAGGCGGTCCTACAGAGCGGGGCATTGGGGGGGGGGGGGGGGGGGGGGGACCCACGCTGCAGGTATAAGGTTATATGAGCAACATACCGTGGACCGGAAGTGCAAATTACAACAGCAAAACACAACGACGAATCCCCCAAAAAAAAAACCTTTACATAACACAACGACAAATCTCAAAACACAACAGGAGAAAACACAAATCCCACAGCAAATCACAAAATATAATAAATCACCAAAAAAATCAAAAATATTCCTGTTAAAACATGGACAGTATTTCCATCCAATCAGTGACTAGCCGTGTCAAAAGCAGTTACCGTTCTTTTCTTTTAGATGTTAATGCCTTTGTGTTTTGCTGTTGCGATTACAGATTAGTTGTTGTTTTATTATGTACCATTCCCCTCTTGTCATTTTGTTTTCTTATTTGCTGTTGTGTCTTGCACCTCAGGACCACCATGGTGTACAGATCAAAATGGAAATAAGTGCTCTTGATAAGGAAAACCTTTAGGATGATCTGGGGTAATGTTTGAACACCCGTTAAATCTGCACCCACTCATTATCATAACACACTTTAGCATTTCATGTGCAGGAGGTGGAAAAAAGGTTCATCTCATAGGACTTGTATTGTCAAGTCCCAGAATGTTTCAAAAAACAACAACAAATGTTTTCCAAAGTGCTTTACAAAGACATGACATTCAGATAGGTACAGTAGATGGATAGAAAGATAGAATGAAACAGCCTTCAGGTTTTTACATTGTCCAGTGTTAACTTATATCTCATCACTCATCTCCTCGAACATTAAGACTGTGTTGTCACAAAGACAAACACAAGACATTCCATTACAATGGTTGTGTTGCATTTAGTGTATGTATGACTATGAAAGACACTGGCAGACCTGAATAGGACAGTCGTCCACAGCTTCATCAGCTGGCCTTGTATTATTTTGTGGCGTGGAATAGATGTAACCTGTATCTGTTATCCTTCACATTCAGAAACTGGCAATTTTTTAAACATTTACAATTTATCGTCCTGACGTAGAATGTTTTGAAGTTTTCGGGAGATAATTGTGAAACCTTGATATGAAACTGGAGCATCACTTCTTGTTCAACCCCAAGTATGAAATACTACAAAGTCAAATGTCAATATTTACAGAATTTGCAGTTTATTGGACTGAATGGAGTTTGATTTGTCATTACAGACAACACAAAGGCGAAGAGTAAATATAACATATCACTCAATGAATAGTCAGTGAAAGTGTCTGGAACAATCAATGAATGGGGTAGAAAATGGTGTTCCAGAAATAGACATTAGGATCTGTCTACTTTTCATCCGAGAATAAAATATGACTGATATCTTCATCATCATCATTGTTGTCATCATCTACTGAAATCCTGTCAATTCAGTATAATAATATTACATACAAATACAAAAAAGTGGGGAGAGGGGGTTTGGTCTCTTTCTTTTTTTAAATAAACTCTCAAGTGTGCTGAGGAGCAGAGTGGTAGCCGGTCTTAATCATCTAGGAAGTCATCATCAAGGTTAACGTCTGTGGTGTCGATGTCATCCAGCTCCATGTTGTCAAGGTCCACGTCCAGCTCGTCCAGAGTCTTTGTTGAAAAAGGTGCACAAAAGGACAATTATTACCATCTTAAGTGTCCCAATTATCAAATTTTATGTGAAAATATAACTTCAAGAATAACTTCACTCCACAACCACCAATTCATTAACTTCAACATAAAGGGAAAAAACATAAGATAAAAAAAAAATGTCAGGTCCTTTACACAATTGTAATAACCATTTAGCTCCAAAATAAAATTTAAAGTACAATTTAAAAAAAACAGGTGAGCAAGTGGCACTGAGCACCCAGCAGACAAATGTCTTAAGAAAAGATAAAAACCAACCTTATCTTTGAGTGAAAATTCTGGTATTTCCTCCTCCTGTTCCTCCACTGCTGTGGGATCAGCAGGTTCAGGTTGTAAAGTGGCCTCAGGTGCTGCTGCTGCTGCAGCAACAGAAAATTCTGCCATTGAGGATAATAATTTCTCCTCTTCCTCTTCCTCCTCCTCATCCTCCTCCTTCTTCTTCTCCTCTTTCTCCTCCTCCTTCTTCTTCTTCTCAGGATCCTGTGTTTGACAGAATCAGGCAGCTAATGAATGTATGAATTTCTTCCTATAAATTCTATTCCACCATATGACCTATACACCATGTTAAGCTTGTGAGAAGCCACTGGCGGAAACTGAAATGTGAGTCAACAGAAATGTTGAATACAGTCAACAAACCTTTGTAGGAATGAAGGTTCCTTTGGGCTCGTATCCTACAGCCTCCTCAAGAATGTTCCTGTCTTCATTGGGCTGAAAAACATATGGAAGAGACGATTGACAAACTATAGAAATATTGTTTGCATACAACACAACACCTTTTTGTCACTTTTTAAGTCATACAACTCACTGTGACAAGAGGATAGTCCGTTGCAGGCCTGGAGGTGCCCAAGCAGGTCTCTCTCAGATAATACTCGGCTGCAAAGGCTTCTTTCAATCCGGGGAACAGATTCTCATACTCTGTAGGGTCTGCTAAGGATTCAGCCGCCTGCAACGAAGATTTAGTACAATGTGTCATGGTCAAGAATAATATGCACAAATAACTCTCCAGCATCTACACTGATGCAAATAGTTTTCCTTGATTTTTCTTCAGGAAACAACTCCTGCTGCAGCAATATTGTTTCTGGTAAACTATGACCGCAACAACAGGACTGACCTTCTGGTTGACCTTCGCCAGGTTCTCCCTCCACAATTTCACCACACGGGACACCTGGCTGGGCAGGTAGGTGCGAGCCAGGAAGGCAGCCTCAGGTAGTCGGTTGGTCCTGATCAGAAGCTCCAAACACTGATCCAGTCTGAGAAAAGAAGATAGAGAAAAGTTAACAGTCATCATGACTGATCCCTTTCCCTAATTTTGTTCGCTAGTGTCACCACCTTTAAGTCTCCCACATTCTATACTCACTTCCCCTGCAAGAAGTAGGTCATGAAGGCCACATTGTTTTTCCCGTCCCTCTCTGCCCCCTCAGCCAGCTTGCCAACCATTGTGGCGTTACCAGAGGCTGTGGCAAGGAGGAGCAGGCCACCGTAATCCTGGGCGTGGTGCAGACATTCCTGGGCCAGGCTGAATTGACACTTGCTGATAGCAAGCTCTGCTAGCTGCTTCCATTTCTGCTCCGACTGCAGAAGAAAGGACAAATATGAGAATTGTGTGTAACACAGAAAATCTTTGAGAGCTTTTGTGAATTTTATGGCAATGTTTCTAAATGATGAAACATGTGATTTGAAAAAAACCCAGCTAGTATGCTCTTACCTCCGCCTCCACAGCCAGCTGATAAGCAATCTTCAACTCTCCCAGCTGCAAGGCCAGCTCAAACCTGTGCTCTGGGTCTGTGGACACAGCCAGTGCCTGCTGCTTGAAACCCTGCAAAGACACAGATTATAGTCATTATCATAATGTATTATCAGATAAAATATAAAAAATATTCAATCTTTTTGCTGAGTTGATTACAAAAAATACTGCATCTTTGCTGAATTAAACTTATAGAAAAATTCAATGACAAAGAAAAGCGCTACTGTTTTCCTAACCTGTTTCTCCAGGAAATGGGCCACCCTGGTCCGCTGCTCTTTTGGAATTGTGGGCAACACCTTGTCAGCCATCCCAAAGTCCCTCCTCATTACAGCAGTCTGGTACTCCAGGACGGAGACCAGCAGGGAGTAACTGACAATATTGAGCTCCTTGTCTCCGAGGTACAGACGATCATCTTTGGGTATGTAACCCAGTAAGTACATGGTTCTGCAGGGAGAGAGGGCAGCAGGTTTAATAGATACACAGCAATCAAGATGACATTTAGAAGATAGCAGGATTTTTTCAGGCTTTGCGAGAAACAATCAAGAGCTTAAATTCAAATTCAAGATAAATCTCTCTGTTTAATTACCTGTCCAGATGAGCAATTGTGACAATCTCTCCTCCAACATAGTAGTTTAGTCTGTTCACAGAGCTGGTGTAGATGAAGCAGTCTCCGACCCAGAGACCAGTCTTCACAATCTCCTGGATCTCTCCCTGGACCTGGAAAGAGACAACAGGGACAAAAAGATTAAAAATCAATTAAAAAGGTAAGTATGGAAAGTAAAGTGAAGAAAACATTCCATCTTTCTAAATAAATAGCACCTAACTGACTATGCTAGATAACTGAATATTTTAGCACACAAATACAGAAACATACTCCTAATAAGGGATGTGCACACATCCAAACACCCACCTCAAAGGCATCTTCAATACCATCCTCAGTCACTCCTTCATTGTTCTCATGAGAGGAAGCTACTTTATCAGCCAAATAACGCAGGATGAAGAAGGACTCCTCTGTAGCAATGCAAACCAGCTCCCCAGAGTCTGACCAGAAGATCTGAATGAATTATGAAAAAGACGAAAGGTTAGTAGAGAAGATGTGAATCAGACAAAGTAAAAAAGCCAGTAAAGAAAAACAATGATGGACATTTATCATTTGGTAAGCCTATCTTACGTGTTTAGGCTGGATCTCAATGCGGCGGACCAGCTCCGTGTTCTCCCAGTCGTAAAACGCCAGGCCATTCACTGACCTCACCCCAAGCAAGAAGCCTCCATAGATCCCTGAAGTAAACATATGAACACATCTGGTGAGGAAAACCGTCGACTTCCAAAACCCCAATCCCACCACTCATCAGTGTTCTCATTACCTTCCGCTCCAAAGTCAGGCTTAAAAGATTTTTTGTCCTTGAAATTTTTGAAGAGTTTGACGACACTGTTGCTTTCTCTGATGGCATACCTGTAATTAAAAAAGATGTTGCAGTTAGCTCTCAACTCTCTGGCACAAAGATAAAGAGCAGGTAGGTATCTCTTTTCAAACTGCGTACTTACTCAGAGGAGTCATGAGCCCAGGCAAACTCCTGAGCTGAACCGAAGCTCTTGTTCCTCAAAGCCATGGCAGTGTAAATGATGTACTCTCCATCTCCGCAAACCACAACGAACCTGGTTTACACAAAAGTTGATAAATGAGTGACCTCTGATAGAAATCTTATTGTATATCCATCGTTTATCTGGCTGCCGAGGACAAACATTTGGAGGCTTGTGTCTGTGTATTTCTGTGTCTGTGTACCTTCCATTAGGGTTATGCTGGATGGTTTGAGGGTAAATCTCACAACTGCCCATGTCTTTGACAGCTAGTGGCAGCCTTTCTCCATCCTTGATTTCAGCCTCACCCATGGCCTTCAGATTTGCCTGCTGTATTTCACTGTGTTTGGCCCAGATGATTTTGCCATTTGTGTCCATAGACATGGCTGGTTCCTCACGACCCACCTGCAAAGCAGAAGAATAACATTGTATGTATTTGATTATACTATATATAGTTGAATTGTGTACAAAACCTAAATGTATTTTTCCTCCATATTTAGGATTTTGAATGTAAAAAGTTTAAGTAGAGCTCCTTTATTTTGATTACACACTTCTCAGTGCGTTTAATAATTGAAAATCAAATGGGCTTCTTAAAAATGACTCCTTCCTCTGCTCACCTTAATAATGATGCTGCCTTCGTCGTAGCCCAGCGCCACATTGTTGGAGCCCCTGAGGCCACTTACACACCACACTCTCTCCATGCCGTAGTTCAGTGTACTCTCCAGACGGTAAGTGCTCGAGTGCCAGATACGCACCGTACCTACAGAGTGAAGAGGTAACGTTACATACAGCAAATATCAGTAAGATCAAGAAAGAGATGAAGTGGGGTGATGTTTGTGTGCAGAGTAAGAACAAGTGGAATTCCTCCTCACCATCCTCTGATCCAGTGATGATGATGGGCAGCTCTGGGTGGAAGCTGACACAGGAGACGTTCTGGGCGTGGCCCTCCAGAGTTTGAACACAGGTCTTGTTCTACCACACACAGAGGAAGACAGTTGAAACTTTAATATGAGGGCACAATGCTAAGGCTCTATGATCAGTGTTCTGTAGGCTACTGACCTTTCCAGAGAAAGAAGTAAATAAAAAACACTAGGGGGGAATCATAACGTTTTCTAACCTGGTAGTCCCAGATCTTGACTTGGCGATCATCAGCCCCTGAGATGAGGTAGGGCTTGTCTCCTCCACTGTAGTAATCAATACAATTGACTCCTTTCTCATGGCCCTCCAAAGTGAAATTAGGAGATGAAGAACCAAGCTGCCACACCTGAAATAATCCAGTGGACATGACAGAGAATCACTGAATGTGTTTCAGAGACTGTTTCTGAAGAAGTTGCAGCACTGTACATTAAAATTAACAAAAGCAAGTGGTTGCTACCTTAATCGTCCTGTCCAGGGAGGCACTGGCAAACTGATTATTATCCTTGGGGTTAATAACAATCTGCATGACATAGTGAGTGTGACCCTCAAACACCTGACTGCAGGACCACTTCTTCTCCCAGTCCCACAGCTTGATCAACATGTCATCTGTGCAAACACAGAAAGGCATTCATGCATTAGTGATTAACTCTATGTACATTTGACAAACAAGGTAAAAGAGGAAAGTTCAGTGCGCCACCAATTATGTCATCACAAATTCACTTGCTTACCACTGCTGGTAAGGATGTATGGCTGGGTCGGATGGACAGCGATGCAACGGATGTAGTCAGAGTGGGCCTCAAACATGTGGACCCGCTCCAAGGTGTTGTAGTTGAACACACGGATCTGCATGTCATCCTGTGTGAGGAAGAAAAAAAATTCAATACCAACTGAAAATGAAATGTAAATTATCTTGATAAACACAAAGATATACAAAAGATTTAAAAAAGAAACTTGATCAGATGTCAAGTTGAAGCATAAACGATGTGATGGGAAACCATAGCTCAATATTTTACTACCACACCAAATCAAACAAGTTCAAAATCGTACTCTCTCAGTTTATTCAAGTAGACTACTGTCATGAACCCACAGATTCATGGACATAACTCACCGCTCCTGTGATGACCCAGTTCTTCCTTGCCACAAACTTAGAAGCTCTGACAGGAAGGTCACACACTTCGAAAGTCTTCACGAGAGTCTGGTGGGGGAAAAAAATGTCAGACTTCATCTCTGACTGTATCAAATATTCAATCAATGACTTTTAAACATCATTCTCCCCATATTACCCAGAATAAGAGGGCCAGTGACTGGTGATCATACCTGTGTTTCGTGGTTCCACACACAGACGCTGCCGTTGTAGAGGCTGGCCAGCATCCATGGCTCAGTGGGGTGGAGGTCCACACTCTTCACCCGGTCTGACCTGGCTGTCAGCCGCCGCTTAATGTCCAGCCTCAGAGGCTGAAAACACGGAGGACGTCAGTGTCTCTTCGTACATTGTTCGTATTCTCGACAAAAGTGTAGCTAAGTATTTGATGATTTGTTGGAATAAAGACACCCTGACGTCCACGTAAATACCAGGAATAAAGCAATGGTAGCTGCTAGCGACCGATTACAGGGCCGGATACATTTAATCTCTCTAACAATTCCATAATTGTAACTCGTACAATTGAAACATTAGACAGCGGACTCAAAACAAATGTCAAGGCAGGAATTCAAGTCTGCAAACAGCAAAGTTTAGACATGTTAATACCCGTTAGCCACAAGCTAACTAGCCGATAAGCTATTAACGACAGTGTATTATTATTTGACAATGTTTCACAGTCATTTTAGAATAAACCAGGAGACTCACAAGACTCTTACGGAAACAATAGAAGATATGAAGTGATTTTAAAGGTGTCCTACCATATTTTATCCCCGCGTTGTCGCTATAAAATCAGATAAATGTAGCGGTCGGTCTCTTAATGTTGCGATTTCAGTGAACAGGGACACTGACGTGGAACTTCCTGAAACGTAATCTCGCGTGAGTTGCTCCGAGGAAGTGGTGACGTGACATGAAGCTGTTGTTTGTCTTTGAGCTGCTGCATCGACGAATCAAAAGTCTGATCAGTTTGTGTCTGTCATTGATGGACAACCGAACAGGCCTGTTGGAGTCAGGCTCAGGGGCCCATAGAGTCAGGGGCCCATAGAGTCAGGGGCCCAAAGAGTCAGGGGCCCAAAGAGTCAGGGCCCCCCCTCAGCTCCACCTGAAAGAGACACATGGCTGCTGACTGCAAGTCAAACACAAAGATACACACAGAGAAACTTGACGCAACAACAAACCCAAACTGGGAAAGCAGCTTAATGTTGCTGTGCATCAAAGGTTTGGAACAAACTCCCACCACACATCAGACAAGCTACCTCTTCTTTCTTTTTTTAACACAATTGTCTTTATTTCTTATTTCTTTTTATACCTTTTGCTAGTTTTATGCTTTTATCCAAAGTCTTTATTTTATTGCCAACATGTTCTTACTGATCTATCTTATTTCATTTCTTTGATTTTATTGTAAAGCATTTTGAGCTGCATTTTATGTTATAAAGGTGCTGTATAAATCACATTTATTATACTATTATTATCATTGTAAAATAAAGACACCAAAAGATGCAAAATTAGAAGAAATATAACAACAGGGACACAAAACAACTGCACAGAGTAGACTGCGGACCCCCATCATGAAGATGACACCATCAAAACAGAACTGGTTTGAATACAACATCTCTCATTCCTTACGTTGTACACATTCAGGAGTGCAGTCAGTTTTCCAAACACACAGTATCACCTCAGAGTTTCCCACATCTTCATGGAATTAAGAAAAGACAAACTATCACTTTGCACTTAGTATTAAGCACATGTTATATATCAACATAGGATTGTTCTATTTTAAATCCTTCAGTTTGTTTATTAGTGACAATGTAGGAGGAGTAGCGTCAATCAATCATGTCAACTTTTGCAGACATAACACATAACTTCATTCGCTATTGAGTCTGGTCTATTTTCAACTAACATTTAGTATCAGGCCAGATGTTTCATTTTCAAGGTTAAGATCCATTGGTGTCATTGTTTTTTTTTTTTTTTTTTAAATCAGAGCTCAACACAACTCACCTCACTTCCAGGATAGTACCATTTTTTGTCCAGCAGATGGCGAATATGATCCTCTCATGAAGAAGAAGGGTAAACCATGTAAATGACAAGTGATTTCAAATATAGTGGTGTGATCTTTGACTTCCTTGCAGCCTCATTGTGCCTGGATACACTAGTCAAAAAGTCCCTTTGCTTTTCCTGATGGTGAACACCTGAAGTTAAAGTGGATTCACAGTAGTAACAGGTGTTTCCCCCCCCCCCCCCATTCACACACAACACAGCATGTTGTCTAAAAACTGCCTTTATTCATTTTGTTCAAATGTGGGAAACATGTCACTGAGGAGCAAGCAAAGACATAGTTAACCAAGCAAATCAAAACAAAAACAGATATTTGCACATATTTTATTCTTTTCTCTTGAACACCTGAAGACAAAGTACATCTTCACACGTCAGCTCCTGTCAGCAGAGAGGGAAATGAATCTGTTAATGGGATGCAGCAGAGGGATTCGTAGAATAAATTGCATTGAAAGTGTTAAAAAATCATATTCTGCTGTACAACACACACTAGTAATCCAATACATTATTATTGTTCTTTATCAATTCCATGTTCTGGTTGTAATTACCAGGACCGACACTGTCAACCCACCAGGTAAAGTTTGTCTCCCTCTATCCAGTGCTTCCAGCCTCGATTTGCTTTCTCTCCTTTCTGGCTGCACACCAGCTTGTCACCGTCCCAGTTTACCAGACACTACAAGACAACATGAATCTGTATGAATGGGTTTTTGATTTAACATGTTCATAAGTACACCTGTGACTAAAACCGCCTGATTCACCGTCACTGATAACGTTGATCCACTCACAATATACTAAACGTGTCAGTGTGGAGTCTCACAGGTCTGTAGTAGTTGAATTTACACCTTCAGTGAATAACAATGTCATACATTGAATTGAATTTTTTAAGGAATGTAAAAACACAGCGCTTACATTTTCCCCACTACCTCCAATGTCATTAATCCATTTCTTTACCCAGCAATGGGTGACTCAGGAGCTAGAGCGGGTCGTCAGCAAACCAGAAGGTTGGTGGTTCGAGCCTCAGGTGTCGTAGTGTCCTTGGGCAAGACACTGTACCCCAAATTGTCCCTAACGGCAAGTGTATGAGTGAAGTGTAATAGAGAAAGTGCTGCACATAGATGTATGAGTGCGTGGATGCCAAAACTTTAGTGTAAAGATCCAGTGTCACCTCACCTCCTTGTTAATCACTGTTCATTTATCATTACACATTGACGTTTTTTATCTCGGATGTCACACATACGCCACAGAAACATCGCTCCCTGGACACACTTAGATAGCACTGCTGTTGTTAACACATAAACAACAAGGGTGCGAATTCTGAATAATAGATACACTATCACCGTCTCTTGACACGTCAAGGTCTCCTGACACGTCAAGGTCTCCTGACATGCAGGGTCTGCCCACCTTGATGTTCCTGTTGTCGAGTCCCTTGGTGCACTCGTCAAACTCCACCCCCACAGTGAAGGCCAGCTCATAATTCCTGAAGGTGCTCAGTGTTTTGAAGTCAAACTTGTCTCCGTCCTGGGCGACCACTTTGGTCTGAGACAGGGAGATGGCGATTTTCCTTGTGGCAAAGTCGATGTCTGGGGTCAGAGGGGAGAGACGTGGTTATTCAGAACAGACACATCACTCCGCATGAAATTCAATTCTGAGCTTTTCACTGACGTCTGTGTTCAGTGTTAAGTAGAGGACACTTTTTCTTGGTTTATGTCCATGATGAAATAGTTGAATAGTTGAATAATACAACAGTTGAACTCGACACAAATCTGTAGTGAAAGTGCATTAACTCCAGGGTAGATTGGAACAGGAGAACAGAAACACTGCAGAAAGATTGAGAGAGCATGAAATTGGATGACTTTGTTACTCGTGCAGCTTGTTCAACCTCTCTCATCACCCTGGAACTTCCCGTCACCGCATAACACAGACGACAGAATCTCAAATGAAACCTGTTACAATTAAAAAAGTTTCTTACTTAGTGCTTTCAAATACTCCTCAAATTTCTCACTGGTTTCCAGTATCCATTTCCCATTGAAGTCTGCTGGCATGGTGGCAGCTGGTGACACCGCTGTGTGTGTGTGTGTAGACTTTAGACAGTGCAAAGAGAGGGAAGGTGCACGTTGTCCTGCTTTTATGCAAGATAGACTCGGGGGGGGGGGGGGGGAGGTCAGAGGACTATTGATAAGTGAGTTTATAGCTTGAAGAAGATTGGCGGGGGTTATTATTTATTATTAGGTGAGGGAGGGGGTAGGAGTCACCATTTTTCTTTGGGTCATTGGGGAGGTTACTAGGCTCATATGTCTGGGTGCCCACACACCCACAGACCCACATGCGCCCACCAGCGCTCTGTCTCTCACATGTACCCGTGCAGATGTAACTGTGGTGGTCCGTGTGCAATGTACAGATGCTGTGTTGTAACGTCTGCCAACAGTGAGTGCTCTCTATTTGATCACTTTCTGAGGCAAACTCAACCGCTAAACAAGAGGAGCTGAACTTTGAGCGTGGGGGGTTAATAAAGTTCAGTCTTGCAGTGAAGACAAAATTAATTTCAGACAACATTTGAATACATATTTAAATCTGAAATAAATATCTGAGTAAGTTTGTACCCAGGATAGCTCCCAGGCAAATAAAATATATGTTTTTGAACGATAATTTAATTAAATTTGGTTTGAGAACAGTTTCTACCATCAGGTCATCAGGTTCATAAACTTGCAGTCAACACATGACTAACAACCCTCTGCGCATCTGTTTTCCTGCCTATTTGCACTTAATTTGGAAAAATGTGAAATAACTATTCACACACACTCCATACAGTTAAAGTTGTTACTTCATTTGCAACGAATGTCGCACTGCACCTTTAAATGTATATAGTTTTAGTTTTGTATTGTATTGTATTTGACTTTTTAATAGTAGGCTCTTTCTACCTTGCTTTTATTTCAATTTAACTATTGCACCGCTTAGCTGACTGGTTTCTTCTTGTCCGACACCTTTCATTGTACTGCCGACCCTGTGTTAACTTATATGACAAATAAAACTTGAAGCTTTATCACAAAAAGTTAAACCAACTAGTTTCGTATTTTGAGATTGTCTATATATACTCTTTCTCCCCTATTGAAAAATCCACGTTTTAGTTTCAGTAGTTAAATAATAATTCTTAACAAATTAATTATATCAAATCCCATTTTTAATACTGCTCATGGCTGCTATTTATTCTGCTATACCCGGTTAAATCTGGTAAGGCTCCACCATTTGCACTCTGGATCATATGGAATCCAGAAAACATTCACATGAATCTACAAATGCTGCTGCTTCACACATCTTTCCATCGTCCAGTGATTGATAACAACTTGAACTTCAGGACACAAAATGGCTCCTGCTTCACCCAAACCCACAAAATCCATTAGAAATGTTTTATTGAGAATAAATGTAAATGTAGTTTTTTTTTACTCTCCTGGCATCAGACTTTGTTTGGACTCCTCCCTGACAGCATAATCTTTTGAACCAGCCAAAGCAAGAGCTGGGGAGAGATCAATAACCCCCCCTGGGAACCATAAATAAACAGAGCCTGCAGGTAAAGAGGCCCGGGTAGCGGCGGGGTGTGAATGCACAAGAAGCAGCAGGAAGCAGGAGCAGAAGAAGTAAAGAATGAGTTGGACAGCTTATATAAACTGCCCGGTTGGTAATGGCAAGAGTGAGCTGACAGATTAGCTGATTCAGAGCACAGTTGTGTGGCTGAAGCTCCGAAGGCTGCACTTCAGCTCACTTCTGAAATCTTCAAGTTGAGGCCCTCGGATTCTTCACGCACATCCCGAAAAGGCTTTTCGGATAGAAGAGGCTCCAAGCTCCAAACTTAGGTGAATAAGAACATTTCATTTAAACGGTTTGTGTGGTTGTATAACAGGAAGTGGATCTGCCAACCAAAACAATTGATTCCATCCATCCATCATCTATACTGCTTATTCTCTAAGGGTTGCGAAGAGAAAATGTAAACTCAAGAAAAGCACAACCTGGAACGAAACAGGATTCGAACCAAGAACCTCTTTTGCTGTGAGGCAACAGTGAAAACCACTTCAACACCAAATAAAGATCTCACAAAAGGTACTCAGAAAAAGGACAAATTAAATTGTTGAGAACTGAATAATTTATTGATTGATTCATTTATACTATCAATTGCACAGTCCTACAGGATCATGGAGGGATATATACACACACATCGGATCTGATATCCATTCTGCAGAGACTAAGCTTCAGTCACCAAGAAACTTTAACCTCAACCAAACTCAGATCATTGTATTCCAGTCCAACTAAAAAGAGTTCAACCCTCTTATTATTAACCTGTTATTTCACTGCTCTCCACCTTGAGACCGATATGGACAGATAATGTTACATGATACACACACTGACATGCACTGTATAAGAAACTGGCTATTGCAGAGTAAGGCAACAGGTTTGATGTGATCTAACTCTGTCGCCAGCAGAAATAGCATTTACAGCAAACTAATACACATGACATGGGTAGATGGATCTATGGAGAGATGCTGAAATGGCCCAAATGGAAGTTGGGGGTGTGTGTTCGAGGCCTGGGACGTGTCTGGTGTGTTTGTCGGAGGCAGCTTAGGTCTTCTTGAACACCTGCTTGCTAACAACTCCCCCGGCTCTCAGCTCCTGTAGAAAACAAAGGAGATAAAAAATAGGTAAGAAATGGAAAAATTGGATGAATCACTTAAAGTTTTGACCAATCAAGATGTCCTCTTTTCCATTCAACCTGAAAACTGCTTTTGAGTGAAAGTTAACATACTAAAAGTAATTATAGGCTGGGATAAGGATGGGTTAATGTTAATACAGGATTTGTCACAGACATTAAGACATTGTTTTTAATTATTTCCTCCATCTGTGTTAGAGTTTTTCCTTGTTTGCTAGTTGGTTGTGGAGGGAAGGGACATGACCTAAGGAGGAACCCATCACACTTTGGTGCAGTTCCGGATCATACAGGAATGTTCCCTCCTGCATCTTGCGTTTTTCAACATTATCATTGATTTCTCAGAGAATAATTCTTGGATCTTGGTGAATAAATCAGCCATGTCCAATGAACTGATATTTACGCATGTGTAATTTGGTGCAGATCCAAATAAAAGGGGACTTTTGAGGTATTTGCCCTTATCTGTATCTACATTTTGACAGAGATGATGACATGTGTTTCACAGTGAAAAGAAGCAGTTAAAAGCCACAAAGTTACAGTAGATTTACAAGAAATATCACTAATTCATGGTTTCCCTTGACAGTGACAATGATCTAATCGAAACTGTCACGCTTCCACCCGGTAATGTCATTTCTGCCACCAGAGGTCACTGTTGCTCCACATTCAAACCCTCCTCCAGCTCTTGGGAACTTTTCACTAACAACTAATTTCATGGCAGCTGATTGAAAACATTAGTTGGCACCACTTTAACCAAATAATTTGGCTGGTAATTTTTTTTCTTAGCCTTGATAGCAGTAATCATACAGAGGTAAATCTGATAATGCAGAGCTAATGAAAATGGTAATGCACCAGTCATTACATTAAATTCTTTTCAGATGCAAATGCTTTTCATTACGCGGCCACACTGGGGCCACACTATGAATAATTTCACAGAGGAGTTGTTTGGGAAAAAAATGCTACTCAAGTCCTTCTAACAGAAATTAGTTTTGCAGAGTCAAGATAATAATACGACAGAAGTTGGTGTTGGCGCATGCTGGATCACTGGAGCTCATGAAGAAACAAGACATTTTAATCTTATATTATTCAGCATCAATCTTTTTGTTTGACCAGGAGGGAAAAGTTTGAGTTGAGAATGTGTGAAACTATATTTTTTCCCTTGAAACAATATCCTCAGATGTGATTTCCTACGCAGAAATGTGATTTATATGGCAGTAAATGAGCCGCACACTTGTAACCTTGATAATCTTCATCTCCTGTGTTTATGCACCTCACACAGTATAATGTTGCTGGAGCTGGTGGGCAAATTCATACTGGAGTCACACAGAAAAAAAATATGCACCGCACATACAGCGCTGAGAGGCATTTTAGATTTGAATTTAAGTGACCAAACTGCAAACATTAATATTCATGGAAGGAACCGATGTTTTCTCACCAAATGAAGCTCATCTCCTTCCACCCAGTGGCTCCAGCCTCTTCCCTCGATCTCCCCCTTCTGCACACAGACCAGCTTGTCTCCATCCCAAGTGATGGTGGTCTGGGGGGGGGTCAAAGGTCAGGGTGAGACACGAGGTGCGTCAGTGGGGGATTTATTTAAACTTGACAGTGAAGATTCATGGTTTAAACATATGTTATATGCAGAGCGAGAGGCCCAGTCCCCTCCTCCACACACACACACACGCATGCACGCACAAACACACACACACACACGCACACGCGCGCACACACACACACACACACACACACACACACACACACACACACACACACACACACACACGTGACCCCTCTCTCTCTTTGGCACCCAGCCTAACAGCTTATAGCTTGTCTATAATCAGCCTATCAGAATAAAAAAAAGGTTTTTCAAGGGGGACCTCAGATAATCTTTACGCCCGTTCAGTATTCACTGACTCTGATCAAATAAGAGTGAATCTTGACTTATTTCTCGGCCTCTTCCACTTCTTGCCCTGCAGTGTCTGACATCGCTCTCCATTACGTCAATCCGCTGACAAGCGTCTGAGGAGTTTGCGAAGTTTTAAAAATGCAGGTGGAAAAGTTGCGTGCGGCTCATTACAGTCCAGCCATGTGCCACCGAGAAGAGTCAGTGTATCCATCTGCAGGGTTTGCACCACATGTGTCAGAGCCACAGGTCGCCACACCTGCAGCAGTGTGAGTTAACTTGTGATGTCAAAGTGGCGGCTGAGCAGCTTTGCCCAAATGCACCGTGTGTACCTTCATTAAAATGTATTGAGTGCCCCTTGGAGCACACTCACCATGCATTTCCTGTCATCCACTCCAGACAGATCCTCCTCAAACTCTTTGCCCACGTGAAAGTCCATGTTGTAGTTTTTGAAGGTGCTGAGGGTCTTGATGACGATGTGGTCGCCATCCTGGCTGATTTCCTTGTCAGGCTTCAGCAAGGTTGCGATTTTCCTGATGGCGACATTCACATCTGTGGAAGTGGAAAAGGAATAAGAAACAAGAGGAGGGAGGTGAGCAGCAGGGTATTTCAGTGCAGTTATACAACTTCAGGAATAAGATGATTAGTTTTGAAAAGTGAGAGTGAGAGGATATTATATTTTGCAATCTAGCTAAAGTAGAACACTTCCGTTAAAAAGAACATTATCTATTAGCTGTTAATAATTATAGTTTCTCCATAAAAGTAACTGGAGGACATTACATATCAGAGCAAATTTGCATTTCCTTTATTCTGGTAATAATATGAGATTTGAGAGAAAAAAAACTTATCTCATATACTCAAATCTTATTCTCCTTATGAACACTGCAGGATTGTTGGAAAACTTATATATATATTTATATACCTAATATACTAAATACCTGCTGACCGACATTTAAATTTGAGTCTGTTCTGATATTAATATTCTATCCCAGAGGATGAGGGGAGGCAGGTTCCTCTACAACCAACAGGACGGCCTTTCACCTACTTCCACAAAAGTTTCAACAAACTCACCGAGAGCCTTCAGGTACTCCTCGAAGTTATCATTGGAAATCATTTTCCAATATCCATTCAGATCAAAAGGCATGTTGGCTGTGTTTCTGCGGGCGAGGAGGTCTGCTGTGGTCGACTGTTTGTGATGGAATGCAGAACGCTGCTGTCAAAAGCCTCAATTTGAACCAAATTCACTTTAATCCGATTAACCTGTTCCTCACACCTCCCACCACCGGCACCACATAACCCCACAATCCCTAACACGCTTCCCCTGCATGTATAACAGGAACATGGGGCATGCATACATAATGTAGAGTACACTTGTGTGCTTTATGTTGGGAGAGTGCTTACTCTGCCTGGGTGGGATTAGGATGAACACACTTCCTTTATTAATTGACCCAGGCGCACTTGTGTGTGTGTGTGTGTTTGTGTGTGTAATTCCGCGTGTGGTAGATTTGCCTTCTGTTGTATAAGATGAGGCCTGTTTCAATTGTGTTAAGATTACTGAGCCATCAACAATCAGTCTAATGGAATCAAATCACACAAAAATCAATTTAAACATTGATCGTCCTGTGCTTCGGCTGAATGGAGCGCACGTTGTGGATGAAATGCACAGCACAAAAGCGGAATCACCTGAGCTTAAAATGATCCAACTGCAACAATTAAATTGAGCACAAAAGGCCTGTCACATCTTTTGTCTCGCCTAAATAACTCAATTAATTTGATAATCTCTCTTTTGGGCCCGCTGCAGCCAAACCACTGTCTAAATCCTTTAGTGACTACAACACAAAGACACACACACACTTCTTTCAAAGGATGCCAGTGTGTATCAGTGGCACAGTGCTGCTTTCAGCCATTGGCCTCAGTGAGATATCACCTCCTGTAGCTGAGCAACTGTCAGGATTACTTTAAATCCTGTGGTGGAAGAAAGAAACTACAGGCCTGCAGACACACAGTGTGTGGACGATAATGGGAAAAACTGCACGGATACACAATGAATGAAAAATCCTCAAATGAGAAGAAATTCTGAATGGGGCAACAACTGAAATGTTAACATGGTGGCTGGTAGCATGGTGATTTAAAACTATGAACCACAGCAAAACAAACTATCTTATAGTCAACAACTTCCTGAGCACATAGAGGATTGAGAAATTCCAACAGAACAAGGATTTTAGTTTTGTGGACTGGACGAGTTAGGAGGTTTTCAATAAACTATATCTAATCTATGTGATTAGATCTTGCTTTGTGTCTACTTTGATAAAGCTTAGTGGTCTTTGTAAACACCAGTGATCTATGTAAATGTAAAGACTTAATTGTTCTATGCCTGAAAAAGTCTGTCATGTTGTATTTGTATAAAAACCTAAGAATGATCTCAATTAACAAAACCAAACCTGTGTGATTTAGATATTTCAAAAACTTTCATAAGTGATATTTGGGTTGGGTTGTTAAGGGGCTTTATGATCTTTTTATATTTTTACTGCCTAGCTAAAGATTTTATACCTTTAAATAGATATGATTAATAATAAAAAAAACACCAGTCAGACAAGAAATACTTCACATAGATGAGTTTATATCGGTTTAATGAACTGCAATGATGTGCGATGTGAAAAACTACAAAAGATAGAAAACTGTGAGCAGACAAATGTTCTTTTAGACAATGGAACAAGGATTCGTGACACTTCATGAGAGTGAATCAGCAGACGTCACAGGACTGTGCACGAACACAAGTGATGCCTGGAAAACAAATTTAGACCAAACATGATGTTTTTTTGTGCAGACATTTGCAAACCTCTTCCACTGTGCAGTCCAGTGGAAACAAAGAGAGCTTCCAGTCCCTGAAGTGAAGCACTGATCTGTGAGTAAATCCACTCTTCAAGGACTCTCATGCTCAGCCATGACGCATGGGTCCGTCTCTCAGTCATCCAGACTGTTCACTGGCTCTTGTACGTGCTTGGTGAGTGGCCTCAGCACCGTGCCCTTATTCCTCCTCTCGCTGTCCTCTGTGTAAAGCTTGTGCTGGTGAATATATTCTATCACTGAGTCTGGGATCAGGTACTTCACGCTCTGACCCCGCCTCAGAGCCCGCCGCACCTCCGTGGCGCTCGTCTCATTCCTCATCCACTCCCTCACCAGGAAAACGTTTTGCTGGTGGCGGGAGAGCATGTCCGACTCGTGCACAGTCTGCTCGGGCTGCAGCCTGCCACGGCTGACAGAGACGAGGCCGAAACGCCCGACCACCTCCGCCACGTCCTCGTCCTGCCACAAGCCGGGGATCTTGAAGGTGTCGAGGAAATCGGCTCCACAGAGGAGCTTCAGCTGGGGTCCTGAGGAGGAAGACAACTCAAACAATACAGGCTACATGTATGGAAGTTGTGAGGCAGTGAAAAGGCTAGAGCTACTACCTGATATGATTCTATTTATTCTGAATATAAAACATAACATCTATGATAATAAAAAGATTAAGGTCTAAGGTTTTTGTAATCGCTATGTCTATTCTGTATGTGATTACGCAGAATCTGTAGAGGAGGGAAACGATTTTGGGGCCAAAAGTCGTTTCTCTACAATCAGGTAAAAAAACTGGAAACCAATAAAGTGTCTCCAAAACAAGCACTGATATGAGGAGCAAAGCTGAAAACCAGGAGGGGTTGGTTTGGACCAGACAAAGAAAAAGTACAACATGACTAAAACTAATAGGTCGAAAAATTACACAACTTGCTGGAGGCTAAAGTTAATCACAAAAACTCAAAGTGAACTGTGTGAACTTATGTTTACTTAACTCTCCGTAAAATATACTAAAAGACGAACACAATAGCAAATAATCATCGCCATCACGAACAAAATACATATTTTATCTGCTTTCTCTCTGATGAGCTTTCAGGGCTTTTCCTGTACATGATATTATTTGTATTAAGTGCAGCAAACACACACACACAAACACACACTTAAAAAGTATCACTAATACTCTTTAAACACTATTGTTCAGAAGCACACTGCACAGGCACATTGTGTGGGATTAACAGTCCTCTGTTACAGGGAATGTTAAAGATGTGATGAAGTAATGTGCTGGAAATAAGCTTTCAAGTTTTCAGTGTTTTAATACTTTTACTGAACTAATGCCATGTTTCAAACGAGCAGTTCTCACCTGCGAGTGTAGTGGTGTTACTGTTATTGTGCTTTCCTGCTCTTCCCTCATACTCCTTCAGAATACGTCCATAATGATACCTGCACATAAACCAACAGAAAAGGTATGAGAGAGAATTTGGTATGGTAATGACATAGACTGTAAATAGAGATGGATGACATGACAGTTACCAGAAAATGAAGCCAGAGCGTCTCGATCGCCACCTGGTGGCTGGCTGCGGTATCTGTCTTAAACCCGCCTCCTCCATGTTAGTGGATAGGACATGGACCAAACTAACTGTGCATCACTAGTGTGCAGACTTGCACTCGCTTCAAATGCGCAAAATGGCAGTGTTCGTATCCAGGATATTTTCACGTCATTTCTGGATAGTGGGAGGAAGTGGAGACGCGTCGTCCATTTTTAGATGCAGTCTATGGGTAATACACAGAATCCTCTGTCTTTGTTTTTTCCAATATGCAGAGTTGTAATTTACATCCATGTGCAGCTTATTATTACTTTAATGTGTATTCAATTATTATTTCACTTTCTCTGTTTATGCGTTTGTTTAAACATGACTTTTCCAGTATAATTCTGCCAATAAAGCTTTATGAAAACTCAAGTGTATGAGAAAGACAGAGTGACAGAGGAACCTTTCAAAAAGATGAATGAAAAACTTCACTGTTTTCAAGTAAAGCTTCTTAAAGAGGTCATCACACATTTGCGCTTGTGTGTGTTCGGGAGAGATGACGTGTGACGTGGCCTCGGACAACAGGCCCCTTATGCCTTGATCTGCACCTGTGTTGCGAAAACCCAGCTTATGGAGGAATAAGTGCGGGCAGGGGGGGGGTCACTAATAAGGGGATTTGTAAGAAGCAGGAAACAGGGAAAAGTGAGAAAAACTTCTAAAATTAGCCCAAATATGCACCTATAAGCAAATGCAACTTACTAAATTTCCATTTTTATCATTAGATGCTGATTCATTCCCTCGGGCGACACACTTGATAAGGCCCAGTTACACAAATAGCATATTTCTGCCTCTGTAATACAAAGTGGGACAACACCCAGACTTTCCTTATTCACATCTTCTCATTACGAATGCAGCAGCTCTGTCTGACTCTCTTCACCCATATTCATATCGCAGGCAGCTTTTCTTTTTTTCCTTACAACTGCACCAGTCCCACTTGTCCCATGAATTTAACAGCCCGCGCCTCTGATTTCACCCCGTGAAAACCCAGACCTGCCACAGCTCCAGTCTCGTCTGGCGTTCCTCAAGAGACTACCACCTATAATTTAGGCTCGAATATCGGGCGACACTCTCGTCACATATTCGGCTGAAGCTGGCTTTAAGAAGGGCTGACAGAGGGGCAGAGAAGGAGAGTACGTCCCTGAGAACTCTGCCGGTGCTACGGTTAAACTAGGACGTGTCAGAAAGGAGGAAATATTTGTCTTGTGTCCCAAAGAAGGTCTAACAGGAGACAGTAAAAGCTAATGGAAACATAAAGCAGGGAGTGAGTAACATGCTGGTGGTGGAGTCGAATGTCCTTGACCCTGTCGTGAAATAGGTTTATCCTCTAGTGCGTTAAAAACCCTTCAATGACTCGACATGCCATTAAAGAAAAGGGCTTTTGATACAGTAATTCAACTCAATATAAACCTTAGTAGGTAGCTAGAGGTGAAACGGTGTGAAAATTCCACATCAAGATTATAGAGACCAAAGTTTGAATGGTTATCGGTATTATCGCAGCATTGTTCAAATATCCTGAAAATGTTCAAAAAGAACTGATGCACAAACCTAAGTAAATTCAAGTATTGCATTTTAATAACATATTCATTATTAGTGACAATAATATAGCCAACATCATGTCAAATGTGCAACATTAACATTAAAGGAAGAAGGCTTTAGTTTGAACACTTCTCGTAATGCAGGTTTAAATGAACACAACCTTAAGTCAGTAAATCCAATTCGCAAAAGTCTTGGTATTAATATCAGCTAATTTGTAAGTCATTTCAGAATTTCATGATAATGCTGAATGTTTCATTTCAGCTCAGTGTGAGACTCTCAACTGCATTTAAGTCATTCACAGTTGAGTTTCTTTGCGAAGGAGACAGGTTAACAAGTTGTTATGTTAAGTGCAGACGTCGACCACCAACGTGTCAGCGTCAGGACCAAATATACATGTTTGCTCAACACACACAATTTCCGCAGCAGTGGATGCTAGCAGAGCTCTAGCAGCTCTCCTGCTGTCACTGCCTAGCGCTCCCTCCAGCATGTTTTTACTACACATAACAAATCCACGTCACTTGCTGCGCCTGAGAGCTTTCGAACTTGAAATGGTGCCACTTATTGAACTCTACCAAAACACACCATGATACCAGGAACTGTTTCATCCTTTCGTCTAGTACACTGTTACTTTAATTGGAGTAATCAGGGTCCATATAGGTTGATTCAGAAAAAAGAGATTAGAGTATGAGAGTGCTGGTACTTACACTTAATATAATCTCATAATATCTGTTCAGCCAAAGTAATGGAATTTGGTCTGTACTCAACACAAAGGACATTTTTCTAGAGTGATTAACCACTGAAGCGCTCTGAATTGAACAGTGAATGGCAATAAACTGACAGAATTTACTGACTGCTGTTATTAGAAGCAACTTTAGATAGAATAATCAAAGGCTGGCATTACCCGAGAAACTCTTGTCCTCCGACTTCGACTCCCTGGAAACCTTCCCTTGTTAAATGAAGCAGTTTCAACTGCGATGTCGCAGTAAACTTGTTTTATACCTCATAGTTACCACCGTCTCCGTCCAGTCTGGCTGCTGGCTCTCCCATTCATCAACCGTGACCCAGTTGGAGCTCTGCAGCGCCAGCTTCGCCATCGCAATGCGGTGCTTAGCCAGTACCAGGCCTTGCTTTCCATAGCTGTCGCTCACTGGAGACACGATGCCACCCACCACCTGGTACTGGCCTGAGGGGAGAGATGATTAATACAGTTTTTCTGGGTCAGGACAGCAGATACAGAAATGGAATGTAAATCAGCAGATCAAGTCGTCTCTATAAGATAGTGATGTTAAAAGTATGAGCGTTTTGTCAGATCTCACATTTGAGGACAAAGGCTTGATCTTTTTTAAATGAAATGAAGATACACATAATCAATTTAATTGGCTACTCTATAAGGTCTGAAAGTCTGAACTTGTGCTTATTTTTGTGTTAAACAACACTTCATGTGTTTGCATCACTCAGCAAAAGAATAACAGCAGCTCCTGTATGCAGCTTACACTCATTCTGATTGTTACCCGCACACCAGTCAGCTGATGTCCTTTAGGTTTAGGGTCAAAGGGAACCTGTAAGAGCATTATTTATGTCCCTGCCCACAGAAACGCTGCACAGATTCATAAAGCATCTTAGACTGAGAGAGAGAGCTGACTCAGGACCAGCGTAACTCTAACAATGATGTCGTTACGACCATGTGATCAGGCCAGTGCATGCATTCAGAGCTGCTTCTAAAATATTCATGGTGAAAGGTTTACAATAGGGGACTGGGTCTGCTGACACGGGTGCAGCAGGGGACTGATCTTTTTATTCATGCATGAAGAGAGCATCAGAGAGTTTGCACATGGTTATCATTGTGTGTGGGTTTGTCAACAATCAATGAAACAAAAGTTTCCTTTGATTTGATGCTTTTTTGGAACAATAATTATAATATAATATAACTTGAATGATATATTTAAGGCTGGATTTAAGAATATTTTGGCCACGGGGGGGGGGGTTGAACAACTCTAAAACAAGCATAAAACAAAGCCCTGTTACCATCTTATAAAGTTTTCATATTAGCAATTACCCAACTTTCACGTTAAGGAGAAATAAAGCAATGTTTAGCCTTTATCGGGTTTTGTCTTTCTCACAAACAAAATCCAATATTCACTCTCCTTTATTGCTTTCTGAAAATTCCTGAGACACACATATGAGAGGTTTTACAGGGACCGCTCTGACCCCGAGGGTTATCCAGGAAATAAGATGAAACAAACAAACAGCCAGCACAGCAAAAAATGATGATGTATGTTCTGTAGGATATCAACTTCTGGTTGACATGCAGCTCTAGTCCTTATTTCACAGTGTCTGGGATGATCAGATCTGACCTGTGCTGTGCATATGGTCCCTGGCCAGCTCAAACAGCCTCATGTGCTGGTTAGTGATGGGATTAAAGGAGCCGCAGGCTAACAGGACTAGTGGAACACGCCGGTTAGCCATGTTGGTTAATCCCCTCACACCATGGCCAAAGAACCTTGGAGGAAAGCAGAAGGAAAGAGTTATAAACATTGTGTGGGAGACGGACGATGGGACACAAAGGTGACGGAGCTGAAGGAATCAAACAACTAGAGAGTGGGTCGTCCGCTAGAATGTTCCACAGGTCGTGATAAGTCATTCTGCACTTCTAATAATCATGATGTAGCTTTTTGAAGAGCTTAGCCTGAGTTGCATTAACCTTAAAAACTAATTTGTCATTTGGTGGGAGTTTTTATCCCATGAGGACAGAATTAGAGTAGGCGGCGTCTGTGGAAGACAACCCCAAGCTGCTCCCATTCTCTGAGCATTTATCATCAGGACACCCAATGTACTTAGAAAAAAAAGTGGAAGTAATTTACCCGAGTAAGACACCGGAGGAGGGGACCGGCTGTACTGGCATTTTGTTTTAACGTCTACATTGGTGTAATTAAGGAGCCGAGGGGGAAATAAACACCGGCCACTGTTCAGCAGATGGTAAACTTTAAGTGAAGAGCCTGTTTATTCAAACAGTCAATCTAGCAGGTATCCAGCCAAGTATCTATATTTATTACGGAGGCGGCTGTGGCTCAGGAGGTAGAGAGGGTTATCAAATAACCAAAAGGTTGTGGTTCGATCCCCAGCAACTTCAGTCTGCATTCCGAAGTGACCTCGGGGAAGATACTGAACCTCTAATTGCATCTGACGGCTGTGCTGCTCAGACAGTGTATGAACGGTTTGTGACAAAATAAAAAAGCATATAGTAGCGCTGAATGAATATGTGCATGAATGGGTGAATGCGACTGGAAAAGCACAATATAAATACAGTTTACCATGACTTGAAACATGTCATTTTGGTTGGGGCTGATTCTTGGTTAACTTTCTGTACCCTGTATGATGCTTGTCAGCTTTGTAAGAGTCCTCCAGCTTTACATTTTCCCTATTAACACATTTTTATTGCATTACCTTCCCGTCTAACCTCTACAAGTCAAGTCAAAGGTTACAAGAATATAGCACATTTAAAACAAACGCATTTGAAGGTGCTGAACAGGCTTACAATACAAAAATAAAAGCATATTTATATATATATATAACCAGAGAATAAATAGAAAATACAGAAAGAAATAAAACATTAAACATCAGAATTATTTGAGAATCAAAACATTGCACGATAGCTGACACTACATATATTGCTACATGAATGTGGCCTATAAATGTATTTGCAATTCTTGTTGATCTGAATTTGCTTGGTTGCATGTTGTTTGGTCTGATTTTGATCTTTTAGTACATAACAGATCCTGGATGATGTGTTGGTGCAGGGTTGTGTTAATCAGGTGCACACTCCACACTGTGTACAACCGAACAGACACACACGTTGTCTTTCCCACATTTTTAAAGAAATCAAACACAAACTGTTACTGTGGTTTATATAGTTGCCACAGTATAATGTAAATCAGAGGACAACCTCCCAACAACACTGAAAAACTCAGCCTTGACATTGAACGAGCGGCTAACTATGGTTAGCTCAGACATGCTACATCAACCCTTTTGAATGTACGTAGAGCTGAAGCTGTTAAACACATTAAACCCGTCACAGTACAAACACACGAGGTGTCACAGGAGCAATGAGGATTACTTCCATTACCTTCTCTACACGGGTCGGTCAGTGTGTCACACTCTCTGTGTTCCCTGGATCTGAGGAGCTGCCTGTCGATGGTTCCGCAGAGAATCCCTGACTGAAGTGCGACCCCTGCTGGCAGAGGCTGAGTCTGAGCGGACGGAGCTCTCCGTGGTGCTGGAATACACAGCACAGCCCAATCAGTGAGGGGCTCCACATTCTTCCCATGCATCACACTAGTTTAAGAACTGTGTCATAATATTACTGCGAGTTTTAGCTGAATGTGTTCTTGTGTGGGTGAGGACACCATCTTCCTTCATAGGAATCTGACCTTTACAGCGATGCAGCATCAAACACCTACATGCTGCAGGTAACCTTTCGCTCCATTGTTGTTAGCTGCTTGTCAGATGGAAGGCGGAAACTTTGTCGAACACTAAATGACTGTCTGTACTGCGGCCGGAAACTGATTTCTAGATGATCGTACAGCAAATGGTTTTTCCAATGACTTTGGAATTTGGCATTTCATAGACTTGATAGAGACGAAATAGAGTCAAGTCCTCCCAGTGAGGACAGTTACAGTCATAGGGATGCACATACAAGCTGGAACTGCATGCATAAACAAGCTTACTTAATTCAAAATGTCCTCTTTTTTTTAGTATAGTAAATATTGTAAAGGTCAGAGTTAAATTGTGAATTACTGAGGCCTCATGCATGCATCATATTTCTGCCATTAATACTAAGTGTGGAGGAGATTGTCTCAGGGGTGAGCTGAACACCAGTGTCTTAGTCATCACCGGTATGGTAGTGTGCCATGACATGGATTGTGCAATACAGTCATCACTGTGATAAATCAACAGCCTAATTTTATGAAAACTAAAACATAATCACTCTGGCAGCGACTGCCTTCATGCAAGGTGCATGCTAACAAGGGCGCAAACCAGCCGATCGGTTGGAGCGTCAAAACATCTTAGCACAAATTGATTTGAATTAGATAAAGTAATACCGTAATATAATATCATCACCTTCCAAAAACAGAAAAATAGAGTGATACTAATTTTCATATCGCCTACCCCTAGTTTGTTTCAGCCAATAATCCATGAAGCCACATCAGAGTCGGTCGAGATAAGTGGAAAAAGAGCTCCTAGATCCATTTTCTGAGTATGGATGAACATATTGTTTGGAACTTTTGGAATAAATAACCCACTATGGTGCCTAGAAGTTAATCTGGCGAACCCTAACCCAGGTGGACATGACAATAGGTCTAGATAGTGCGTCCTTATGGCATCGCTGGCTCAAAGGTTTATTTGTATGGAAACGATAACAAGAATCATTCTCATTTGTAAGTTGTGTGCTGTTTAAGACAAAATAAAATACCTTATCACAAGGAGGGTCCAGTAACTTAATGAATTAATTTATTAACAAGATGAATAATTTAGCAGTCATAAACTTTTTGGGCTGTGTCAATACCTTAACGATCCGAGAGTAAATGACTCTTTCCCCCGTCTTAAACGGTTGTTTACCTCAGAGCTTGAGCTGAAGGAAGAGGGACAAACAGCTCATCACACTTTGCTCCGTCGCTGCGCCGCTGTAACTTAGGTGCTGCCCATGGAAACAGCCAATTGGGAATAGATGTGACTGCGTGTGCATATAAATGTGGTGGTGCATGTGTGTCTCCATATGCATGTGTGTGTGAGTGTGTGCACGCTCTATCTTTGTTATCCTCTTAACTCACTTGAGGTCTGCCCCCTCTCTCTAATCCCCTGCACGCACACCCACACCCAAAAGAAGAAGGAACATGGGGGAATAATTGAAGAACACACGGCCTTTAGAGGAAAAAAACAGTGATTCCGCCACAGGGTGAAAACTGAAAGACTCAAAATCTGTGAGGGGGAGTATGGCTGTGCTGCTCGGGCTCTGGTTAGGAGGATACAGATGGAAACACAGCGTAACAGCTGCCTCATTCAATTATGAACAGTGAGGACATTCAAAAATCCACAGCTCGTGTCATTCCTTAATTTAGTTTTTACATTTCCCAAAGTAGTCTGACTTACACAGACAGTTAACAGCTAAATAAACCACCTCAAGGACGCACATAAGCTGCAAATGAATCTTAAATGACAAGGAGGTGGAGATCACCAAAGCGAGGCAACTGATCTAATATGATATCAGCAAGTGTCAAGAAAATGTTAGTATGAAGCTTTTTAGAGCAGTGGTTCCCAACCTGGGGTGGTGGGGGGTCTCAGGTGGGACCACGAGATAAATACAAGGGTTCTAAGGATCATTGATTTAGAAGCAGTTTCATGTGTCGAGCTTGAATCCTTCTGCGCTCGTAGCACTGTGCTCCCACAGCTCCCATAATAAATGTCATTGCCTCATTTCGGTGGATGTGGTAAACTCGTGGTGCCCTATCGCACCACAGCTTGGGGATTTTTGATTTAATAGTTCTTCTGGTGGGAATGCAGCCCGTCCTGGGGGTGTCGACCCCCCCCCCCCCCTTATAATAACACCACACCACCAACACATTTCACTCTCATCTCCCACAGATCCCCCTCTATCTCCCCTGCTGTCCATCAATCGCTGCTTCTCTCTTTTTTACATGAAGCTCACCAAAACCATTGCCTCAAAAGCAAACTGTGATTCTTCAAAGCGTACAATTTGTCTGACTTGTTGTACAATAGTTCTGGAGGGCCTATAATTACTACAGTGTCATAACATACACGTTGAAGTATAAAAAGTCACATAAAGTCATAAGAGTATACATGCAATTTTGGTTTTCTACTTTTACACAATTAAACAATAGTGTTAAATTCTGTTTTATTTTGAAAAGAAACAAGCGGCTATGTGGTTTTATTGATGCTGTTTGAACGTCTCTCTCTCTCTCTGCTCATATTACTCAGTGAATCTCTCTCCTCACAATACTTAGTGACTATCTCTCTCTCCTCACAATAATTAGTGACTCTCTCTCTCCCCTCACAATACTCAGTGACTAGCTCTCTCTCTCTCTCTCTCTCACTCCTCACAATACTCAGTGACTCTCTCTCTCTCTCACCTCACAATACTCAAAGACTAGCTCTCTCTCTCTCTCCTCACAATACTCAGAGACTCACTATCTCTCACTCCTCACAATACTCAGACTAGCTTTCTCTCTCTCTCACTCCTCACAATACTCAGAGACTCTATCTCTCACTCCTCACAATACTCAGAGACTCTATCTCTCTCTCCTCACAATACTCAGAGACTCACTATCTCTCACTCCTCACAATACTCAGACTAGCTTTCTCTCTCTCTCACTCCTCACAATACTCAGAGACTATCTCTCTCTCCTCAAAATACTCAAGGACTCTTTCTCTCTCTCACAACAGTAGGTGATTCTCTCTCTCCTAACGATAGTCAGTGGGTCCCTCTCTCTCTCTCTCTCTCTCCTCACAATAGTCAGTGAGTTCCTCACTCTCTCTCTCCTAATGATAGTCGGTGAGTCTCTCTCTCTCTCTCTCTCTAGATTCTCTCTCTCTGTCGTCAGTGAGTGTCTCTCGACCCACGCCGTCTCTCCTCCCTCCTCGCTCTAGCAGCAGCAGAGGAAGCTCTTCTCGCTCAGGAGGAGCAGATCCAGGATCAGAGGAGAGGAGGAGGAGGACGGAGCAGACATCACCCACACACACACAGCAGCAGCGGCTCCACCACCATGCACACACCCGGGCTCTCCTCCGTTTGGCTCTTCTTCTTTATCTGGGGCTCCTCCCGGACTCTCGGCGGAAAAGGTAGGCACGTGAGAAAAGAAAAGAAAGAGGGAAATCAACTTAGCTTCGACATGTTTGTTGCTTTTTCCGCATTTGAGTTGCAACGGTTTGTACGACAACTTCGTAGCCATTTGTGTTGTACTTTTCTTAGGCTGTTTGACGCTAAGTTCTTGCGGAATAGTCCGTAAATTACCGTGTTTTCTACTTGTGAATTGTTCGCTAACCGGAGGTTCACGTGATGGCGGACAGGTGTGACTATCAGGACAGGTGTTCAGGGGCAGTGGGAAGTTCCAGCTTTGTTGTTGTTTACTGTGGTGGGGTAAATAAAAAGCTGGGTGATATGTGACTGTTGTATAGACATCAGGGCTGCTTTCATCATTCATTTGACCTATGATCAAAAATAAGGAAAAACACCCATTTCAATGTCCTAAAACCCTGTATTGTGTTGAAATAAACCAAAAATATATTCAATTCATATATAAAATTAGTCAACTAAAGCAGCAAAACCAGACAAATTAGGAACTAAAACCAAGATTTTTTTGTTTACTGAGCTGTAAAAATGACAAAATGATTATTTGATTACCAAATTTGTTTTCTCAATTCTCTAAGTGAGTAACTGACCATTGATTGATTGATAATTTATCATTTCTGCTCTGATGGTAGAAATAATTTAACCCTTTTACTTATTTAACACACTAAGAATCCATATACAAGTATTTATGTCTCTAAAGGGTAGAGACCCCATAATATTATAGAGAAACCCAACAATTCCCACAAATGGCAAGCAGCGGCGACTGTGGAGAGAGAACCTATCTTTCAAACAGTGTTTCTGGGAAACTCTTCTCAGATGAATCCTTACATGGCCCCAGTTGCTTTTGAAATGATTAACACCATTAACTCAACATTAATCGAGGGCGTCAGCGGTTAGTTGCTGGTCATGATTGGCCGGTTGGCCAGCGATCTGAAGATGATTTCTAGTTATGATAATCGATTAGTGCTCAGGGAGGGCAGCCATTGTCAGGGTGTTGTATTCAATCATGTCCTCACCCCGTGATATCTTCACATATCTCTCTCTCTCTCACCCTCTCGAAGATATTTCTGTCACTTTAGGTAGTTCTTATCACACTGATGTTTGTTCAAGTGTTTATTTTACTGATAAGTTTGGTTTTAATTACGTGATGCCATTAAAAAAACGGGGTGAACTGTCATGATTGATGTCTGACTCACAGTTGGATTGGCGCGACCTTCCTACCGCTGCCTCATTCCCCGATTACTACTGCGCAGAATGGCTTCGAGTGCCCAAAATGGCGGCATTCGTATCCTGGATATTTTGGCTTTATGAAGAATCGGAGACGTGTCGTCCATTTTCATATACGATCTATGGTGGTTTCCTGTGATATTCATTGGGTTTTTGCAGTCAAAGTGCTGAACCGACCTACTGTCTAGATTCAACCGAATATAATTATCTGTCTGTTGATAAAAGACCTCCATGTGGCCAGGAGCCAGAAGCAAGGCCACTGTAGCTGGGTTTGGATTAACTGTATAGAAGAGTCTTTTCTATAGGCTTCAATAACTCACTCAGTTTTCAAAGGTGAATGTAAAGCGTGGACTCAGCTTTGATTGACATATACAATATATGTACAGAATGTCTACATCTGTTATTGGCTACGCAGTGCAGAGGACCACAATCTGGTCATATTATGAAATGGCTAGATTGGCTTCAACCCAGTCAAAAGAAAAAAATCAATATCGCTTCTTTAGAACCGAGATGACCTGGTATTGTTATGTAAAAGCCATTTCCTCTTAATGTTAGAGAACGATACGATCAAGGCCTCGGTGCTGACTGGATGTCAGATAGACCCAGAGAGCGATTTATTTGTGTGTGTGGAGGTTTTCCATTTTGTGCGCTCCACAAGCTCAGCAGAATACAGTATATACATGAGACAAAGGCTTTACCGCTGAATACCTTTACATAAGAAGTCGGGGAAATGGACCAGAGCAGATGATTGCCAGAGAACACAGACTGAGAGGATATGAGGGGCGTTGAAAGAGAAAGAACAGGAGAAGGAAAAAAAAAATCGAAAACAAGATCAGATTTATGGTTGTCTTTTCAACAGAGCCGTCTAGCTGCATTATCCTCGCCGGAACATAAATCGTGAAAGCAATGTGGAACTCTGAAGCATAACTCAGGCTTTCCTCTTCTGTGCAATGACTGGTGAAACAATGTCTGCCGGGAACTGCTCTCCCCCGTCCTCTTGTGCTTTTTCCTTTTTCCCCCCCGTCTTTACTGTCATTCATGCCGTCCTATTCTCTTTCTTTCCTCTGCTTTCTCACTTGTGTTTTTTCTGTCTTTCTTGCTTCGACTCAGCATCACTCTCTGCTGCTCCGCTCTGGTGAGCTGATGCCATTCAGAGGCCAAATGTCACAGGGAGAGAAGTGTTTCGTCACTCTCCCTCTTTTCACTCCGTTTTTCTTCGAGCCTGAACACATCTCAGTCTGATTTCCAGAGCTCTCTCCTTCTCTCTTCATAGCTGTCGATTCAATTCCAGAGTTTTATGGGCTTAAGTGAGACGTATAAACGGTGAGACAGTCTTCGTCTGTCTTACTTTGCCTTTTCTCATCTGGAGTGTCACATTCTTACTCTATCCTGGATTCCTCTAGTACCGACTCTATTCTTCATCCCAGTTATGTTCCCTCCCTCCCAGTTTTTGTCTGCCTCTTACCCCTGCTCTCACAGAAGCCCATTGATGAAAATAACAACCACAAAAGCCACGACACAACAGCAAAAGCTACAACACAACGGCAAAAGCGCCATGACGGAAACACAACCACAACGGAAGGGAGCGTCAGCAGATGTTGACAATGAACCAGGAGTTACTTGCTGCGGTCAAGTGAGCCGTGTTGTGAAAACCCAGAAATCCAGTTGCCTTGTCTGTTTGAGGTGTTTCAGTAAAAGTAAAAACGTAGGTGTTTTTCACAAATGTTTCAGTAAACATCCGTTGATGCTCGGTTCTGTTGTGATTATGTTTCCATTGTGTCACTGTTTTAGTTGTGTTGTCCCTTTTGCATTTGTTTCATGGCTTTTGCGTTTGTGTTTTCTGTTAATGCACTCGTGTGAGATGTCTCTGCCATTGGACATGATGGTTTGCAAAGGAGAAGATATGCAGCATGTTCACTGTTTGTGAAACCCATGTGTGCATGAGCTGTGTATCGAGGAAGACTGATTGTTACCCTTGTGCTTGGCATTTAGTCGTCTGTGGAGGAATGTCAGGTCCGTGTGCTGCGAGAAGTGTATGCAAATGAGGGCAGATATGCAAATGAATGTCCTAATTTGGATGTTAATTACTCAGCACAGCTAATTATAATATGTCTGATGAGGCGTAAGGTGGAGGAGAGGACTGAAAATGGAAGGACTGCCATCGGATGATGTATGTGTGGTGAGGAGAGAATTAGCGTGTGTGTGTGTGTTGTGAGTGTGAGTGTGAGAGAGAGAGGTGTTTATGTTTAGAGCTGTGTCTGTGCCACTATCACACCAGCTGGTCCAATGGGCCCGATGGGGCTCTCTGGTCAGCGCTGCTCAATATGTGGTGGATAAACATTGCATGCAGTGCTCACCTCTGAGAGACACTATTCTCTCACTAAAGCGTGCACCCACATTCACAGACACTTGAACACTCCCATGCTGTAAAACTACCCCTTTAAACACTTATTTCTTTATAAAGACACACACATCTTCCCCTTGAAGCTCTGCCAGGTGGCGGCTCATCGGTAAATGAGCAGGGTGGTGCTGTAGAGGAGATGGAGACAGAGAGAGAGGAGACAAGGTAATGCGAGAGGTAGAGAGGCATGAAAGGAGACGTACACTTTTTTTTTTTAATAAAGTGCATGTGGATTCGGTATAGTAAGTACACCATCACCCTTTTACTTTCCTTTTCTTTTATTGTCTGGTTTTTTCTCATCATGAGATTTACAAACACAGAGAGTTGGACAGGAGGAAATGGATGTAGACACGCTTTCCCCAAACCCTGTCTGTCCCTGCAGCATCACAACACTGGTGCATGGGTTAGTCAGTTACACTTAAGAATACATCTGGATCCCACTATAATTCAGTTAAGTGTCAACTGCAACAACAGATGTGTTGCAGTTCAGTTCTGTCAAAGCTTTACTATGTGGGGACTCTGCATTAGTCTAGAGTCTAATGAGCATTGTGATTGACCAGTAAGCCCAGTCCTGGAATAAGGACTGCACACACTCTCATAATGCGGACAAATTTCAGTGAGGTGCCGCAGTACACCACTGCATTGTCTATTTGTCGTTACAATGAATTCACAAAGAACCAAGATCTTAATATAGATAGAAAACCGTTGAAAACATTCACCATAGTGTCAGTGACCTACTGGCTAAGTAGGGCGCGCTAGGGGAAAATCCAGGACAATTAATAGCTGATTTACTGTTACATTTCCTTTTTAACATCATTGGACAAACTTCAACCATAAAACTACAGTTATAGACTTCAGTGTATGTTTCAGAAAGGTAATATATCATTATTATAGTTGTTGTAAAATGCAGTCTGTGAACAAAGTGGGTTGGTTCTTTTCGGCTCTGTATCCATTCAATTGTATTCCATTGTATTCCATCCAATTCACAGCAAATTACTGCCATGTACTAAAATATCAAAGGGATAACATGACATGAGATGAACAACCTTAGCAGCAACCTATTAGTTCATCCATGCTTGCTAACCTGACAGTAGAAACACAGCTGCTCAAAACAGAAAGAATTGATTCCCCCACACTCATGATGCTACATGAATTATGTGCAAACTCACATAAAAAGACTACAAAGAAACGACAGGCAGCAACAACTTCTAACAAATCAGATATATTTCACATATCTGAGGTAGATCAATTATGTGTTATAGCTGCTCACTGTGCTTTTCTCTTAAACTGCTTAAAGAACACTGAAGTGATATGATGGTAGGTTAGTGATTTAAAAAGTTAATAATTGAATTCGCTGCATTGAGACGCTATCTTTCAAGAGAGACTTGACAGGAGGAGGAGGATCAATGCCTTCTCTTCGGAGGTTTTGTTTAAAATTTTCTCTTGAAATGGGATATCATTTTCTTTAGTCTTCATAAAAGTATGGTCCCAGTTTTTAACATGGTTCGAGTTTGGCTGAATAGCTGTTCAACAGCGTCTTACAGACTGAGCTGAGGCGCTGTGCTTCAGCTGTGTCCCATGAGCTGGTGTCATTGAAGTGTTATCTTTTGTCTCTATGCACACAGGCCTGGCAATCCTTTATTAAACAATAGGGCGCATTCTGTTGTGACTCATGATAAAGCCTCCAGTTATGAAGTCATGCACCACTGAGCGCTATTTTAATTATAAGTCCAATACAAACTTATTAGCTTGCTGTGTATTTGTGCACCTAATAAAATGTGTTAACATTGAAGTGTGTGTTCAACTTCGACCAAATGTAATATAGGACACACACACACACACACACACACACACACACACACACACACACACGCACACAAAGCTCTTTCCATGTTAGCCCGAACTGGATTGAGTCATCTCCTTCATCTTCCTTTCAAGTTGTCCTGTGTGGGTCTCTTGCATAATCAGTCGAAAGCCTCACTTTAAGCTTTGAAGTGGCTTTATATTAGATTTTTTCATTGCTTCTGATTCTCCCCCGTAGAAACTATGAAAGAGCCATGTATTTCCCATCGTGAAATATGATTCCGGAGATGTTTTACAACCACATGTTTAGGTAAATATTGGAGAGGTGGGCTACAAAGTGAAACTACATAGTGTAACATCACAGGTGCTGCGGCAAGTCATGCCAAAGGAAATTCTTTCAACCCTTTAATACTTTGCCTACAAGGCGACTCGAACAGTGACTGAAAAATAAATTATTTTGAAGACAACAAAAGAAAACCTTGACAGGAGACTGAGCTGTGTGTGTGTGGAGCAAATGATAAAGTCAGTTTGTGTGGTTTGCAGTCATATCTGTGTGGTATATAGAACATCTCTGTTTATTTACCCACTCACTTGTAGCTACACATATGTTATTTTGTCTATAGTATATGTTCTTTATTTAGTAGCGTGACAGAAACCCAGATGTGGGTGTACAAGCCATCCACGCCCTACAGTCTTCAGTTTGCAGTTACACCCAGAGAATAAGCCACTGAAGCAAAATCACTGTTCATTATCTTTTATTCACCTTCGTTTTTTATTAGCTCTCTCCACTTAGTTGGCTATGTTTTCACCTTTGTTTGTTTGTTAGTTAGCAGGATTACCCCCAAACTACTGAACCGATTTCCATAAAAGTTTTGTGGAGCAATGGGACATGACCCAATTTAGGTTTTGATCCAGGAATTATTTTCCCTTTCTGTAACATTAGGCGAGAGGACGTTTTGCATCATTTTCATTGATTTCTCAGAGAATAATTCATGGATCTTGATGATAATCAGACATGTTTAGGGGACTGATATTTATGATTATGTGCAATTTGGTGCAGATCCAAATAAAAATCTGTATCTAGTGAATTTTAATGTGGATTCAGAAGGAGACTGTTGGGCCTTGGCGGAGGTTTGGGCTCTAATGATTTTGTTAGTTTAATTGTTAGCAGCAAGTTTGGCTTTAGGGGTGGAGTCTTGGCCAGTAAAGAATGTAAATCTTTATACGGATTAAGGAATTGATCCATGAACTATAAAATTAATCATTTAGGTTATCAGGCATTTCCTTTTTTATTTTATATATTTATTTTATAAGAACTGGAATGTTTGGCCTTGGTAAAGGTATGGGCTCCCCTGAGTGCCAGTCTAGTTGTAGATGTAACTGTTATGATTGATGACGTAGCTGAATTGTATTGTACTTTGGAAGATTAAGCTAAACTAGCACATATACAGTTAATGTCAGTTGTTGCCATAGTAATGGTAAATATTCACATATTGGTTAGTGAAAATTAAAATGCAGGATCAAGTTACATTGTAAAGATGTGCATTTTATTCAGCATGAGTTTATTAGTTAAACCTTTTAAAATATGTTTAATTTGTAACACATACCTTTAAATTTGTTTGTAATGGATTTATTGTTACGTACAAAATATACACAAAAATGCAGATTAGAGAGTGAGTTTTAATACCTTTCTGTTTGGTTAGAATTAACAATGCCTATTACTTTATTATATAAGCCAATTTTATAGCTTATGTAATTCTGATGAATGGTTTTAATGTGATTATTTAGAGGCTGTGTTTTGGGGATACTGTGATTTTGATACAATACTATTGTTGTTGGCAGCTACACGCAGAGAATAACAGTGCAGCCAAATCACTGTTCATTTTCCTTTATTCCCTCACAGTAATACCTGCCCTCCTTTTTCTTAAAATATCTTCATCCTGATGTGATTCATGGGTGCAACATCTGCATGCATGTAGAGACTCGTGCACCTGCTGTACCTGAAATTGCATTGGCTGCTCGGGAAGAAAGACGTCTCAGCGGGGAGGGAAAAAGCAAGAAGAAAGGTTTTAATTTTCATGAGTCATCAGTCGGTGGAGTTATCGCTGTTTCTCTCCGTCAGTCTTTCTGTTTCTTCTTATGAGTCTTTCTTTATCACCCTACCTGTCTCTGTCTGCGCCTTTTGACTCGGTCTTTCTATTCTTCGCCCCTCGTGGCAGCAGCACTTTAGATTTGTGTGTGTGTGTGTGTGTGTGTGTGTGTGTGTGTGTGTGTGTGTGTGTGTGTGTGTGTGTGTGTGTGTGTGTGTGTGTGTGTGTGTGTGTGTGTGTGTGTGTGTGTGTGTGTCTGTTTCACCTCTCAGATCACTTCTATATTTTCGTCTTCTACTTCCTTTGTAAAGCTGCCAGTTTTGAGCCTCACCTCACTACAGAGAGCATGTCTTCATCTCTGTCATTGCCCCCTTCATCTCTCCCCTCCCCCCCTTCTTCTGCTCTCTATCCCTTTGCCTTCCTTACTCTGTCTCCTCTTCTGGTGCATTAATAAATCATTTAAATTATGTAGTTACAAAGTACAACTGTGTTGTGAAGCTACTTTGCTCCATCCAACTGTTGTGTTTGTCTGTTTCACATTTGTATGTTGTTTTGTGAGCAAAATCCATCTTGGCAGTTTATGTACCAACACATTCACCTGCTAATTAGTTTCAGCTTCATGCTTCTCAGGCTTAGATTACATTTATAATGTGATGTTGAAAAGTAATTTTTTTATTGGTAGCAAATGAACAGTAGATTAGATTTTCTTTGCCGAAGAAGAAAGCAGATCTGTCTCCAAAAAATCTTCCCGATAAACAAACCTTGATGGCGTAGTAAAAAAAATACACATTAAATCTCTTAAAGCACAAAAACATGGGTCTGATATGCTTAATGAATCCACACTGAAATGGGCTAATAATTAAAGTTATTAAATAAATGCTGTAACGAGAAAAGTGCAGTTATCTGTAACACATGGGATTTTCATGTGAAAACATCTGCTGTGAAAAAGGCCTCTACTCCAAGACTCAATCTCATTTATCTTCTCTGTACTGAGCAAATCAAAACCTGCTGTGGTTTTACACCAGCGCAAATATTGACTTCTCCGAGTTACCAGTTACTTTAACAGGAAGTGTGATGGGCACTTAACTGGACTGAAGAAAGTCAATGAATCACCTTATTTTTTTCATACATTCAAAGTATAATTTCTTGTGTGTTTCAACAGAAGCTGACCCGGTGCCATCAGGCTTATGAGGCCATTTACATTTTTGTTCCATGTGAAGCAAATTCACGTGATTGTGAGTCGTCTAGTCCACTGCCTGATTCCCTGATCCATAAATTTAAATGCGTCTAAGCGGAAGCTCTATTTCCGTTTTGTAATTTACTCTCCTGCTTCCCCATCGGCACTGTTTTTGATGAATGGTTTGTTGCCCTCTAAGTCCTTTGCTCCTCCTCCTCTATACATTCTTACTATATGCTCATACGATCTTTCACTCAAAACTCTTTTCTCCACAAAGAGCTGTTTAACTCGCTCTCTCTTCTCCTTCTCCTTCTCTTTATTTTCTGGCCCTAAGGAACGAGCAGTATTTTACCACCCACCACTCTCGTGTCAGCACAACAACCTTTCCCATCAAGTCCAAGTCACAACAGATGATTTTTAATTTTTACTTACTCGGGCGTAATGAATTTTCTTTTTGTTTATTTTATTCTCAGTCCGCAGCTTTTTTGCTATTATTGCTCGGTTCTTTGTCAGCAAAAAGAAAAATCCTATTCCTCTTTCTGCAGGTTCAGCATTGTGTTTGTGGTCTGATAATGGTGCTTACCCAGGTTTTTTTTTTTCCTCAGGTCATTATCATTAATCGATTGACATCCATCATTACAAACGCAAAATGGAAAATCCCTTTGTATCCTCGGCAGCTCCTCCGGGCCTTTGTGCATTGTGATGTATAAAATCTCACAATAGTTTTTTTACACTTGTGTGACAATGGCTTTGTTGACTGAGGTGATATTTCCTCTTAGAAGGTGGCTGGAAAAGTGAGAAGATTGTGTTATGTGCAGATAACAGCAGATACTGTTCACATGTTTTTGTATAGTATTTGGGCATAGAGTATGTGTTTGTGCGGTTTTGTAGTAACTGATCTAAGTAAAACTTTATTCATGAAAAGATACTTGGTCTTTAGCCATTTCTTACATTTGGCTCAAGTAAGACTGTCTCTGCCTTGTTATTGATTATGTGAGATACTGGTGTGCTGTGTTAGATGGTACGTTGTCACAGGCTCTCCTAATTACTCTTTTTATGTATATATATATATATACACACACACACTGATGTTCACATAGACTCATAGATTACCTGATTAGATTTGGGTGGTCAAAGGTCAAGGTCATGATAGTCTCATAAAACATGTTGTTAACCTCTTGAACATGATATCTCAAGTCTACCTTTTAGGGAATTTCTTCATTCGTCACCTGGACTCAAAGATTTACTGATTTAGATTTTGGTGGTCAAAGTCTGAGTGAGTCCGGAAAACTAATGTACGTAGACTGACACTGCCCTGGTTGGGGGAGGCATACAACGGCAGGGTAGATATTCTATCTTGTAGAGGCTAGATGTAGAGAAATGACCATTATTTACTGAATCTCTCTGTTTTGCTCGACAGGGGGAGAGGACAAATATATTTTGTACATGTTTTTGTGTGAGACAGTAAAATGACTCCCCCTCTGAGTTAAATACACTTTGCTGCATTGTTTTTAAAGTGATGACGGCAGTCGCATGAAAGAAATTGCAAACAAAAAGCCTGGTAAGTATCTAAAGTAAAGACGTGCTCTTCACTTTATACCGTCACAATTAACCCACCATTGAACTGCTTAATTTCTATTGAAAAGCCAAGGATTTGTGTGTAGATTTCTCACTCCTCACATCTCTGTGGCACCTTTCCTTTGTAATTACATTCACAAGCAGACAATACATTTAGTGTGTGGAGTTGAAAAGACAGCGACACCACACAAGGCACATCAAGAGAGGTGTGTAAAATTTAATTTGGATAGTTGAAACCGTCAGCCTCCTTGTTCCTGCAACATACTTCACATCCGCCTTTACTAAAACCAGAATACTATCGTCAGGAATGTGTTTTTCCACTCCAGATTATTGTAAGAGTAAATTCTACCATGCCGTCAATAAAAGGTTTCATTTTACCGTTTATGCGATCCACTGGCAACATCGTCTGAAATATGTCAGACATTTACAAAGCAATGGGTCGAACAGCAGCACATTACAATGATACATGTGTGTCATTTATACACCTGTTACACTTTGCCGAATATCAGTTATTACTCACCATGATATGTTTGGATTATAGTGGGTTTGAACCGAGAATTTCACTTCATTTCCTGTCACGGGAAACAGGTGTTTTGTCTGAGGAAACCAAAACGTTTTTATTTGAAAAACTTCACATCCCTAGAGGCAGTTGAGAGAGAGAGAGAGAGAGAGAGAGAGAAAAGAGGGTAAGAGGATCACAGATGAAATAACATGAATGGAAGTGTGTGGAAGTGACTAAGACAGCTCTGATAACCCTGCTGATGTATTGGTTTGGGATGTATTAGCATTAAAAGACACCATCAGTCCTCTCCCCTCCGCTCCTTCCTCCGTGTGACCACTCTCCCATTATATGTTATTAGTAGTTGGCCGGAAAATGTTTCTCAGCCGTCATCAGAAAGAAGAGTGCTCCTGTTAGCAGCCATGACGGCCCCCGAGCTATGCAAGTTAAGCATGTAGTGACTGTTTTGGAAAACGAGCCTGTTGTTTCTCTGCCTCCTTCATACCTCGTCTCCCACAGCTGCCCTTTCCCCCATGGCCCTTGCACTTACCTCCCTCTTTCCTTCCCTCATGCACAATTAAACAGACACACGCGTACACTTTCACTTAGCGTCTCCTCAGCCTCTGTAACAAGGCAGCTGTCCTCCTCAGTAATGGGGATCAGCTGTGAGCGGAGTGGTCCAAGATGGCAGCTCCACGAGCGAGCAGACAGACGCTTGCAGATGAGACAAATCAGGGGGAGGATGTCCAGCTTATTCGTCTTGTTAACCCCTGACCTTTGTCTCTCCTCCCTCTGTCTTCCCACATGGACGACTGTTACCATACGACTGCTCACATCGGCAGCAACTAGGCCGAGACACCATCAAATATTAAAGAGCTACACTGTTTACCTCACAAGGTGCTGTTAGCCTCTCAAGCATCATTTCTTTATAAAGACAGTAGCCTGCAGGGGCAAAGTGAAGGGGAACTCCGGTAATTGCTTGGGAATCGGTGACAGCGGATCACCGTCTCGGACTTTACCAGCTTTTATAGCTTTTATACTCTCCTCCTTTTAGTTCGGCATTACTTTGAGGAATGAGGTGATTTAAAAAAATATGAGGCGCTGATGCTACCCTCTTTGTTATTGCAGAATATGTAATTCATCCCTGTTGTCAGGTATTGATTTTCTGAGAAAAGTGATGATAAACAATGTTTTCTTTGCCACCCCGATCCCCGTGGTAGATTAAAACAAAGTGCCGAGAGTAATATGGCTTGGCTTTAGTATTAAATTCTGAAAATGCCCTCCACAGTCTTCTAACTTATGATACTGTGGAAGTACTATATATCTATAATACCCCACATATATCAATCCCCCCCGCCCCTGTGGTGACCTTGACCCCCACATTCTTTATGTGGTGAGATGATGTAGAAAAGAAAATGTTTTGAAGAAAACATTAACAACTCTATGAAATTCCACATAAATGTTTTCTCTGAATTATAGTTTTTCTGTAGTGTAGTGTTTCCTACACAACAGAATGAATATGGTTTAACAAACTTTGTCATGGCTTTCGCATTGCAGCCGGCATTATCTGCCATCTAACTGATATCCTATCCACATACAGTCTATTTGGTGAAATCATCAATTGCGGAGTGGTGGTTAGTACGGTTACCTCACAGCAAGATGGTTCCCGGTTATTGGCCGCAGTCTTTTTGTGTGGAGTTTCCTCCAGGTACTCTGGCTCCCTACCACAGTCCAAAATCATGTACATTGGGTTTAGGTAGGTTCGACACTTTAAATTGATTGTAGGTGTAGATGGTTGTTTGTCTCTGTATGTTGGGCCTGTGATGGAGTAGCGTCCAGTCCAGGGTGTACGCCGCTCCTCGTCCAATGTCAGCTGGGTTTGGCTCCAGTCCCCACCGCGACCCTCAATGGATAAGCTTTATAGATAATGGATGGATTGATCGATCGTCACGATTCCTTCTCTAAAAACGTTTCATAGCTCCTGCCTGGAAGAGCGTGAATAAACCAAGTATTGGGCAATGGATTAGGGAGATGTCCGTGTCTAACAATGGAAAAGATACTGTAACATATAGGCTAAAAGGGTAAACAAGACAAATTAAAAAAAGTTTGGGGACCATTTTGAATAGTGATGTGGGTGACTCGCTGGCTAATGACACTGTATCTTATCTGAAACATGTGTGAAACTTGTCCTTTTCAATTGAATCAAACTACTGTGAAATATTTCTATTTGTTTTTGGCCAATGTAGCTATTTTTTTGTCTTTTATTTTTGGTTTGTTTGTTGTGCATTTCTATGAATTGGTTAAGTGGTTATTGCCATTGGTTTGTAGTATGCACTTGTTATATTTACATACATATTTTCTACAGTTTTTGTTAAAGGGATTTTTATTTTAAATATCATCAGGTTAAGTGTTATTATACTCTCTGTCCTATGCATGCACAAGTCACCTCTAGTGTCCTTCGATGTATTGAACCTTCAGCTGTCTTTCTTTCTCTCTCTGGTGCTGGCCCCACTTGAAGTTGAAAGAAGGCATAGAGGACAGAGATGCATTGGAAATTACAAAAGAGAGAGAAAAGAATCAGGCTAGGCAACAGGAGGAGGGCTAGAAAAGAGGGCGGTGTGGAGAGCCAGAGCAGAAGGAAAAAGAACGAGAGCACGGTGACAGAAAGCGAAGGAAGATAAAGGGGACGAGAGAGGCTGCGTGGTGTGGTGATGTTTGCCGTTGCCACTCATTGTTTGGCGGTGTGAGCGGTCGGCGGTCGGCGGCAAGCCCCGGAGCGATTCATCATGATTATGTGGTGGTAGGCAGGTAATGTCACAGCAGGCAGGGGCGGGCGTACCTGAGGCTGAGGCTGCTGCTGATTCTGGGTATCTGTCTCTGCCAGCCAGGATCTAGTCGGTGACATCAGCTTACATTGTGTCTCTGCTGTTCCCTCAGGATGTCGCTCTGCGCCCCCCCCCCCCCCCCCTCATTTTGTAGTTTCTTTGTTTTCTGTTGATATGACTACCATGTGGATAGAGCTGCAGGGCCGCATGATGCGTTACTTGTCAATTTACATGTGTGATTTAGCCTCTCTATGTTGATGTTGTTATCTATACTCCCCCGCTCTCATCTGCTGTGACACACGAAGCTTCTGTGACTAATTACACATGTTTTAAATGTCAAATGTCAATTTCTATCTCCATCTGTTCTGCTCTCACCTCCTTCTCTCCCTCTCTCACCTTCTCCTCCCTCTCACCCTTTTCCTGTTTTCTTATTCTTACCCTTCTGGTGTCTCTGACTTCTGTGGCATTTGCTGTCATCTCTAACCTTAATCATTTACATCTGTTTTGTGTCTCTTCGTTCGGAGTCAGCCACCTTTCGCTCCTTCTAGAACGACTCACACTCGGCTGTGATCAACCCCTGCGCTTGTTTGTCCAAATGTCAACTGCTAACTATATAAACCTGATGTTGTCTTGTATGTGTGTGGGTGTGTGCTTTTGTGTAAAAAGTCCCTTGTGTGTAAAAGTTTTTGTGTTGGTGTATACGTGCATCACACAGTTGTGGGTGGATGCTTTTTTTGAGTACACACACACACACACACACACACACACACACACACACACACACACACACACACACACACACAGTTTAATGCCATGTGCACTTCCTGTACACCACGTCTCTAATGCACAGTGTGGTAGTAGAGAAGTCTAAATAATTAATGAACGCCTCTGTGGTGTGTCTGCCAAGACTGCAGCTAAAACCAGTGTCGTTCTCTCCTACTGCTGTCACTCCATGAATATTGTATAGATTATGGACCTGCTTGCCTCAAAAAGTAAGTTCACTTTTGTCCTTCCCCCACCAGTTGGTCATGTTTTAATCCAGCTAATTGTCTTCGACAGTCCCTACTGCCAATTTATGTACTGAAGTACTATCCCCAGCTTCACCCCTGTAATTGAAGCTGTTTAAACTCACTGGCCATAAAGTTCTTTATTTGTAGTGGACAGATTAGTGGAGTCTTTCATTTTTCACTTCCAGCAGCTTCAAGAACAAGTATTTGGAAAATACTTGGATGAATGGCAATAAACATTGTGGACCAGTGAAAGGATAAGGCTGCAGATATTTAGCATTTTTCTTATTGTCAACAGATTCAGTGAACAGACCTAAACCAACAATGATTTCATCCTACGTCTACTAAGTATTACCGGTGTGGTCACAGCCTGAAACAACTTAATTTATGAATCTTCCTTAGTGTCCCAGAATATTAAAAACACTAGTGAGGGACACAATTACACTGTGACACATTTATTCATACTGTCTAATACTGTTAATACACATTAACCAACCAAATTTCTATTCTAATTTCTGCAGCTGAAAAAAAAATGCCTCACAGAAAATATTTAAACAACATACATAACATTTACACTTAGGTTACTTGTTCTAAAATTCTAGTTTCTTTTAATTTTATTAAAAAAATTAAAAGTACTATACATATTTTACAAAATGTCCTTGGGGCATAGTGTATACATTATATGGGACTAGCTGCAACAACATCAGATTCTTCCAAGTCTTGGGGCTCATGTGAGACAGATAAAAATAAATAAATAATGGTTTCAATCTAGAGGACAGATAGGATTGGGTCAGGCTGCAGAAACCCTGACTTCTACACTTCTCACAATGCAACTTCATGGCATCTTTCATTATTTCACGGAGCTTCTCTGCCTCCTTGAATGCCCACTTTTGCCAAACTTTGTTAAAAACTGGAGTCTCAGAAAATTAAACTCACATAATCCTCAATGACATCATGAGTCATTTACTTAGACTCTCTCATGGAACTGCCCACAGAGCTTTAGAAGGCATAATGCAACAGTCTTCCATCTGTGACTGGTTAACTGAACCTAAAATCTGTGGAATGGCCCTTTAGAGACCATTCACACTTAAAGATGTCACAGTACTCGATATGTTGTTAGATGATAAATACTTTTAAAATGCACTGTACGTACTTCACAGCAATGAGCATTTAGCAGTGAAAAGGGGAAAGGTGAGAGAGATGCAAGAGATAACCACTTCATGTTGACGACATCTATTAAAGCATGTGCTTAACTGCAGAGGTAGTGTCAGAGTAATCATCTGGTATAATCACTACGTCGACAGTCGATATTATTGAAAAGGATTAGGGCGTTAGTCTGCTGCTGTGTGCCCTTAGGTGCTCTGGAATATGATTACCTGTCTGCAGTTTTGCTCTGTCAGCGCAATCTCCAAGGCAAACAGAGCAGAACATAATTTAGATTTCTTTTCTATCCTGACAGACTGTCGGGATCCAGCTGTTTAGGAACCTGTTTATACTGTATGTTATGCAGAAATATTGCTTTGTGTATGTATGGGAGTTTTGTATGGGCCTTTGCGTTCTCTGTGTTGCAAAATCCCCTCTAATATCCTTCTCTTTCAAACTAATGGTGTTCACTGTAAGCTGCTTCTGTTTTTAATTGCATTGCTCGTACAGATACCAAATGCAATCAACACCTCCTCACCCAGCACTGTACTTTCATTATCACCTAGAGCGCTCTATAGGATATCTCTGGATAACACTCGAGATAATGAATAAGTCTGGATCCCATCCAACCCTAACATACATCACACGGCTCAACTGGAGGTGAGAGTGCTGCGTGGCAAGTTCTTCTCATGAACCCTCATGTCGCCGTCGAGGTTTGGGTTCCGCTTCTGAAAATGATTAAGTGTCCTAGTTAGAGCCTATGTTATATGTAACTCGTGAAAAGTTTTGTTTATTTCTGTAACTAGGTTGTCTGTGATGTTATTTATAGCATCTTATTTTCTACAGAGATGGTTTCCTACAATATTTTTCTGTCTCCCGGTTTAGGTAAACAGGACTTTTCCTTGAGGTTGTGTCGCACAGTATTTTTGGATAGTTTGTTTGATTAGAATTGCTTAAATTAGCTAATTACCTCCACCAAGGAGGTTTGTTTAATTGCCGTTTGTCTGTTTGTAAACAGGATTGCGGAAAAACTACTGAACCCATTTTCTTGAAACTACAGTAGTTGGAAGGGGCCAAGGAACGACCTATAAAACTCTGTAGAAGATTTAATTAAGGGGGCAGATCCTCCATTTTTTCTTTCACTTTCTTCTACATTGCGAAATAGGGCATTTGCCTCGGTGAAGGTATGATCTCTCTTAGTGCCCTTCTAGTTAAAGAGCTGTGACCAGAATTATATATTTGACAAATACAGTTTCTATTAGACAAACTATATATTGTCAGCATTTTACATTGTTGTTCTTGTATATTTAGCTAATTATGATCAGGAACTACACTGAAAAAAGAAAATTGTTAATAATAATAATAACTCATTCCATGTAGCACCTTCCAAAAGCTGTTACAAAGTGCTTCACAAAGAGGAACAATTAAAACAAGAAGCAAATGAATACAATATCCTTTGAAATCAAAGACAGTCAATGATATAATCCACAATCTAAAATCAAAGACAGCAGATACAAATTATGCATCATTTAAAAGTAATGGAAAAAGAAAAGGATAAAAGAAACAAACGGGAAAAAAGCAAGGAATCCGGGAAAAAACAGTTTTGAGAGAAAACATTTGGACCAACTTAAGGTTTTTTAAATTCAAGTTTTTATGTCATATTATCACTGTTGCTAACTTTAATTTGAAAAAGCTTGATACATTTCTGTGTTACCATTTGAAGTAATGTTCTTAAAATTGGTAAACAATTTACCTTTTTCAGTTGAACATCCTGTGCCATTATCAGAGCTCTGCTTTATAAAATGTCATAAAAAACAGCCATCATGACTTAATGATGGGCTCTGCAATGAAACCAGGGATGGTGTTTAAACTAAATTATGACTAATATAATTTAAATGCTTTGTGAAATCCTCCCTTGACTTCCAATTCACCACCTCTCAGAGTGTTTGGAAGTCAGCCACAGCTTTCTCTTGGAGCTGTGACCATGAAAAGGTCTACGCTTATCAGAGTTTTTAATAGATGAAGCACATTTGCCTTAAGTGTCTAAATACTGATTAGCTATTCATCGTGCTTCACCCCTGTTTAGGCTTCAAACGCCGAGCTGCGTTCCACCGATGCAAAGCAGCGTGAGAGAGAGAGAGAGAGCTGGTGAAGCTGTGCTAAAAACTGCGACAACTTTGAAGTCATAATTTGAGCAGATGCTGACTTAAAAAACAATGTCGCACCACTGCTATAATTTCCATAAACACAGTAAATGCCGTGAACACCAATGCCATCATTTCATTTCAGGTGGTTAATCAGATGTGATTACCTTCATCACAGTCAATTCACTGAACACCATCAGATTTTTCCCCGAGAGTGTCCGCTCAACAAGAAGCATTAATAAAGCCTGTTTCCTCTAATGCCCAGGTGAAGGGGGGCGACAGCTTCCAAATAAATGGCTCATAATAAATAAATAATGTTCCCTCCTCAAATGCTGCTGCTCAAGTTATGACCGGGGAGGTACACACAGTGTCTGTAAGTTACAATTGATTCAGTTTGACGCTCAACATTTACTACTGACCTCCAGAGGCTGTGCTGTTCTTCTCACATAGTCGAATGATGAAAGAGAAACTGCACACACGCTTTTTTGAGCAGTAAAAAATGACGACTGTTATTTGATTGAATACATTGATGCTGGTTTTGATATCACATTTAGGCCCAAATTTATATAAGAAATCTATGTTTATGGGTTGATCATGGTTAATAACACCACCTACTGTTTCCAACCATCTTGGACCTTGCAGGACCAATGCTTATGTAAAGTCAACCTTTTGGGACGTCTCTATGTCATGACATTTATATCTATTTGAAAAGGGTAACAGCGTCTAATCAAAGGTGGGCAGCCCACCGCCGACAGTGACCTCGTGAGTGGGAATCTGGAAAGCTGGGCTCATTTTCAAATCCATGCTGAAACTAAAACCCAAAACCACCACACCATTTACCATTCAGAGACGTCACCCATCCTCTCCTGCCCCTCGGCTGTTTCTGTCACACACACACCGTTTGAACCTCTGGCTAAGACAACTGCCTGTGTCAGCAGTTCGTATGGTTCAGGACCACCAGGCTCCTCAGATAAGGTTTAGCCCCGGCTGTCTTGATACTGGCTGCCCGTGCCAGATGTTCAAACAGCTTGGTGCCAACGTGGTCTTGTTTGCCAGGAAACCCGGGAAGCGAGATGCCTTCTACTTCATACAACATTTCTGTTTCGCAAAAGTGTTTGGCTAGACAACCTAGATAACTAAACTTTAGAAAGCTAATTGGTACGTTGTGTGTTTACGATGAATTTGAATCGTAAGGAACATTAGCCAAAACCTAGGGGTGAAGTTAATTAAAAAAAAAAAAATGAAGATAGACATTATACTCAAACTGAGCAGCAATTTATGTTAATATGAATAAATGCAACTATTTTGATGACATCTCTTAGATGAAAAATCACCACCATTCTTTTCCTTTTTTCTCCCAATCTATCTCTTTTAGATTCTCATTCACTCCTTCAAGGCCATTTATATATTTCCACTCAACAGTGCACTTCTTAATACACTGAAAGTTAAAACTCTAATCTCACTTTCTTTTCACTCCTAATCTTTAGTCCTTCAATGGGCTTTTGAGGTGATATTAATTTTTTAATTAATTAAAAATCAATTATAAGTTGTCTTGCGTATCAGTTAACACTCTTCTCTGTGTTACAGACGGCATGTGACTCTGAAAAGACTGAAGCTAAAAGTCAAACTCTGAAATGAAAATCACCTTCCTAATAACACGATCAATGTTAGTTTCAAATTAAAAAACCATTAACTCAACCGAAAGAAGAAAATCTTTTCTTTTTGACAGACAAAATTAAACATTCCTCTTTTATATTAGAATTGGTGATTTGTAAAGTAATTACTGACAACAAAGACATTATTAGCTGCTTTAATTGTTGTGTTGTCCAGTGCTCGTTCTTAATGTTAGATTTAATATCTGGACAATTTCCTGCACAGATTGTTGACCTTATAATTGTGTTGTTGCAGCATTTTTCCTCTCCCTCCTTCCTGTTAGATTACAGTGCCGTCCTGCTGTATTAAATCAAACATCGATAGGTAGCGGCAGAGGAAATTGACATTGAGCTTTCAGAAATCCTCCCTGGAGCGATTCTGTTTGGTGACAATAACTGATGGGTTTGAGGGTGTCTGTGCTATTACTGCAAACATTGCAAAGTTTCACAGTCGCCTCATCACGGAAACTGTGCAAACTGTGCACATATATGCATGCACATGCACAAACTAGGCTACAAAGAAACATGCAGGACAGCAGGTGGTAGGAAGAACGACAGCAGCAAACTGCAAAAGAAGGGAAGAGGGCAGCCAGTGTTTCATTTTCTAACTGTTAGAAGGACGCAGAAACGTGCAGATGAAAAGTTGCTCACGACAACAAAATACACAGAAACACAAGATCAACATACTTAAAGGAAAATGATTCCCTTTAGAGAGATTTGGGGGCAGTAACAGCTTTCAGCAGACAAGGATAATGAAAAATATAATTAATTGCTGCAGTCTGTTTGTGGGAGACGGGCATTAATCTTGATTTTCTTTTTGATCCAGTAACAAAAAAAAAAAGGTGGCAATCCTTTTTTTTTTTCTGCCAGAAAAATGAAACAGCTCTTGAGCAAATAAAGTCATAAAGAACATTCTTCTTTCAAAATCTCTGTGGTCTTTCTTTTATTTTTTATACCCACCGAAACATTATAGCAATATTCAATAACCTTGAATATTACTTTCGTTTACTTATTACTATATTAAATTGCCTTAATAAACCATTTTCCAGTCAAAGTGAATCCCACCCAGGAGTGTGGTGTGTCAGCCTCCCCCTCTGGTTTGAGGTTGCCCTTGTCACCTGCAGTCGCCTCCATGATGGATGGGGCTGCTGGTTCTTCTGAGGCCATAGTGTTGCTGAAAAGAAAATAAGAGCCCGGCTTGCCTTGTTCTCATTGATTGTCGATCAATGACTATGAATTAAAGGCACAATATATAAATTTTGGGTCTCTCAATGTTAATAATAAAAAAAAAAAACTAATCCAAAGATGTTGTGAAGCAGCATGGGTTCATGGGCGTTGTTGACTTCACCCCCATTGTCCCATAATCTTCTTGGGTCGCTTAGTTCCCTTATGCGATTGCACTTTAATGAAAGAGCTTCTGCAACTTAATGTGCAGCAAATTGCAATGAGCTATTGTGATCTATTACGAGTGACAAATACAAACAGTGGAAGGAAAAAACAGCTGAGTAGCTGACTGGCTAGCAGTTTGTTTTTCTTTCGTTACAACACTATAGATTCTAGTCATTTTAGACAGTTCCATGGAGAATTATTGCAAAACCTATCTTTAAAGACGTAAAAAGATACAAATACAGATAGTGAATTTGATGCAGTATTATGAAGGAGAACGCTACCCACAGCCTGGATATTTGTAAAATGCTGAGATTAATATAAGTTGTCTGAACAGGCAGCCCTCAGGCTTTCTAACTTATCTCTGCCCCTTTCGTCTTTTCCTGCCATGTGTTCTTCCTGTGCTCGGACACAAGATAAGGGTAAAATACATTATTGGATAACTGAGTGATTTCTGATTTGATTTCACTTCCTGGAAGAATGAGTTAGGCCGCTCAAAACAGCTCGGGAGAGAAAAAAAAAGGAATATCCTTCTCTCCTCCTCTTATTTCTCTCCCTTCTTCCTAAACTCCTGTCTTCTTCCCTTTGTCTCCCTTTGTTCCTTCACCCTGAACAACTTTTGTAGCTGAGCAGTGGGGGCGGGCTGTCACATTTTGTTTTTTCTGTGATGAATGTCTTTCTTTTGTGGAATCCACAGATGCTCTGTTTTTCTCTGCTCATCATTCAAGTTAAATATTCTGAAAAGTGAAACAGAAATCGTATTTTTTTTCTCTCTCAGCAGGCTGCCACTGTCTCTACGCTATGCAAACTTAGCCCTTAAATATTGTATTATTACTGCCGATCGCTCTCTCCACCATCCGCAACAGGTCCCGAGTTTCGTGCGCTCGGGCCCGTTCAGTGCTACAACGTACCCCTAGTTACTCCTTTTAAAATCTATTGTTATTGCATCTGGTGAGAAACTCTAAAGAAAGTGTTTTTAAGTGACACTATGAAGTATAAACAAGGTGAATTGTTAGTTTAGGTCTGAGCTATAAGTATAGATAATGATCTTGAAGAAAGTTTCTTGATTCTTGTTGTTCTGGGTTTGTACCCTCATGGTTGAATGCACTTATTGTAAGTCGCTTTGGATAAAAGCGTCAGCTAAATGAAATGTAATGTAATGTAATAATGGAAAGGGTAGAGGATTTTTTTCAAACCACGATATATGCTCATCCCAGCTGCATGAAAACTTTACCCAATACCCTGCCTGACAACTTGAAATGTAGTTGGCAATGGCAAGTTTTTACTGTCTATGAGGTGTTAGCAAATGTCTCCATTGTGGGACTATAGGATTATCCTATGTTTCCATTCTTGGTTAAGAGGGGATGGGGAACAATTGTATTTTTAACTTGCTGTCATGTTTTACTTGATGGTTGTATTTCGGCCTTCATACGTTATGTTCTATAGTCAGATGTGAAGTGGAGGGAGGTCCACACTCAACCTTAACTCAGGAGTAAATGGTTGGACTTCTAAACCACCATAGTGGTAGACATTTCTGTTGCAAAGTCGATGCACTCTTTTTTTGCACAGTGTGATCATTGCCTTTGGTCATCATGTTTGACAAAGAACAGGCAGATACTTCTCTCTGTCTTGCATCCGGCATCTGTTCAGTTTCTCTTCTCTCGTAAATGAATCTCCACTCTTACTGATGCTCCACCTCTCTCACTTAAAACTTCGATTTGTGCCACATTTATCATCTGCTTTGTATCTCCAATACATACTCTACATTCTTTTCATTAGTCTGCAAATTGTTTTGCAATTCCCCCGGCAGTGGGAGATCATTTCAGAACTCATGCTGGGAGACGGAGTATGCCCCACTTGCCTTGCAGCGGCAGTACTTGTAAACATGGCGGTGAAGCGTGTGCGTTTATGCATGAACATCTGTGACTGACACTGCGCAGTGCGTGCCCTTGTTGAAATGGGTGGTTGAAATTTTGAATAGGTGAAATTGGAAAAATCTGCATATGTTATGTGAGAAAATGCATGTCGTGATGGAAATGAACAAGAGTCACTCTCAGCTAACGTTGCACTGAGACACAGTTCTGTTGCAGTCTGCTTCACACAGACAGATTTCAATGTGACAAAACGTGGGCACTGGAAGAGAAATTCATCCAAATTCTCCTGTGGACACTTTTTTAATCTCGGTTTTTCATTTAATTTGTATTTAATTCTAGCCAAGTTAAATATGCACCACTTTCTCTGCATTTTACTTTTTATAGTGTTTAAATATGAATCTCATAATTTAACTATAATTCAGTTTTAGGGTATCTGCTGAGATTGCAGTACATTATTCTTTACTGCCTGAAATATCACACTGTTTCCCATTTCAGATAATGCAATGTTTCAATTTGGCCGTATAATTTTACCAAAGTCTCTTTTGGGCAGTAAAACACAAAATATGATATCTACACAGTAGATATTACACTGATAGATAGATAGATATATAATTGACCATGTTAATACAGTTTTGAGATGAAGTAATAAAGTTCCAAACCATTTTATCCACATAGCTCTAGGGTGACAGATATGACTATACTAACTACAGATTTTTCTTTCTATCCATCCAGTCCATCCATTATCTATCCAGCTTATCCTTTAACACCGGGCAAGAGAAGGGGGGGGGGGGGGGCACCCTGGTCCTAAAGAGAACAACCATTTACACATTATCAATTTAAAGTCTCCAATTATCCCAACATCAGTCTGCATGTCTTTGGGGTGTGGGAGGAGTATACCTGGAGAAAACCTATGCAGACACAGGAGGGACAGACAAGGTACATGTCTTTAAATAAAGAAATAATATTCAAATTACTTTTTTGTAAAGGCCAGAGTCTCCAGATTGAGATTTGGTCAGCGTGCTGCAAAGCTATTTCTGTGGGTACATACCCTTTACTCTGGTTCAGTATGTCCGATATAACACTGGGATACATTTTTTTCATTTTAGAAAAGGTTCAAATACATAAATTGATTCTACAAATATTCTTGAAAGAAAAAGATCACATTCTTTGTTCAGTTGATTCAAATTGGTTAAAAGATAAAAGAAAAAAGGTGAATTCAGATTGAAAATGGTTATGGCAATTTTATCCCTAATTTTCCATTATTATGATATTCTATCAAATCAGATCACCACTCTCAAAACACACATAATAGTAATTTATTTACTCACTAATTTGCATGCTGTAATAACTATATTCTGTGTTGTTAGTTCCAGTTATTTATATAAATCCTCTGTGGCCTAGTTTAACGTGTTCCGAGTTGTCAGACATTCTGTTCTGGGAAAGTTAATTTGACCCTTTGATTGAATCTATTTAACATTCTGCTTCCACCCAGGTGTATGAGTCACCCTGATAAAGCCCCCTCTCGTCCTCTCTCTCCAGGATAAGTTTAGTTTAAAATGCCAGGTTCGTCTAATTGGGACCCTTCCAAAATCAGAGGTAGTGAAAGGTTGAGGGGAGAGCAGGAAAATGAATAACACAAACCGCAGCAGTGTAAAGCAGGGCCATTGATCATTTCAGACATTTTACTGGATAAAAAAAAACACTCTTTCCTTTACATGAATAAATGATCAACAATGGAAATACAACATTTACAGAGTTGATGTAATTACTTGTCTTGAGATATAAGACGTTCTCCTGTTGTGAGTGATTTCAGACTAAATCTGTTTATTTTTACTTTATTTCCTCTTTCACCTCTCTCTCTCTCTCTCACACACACACACACACACACACACACACACACACACACACACACACACACACACACACACACACTCTTTGAATATAAGGATATTACCTTCACAAAACAATAGTTGCAAGGAAAGAAATCCTTGTAGAATCCTGCCTGTTATACCTACAGGTACTCGATTGTACGTCATCAAAAACAAAGTTTTGCCAGATTAATACAACCTCTCAAGGCCAATAGGATTAATGTTGGGTGACAAACTCAATGGTTTGTGACTATACCCTTCGATATCTCCAAGGTCATTGCTGGAGCAGAATGCAGCAGCGTTAGAGAGGTGTAGGATATATAACCGTGTTTATGACACCTTTCATCTAAATGATTCAATTCCTTCTGCCCCCCACTGAGTATTTTGAGTGGCCAAGGATCAGCTTTCATGTTCAACCCAGAATTCTGCCTGCCTTCTGTAGGATGGTAAAAACTTTATGGACTATTTAAAAGTCCATCAGGTCACTGATTTCTCCCAGTGCTCCTGATGGCCCGTCCAATCATTATAGGCAGTTCTTTTGGCAGCGTGTTTATATGAGAGAGAAAACAACAGCAGGACATAGAGTGCAGCACACACTCTATACTGTTGCAAAACACCACGATGTATTTCTTGTATGGGGTGACACTTCAACTCTATAAAGTTACTGCAGCCAGAACTATTTTTCTCTTGAGGCTGCATTCCTCGGTCACATGGCCCTGATCCCATGAATGTCGGAGAATCTTGGCTGGACTTGAGTGGTATTAAGGACTTAGTAAAACAGTGTCCCTGGATGCCCTGGAAGACTATCTGACAATCTGTCCACTTTACCTCCTCTCCTCTCTTTTTCTGTAGTGATAATACCATCAGCCAGATTAGTGTTCTCATACCTTTTGCCAATCACATGGTGAGAATAATTAATCAAAGAAACAGGGTGCAGTCCCCTATGAAAGTACTATTGCTCTCAAGAACATTCTTAAGCTATGTCCGAGTAGGACACTCGTGATGGTAAGAGCCCGATGTAAAGTCCAGGTTTTACACGGAGGTCATGTCTGAAAAAGGCTAACACAGGCATTTGGCATCACATTTATGCCCCGTCCAGCCATATTACATTATATTGCAGCAGCACAGACAGAATTATCAATCTTGAATGCAGCAAGACCTCCGATTAGCAGTGCCACCTGTGCATGAGACATCCATCTTTTTGTGCCTTTACTTCAACCTTCGCACCATGTGAAGGTCAGAGTTTCACATCGTAGCACAGGCAGCAACGTTTACACTGTAGAATGATTTTTTTTTATGGCTGTGGTATCCTGATAAACAGACAGACTTGGCGTTTAGTTTTACATAATTTGTTCAGCTGTTTAGCAAATGAAATAGCCCTCTTGCCAATCTTTTTTATTTTTTTACTCATAAAGAATGAGTATACAGACTTTGGAGCTGTTTTTTGTATTGGGTTGATGTCATCCATGCTGGGTACGTTTTTTTCCTTGACGCAGGCTTTCTTAGTCACTCCAATGGGAGAACAGTCTTCCAATAGGCTCAACACTATCTACATCTATTTTTAATGATTGAATGCATCACTGAACCACAAGAGTCCAAGCCTCTGACTCTGACACATGTTGTGTTGTTTTTCTTTATTCTCCAAGACATTTGAAATGGAAACTATAGTCCTCATTATACATCATCCTCCAGTTTCACCAAACCAAGCATTAAGTATATGAATAGTGGAACTGCTGCGTCAAGGTCCTGTGACACATGCTCGACCAATTATGAGTCAGTCTCAGCTGTCAATCAAAGGGTTTTATTTGTCATATACAGTCCTGTACATGAAATTCTTACTTTGCCTTCCGCTACAGGTATCGTGCTTTAAGAGTTTTAAAATATATATATATTTTTAAAAAAGGTACAAAAAGTACAAAATATATATATCAACGTAAGAAAAGTATAAACATGTGCAGCCCAGCTGGGTGGTGTTTAGTGTCCAGGTGAGGTCATCACTGATATAGATGCCCAGGAATTTGAAGCTGAGATTGTTCTCTTCACACCATGTCACCAGACCTCACTTCTATAAGCTGTTTCGACGCCGCCAGTAATAAGTCCAATGACTGTGGTGTCGTCAGCAAATTTCAGGATGGTGTTGTCCTTGTGAGAGGCAACGCTGTCGTGCGTGAACAGTGTGGAGAGCACGGGGCTGAGGACACATTCTTGCGGGGTATCAGTGTTTATCACAAGGCTGTTTGATGTTGTGTTTCCAATTCTGACAGACACATGCCAGTGAGGAAATCTGACAGTCTATCACTTTTTTTGTAGCATTAAATAACTAATTTAAGCGAAACCTTCCAGACACATGAACATTTGAACAGTGAAATAAGAAAGACAGAAAATGACAAAAAACATCTTTGATAAAAAGAGATTGGTGTCTACTTTGACTTTTTAATTTGCTTCATGGCCAATCTGTTAGCTCGGAGGAGGTGGGGTTAATAACCCTACACTGCCACCCACCAGGGGGCGTTTGTGCTGTTAATGCTTGACCTTTGGGCAGCCGTCATGTCATGTTGTCCATCTTTGTATACAGTCTGTGAACAGTGCCAACAAAAAGATTAGAGGAAACAAGCTTAAGAGAGATATCAAACTCAGCCAGACTCAAAGAACGAGGGATGTGCTGTTTCAGGATTAGGATCTTAACGTCTAAGCCTTAGGACTGCCGTACTTATCCTGATTTCTGAACATTCTGATTTTTCATCTGTACTGGCATCGACATGTATGGACTGTAATATCAACTTTTATTTGCATTCCTTCATGCTTATACTCTCCAGGCTGCCTTCGTGCTGGTCTACTGACAACAAATGATATAGATGAATGTTTATTTGAACTTTCCCATCAAAATCAAATCTCCCCAACATAAACATGCCCAAAACATAATTTCTGTCTGATTTTCATTTAAAAAAACATGTATCCACTGTAGTACTATTGGGCTCATGTTGTTTTTCAAAGGATTTTTGTATTCATCTGAGTATTTTTCTAATAGCAAGGCAAGCTTTTACAAGATATAGGCAATGGCTTCAAACCTTCAGTTTAACTGGAGAACAAAGAAAATAAACATTAAATAATTACATTGTCTTTACTATTTCTATTTTAACTTGCCTCTGTAAATCCACTGAAAATCTGTGACCGGGCCGAGTACTGAAGAGGTGGGTTAAACATGTTTTGCAGCTACACAGAGTCATTGCTCATTAGAGTGTAAAGTTTCTGTCTTCATTAAAATTTAAACAATTTTCCCCCAGAAACCAGTGTTCCATTTTTACTTTTCACTGAGCTATGCATCTTAGACTGCGCACACCTTCACTATCTAGGCCAATGCACCCCCCGGCCATGGAGTCACTGTATCTGCCATATAACAAGAAAACAACAGCTCAAATACATGCACACAGACCCATATACATGCATACGCATACACACATTTGTTCTATATTCGTGAGGCCCCTCCCTGACTTGATGTCCTTCCTAGCTCCTAATCCTTACACTTAGCAAAACCTGCATCTAACCTTAATCGTAAAACCAAGTCTTCCAATTAATCCTCTGAGAACCTTTTGAAGACGTGAGGAGTCCTAATTTCCAAAGATGCCCACGCTCTCGAGGCTTAAAACACACACGCACACACAACCTGCAGTGTCAGCTGTGCTGCTGGTAGTGCTAGCCAGACATGGCCAACTGCTCTGTCTGGCTGAATGTCCAGGAATAGATGTGTGTGTGTGTGTGTGTATGTGTGTGTGTGTGTGTGTGTGTGTGTGTGTGTATACGCACGTGTGCCTGTGTATTTGTGTTTTTGCAAATGTATGAGTGTGTTGTCCAAGTAGAAACAGAATGTGTTCCTATCCAGGAATAGATCACTGCTGGATGCAGAAGCTTTATCATCTGCAGGATGTTTACTCAGAGTCGCCCATACACTCCATTAGTCTACCAGAACCCCCAATACATCACAGCGGACTATAACAACACACAATAAAAATGAATGCAGTGCAGCATGTGTGACACACCAATATTTTAATAACCACCTGGGTTTGGCTTTGTGATATATTCCTGCATATACATTAGTCTATATAGTATTTTTTCCTCTAAGGGTATTAACTGTTTTGACCGATTCATATTATAACCTGTGCATATATTCCTTCATATGCACAAGTTCACTGGAGTTTCTTTATCAAAATTGTGAGACTTGGAAACAAACTTTACTCTTTGCTGGAGTGGTAATCAGTAGGGAAAGGAAACATCCTGTTGGGCAGGTATAATTTTGTAGTTGATTACTGCACTGATAAAACTGTGGACAATGACAGGGCACACTGCACTTGCAGGCTCTACAATTGTATGCAGGCAGTACTTAATGTTCTCTACAGTTTCTACATTCAGGTTGGTTATGTACTGTGCATTGAAATAGGCTCAAGAGTTTAAGCTTAAGATGGACATCGTAAAAATGTTTTATTAAGCTCAGAACTGAACAATCCTTGGATGAACCAAGGAGCGGGACATAAAGTGCAGTCAAATGCACACTGTGCAGAGGAAGTGGTGGTGCACTTTAGGTATATTTGTGGATGCAGGGAAGCGGTGCACATAGACTCCAGATAGAGACGAGGTGGAATGAGAAATAATATTATCTTTTATGGTCAGCAAGTATGTAAGGGACAATGCAAAAGATATCTATCTTGACATCAGAAGCAGAGGGTGTAATTTAAGTATCGCTTCCTCTAAACTGAGCTTTTCTTCCCACATGAAGAGCCACTCAAATACAGGTGCAGGCTGGTGATGCATGTTGTAAGTTACAAATTGCAGTGCATCTACACTTGGACCATTTTGGTCTGATGTTGGGGAAATCAAAATGTTGTGTCATTGTGATTCTCGGATTCCATTTCACATTATACTTGGTCTACTGACTGGTTGAGGACTTAGTTATTGCTATTAGTTATTACTTTTTATATATATATATATAGAGATGGTTTTTAATGAATTCATCCTGTTCAACTGCAACCATATCAGGAAAGATTTTCGTTTAGTATCCACCTTCCACACAAAACTTCATAAGTGTGCAGTTGAGATGAAAATGAGGGCTGAATTCAATGAAGGGTGTGGTTCGAACCACCAAGTACTCATGTAATATTGTAGTAATGACAACCGAGTACCCATGGCTCAGAATGTCAAGACGGTAACAGCTGGTGCGATCCCGTCGCAACATGGTCTCCAGTTGAACGTGATTCCCTCAGTTCAAAGATGAGCATGGAGGCACTGCTAAAGTATGGGATAGAAACTGAACAGGAAATAGAAATATGTCAAAGCAGCTGAACAGCAGTCTGTACTTGTATTTCAATGAAAATAAACAACTTCATGCAATGTTAATTGACTTTTTCTTTCTCCTACCCAACCTTTTAAATTAATGCAGTTGGTTTTCCGGAGTGAGATGTAGTCAGGGAGATTAAGTTTTTCTTTTTCATGCCCCCAGCTGTTAGATTGCAGTTTCTGAGCTGTATATCACTGCTCATATACATGTAAGAATGTTTTTTAAAGTGGACAGAAATGATGCCCATTAATTAGCCTGTGTCATATTTCAGTGTTAACTCTGTTTTGTGCATGAAAACACCTGCAGGTGGCAACTATAATATTATTGTTTACACATGCCTTTATTTAAGCTTAATAGCTGGATGCAATAAAGATTGTGTGTCAACTATGATTAGTAATTATATAAACTTGAGTTATTAAATGTTCTATATTGTATTAACACAAGCAGTTTTATTGCTTTCCCTATTAACTGATCTAAAAACTGCCACAAATTGAATTTGAGGATGTTTAAAAACGGATCAACCAAATTAACCGCACAACGATTGTTACTAACTAAAACTTGTCCTCTCACACACACACACACACACACACACACACACACACACACACACACACACACACACAAAGTTACCCGCTCAGACAGCCAAAGAGCAGAATTTGATATGGCAGCTTTTAAGATAATGTCCTGGAACATTAGCCTTTACAAGAAACATCACTGCCTGACAGAGGGGCCACAAAGGCAGGTAGAGAGAAACTCTTGTAAAAAATCATCATGCTCCATGAAAACTGCTGCTGGAGTTTTCTTTTCCACTGTTTTTATCCCAACAATAAATCTGAAAAACTCACTCTACTGCTCCGGCTCTGCAGTATATAGTCTAAAATAAGTTTAATATCGATAATGGTGATGATGATGATAGTATTAAACATTAAGGGCTAGAAAGAAGAAGCTTTTCTTTATAAAATGGGCTTTCTGTTCATTAAAAATATTTAACTGATATATATATCGGTGCAGATTAATTTGCATCCAAATGGTGATTATCAAACTTACTTTATTTAGCTGTCAGATTGCAGTCCATTAAGCTTTTTCTGTCACTCGTTAGCACCTGGTTGTGACTGATGGGGCTGTTAGTTTGTACCTTGTAGAAACTCATATAGTTTTCTTTTTCACCCTACACTGTGACTCATTAATTGCTGCTAATGATCAATTATTTAATCGCCTGCTGAGCTGAATGAGACAGATCCTTATTCCTCTAATTTCATCATAACTCTGTATAAACACTCAATAAACACCTGGTCTTTGTGATGTGATGTAGAATTTCTGCTTGTTTTTCTCGAAGCTCAATCAGTAAAATTGATAAAAATGTACTTTTTTCTTCTGGCAGTCTCTGAATTGCTCTTCACTTAAAAGTGAAGGTGAAGCGATGCCTCCACTCTAAATTGCTGCTGCAACCCTTGATCCATCAAACCGTTTGCTAACGCTTATCTGGGTCCAAGTAAGTGTGGCAGTATGCTTAGTAAGGCAGCCATTTCCCCCTGCACTTATTTGGAGATCCCTGTGAGATCCACCTCGTGGTGAGAAGGATTTGATGCCCCCGTGACCCTGGGAGCTGTTGTTGTCAGGAGCAACAACTCTTGTCAGGATCGTCTGAGGTAAATTGGTCCCAGGAGGGAGCGATTTCAAGACCCCTAAATAACCGCAACCTGCGAAAAAGATTAACCTCACCTGGAGGGGCCCTCTGCCGGAGTGACTCACCAATGGCAATGAAACTTTAAAGCTACTTTGAACCTTTGATGAGATGCAAGGAAGCGTGAGTGCAATAATCTTTTGACAAATATCATATGTGAAATACTGTGATTAGATGCAGTATTAAATTTGACTGTGATCCTGCTCAAATTTGGATTACTTTAACAATTTTAATTAACTTATGAACACTTAAAATAAAAAATATCTGCTCTGATGTTTTAGCTTCCTAATTAAACCTGGACGAGCCTCAACATCTGTTTGCAGCTTAAATATAGAAGATACAAATTATACACACACATATCTACTTTTTCATATTTGCTCTTTGAAATGTCACTGAGATGAAAAGACTGGATTTAACAAACTAAAATATTGTGAGACTAAGAAGAATGTTTTTTGTTTTATGCTAGATGAATCACATTGGCACAGCAAATTTAGACAGATATCATCCAGTAACTGTCCTTTTAACTGAGGAGTGTCCCACAGTGTTTTTCGAATTTAATCTATTTCCTATTTTTCTAATGACCTTAGGTCAAAAAAAGTATAGGAAAATATTTTTTGTACTTTTAATAATAATAATAAGGAAACAAGTATTTCTCATTTTCTTTCTTGTTTGTATGTAAACGTCTGCTCAATAGCGTTATTTGTACGTACATGGCCATTAAAAAATTTACGTCCTCAAAAGCCGAGTAAGAAATAGACAGAATTGAGGTCATTAGCTAGCAAGTTATGTTGAATGTGGATATCAAAGAGTCTATTGTTTACTTAGACTCATTGTTGCATTTCTCTTTTCTCTAGTGTTCACTGAGAACCCCTTTACTCAGCTTGTATGGTCTATATGTGACTGAGGGTGGGACAATAATTCATCACACAAGGGAAAATTTCCTCGCACACAATGAGATCCTCTTTCTCTCACACTCTGCGTCGGAAAGGTCAGAGGATGAGAGCCTTTTTTTCAGAGCAATGGGCTTTGCAGCACTCTGCCTCTTGCTATTTCCATCCAGACTTATGAATCCATTCTTTATCATCTCTAATAAAATTTGCCGGCTCTTCCTATTGCATTACTTTCCGTTCCCCTGCCCGCTTCTGTAAGACGACTCGAGGCGGATAGGGCATTATCAGACCACAGCTAAGCCTGGGACAATTATTCAGCCATTAGAGCGAGCAGGAAGTCTGATTAACTCCATGGTCAGACATCTGACATACCACCTGCAACCTGAGGTCTAAATAACCTCCGCTATAGAAATGTTATGTCTAAGAGAGGAACCCTCTGTGTATTATTGCAAAAATTCTCTGTATTTATGAAAGTATTCAAAATATATATAATAATTTTTCAGTTTGCTTAGGTTGATTTAAAGGTATTTATGATATCATGTATTTTCTGGAAATGAATGGGATTTTTGGCATTGGGTGTAAATTAAGGATTATAATTCAATAAATTCATTGTTGTTTCATATATTTCTTAAAGAAAGAAAACAAAGATTAACTCCTGGACATACTCTTGGTAATTATCTGTCATATTTATATAACTTAAACAAACGTATCCCTTTCATGAATGCAGTTAGAGTTGCATAAAGCGAGGCTGCTGGATATCCTCATTTGATTAATTCAGAAACTTGCGTCACACTTTCCACTATTCATGGAGCTGCTGCTGTCTGCCTGTCAGGCCCAATATTGCAGCTTGTCTTTGTAAAGATGAAGTCAGTCATTGACTTCATTTTAGTATGTATTTATTTTTCTTTTATGAAAAATATTCAAGAAAATCACAAAATGATAGTCTAAAGGTCTTATTGGGTGTACTTTGACTGATAAGGCATTTCAGTTAAAATAAATTGAAGCACTTTGTCCTTGTTGGCTGATGCAGATATGTAGGATATGATTTAACGTTCAGCTTCAGAGAGAATACTTCGCAAAAGGGTAAAATGCAGTGCACACATTCTATCATTTAATAAAGACTATTTGTTTGTAGGACAGATGAGCTAACTAGCGTCACAACACCAATTAGGAATTCAGCTGCCTGAGCAGTTTTACAGAAGCTACTCATCTTCCCTGGAAATGGCCTGCTTGGTTGACAGCAATGTATCTGCACCACATGTGCTTGGGAATGTGCTCACAGTCTCATCTATTCCCATGACTATCAAGCTGACTGACTGGCTCACAGGCCAAATGTTTGATCAGTTCATTAGAGTCAGCTTTTCCAACAGACGATAAACACAACCTGTTATGATGAGACCATACTGAGACCCTGCATTTCTATAATTAACCAGCAAATTTGCAGGCAGCAAACAGGGAAGGAGGGTAAAGAGGACAGATGGTTGCCATCCATGCTGATGCTGTACGAGTGCGAGGGACTGAAAATAGACAGATCAATATACAGACTGAAGGATGAAGAGGACAAAAAGGGGATAATGAGGAGAACGAACGCTAAGTAAGGCCATGGACACAGTAGACATGCAGCTATGTAAGATCTAAATGGTAACAGACACTGTAGTGAAGTCCTGTTAAGTATGGTATGCACAGTGTATAGACGCCCTTATCCAAACCTCAACTTAACCCTGACCACTGACCCGAAAATCTGTTTTTGTCCATTGCTGCAACACAGCTTGGGTTCTAAGTTGGACAAGCTGTCGCCAATTAACTGTTTTTAGTCTGAAATTTGTCCCCAAAGATAGCCCCATGACACACACACACACACACACACACACACACACACACACACACACACACACACACACACACACACACACACACACACACACACACACACACACTGGCATTAGCATTGTGGCTGTGACCTTTCCTGATAACAGTGTGATGGCTATCTTCTAACCTTGCTGTGTGAACAGTTTGTCCGCTACCTTCTTTCTGTTCTTTCTTTTAGCCCTCATTTAATTGATCTGCTAATGTGATGGTTTTTAAAGTGGAAATAGAAAAGAGAGATATAACACCAGAGTGATAATACAGTACATGGGTGAGAAGAAAAGAAAAAGAAAAACATGCACAGAATGAGATGCGCTCTGACTGAGAGATGACACTTTTAACTGCATCTTGAAAGTTAATACTATTTTTAAGTTCACTCTCAGAAAAAACCCCCTAAAAATAAAGCATGGAGCTGTCGGCAATTCTCTGGGTAATTTAACATCACAAGTACTGCAATTGACAGAAGCCCTGCACTCACCAGTAAGGTGGGGTCATTACTCAACTCTTTTCCCAATCCAAAGGCACAGGAGCGTTTTTAACTATAGGTTTCCAGAGTTGAGGTTTTATGTCCCATAACGTATTTAAAGTGCCTAATATGAAGGTATTAGTATTCAAGGCTTGCCCATCGGCGTACAGCCTCTGTTTTGTAAGGCCTGCACATACACACACTTGAACATGTCCACGCACCCACGCTCAAATACAAGGCCTATATGATTAGGTCACAACCTTGCAGCACTCTTTAAAAAAAACTCATGACCTCACTGACCTCTTATCACTTCGCAGGAAGCGCACAGATTAATATCAGGTAAGATCCTCAGCCCTGATTGGATGAGACTTGATTAATGTCGGGACCTATTGATGGTGAATCTAACAATGTCAGGCAGCTGATTTTGTTTTTAAAATGTTGTAGTTGTAGAGGCTTCTTTGTCATCGGTATATAGTTGTTACTGAAACCTGAAAAGCAACTGGAAACATCACAGACAAAAAGGATATTAGCCTGCCCGGTCACACAGTGTGTGGCGGTTTTACAAATTGTTCCTATTGTTCAGGCATTTCACTGGATGAGGATGTTTCAGGCCTTGTCTACGCGTCTGCAAATATTTTTCTGAACAGATATTCATCCTCTGTTTTTAAAATATATCTCCGTCCACACAACCTTTGTTTTGTAAAATATCTTTGTCCAGACAAGAACACAAAAAGACAAACATTCAAACAAGCATGCTGGGCCAGCAGGCAGCGATAAAATCTTCATCAGCGATCTGTTAAATGCCATAGAAGAACTATGTGGTCCAAGAAATATTGGGCGATACATATGCCTGTGATTGCCATTAATGTTGAGCAGTGATGCTTAATTTAGCTGCAAACTTGTAGTGAGACTTAGCAGTTCAAACAAAACGTAGAGAAACCAGTATTAGCCACTATTGTTGTTGTTGTCTCTGGTGCGTGCTCAGTACACAAAGCAACAGTGGGGTGAGCTGTGACGCCATTGTTTCCCAAACTTTAGTTTCCACTTTGGAAGGCGTTTGTGAAAAGAGTTTGTGTGTGAACGAGAGGCCAAAACATAGGGATGCAAACAAATATCTGCCAGTGTGGACAGGGTGTTAAATGTGTTACATGTGTTGTTTTCACGTAAAAGGCAATGTAAGATTTCCAGCTTTGTGTAGATAGCACATGTTTTCAACGCTACCCCCCCCCCGAATAGTTCTCAGGTGTTAAAAGATTTGCTCCTTCAATTGAACTCCGTTAATGTATGTTTTCATTTTCACAAAGCAGCTACTTTGTATTGACCTGCCAAATTGTTGTTTGGCGTTCACAGCACTTCACATATATAAAACACACTCTCCATGTTTAGAATTAAAATATTTAAATTACAAATAATCACCACACAACTCAAAACCAGTTTCTCAGTATCAAGCCTACTCCAAATATTCCACTCCTGTTTTTGGATTTTGTTAGGGGGCAACAAGGAGAGGATGATGTAAACACAAGAAAGATTGGAAGTATGTAAAACGGCAACCGCAATAAGTAGGAGCATTTTTACACAGCCCACCTCAGGGGAAATATTTCATTTCAGTTCTCTGCCTTGGGAAATTACCTACAGATGAGTAGTGTCTATTGTATTTATGAAGGCTGTAGATGCAAAAAAGATTTGAAACCACCCATATGAAAATGAAAATGTCAGATGACACACAGCATCAGGGTGCTCAGTTTGGGGTTGATGGAAGCCACAGACAGCCCCGACTGATATCCTGTAATAACAGAGCAAACATGGAAATGGAGGGAGCTTTGTGTACAAGTGGATGCAGGAGAAAGGCAACTTGGGAGACGAGGAGTAGGAAATTCAATTTGATTGTAATCTGATGAACAAATTCTACTGTTTGTGAGTTAAATTAGATTTTAGATTTGTTTTCTCTGTCCCTCCCCTCTACCCCTTACAGTATTAGAGAGGGAGACCTATCTGGAAAGATCTATGGTTCTGTCTGATTGAAGAATCATGCTGTGGGAATAGTGGGCAGATGATAATCTATCAAACAGACAATACAATGTCTTATTTCTTGTTCTGTTGCCAAGGCACTTAAGAACAAACATCTTGTTTCAAATACAATTATCGAAAGCTTTGCTTTATTCTCCGTGTAAGTAACGAAACAACTGTTACTTACAAGTTCTTAGTTTTTAAAATGCAGAACAGTTCAATATGCATTATTTCTGCCTCTCTGAATATGTCTGTATTTCTGCATTTTTCAGCATCATGAGATTAACCAAAACATTATTGAAAATACTAATAGCCCCAGTGTCATATTTACCGCTTCAAAATATATTTCTCTAGTAATCTTGGCTAAAGTTTCTTATTCAGTGCATTCCAGCCAGAAGTGTTGTGCTAGTTGCAGGACTACTGACGAGGCATTTCAGGAAACTCTGTAGAGTAGAGAGAGGAGCTCCCTTTGCCCCTGTATTAACTTTGCAGACCTTTTACATAAACAAAAAACCTATATACACTAGTTGATAGTGTAGATAGGCGACTAGTTGATAACGTAGCTTTCCAACAGAAAATTCAAGCTTATGGATAGATGCAGAGTTAGGGTATCGTTTGTAGCCCAGTGACCCCTCTGTATAACCCACCTATACACACACACACAAAAATGCAATTTCCAGAGACAACATTGATATTGGACAACTCTCTAAAGCTTGGATCATTTTCATTACATTTTCAATGTTCATTTAATGCTGACTTTTTTCTTATAATAGCACATGGCAGCCAAAACCTCCATCACTCTGATGGACACTATAAAGGACGAACCGACCAAGGCTTTGCTACATTAGTGGCAGCATTTTTCATGCATTACCACTGAATGTTAGCTGTCATATCTGCTGTACAGATCTCTGCAAAATTAGCTGTATTAAATATTGAAGGTCATTTTTTTTCACTTTGTAAACAGAAGACATAGAGAGCTGACTGGAAATGGGGTCGGAGAAGGGGGTTGACATACAATCAGAGGTGCTTTTCAGACCAGAGATGTTGTGATCCTAGTCAGCAGCTCAAACCCTTAGCTCACCTGGACGCACAAACCACACCTCCATTTGACTCTCTTTCTTTTCCGCCTGCTGCTTGGTCTGTCTGCAAAAGTCCCCTTGGCTGCTGACTCCAAGGGTAGCGAGGACAAATCACCTGCTGTAAACCTCAGCCGTGCCGTGCACTTGACTCACTGTTCCCTGTCTAAATTCAAATCAAGAGCCAAAAGCCGGGGAAAATGCGATGGGCCGGTGTGCAGGTGGGGTAAGAATGAGTAGGGGGTGGGGGTGGGGGGGTGGGGGGTGGCAAGAGGAAATTCATGTGGAAAAATTAAAATGACCTGTTTTATCTTTTCACACTCCAGCGTTTTCTCCTCCTTCTCACTGCTTATGCATTCCAATTGTAATTTTTTTCTGTTCCCCCCCCTCTTCGTTCTCTCTATTTGGCACACACGTTTCACCACCTAAATTGTTTGCCTTTTAAGCACACTGTTGGATTCATTTTCACCCACCATGGTTGAAGGCTTCATTTCAAATGAATTTCTTGCGTGGTATTTGGCCCGGAGTCACTCGTTCAGCTTCCTCGACATGGCAATCGTTTTTTAATCATTCAAACTGCTTTTCCTTTTAACCAAAAGGGTGCTGCCATCTTGTTAATAGGCACAAATTGGATGTTTCTGACACATACAGCTTAAGGGGAATAACCTTATTTTTTCATTATTCTTTTATCGTCCAAAGATATTATATTCAAACAAAAACCTGTTTACCTGCAAAAGATGGGCAGGGAATGATGTAATGTCACGCAATGAGTGGTCTTACCTCATCTCGCCCCTGAAATTCTCTTTCAACATAAATTCAGCGTCTTATCTGGCTCTAGCCTTTACACAGCAGCTCAGTTAGCATAAATTGTAGCCAGACAGAGATAGATTTAAAGAGCTCTGTGCTGTGAGACGAAAACATACATAGATGTCAGACTTGAAAACTTGATTCACAGGCAGTATTGGAATAAGTGAGCGGGTGTTGAATAACTGCACCTCCGCACTTATTTTTAGGATGCAGTTCCCCATTGAGGGAATCGTCTTATAGAAGACCTGAACTGACCTCATATCTCTGCACCATACACAGTTATACTCAACAAATTCCAAATCCTATCTGTAACCATGCTAACAGTGGCTGGTCGTGACATAACACGACATTAGGATAGAAATGTGAGGCATCTGTTTTTATATTTAGCTTCAGCAGACTACAAGGACAGATAGCATCAATGTCCAGCAGCACCACAACATCTGGTCGATGGAAAAACTCCAGCTTCATTTGTTCTATTTTGCATTCAGGCCCTGATGCCTTTATCAGGTGGCTGTGAAGCAGTTGCCGCGCAGTGATGCTGTGTAGTATCTACCAGCACAAAGGCCTAATGACTACCTTACAACCAATGTGCTGCGGTGTCAGGAGCGCAGAATGGAGCAGCAGGCCAAGCACAATAATAAAAAGTTCCAAAGGTAGTAGCAGCATGAACGGCAGCTAAATGATCTTTTTTGAGTCACGTCATTGTTCCATTTTCAGTTCCCGTGTAGTTGTAGCCAATTAAATCGCCCAGAATGTGTAGAGCAGAGAAATCTTTGACAGTTATGTTTTCCTCTGCTCTGCTGCATATTGTGCACACACAACTACCTCATCTCACTACAGTTTAAATGGCCAAATACATTATGTATGCTAGGAAAGTATTTGGCTGCAGCTTCATAGATTTTAGTAAGTGGTTTTTGGACAAGAAAGTTGTGTGAAGGTGAATGACTGTTAATTAAAATCACTCAGTTGTTGTTGTTGAGGTCATTGGTCTTTCAAGATATTTTTGAGCATTTTGCCTTTATTGATAGGGTAGTAAACAGGAAATGGGGAGAGAGAGCAGGAAAAGCATGCTGCAAAGGGCTTGGTCGAGACCGAACCTACGGCTGTTACATGAGACCTCAAGCCTCCGCATGCAGGCACATGCGCTACCAAGTGATCTTCCAGGCATAAAACTTCAACTTAACTTCCCTAGTTTCCTGCAAAAAGATTGACCAATTCAGTCCCCATTTGGTCCTTAGATTAGTGGTATGATTAACATTATTAAATGATGTATGAATTGTTTTATTCTATCACCTTAGCAGTTTAATGTAAATAATAAAAAAATATGGCTAGCTGTCATATTATCATGACAGTCTATATTGGTATAGAAAAATTTGTTGGCTACATATTGTAGTTGGACAGGTATACAGTAACAGTGATGCTAAGTAACTAGCTGCTTAAGCCTATGTTGCTTTAATGGGAGATTCAGAGATTTGTCTCTCTGTCTGGAGCTGACATGAACCGATAATGGAGAATGTCTATGTAGACAGACTTGACTCCTTTGGCCCATTATGAACTTGTAGTGGTTTGTCTTCTGCAAAACCAAATGTGGCCAAGTGATGATGAACCAACGCTGGCATGGAGACGGTGCTTAACAGCCAAGATTTCTCTTTTGTTCTTTTGCCAACCCACAAAGATTAATTATCTAAAACTCAATACGGGATAACAATTGCCATAACTGCTGAAATCAGGGACCATCGGAAATGCTACCCTCTGCTAGCTTAGCCACTTCCTGTGGACCTTTATGAATTTAACATTTGTACATGTTAAATTCATTTCCCGCTTTTCCAATGTACTGTATATGGTAATAAATATGACCCAAACTACACCTGATGAAGTGTTAGTCTGTTGGGGCATTTGTTTGTGCAGTGATCAGTACTCAGATTAGCAAAAGTTTTACCTTGGACAAGAGACTTTCCTGTTCATTGACCACTGAATAGCTGAGTACGCTCTCACCGACCTCTTTGCTCCTACATCTCTATATAAGCTTTATTCCCTCTCAGGGTCTGTCAGAGCATGCAGGGAAGTGAATAGAATTTGATGGGAAAGATCGGAGGGAGAGTCAGTGACCAGTAGCTGCAAGCTGAGAGCTGGCTAATGCCACAATGTGAACTGAGAATCCGCTGTGCCAAAGAGAATAGAAATGACCTCAGAACACTTGTTCCCCACAGTGCAGTAACATCTCCGGAAGAAGCACTCTCTGGTGATGAACCCCACGCCAGTGGGACCAGCTCAGTCGTCACTGACTTCTCTTGCCTGCCTACTGCTTATCGAATTATTGACTGGTCTTCATACTGGGCTGTGGCTCCTTATTGCTCACACATACTGTACCAAAGCTGTAACTACCACTGAGGACACCAAGGACACGTCCACTGACTTTTCACGCACATCCATTTTCATTTTTCAATCAATAATGAATTTATTTCAAACGAAATACTTTTTCCCAGCTTAAACCTAATGTATTTTTCTACACTGTTGTAAAAGGTAACTGCCACCTCACAGCTGCAGGACAACTCATTTTCTAAAATGGAAGACACACAGTCAGATGGAAATTATGGATGTTTTTTTCTTCTTTGGTAGGTTTTATTGAGATGGAATAAGAGGGAAAAAGGAGACCCTAGTGTTAAGATGTGAGAGGAGGTGTGGGCCAAATTGGACCTGGACTGGGCCAGTTGTAAATTCAAACAACTATTATCAAAGTATCAGCAAAATATGCAGCAACCAGCAGCTCTATTTGTTCTTTTATAGATTTCACTATTTTAAGTTTCATTAAGTTTCAATAACTCCAACTCCAACATGATCAGTCATCATAAAAGGATTAGATTACTTTTTTTTTGTTATTCTAGCAGTGACAGTGGCCTTAACAGTATCCTTAGAGAGAATGTAATCAGACATGTTGCATTTTTATTACAGGAGGCTATACTCACTTTCTCCACCATCACATAACAAATGCAGGATCCATGAGGTTGTTCAAAGTCTTGGAAATGTAATAATTACAGTTAAGTTGGAGTAGACAGGCCATTATGGGTAAACAAATTAACTTGCAACACTACACTGAAAACGTTATTTCAAAATGTCCACAAAAGCAATCATTACAGACTCACAGTTTACTATAACTGTATGTGGATGGATTATTCCGTGTGTCTCCAGCCACACTTGTGTTGGAGTAGGGAAAGGAGTGGGAGCGTATGTGTGATCCAAGGGTTTCACAAGCTGTTGTAATGTTTGCTAAGTAGGGCTGAGAAGCAATCAATGGTCCCATCAGCCCAACTTTAAGCTTGTTAACACGCAATTGTCAAAATCTCCTTCTATTACTGCTGCTGATTAAATGTTAAAATGGTGGTGGGTTTGGAGTTGGAGAAGAGTCGGTGGGAGGAGTAGAATAGAAGAGTTGGTTAAGAGGAGGAAGAGAGGGGCAACATAAAAAATAAGCCCTCTAGCTTTACTGTAGTGTCATGTCATACCCGTGAATTTTTGAAACTATTTTTGAAACTATGGTAAAACAAACAGAAAGAATGTGTGTTTGTGTGTCCAGTGACGTTATTTTGAATCAAATATTTCACGTTTATGAGTAAACAAATGCCAACACTTCCTACATTTTCTGTGGTGGAAGTTGCAGCAACACTATCAAATATGTATCAGCGGACTTTGAATTCTTCACATGAGATTTTGGTGATGTAAATTGAACTGTGTTGTTTGCGAAGTATGATAGGTTTGCTAGTGCTTACACTGGGATATCTCTTTAAATTTCAGTTATTGAAATAAAAATAAATCACACTTATGTATGTTATGTTATTTTTGTATTTACTCAATTTTTCTTACTACATGAAACCTAAAATGTTTATCAGCGGGAGTATTGTCAGGAAGTATCTAATAGACGTTTTAAGTTGACATAATCAATATTTTTGAAATTGACCAATGCAGCTTTAACTGCAGCGATCAAGTTTCATCAAGTTAGTGTCAGTAACAAGTTGTTAACCAATAGAAATCCCCATGATTTCAACCGTGTTTAAAGTCAAATATGTCATTTGACATTTCAGTGTCCGTCTCTTATCTTATCAAGGAAAACATGAGCTTCTTTGTGGTAAAAGGGGAAGTCTTGCTGCTGAGGAATCAGTGTGCTTTATCTGGCTGTAATGTAATTGGCTGGCTGGAACACAGCTACAGGTGCACCCAGGTCAGTGGGCTTTGTGCCAGGTCAGCATATTTTTTTTTTTTTTTGTCTTTCAGGAAAACATCATGTCCTCACCTCTGAGAACACGTTGTGGTGGGAAAGCAAGCCTGAGGGGCGGAGTTTGAAAAAACACAGCTCTTACTTCAAGTTTTATACCAGGATGGATATGCACTGGAGGGTGTGTGTGTGTTTGTGTTTGTGTGCATGGGAGTGAGACAAAGTCAGACCTTTTACAAACAATAACAGAGCTGGATCTGCGTGTGTTTACGATTGTATAAGCTTGCAAATATTTCACTTTGTTTGAGTGAGTTGGAATTGCCAATTAGAAGCAACTAATTTAACTGTTAGGACTTTGTATCTGCTTGATTTAAGGGTTGTTTTACCTTATATCATAATAGAGCAGACAAACACAGTAAACAGATAAGTCTTAGTTGTGTGAATGTAGTGTACACACATATAAATAAGTTGGCTCATTAGAGAATTGATCCAAAGTAAATGTGAAACATTTCCTTTGGATGTATTTTAATTTTTAATTAAAACATTTTGTTCACAAATGTGTTTGTTTGTATATCGACAATATGGACAAACTAACAAATGCAGAAAAAAAAATGTATGTTGTGAAAAGCTAACAGGGGAACACAAAAAACAAACTCATAAGTGAAGAGAAGTTAAATCATTACAATAGAAAATAAAGCAGAGAGTGTGATCTGTTTGGGTGCAGTTCACCTCATATTAACATAAATGCATCCACGAGCCTCAGAAAGTCAATTTAAACATCCTGCAATGTCATCAAATTGACATGAATACATATACACCTTACACCACTTTGACTAATGGTTAGTGAAGACAAAAATAAAGTGTTTTTTCCCTTTCTGGAAAAAAAACAAATTCCATCAAAAGATTGCATCAGCGTGACGATTGTGCTTCACTAACAAACAGTTTTATGGTACAATTATTTTTAGACCTGCTCGCCTGCATATAGCCACATTTAAGCCTGTCTTTAAGCCAGTAAAGCCCATTCATACGACATGAGAATTTTCAGGTAGCAATCTTTTGAGCTTTGAAGCAACCAAAAGAATTTCCCGGACTGAGTTTAATTTGCAGCCCTGACCCAGGCATTTCTGTGGCACAATAGAAACCTTTGTGTTGAGCCTAGAGGGAAACATGATGTAAGACTGCATAAATGTTTCTCACTGTTACTGCAGGCTGTTTTCATGTGCTGTTTGACATTAGTTCAGCTGAGATTATTCAGCCTCTCAATACTTATTATGTGAACCTCGTGTTTCACATAATAGAAACCCCCTAATTAACTCTGCTTATTTCTGCTCCTTCCGCTCTTTGTCTGTGTTTTCTTTTCACTTTTTTTTTTTTTCGGCATTTCATTTCTTGAAGTTTTCTTTCTGTTGGCAATTTCGTCCTCTCTCCCTCGCTCCCAACGCAGCTAAACAACTTCTGAAAAATGAGAGTGAAATCACAGTGGAAGGTGTGGGGATGTGGCGTGTGCCCATGATAAGAAAAGACTGTAGACGATGTCAGCCATTGCTAATATTAATTCTTGTTTTGGCACCGTAAGCTCAGGTCTTTAGATTTTGAGTCCTTAGAATTAGAGTTGGGTACCGAAAAACATAATTACTTCAATACAACTGAGCACCGATTCATGTTAAATTAAGGAAAACAAGGCTGACTGAGAGAAATTAAAAATGGATCATAAAGATTTTTTAAATCATGCCAACCACAGTAAATATGTCCATTATGTCCTGTGCATGTCACAAGTCATGGTCTTTCGGGTCCAGAACCCTTCCTTTGTTTTGTAACAGGCTGAATAAAAATGCTGCGTACAACTCACAATGTCTTGTACTATTTACTGTTGTTGTTTTTGCAAGAGTGTTTGAACAGAAGGACCTGACATATTTTGACAGCGCTGTCAGATTATACGTTTTTTCAGTCTCTGATATCATATTTTTTTTACAATATGTAACTTTCTGTGGGGAGAGGAAGCCTTGAGGCAGTGAAGTGTATTGTTATACAGCAGGTCAGCTTCCTCCAGCACGTTGCCTATCACGATGTGCTGCCTGGCCTCAGATACACGTGTAGCCTAAGGGAGAGATAACATGGCAACTGTAAAGCCACTGCAGTTGTCGAAGAAAGAGGGCCGGCTTTTGTCTGCTGCAAGTTCAGCCTCTTCATTTTTTTGTTGTCATTGCATTGCCTGTATTGGGGCTTCATCTCTCCCTCTGTGAAGACGTGCAGCAAATGGCACAGCCTTGAAAGGCTACTGTCAGACGCACAAATGAGTAAATAATGTGAAGTAAACTTGACTTTGGTTTATAGAGGCACAGCACGCAGTGGGTTTATCTCACACTGCTTTTAGGACACGTGTTTTCAGTGTGAGCTCCCAATGTGTGACAATTCAATGGAACAATGTTAGGATGGTAAGCAAGGGGAAGGCTTTTCTCCTCCTTTCCGCCCAACTGAATCCAGTATTAGAGGGCTGCCATTGGATTGAAGTCATTTATCTTTCCCATGTGTATATGGCATTATGAGTAATGGTACTTTCACGCTTTTCAGCTCCCTTGATTACTTTGGCCCCGGCTCCTCCTCCCTCATGCCTTTTTATTCCAATGACATATTCTTTCAAATGTAATGCAGACAACTTTGACAAAGTCAGATTGGACCTGCAGAGGATTGAAAGTGAACGGGAGGCTGGCAGAGGTTTTGAAACAGCAGAGCAACAATGAAAAGGGTTCAGATGCTATTAGCGTGGCATTGCTGAGGCACTGATGGCTGCATTTTCTCGAATTCTTTACCCTTAAACTCCGTCAGTGTACATATTTCATACCGCTCACATGGTATTCCTTTGTGGTTTTCTTACAATGTTGTCTCATTCTCCATTCATCATGTTGTTGTTGAAAATGTATGGTACACCTTCACACAGTCTTAGCGATGCCTGTCTGCTCATATTTCTGGGTTTGTCTTTTTAATAGATGCTTCTTCACCAGTCGGCATTGGTGAAGACCACAATGCAAACAGCGTTTTCAAGCCGACAGTTTTACAAACGTGAAAAGCATAGCTAAGATGACAACAAAAGTTGGAATCTGTTGATGCTCAATGTGACAGGTCATTCCTTTTAAAAGTATCTGCCTTGCCCCATTGTTATCACTAAGCAGCTGAAGCGGTGCTGTAGCCATGGCAGCCTGTGGTTAGTAGGCTGGCTGGCTGCTGGTCAGTGCCCAGTTCTTGGTGCTGCTCCAGAGATGAATACTGCTGGGCAAAGCCTGATTAGTGTTAGTGACTGCACATAGATCTTAGCTGGCTCACCCTCGGCTCTGCCTCCTTGCCTCTTCTTTGTATATCAGACTGTCTCACACACACGCACATGTGAGGCCAATGCATTCAGGTTCATTAAAATTAAAATTAAAATCCATAAATATTAGGTCACAAAAGTTAGTTAGCTATTCAGTGGCTTACATTGAAGTCTACGAGGTGCTTCAATAAAATAAATCTTCTGGAGCTTTTTGCCTCATCTCACTCGTCTTCTTCATCACATTTGAAGAAAGTCATGGTGTGTAAGTGAAGAGTGACATGCAATCTTTTCGTCTCGGTTGTTGTTTCTGAGGTCAAAATGAACTTTCACACACCGTCATAAAGTATTATTTTGAATGTTTCACACCTAAGCTGTTGGGTGACGTTAATTCCAAGGCTGCTGGCTCTGAAGAGGATCTATGTCGTCGCTCTTCTTGTGGTAGTTAGACTGGATATTTTGAACTATAAACCAAACAAATTATCCTTGATCATTGAAAACGGGGCTTAAGGAGTTGTGTGTCAGTTATTCAAAGAAAACCTCTTCTATTAGCCAGAAACACTTGTATATGAGTCACAGTCGATGTCCTAGAGCAATACTGCTGAGCTGTGCAAGAGCCAGCCTCTCCAGATAACTGGACAAGGCTCTACAGGAAAAGTGTGTAGTTACTTTAGTTTCTTCTTCTTCATCATCTTCTTTGTCTACTTCAAAGTCTTCTTCACTGTCTTTGTCTTCTTCATCATCTTCTTCTGCTTCTCTTTCTCAGATGCACTCTCAGCTCAATTTAATGTAAATGCTGTGGTTACATTTTATCCTTTTAGTATTTCTCAATGCCTCATTTACACATTTTCATTTAAAAAGTTTGGTATTACACATGTACAACAACATGAATCATTAAATGTGCTGTAGATTCGCTGCAATCACCTCGAGAGGTGATTGCAGCCTTCAGTACACAAGATTATTCAGATGTCAATGACCAAACATGCTAAGAAAGGGGACAGAAATTACATCTGGTATAAAGACATTTCAGTCATTTAGCTGACACTTTTCTCCAAAGCGACTCACAATTCATTCAACATCTCTGAGGGGCTTAAGCATCTTGCCCAAGGACATTTCGGCATGAGCTGGGATTCGAGCCGCCAGCCTTCTGGTTGGAGGCTACCACTCTACCCCCTCAGCCACAGCCGCCTACATACAGCACAGCACAGCACTGCACTCCAACAAAGCAGGATGCATTTATCTGTCGGTAAAGATTTTCTCCTGTCTCCTGTTTCCTGTTTGTGTATGTGTGTATGTGTGTTTGTCAGGGTAGCAACAATATCAGTGTTTCATGGTATGATAACTGCCTCAGAAAATGTCATTGTTTCATGGCATCACAATATTTCATGGTTCATTATTTGGCTTGTTTGGACGTGGGATCTAACTTGAATGTGTGACACTTGGTTGAGATGGATCAGGAAGTGTCTTTGCAGCAAGACCATGAATTAACGGGATCAAAATAACAAATAACATGATGAAATAAAATGGCAACATTGTAACTGAAACATAAATCATGTTAATGTTTGCACCATTTTGGGAGGAAGTAGTCACAATAATCCAACACTGTAAAACAACTGATATTGTGACAATGATGCAAAAGGAACAAAGAGCCCAAATGCAGTCACCCAGGCAGAACATCAGAGATTTGCTAAACAAAAATATGAACAAAGTCGTACAGAGCGGTCAGACAGGTAAGACTCCAACCTGGTAGAGCAGTCCCAACAGGAAAAGAAAGAGGAAGGGAGCAGGCGGAAATCCAAAATCCAAAAAGAAACGGTGAAATTGTCCAAACACAGGCAAGTCGTGGAGAATAAAACATGGAGAACGAAGACAAGAAGTACATAGTAAACAAACATTATGTTCCGGCAACTAAAAAGAGGGGAACACAAGGTTATAGAGACACTGGGAACTAATTAACTAAAGTCCTGCATTCAAATAAATGCTGAGTAAAACTAAGTAGGCTTAATCTGTAAATATAACTCAAAGTAGTTCAAGTTTTTAAAGTAAAAGTAGTCAATGCAGAAACACTGTTATATATTATATCATTTTATAAACAAATTGGGATTTTACTGTTGTAGTTGGTGGAAGTGAATCACTTTGGAACTATTTTGTGTAGGAGAGCAGCTAATGATTATTTTCATTATCATTTAATCTGCTTATTATTTTTGCCATTAATTCATTGATTGATAGGTTTGATTGGAAATGCTGTCACAAGTGCACTAAACCATTATGACGATATTTTATTTTATATGTTTAGGTGTGCAACAGTGCAGCCAGACTCACACACAGACACACTTTTTTATTTCAGACCCCTGAGCTGGGAAAGTGTGTGTGTGTGTTTCTGTATCTGTTTGTAAGTCAGAGGTTACAGAGCGGCCAGACAGTGCCAGGAGCTGGGATTTGTAAAATAATTTTTGTGCATCTGCTCTACTTGGTTTCCTTGCCTTAAACTGTGAAGGAGGACCCCCTGATGCTTGACAATGTAATATACCTGGATCAGTTGCAGTTTCAGGCCATAGGGGCAGTGGTGCTTCCCATGTTCATTTTTTGTACTGGAAATATAGTTTTAATCACCTCTTTTGAATTAATTCCAAAAACATGAGGGACACTCCCATCCTCCTCGGGTGACCTGCTGCCCCGTGTTTGTGTTCTTTTATCTACTGCTGTACCTCTTGGTCCATAACCTATCCCTGATATTTACCCCCCCCCCCCATCTTTCTGTCTCATTTTGATTTTTCTGTCCCTTTCTTTCTTTGTCTCTCTCGCACTTACTCGCTGAGCTCCCATCTAGTCACATTATCACTGAAACACACATGCATGCGCACTTTGGTAACTTGTACACACCTCTACCCCCTTAGTGTCTTGGTGGGCGTAACACACACACACACACACACACACACACACACACACACACACACACACACACACACACACACACACACACACACACACACATCACCTTATCCCCCTAAAACCCACACCTAGTCAACTTTTATGCAGAGTGGACCATGTGTTCTATCTGCCACGTTGTGCTTATGACGCAATGGTGGCTGTTGGTCCAGTTTTATCTTCACCTGTCAGACATCCTCCCAGTCAGGCTCAAAGGCTTCTGGGGATTCTATCAGTCAGCAGCAAAGACACAAAACACACAATCCCTGACACACAAGAACACAAACATACACAGTGAGCAGGAGCAGGTTGCCCAAGGCCGTTGCTGGAACGACTGGCTAACCACCAGGAGTTACATGGACTGCTTAAAGTCGATCAGTCAATAGTCCATCACCCCTGGTCCTCTCTACCATGGTGGTTTGGATATAGCCTCAGGCTGTGTGTGAGTGCGTGTGTGTGTTTGTGATTCTGGAAGAATAAAATGAATAGGTATTAAAAAGAAAGACAGACACAAGGATATGGAGTGACTGAAACACTATTAACAGTTGAAGAATGAATAGTTTGCCAATAGTCTAAAATAACATTCCAGTCCTGATGGATCCACGCAGTCCTGACGTCACAAGTCGTCTTCAACCCGTTGTGAAATGGGCTATTTAGAAAACAAGCAGAGTCAAAGTGAACATTAAGCATTTGCAGTGTTGAAACATAACAAGTTCTCTCTTGGTCACTGATTATTGAACAAAAAAGACAACGTCATGGAATATGATTGATGTCTTTAGCTCTACAGGTGATTTGATGGCTAAACACAGATTCTGATGTTTGATCAACTTCTCATACTTCTATCCTCCGTGAGTAATCCCAGGGAAGATGGGGAAATGTGAGGGTATCCACTTGTTTTTACTTCTTATTATGAAGAAAATGAAATTTAATCAGTGACATGGCATTGGTTAGAAATACATCTGTCATTTAATGATCCTGTATGGCGCTGAGCAATTAATTGAGAATGTCTGTGATATTTCTGGATTATCAGAGAGGATTTTAGTGTGTGATACTACTTTAAGTACTTTCCTGTTCTATTTTAGTGATCCAGATTTAATCGTCTCGAATGCCAAGTCAACCCAGACTGTGACTGTTTACTTCTTTTTTTATTTTGCCCCAAATAGTCAATAAACATTGAAATGTACCCATTGAAAATGCTATATAACCTCAGAATAAGCAGAAATGTTTAACTCAGGTTCATCCATTTTAAACCCTTATGGATGCATCTTTGCCCATTTGTCACTGCCAAGGCAAATTTTCATCCACCCACATCTTTGCAATCCCTTTCTCTCTGCAATCACACAGCCTCAAAAAGGCTTTTCATATTTTGGTCAGAACACACCTTTAGGCTATCACGAAATGAGGAGCATGTGTCGGAAGACTTTGATCGTAAACAAAGCAGAATGAGTCAATCTCCAGACAACATAATATAGAGGAATTTAAATTGAGTTAATGTTTTTTGTAGGCCGTGCAAAATATCAGACTTTTCCAGCCGATCTGTTCTCTTTAATGTGCTGACGTTTTGTTTTAGCCATTTATTCTGAGCATTGCTTAAACTTTGTGTTTTATTCACTGTAGTGATTATACAAGTAAAAAGGGAAAGACATGCTCATGATGATTTTAATTATGGATATGAATTCCAGACACAAGCATTATGCTAAATGACATAATGTGTTTTGTTAATCAATCTTTCCAGTGAAGTATAGTCTAAAGGTATTGTTATTGTGCCCAGTTTTATTCAAGGTAATGGAACGTTTCATTTTGGTCTCATTTTAATTGCATCATAGCCACTTTATCCGGGGCTTTGCTGCGTGAAGTGAATAAAACACGATTAGTGCCTGGTAGTGTCACGTCAGGTAGATTTTCCTCTGCAATGGTGGTGAAGACAACAATTCCCATGATCCCGCTCTGCCTCATAAGTCAAACTTGGTGTTTTGTTGTTGTTTTGATTAAGAGACTGTGATGGAAATTCATCTTGAGATTTGAAATAATGAAATTCTCAGACTGAAGTTGCCTTTGAGTCTTTATAATAGTAAGCTCTGCAGAGGTTACACAACAAGCACGGGTGCTCAAAATGGAACTGGCCGCAAGTTCACAAAAGCCAGAACTTATACAAAGAGGCGTTTCATAAAACATAATATGAAAAAAGACATGAGACATGAGATCATCATCTGTGCCTGTCTGTCCGCTGTAGCAGTTGGAAGAAAAACATCACCAAATAAGGGCATGCACCCTGTTTATCAAGGTTATAGCAGTGAGACACCACCAAATAAGGGTTCCATCCTGTCAGGTAGACAGTATCACAGCAGTTAGACACCTGGTCAGGGGGATTTCCAATACCTTAGACACTGGTCAGTTGAATTTTCAACTACAAGACCTAGTTGCATACTGTACTTTTAAGACCCTAATTCCATAAATGTTGAATACACATACTCTTAAAAAATGGTGCAGTCTTATACTACATCATCTAACTTTGCTCTTTACTGGTTTCATGACTGCTATAGGTCGCCTAACACTAAAATGTAACTACGGGTGGCAATAAGCTGTTGTTGTTGTAATTTGACATTTTACACATCAGTTTAGTTTGAGCCTTGGTGTTCATGTAAGCCACACACTGGTTGTGACCAGTAGCCTTCTAAGAAAAAGTACTAAAACGGTTCTTAAAAGCTCCAAATCCTCATTCCCAGTGGTGCAGTGCTTAGTAATTCTGTCTGTGTTGTTGGATGACTGTATATTGGTGTGTTTGCATACACATTTGTGTGTACTAAATGACTCCGCTGTGGAATGTAACAGTTTTTTATGCTTTTATGTTTTTTATTATACTTTCTAGAGGGGCTTATAGGCCCCTTCAGCCATGACTAAAGCTTTTCCCCCACTTTAAAAATGCCTCTGCCAGCAACTCTAACCTCCCCTGGGTGATTTCTCTCTCTTTATCCACAGTGCCATGCATGGATTTGCAACTACTTTCCAGCCATATGCTATACCTTTATATTTAAAGTTCTTAAAGCCTGCACTTTCCATTTGAAAATATTCCTTTACACTTTTATAGCCAACAAACAGCCTGGAATAAATGCTTCTTGGAATGGAGTACAACAGCCATGCTAATAATTGAAACTGCAAAAGAGCACCAATTTCTGAGCGCTGGTTTCTCAAGCTCAGCTGAAGAGCGCGTTTATCTGTTGTTAAGGTGCTTTGTGTGTTGTTCTTTTCATACAGCACAAATACCACACGCACAACATTTGACAGCATGTTCAATTGTGTATTTGTCAAAATCATGTTTGAGCACAGTCAGCAGCTCAATAGAAAATCTGTATTTCCACAGCAGTTTTTTAAAAAGAGCATTTAACAATCCGTGTACATCACAGGGTTTTCCATTAATTATTAATATCTCATTTGTCACTCCACAATTTCATACTGAACCTAAATATTTTTTCACTTTTCATAATAACACAAGATCTCTCTAACTTGCTATTTGCAGCGCTACAAGAGTGACCTTTGTGGGTGTGCACGCGCACCCCTGTTACGCCATAGATTGAACTAATTCTGTGTGAAACACTGCATCATTTACATAAAAAATTCTATCTGTATTCTCTTTCCACAAAGAGAAGAAGAGGCAACTCAGGATGTATTTTATGACATCTTCACAAGGGAACAGCGTCGTCATTTTTAGGCCTTCTGATGTAGTCACTGTGCTCGGCTGTGAGCTCTGCTGTGGACACCACAGTGGAAGTAATTTCCTGCTCCCTTGAACAGATATAACAGACTTCCTTCTCTTTTCAATCCATTATTCCTCTTGTGGGCTTATACTTGTTCGACATTGTTCAGAGAACACTGAACTGGAGGTGTCGATGTACAGTTTGTAGTGAAAGTTACAAACTGGTCGTCTCAGCCAGAAGACGGATAGCTTTCATTTGAACTTGTCCGTATCAAATTGCCATTAGCTTAACAAGTGCCCAGTGGCTTTGTAAAACAACAGCTAATTTTTCTGCTTTTTCTTTATTCTGAGTTGTCATCAACTTGAGACTTTACCTTAACTACATCTAGTTCATTGTCTGAGAGGAGGACAGAGAACCCTAACCCTTTTTGTATTCATTTGGCTAAGGTGCTGTAAATTCTTGGGGAAACCCTGCATTACATAAGAGTAGAACACCGAACGTCTCTCCAGATACGTCTCTGTGGGCACCCTAATAGCTAATGTTGACATAAAGATCATCATAAAGATAGATGACCTGACAGCTCCCCAAAAGTGGGGCCAAATAATTTAAAATCGCCCCCTGGTGGCTGGCTGCAGTATAGTCATAAACCCTGCCTCCTACATGTTAGCAGTTGGAACAAACGAAAACAACAAAGTACACATCCTAAATATGGTTTCTGTCATTTTGATCAGTTCTTATTTCACTGATGTTTGTTCATATTGATGAGTTTGTTTTTAATTAGTTAGTTGATGCTATAAAAACTGGGTGAATCGTCATGATTGACAGCTGAGATTGACTTGTGATTGGTGAGGTGGGTGTATCGGGGGGGGGGGGTATCTTGATACTGCGGCTTCACTCCCTGACATCATCAGCGTAAGATGGCTGCACCCGTTGGATATTTTGGCTTAATTTTAATACACTTTGCATTGTCCATGTTTATCTATCTATCTCTCTCTCTATCCCTTGTTCAGGTAGAAAATAATTGATTAAATCCTTTACGTGCTTTTCCAACATTCCAACTTGGGGAACTCAGGCTTCAAGCTAAAAAATGCATGTTTTATATTTCTCCCTCTGTCTTCACTAGGAGCCCAGACCTGTGACTGTCAGACTGACAGTTATCACCTGTTACCTGATACCACTGACAGCTACAGACACCAAGTTTAAGAGAGACACAGTTAAGTAGGTTTAGATGACAGATTTACCATGACAGACAGTAGTGACAGACAGAGGATCAGTTTGAAAAGTTAGAGAGAGTCAGACTCGGCTGATACAACTGAGACGCGAGTCAGCAACAAAGGGGATAAGAGAATCAGCAGCACGACAGATGTCTGCCCGAGTACAACTATCATGAGTGGAGTGGATCCAGAGATGTGTCTCTCACCTTGTCTGGTGTCGTCACTGTCAAACAAGGGAGACTTGTGTATATATATAAAATGCAGTATTTGTATACTGTAATACAGCCCAACAGATATGGATGAAAGACTCATATCAGCTGCTTATATGTCAACTGATAATCGACAGGGCTCTATACTGCAGGCAGGCACATTTTTGCCAACCCACTCCTGCAAAGTGCTGTACGGGACCCGATCCATTACCCGTAACTTTATCTTCAGGTCCATTCTGGACCCGCCCAGAATCATTAACATATGACTTGTTCCCCAACAACTTTTTACAAGCTGCAAAGCCGCTGAGAACCTATTCATCACTGGCCATGTCTGTCTTTGTATGATCCATTTTGATGTAATAGCTAGTTTGCTATTGGTAGCGACAGTGATTTGAGCAGAAGTCAAGTGTTCAAAGGAGGTGTAATAAGCTTTCACAATAAAAAAAACCCTTTTCATTTAATTTAGATATTAAATACTGCATTAGGATTTTAGTTTGACATCTCCAGAAAAAAAACATACTTTAGTTCACACCCTCAGCCTGCCTGTGTTTGTTGAATTTTTACCTGTGCCTGTAAATGTGAATATATATATATATATATATATATATATATATATATATATATATATATATATATATATATATATATATATATATATATATATATATATATATATAAATATATTTTTTACCCCCTAAGATTTTTTGCCAAAAGTCAAGGTCAAGTCAATGTAAACTTTATTATCCCACTAGGGGAAATTCATGTGGTCATACACATCTCAGTGAAAACACAGAGGCACACAATACATGCACACACAATCATTTAAAACATTTTTTTGAATGTTTATGAGATTGTTGTATTCGATGTTGCAGCTGAAATAAGTGCAAATGGTCGACTTTTTTTTGTATTTCAGTTGATTGTTGCACGGAGCGCAAATCTGTGGAGTGAAACAGTTTCTAATTCCAGTCAGTCACACTGCCATCCATTTCCACTCACCACGGCTCCTCTCGTCGCCTGCTGCTTTCTGTTAATGGAGATATCACCTCCTCCCTCCTCCTCCTCCCCCCTCACCATCCTCTTCTCTTTTTTGTACTTTTCCCTCCTCTCCACTTTCACTTCCCTCCTTTCGAATCCTTCTGTTGTGCCTCTTCACTGGCCCACTCAGTGAAACTAATCGACAGTAAGCCATCACTCAGAGCACTCTGCATTTCATTGTTGGTTATCCAAGACATTCTCACTCTCTCACTCCCACGCTCCCTCCCTCATTGCACTGTAAATCAACAAATGAATCATAACAAGTAGAAGAGGCAGACAACGAAGAAAAAAACAAATGGGGTTTATTATTGAGTGCAATTCTGGAAGGCAGGCAGATTGACTTTCTCTCAGCGCGATTCGGTACTTCCTTTATAGTGAATGCCAGGAGCTCTAGTAGCAAACAATTTACTTTTTGTGACTCCGCAGGTATCACTTTAGCTTTTGCATCAGAAATTGCCACAGCCAAAAACATAATCAGGGGCTGAAATGATGATTATTGTTTCTGTGAATCTGCAATACAACGCAAATATGTATTTCTGATCCGGTCATCTGCCTTAAATGGCATCAAAGCTCTCATAACTCTGCCAGATGAATGCTTTGATAAGTTGAAGGTTCGTGTGTGGGATGTTTGAATGATTATACTCTTCAATCTGATATGTTTTTTATCTTTGACAGTTATTTTACGCTTTGCGTCTTGGGCTTTCAATCTCTGATGCACTGTAGAGTTTCTGTCTCTTGAGTTTAAATCCAGTTTATCGTATACTGAAGGTAGGGTTGTTAATTTGTTGAAATACTCTTCATGTCATGGTAACCGTCCATAGATAGCCGTCTTGAAGAAAAAAAAAAAAGCATAAAAAGCTGGTGTCTGTGGCACTCACAGGACTGTAATAAACACAACCAACAATTTCATTCAAACTTAATGAAATTATACACGTAATAGAATCATATACTGGTGCACTTGTCCGTCAATAACTAACCTGTGCATGACTGAAGTGTAAAGTCGGCTTTGAGCAGTTTTCAGGCAGTGTGCGTTCATGTGTTTTGACGAGAGGGACGACGGGAGGCGGTGGAATGTGTCCCCTGCAGTTTAGCCTGCTTTTGCTAGCTTTGCAAGGATTACCAGCTAGCTGTAACAGACAGAAGAGCAGGGAATGGTGCTCAGTTTGGGTCATCCATAACTTTTATGATTTGTTGTCACTCTCTGTAACAACCCTAGCCGCCCACCCTCCATAGTCTCAACAGGATTCTCCCGCTCATCAGATTCACACAAATTAGATACCTGCAGAGTTTTATCTCACGCTCACGAGGTAATAAAATACCATCACAGATCATTGACTTCCTACCGCACTGTACCTTCCTCTCAGGCGTCTTTCTTTCTCTTTGATTAGATGTTTTTCTTCTTTCAGCAGCAGATGAAGTTTTTTTTTCATCTCTACATGTGATTATTTGTTCAGTAGTTTTTGTCCATAACCATCTATTCTACAAACAGACTCAAGTAACCCAAATAACACATTTCTCATATGCCTATAGACTCTGCCCTGCCACTTGCAAAATGTTTGATGCCAATTAAACGCAGTGGCTTTGTTTCCCTCCTCGGTTTGTTTTGATGCAGTCAGCACCAGGCAGGGAATATGAGGGAGTTGTATGTCGCAGAGCAATTATGGTCTGTCTGTATTTCACCTACTGTTGTTCCAAAAGAAAGGCAACCTCAGAATTGTCTTGATGGGATTGTGGGTAAAGACAAATTAAATCAAAATCTCTGTAAACTAATAGTCTTCACAACTGGGGGGAATTGTATTGCTCGTGGTTGGGGGAGATCAGAGTTTATGGCCCCTTTAATGAGTTGTTAAGAAGAAAAAAGGCACGACAACAGCGGCAATAAAAAAACAACCGCACTGGCTGCAAATCTTACGGTACATTTTGGGAGGGTCCGGGGAGAGAGTGAGTGGGAAGAATTTATGTTCTGGAAATGACCCAGTGGTCAGCTCCAACCTATTTTTGCTTAAAGTGCAGGACTTGTGCGGCAGTCAATATGCCTAATTGCTCTGGTATTGCTAACTGCATCTTACACTTAAGCACTGGGACTGTAAAAGTCAGAGCTGATGCTCATAGTACTTATGGACCTGATGTAATGATTTTGTCCCTCTCCTCTCATGGGCGTTGGAGTTTCTTATGCTTAATGTGCTGCTGATGCAGTTGGAGGAAGGAAATACATATTTACACTCAAATTGTTTGTAAATGTATATATTATGTTTTTCTTATAAACCTTATCATACTGTGACCTTAACCATAAACTTAATTACTGATCAAATGGTTAATGGGAGCAGGGAGGGTAAAACTAAGTTTTGGTTGTGAAACCAAAACAATGAGCTGATATTTGGTTAAATGCTCTGTGGAGATTAGAGGAACTGCCTATTTTGGAGAGAAGGGTGATAATTTGGGTCGGATTGCTGCTACAAATAACCTTTTTAAACGTGTTAACATAACATAAATAATATGTTTATGGCTTTGGCTAGTTGTGCTTGTTCCCCGCAGGCCTTGCAGTTCTCAGAAGGCAGGAAGTGTCATCTGTCAATTTGGATCTGTTGTGCATGGAAGCAAACTGCATGCTCTCATCTGTGCACCCATGATATTATTCTGTGGGAAACAATGTAAAATGAAAAATTGATCTTGTAAATGTCTTGTCATCTGTGTAGAGGTGTTGCAGTCCCTCTCTGACTGCAAACTGTGACCTATAAAAGTTTTGTTGGGGATATTTTCAGGCACACCAATTACTTGGCTTGAACTTGTCCATAACATTTGCTCATGCCATGCTAGAACCGCTACACATAATGAACTCCTCCAAGGCTTGGGCATTGCGATGCCATCAATTAATGTTAGAAGTGTGATATAATGCGATTCACTGTTCACCACTGAAGCAATTATCCCCTCCTAACCGAGCTGAATGGCTCTGAATCTTCACTTTTAATCCTCAGACCGCTTTTACTGTTAAACTAACAGCATCATAAACACTCTCCCACACGGACACATCACTGTAAGAGACAAATCGAGAATGAGATGATTTGTTTTAACTGCCTCATTAGAGGAACCAACAATACGAGTTTAATCGTTTTAATATTGTGATACCCGCCATGGTGTTGGGGGAGACTGGATTTTCTTATTTGTGTGGTGTGTAATCTTTCTGTGAGATAATGAAAAACATTTGAACTTCTATCTCAAGCCCTGAATTTCTGAAAATGAACATGCAGTTAATTAACAATAGTTGATCGCAAACCAGTAGTACTGCTTCTTGCTCTGGTAACGAAGCTGGAAATGGAGTGGGAAAGATCCTATGGGCATTATCCCTGGGCTCCATTTTTAGACACCAGTACTCTGAAGATTATATCGTGAGAAGACAACAGTAAAGGAGATAAACCTGGTGTTAAACAAGGATCTTGCAGTTTCCCAGCACAAGTGTTGGAAACTCTCTAATCAGAAAACAAGTTTGCTTTTCTCATTCTAAGTATTTGTTTCAGTGTCACTCAAGCTTGTCAGTGATCTATTGGGATCTGAGTACTCTTTACGTATTATCATTCTTATCATTATTTAAATGTGTTTTTTAGGTTTTTTAGGTTTTTTAGGACATGCAGCACAGGGGCGGGTTAGTAAAACCAAACCTGTGGTCGCTGTTGGAGGGCTTTAGCCTCCCTACATGCTTTATCATTATTATTATTATTACTATTATTACATATTTCTTTTATTTGATAGTTGATAGCAAAGAGTGACAGCAGCAACAAACGGGCTGTATTTAGCCTTGTTTTTTTTTTTTTTCTACGACCGTTTTATCATGTGCAATGCTCTTGACAAACAGTCAGGAAACACAAGGTTAATAAAAAACAAAGGTCACCAGCCAGACTCCATTCAGGGGCTCTGCGACTACATTGTACACATCAGCACAATACGCAATTCTCATGTTCTTACCCCAAATATGTTCTCTACCGGTATCTTTCTTCCTTTGTTGTTCCCTGTCTTTTATTTTTGCCACTAATGAGGAGGGGCTTCACTTTGAGGTGTGTAACAAAAGCACATTTTTTGGGATGCAAGAATAGAGGCTCCTCAGATCAGCACTATTATTTGAACATTTCTGATCTGTGGCATGTATTGTATCTAATGGAAATTCAATTTAATACTTTTAATAGGAAAATAAATTGAAGGGCTTTGTTAGGTCCTATGGGCAGCAGTGTACTCTTCATAAAAGGAAGTGATAGTAATTACCTCCCTTTTTCCTACCCCTTGATTGCCCAATCTTCCTTCTGTCTCCCACTATTATCTCTCCCCCTCTCACCCCACTCACCCTTCTGCCTCCAGTACAGCTTCCTCTCATCTTCTCTTCCCCCTTTCAACTCTTATCTCTTGGTTAACCCTTCATTTTCCCCTCGGTTCATTCATAGTGTTGGCTCCCATTTCGCGTTGCGTCCTCGCCTCCTCTGTTTCCACATTCCGCTGATACAGTACATCCATCTTTATGATCCACTTTTGTCTCTGGTGTTGAGCAACAGCGGCACAGGGTGCACAGTCGCACAAACTGTGCCAACAAGCCACCCATTGATGTAGAGCTCTAGTTTTCTGAGGATGATGTACAATTTCCTCATGTGTTTGCATTGGTGCACATGCTGGTACATTGTCAGAAAGGTTTCCTTTATTGTTACTTGTTGGTGTTATGATCCTTGTCATGGTCTAAGCATAGTCTATGGAAGGATCATTCCATTCCACCGCGACATCACTGTAATCAAAGAAAATTCTACTAGGCAGTTAATATGACATGACTTCTAGCAATCGATGCATAACACAGTAATGCAGCGTCTCAGAATACGAGTTGTCAATGTCCCCACAGTTAAAAGGTTTCACGAGCCTCTGTCACAAGGGACCACACTCAATGTTTTGATCTCACTTCCGAGGTGGACAAGCTGACAATCCCCAGCAGTAATTCTGTTTACCGGAAATCTTGTTTCTGGATTTCTCTGTTCATATTACTGTCATATCAGATTCTTATCCAGTGCTTTACTAGATCCCCTTTTAGACTCTTTCTCCAGCTAAATAAATTAGTCCTCCCTAATGTACAGTCTAATGTTGTAATGGCTGCACAAGTTCCTCAGGAAATAGCCAGAGACGCTATGCATATTGTAGCCAGTGACACTTGTAACCTTATTAAAGGAGGAGCTGCTCCAAAAATGGTTTATCATGAACAATGCTGGTGGTGCTGACTACAATGATGGCAATGTCTCTCTGAATTTCACTCAGGCTACATCCATACTAATACGTTTTAGTTTTCAAATGGTTTTTCAAAACTAAAACATCAAAAACGACCTCTGTCCACAAAAGCAATTTAGCTCCGCATTAGTAATGTTCTTTGTCTATAGTTACACACCTGAAAATGTGTATCATGTGACCATTCATGTACACTGAGCATGAGCGTATCAGTATTAACAGGAAACAGATAGTCTACTTGGTTGCATTCTTACAGCAAATGCTACTTGATAATGGTGAAATGAAAGATGAAGGATTTATTTTCTTGGACCGATGAGGTGGAAGATTTTGCCTTCACCACTGGAAGAAGAGTCGGGACCGATAAGAACCAATCAGGAAGCAAGTCCATGTGTTTTCAAATGTTTGAGTATTTTGCCCTTCAAGACTACAGCGCTCCCCTAGGGTCAGCGGTGTTTCCAAACTTCTCCTTTTCAGCCGCTCAACAACTCCGGAAGAAATCCTAATGACTTTGTGCTGATCCCTTTAGTCTCCATCCAGCACCACCATATTAGCAGATGTTATCATGCTGACTGTGAACACTGTAAACATTACACCTACTAAACTTCAGCCTGTTAGTCATTGCGGGGATGTTTTTATGCTGACATAAGCATTTAGCTTTGCCTAACAATAGCCTCACAGAGTGGTTAGCGTGGCTGCAGACTCTGTTGTCCTTCAGTTTCAGAGGTGATCTTATGGACAGTTGCTGCATAGTATATTTTTTTAACAGGGCCGGCTTTGCGTAGTCAACCGCTGCAGCCTTTTTTTTCCCTCTCTTTTATTACAAACTTGTCTCGATTTTTGTTTCATTCCCGGGGTTCAGTACCAGCATGTCATGGATGAATACCTTAAATGCATCACTAATGGCTTTATGCTACATGTCATGAAAGCCATTTTGGAAATAGCCCATTTCCATGCTTTGATGTGTGCTCTTTCCGCAGAACGGCTCTTATATTAGACTCCCTTTAAAAAAAAGTCACAGCTCTGCTGCGTCTACCACCACCCAATTTGTTTGGGATAAATGTAAGACCTTGAGCCAGAAATTGAACCTGCTATCCATGAGTAAACTGCGTTAGCTGTTGGCCGCTGTTTGACTTACTGAAGACATCTTTGAATGTAAATGAAATGCTACGTGAGCCTCATGGATTAATATGTATTTACACTGCCGAGTGCAAGCACACGAGAATGAGGAATGACTTCAGTTATGCTCATTTTTATAGTCTGTTTTATAGTCACCTCAGCACCTCAGTCTAATATGCTCTTGCTTTTGAAGAGTCTATTTATGAGATTGTTTCAGTTCATTTCATGTCTGCTTCTGGGTGGAAATTAAATCCAAGGAGAGCTGCAGGTATTAAGAGGAAGCTGTGCTGGGTCTACGACGAGTGTGTGTGTGCTAGTGGGCTTCAATTTCCACTATTACAGTTAAAATATTCCAGGTGTAAAGACACCTAAACACAAGTCGAGGACGGAGCTCCGCTCTCGTCTCTCCACTTTCCAGCAGAGCAGAGTCACGCTGTGTGCTGCAGTGCTCTCCGTCTCCTGCATGAGCATGAGATGAGGCTCCATGTATGAATAATTGCTTCCCTTGTGATTCCATTGCTCCCTATATTTCACTCCCTGCTCTGTCCCAGCATGGTAAGAATCCCATCTAGAGTGATCAGCACGTCTCTGTCATGGAATTGAAGGCAAATGTGAAAGAGAAATGTAGAAGTAATTACACGGTTGTTCTCTGAAATGACTTTGGGGAAGTTTTTTCCTTATTTAGCATCAGATAAACAAGAGAAGGAGAGTTGCTGACCTCCTGACAAGGTTGATCCCGTTTGTGATAGTGAATCCATTAGTCAAGTGTTAATCATGCCCTCCTCATGACAACGGCCCTGTGCTGTTAACTCTGAGCTGACTCTCATCTGACTACATCACAACTTAAAACACAGACAATCACATAGGCATCAACACATTTCCCACAGACAGTTAAGTGGCACAATATTCACTATCTTTAATTGTTTATAATCTAATACAAGCAATATTTTTCAAATTCTTGATGCTTTTTCTTTGCCAGATCTATTTTTTTTCACTCACAACTCGTTCTTTAGTGCTTAAAAGAACATGTTTCTTTGCACAGGGTTTGCACTCATTTCCTCTTTTAACTTGACCTTATTTCTTATACAAGCTGGGGAGAAAACAGAATAGTAGGACAACTACTCAAATTTGTCCAAAAAGATGAAAAAAAAACCAGTGAGAAGGTTCATAGGGACAGTTTGATGCATTTTAAATCACCGCCAGCTGGACATGTCATCTGCTCATTGGCATGAGACAAAACGTTTCCCTCCAGTGGACTGAAAGTTTAAGTTGACATCCCAGCTCCCTGCAGAGAGCGACACTTGTACACTCAGTGTGCGTGTGAGTGTGTGTGTGTGTGTGTACAGAAAAGTGCACGCACACACACACTTGCACACATATGGTTGTTCAGAGGGCGCCGCATTTGTGAGGTCCTGCTGTGAGAAGAGAGGAGGGAAGATGTTTAATTTGCAGTGTCAGTAATTATGTGTGATCTGATCTGTGTTAATCTCAATCTCATCCTCCAGACTTCTCAGTCACATTTGGTGGTCAGATTCTGTATTTTGTGGGAGCAGCAACACAGAGAGGGGTAAAGAGAGACAAGGAAACAATGCAAAGCCACTATAGCAAAGGGTGATGGTGCTAAATGGTGGAATGAGCTCCCCATTGACATCCGGACATCAGAAGGTTTACACATCTTCCGCCGCAAACTCAAAACACACCTCTTCCGACTATACCTTGAATAACATTTTTAAAACTAAGAATTTAGTAGCACTTAAAATGGCACTTACTTATAGCACTTTGTAGTTTTGGTTTTTTGAAGAAATTGTACTTTCTCTATTCTTGTTGTTCTGGGTTTGTACCCTCATGGTTGAATGCACTTATTGTAAGTTGCTTTGGATAAAAGCGTCAGCTAAATGTAATGTAATGTGCTGGAGGAAGAGTGGGGATGTAGCGGTAAACCTGGATTGAGATTACACCTCAGAACCATCTCATAAAAAAAAAGTTGTCTGGGCCACTGAGACCCTGTTGTTTCTCCAAAATAAGTCAAGGTGTCAGAGCTTTGCTGCAAAGACCTGATTCAGTGCTTCACTGTGGTGTATGTGTACACTGCCCTGTCAAACACATTTGCAGATGTAGCCACTGGTTCGGAGACACGTGAGTCTACACCCAACAGAGAGTTGGCAGAGACGAGGAGTGTCTTCTCTTCCCTTCCTGCCCTTTTTAAAAGCAAAACAATCATGAATGTAAACCTTTACAACAACAATCAATATATTTTTCCACACTCCTCAACCTCTGGCTTCCATTAGTGCTCCCGTCATCTGTAAAAACGTTTGAGATAAATCAAAATGACAACGTAATGTTTTCGAAAAGTGGAGGTTTCCTTGCCCTCTGTTTTCTCTTCGTCTGCCCTGTTGTGACTCAGCACATTTCGACAGGAGTTACAGCAAAACATGCGAATCACAGTAACAATCCTTAAAGAGGCCATTTGTTTTAAATCTTCATAAATGTGTTCAGGAAAAGTGGTACCGAGTATCTGCTGCTGATGTCCAGTCTAACTGAGGCAGAGAGAGAGGTGGCAAAGAGTGTTTCCACCTGTTCATTTCAATGCAATTCTGGTCCGTACTTACTGTGTGCCTCTGACCACGTCTCTACTCTGACCTTCTCCTATTTTGTTTTGAGTCCTGCCCATGCAAATCTCCCAGGAGCAGGTGCACATAGTTAGCATCACTAACTAAAGGATGTTCTCTTGCCCACACAAATTCTGTATTTGCACATGCAGCACACTCTCATTGGGCATGGCTGAAGTTTTGGTTATTTTGGTTTTAAGGTTGGCATCTCCCCTCTTCCCCCTACAAATGACTTCCAACTTTCTTTAATACCAACTGCTATAAACTTTACAAAAGTAAGGAGTACATTTGTTAATGGAGATCCTAACATTTATTGTATTGATTCTCTTCTTCCTTCTCCACAGTGAACAAGCACAAGCCGTGGATTGAGACATCTTACCATGGCGTGATCACGGAGAACATGGACACTGTACTGCTGGACCCCCCTCTGGTCGCTCTGGACAAGGATGCCCCAGTCCCCTATGCTGGTAGGAAACACCAGGATACTCCAAGTATCCATGCACATTTAAAAAGTAGAAGATACACACCCTCTCCCGCACATTCATTGTCTCGCACACACGTAGGGGCCAAGACGAGGATGCCTCAGTAATGTGCGCAGGCAACTGTGGCAACGTAGAAACAAATGGTTGAGCCGACAGTTCTCTGTACTCAGGATTTGTCATGGTGACTGAATTCCATTTATCAGCCCTAGTGATGTTAAAGCAAATGATAAATGATTTTCAAAGCAGTTCCAGAAGTCTCTTGATTTTCTTGACAAGCGCTCCTCTGACACACACATCTGAACGTCAAACTGTTTGAACTCTAGTGCTTTTCCTTTATATAAAGCTATTAGTCAGGATTTGAAATGGTTTAGATAGGCTCATTTTTTTAGTTGGATGGAAGACAACGGGCTTATTCAAGCATTCTGAGGTTCGTGAAAATTCATTTATATTTTTATAATCTTGTGACATTCAAGGTTTCGAGTTAAGATGCATCTTTTTCACTCCCCCCGACATGGACCTATTCACGCCGTCAGCTAATTGAAGCCATGTGTCATCCTTTTTCCTTTCCTCATAAGCTGAGCTGAAATGCCCCATTAACCTGAGCAAGAGCTTCCTCTCAAAAGCATCTTTTCTTCCCGAGTGCTGTCAGCTTCTGGTGATGTAAATATTCATTTTGTAGTTGACAAGCTTGTCCAGAATATCAAGCAGAGCACACAAGAAGCAATGTTTTGGTCTTATTTACAGTGTAGTTTATTGTGCATCTTGGCTCCAGTTGTATTTAAGTCCATATTTATTCATTTCTATTCAGATTGTGCTATTTTGCTAAATCCAGCCTGAGCGTCATGTATTATAAATTAATCTCAGAATCTTTATAGCACTAAGAAATGTGTACATTTCACAAGCGCTACCAATCGTGAGTCAGTCTTGGATGTTGATCGTAACGTTTCACTTTGACACTTGAACAAACATCACTGTGATAATAACTACCCTAAAATTACCTTCATTTACGTGGGGGAGGCAAGATTGCCACAACCAGGTGGCGATCGAAATGCTTTGGCTTAACTCTGGGGAGCGGTCATGTCATCCATCTTTATATACAGTCTATGGTTGTACATAGGAAACTGTAGGAGTGGGGGGCTTGACTTGGGAAGTCCTGTCTTGTCGTATATAACAGTAGATTTGTCGATTCTCTGCTTTCACTGAAGGTTTGGTCACTGGGAACTCACTGTAGCTGTTTGAGAGAAAGGCTTTCAGAGCCTGGTAGGACAGTAAAAACTCCACTGGCACTAAATGAAGAAAAACATCTCTTGGACAACACCTAATGGTTTCCATTAAAGTGGGTGCTGGGAGTGTAGCACAGACTGAGTCACAGAACAGGTACAGTACACATGTAATAATGCCAGTTCGACATCATTATACACCCGATCTCCAGATAATTGTTTCGGGAGCTGATTATGTTGTCTAACAAGAGCTGGAATCAGGCAGCTGTCACACAGGTACACCAGCGCTGACAGTGACAGGAAGGAGAGAGCTGTTATAATTAGAGAGAGTATTCTGAGACTCAAAGGCAAACAAAGAGGCTCTTTGGCAGCAAACGCTTAACAGCTCATTATGGCGAAATGGCTCCTATTAATCCCAACCCTGACAACCATGGAAAACTGATGCTCAGCTATTTTTCTTCCAAAGTTTTCATTTTTTTGTGTGTGTGTTTTTTCTGCTGATGCCAGAGCCACACTTTTGTCTTTTTCAATTTATGTGTGTTCAGTTGTATAAATAATGGGAAATAGAGCCGACCTTAAACCGTGTGGAACAGCATGGATTCATGTTAAAGGCTCTTTTTTTCTCCCCCTACTTTCCGCATTAGGGCCTCTAAAAGCCCTGGACTGTATACATGCTGTAAAGTGTAAAACAAGTACAATGGAATATGTTCTGTATATAAACACTTAATGGAGCTTTGGAGCTTTGTAGGGAGATTTTGTTATTTAAAATATGGAAAAGAAAGACTATATTATGCAAAAATGGCAACTTCATATTCATTCATCATTTATTCATGTCGCAAAAGTGGAGATGCAAAGATCTTTTTTACAGATATTGCCCTTCTGTAATCCAGTTTTGATGATTTACAGTAATTTACAGCACATAGCTTATCCCTAGTAACCAAAGCTGTGAAGTCTTAATAACACCACGATGAGCAGGCGGACTAAAGAGGAAATTACTTGTGATTGCTTTGCTCCAAGATTAACACATTGTTTGTTGACTTAAGAAGGGCAAGCTTCGTGGAAAACTGGCGGAGAAGGAAAGAAAAGCGGAAAGTGCGTGCACTGGCTGCAGACGGGTGATATTTCTTATTGAATGTTTCTCATTGAACGCGGTCTAACGACTGAAACCCATACAATAGCTACCAAGGAGACTGTGTGAAAAAATGGCCCAATTTGTCTCCCTTTATTTGTCTGCGTCTACAACTCTCTTACACTTTTTTCTAACCATTTCCCCCCCAGTGCCACAATCCCTTCTTTCTCAGTCCAACTATCCTTCCTCCTCTTCCCTATCTTGACACTTTGCTCCGAGCAAGCCCATATCCAGTTACATAGGCATTACCGACACACACACTCTCATCAATCGTGGTTTTGTTTTACTGCAGAGAAGTAGTGGGCTGTCCTTCTGCCTCCACATTAATTGCATTGAGGGAACACAGACCAGGACTGTTAAGTACTTGCCTGTGTTTTTTTCTCTCGCTTGTACTTTTTTCACATCGTCATTTATTCCCTTTCCCCATCTGCTGCTTGTGCTTCTTCTCTGGAAGTCTCATATGTTTTCACTTCTTACACTCACTTCACCTTTTTATCCCTATCTTCATTTCTCTTTTCCTTCCTGTCTCCTTGTTCTGTCGTTCTCCTGTGGCACCACATTTCACTTTGATGTAAACTACCCACAGTGGGCCTAACCTCAACAATACACGCTGAGACAGGCATCCCGGAGATTCATTGTTATTACTGCGTGCCATGATGGCATCGTCTATTCCTTACCTCCCCAATCCCCACCCAGCACCTCTGTCAGAGCAAAGGTGTGGGTCGAGGAGTATGTGCTGATCGGGTGTTCTCAATCAAATTAACATGAGGAATGGTGGCAGTGGACCCTTGGGTGCTGCAAGGCAGGCAGGCAGTTTCATTTGTCTATTCTTTATCTCAAGGCCACAGTCAACAAGCATGGATCCTCCCCATTCATCATGGTACCAGTATAATGCAGTGTTGTACATTGTTTCCTCTGCTGAACTCACACAGGGTAAAGGAACAAACGTACTTTGAGAAGTGGAGGCAAATGGAGATGAGATAGCTGAGGGAAAAGTATAAAAGAGACAGATGGATAATGAAAATGAGAGAGGGTCATCATAAGTGGAAAAAGGGTTTTGCTTATTTTCATATGTTAGATAAGTCTATCTGTTCTTTGAAATACCTGTGAAACAGTTGACTAGAGACTAGACTGTAACTCATTGCACTTTGTACCGTGTTAACTTCCTGGGTTCAGTATTATGGGGTAGAAAACTGCCAATTAATGTCCCTAGGTCAAAAACCTTATATTTCCAACCTTAAGTATATATAAATAGAAGCATGTTTGAGAACATTTTAAAAAGGAATGGCAGCATCAAGCCAAAGTTAAGATTTTTAACAAATATGGTTTTATTTTGAAATAATATGAAATTAGATTTACTCATATTGCTTTAAAATGCCTTCCATATCCAGATTGTATCTGGATATTATTATAACCTGATTACATTTACACTCATCTCTCCATTGCCAACATTGAGAATGTGGTGTGCAGCTTATGTCAAGTCCTTTTGTTTGGACAAAAAAACAAAAAGAGATACATAAGAGGTATCATAGAATAAGATACAAGCGATCTGTTAAGCTGTGTTATTATGTTTACTTCTCTTTGACAATGACCCCATTTTAGATGGATGGATAGATCCACTTTCTCTGTCTTAAATTGACTGAAATGTTCATTTTGACAGGGCTCAACAATACACACATAATTCACGCTTGAAGACACAGTACTTATTTACTCCATCCAAGAAAGTCAATACTATAATGTCGATAGTTGAGAACTGAGGAGAGGACTGTTGTTTACTGGCTAATGGCTGATAGCTGCATAGCTGCTGTCTGACTACTAGAACAATCACATTTCATTTAATTTCACTAATGTAGCTTCAATTAGATGTTGATAAAGTATATTATAGCCTGTCAAACGTTATGATTTAATATTCCAATTAACATATGTTTTTAACTGGAAAGTTTCTTCCATTTCATCCATAACTTTGCTGAGCAAAACAGAAAAATAATACAAATCATTTACATTTCGTCTGTGCCGTTAATCCTATTTTTAGTCAAATTCTATTTAATGCTTGCCGTGTGATTTGAAAAATCTTATTATCATAAGTTCAAAGCCAGTTGTGAGGAGGATTTCTGTAGCGAATAGCATCCTATTCCAACGAGAGCTTTGTTTACAATACCTGACTTATTAATGAACCACACTGATGGACAGTTAAGTGGTTGTGAGTGAAAAAGATTTAATGATCTTGCAGTTGTGTCAGGAGCAATCACATCATTTTCTCTGTTGTTGCAGTAAAGACACAAACAGGAAGTGATTGAAAACTTTCTAGTGCCATTATCAAAACTGCCAGCTGGATACACCCATTCTCCTCACTGCCTAATGCTCTTTTGTTTACAGATATATTGTTTTCTTATTGTGTACAGAAACAATGCCACCGCAACAATAGCAGCTTGTGATATGTCTAGTGTATCCCCCAAAATATTTTCTGTCTGCTAAGGCAAAAGCAGGATATCGTAAATTTAGGATTTAAAAGGCAGAGAAGATAATAAAACTGCTTTCAAACATGCACTGAACTCCTTATATTGTCCGGAGGGGCTGTATGTAAGACGGCAAATGTTCGAGTCAGTTGATCTGTGCGGAGTTTTCTGCCAGAACCCCAGGTAAAAACTCCAGAGCATGTCCGAGTGAGCCCATGTGAGAATACAGCAGGGAAAAGTCTTCACCGTGAGTGACATTCCTAACACATGATTGATGCCCTACTCATAGAAGACACTGACAAAGATGTCGACTTGGAAAGGCGAGATTGGAGAGCTTTTGGTCATGAGGGCTGTAAACAAAATTGATTTCCGTGCCAAATATTTTAAGTAAACCCGCAATACCCGAATGCTCACGAGATTTTCCTGTTGTTGTTGATGCTTCTGATCCAGATAATCTCCTGCTGCGTTAAGACATTGTTCTGAGTTCATGTCTGGAAACGACCTAAATGGAAAAGGGTAGTAGATAAAGAAGGGAAATTGATAACATGATTGTTTGAAAGTACATTTTTTTACCACATATTATCGTTATAGATTTGGCTGTGTCGGTGTGAAGCGTATTCACACTATACCAGCAGTCAGTTTCCCTTTGCTAAATCCCCAATCTACCAACGGTGACTACTTGAGAGGGAAACTGCACCGAAGTGACAAAAGCAGAGGTGCTAATTAAACTGCAGGACCCAACAAAGCAGAAGCTGTGACTCACTTCAAAGGTGACGAGGAAGGCGACAAGGGAAGGAGAGAGACAAAAAGATGTTAGGAAAAGGGAGAGGTGGGGAGAGAGGAAGAGATGAAGGAAAGAGACAAAGGTAGATCCAGGAAATGGGGATATGTAGAGCGTGTGTGTAAGAGAGAGGGAGAAAGAGAGAGACAGTGAGGGGGAGTATAGAAAGAGACGATGTGACGGATCATCAAAGGATAAGCATGGATATTGAAGGGACAGTCTGATCAAACCACGCAGGTGCCTGACCGTCTGCCCCGAGGGAGAAGAGGAACATATCACTTTGCCTGCCTGCCTGCCTGCCTGCCTCTTTCTTCCTCTCTCCCACTCCCTCTCTCTCTCTCCTTCACCCTGTCCTCTTTGCCTTTGTGCCGCTGTTAAATTTCTGCAGTGGGTGCTTAGTCGTGAGGTAATACTGAGGCAAGTCTGCAACATGAAACAAATGCAGAACATCAAAGATTTGGAATGCTGCTTAGAGGCCTGACACCTACCTACACACCATATTTCACTCTGCTGCCGGCAGCATTAACAGCCCAGCATGGCAATGATTGGAGCATGTTATTTGGCAGTATTGTTTTAGTTAACGATAACCCTGATATAAAGTGGTACCATCCCATTGTCATTATATTGATATTCAATAACTACTACTTGTATCAAACTATGGATCAATTGATTGTGTAATGTGAACAGTGACAAACCCATAGTGAATTATCACTGGACTTGGACTTCACAGTTTTCCCGAGGGTTTAGCATCTTGCAGCTCATTGTTTTGGTTTTATTATTCACAAGTGGACTGTTATCAGTGACAGAGCCCTGATAAGCCCTCTGAATGCTACCTGCCTAGCATCAAATGGCAATAAAAGGTACCGGCTAGCCGATGAAAATAGTGGACCATTGTAGAACTACTCATTTCAATCTGGTAGGGACCAAAACAGAGCTAAATTTGGATTTGGATTCATTGGACAGCCACAAACAAGACACCAAAATTGAAAAACTGAAATTAATTCAAGCTGCACCATATTGCACCATATTGCACATACTCAGATATCAGTCCCCTAAATAGTATCAAGATCTATGCATTGTCCCACTTGGAAATCAGTGAAAATGTAAAACAAAAAAAAAGCCCTTTCATACAGTGTTATGTAATATCCCAGAAACACCCCCCAAAATATATTGGGTTCTTTCTTGGCCTATGTCCCTTCCTTCAACTAAATATTGTGGAAATCCATTCAGTAATTTATGTGTAATCCTACTGGTAAACAAAAAAACGGACAGGGGTGAAAACATAACCTTCTTGGCAGAGGTAATAATATTTTTAATTATACTACTTGCTTGTGCTGTGTGTAGTACCTCTTGCAATGCTATGAACCCAAACAATTTAAAAAGGACACTTTACTTTAAAAAACATAGGAAGAGCCCAGAGACACAATTCCTCTGTGGTTTTGGAGTTGTAGCACAGTTTTTGTCCTTATACTGTACCTCATTCATTTTTTTGTGTCCAGGAGCAGGAGACTGGCTCTCAGTGAACTGTGTGTGTGTGTGTGTGGTGTGTGGTGTGTGTTGATATCTCCTCCTCGCCTTAGGACATTAGGTTCAATGCTACGCCTCCACACCCATCTCTCTGTGTTTGCTCCCAGAAGGACAGATATGTTCCCCTTTTTTCTCCCCCTCTGTAATCTCAATCCTTTTTTGTCTGGTTTTCCCATCCTGCTCCATCACAGTATATCCTCATTTAAACTGCACCACAAAGTCATATTTGCTGTGCCTGAGATAACGACATCCTCCTATTACAAACCAGAGCAATATCATGTTTGTCACATTTTATTGATCCTGCTATAACTTGACCTTGCATCTGACCTGTGCAATTGTCCCCGTGGTTGTTGTCTTCCCTGCCAGAGGTTCATAACCAAACAACTTTCAAAAATATATTTTGATGAAATTATTGCTGAGAAACAGATCATAAAATGTTATTATTGTATATAGAAACCAAGTATAACACCTGGGGGAAACAAATACAACTTCTCACCATTAAATCATGAAAAAATAAAAATGTCTATTTCTTTTCAAGATCTAAGCTGAAATAATATACAATCCCATCTGAATTGAATTGTATCTGCGCAAAGTTATCCTGAATTGGCCGCATATCTAGATAAGTATTGAATAATGTGTTTTACAATATGCAGCATCCAAGTGCATTACATGTTTGTCTTTCACTGTATTTTAGAGAGCAGTTATGAGTTATCAATGTTATGAAAAGTCCTCATTTAAATTTGAATTTAGCGAAAGACAAAAGAAATTGGAAAGACATTTTCTACTGAGAAAGCACATTGTGGTTTTGTCTTAACAAAATGCCACTTGTCCTGCATTTGATGTGTGTTTTTGTTTGTCTGTGTGTTAGATTGTGTTCGTGTGCATTGCCTCTGTAGATGGTGAGCTTCTCATCTGGCTTACAGCCATCAATAGTCAATAGGCTACAGTGGATAACACTTTCTCTCTCCTTCTCAGAATCCATCAACCCTGTGTTTTATTTAAGGTTGTAAATCCTCCGTTTTATTGTGTTAGACAGAAATGACTTTAATTGAACTGTGCTACCATGTCATCTTATATTCTGCATTACTGCATCAAGTTACTACTGGACTGACTGCATGACTGTCATGTTTCAGTAAAACCACTGTATAAGCAATGAGGCAATTTATCATAGAGCAAAATTATTTTCATCTAAAAAACATTTCACACCCTATATCTACCTTTTTAAAAGATACTTGTAGTCATCCAAACTATATATTATCTGCATCTACCATACAAACGTCTAATAACAAAATGAGCCGGTTTCTGAAAAGATAGATGAAAAATATGGTGTCACACTCTTTCTGCAGGAGTAAGAAGCATGAAACATTAATATGATGGGAATCACTGTGACTATCCGCTGTTGAGGAAAGCTAATTGGATCCATATAAGATGGTCTGCGTAATTACATGTCCAGTAATGCTCCACTGAAGCTCTGTCATCAGTGCATTGTCAAGTTGCTCATAGCGTCAAACAACCTCTTAGCCACAGATTGATTTGCTGGAGGACCAAGTCCCTTCCCTTATTAGCCTATTACCCCCCTTTTTTCTATTCTGCACTGGATCTGTCTCTCTTTTCTTGACACTATGTGATGATTTTCAATTTCTTGATTGCTCCTTACTATATTTTGTGTGCGTGTGTTTTTCTAGTAATGGGTTCAGGCTGTATGTGTGTATTTTTGTCCAGGAGGATATGATGAATTCCCTGAAAATGTGGTCCTATGTCTACAGCAGCTTGTTTATTAAATGAAAAGGCAGCATTTCATACACATAAAACACTTTTTCCATCTGGTTTCCATCTTTTGTATTCATGCTCTGCAGCAGGCTGGCAGTTTGCATATGACCCTCTTAATTGTGATCATGAAGACATGCCTGACCACACTCTGGCTTTTATTTGTTTGTGTTTAATTCATTGTTTGAGCGGTGCTGTGTGTGCATGAATTCATATATTCTATGCTTATATTAACTTATGTATTCCCACTTTTTAGGACTGTTTTTATTCCTGATCAATTTCATTCGTTTGACAATTGTTTTTAAATGTACTCTACAAATAAATTGACTTGCCCCCATTCATTTAACCCCAGTAAAACATAACCAACATCATGTACAAAATGATTTGTCAGTGCATGAAGATCATGGATTTTACATCTGTTTGACTAAATTGCTTTTTTTAGCTCAGTCAAGCTGCAGCTTCAATATTCGAATTAGAAAATACTGTGTAATAGCTTCACTTATTATACTGTGTTGTTAAAGCGATAATCAGCAATTAAAGGGTTTGGCGGGTGCTGTCGTTTTTCTCACCTTTCTAAGCTGCAGTTGTCAGCTATCACCTGATAGTTCACAGTAAAATGAACATCAGATCTTGTGCCCATAAACGTATATAGATATGTAAAGGAGCATATCAGTCGTAACTAGTAGTAGCAACTTTCAGGAATATTACCTGAGTTAATGTTATTTTTTTCAGTGTGTAGCTCTCATAGTAAAGCCCTTTTCTCCTGTAACATTAAAACTGAAGGCATACTGTGGAAAAATTGGGTATGTAAGTGATGCATGCAGTGAACAGTGCGATCTTGCATTTTTTCCATATCACCCTTGACATATTGGAAAATGCTGTATTAATTTAGTGTTAATAATTTCTTCTACAATACGTAACTCATCAGCTGGGTAGGATGGATGATTTTGCATGTGACTACAGCCTTTGTAGTATTTAATAATATTTAAGTGTCACATTGTACATGACACTTTTTTAGGGAACTGTGTGCTTGTCGCACTAATGTGCACAGTAAAAGCGATATCTACCGAATTCATGCTGCAGAAGATGGTAAAAACTTTATGGATACTTTAACAGGCCATCGATGTGGGTGGGGTTTCTCCCGCTGCAGGTGATGATCAGTCTTATTGTAACAGACTGCCAATCTGTTCGTGTGTGTGTGTGTGTGTGAGGGAGAGAAAGAGAAAATGAAAGTAACGGCAGTACAAAGCTCTAGGACGAAGCAATGCTTTAAAACACGAATATCTGTTATACATAGTTTATATAGTAGACAATATTCAGTGCACAAGCTGGCTATACATGACTCCTGCAATGATTTTAAGTTTGAGTAATTTCTATCACCTCATCCAGATTCAAATGTCCTTTCTTTGGGCCATCTGCAGAGGAGGAGAGCCAGCGCAAACTTGTTTTCCAAACCTCTTTTTTGCGAGACACAGACATGAGGTGGGATGTACATGGGCCTGAGAAGTGCTGCCTCTCTTTTTTTTCAAAATGATGGCTGCTCTTCAAGGATAGAGCGCTGACCCATGGTCCTGATGTGAGCTGAAATTCCTTAATGAAATGTGCAGTGAATGGCAGCTGAAACTAATCCAGTAATTCTCTCCTTCTCTCTCTCGCTCTCGCTCTCTCTCTCTCTTTCTCTCGCTCTCTCTGACAGCGGTGTGACAGTCCTTCAGTATTCTGACAGGCCAATTAGACGGCAATTTGCATATCTTCTTCACTCCATTTGCCTTGTTCATGTGAGCATAAAATAGGATAATCTGGCTCTTGGACCTGTGTATGACATCAGATTCAGTCATACTAACTTTATCCTCCATCACCCACGACCCCTCTGCCCTGCTAACTCCATCCCCTCTCTCTTTTATTGCTTTCATCATTCCATCATTCCAAATTATGAAATGAAAACAAAAGTGCAGCAGTTTCTGACTGAAAGTAATTGAAGAAATGATAAATTTGCTTATCATTGATATTAATAATATTGTATATAGCAAACTAAGCAAGATTAAGTATAGCAGCATTTTTAGGGGGTTGAATGGGCTAGACAATCTTTTCTTAACATTTTTACAAAAGGTGATAAATGTGTACTAATTTTGAAAAAGTTTAAAACCACAATTGATATTCTATCCCAGTGTTTTTAGTGCAAGGCAAAGTTTAAAGTCATTGGAATGAATATATTTGACTCAGTTCCAGTTCTCTTGTATCTTTGTGAGAAAGATCTTTATTATGATTTATATTGTGTATATGTATTTTAAAGCTAGTGTTTCATTTCATCTAACTGAACTGACTACTTCTAACTGGCTAAATAATGCTAGGAAAAGTTCACTTCGAGAAAAACTTAATTGTTTGTCATGATTAATATTTATGTCACTTCAATTCTAATGTTCCTCACCCAGCTCTAATTTACGCCTTGGGTATAATGCTTATAAAATGACTTTGAAAATGCTTGGATACATGCAGCACATTTACACTTGACTGTTACAAGTCCGCAACTCTTACACTTATGCATGCAACAAGAACGTCACCCCCGTAAATAGCCCAAGCCAATAGGTCGTCTGTGAAAGCAGCTAAACGACCTGTTTTATTGTTAGGCGACCCATGATGGGAGCAAAGAAGGAAGTCAGTTGATTCTGTATAGAGCGGGACAAAGCCCTCATCAGAAGGAGGAGGTGATTGTCGGGTCGACAAATCACAGGGCTGCTGTTCCCACTTGAAAATGTTTTTTTTACCCATGACCATTACAAAATCTTTATTGTGTGGTTATTATTCTTACCATGAAGACGACAGTCCATTATGTGTGTTGCTGTTATGCTTCTTTGGATCGTATCCAAAGGCAGAGAGCTATATTGTTGCTTAAATTGGGGGACCTGTTGGATTTAGAATAACTTGTATGATACAATCACTCAATTTAATTTGTGTTATGTCTAGTAGACACTACAGTTGTATGTCTGTATCATAGACTGTATATAAAGATGGACGACATGTCTCCACTTCTTCCCATTATCCAGAAAGCTGAAATATCCCCAATACGAGCACTGCCATCTTACGCATTTGGAGCCAAGAGTATGCGCAGTAGCAATCTCGTCGATACACGCTCTTGACCCATTAGGAGTCAGTCTCGTCTTTCAGTCATGACATTTTACCCCATTTTTATAGCATCAAATAACTAATTAAAACCAAACATACAGGGAAAAATTAGCACTACCTAAAACGACAGAAATTATATGTGAGAAATATTTATTTGTTGTGTAGTTTGATTTTGTTTTAATCTTGGTCCATATTTCATTTTCACAAGACTGAGGCGTAATTTAAGAGGAATACTGCAGCCAGCCATAGACTCTATGGTGTGGGTCGTCTTAAAAAAGCATTGTCATTATAGAGCTGTAGCCTAATTTACACACAAACACTTTATGTGACACTTGCATGTTGTGGTGAGAAGAAGAGTAAACATGGTAATAACAGTTTTTATCATCTCTGTTGTTAACAAACCAAAAATGAATTGTAATCTTTCCTATTACAATAGGCACAGCATAGATCTGACTACACAAAAATATGAATGGTTCCAGTTTAAGATATATGAATGGGGATTTGTGCAATCTGGTATAATTGAGTCACACAAAAATCAGTCAACAGGTTTTATCTCAAATCAGTAGATGTTAAAAGTTGCCGTTAGGTTTAAAGACTGCACAAACTTAAGTGTCCTTAGGGTTTCAGATGAAGTTAAATGGCACAAATGGGCTCTTTTAAACATGTAATTTTGTTCTTACTGAATAAAAGAGGCATTTGTCCTTCATTTTCAAGTGATGAACTATGTTTTGGGCACAGGCCAGATGAGTAAATAATGGTTTAATTTAGATGGATGTCTAGCAGTTTCCCATCAATGTGAAAGATATAAGCAGGCTTTTTATTTAATGATGCTTCAGCCTGGGGAACATTGAGATTAACACCTTTGTTCGAGAAAGTGACAGAGAGAGGTCACATAAGAACAAATAGGTACATAAGAACTGTGACTTAGTGTCTGTTGTTATATATTGTTGTTCACTTTGTATTTTTACAAAATGCACTTATTAGCAGAAACTAATTATGTAACTTCATCCAAATCTCAATTTACTTAAAAGTAAATTCAGTCCATTATGATTTAATGTGTCGTAACGTCAACCAACAGCAATGTAAGACTAATACATAAACATTTATTTCACATAACTTAATTTTCCAGTGTTTTTCTCAAGGTGTAGAATCTAAAGAAATAGTTGTAGATCAACGAGTGGTGCTTGTACTTGAAAGTTGAAAGTTAAGAGCTTCTTAAAGAATAAATCATCTTTGAGGGTCACAGTAAAATAGATGCTTTACATACTTATTTCTTTGTTCAATTTATGTTTTCTTTTTGCTTTCATTACCACTAATAATCTGTGTTGCAGTTTAATATGAGATTAAGAGACTAAATAACAGGGGGAAAGTTTATTTGAGCTACACTGTCAAGTGTAGTGTTTTGCATCATCACTCTTTAAGTCCTGTTTTGTGAAATGTGTGGAAAACTGCGTGTCCCTTGAAGAAACTCTACAGCTTCGAAGAGTTTTCACTGTCACAACCTCTGTTTATTTGTCGCCTTGTTCCGGCTGCTTTCAACATTCATTTGAAATGTGTTAGTGATAACGACATGAGCCTCTGAGAAGTGCCTCCACCTTATTGTTGTTGTTTTGCAGTTAAAATGACACCAACTATCCACGTAGTGTAAATGTGAATTTTTACTCAAGTAAATAAGGCAGTTTTTTACTAGCACCGGCAGCCTTGGCACCATAGAAGGTCAGCCTCAGTTCAGGGTGGGTGTTTCCACCTGCAGTCAAAGAAATGTTTTAAAGTGTTTTTACCACATTCTACAATTCAGATAAAAAAAACAATATATTAGTTAAGAAGCTTTACTCTAGGTTGTAAAATATAATGAATGGAAGTCACAATGAACATTTCAACCAAGACAGATAAAGAAAATCAAAAGGAGTTTGCCATTTTGGAAAATATTTTAGTTTTCTTGCTGAGCGTTAGATGAGAACATTGATACCTCTTTAATATATGTCTTCTCAATGTGATGCTACAGCCTGCAGCTGGTTAGTTTAGCTTAGGACAAGGCCTGTAAACAGAGGGTTACCCTGGGTCTGTCCTACCATCACCTCCTAATACCACTAATTAACACATTCCATCACATTTGTTTCATTTGGACACTAATTCTGTCTTTTATGTATGTCCATGTCTCAGACTAATTACTGGGCATGACTCCAAACCTCTGCAAGTGTTTGTTGATTGTTTAGCAAACTCATGGTGTCAACAAGGCCTCGGGACACTAATCATTCGTTATTATCACTTAATATTCAATGAGACATTTTTGGACTTTTTGGTAACTCAGTTTATGGAGCCCGCAACTACAAGCAATGCTCTTAGAAATGATAAAACCATGTCTATTTTCTTTCATCTATTTAGTCATTTTTCCTGTCTCTATTAAAAGCACTTCAGCTATTCACCTCTCCAAAACGCTCCCTGTTTACTGCCTGTCAGCTGTTGGATTGCAGCAGTTAAATAAATTAGATTTCCTCCTCATGGTCCAATCTTTTCCTAATTAAGTGCAACAAACACACACACAACCTTAAGGCAGAGTGTATACCCCTGGACATGGGTCTCCAGGGTCAATTATGGCAGTGTAATGATTGTAATTGGCTAATTTTTGGCTCATTACCCTATTTTATGTCTCCTGCAGTGGATTGTAATTTAGTGAAGGAGTGATTGCTGGCCTGGCTGTGGGTGATAGATGAGAGTCGGCGCTAGGTGAAAAAAAAAAGGGAGCTCCTTCATTAATGGTGTTTAGGAATGAGTTGCCATGTTACCAGGCCCACACCCACACAGAGACAGAGTGAGAGGCAGCAGAGGCTGTCATTGACACAAATTGACAGACAGTATACAGTACAAAACAGTAATAGACATTGTATGTATAGTGGCCACGTGGTTGGAGTCAAAGCTTCTCATAAATATAAATTTCTTGATATAAATTTCTTGTCATATTGACAACCAGACAAAAGGAGCAAGGGTAATGACACTTTGCCTTACGTCCAAATTTCTCCTCTGAGAATGTCAGTAAGTGTTTTCTCTGGTTTCGCAATATGTCTGCATTGCGCCGCCCCCCCGCCCCCCCCCTCTCCTTCCTAATTTCTTTGCTCTGTGTATTTTGCTCACATTTTGACATTCCAATCACAGCTCAGGGCTGCATCCCCATTGATGTGGACCTGCAGCATCTGACAGCTGCCCGAGTGAAATAAGATTATTGTGCATCCTCACCTGCCACTGTGCCTTCTTTCAGCTGCACCCGGACAAAAAGGACCAGTGCTCACTTTTCCAAAAGTGCCAGAACGTTTGAAAGGCAATTTCAGACGTGTGACAGTGTAATAGATGAGGGCAGCGAGGGCCATCAGTCAAGTGCTGAATAGAACTAAGTCAGACTTCCTAGCTAACATATACTTATAGCCATTCTCCTGCCTGTGCACTCGCTGGAAATGACTCAATTTCCCTCCCTGGCAGAACACTGCAGCAGGAAATTACTTTGGAAAGTTACTCACAATTTTTCGAAGATGATGTCTGTTGGGTATTTTAAAAGATGCTGGTACATTGTCGCAGCGGCACTGAACTACTTTGATAAAAGTCTCTCAATATTCTAGCACCTCATTTCAAGAGAACTGTGGCAAAATGAACTGTGAATATTGGTGCACATGTGTAACCAAATGATCCTAAACAAAAACCCTTTAGGGCCTTTTTATCTATTCTCATCCTGAGTGGACGCTGAAAGCCACAGTAATGATATTAGCTTAAAGTAAATATAGATCAAAAGCCCTTTGAGTGCTTCGTCTCCAGTTAGAAAACAAACCAGCAGGCACCGGAAGATCAAGATTTCTTTGAGCAAAAACATTTTTTTCCCTGCTTAATAATTAGAGGGGGTGGTTTGATAAAGATTTAGTATTGTGAATGTTCAAAAATAGCTTATAAATAGCTTAAAAACTAACATACCGTGCTCATGTGTACAACATCTACTGAAAAATAAGCCTTGAACAGAAGTACAGCTGTGGAACTACTGTAATGATATCCATTAGTGTTATTAGTATACTCTGTCAATCCATCATCAATCCATGTTAGATAGGGGAATTGTCCATTGTCCATTGTCCATCTCCAACCTTTCCCATACTTCCTTTTATTTGAGCTTTCTTTCTATGTTCCCCCTACCTCCCATAGCGTGTGGTAGATGAAGACGGTCTAATACCAGCCCCTCTCTGCCCTTCTCAGACCTTTTGTTGACCTTTTTGTGTCATTTAGCTCTTATCACAAGTGTGGCTGTTGCTGCGAGGCGAGGATTTTGTCAGCTCACAGACCAGATGGATGGGGTATGATGACAGATTTGCTGTGGTGCAGCAAATATCGTGAACCTCACTATGAAGAAGTGATAACGTGAAACTAACCTCGGAGGTGGTCAGTGATGCAGCCAATCTCTAACTGCAAAGACAAATAAAACCAGATTAAGTATCATCATCAATCCACCATATCACTAGACAGGCCGCACTTGAGTGAATAGAAATTTGTGTTCTTTTTTTGGGTATATATATTTACTAAACGGTAACATATAATTCGATAAATTAGGTCAGATTGTTTTTCAATTTTACTTTATATTATATGTTCATCATCTCAACCAAGGAGGTTATGTTTTCCTCACTGTTTGTTTGACTAGCAGCAGGATTACTCAAACATCAAATCACCTGAGACAGAACTCGATACATTTAGGAGTGGATCCGGTGAAACGGGCGGATCCAGGAATTTGCTTCTATAACATGGTGAGATAGGGCATTAGCCGTGGCAGAGGTATGCACTCTCCAAGCGCCCCTCTAGTTTAAACTGCATTAACCTTTTATAATACTAAAAATTATTGTCATATATATATTATCTTGCACTGCTCTAAGATAGTGTAATGACCTCTGAGCAGTCACTCTTTCTTGATTCGTTTTTCATCATCTATTATAAGAGATTTTCCGATACCATTTTTCCTTCCCAATACCTGGACTTTGTCTTATCAGCTGATATCAAAGACATTTAAAAAAATTACAACTCAATGTATTTTATTAGTAGTATGCAACTAATGATGATGGAAATGATGATTGCTATCATTGTTGTGGGGCCTGGCTCAGGTTAAACGCTTTAACAAATACTTTAGCATTTTGCGTTTCATGCGGAGACTCATTGTAGCAAATCTGTATAAATATATGGAGCCATTCTCTCTAAAAACAAAACATCTTCACATTTACTTCAGTTTGAAGGACTGATAAATGATCAAACATGACAGCGACGCATGCGTGAGCTTCTGCCTGCCGTCTGTTATGACAAACATAACTAACGCCCAGCGCTCGATGAAAGACGACAGATTAGGTTATCTTAACCTCCGCTGCATATCAAAACCACACTGCTCATTACCTCTTTTCAAGATGTTTCCCCTGAATTTACCTTCCTGATGAATGTTGCATGTGGTCTCACCCCACAGCCCACACACCTGCTGGCCCGCCTGACTGATGGTTCAGTTTTGTCATTTTAATAAGAGTGCATTAGTATGCAAACGATCGCCTGGTGTTCTCAAATGCCACCTGTCAGCTTCCATTGATGCTGTGTTTGCTTTAAGTCATGCAATAGTTAAACATCTATGTTCGATGATACGAGAGTTGTTCTGTACTCTAATACTGAAAAACAGAGGGTCGGGTGAGAGAGAGAAAGAAGAGAGAGTGACACAAAAGAGACAGATTAAATTATTTCTGCTGAGTGTGTTGTGTGTTTACAGACTTGTGTAAAACTGCAGAGACACACAACCGCTGTATACTGACGCTTGAAAGCTCATTTGAAAGCTTGATTAAACAATGTTTTAATATCAACAAAGAATGACATCCCTCCCTATAAAGTCAATGGGTTGCCACAACTGTCCACCTCACTGACAAATGACATGCCGGCCTGTTGTTCTGTGTCTGTCAGCTAATTTACCCTCATAGTTGTGAGTCCTCTGTCTCAGGAAAACCATGTCAAGTCACCGGCAGCTGCTCTGAGCAAACATGCTCAGAGAAGATGAGTGCACGCCACCTGCCTAATTCAAAAGGACACGAAGTTAATGTCAAATATCGAGCAAAACCCAAGAGGGGTGGAGGGCCAAACTGGAGCTAAAAGGCCAGTTAATACTGGCTGAATTTGTTAAAAGAAGTTGGTTGTTTTTTTAGCCATAATCTAATAAGATCATATTTAACCTAAGGCTCCTTGCTGTTTTAATTGGATTCTTATACTCCCCTTACTGCCCCTAGTGGTCGGAAATTATAATTTTTTTTAAAGAAAGCTATAATGGTGCCTTATCAGTAGATTTAATAATAGAGTGTGTGTCACAAACTATCAGTACTATTTACCTGTGGGCCAGTTATTATCTTACAAACATATTTGTATGCTCTAGAACACAATACTCAAACAATATGAATACCAGTTCATCAAAATATTGCTTAAATATTGCTACATACCTTCATTTTCGCATTTTGCATTCAAACGTGTGCTCATGACAAGTCCCACAATGCTCTGTCACATGTAGAGATATTGTAAATGGCAGGTTTATAAGTCAGCTATTCACCTAGTAAGACTTGATAACTTGATGATAACTGACATTTGACATCCTCTTGATGACGTAAAGGTGACTTAGATTTATATGTAGTGTGCATATATCTCCTGGCTCTATTTAAATCTCATCCCAGATTCCGTGGTTGTTGGTATTGGATTTGGCTTCTGTATGAGATAGTGACAGCAGAGAGAGACAGGAAACATAGGGAGAGCAGTAAATGGTCCACCAGCTGGGAGTCAAACTGGGGACCTGCTGTTTGAGGGCAGGTACGCCCATGGGGTACGCACACTAACCATCAGGTCTTTTTTTTCTTCTCCTGTTCTTAGTGTCACTAGACAGCAATAATACCAGAGAGGATTTCATTAATTGCGGATGGTTTTGGCAGACGTGTGTTGTCAAACATCCTGTTTGTATTGAAAAGTTGTCAGAGCAACAGGAAACATAGTTGCAGTACTCATCAGTTGGATACAAGGAAACTAAAATGGCACTCAGTGGAATACATACCTCCGCCAAGGCCAAACCATCTCATTAAATTTTAATTTAATTTCACACACTCGTGGATATCAGTTATCTAAATGTGCTCAATCAATGAATGATTCCCTGGGAAATGTCAGAAAAAGAAATGAAATGTTTTTCATTATTAAAGTTTTGTGGAAATCTGTTGAGTAGTTTTTGCGTAATCCTGCCGACCATAAAACTACAGCCTCACTCATTAGAGTGCATACCTCCACCAAAGCCCAACGGTCTCCATAGAGCTACATTTACATTTACTAGATCCAGGTTTTTATTTGATCTGCATCAAATTACACCAACTCATGAATATCGGTCCCCTAAACATGTCCGATTTTTTTAGATTTAAGATCAATGAATTATTCTCTGACAAATCAAAGAACATTTTGAAAAAAAAAACTATTTCACAATGTTATAAAAGTAAAATAAGGATCTGCCCCTTGATCTGGATCTGCACAGAGATTTAATGTGTTCTTATCTGACCCTGGTTTTGTGGTAATCTGTTCAGTAGTTTTTGTGCAATCTTGCTAACTAACAAACAAACCAGTAAACCAACGGACCAGGGTGAAAACATAACCTCCCTAACTGAGTTAATAGGTCAGATTGGTCTTTGTGTCTCTGTCTCAAAGACACAAGGACACATCTATGCAGGTACTTAAAATGGAGGCACAGATATGCCATTTATTCATAGAAATAAACTAAACTATGTCCTTTGTCTCATACAATCACTATTTTAGCCTGTCTGTGTTAAATAGAAAAGGTGTGAATGATTTTAATGGAGCCTCTGTTCAAGTTGAGATCTTATTATCGTGATTAGTAACACAAGTTTACCTGCTATGTCATGTCAAATGTCTGCCGTAAGAAAAGGTCTGTTGTATAAGTGAACATGCATGTGTGTGAGTGTGTATGCTCGATTGTCTGTTTGCGTGCAGTGAAGCATGTCCACAAGACAAAAATGTGTGCGTGGGTGAGTGTGTGACAGTGTGTGTTTCTTCTATAAACCAGTGGGCCATGTCCTTCTCTACTCAGTGAGCCGCTGAGCTGACAGAGGTCACAGCCGAAGCCACAGTGACATTTACAGCTCAGAGGCTTATGGAGACTCCCTGCTGTACCTGGCAGCCTGTGATTATCTCAGAGCCATGCTGGCCTGCGGTCCAACAGAAAGGGTGTTGAAAATATGGGAAATGAAAAGAAACATGATGAAATGAATGTCACCTGGGGGAGGTGTGACTCAGTCGAAATATGTGACAGCCATGAAAAGAATGACCAGAAAGCAGGTTGACTTCAGGGTGGTCAAAGTTATTTTTGTTTATTTTAATGACGGACAGAGCTATTCTTTGTTTCCTGTGGGATTTCAAGAATGATCATGCAAAACTGGAAACTATACCCAAACTAAACCATTGAGGAAAGTTGTAATGTTATGGGAGTAAAGTTGTAATTTAATGAAAAACAATAACAATAAATTACCAGGAAGAAGTCCCTGCTCATCCAAAATCTTGTTTTCTTGAGAAACTACTAAACTCCCTTGAATAACCTCACAGTCAACCACAACCGAACATTTTATCCTCCACAAACGAGGCAGTTTCTTCCAAGTCCCTGTAGTTCTTTCTAAAGAATAGACAGTTTCTTTACAAGCTCTCATACTTATTATTTTACTGATACTATATATTTTGTTATTTGTGAAACATGTGTCAAATAATAACTTAAAGAGATACTCCACATTCCTTGTTCTAATGCAGGTGACAGGCTGATCTTCTGATATTTCCCCTCAAAAAATTACATTTTCACATTATTCTCAAAATCTCAAATATCCCCCCCCCCCCCCCCCCTTCATGTGGCTCTAATACTTTGTCATAATTAGCAATGCCACAGGCAACAGTAATACTTATAATAAGACATAAAACAGACAGATTATTGATTTTATCTCGTATAAAATAAGGATAAAATTAGTTATTGCCCATAAAGACATTTTAGGAATATATATTTCCGTTATACAGCTTTTCAACTTTCTGACATTTGTTATGACTCAATAAACAACCACTATCCTGTCCTACATCCATTATAGTTTTGCTCCTGTAGATGTCAATTCAGAGATGTGACAGTGGCCAGCAGCTCTCAGTCTGCTACCAATCCTCTTTGGTGTGTGTGTATTTTTTTTATATATATTTATCTGCAAGTGCTTCAGCTGGGGATTTGTATGTATTTGAAGGGAACGCTGCCACTCACATTCATCCCAAAAAACTGTAAAATTCCCCCTTGTTCAAGGGACTGTCTAACTGTCAGCTGGTGACCCTGGGAGAGCAGTAAACTGTCAGTTCAAGCAAAGAGCGGATGACAGAGGAACAGAGGAAAGACGAGAGGAAGGTGAGAGATTGGGCAGAAACCAGAGCGGGTGAGGGGTACGGGAGGGCATGGTTGAGCGGTGCATCTGGGTGGTGATGTTAAGAGCAGAAGAATCGCTTACCGCTGTGAAATCTGCTGCAGAGAAAGGAAGGAAGGATGGAGAAGGTTAGGAGGAGGAGGAGGAGAGGAAGCACAGAGCAATACTAGAGAGTTTGATAGTGCTGTTTATATCAGCATTTGTTTTCTCACACATAATCACTCTGGATGCTTCCTCCTTTTCTTCCTTTTTTATCTCCCCTGCAGCGTCTCCTCTCCCCTCACTCCCTTTTTAATCCACTCCTTTGTATCTCTTTGACCTCCTCTCTACTTTCAGCGCTGGTTTTCTCCTCAGTGCTCATTTCTCTGATGTTCTCTTTCTTCTGTCTTAGGTTGGTTTACTCTCCCTGTTGGTGAACTCAAACCATGGTTAGGAATTCCTTTTAATACTGTGAGCTGCTGAGGAGAAAAAAAATTGTTTCCTTCGAGGTCTAACTTTTGATGCATGATGCCAGAGAAGCACACAAACACACACACACACTCAGACACACACACACATAATTTGCACAATTTCCCACTTAACTTGATAAACAACCTCGTGCCTCATTTATCTTTCCCTATTTACATATTTTCGCTGGAGAGATCTGGAGTACTTAGCTTAAGGCTTATTTCCCAGTCTGTTGTGGCACTCAAACCCATCGTCTTTCACTCACAAGTAGCCTCTCACTGTGGTGTCTGACTTCAGCTGTTAACACTCCACTCACTATTGGCTTTCAGCACTTCGGCCAAAATGCCTCTCAGAGCTCTCTTCCTCAGTATTTAAGTCACACAACCACAAGGACTTCACGCGGTTCAATTAACAGGCAACACTGACAGTCACAGTTCATCTGATGAATTCTAATCCCACAACTTCAGAAGTCGCAATTAACTCTAATTGCGTAGCAGACCACCAAAGCCCCCAGCAGAATGAACGTGTATTGTCTGTAATATTGAATTCTCCCCATCCTATATTGTGTTCTCTAAGGTGTTGACTTCCCTAAGTGAATAGATAACCTGAAAGTGTGTCTGTGTATATATGTTTGTGTGTGTGTGTGTGTGTTTGTGTGTGTGTACTTTCCGTCTGTGTGAGCTGCTGATTTGTCACCCTGAGGTCAAGTGTATGGTTTGGCAATCTCCCAAATGCAATTAGAAGGTGGCCGGCTATCTGAAAGGGGGTCCAGCAGGACTCTGATGAATTGCCCCTGCATGTCTCAACTGACTGGGAGTCCTCTGTGGCTGCACAGGTCAACACATGTATGTGCACTGCATGCAGACAGACACACTTCATGTTATCTGAATTCTATTTTATTCTTGTTTAGTGCACTTCCACGTGTCAGGCAGGGTCTAAAGAAATTGATTATATTGTTATTTCTTTTATAGCATGAGTTTTTCATTGAGTGCGGATTAGGTAAGAAAATTGATGTTGATGTTTTTGTTTTTATAAGACGGTTGTTGCTCAATTTTGAGAAACATGGTTTGGTTGCTTCCTATTTATCTGGATTTATTTTTCCCTGAACGTGTTCATGTCTTCATACAAATATTCTTTCTATAAATACCATCTATTTGTTGCAAAGAGTGTGAGAGTATGTGGGTGCACATGCTGGACTTACCAGATCAAATAGAATATTTGATATTGGAAATAATGTCAAGGTGGGACAAATATGCAGAGGCACCGCAGACATTTGAAAACTGTGTTTTCATTGAAGCAATATTTGGAGTCTTCACTTCTGAACCATGCAGCCTAATCATGCCTGTCCTGACCTGGAGCCTCAGTGTCACCAGCATATTTTGAAAATGCTTTTAACCTAATGTGCATTAACAATAACAATGCCCTGAACAGTGTTCATTTATATGACTGCATTATTTAGATTTGAAGGCTAAATAATAGACAACATGGATACAAGGCAAATAGCATCAGACTGTAGAGGTGTATCTAAAACTGGTAACTGAGTGTAGATGGAACAGCAGGAGCCTAAACATTTCATCCATAAAAGAACAGCCTGAGGCTGCCATGACAGTGGAAACATATTTAATCAGGCAAGAAGTTAGTGGGGACAGCTGGAGTGATTCAAGCTCTATAGCAGGAGAGAACTAACGACACATATCCTTGTTTGCTCAGTCATACACAGCCATGTGCTCCTTATACCAGGATGTTCAGAGTGAGGTGCTTCTTTGTGATGGCATTCTGTCTCCAATGAAATGCAAAAAAACTGGCTGCAAAAAAAACTCACCAAGAACCTGATGACATTTTTAGCCTTCAGCCATTTTCATATTTTCAGCATTGGAAAAACACAGAGCACAAATACAGAGCAAAGCAAAAGCTGAGTCAATAAAGTCTTACTAAAATCGGAGACATTGTAATGAAGCCCTTTACCCCCAGAATAATTCTCATTTTTATCCTGCGTATTTGTTGCTCGCTGTGCATATTGTGTGTGTCCACACATTGTGTATCGTATGCATGTGTATTTGTCTCAGAGACTGAGGAGTTATCTGAGGGTCAGTAGTGGGATGAAGTGTAATCCAGTCATTAATTAAACGAGAGGAAGGGCAGGAGAGTGAAGGAATCGGGGCTTAAAGCCGCCTGATAGTGTGCCTGCTTAGAAACTCACTTTAATCAAGGCCTTATATCTCCCTCTGAACAAACACACACACACACACACACACACACACACGCACACACGCACACAGAGTCAAATCTTGATACTGAAGCTTTTGTGTCTAATGCTCTAATGCTGTACACAGAGCCAGACAAACGGACACAGACACACCAGATGGAGTACCAACAGTATTTGATTAAGAAGAGGAACTAACATGACTTTTCTTTCTCTGTTCACATGAGGCTTTTTTGAAATCACTCCTCAAATTCAAGATAATACATCACATTGACAAAAACTGAAATTTAAAGACCAACGAACCCAATGCATAAAGCTTTTCTATATGTCTACACGTATATATCCTGACTTTAACTATTTGACAGGCAAATATTTAAGGTCTTGTAAATAATGGATTAACGGTAAATCCGTTGAATTGGATTTTACATGTGTATCTCATTCAGTTAGAACCCTACAGGGCCACCAGGGAATACAATGGTTGAAATGTTTTCCTCCTTTTGGGATCTATTCAGATTGATGATCAATTTCAACAGAAAGTTATTGTACCAATTCCTTGAAATGGAAACTCAGTATGGCCTGTGTGACCTACCATTTCTTTCAGCATCAGTTTCTTCAGCAGACTGCAGGCACAGGCTCTTCAGGTTTCTATCTGCTGCCATGGACACAATCCGGATTGAAAGCTTGAATCCCCCGATGACCTGTTTGTCCATATCAGTCTCGAGCAGAGCTGATGCTACTTCAAGTAGTAAGAATACTTATAAAATACTAGTATACAGTGAGCATTCAGAAGCATTTCTTAAGAGGGATAATTTAAAATCACATTTAGAACATTACAGATATAAAAGGACCCACATCTATGATTGCTTCATTCAGAGCCTATGAGTCACTGGAGATATCTACATAAAAGAAAAATCTGCACGATAATGTAAGAAGTGCTGGTATCGTCCCTACAAATATATAGGTATTCAAAAAGTGGGGCATAGTCAACAATAACATCCAGGGACCTGGCCAGCAGCAACAAATAAATACGTCCCTGAGTCAACTTGCAATTACTTAGTCCTATCAATGCCCTTTAGTTTAACCATCTCATTACACATAGTAATAAAGGACGCAGATGACAGGCTGTAAACATTAACAGAGCCTTGTCTCTGAATCATCTAAATACACAACTGTAATTGAAACAGGGGGATGATGAAAACAGACGACAGAGTGACAGTGTTTCCTGCCCTGACCACTGAGCTCCTGAGTTAATGCAAAACTCTGAAACCGTCTACTACGATTGGTCAGGTGAAATAGCTGTCACCACACTCTGTACTGCGCTGGACTTTTATAAGAAGAGACAGTCCTATGGTTTGTGGCTTACAGTAACCAGTCTCTCTTTTGCATAACATACACTAGTCTGTTAATCTCCTGTAATCTCTCTGTTTAATCTCCATTGGTTTGTTGTACTAGGAAAAAAATTCTTGGATGACAATTTTTGTAAACCTCTAAATATGTATACATCCAAATGTTTGTATCAAATATGACACAGCAGGTATATAAGGTAATTTACTTCACATTAATTTACAGAATTCTTATTCGAACCAAATGTTATTTAGTATGTAACATAAGTGAATTACAACAAAGACACTACTAGTATTTGTTTCTTTTTCTCTTTATTTATTTATTTATTCTTGAACTTAATTTGTCCTGAATAATAGAGGGCGGCGTCCTTAAAATGTTTTTCATACTCAACAACACTGTAAAACACAGTGATAGAGAACATGCGAGAAAGTTCAAAAGTTTTCAAGTACTGCCTCCGTTCAGAGCAGTATAACCGTCATCCATTAACAAAAGTTTCTGCTTTTAATTATTTCTGGTTTTCATTATTCATGCATTCATTACAACTAATAAAATAAATCTGTTTTGTTTCCCTTTTGGAATAATGGATTCATTTGTAATGGTATCAAAATGTGTTCAGTGGAACCAAATTGTGAGCACTATGCAAAACATTTATGTGGCCTGGATTACTTTTTTTTATTATAAATTACATCAAAACAAACAGGGATACAAACTGAACATTTCTAAAACTTTTAATAAGTAATTAAACCAGGAGGCATTGAAAGTTTGCGTATATTTAAGAGTAGACTTTTAAGAAATCAGACTTACTGTAGGTTAGAGATTAAATTCCTATTTTAAACCGTATATTCAATATAGATACATTTCTACCCTTTACAATTGTGTAAACCTTTTTCGCTTAAGTGTAAACACTTGTTAAAGCCAACAACTGGAGAAAAAAGCTGGTGAGAGATGCTCTGTCAACTCCTCTTACTTACAGTGGGAAAACACTAATTTGTTTTGGCTCCTCGTGACAGCACGTTCGCTCATCGAGCATCATTTTCTCATTAATTATATCCATCTTGTCCTTTTCCTTTTATATTGGCAATTAAATATCCCCTGAACTACATGTTCCCTGACAGCTTGACATTTTCTGCCTATGCAGTTTATACCGCTCAAGCTTTCTGTGGCGTACCATCTATTTTAGATGATTGTTGTTATTGATCCACTTTTTGCTGACTGCTCCACTTTCTTCTCAATCTCCCCTGGCAAAAGGCCAGCTCCCCAAAGCAGAAATCTATGCGTTTTGATATTTACTTCCAAAAGCAACTCCTTTCCCTTATGACATATAGGCCCAGAGATTAGACATTATTTCCTCCATAAACCACCACAGGGTGAAATGATAGTTTTCCCTCATTGCAGCTGGTGCGGAGCAAAAACATTTGCTGACACAGTAGGAATCTGTCGGAAATCTCTGTCATTAGCATTTACATATACATGACACATCACAGTCGTCTACCGCTCTCTCACTCACCTCCTCCATTGCTCCCTCTAGCTTTCCTCCCCTCCATTTCAATGTAATATTCTGCTGTATAATGTAATTCAGAAAAATACTTCTACCACAACAGATGGAGCGGAAAATGGATTTGCATTCAACCCCAAACTGTACCGGTGACGTACCTCTTCCTGCTCTCCACCACTAAGTCAAGGCTGCGATGTATTATAATCACTGATATTTTCTCATCAGATTACCTTCTCTTTGGCTGAGACCATATTTGCTCAGTTTGCTCGCTGTTTGAATGTGAGTATGTGGAGGCAGGATCAAGGCTGCGCTTATCACCCTTCTTCCATACCACCCGTTGTGTTTATTATTCTTTTTCCATACACCCCACTGTCATAGTGGGGACCTTTTTCATTTCGATAACTCCTCAAAGGGGCCAATGTGAGGGCGAAGCATCCTGAAAATTGGTTGGGGATCAAACCTTGAAGCCCACTGTGTTTGGCAGCATCATTATTTCACCAAGAAGGGGATTTAAAGAGTTGAAATAGGTTAAAAGGAAGTCGGAGGGAGAAAGTAAGTGGAACGACTGTGTGCATGACAGTGGGATACGAGAGACAAAAGGAACAGAAGTGAGGAGAAGCCAGTGGTGAAAACAAATTTTGTCTCTATATCTGTCAGAGGGGTTTGAGCATGCGAGCAGAATTCCCATTGATAGGCAGCTTTTTGTTTCGACTGTGCCCCACTATGTTCTGGGAGATATCAGCCGGCGCAGGGTCAGAGCGTCACAGCTCTTTGATCCCTCTGCAAGGAGATTTCCCAAATCCCTGAGATGAACACTTGTGCAGAGAATGAACCGCGCAGATGATTCAAGACTCACAAGCCGGATCCGTAGACAGAAAAATGCACACGTTGGGCAAACATAATACTCTCAGTGTGTACGGCGGAACGCTCTGTGGACAAAACAAATTTCATCTTTTGTCGAGCTGGCAAAGTTTGTCGTGTGAGAAATTATTTTTTCACTAACTACACCGGAGGAGCTGCACACTGTGTTTTTGTGAGCAGTTCATGCTGACAAATATCAATGTGTCCAGAAGTGACACTTAAATTTGAAGTGATAGTCGTGCTGTAAAGAAATTGTCAGCGGTGTGCACCGTTAGTTTTTACTTCATTACCCACACTTTGATTCATTCTCAGCTATCGGAGCCATATGGTAGCTACTGCTCAGTTTGAGAAAATGACACGAGGGACAAACGGAAGAAGCAAACAAAACAAAATGAGATTTCATAAGCTTTGTCATAAAAGAAAAATATACGTTACTGGAACTATTTCATTTTTGTTCATTTCCACTGTCAGACCTGAAATAAAATGCAGCCTCAGACTTCCTCACCGACTCTACATGTGATAGTTTGTTGTGTTGACTGTCTCCATACTAAACAAGCAGAGACCTTGATGTCTGTCGGTTCATGAGCCACCTGCTGGGAAACATTTTCACTCTCTACTGGGGAACAGACGTGTTGAAGCCCACCATGTTTCTGATGTTTCTAGTTCTGCCTCTTCTTCAAAACACATGTGGTCCATTTCTCTTTTCTCTGGGGTAAAGATTTGTGTTATTCAACATAGTTCCACTCCGTCTTACATTTGATAACTTATGCTCATCTGCTGATATGAAAAAATACATGTAGCCAAAAAATGTCTCGTAAATGTACGCCTTTTTTTCTTTCAATATTACGACTTTATTCTCGTAATATTATAACTTGATTCTCTAAATATATCTTGAAAGATTTTTTTCCACATTAAGTGGCCCTTATTCCCAGTTTTATAAATGACATTGGTGTTTTCAGTGAAGTGAAATAGCTTATTTCATTTTGGGTGTGAAAAGATATATTTTATTGTCATATTCTCATGAATTCTAACTTTGGCCCTGTGAGGAAATCCTCTGGCATGGTCTTCTTTGGAAACACATAACATTATCAATGTAGCTGTCAAGATAAAATATCACATCATTTATACCTTTCTTTCCTTTGTTTTTCAGGGGAGATTTGTGCCTTTAAGATCTACGGTCAGGATGCTCCATTTGAGGCAGTGGTGTTGAATCGCACATCAGGAGAGGGGGTCCTGAGGGCCAATAGCCCTGTGGACTGTGAGAGCCAGAAAGAGTACACCTTCATAATCCAGGCATACGATTGTGGGGCCGGACCCAGCGGGGCCGACTGGAAGAAATCACACAAGTGAGTCAAGCAATTTGTGTTTTGTGGTTTGTGTCCGTGTTTAATTTAAATGTTCTCCGGAATTTTTCGACTAAGAAACACATGTGCTCCTTGGTTAAAAAAGTAAGCCTGAAGCCCTGCTTAAATAATGGAAAAAAGTCTATTTACACTGAGGCATACAAAGAAAACAGGGAGAGCTTGCAGTGTAATATAATTTTTCTTTTTTGAAGCTGTACTGTTCAATTCATGCTGAGACAACGTTACATAAATGATTTCTAAATCTAATATTATGGAGCCTGTAGGTTGTTCTTAAGCAGATAATCTTTGTTTTTCAGTCATTTGTTCTGTTTGTGAAATTGGACGCTGTTTCTCCTTCACCATGTGGCTTCACTACGTGAAATTGCTTCTCAGAAGCTTTACACTTTTAGGAATTCACCAGCACACAGGCAGCAACCCTCTGTGTGTCTTTGTGCTTCCTAACAAACTGTGATTGTCAGACCCTGTGTTCAAACTGTCACATAGTGCAAATTATTATTTATCTCAGCATGACTCACTTGTGTAGCTGCCATAGTGACGCAGATTTACAAGAGGCGGACAAAATATGACATGGAAACAGACATTAACTTCAAAGTAAGTCGCCAAGGAAGCTGCACAATTGAGTCATATTAAAGAGTCCCAAAAGAAAACAGGGAAAGACTTCATCAGCAAAGAGTGGAAGTCATCTTAAGTTGAGCCTCACCAGTAGAGTAGTATATGCATGTAACCCTTGAAAACACAGCCTTAATTAGCAGAGTTAAAATTAGGCTTAATTGCATCACATTACAACTAAATTAACGATAGTTGTTGTCATGAATATGCACATAGCTTTAGTTGAATTCATTTGAATATTTACCTTTGCATCATTAGTCTTTACCCTGACTAAATTAATTTAGAAGCAAAAAAGCAACATGCTCCTGTGCTTCCTTCATAGTTCACACTCTTAAAAAAAATCATTATTATTCGATTTTGTCTTTGCTTGTTTCATTTTCTCTCTTTTCCTTTTCGTAATTTTCTCATCCCTCAGCACTGAAGCAGTGACAGCTGAGACCTGCAGTTGTGTTCTCATGTTCTGTCCCCCTAATGGCCCAATATAATTTTGCGTGCGTGCGTGCACTATTTGAATGAGATTGACAAACAGGCAGAGCTGCATTGACAGCAGCAAATCAAACCCTGTGGTCAGAGACGAGGAGCTGCTAAAATAAGCTTCTGCAGCTTCGGCACTAAACAGAGAAAGAGAGGGACATTTATCAGCTCAGGGATCTCTGATGAATTTCTCCGGTGGAAGATGAAGTGTGTGTGTGTGTGTGTGTGTGTGTGTGTGTGTGTGTGTGTGTGTGTGTGTGTGTGTGTGTGTGTGTGTGTGTGTGTGTGTGTGTGTGTGTGTGTGTGTGTGTGTGTGTGTGTGTGTGTGTGTGTGTGTGTCATTATCACTGTGTGACATTCTAAATAGGCCTCATTAAGCTAATGTCATTAATTAACCAGATGTGCTTCGTCAGATACACTGCGAGTTGTCAGAGAAGGTCACCGGTGAAGAAAACTTCATGACACATCTGAGTTATTGGTTAATCTATGTACTTTAGTGCACAAATGTTATCAGAGTACCTTGTTAATATCTTCAGCACTTCCTCCCAGCAGAGTAGATAGTGTGTTTTTCTGTGTGTTTGCATCAGAATAGGCTCTAAACAAAAAATTTGAGCCTAGGAAAGCAATCTATGTTTTCAAGATCTTCTCTGTGGTTAGTCTAAGTCTATGGATTAGTCTGGTAAATAATAAAAATGGAAACACATTTGGTAAAAAATGGAAACACATTTTTCAAAGAAATACCAATACACATGACCCTTCTGTGCGGAATTGTTTTCCTTTCACTCTCCCTTTAACTGACTGATGTATTTGAATTAAACAGCAAAATACGTCTTTACTTAATGTCAATCAATCTCTAATGACTTAAAGAGATTTTTCTTTCCTCCTCTCTCCATTCCTCCATCCCTTTATTCTTTCCCGGTGTCCTTACTTTTCCCTTTTTCCATAATTTATCTGCTCTTCTATCTCTTGGCATCCTTCTGTCCATTCCTTCTTGTGCTCTCTCCCTCCCTTATCTTTCTTCAATCCCTTCCTCCATTCAGGGCGGTGGTTCACATCCAGGTAGATGACGTCAACGAGTTCTGTCCTGTGTTTCGGGAGCCACTGTACAAGGCGTCAGTAACCGAAGGCAAGATATACGACAGCATTCTGCAGGTATATTAATGTTTTAATGCACAGTGAATACATATATACATACATATTTATTATCATTATTATCTACCTGAAGTCTTCTTCTTTGTTGTGTTTGTGTTTGAGTTCATTTTGATTAAAAGTTTCAATAGAGGTTACACTGATTACCTTTGTCATTTACAAATGTTGTCATTATTACAAGTGTTAATTCTTAAATAAACTAAATTAAATATGTTATTCCATGCACAGGTTGCTAGTGTTGTTGCTAGCAGAGCAGTTGTTGATGTCCCTGGTGTAAACTGACATTGTTACAGGTGGAAGCATGGGACCAGGACTGTTCACCACAATACAGCCAAATCTGCAACTATGAAATTGTCACTGCAGGGACGCCATTTGCCATAGACCGCAATGGTAAGTGGGTTTGTGTTGGAATAAAATAAATAGAATCTCTGTCTGTCTGTCTGTCTATTTTTTGTTTTTTTGATAACTGCCTCGTCATTCAACTCTTTGGATCAGGATTTGTGGAGAAATTCGGCACAAAGAGATTCCTTTGTCTATTTTAGGTGGTTGGTGTTACCAGCGTTACACAGTGTTCAGGCACACACTGATTACATAACTTACCCAGCGGCCCCACAGTCAATTTCTTTTTTTATAGCTATAAAAACCCATTTGGTTCATTTTGGCCTGTCAGCGGTATAGTGCCCACGTTCAGAGAATTAAAAACAAATTGTAAAATACTAGATATAATGCTTAGACGGACGCTTCAATTATAACCTGAAAGTGTCTGCTCTGTGCAGCAGCTGAGCAGAGTTCATTTAATTTGATTGCACTGAACGGCCATTAGTAATGTAACACCTATACACAATACCTCTTTACATAATAATAATGATACATTTTATTTATAGGTGCCTTTCACAGCACTCAAGGTCACCTTACAAGGCAGAGATCAAAACAAAACAAAAAAATAACAACGTATCAAAAAGATCAATAAAATGAACAGTGAATAAAAGATTATGTAGGTTGGCCAAAGGGAAAACAATCAAACTAAATATGCCAGTTTAACAAGATGGGTTTTGAGACGGGGTTTGAAAATGGAGAGTTCTGGACTAGTTGAAGTTTATGAAGGAATTTGTGAGGGATACCAAAAAGAACATTAACATTATTAATGTGAGCTTTGAAAGATAGTGTTCTGTCAAGGATGACACCCAGACTCCTAACCTGAGGGAAAGGAGAAACTAAGGAATTATTAATAGTTAAGGAAAAAGCGTCTCAGTTATTTAGTGGATTTGGTGTCAATAAGGAGAACCTCAGTTTTATCACTGTTGAGTTTGAGAAAGTTGGAGGAGAACCAGGATTTTATTTCCTGTAGGCAATCACAGATCGAGGTAGGTTTGGTGGACAGGTAGAGCTGGGTGTCATCCACATAGCAATGGAAATTAATGTTAGATTTACGGAAGATATAGTCAAGAGGAAGTAAATTGATGATAACAGAAGGGGCCCCGGGACAGAACCCTGGAGAACACCAGTAGTGACTGGAAATGGCTGGCTTTTGAAAGATTTGAGTTGGGTGAACTGAGTGCCGCGAGAGAGATACGATTTAAACCAGTCCAAGGGTGTGTTAGTGATGCCAATGGAGGCTAGTCTGTCAAGGAGAATGTTATGAGAAATGGTGTCAAATGTCACACTCAGATTAAGGAGGATGAGAATGGTACACATTCCAGAGTCAGCTGCGATAAGGTCATTGGTGATTTTTACCAAGGCCTTTTCTGTACTATGGAGGGGGCGGAACCCAGACTGGAAATGTTCAAAAATCTTATTTTCAACTTAACAGATTCCTCTTAAAACAAAGTTAAGCCATAAGCACAAATATCCTTAAACTTATACCAAATCTTTTTAACCAAAATATTTTAACCTGAACTAGACCCCTCGATTTACACCTTTTATATCCTTTTTATACATTTAGCACATAAAGCTTCCATTAAAACATCATTCTGGAGACATGTGGTATTGCGGAATACACTATTGGCAGTCGTGTTCTTTCCTCACTTGAACACAAACAGCATGGTTTATGTTTCGATGAAAGAAGAAAAAGCCTGATCCCTGGCTGAATTTGCATATGTTCCTTCTATGATCTCAGCTAGCTGAACTTCGTATGAACATGAACTGTTCTCCACTAAAGATAGACATGAGAGAGCCGACGACCTTATCTGGAACTAGAAACCACTGTAGGAAGCTCTGCAGCAAATCTTGTGTTTGTTAGTGCTGGAACAGTGGAGAAAAATGTATCACTGGCTGTAAATAGGGACTGTACAAATGATCTATTTATGGATGTAGACCAAACAACAGAGTCATGCATGTGTGTATACACTATAGAAATGCAGTATGAGGAGGAAAACCCGAGCAGACAACTGAGACCGATCCCTCTTCGTATTGCAGTGATGTTGTCATCTGTGAAGTAGCTTTTCATCAGCGCGTAGCTCAAAAGTTTCTTGACAAACATCCACCTTCATCTATGACAGTTTTCTCATGTTCATTTGTGGCTCTACACCGGCCCTGTAGTTGACTGGCGGAGTGTATTTTATTTCTGATTGAGAGCTATTCTGAGCATATCTGCCTATATGAAATTTCAGCTTTGGGCTTTGTGCCGACGTCTCCCTGAGCCTCCGCAGCTACACAGCGCTGATCTGAGTGCGGCGTAATCCAAACTAAATGGAGACTGGAGGGCTTTGTGTGTTGAACTCCAACCAATAGATCAGACAGAAGCACCCACACTGCTTTCTTTACTGTATTTCTGTCTCTCCTCGTCTCTCAGGGTCTTATTTATTATTTTGTCTCATTGCTTTTTGAGTTTAACCTCCTGGTCTGATCTCTCTCAGTGTATTTTACAGAGGTCTGGCTCATTTGATCTGATCTTCTCCGGGGCACAATAATATTGCTTGGGAGACGCGGCAGAACACAACATGCAGTATTGTTTAGACCTACTTTATAGAACAATGGTCAGTTTGTGCACTGAGGGAAGAGCAAAAAAAAACGTAGACGTATGCAGTGAAGTGAGCTGATATGGAGCGAAATGTGCATCATAAAAGAGACAGTAAATTAAGACTAAATGAATTTAACCCCACCTGTTGTTGTTGAGTGAGGATAATAAAGTTGCCCTGCATCAGCTCTGCAGGGTTCAGAAATCAAACATGGTCAGGAAATTGAGCTGAATGTGACAACTCTTATGCTATAATTTAATAAAACATACTGTAGTAATTAACTTGATAAAAAGAAAACACACTGACAATCACTTTTACGTTTATTATATACTCATTTTCGTTGCTTTTCTGCAAGCAGAGTCGATGGTAACCAGTTGTAAACAATACATGAAACAATACATACTCAATCCCCGCTTACTGCCTCTAATTCCTTTTATTTACCACAACAAAGATAATGTGTGCAGTGGTTTCCCTGGGCTGATCATATTTTTGGAATGTTATTTAATGAATACCTTGTCAGGACTATAGGGACAACTGCTGACCCAGATAGACTTCAATACTTCTCTCTGTTACGCTGAGTAATGTGAGGACATGTGGTTTTTATCCTTTATACATATGAGCTTTTTCAAAGCTCATTCCAGAGCCTCATGTGTAACTGTGTTCTCAGACACTATTGTGACTAGTAAACAGAACTCCATGTGTAAAACTGTGTGTCTCTGTAATCACATATATCTAAGCTGCCTTCAGACATGCACTGATTTCCGAACAACCTCTGGACATTCTTCGGAGGGGCTATATGTGAAAAGGCAAATGTCCGAGGTTCTCCAGCCTGCGCCCCAGGTGAAATGTCTACAGAATGTCCAATATGAGAACACAGCAGGAGATCCTCTGCAGGATTCGTTGTGTGCTTGTAGGCGTGTTGATGACGCTTCCAACACATGACAAAATTAAAAACACAAATTATTCAAATATTTTAAGAAGTGAAAAAGTGGTGCCATACACATTGAAGACACTGACGAAGATGTCAAGAGAGCTTTTGGTGATCAGGGCCTATGCCAGTGTCAACGTGCTGTAAACAAAAACACATGATCTCTGCAGCAGAGTGTCACCTCAACCTCAACGCTCTGGAGATTCATGTGTTGTTGTGAACGTGTCTGCTGGAGAAAATCCCCTTAGATCCCACAGAGAATCAATAATTTGAAATGTCCTGTCAATTCAAAATATCTCCTTAAACTCCAGCTGTTGATATCCAGTACCTTCTCTGTTGCTGTTGTTCTCACCAGCTGCAGATCAAATTGTCATTGTATGAGGATTTTGTAAGAACCGTCTGACTCTGATCTTCTCACCTTTCTCCCTCTGACATTTCCAGCTCAGCTCTGTTTTCCAGTACTGTTGTGGTCCGCACTGATTCCCTCAGTGCCGTCTCCTCTCCTCTTGTCTCCCCCTCTTCCTCTCTCTTCTTCCCTTTCTCCTCCTCTGGTCTCTCGTGGAAATCAGAGTGACAGCCTTTCACACAGACAAGCCTCCAGATATTAACAACAAAAATAGCTTCAGTTGTCCTCATAGACTCGGAGACGGACTGTGATGGAATTGACTGACAAATTACGAATATGGCATTGTTTTAAAGCCGTTCTGTATCTTATAGAATGCATATACTTTCGTTTTAGAGATATATGATATTCATCATTGCTTTGATGGACTTTGATGTAAATGTAGAGTATCAGCTGCAACCAGCAAGTCACTCTAGCAACTCAGTGCTGCATTGTTAACATTTTGCTCAGTCAGTAAAGAAGACCGGAGAATATGTGTTATCCCTTGTGAGCCTTAATAGTTTTTTTGCTTGTTGGCAACTCAAAAACATGTGGATCTATATAGTTTTCTCAACTGATTTAATACATTTGGTAAAATCATACTACAGTTTTACAAAACCAGTTACTTATCATAATGCTGTAGATGCTGAAGTTAGAAACGACAGAGGCCACAACAGAGCTGAGAAATATTGATAAAACAAAGAACACACATATTGATTTCAACTCTGTCAACCCGGAGAGGCTGACTGTGGCAAAAATATGCATGAAAAATTCAATCACACACATAAATACTGTCTGTTGATCCATTAATCGGACAGCGCAGGTCTCGTAGGCCCGTAGGTATATAGCGTAATTTCAACATCTCTGATTAACTTTGTAAATACATAGTTTGGGATTTATCCTCTGGGCTCAGCTGTGGTTGTATATGAGAAATATTGTGACGCAAGCTCATTTAAACAAAGTAAATGTTTTCCACTGTACAGTTATTGTATTGTACATTATTGAAAATCAATACAAAAGACTTGAGTACAAGATGAGCTATTTTAACAGTCATGTTATTCTTGAAGAGAAAAGACAGGGATTTTGATGTAAAAGTACAACGGTATTGGTTTTGGACATACATTTGGCAAATAACACCAGATACATTTACAATAAAATGTATTTTTCATTTCACAGGGCCTTCAAACATCTACTAAAGTTTGCCAGCAGATGTTTGCATTGTTTGATTACAGTAACTTCAGTATGTGAACTTGTCTAGTGTCTGTCCTTTCAGGGCTGCTGCATCTCCTCTATCTTTGTCTCACTCTTTCTTACACTGTTACCATGGCGGAATCGACTGTTTACAGTGAGGCTTTGATATAAAAATACAGCACAAGGTTGCAGGACCTTGAATTTTTTAATAAAAGTCTTCAGTGAGAGTCATTTGTAAATGTGTCACAGTTTTGAATGTAAAGTCGTTTCCAGTTATTGCTCAGTGTTTCTCACCTTATTATTACTAAATAAACATAACTGGTCCATTTTTCTAGATAATCATGATCATATTTCTACTTTGTTCTTTTAGGTAACATCAGAAACACAGAGCGTCTGAGCTATGACAAGCAGCAGAGCTACAAGATCATGGTGACGGCCTTCGACTGTGGTCAGAAGAGAGCAAAGGAGGACGTGGCTGTGCATATTGATGTCAAGCCTGTCTGCAAACCTGGATGGCAAGGTCAGAGATAAAGGAATAGAAGGGGAAATATTTGCACAATGCTTTAATCTACCTCTGGGTACTTGATGAAAATGTACTTATTTTTAAGTGCGCTGACATCATTTTTAAATGTACTAAAATGTAAAGTAACACAACCCAAATTGAAGCAGCCAATTCAGAGCAGTTTTTAAATACATCCTTTCCCTCGAGGGAATTCCATTTCATTTCAGAATGAATGTCTCTTGAGGAAATCAGAAGACCTGACAGAACCCTCCAGAGGGAAAGTTGACTGGAGTGTGTATATGTGGGTTTTTTTCCCTCTCCCTCCTGTAACATGCCAGAAGCTTGGCATTCGAGCCAGTCTCGTCTCCCCTGCTGCTCCACCTGTCAGCACTGACAGGCTCTCAAGAGTCAGGAATGAAAGCAGAAGACAGAGAAAGATAAGAGAGGAGAGGGGAAAGAGAAGGGAGGGAGAAAGAGAGATAAAGAAAGAGGCCGAATGAACAAGGGAGGACAGAGAGAAACAAAGATATAGAGAAGACGTGATGGTTATTCTTGCAGTCTTAAATTAACTGACCAAAACAAATCAGTCAGTGAAACCCTGAACAATTGCAAGACATCGTAGTGACGCTTTAAAATTCATGACCAGATCCCCCCCTAACAGTTTCATTCATTCCCATCATATTCTTGTAAAGCTCCAAGATGAATCAATCCAACGATGACACAAAACAACTCTTGGTTATTCATGAATCAAATGTTGAGTGAACATCATTTTCTGAAGTGTTATTGGACATTTGAAGCCGGTAGGTACAAGGAGGAGAGAGGTGGTGTAAGCCGAGCAAAGGCTCTTCTAAAAGAAGCAGAAAATAGAAATGTGAATGCCATTTAATTAGTTTTTGTTGTTTATCTGGCCTCTTAGGTTTGGCCTAAGTGGGATGCCATCACTCCCATGTATTTGCTGCCTGAGTTATTATTATGCTGATTCCTTGATTCTCAAGTATTGCAGGTTTCAGGCCTCCTCTATATCGGATTTAGTCCCGACTAGAATACACATAACACATTTTCTGCATATATATTATATCAATCTAGCACATTATTATGAACCTGGTAATACAACTTCCTAAATGAGAAGTGCTTTGCTTTTTGTACTAATAAACAGTACAACAATTCACTAATATTATAATGTATTCATCCTTACTACAGAGAGCACTCTCCTTTACTGCCTTCTGTTGGACTGATGCTCTGTTCACACATCTTTTTAGGAAAGTAGCCTATTAATTATAAACAAAATATACATTCGAGTAATTATTTTCTTCTCACAGGAAAAATAACATGCAAACATTAAGGGCAGCAGCCTCTTTGTAGCCTGAGAGGTGAAACAAGGGGCAATCACTCCCCGCTGTAAGCAAATCTTAATTGATGTAAGTGCAGGGATACATGAAGCTCTCCACAGCAGTCGAACACACTGTATACAAAGATGGACGACATGACAGCCCCCCCCAAAGTGAAGCCAAATCATCTTGATTGCCTTGTCATCCTTGTCCATGGTGTAAACCGATGGTTTGATTAGGTAATGGCTCAGAATCCTGCTTCGCGTCCACAATTTTGTGCCGTGATGAAGATGATAATTTAGTAGGAGAAAACATTCGCGTGACTCCGCCTCAGCAAGAGATGATGTTACAGACAATTAATCCGAAGAGACCGTGTATTGAAAATGTCACGAATGCCAGTTGTTTAGGCTTTAGGGACACTTATTGAAGGAAATGTCAGTGCACGTCACAGAGGGGTGGGGGTGCTGACAGAAATAGTCAAATGGTTTGGAGAAAACTGGTCTGAAATGGCATGCTGCTTTATGTAAATGTCATCACCATGTAGATATCCGAATTTTAGCACGCAGAGAGAAAGAGTTCAAGATTGGAGGGGACATGTGCCATTTTGATCTCAAAAAACATTGGACAGAAAACAGCTGACAACAAAATAGGAAATGCTTCTGCAAAGTTCAAGCTTTTGCTTTTGGAGATAATAATAATATTCATTTTCCAGATGGCTTCACAGGCGCTGCCAGCTCACTACACTACATTTGAACCAGAAAGAAACATGTGCTATCATGGCCTAGTAACATCCTCATCAATGCTGCATGATTCTTTGCAGTTTGACTCATAAAAGGGAGACACACTGCATAATCCACTTGTAAAACCATTAACCCATCGTAGCTTGAACCCATGAATAAAACATTGCACTGATGCACACAAATATCAAGTCCTTTGTACACATAACCTTATTTATCATGTGTGTAAAGGTCAGTGCTGCTTCTTTTGAAGAAGGCTCCCTGGCCTAAATGGAGGCTAAATATGCCTCGCTCCACCTGTCTCCTCACTCCTCCTCGCCCTCTTAATCACACTCCATTTCTCTCTTTGAATGTTTGTCACAGGAGACTTGATATTATATTCTGCGGGCTTGGCAGGAGCTGCCAGGTGTCCACCTGCACACACTCACACATACACACACACTTTCCCACAATCATGCTCAGAAATCCCCTTCACCTCCAGATTCAGGGATTCTCGCACACACTGAGGATAAATATAACACCTGGGTAATGAAAATGTAAGACCAGGCAGCAGGACTGACAGATACAAGGAGGGGCCACCCCTTTCTACCAAGTCTGTCATGTTACTGGGCCATTTCGGTCGACTTTTGACTTGTCACAGGGCAAGATATCAGACAATTCCAGGCCCAACCTGTGTGGTCGACTGTCATCGTTTGGAGACCCACATCCTTATTATGAGCCAACTTGGTGTAGAACATGAAGTTTGATTCTTTGAAAAAAAAAGTAGGATAAAAGACAACAAGGTTAGCAAGAAGAGAAGACCTACAGTGAACACATTTCACATCAAGAGGTTGGTTTGATTCACAGTTGGGTTCAGGGTCTTTCTGTGTGGAGTTTGCATATTCTCTTTGTGTCTGCATGGGTTTTCTGCAGTTACTCCAGCTTCCTCCCACATTGGCACCAGTCCCCCGTGACCCTCAATGGATAAGCAGTATAGATAATGTTAAAATTGAGGAGTGGAAGTGAATGAGAAAAGAAATGAGGAAAAAGTATTTTTTCTGTGCCGGCGACAGCCAGTGGTTGAAGGCATTACATTTTCAGGTTTGTCCGTACGTAACTCCAACGTTTTAGTTATACAATGAAATCGAAAAACAACATGTTACTGATGTTATCTTGGTGTATGGTACTCGACGAAGTTCTAGTCAGCAGAAACCTAAGAAAAAGGTCAGTTTAAGTGAACTGTTCATCTTTTGGTCCTTTAAGGTTGGAACAAGCGGGTGGACTATGAACCGGGGACTGGAAGCAAGCAGCTGTTCCCCAAGATGCGCTTGGAAACCTGCGGTGGTCCCCTGTCCGGCGTGAGGGCGATGGTGGAGCTGCAGACCAGTCACATCGGGAAGGGCTGTGACCGCGAAACGTACTCTGAAAAGTCTCTGCAAAAACTCTGCGGTAAGTAGACAGAAATAAAAACATAGAGAAAAAGGGGGCAATTAGCTTAAGTGTGGAGCTTGAAATATGTGAGAAAATAAAAGGCCTTGTTGAAATAGTGAGGTGCTGTGAGGGAGCAAAGAGAAGAAATAATAATGAGAAATGAGGAAAATTTTAATTTTAAGGAAGAAATGACCCCTTCACATCTTCACTTCTGTGGTATATTAATTTGCCAATTTTCAGTGTTTCATTTTAATCCTGGAGACTTTTGAATCACTCTTGAAATTTTTAATTAAATTCCAAAGTCATATTGAACTGTGACATACCCTCGAACACAGCAATCCACTGTAATGCATACAGTAAATGTAAGACATAAACTCTATATTCCTCTTGAGAGGCTATAATTGCATTGTTTTAGAGGAAAAATAAAAGTTTGAATAGATTTGGTTTTTTGCACAATGATTGTTTTCAACATATTTTTTAAGATCGCAAACTAATCTAAAATGGCACAATTTATAACGTGAGGTCAGATCATTTGGACCAATCAAGAATCTTTTCTTTTCTTTTTACCACAAATGTTTCATTAATACCAAAATACAGCAAACATATTAACCACTAACAAATACATATTGTTATTTTTAGAGGTATGTGCTTACACACACACACACACACACACACACACACACACACACACACACACACACAGCATTAGGGCATGAAGTGACACATGAGGAAGCAGCTTCTCTCCAGGTTTATTCTCTGTGGAGTCGTCCTGACAGTGTCCTCTCCTCTGACTGGCACATCCAGGTGCAGCATCTGGCAGCACCGACCTCCTTCCTGCCCCCAACCCTTCCACAAACTGGACAGCCTCTCTGCTGACTGACAGTGGGCGAGACAGTGACCTCATCTACAGGTTTGACGGACGCCAGGCTGCCAATGTTCCAGATCACGTGGTGCCCCAAAACCTAACAGACCAGTTCACCATAGCAACGTGGATGAAACACGGGCCCAGTCCAGGGCTCAGAGCGGAGAAGGAAACCTTACTGTGTAACTCTGACAAGACAGGTTAGAGACTATTTTTAATTATCTTGCAAAATTATCTTGCAAAATTATAGATACAAATGTAAGAGGATGGATATTTATAATCGGAACTAGAAATTCAACTTTTTTCATTTTCTCACATTTTAGCAGTAATATGCTGTTACTGTAGGATCGCTGCTAAAAACGGTTGTTTTTGCTCAGGGCTCTATCATTGAAACTTTACTTAAATTTCCTACTGTCTGTCCTCAGCAAACAGGATGTGCCATAAACACCGTTAACCATCACCTCTGTTTAAAATAACACAATAATTAAGACTTAGACTGAAGTTCACAAAAGCAAATGCTCTTTGAAACTCTCAACTTTTACCCATTCAGTGTCTGAACTGAGCAGCCTGAGCTGTGTAATTAAGTGAGACATCTGCAAATTGCATGCTGTCACAGCGCTCTCACTGATGGCTTGTTGGCTCAGGATTTTTGTATTCTGATCTTGTAATGCTAAACTGCAGAGTAGCTCTTGTGCAACATGCTTTCTGTGATACTCTCCTCTACAATATCTCAAAACATGGTTTCGTCATACTTACACCTGTGCTGATTGACAAATATATTAACACCAATAATAAGTCTACCGACACTCGCAAGAAACAACAAGAAGGCAACCAGAGGCTCATCCCACACCTCATCCCACCTCAAATGTATTTGGGTGTATTAAAGCAGAGCAAATGGCACTCACCTTTTGAGTTTCAGTATGGAGATATGAATGATTTCCATTAGTTAAGTCTTCCTGCAGCTAAATAGTGTGGTTAAAAAAAAGTCAAACTCCCAAAAAACTGAAGGGGCATCAGTTTATTCTTTTTGTTGAATAATTGTTTAATAGTGTGTTTGCATGACCATGTATGTCTGTGATGTTACTGTTTCAGAGATGAACCGCCACCATTACTCTCTGTATGTACACAACTGCCGCCTGGTGTTCCTGCTCAGGAGAGACTTCACTCAGCTTGACACTTTCAGGCCTGCCGAGTTCCACTGGAAACTGGAACAGGTGAGGTTTGTGTGTGTGTGTTTGCGCACATGCCCGTGTGTGTGTGTGCGTGTGTGTGCGTGTGTGTGCGTGTGCATGTGTGTGTGCCTGTGCGTGTGTGTGTGTGTACATGCTCGTGATCTGATCTATGTCCTATTTGAATGTGGGCATAAATTAAAGGCTGATTTTCTGCTGTAGGTGAAGGGCTATCATTATTTGTATAGTGAAGGGAGAGACTCTCCATTCTAATTACCGGAGGCCTTCCATCACTTTCCTCTGCTCACAGTAGGAGATAACAGGGTAGACGCAAAGTGGAAAGTCTGTTTAGTTCCGGGTAATAGCTCACCAAGCAGCAGACCTCGATTATCTGTCATGCTTTTGGGAAGTTGTTGAACTAATTTGCTCTGAAGCTCACTGTTTCAGTCTTGCAGGAAGCCTTTGAAAAGAAAGAGATGCACTGTATGAAGTTGCTCGGTTTCAAAAGACATGTTCCACAGTCCTTTTATGCCTTTATCTAAATATAAAAATAAAGAATTGAAGTTTCACATATAGTGTCAGTCCTTTAGAGATATAACAGAACGGGGTCAGACCAGCGACTGTGGAGCTGGCAAGATTAAAAGTCTTGCCGAAGGAGACCGCAGCAAGGTGAACGCTTGGTTCCAGCAGAGGGGCGCCTGCAGTTCACCAAGCAGTCTCTGAGCAGAGAATAATCTACTGTAAAAAAAAAAAGAAAAAGAAAAGAGAATCCCTGGAGCCCGGATGATTTCGATGATAAGCCAATGAACTCTCTTGTACGGGAATCTCCCCTTTCGACGGTTTCTCTCCAGCCTGATAATACTGCATAGAAGATGTAAATCTAATCTAATTGTTTACCCTCGGGATGCAGCTTATATCCACCTCACACTGCAGTTATTAGAAAATGCTTCATAATTACAGCAAGCTCTCCAGAGTTTATGCTCATAAGGAGATTAGAGATTTGTATTTCTGTGCGTGTGCTCAATGTATTTGTGAGCCTCTGACAACTACTTTTATTCGTAATTCTTGTCTGATGTTTGCATACAAGACTTGGGGGGAAAAATGATGATGTGTGTTCTTGCCACTATCCTTACTGGTGTGTACCTTTCAGTCAGAGAGTTGTTATTGTGAGTCACAGGTACAACAAAATGTATTTTTCTCATGTGTACCTTCTAACCTGCTAGCTGTTTGTTCTAAGTCAAAAGTAGATTATAAAGTGTTTTTCTCATTCTGGTGCCCTTTTCTACTGAGGCCCTCAGAGGTTTCTTAGCAAACAACCTCCAGACCCTGCTGGGTTTCAGTCTCATTCTCTCATTGTCTTTTTATCTCTCCCTCACTAATTCTCTCCCACACACATTTACAGTGCATAGGTAGTGGGGATCCCATTTGCTCCTTTAGTTGGATCTTGTGCAGGACCCCAGAGGAAGCATGCAGTGCAGTCAGAGAGAATTTGTTGAGTTGCTCACTAGTACAAATCACCTGTGCAGAGACTGATCAAATATAAATGGAAACTGGTCTGAATTACTGTAGGATAACAAGAGAAATGACATCATAGGAGTGTAAATGAGCAGAATAAGAGGAAAAAGCTACGCTCACTCTCATATATTGCTTAAGGTCTGATTTCGTGTTTTTTTTAATTTTTTTTACCAATGCATGACCATGCACTTATATGCAGGTTGAAAAGCTGAAAAACTGAGACTGCTCTGATGGTTTTGTGTGTGGAGTTTAATAGATGGGATGCAGCTGGATTGTATTATTGTCTGCAGGCTACACTGCTAAAGGACAATCTGGTGTCTCTACCTATTTGAGAGTTGATATAGCCTTTGTGTTTTTTAGACTCTCAAAATGGAGAATCTTAAAAGAAACCATTGTTCTCTAAAACTAAAAGAACTGACATCAAAACCTGGTGTGTGCCCTAAGGCAGCACACGGTGTTTGTGTCAAAGGGAAGTGAGCACTGTGTCTTTGAAAACAGCTGCACACTTCTATGAACTGGGAGGTGGGGAAAACTGTGGAATTTCATTTTTGAAATTATTATTTATCTTCAATAAATACAACCATCAATATGGTAATGTTTTCTTAGTTGTAATTTACAGATACATTGACATTTCTTGTAAAACTATCACCATCTTTTATTGACAAAAGGACAAAATAAGTGAATGGTTAATGAGGTCTTTGAAATAAATGACTGTCATCAGGTGTAGTGTCTTAACACTGTAATTTTATTTCTATAAAATGTGATTTAAGTCATAAAGGCCACTGAAATGGGGAGAAAATGGAGTACGTTTCACATCCATGTCATGCTAAGACACTCAAATAGGTGACCGTGTCCTGTACTGCTAACAGAGCAATACTGGTTTCAGACAGTCAAGATGTCTGCTGTGAAAAAAAGTTGATTAAGTTCTTGTAGGATTTGTGCATCTTGGCCTGAAGTTGAAAGTTGACCCCATTATTCACTTTGTTTAATCTCATTTATTCATAAAAGTAAAGTGAATTACAGAGAATGAAAAAAAAAAAGTAATTTCAAGTATAGATCCACAGATTATGAATTCATATAAATCGGATTAAAAAAAATATTGTAAGCACGGAAATGTCACATGATGCAGATGCACAGTATAGCTGCTCTTAAACAACCTGATCAACACAGAAACAGCATTGTTGTTGTTCTGCCTCTAACCTGACGGTGGAGCTGGTCACAGAGCCACATTGACATCTGTGTAAAAAGGAAGAAACAGATGAGTGTGTAACACACCACGCCTCTGATGGCAGAACGCCGCCATGCAAAGTCACACAGAGACGATAACCATGACAACATGAAAGACCACGTTTTCACATTAACTACTTTCGTGTTTTATAACCTGTCACTGCTTATGCTATACAATATATTATATATCACCAAAATGACATAATGACACTTTGTTGTGCTGTAAACACTGCACCAAACTGAAGTCAGGAAAGGAGCTGCCACATGTGGTAGTAATGAGGACAAGCTCAGTAGAGTGGTAGAGACTGTTGAGAAAAGGGGTTTGGTGGGTAGAAGGAGGAAGGTGAAGAGGTGAGTATGGGGTGTCACAGCCGCTTCTTACCGTCCTTGTTCCTCAAGCACTTAGAAAGGACACTCTGTGGCTTCCGTGGCAACTCCATTTAGCTCTATTGATTTTGCAATTCTCACCCCGAGAGGGTAGGGGCAGAGGGGAATGAAAGGAGGGTAGCAACGGGAAAGCGATGGAGAGAGAGGCTTCTTTTTTCCTTGTCGATCGAACACTCAGGAATGTCACATCTGACAGGAACCTCAGTGTATATACGTGAACACAACCACGCAATAACACACACACACACATACACACACAGCACAGCTCTTTATCAGCCTTGGTAATGGACTCGAGGATGGATCACTACTCTTAACACACATTTTTCACACTCCCTGAGTTGAGAAAGCCTATCAGTGGAATCCAGCTGTCCAAAAGATATTCACTCAAAGTCACACAAGTCCTCTACAAATCTAGATCCACGCTTTTAAAGCCCTGTGAGCCTGAGGTGGTCGGGATGTGTCCAGCATTTTCATAAAGCAGAGGGAATAGGAGGAAGAAAAAACATGCAAGGTTACAAACCAAAAAGAAGATGAAGTAATTTGTGCACTGTCTCTACGTACATTTCATGTTTCATTGGCTTTCAGTGTTTGCCCCGCTTATTTTAAAACAAGGGACAAGATGGTGAATATCCCTTGTACGTTTGAAGGTCTTCAGCACGCATGATAAATTGCCAACCACCAGCGGATGTTAGGGACATATCATCGGTTGTGTGTTCCTTTGTGCCATCGGGTGTTTCAGCCTTTTAATCACAAGACACCCTCTTCTAAGGCAGGCCCACATCACAGGCTGATCAAACCTGGGGCCCAGTCTGGGTCTTTCCTCGCAATCCATCGCCATCAGCTGCAGCGCTCTGCAGTCCATAATGGTTCTTTTATGGTCTGGAGGGCTTGTCCATGGATTTCCAGCTCTTTGAGCAACCTGATGGTGGATGTTGCAATAAAGCCCCTGCAGCCAAACTCCACTGGGCGGACCATTGCTCTCCAGTCGTGTTGTTCTGCCTCAGATGGCATCTCCGCATCCTGTCATTCGCTTCATCAACAGCATCCTCCCTGGGCGCTGTCAGTTCTATGGATTAGCACATCAGTCGGGGTAGCAGGCCAAACTGTAGCCACCAGAGCTTTAGTTTGCCAGGGAGTATGGACGGATTGATGCTCTCAAGGTGCTGCTCACATCCTGTTTCAGTTGCTGGACCTGCTCACAATCTTTAGTAAGATAAAAGAGCATGTGTGCATGTGATCTAAACCCTGAGAAATGTGTTGTTACTTTCTCACACCAACCTCCTTAAAGATAGGGTGGGAAAAAATCCGTGTTAGGAGAAGGGTGAGAGGTGAGACAAACACACATCGTTTCCTCAGCTGAGAACTTAGATTTGATAAAAAAAAAGATTGAGAGCCAGTGACTTATTTGTGTTGGAAGGTGTTTCACATCAGTCCGAGATAACTGCACAATTGACGGGGCATGGTTGGTGAATCACGTGTGTGGAATCCCTTGTACATTTTCCAATTTCACCAATAACACCGCTGGAAACAACCGCCGCAGACCCATGCTGTTTATCATTTGTGTCGAAGTTCAATTATAAGGACTCAATGTTAAGAGAGCATAAAATTCACCCTTGCTGCTTATCGTACAGCATCTACAATTATCTGCCTTATCTGCCTGCTATTACCATGCTTGTTGTGCCACTGCTTGTTCTCTGTCCTGTGTTGATTAGAAGCCTCCCTTTGTTTCTCAGGAGATTAATTGGTTGTGTGTGTGTATGTGTGTATGTGTGTGTCTGTGTGTGTGTGTGTGTGATATTGCCTCTGCTTGTTGGTTGTAGATACCAGGAGTAATTGAAGTGCCTATTCAAAGAGTGATTTAGTTCCAGCTCAAACACAAGAGACTAACTGATAAATGCTTCACTTCAATTTAAACTTATTTGCATTTCATACATCAACGCTCAATGCAGTTAGCAGCATTGCATCAAGCATATCAGAGTATGTGTTGAAAGGTAAAAGCGAGAAGTGTCTGCAGCGCGAGAGGTTTGTGTTTGTTACATGAGTGAAAAAATGTAAAAAGATCTCGTAATAGTCAGATAGGAACTTTAAAAAAAAAGTCTTCTTTATGTAATGTGTTTTTTTTTGTCGTTTGAAAGACTCACACAAATCCCTAATTTCTTTCTGTTGGCACAGTGTTCTCTGGCACTGCTGTTTGTGTTTATACACTTTTCAGTCTCAATATTATTTGCTGTGAATAATTTTGCAAGTCATCCTGTTGAACGACAGGGCGAGAATGGAACATGCCGTCGTATAAAAAGAAAACACTAGTAAACTGTTGATTTAGTTTTTGATTTCTTTCTGAGAGCAAAACAGAATAAAGACAAAGAGCAGCAGAGAAGATGCTGAGTGTCGCCTTCAGTACAAACATTTTCACTGTGTGTGTTCATTCCAATTCTAGCTTCTATTTTTCCAATGACCTCATTTGAGAGCTCAGCTGTAGCTTTCCTGCTTTAGGCGCCTCCTGTGTTACCTCCACGTAGAGCTCACTAATGTAAATGTCTTTGCTGTGTGTGTGTGTGTGTGTGTGTGTGTGTGTGTGTGTGTGTGTGTGTGTGTGTGTGTGTGTGTGTGTGTGTGTGTGTGTGTGTGTGTGTGTGTGTGTGCACGCTGATGGGGTTAGTGCTACTATCTGCCTGTCTTAGAGCACTCTGCAGACAGGCTGAGTGAACATAGGTATTCAGTCAGCATGCTAATGTATTGACAGCTTGGTTCGTTCCAGCTCTTTTTTTCCTCTTTCTATCTATTTATCTTTCCATCTTTCTCTCTCTCTCTTTGATTGTCTAGTCTCCTCCTTATCTAATTCCTGCCTTTACTTTGAGGAGAAAATAATCTTTTCATGTTGACTCTAAGGTCTGTCGATAATTTACAAATATTATATTCATTACCGACAGATGCATAGACACAAAGATTTCTAGATTCCTGCAGCAAAACAGTTTCAAAGCTGACATTTGACTTCAGATGGTGGACGGGTTTTGCATTGATCTTATTTAAGGCATTACGTCTTTTTTAGTTGAAAAAAATTGAGATTTGTATACTCTTCTTTTAAACTAGTACAAAACTGAACATTTTTTCATGCACTTTTGAGTCGGCAGTTCTCATCGCTCAAGCAGTTAAGCTGGTTTTGTATGACAATATGTGTTTTATAGTAGAGCAAGTGTTGACATGTAAGCAAAGCTCCTTCTCTTAGTGTTTTCTTATCCTCTTATATTTCTGTTCCTTTCACTATGTCCTTGTGATTCCCTACCACCACACTTGACAAATAAAAGTCTGGCATCAATAATGCAGTGGCACAACAGTGGCTGAAAAGAGAAGAGCCGCCAGAAAGGCGAATAGTAACAAAGGAGATGAGAGGAGAAAGCAGGGACGGGTGGATGTTGGGATGCTGTGGAGAGGTGGAGGTGGGATTCGCAGAAGACAGATGCGAACACGTGGTGCCCGAAGACGGCGCTTCACATTTTCTGAAAGAAATTGAGCCATCATTAGGTTTGGAGAGAAAAACGGCAAAAGAAAATTGTCAGCATAAAAAGCAAATCCATGCATCATAATTACAAATCAATAAACCCTTCACATAAGCCAAACTCCTAATACAGACGTATACCCGTCAGACGCTGATGGTTTGAATCGATCTAAAGAAATCTCCTTCCATCCTGAACCTCTAACGCATCAACATCAACATGACCCTGTTAAATGGCTTTTTTTGCAGCCAGCAGAAACTTCTGTTTATGTCAGCAGTTTTAAAATGACCCTGTGGTATCTGTGAATATGGGGTCATGTTTGAATTGGTTTTCTCCAAAGCAAGATGCACAAAATGCCTGTTTTCACTGCCTGATTCATGCTATTTTATTACAATAAAAGAACTGGGACTCCTCACTCCTAGTTAGTATTTGGTCTAATACTGAAGAGACATTGTCTAATTGTTTTTGCAAGGGTGATCTTTAAGGTGACAACTTTAATTTAGCTTTCGGACTTCATAGTAATGTCTAAGTCCAGTTGAATTTTGAAATCTCCCTACTTTCATACCCATTTATAAAATGTAATAGCCTCTCGTAAATACGCCTTTACTGATTTTCATAAGATAGATGGGCCTATTTCTGCTGCTTTACTGTCAGCAATCAAACACTGCTTTTGCATGGTGATATTTTCAATAAATACAGAAATAAGGAAATTATAACTCAAATAAAACAGGGAAGTAAAAGTATGTCCCACGTTTTCAGTGTTCACATTCAATATTTGGACTGTAAAGAGTAAACTATCTACTTGTTGTGCACAACATGTTCCCATTGTTGTCGGTGTGAACCATACACTGCTTATACAGAGGGACAAAATGGCCGATCCTCAAAAGTGAAGCCAAAGTGTCTTGATCGCCACCTGATGGCTGCCTGCAGTATAGGACGTAAATCCTGCCTCCTCCATGTCACTGAGTAGCCCTCACAGACTTTCGCTCCAAATGCTCTTGATGGTAGCCGTCGTATCCAGGATATTTTGGCTTCATTTCTGGATATTAGGAGGAAGTGAAGGTATCATACAGTCTACGATATGAACACAATTACAGTGAAAGTAACAAGTGTAAGTACGAGGGAACACAAACTGAGACTCAGTGTTGGTCTCTCTTTAGTGCAGTAGAGTCATGTCCCCCTCAGGATGACTTATAAGTACTTTGGTTATCTCTTTTAGCTAGCGCCACCAACAGGTCAACATTTTTATTAATTTTGTATTTATGACCAAATACCTGCCAGTTTATCTCTACTTTGTGTTCAGTGCCAATGTTAGCATGCTAGCACACTAAAATAAGATGATTAACATGGTAAACATTGTCATTGTGAGCATTTTAACCTGCAACTGTTATCATTTGGCTTTTTAAACTCTTGTCTTATTTTAACCTTTAGCAGTGAAAATTGTTCCCTAAAAAGTAGCAGCAAAATATCAAGCTTAATCATGACAGATGTAACAAATGTCAAAGTCCCGCTAGTTCAAAAAGATCACGTCTCTTGTAATTATGTTTTTTCGGTGTCTGTTTAAGCTCAGAGGAAACAGAAAAATACAGTTAAAAGAGATTTTCTGATAGATGTGAATGTGCAAACTCTTTTGATCTAGTCCCAAAAAGACCCTAACACTGGGGGGGACTGATATCGTGTTTTGACAGAGAGAAGTCAGGAATATTAGAATTATGAAACTATAATCAATAAATCTGCACGGTTTAATATTTTCCATTGGTGTGGATGTATGTAAGGTAAGATGAGGACAGTGAGGACGGAAGAGCATGAGAGACCTTGGCAGCTAAATTAGAAAGATGAATAGAAATGTCTCGATGCCATACGAATGTTATAATTTGTCATTAATTGTTCGATAAATTGTGTTTTATTTAATTAAAAGTTGAATGTCTTGTGCAGCTGTTGAACTATTATCTGGCCGTGCTTTTATACACTCTACACAATCAATGGGAATGTTAAGTGCAGTGTAAGAGGAGACAGCCACCAACACAAACAGTGTAAATAATTGTAGAGACACGTAACTTTTACTCCACAGGCAGTCAGCCAGCAGCTAAATGAAAGTGGCAATTCATTCTGCCTGTCTGGCCGAGTGCACATACAAATCCTGACAAAGCTGATGGGGAAAAAAAACCACTGTCATTATTAATAACACTCGCAATGCATCCTGGGATATAGTTTGTTTTGTTTTATTGTCAGGCATTGAATCGTAAAGTTCAGGTCTGCTCTTGGTCATATAAGAAAGAAAGTCTATACACTAACTATAAAGATCAGACACTGTGTGGGAGGGGGTGTCTGGGATATCCTGAGGGAGTTTCTGTCTTCTCACACTCATACAGTGAGAGTCTACGTTTTAAATCACACATCCCTGGAGATTCCTGGTTGTAGGTGTCAACCCTATTAGTTAATTTCACAGCACGAATAACCTGTGTGTGTGTGTAAGGCTACTGAAGCTTAGAAAAGAAAGAAAAGAAAGCTATGTTGAATATTTTTCCTGCTGTTTTTCAGTTTTTCTCAAATTAGCAGATCCTCATCTCTGCAAAAAGTTTGCTGTTAATTCGTCCTAATCCTTCACACCAGATTGATTACAGAAAAAACTGATGCCATGGTCATAAAAGAGAAAGAATTAGAAGAAGATTTATAAATCTTTTGAGGCTTCACCAGGCTGCTAACACTTCGAAACTGTATTTATCTTCCTGGAAATATCACTTTAAAAGTAACACATGCAGAGTTTAGGCGTTTTCAACATGTGGATATTTTAACATCTTTGTGTGATTCACATTAGGACTGTTCCTAATGTAATCACTGCCCCCTGTGCAGTCTTGTATGTCATTCATCTTTCTATTGTGTGTCCGGGACTTCTTTTGACCCTGACCACTCTAAAAATGTAGAATTATCCAATCATTTGAACACAGAACCCAATATGAGATAGAAAAGAAAAGGAAACCATTAATGCAGCAGGTGTGCATCATTCAGCACTCGGTTGCCATTTATCACTTCCTGCAGTGTAATCAGTGGATTCTGTGCTCTGATAACTTTTATCTTCCATAACATTATCTAACCTCTGTCATGCTCCTGTTGCTTATTCAAGCTCTCTCCCTCTGCCTGTATTGTATCTTTTACGTTGTTGGTTTTTCTCTCCTGTTGGTGTTAGTCTTATTTATGATACCTTTCATATTGTAGCTACAATCATATGTGAAGGTGTGCTTGGTTATATTTGTTTGAAAACATTGAGGGCTGTAGTCACTGAGATTCAGACCCAATTGTGCCTATGAACGCCTGCGTGAGAATTTTTTTCCATCTCTTCATTCCGTACATAATGTGAACGCAGCATAACACATATGGACAAACACATTTTCACTCACATTTACATCTGCAGGCAGTTTAAATTTGCCAGTTCTGCTCTGAACCAACATTTTCACTGCAGTTAACGGTTTGAGAGCAAAAGCTTTGTCGAGCTGAAACAGTAAGTCAATGAATCGATTAGTCGCACGACAGAAGATAATTTGTCAGCTAATTTGTGAATTGTTTAATAATTTCAGTCATTTCTCTGGTAAGAATGTAACATATTTCACTGGCTCCAGCTTCTTGAATGTACTTATGTCATTATATGATAATTAACTGAATATCTGAGGTCTGCACCCGTCAATATGTCATCTTGGGCTGCGGGAAATAATTTTTTGACATTTTAAAGATGAAGCAACAAATTATAATCAGCCATGTAATTAAAATGTACAAAAATTGCGAATTGAAGCCCTAAAGCCATTTAGGTGAGTAGCAAATATGTTTTGACATTATCACTGTCACTGTCTGGTAGGGGCAGTGTGTGGTTGTGTCTGTTGTGTAGTGTAGGTATGGTTAGGTTTTGGTAAAGGTTAAGAAAAGTGTTATGTTAAGGGTCAGTTATCTATAGGAAGGTATGAGGTCTGAGTAAATTTTCCCGGCAATTAATGTCAAGTTTATGTTGTCTAAAGTCTGGAGGTGGGTGTGTGTGTATCTGTAGACGTTCTCCATATAATCAGAGTGTTTTGTGATGGTTGATAAAAATTGTGTGACTCACAGGTCATCTGCAGCCGTGTTAGTGAATCATTGCGTGGCTTTAATGAACAGCTCATTAGATGGAAACCTCGTTAGTCATCTGTCGAAAGGGAGCAAATGATCCAGGGATGAGGAGAGGAATTTGTTCGCATCTATTTAATTGAAGGTGGGAAGTCGGGGAACATTGGAAAATGTGCCTTTGGTTTCGGCTGCATGAGAAAATATCACGATCTTCATTACAGCAGCTCTATAAATATAACCGTCCACAGGGAACGGCTCCTCACCTAAATATGACCCTGGAAAATGGAATGTAGTTTGAAAGTAATATATTTTTGAGGACATCCTGTGTTTGTGTAAGTGCAAACCAGGAATATTTTCTTATTTCAGGGCATAATGAGTGGTCACATAGCGGAAAGTACTGGATAATAACTTGATAACATTTCTCTCCCTTTTGCAGATTTGTGACAAGGAATGGCATTATTATGTTATCAACGTGGAGTTTCCTGCGGTGACACTATTTGTGGATGGTGTGACCTACGAACCCTACTTGGTGACGGATGACTGGCCGATCCACGCCTCAAAGATTGATACACAGCTGACTGTGGGTGCCTGCTGGCAAGGTCAGTGTGTGTATGTTTATAAATACAGCAGCTGTGGCGCAATGCAGAAATGTGTTCAAGGTATGAGAGAAGCTGAAATCAGACGAGGCCTGGATGCAAGTGCTATAACATTGTGCTGTGCGGTTGTTTACAGCTCTACTATAATCTCACAGTTTTACGTGCAGCAGCCTTTTCAGCTCCAGGTTATGGCGTTTATTTATTTGCTGCACATAAAATTAGGAATTCAGTTCCTATGGGCCTATTTTCAACAAAAGGAGCCACATCAGTACATTTTTATCACCCGAGTTAAAACCACAGTTTTTTTTCCCCTTATATAATTGGTTTATGACTGCATATTGACAGTTACAACTGCTTTAGTGTTTTTGTTTATACCATATACCAACAGATAATTTCCCCCTATGCATGAAAAGCATTCTGCTCCTGAATATCACAGGGTAACCTCGACTGGAAAATAAGGATTTGAACTCTCTGGCCCGGGGATGGCCATGTGAAGTGTCACTATAAAGTATCCGACCATGCATCCGCCCATCCATCCGTCCATTTTGTTCCACTTATCCAAGGTTGGGTTGTAGTGTCAGCAGGTTAGACAGGTTGTTCCGCAGCAACACCTTCCATCGCCTCCTGCAGGATCCCGAGGTGTTTCCAGGCCAGATGGGATATATAATCCCTCCAGCGAGTTCTGGGTCTACCCCAGGGTCTCCTCCTAGTTGGGCCTGCCTGGAAAACCTCCAAGAGAAGGCAGCCAGGAGGAATCAGGTATCTGAACTCGGTGTAAGGAAGCATGCAACTCCACTCTAAGCTTCCTCTAAATGTCCAAACTCCTCGACCCGTCTCTAAGGTTTAGCCCTACACAGAGCTCATTACCATTGGCGAGGGTCGGTATGTTGATCCACTGGCAAATCAAAAGCTTTGCCTTCTGGCTTAGCCCCCTCTTCACCACAGTGGACCGGTACAATGCCAGCATTACTGCAGACGCCGCACCGATCCACCTGTCCCCCTCCCACTCCATCCGCCTCTCACTTGCGAACAAGAGGCCAAGATTAAACTCCACCACTTGGGGCAGCAACTCATCCAAAACTTACATTCTCAAAAATGGAAAATAACTTAAAACAGACTTCCTACAGAAACACAATTAAAAGCATTTCAAGCAATTGTTGAAATGTTATGTAATCTTTTCAAAGGGATGACTACTTGAGCATCAGGAGGCAAAATTATCAGTCCACAGTTTGCTGGTATGATGGTGAAAAACCTGCTGTTTCAATATGCTAAGAGGAACAGCTCAACAAGATCGTGACACGTGGTAAACACAGAGAGTATTCATCAACGATGACACACATTTTATTTTCCAAATCACATTTGAAGCGCAAACCGAGAGGGAGAAGCCAGGAGACTCACTGTGAAGATAAATAAAGAGATTAAGATTTACACCCCAGGGCTCCTAGTGCTGCTTCCTCTTTGAAATGGAGAGCCCTGAGCTGAGTGGGTATCAAACTGGAAATTCTGTGTGTCAGCTCCAGCGGCAGCGAACGAGAGCGAGTAGTGATCACATTGGAACGAGGACGAGCCACCCTGCTGCCATGTTTATGAGTTGAATAATTACACCAAAGTGTTGTGCGGCTCGCCTAAATAACGCTTCTAACGCTCTCCAGCATCATCAAAAAGCCTCAATCCTGATGGTATTTTGGTTGCCGTTTTGAAAATTTCTTTTCTTCCGGTGTCTGATTGCAATTTTCTTTTTGGCGTCATCATTTTCCTTCTTGCTTCATCCAGCCCTCTCTTTCTGCCCCTTCTATGAATATCTGATCGAGAGAGAAAGCCCTGAAGGAAGGATTAGCCAGAGTGAATGGAGGACAACTTTGCCAGCTATTACATCCCAATGAAGCCGCTCTAAGCTCCACTAAGCCGCAACTGATAACTTTGCAGGCCATTAGCGAGCAAGATTGCCTTTCAGTCTCTCATTTCTCCATCCCCTTTTCCCTACAATCAACAACATAATGATGAGACATGTGGAACGAAAGGCATTCAGACTGTACTTTCACTGCCCCGAAAGCAAAGAGGAAGGCGCGGGTGCCTCGCCATACAAGGTTAACATGAAAATGGTTCGGTTGTTTGTTGTTGGCTTCTCTCAGCGGTTTTTCTGTAGCAGTAAGCTGCTGATGTGTTTGCACGGGGGAAATTGTGTTTGCTATCTCGTTTCATTGGAAGCAGAAAGGTGGGTGTGAAGCTTCAAAAGAAGCCGACAGTGTACACATGTTTAACCAAAGAGGAGGAGGCACGGAGGAGGCTTCAAAAAGAGCGTGGGGTGATTGTATGTGTATGAAATGAATGCATCAATCAACATCAGGAACTTTCATTTGCAGATGATGTAGATGCTTCTCAGTTCAGCAAACAGCGATACAAGAAAAGACCCATTGATTAACACTACTAAACAACCATAAGCATAAACAGTATTTGTCGGTTAAATTGATGGTGATCCATTAGAGCTTTCTCATTATAACTTGCCACGGCAGGAAAAGCACAAATGTCACTAATGCTAATTAAGTCTCTGCTTCTATTAAGTGTTAACAGTAACACCAGTGAACCAGCCATGAACAACAGGAGAGCCAAGAAACTGAAATAGCTGAAAGGCAGCCGTCATTATTGCCACAGTGTCTCAAAACATGCGTAAACAGGATCCAGTGGTGGGAGCACACACTGGAGTCTTTGGGTCTTTTTCTGAGAGATTACATATTTTATAGGGAACGTTTAAAAGAACACTGATAAATTAAAAAAAAATATATATACAGTATATCTGTGTGTGTGTGTGTAAAAAATGTATTTATACATAAGTATCTCATAAACATATGTCTCATACACACACAAATTTTCATGGAAATCGGTCGAGTAGTTTTTGCTATAAATCTAAATAAAGCAGATTAAATACAACCTCCGTAATGTGATTTTTAAAAAAGGTCTTTTTGAGTGGAAACATGATATATCTCACATTTACCCCCTGTTCTAATAATCTTACTTTAAGCCATTTTTCAGTCACTTTTATTTATTTTTTAAATCAAGCCATTTTGTTTTGTTTGTTGTTTGTCATGTGATTGGGTAAAACAACCACGTCCACAGCACCTTCTGTTTTATCTGCAATAAAAACCCGCACTACAGAAAATGTCCTTGCAACAAATGTGGACATAAAACTGTTCCTGCAGGGTTGCCGCCCCAGCTCTGTTATAGGTATGTAATGTAGTGCTATAGTGAAGTGCCACACTAAAATGCAACCTCAGCATTTTAGTATTTGATCACTGACAAAACTCAACAGTGTGGTTGATAATATCCTCTGGTTGTGATCTGGAAGTCAGATATTGTCTGTGAAGTGTAACTGTATCGGGGCTTTACGATGACCATCGAACTTGTGTAGCAGATTCAAAGCTTCTTCTCGTCACGCAGCTTTGTTGGTGGAGCAACTTTATTTGCACATACACATCCAGTAGTTTTACTTTTTGAGATTTGATGGGAGTTATGTGTTTAAATGTGTGCTTCTGCTTTCATTAATACATTAAAACATGTTACTCGCCAACACTGGAGCAGCTGTTAATATGAAGAAACGACTTGATTTACATTCACCTACCCTGCTACTCAACAGCATATTAAACATCACATCAGTATGCCAGCTTCATGTGTTTTAAAGGTTAATGCGTAACACATCACCACCATTACGCTCTCATTCACCACCAGTATCAGCCTCCACCCACTTCAAGATAAACACAATGAGAATATGGATTGATTCAAATATCTAAATCTGTTTATAATACACAGGTTATGTCTCCGGCTTTATCAGCTCTATACATCCATACATCCTTGTGTGATTCACACTCACAGAGCTGAGAGAGTATAGACGCCTTCAGGTACACTGGAATCTGCCGTTCATAATAACATCTGTCATTATCTACAGTTCCCCTGAGCCTCTCTGGGCAGAGTAGTTCCCTATACCAGGAGAGCATCACGTCTGTTAAGTGTCTGTCTGTCTCTCTATCTTCTCTTTCAGATCAAATTATTTTCAGACAACCTTTGATCAATGAAGCAAACTACTAACACTGTTCTTTGTATTCAAAAGTGGTCTTTTGAGAAACAATTAAAACCTTATTGTTAGGCTTCTTATCAAAAGCTAATACTTCAGGTAACTAATGAATCACAATAAGAAATGCCAGTTAGGTTATAAAGTACAGACATCTAAAGAACAGGTGTAATTAAAAAAACAGGTAGTTTTAAGCTAACGTTGATATATATGTGTGAATGTGCCATTTAATACAGTTTAGAATTTAAATATTGGCTGAGGTACATTCAGTTCTGATGTCATTTGCATTACTATAAGGAGATTTGAACTGAATACCACCCCTCACTAGAATTTGTCAAAATATTTAAGCCATAGCTGACCTACATTGAAAAGACTCGCACTGGAAGTAATTTGTGTTAAGGGTTCTCAGACCTTTATGATTTGATGGAAAGGACACACTTCATCAGAAGTGGTGAAATTGCACCACAGAGTAGAGCTGACCTGTCCCCGAGCAAAATCTGATATTTAGAAGTAAAATATAGACTCAGGGTCTGACTGAATTTGTGATGGAGCTGACACCATGGACTCCAGTGCTGTGAATCTTCACAGACTCAGAGACTCGGTCAATGTATTGACTTCCAGTAGAGGTTCCACTAATTTTGTATTAAAGGATCTATTTCCCTCTCGATGTGGTAGTTGCAAAGCATTTCATGTAAAGTGCACGTTACATCCATCAAAGCTCAATTGTAAACCCTGACAAGAAATGTCAGAATATCTACTGTTGAGCTAAGTGTTGGACGTGTTTGGTGTAGATTTTACTTTAGTATTGCAGATTAACGAATTAACCTACTCTTAGTTTTTTCTTTAAAAATATTATGCAGTTATTGTCCCCTGCACCTTTTGCTAGGAGTGTTCTGTTATGCTGCTGTTGTCATTGGTATTGCAGTGCTTGCACAGCGCATATACTAATATTTCCCCTTTAAATACCATGTGATTCACACACTATTTTCTTCATTTTGTTTCAGACATAAAAAAATCTCACATGCTGTTTTAGTGTAGTAAATATTGGATGCAGTTAGTGGCTGAGTGTTAGTTAAAGCTTATGTCAGGATAGAGAAAAACAGTTATCTCCACCTATAACACAATCAACCTACTTTAATAATCCAAAGACTGATAATGTTATTGATGCCTCACTTAATTATTTCCCTAACCTGTAGTAAACAGTTTTATATTCACAACCTAAAATATGTTGAAGTGAAAAAAGGACTATCTGTCTTTATATTATTTAGGTGAATAAGAATCTTTTTAACTTGATTTCAATTGGGTTCAGATTCACAGATGTTATATCCAGCAAACTGCAGTTGCAACACACATACTTCATCATATTCTCTCTAGTCTGTTTCTATCCAATTATCCTTTGCCACCCCACTTTTTAATGCTCCTCTCCTGCTCTCCACATCTTCCTGTCCTCTCTCCTCTCCTCTCCTCTCCCCCCTCCCCTTAGGTGGAGAGGTAGCCACCCCCAGGTTGACTCAGTATTTCCATGGCAGCCTGTCAGGTCTGACGATCCGACCAGGCCGGATTGAAACCCAGAAGGTTATCTCGTGTTTGCAGGCCTGTAAAGAAGGACTTGATATCAACTCCCTCGAGAGCCTGGCTAAGGACATAAAGGTTTGTTGGAAAAAAAGGAGACTGGGTTACCAAAGAACACACACACACTCCACGCACACACTCCACACTTTCAGCCTCAGACTGGTTGTATTGTAGCTTCTTACCATCCTATTGGCTCTGTTGAAGAAGACAGCAAATTCTCTTCAGGGTTCATGTGTCACCTTCTGTCCCGTTAAAGCTGTCAAGGCTGTTGTCGTTTGCTAAGAAACATTTCCTCATTAAGCCCAGATATAAATCATGTTGAGTTGTATTAACACAAAAGATTTTTGTGTTTGTGTTTCCAGTTCCATTTCAACCCTGCCCAGTCTGTGCTGGTTGTGGAAGGAGAGGATGTGGACAGCATCAACACAGCCATGACCAAGGTCTCCTACATCAACTCTCGCCAGTTCCCCACCGCAGGCCTCCGGCGGCTGCACATCACCACCACAGTGCAGTGAGTACACACACTGGAAATTAACTCAATCCCACTTTACAAACATTCACTCAGTTCCACATGTTCACATCTGCCAAGCCACTACAGTAGTTGAGTCTGTCTCTCAGTGTGTACGTGTACACACTGATTGTCTATATTGACCTTGACTCGGTGCAAGTTATGTCTCTCTGGTTTTTCATTACCAGGCTGTACAATAACTAAGGTGTATGTGCTTTAACAAACAACACATTTCAGTGTCACCTTTGCTTCATGCATTGAGTTGGCTGTTGTGAGGTACAGGGACCTGCTTGATGTGCCAAACAGATTTCATATTTAATGTGTCATGAAGGGCCATACTGTTTTATTTCTATCTCTTTGTGTTTGTGACAGACAGAGAGAACTGTTAATGCTGTGAATGTACTGGTTTCCAATTCAAACTTTTAACCCCAAACAACACACATCTTGCTGAAGGACTAAGAACACACTTTCAGCAAGAGTGAAAGTCTGAGGGAGTTGTCGGGTTGTTAAATAAAAGTGCAAGGTCTCTTAACTGTCCCTTGAACACTAGTGTGAAATGTTCTATACAAAATACATAAACCATGTTGGTGACAGAGGAGAAGTGGATGATAACATAAGTTACAAACAGCCGGAGGATTGGTGGCGCAGTAAAGTTAAAGCTCTGTCGGATGTGTTGTGTTTCTCAGAACTCCCAGTGAGGGCGGATCATTAGAGTAAAAACTATTAAACCTCTGAAGAGAGCATCTGGCCATTAAAGAGATTCAACCTGCTGCTGATTGGAACCCACCATATTGCTCCAGTCTTCTTTTGTTTTCTGTTTGCTCTCTCTCTCGCTCTGGTGTGGGTGAAATCTACATTTGCTCCATAAACAAATTAAAAATGACTGAAAGAATTTATTCAAATTGGTGTCCTGCCGTGTCCTGGTAGTTTACTATGATAATAATAACTATAATAACTATATTTATAGAGCTCTTTTTAACACAAAGTACAAAGTGCAGCACAACAAGAAAGCAAATGGTTAAATGGTTCTCTAATGCTACCATCAAGACAAAAATGTCAAGGGAAAAATGAAAATCGAATGGAAATGCAATCATAACTTATCTTACAATCCTTTTCTTGTACAGCTGGAGTGGTTATTTTCCTCTTTATGACAAGTTTTACACATACTGTTTATAATGCAATTGCATCGTAAACACAGCACCTTTAACAGTGGAGCGAGAGAGAAATTAAATGTTTCATCCCACTAAACCGTTATATTTTTTGTATACGTGTGTGTGTGTGTGCTCGTCCACGTGTCTCACAGTGTGTACGTTTAGCGTCTGCTCCCGTCCACACACCCGTCCAGTGCCTGTTCATTTTGTAGAGCAACAAACGCAGGCAGGTGAAATCAGTTTAGTTGTGCGCTGGTCGATAAAGTGAAACGAGCTGAAGGAGCAGCGGTGGAGTCTAACTCTGAACAACACTTCACAGCTCCCCTGGAGATAAAGACTGATACGTCCACCTTTACACACAGCACATACAGTCGGTTGAATCTGAGGAAAAGGAGATAATGTGTTCTCCTATTACACATTGTGGATACTTTAATCTCTGATATGTGATATCAGTCAGGTCTCGTTGGATTGTTTACAATACAAAACAAACCGAGAGGCAAATTCCAAATGAGCTGTATACATGTCCTACATCAACTTATCCCACATGGCTCGGGGGAAAACGTGTATTTGTAATATCAGATTTATATATAACAGTAACAGTACAATAACAGAATATAATGACGTTTATGAAATTGTGAATATTGTCATAGTTGCATGTTAACCTACTCATTGTCGCCTCAGAAGTTATAATCATTTACAACACTTTTTTCAGTCATAGTGATGGATCCTAAATTAATACATAGTTCTTTCAAAGTTTGGACAGTTTTCTTTATTTCTCTGTCTCTTCTTATCGGTTTAATGTAGGAGGGGCTCAGTAACAGAAGGGTGATGTCACACACCGTACCTTTTTGTACCAATCAGGATCTATCAACATTTCTTTTCTAACCTGAAAAAGAAGTCAAATGGAAAACATAGCCTTGCATATGATACACTTTGCTGTTTTACTTGTGGGCCTTTCCAAATTGCTGAGATGTCAGCGAGCTCTGGTTAACACTTCACTACCAAAAATCACTTCTTCCTCCCTCTAAAAACAGTACTTGTCAAGGCCAGTGCAGCACAACTGTTTTTTTGGAAAGGGGCACAAGAAGTGAAAATAGCTGTTTTATCTGGGTTAAACTAATATATTTTAAACAGGTGGTATTGGATCAGTAAGTAGATTTGTACCTAGTTATTTTTAAAGTACCGGAGGCATTTCCGATGCTGGTATGGGTTTTTGACCTTCTCTAAGTTTAATTACATTTTGAGGGTTGTTTGATCGCTTTCCATCAAACGCTTCATAAATAAAACCCAAAGATTTACCTCTGATCGTTGCTTGTTGGATGGTGACTACAGCAATGACACTGACAACCTATTTCCTCTGGAAGCTTGTGACTTAATGCATCTTTTATTGCTCCTGTCCAAAGTGTTGTGTCACAGGTGGCTGACCTGAGAGCTCATAAGTCCTCAGCAGAAACACTTTAGATTAGGATTGTTAAATTTAGTGCTCGATGTCTCCGTCCTGTCTCTGGCATGGATATAAGATGAACCTTGAGAGAGTCTCCACTCTCGCCAGATGAGAGATCGTGACATGAATTTCAAGACCTGGACTTATCATCTGTTCCCTCTCATATGCTTCAATACTGCGATATTTCAATTGCTGCCTGGGTGTGAGCTGTAAGGAGAATCTTCTCTGTCGACAGAAAATATATTCAAGTGAGAACTGTGAGAGAGTTTTTGACCATCCTCGTACAGTAAATGTGTTCACCATGAGAACAGCTTGACTCACTCCTCAGATACTCCCTTCACTCCGAGCAGGACCCAAGGTCAGGTTATAGATAAAGGGCCAAGTAGCAGTACATTGTAGTGTCTACACTCACGGACTTTCATATTTAATTCAGATGCCCAGACAGAGAGGCACCAACTCCAATTCTTCTGCGTATTACATCAGGTTCTAGACCTAAAGTTTAGGTATGCATGCTCTCGTGGATGTGCTGTTGGGATGGGTGACGCAAGATGAGGGACATAAATTGGGATGCTGTGGGAGACCTCTTCAGACTTGGGGGTGAAAATTGCCTCAATGTGACTGTATTTGCATTTGTATAGTGATCGTCTTCTGGTCTCCTTGATGCATCAAGCCTACATTAAAACCGTCTGCATAAGACATCAGCTGCTGCCTGAGTTCTCCTTTCACCAGCTTCCAGAAAACTTCCATCACAACAACTACTGTGGCTCATTAATTTGACTTATTTATTCACCAGTGTGAATGAAACCAAAAAGCCATTCTCATCAAACAACTAAATGAATGTTTTTGTCCTCATCAGACATCTTAATATGAGCTTTTCCAAAGTTATAAAGAGTTTTGGTTGTTTCACATGAGAGATGTTTGTTTTCATCCCTGCTCTTCTTACTGCTCTGTAGTGGCCAGTTGCAAGGAACATAATAGTAACAGGGATATTACATGATAAAACTAAGGATTCATGCAAGTTTTAAAATATTTTCAACAAACAATGTATTTTTATATTTTATGTTTGTTATTTGTGACAAAAAATAGCTCAAATACATGAGATTTAACACGACACAAGTAAAGCTAAATGAAGACATACATTAGAAGTGAAGTAGTGACCTCTCTTCTCGTCTCCCGTGTGTCAGGTGTTTCGGGGAGGACACGTGTCTCTCCGTCCCGGACGTCAAGGCAGTGGTTATGGTGCTGCCGCCCAGTGAACCGAGAATCACAATTACAGGATCTAATCGACTCGTCAGGCCTGCCGCTGACCTGCAGGGCCCGCTGGGTGTGGCACCCTTCAAGGAGCTTCACATCACCAGCACCGTAATGAAGGGAGGCAGCTTCGGTGGATGTGAGTGGAGAGGCTGCGGCACCGGCTTGTTACGATGCTCTCATGTCATAATGTTCCAGTTAATGTGTGTCGCTGTTAATGAACCAATTTACTCTTTGTGAAAAGATGTTTACAGTCTTTTCTTCAGCAAACTGCACATTCAAATCCCTGTTGCACATATTCCCATGCTCACAGTCCATAGGCCGGGTGTGATGGAGGTGATGCACAACCTGGACTACTGTGACATCCTGGTCATTGGAGAGGAGCTGAGCCCCGAGAGAGAGAGTCTGGAGATTCATCACAACGCTTTGTTGGGAAAACATCTGGACGCCACCAACTCCACCTCTGGAATTTCAATATATGGTAGAAAACTTCCATGCTCATTTTACTGTTCATGTGAACAGGAGATTCACCACATTTTCACTCTGTGTATTACACCAACATGGCAGTTTGTGTAGCAGTCAGTATAACATGTCTCCCCGTGTGTTACAAGGTGTGGACTCCATGGCTCACTATGAGCAGGCGCTGAGGCAGGTGCGCTACAGGAACTGGCGACCTGCCACTCTGACTGAGCGAAGGTTCAGACTCACCTGCTCCGAACTCAACGGGCGTTACACCAGCAACGAGTTCAACTTGGAGGTCAGATTGATGTTCTTCCTTTTTCCTCGTGCACTATTTATTCCTCCATTTGATCTTTGTTTTCTTGTTTCTCTTATTAATTAGCTTTTTTTTTTTTTTACATTTTATTTATTCATGTTTCGTGACTTACCCAGCTTCTGTTTTCCGACGTTAATGTCTCTTTGCCGTGTCGCTGCAGGTCGGTGTTCTCCACCACTCAGCGCCTGTGGAACATGTCAATCATATGGCAGCCCAGCCTCAGTACATGAGACCTGTCCATCACCCACTCATGATACACACTCCAAACTCACACATGTCAGGTAAGTAACAAAAGTGACTGCAGCAGGTCCCACAGTCTTTTCTGTGACTCGCTGCTGAGGAACAGGGCAGTTTTTATGTTTAACAAATACATACATTAATGGATGAGCTGTTTCATCACCAAATCTTAGCTGTGAAATTTAAGGGTAGAGTTGTATTGTTGAATATACCATAACAACAAAAGTAGGATTACAGCTGTAAGAGATAAAATTCTATTCAAGGCTCAAACCTTAAGCAAAAGGATTGTACAGTGAAAATAAGGCATTAAGAATGAGGTTTATTATCTAATACTTGAATGGCACTCAGTAGAGCACATACATTTCCCCTATGAAACCTGCAATAATCCCAGTGTTTTGGTATAATCCTGCTAACAAACTGACAGACAAACAAATGCAGATGAAAACATAACTTCCTTGGCAGAGGTCAAACTAAACGGAGACCTTCTACTTCTCTTCTTCTCGTCCAGGAGCCGCGCCACCAGCAGCCACAGCAGTGATCGTGGTTTGCATCGCCGCCCTGGTTGTGATTGTGGTGATTGGTGTGTACAGGATCCACACCACACATCAGGAGGGGTCCAGAGAGGACGAGGACGAGGTCAAAGACCCCGAGGTGGACTGGGACAAGTCTGCCCTCAACATCACCGTCAACCCCATGGAGGTAACTCAGAACCTGTTGACATTTTTGGCTGTTTCTTTAATTGTCTTCACAATGGACCATGTCACCAAATCTGACGTTTCTGATACTGTTTCCCTCTGATTTTTCTTAACTCTCTGGAATTTGTTGCAAGTTGCGATAACCAGATTTAGGATTTTTAACTAAATCACTCTGTTCTCTAGAACATGAGAGGAGCTCAAGCTGTGGACGAGGAGGTAAAAGAAGAGAAGCAGGTGGAGGAAGAGGAGGAGGACGAAGAACAAGGGTTGACGAGTGCTGAGTCAGACAACAGTGACGAAGATGAAGAGGAGGAAGAGGAAGAGAGAGAGGAGATGAAGAAGAGGAAGCAGAGGGGAAGACTTGAGTGGGACAGTTCCTCCATAACATACTGATCACACACACACACACACACACACACACACACACACACACACACACACACACACACACACACACACACACACACACACACACACACACACACACACACACACACAAATATATACCTACATATACACAACAGTCTCTGCAAGTGTGTCGCTCCGAAGTTGTTATTTTTAATGAAACATCACCCTCTGCTGGACAAAGTCAGAAGAACAGAATCAGCTGCTGCCTCTCAGCGTCTGTATGCACATGAATTAAGATTCACATCACAGTCAGTGAGGCAGAACAAAATACATCAGACAAGCACAGCCCTTTCATTAAGTGTGCAGAATTAGTCAGAGTTTCACTGATAACACTGAACCTCAAACTCGCAAACGATCAAGAGTGAAAACTGAAAAATGGCGACACGAGGATGATTTGAGCTTTTACGTCCACATTTAATATTTACAGTTACGTGTGTCCTCAGATTCGTTTTGTATTGGTTCCTCTCTAAAGAGATTGTCAGCAAGACGGCGAGTTATTAACAGATTTAACAGCGAGATGTATCCCCGTACATATCCATTGATAAATGTATCCATTAAACCTTTTTAATAGAATTCCTTCAGCCTATTTAGTAGAAATAAAATAGCTGTATTGTCACTAAGTGTATAACCTCTGTTCTCATCGTTAACTCGACATCTGTAACACTTTTCTGTCTCTAACATGTGTGTGATCAGTGCTTTCACCAAACACATCACAGTGCTGTGGTTCTGTGGCCTGGAGACAAGAGAGAAATCTGCATCTTTTACATTAATATTCCACATTAATCCTGATTTACACACAAGTCAAAGATCAATTATTGTCTGTTTAACATATATTTTGCATTTGTGTCCTGTACCACTCCGGTGGCCTCATGTAGGGGGAGATCGGTTCTCTTTCTCTTTCAGCAGATGAAATGTTGTGACTATTTACTATTGAAATCTACTTCATGAAAACCACTAACCCTTGTTTTTAATTCCATTCAAACAAAGCCTTCTATGCAGTTAAAGATCCAGTAAAACCAATTCACAGACACTGAAAGTCCAACCATTTAGACTTTTAGAGAATCAGTGCCTGACTGGACCTTTGTTGCCCAGTATGGGTCAATCTCAAAAATATGCCTGATCTTACACTACCCATAATGCATCTCAGTTGGACATCCCTGCAGCTTAAAACGTCAGTATAGTGCAGACCTGTAGCAGAGCTGAGACGATGTGACTTCTTGATGTGACATGGCAAAGTTCCTCTTCTTATCATGGATGGATTTTCAAACCACTACCCACATACCCAAATACTACACAGGCCCTTCAACCACGCAGCATATGTCACTTTAAAATTATATTTATTTATTTTTACATGTTAAGACAACAGTAAGTGTCAGATACAGTTTTAACACAATGAAAATGTATAATAAAATGATTTCATTTCATTTACCAAACATTCAAACTATTTCATAATCATGCAACATTTCATCCAATATTTAAAGACGTAGAAATACTTGAAACTTTAAGAATATATTGCCTAATAATAAATCTTACAGCCAAGGGACTCCATTGGCTCCAGGACTCTGAGCATGTGCCCAGATGTGGTAAACCATCATTGCATCAAGTGTCCATCAGAATCAGGACAGTTTCCTGGACAAACTGATGACATCTACAATTCTGCATATTTCCAACCAATTACTACAGTCTACATCGTGAACCCCGCAAATTCAGAGCTTTATTTTCCTCTTTTTGCCGCTGATGTGCAGATATCAGATTGTTACCATGGAAACATCTAAGGGGGGTTAATGTTTTATGTTTGAAATAGTCCGTCTTTATTTTTGTGAAACGTCTAATTTAGAATAAACGCGGATCAAAATTTAGACGGATGTGTCTGACAGAGTGTGAATCAGAGGAACTTTGCTAAATGTTGCTGGAGAAGAGAAGCAGAGTGATTGTTTGTTTTACTGGCGTCCTCGGTCCTGCACAACTTCCCCAGAACCATGAGCAGAAATTTCACTGATACTGATTCCATCTTGTACCATTCATCATAACAGATTTAATGAAAGTTCATTCCTCTCCATGCCGGTATCGTCCCTCTGAGCTCTCTCTCTCTCTCTCTAACTGGTTTGTGTCCTCCCTCCCTCTGTCAGCCTTTGAGAACCTGTGGTTGTGATGTCATCATTGTGAAACAACTGCCTTGCTCCCTTTGTCATATTGTGCTTCTGAAAGATTAAAGAGAAAAAAAAAATAAAGATTCTTTTACATATAAAAACAAACCCTGTAAAAATGTTCAAGACAGTTATTTTATATATCCGTTTCTTTTTCTTTTTGTAAACAAAACGGTTGGGATCTCTCTCTCTTTAGTGGTCGTCCCACTGCTTTCTGTATATTGACCAATAAAGACTTGTTTTAGACTCTACGGCGCCTCTCGCTCTTCTTTGTACAGTAGACGTCTTGAAATGACTCACGGTAAATTACATAATTGATAAACTGTCATCGTGGAAGCTGGCGAGCTGCCTGGGTTCCTCACATGCTGGAGCTGACGGGGGTTTTACATAATGAGCTCACACAGACAGAGAGCGGAACAATCTCCATGACATCCATGCATTTGTTCACACTGTTTGTTTTTCTGGGCCAAAAGACTGAAATATTTATACAACAGTTTATGAGAAATTCATATTTGAAGCCTCATTGTGCTTAATCCCACAGCCATAGACAAAAGATTTTCTAAACCATTCAACAAAATGTTTTCTGTCGTGTCTGCCCTGTTGTACAAGTGAACACCAGTCACTTCTGTGTACTCGCATTTGGCTTCTCTGTAAAACCTTTATTAGAGCAGTAAAAAACACTCAAAGGGAAAATCTGTGTGTGAATGAAATTAGCTGTTTAACCGTGAAGGTGGACACTTTCCAAAGGATCCCAACTAGCTCTGAGGTTAGATGCAGAAAGAAGACAAAGAATAGAAACATACATTTTAATCAGGAGAGACGTTTGACCCCTTGTGATGTCATCAAGGTTCGAAAGTGGGCGTGGCTGTGCACAGTATATGAAACCTCAGGATGGTCGATGGATCTATAGAGAGCAATGAGGATCTGAATGAGATGAGTGGAGACTGATGACTGAGGAGGAAGAGGAGGGTCGCAGAGAATCGCTGAAATAACACCTGACAGCACCAGAGAGGAGAACAGATTCAAACGTTGACAGCAGCGACACGATTGGCTGATTGAGATCATGGCCAAATCTGATTGGATTACAATAAACACCCAAGCTGATTAGAGGCAATGAGAGTGAGGGAGAAAGAATGAATGAACGGGTCATAGAGGAAGTCTTCCTCATTAAACATGTGCTAAACTTCTTCTCTGTTGTAAATTGATTAATTATTATTAGTAGCAATCCACAGGTTCACCTACACATTATAGACAATAATTAAAAGAGTAACTGAGTGCAAGTAAATTGTGTTAAACCTCCCGTCACAGATTCAAATATTTTGATTTCAGAAACCGTCACAAACTTAAGTTTTGAGGAAATAAACGGTTTTATATAAGCTCATGCAATATTGAAATATTTGCATTTAATGATGTAACACGATGTAAGAATGTGGTGAGTCCTGTCATGAGGAAAACAATTCATTCTCCATAGTGAAGTGTGTCTTCAGAATTGTCACCGGTGATGTTATGGTTGAATATTCAAAACACATGAAACTGGAACAATGAGCAGATGTGTGAGTGTGTGTGTGTGTGTGTGTGTGCATGTGTAAACACACACAGAACAATCATTTTAATTTCTAAGATCATATAATATTAGATGTGACAGTGTGCCTTCACTATCGTCTCTCCTGTATTTAATCCACACACAACAAACTGCAGTGAAGAGTATTTCTCCTTCTGGACTGTTCCGTCTGTCAAACATCCCATTACAGACATTTGATGTAAATGAATTCAGCTGTTTTTCTCTGAGTTCATCTCTTAGATTCTCTGACTTTTCACTTCTCAGACTTTGCAGCTCTGCTCGAAGCAGCACTGAGTATTCATGTCGACACTGTGCAGCTCCCCGAGGACGTGAGAAACACAATCAGCTAATTAGCAGCTTATTGGGCCTTTTTAACTGATGAGCGCCGCATGTTCAATACCACTCTAATGGACCCGATGTGACTAACTGCTAATAACTTTGTTCAGCTTTTTACTTGACTGGTTTTCTTCGGTTGTGGAATCTCGTACTTGAATCTCTTATTATTCTTTTCTTCTTCATTTTATTTAACCAATTATGATCCAATCAGGATGATTCACTGTGTATTCACAGCATCTAATAACTAATTAAAATCAAACTCTTCAGAAATATGAACGCTTGGACATACATCAGTGTGTTAAGAACTACTTTAACGGATAGAAATCATCTTTGAAAATGTTTTTATTTGACTTTTACTTTTTAGTTTGCTCCATATCCCATCTCCTAACAAGGAGGAGGGGGGATTTGTTTTACCCTAACTGTAGCCAGCCACCAGGGGGCAATGGTTACGCTTTGGCTTTGGGGGACACGTCATATTGTCCATCTTTATATACAGTCAGGACTCATGACTCATAAAAAACAGTGCAGGACATCACTGCTGTTTATTCTGCAATTTCTCCAAATCATTTGTTCATCAGAAACACTTGGAAAAATGTCCATGTGTTTTTTTTATCGTGGTCTTTATTTCCGCTCTGAAGGCAAACTGCTCCTCCCCGGAGAGAAGTGTGTTGTGTTGTGTTGTGGAACCTTTCACACCTCAGCTTCCTGTTCAAGTCCCAGAATAGAAACTAAAGTGCTGCTTTGGTGCCTTTTGGCAACTGTCAGGGTTAAATGTTTGAAATGAAGCCAATGCAACCGCAGGGTCTGTGTGTGTGTGTGTGTGTGTGTGTGTGTGTGTGTGTGTGTGTGTGTGTGTGTGTGTGTGTGTGTGTGTGTGCATCATTTGGACAGATATAGAAACAAACACTGTTTTCCTTCAATTTCACAATCAGATATTTTTCTGTGTTTATAGTATTTCACAGGTTTTAGATTTTCGTACATTACACATTATAATTACACAAATTGTGTGGGTCCTTTGCAGTGGTGGGAATGTTATTTAAAAACATGATTCAGCTCCAAATCCTTCTGCTGATAATATAAAACTTTAAAAAGTCAACTGTTAAAAAGGACTTTAAAGGTTCAGTGAGCAGAATTTAGTGACATCTAGTGGTGAAGTTGCATGTTGCAGCTGAATACCCCTCACCTCACCCTCCTCTTCCAAACATGAAAGAGAACCTGTGGTAGCCTTCAGTCGTCATAATAGCTTTAAAAAAAAAAGGTTTTTAGTTTGTCCAGTTTGGGCTACTGTAAAAAACATGGCGTCCTTTGTAGAGAGGACCTGCTCCAAATGTAAATATAAAGAGTTTCAATATAAGGGTCCGATTCTAGGGTAAAGAAAACAACAATTCGACAATTTAGGTGAAACACACTTGTGAAAACATCATTATGTTTTTTTTTAAATTAAATTTCGGCCAAAAGATCCCTTTCACCTAAATCTCACACTGAACCTTTTAATTGTTAATTATGTTGCAGAACCTTTACTATTTAAAGGATTTTCCACCTTTAAAATGTTCATGTAGCTTGACTACATTAAAGAGTTGGTCTTCTTACAGGGGTGAGACCATTTCAAAAATGTAGAATAGTTTAAAAAACGGGGATAAGGTCACACAGTTCTATAATCTCCTTTGAGACATTCATGATGTAGCACCTAGTGTTCACATGAAAAATGGCAGGAATGCTGGTGTTGGGAATTTAAAAAAGAATCCAGGATCTATAATCTCTTGGGAGGTGAAACACATTGATCTCACCAGAACTTAATTTAAACCCTGATTCCCCCGATGGAGAAATGAGTTCCTCAGACGCTTCCTGTTCCCTGGGGAGAGCTCCTGCTGTGGGAGCTCACCTCTGGAGACACGTTTTGAAACCAGCCTACTTTCTCACCTCTGACAGCTGATCAGTCACTGCAGGAAGTGGGTGGATGTGTTACTGACCTTAATCCAACGTGTGACAGATGTGAGGGGAGAAGGCTGCCTAAGATACTCACTCATCCTCTAGGCAGTTCTGATCAAGCTCATGAGTGTTTGAGTGGTGAAACATGTGCCATCATTTACTCTGAAATTTCACAACACTGTTGGTGGCCATGACACGAGAGGCGTCTCTTTCTGATCGTGATTATTATGTCAGATACATCTATAAAAACACAGTAGATTCTAATGATGTGCTTCATAAACATTAACTGTCACATGTGGAATAGTCGAGCACAGAAAGTGAACAGATGTAACAGAAACAGACAGTGTGATATCCACCGGGATTAAATGTCCAATAGAACCTCAATGATGCAGAAAGGAAGTTTCTTGTTCATCATTTCCACACAGACAGTTTGTGAGAGGGGGGGGGGGGGGGGGGGGGGGGGACTAACCTTTCACTGAGCTCACAGAGATATGGTTTGTTTTATAAACCATTATAATGAATGGTTCGATTGATATATATCATAATGAGCTACAGTAAGTATTGCCAGTGAAGTCGGCAGTGGATCAGCCTTTAGGATTAACTGTGGGACCAATACTGTTTCATTCAGCCCTGTTTTTCATTTGTTAGTTGGCAGGATCACACAAAAACTACTCAACCGATTTCCATGTAATTCTGGCAATGATCCACATTCTTTAATATTGTGAGATAAAGCGTTTTTTAAACATTTAATTCAATGATCTTGTTGAAAAAAATCAGTGATGTTTAGAGGACCGATATTTAGAAATGTGTGTAGTTTGGTGCAGATCCAAACCAAAATCTGGATTAGTGAAACGTGGTTTCATGAGGGGACTGTTGGGAGTATTATATTTCAACATTATTGGTTTTCTGGTTGACTGGAAGTATTGTTGTTTCTGTTTCCTTTGAATGCTTCCCATTAGCACCATTTCCATAAATTTGAAAGTCACTTACTATTATCGGATGTTAATTGGGATTAACATGAAACTCATATTCCCAAACACTAGTCAAACTTCTGTTTAAATTATGCACAACTATAATTATGCTTTGCAAATAAAACAGCTACGTGCTCTGTAAACCAAGCTCAGTTTGTGTTTACAGCCTCGTAAAACGTTATTTAGAATAGTTTTTTAACTTTAGACGGCACCGTCTGTGAGCTGCTGTTGGTTTATCACCGTCTGTCGTCACACAGAACTCTGTCGTAAATAACCTGGTTCTCTTGTGCGACCTTATCAAAGTTGAGCTCCTGCGTCCTGCACAGTTTTCACGTCAGTGTGCAATAAATCAAGCTGTCTGTTGATCAGTCCTGATAAATTGTGAGCGTCTGATCTACAGTACAGTGTCTGGATGGTGAGGCTGCGGAGCTTCATTACACCGGCTGTCTGCTATTGATCTCTCCAACATCAGTCCCTCGTGTGTTTCAGACGTGGCGAGCCAGACCTGATGTTGCTTTAGTGAGCGTCTGATCCCACGTTGTGCAGCAGAAACATGAAGCCTGGAAACTCACCATGCAGCTCTCACCAGCGTCCGTGTTCTCACCCTGTCTGCTCCCTGCAGTTTTTCCCTCTCAGACGTCGAGCGCATCAATACGTCCCCAGCTGAGTGTGAGAGTGGGAGCTGTATTTACAGCTGCAGGAGCTGATGGGCTGCACGTTAGCGGCTTACTTTCTCAAGTGGAAACTGCACACTTGACAATCGGGAGAACTTACGGCCAAATAGTTTACGGCCCAATTTTCCTTGTCAGTGGCTCCTTCTGTGGATAAAATACTCCCCCAGACACTCAATGCTGAGAGTGTGTCGGCCCCCGAATGAACCACCAGGCTGGTTTGCATCTTAATGCAGCTCTGTGTGTTGTTTCTAAGTGTCAGATGTATTTCTGGACAACGCTATTATCACCCACATTCCTCAAAAGCATCTGCTGTGATGTTTTAAGACACAAATGTCGAAGGGAAAGAAACACAGGGATCCTTTTTTTCAAATTCACTTGGCTTTTTATTCACATTTCATATCAGCTGACGTCTCCACGGCACCGTCTGTCCATACATTCTACAACTTCTCTGAAATGGTTCTTCTTTCCCATCCTAACTGATGGAGACAAGAGGGGGGACCACCGCCATCACAAATAATAACAATAATAATTATAATAGTCATAAAAAAATAATAATAAAAGCAGCATTGAATCAACCAGTTCTGATTTCTCTCTCCCTTCATCACTAGCATCTTTGTATTACATTTACCTGAATGTAACCATCACTGATCAGTTTTAAAACATAGAATTAGTTTGTGATAAGTAAACATCACCATCATCATCATTCACCATCAGAATCAGACTCCACACTCAAAATAACATTAATAATATTAATTATTAATAATAATAATGATAATAATAATGTAGGATACAAACTCAGAAGTAAAAAAAAGTGACTCAAGCTTTTTTAGGAAAGAAAATTGGTGTGTGTGTGTGTGTGTGTTGGTCAACTGCATTTTATTCTGAGCCCAAAACACACCATGATGCCGCTGCAGTAGCAGCAACCTTGCTGTGTCCTGCTCAAGCCTTTATCTTAGATCCAAAGTCTAGATCTGCTTAGTTTGTTTGTTTGTGTGTTTGTTTGTTTGTTTGTTTGTGGTCATTAAGACAGTTGTGTGAACAGCAGACAGACACTGTCTGGTACCAGCGAGCTACAGCAGGGTGCCACAAACATCAGCAGGGAGGACAGCTCCTGTGACTGCCAACAGCATGTTAGCACTGGTTCCACAGCGGCACGTCTTGACCCACAGCTCCCACAGCTCCCACAGCTCCCACACACACACTCGTGCCCCTTTCAGACATGTAGTGATGACAGTCTTAATAAGCTGCAGCCACAGTGTAACACAGTGCAAGTCTGAACTGAATATTGTCACAGTCACATAAAGGCGGCAGCAGCACAAACTGTGCAGATTAAAAGTGTTTGAAGCTTTTTCCTACGAGACATTTATGGTTCACATTAAAAATATGTTTTTCCTCTTCTGTGTTGAGCCAGTTGATGCCACATACAGTATCTCCATCCACCAATCAGGATCAAGTAGCATTTGTGCTCAAATGTGATAGTTGTTGTTTTCTTTAATCAAATAATTCCCTATCAAATCTGATCAAACCTCACGTACCCAGCTTTGATACAGTGGATCAGGTGAGTTTCTGAACTTCAAACTCTCAATAAATAACAACTGAACCGCTTTTTTTCATCTTTGATTAATGTTTGTTAGATTAAAGTTACAGAGGAGTATTTTAAGATCTGAAGCCAGGTTGTTAAGCAGTTTTCGTTAAAATGATGTCACGTCAGATCAGACTATAAAACTATTTTCTATTCCTTTGAGGTATGGGGCAAAAAGTGATCCTTAATGTTTTAGGTGTTATTCATGATGCAGCAAATGTAGCATCCTGTCCTGCTGCTGTGTTGGATGTTTCAGTAGAGGACAGGCCACATCAATAAACTGATAAATGATCCAATTAATGAGTGAGAAACATTAAGACTTAAGAATTAAGAATTTTAAAATCCATCACTGATACACTTTGATTTCCTTGATTACTTTTTCACTCCACTGCTCTGTCTCACTCTGCTGTCTGGTACTTTAATTTCTTAATGTTTTATTTATAACATGTCTGAAAGGGGCTAAACTATCATCAAACCTCCGCATGTAGCCAGGAGCTCATTCCCCCTGATGATTCCATCTACTCTGTGTGCAGTGGGAGCTTTAGGTCGGGCCCCCGAGTCGTCACATAAAAAAGACATTAGTGCTAAAATGCTGTTGGACGTCTGGGCTGTCACCTGTGCCAGTGGAGACTGTGGACACACTCTGTGGTTTCCAACTTCAACACACTGTCCCTGACTGTACGTCAGAAAGGCCTCCGAGGGTAGGATTAGTGTGCCTTCTCGTCGCAGTTCTCACTCTCATCACTAGGTGGTGGTGTTCATCTTGCCACCGTCTCCCAGAGGATGGGCTCACTCTGATGGGAGCCCATCGTCAATAATTTATTTCAGAAAAATCCCAAACTAATGAAAGAGCAGCTTGAATATCCAAAAGAATCTGGAGCTGTCGTGTCCTCTACATGACGGCCTGGACCTCCGCCGTCAGTTCATCCACCGTCCTTCCATCCATTCCTCTTCGTACAAATCCATCGGGTGTTGAGCTTTGGCGCTCTCAGTGTGGACATTCTTCCATCCGTCTTCCGTGTCTGCATCTTTTTTAAATAAATGTGTTTCATCAGTCCACCCTTCGACTTCCTGGTGGTCTGATTCGTGGCGTTGTTCAGTTGGTCCTGCTCCTGTCAGTCACTGGTACTGGAGGTAATTTTTGAGGGACTGAGGAAGAGGGAGGCTCTCGATCTCCTGAAGCCGCTCCCGACCCAACGCCAGGCGGGCCGCACGCCGACACAGGTCCATCAGAGGAAGAGGCTCGGCTGCAGAGAGGGAAGTAGAGAGAGATGGTATAAGTCTGAGAGCAAACTTGAGATATGTCATGAATTGATTTGCCTGTATGTTTGTGTTTGTACTTGCACCTCTGTCTTTTTATACATGCATAATACATCCTTATATTTGTTATGCATGAAGGAGTTCCTGAGAGATCTATATAGGCACCTGTATTTGAACTCATTGAATAAAGAACACCATCTGTCACAAGGACTTTCTGTCCTGTTGAAAAGCGTATTCAAACTATTATATTATTAAATATATATATATATACACACTACTTGATCAAGAATTTTTGGGGCTTTTGTGCAGAAGCACAATGTTTTTGTTACACAGCCACTTTCTAATCTCTACGAGTGCCGGGTCAGCCTCTCGTCCCTGACCTTCACCTTCACACGGGGATGAAGGAGGTAACAGATACTGGAGGCTGCGGTCTGAGCTGCATGACACAGACCACAAGGAGGAGGAGGAGGAGGAGGAGGAGGAGGAGGAGGAAGGACTATGGTCAGAAGAAACCTGTCTGAAACCAATGTTGGTGTAGCTGTTGTCTCTTGGTCCATAGTTGTAGAATTGCCCCATTTTATGTTATTGACAAATATTTTAGCAGCTTCTAAAGAGAAAACTCCCAAAATTTCAAATCTAAAAAACAACGATGCAAAAACAGCTTGCTAAATTTGCCTCCAGAGCCTGATTGATTAATAGGCCTTGGCAGAGATGTATGGTTGACTTCCAACTGGCTGTTTATTTGCTTCCTCTGCTCCCTACTCTTTGTCCTTCTCCCTTCGTTGTGTGTTAGCAACCTGGCCTCACAGCTTTGATTTTATAGTGTCATCTGTTTTAATTAATGGTAATGACCACATCTGATTGGTCTAATTACACAGCACAGCGGAGTGGGAGGGGGGGGAAGGATTGAGGGGGGAGGAGAGGGACGTATGCAAAAATGAACTCCGTGATCCAACAAACCCCCTGCCCCAAAACTCCCCCCCCCCCCAGAGGACACACGCTCCCAGGCAGGCACATACTGTCCTGTGTACACGCATGCTTTACTGCACTGTACATACAACAGCCTTTGAGCTACATGACTCCCGCAACAACACAATGGCGCCCGACCATCGGTGGAGAAGAAATGCAGGGAAATTAAGAAGTGGAGCAGAACAGCAACAAAAGGAAGTCACTCAGATGGAAAAGGGAGGGGTGACAGAAACTGTGACAATGAAGAGGAGGGATGAAAGAGGCAGAGTGAAAGTCAATCATTAGGAGATAGAGAGACTGTAACAGGCAGGAAACGTTTGAAGTGTAAATGTGTAAAGTTGTAAAAAATAAAGACAGAGACAGGGGAGATACCCTCTGAGATAAAGTCTTTATCTGGAAACAGGCGGTAATTAGTGGTGTGGATCATCATTTTGAGGTGGAAAAAGCTACGAAGTACGAAGTCTATGAGTCTGGGTCTGGGTCTTCCTACTGCTCTTACAGGACAAACACACACGCTGCCATCACCTGTTGTAATTCTGGACATCCTCTGATGCTGCTTGTGTTCAAGGTTAAACCAACAGGACACAGCACAGTCCAGCCTTTACTCACACACACACAAACACACACACACACACACACACACACACGCACGCACGCACGCACACGCAGACAGACATGCTAACTGTGTCCTTGCAGTGTCTCTGTCACATTAATGCTCATCCACGCCCACCACAGACACACTTGTGCACAGTCACGATGACATAAGAGCACAGATGATTTTAAGTTTGACCTCACTTTGACTCTCCCATTACGCTGCTGCCACTACGGGAGCTGCTTTCATCTCAGCTGATATGAGGCACAGTGGATGAATGCTGCTGTGAGGTGCCTGAGCCATCAACACGACATAGAAATCCATATAGTAATTTTCATTATAAAGTAAATCAGACCCATATTTTTAGCAGGAGAAAGTGAATGTTATGTTTCAATCAAAAACCCATCACAACATGACAGCACATTGTACTTGCAGTGGTGCAGCATTTACTAGATATGATGCAAGTCCCGAAGATAATAATAGAGACAGTGCAGATGTTGAGCTCTGCAGATAAGCTGAGACTGGTTGCTCAAAATTATTATTATTATTATTATTATTATTAGTAAAGCAATTTACTGCTGCTGCTATCATTAATAACACCATTACATCCAAGTATCACTTTTATTATTTTCATTATGACAACCAGTCTAGTTAAAATACGATAATCACACTACTCTCTCTCCCCTCTCCCTCATTTGTCTTCTCTCACCCATCAGTTGAGGCAGATGGCCGCCCACATAGAGTCTGGTTCTGCACGAGGTTTTCTATAAGACTGTGAGGCATCAACCATATATAAGATATTTGAGATAATATTTGTTGGGATTTGGCTCTGTAAATTTCCCTTTCAAGTGGTAGTGAAACATATTCTCCTGTACAAATGGAGACAGTAGGAGACATTTCTTTAATCTACATACTTGGTGAATGACTCCCAAAATGAAGATTTTTTAAGGGACTGGTTGATCAATTGGAAGTTGGTCATTGTACAGCTCCAAGTCTCATCCGTGATTACTGCGGTATGCGGTATTAAGGGTTAAGGGCCGGTAATTTGTTTCTGAGACACTTTTCATCTTATTTATTGAACTCCCGATAGCCTTCAATAAAAAAAAAGTAATCAAGCGAGTCGTGGAAAAGTGTTTTTTACCAGGTTTAATTACCTGCTCTGACTCCTACTCCCACTAATTCTGTGTGTGCTGCAGCCCACAAACTGGCCACTTTGTTCGCCTTGCTGAACTAATAAGCTTCAAGTGGAAAACCATGATTGTGATGGTTGAGGTGTGGTTTATGGGCTGTAAGAAATGCATAATGAGTGTCCTCACAAAAGGTAGAAGTGTACAAGTGTGTGACTTGTGTGCATGTTGTGTGTATGTACCTGTCAAAGGGAGCAATTGTCCACCAAATCCCATTAATTAGAGCGCTGGTAGGTTCTCTAGTGCTCAGTAATGGGGAGACAGTTTCAGCAAACAACACTGTGGCTGCAAACTCTCTGTCTCTCTCTCTCTTTATGTCTGTCTTCCCCTCTCCAGAAAAACAACTTCAAATAATACAAATGGAAAATAGACTGAAATAGTAAAAATTCACTGGTTTTTGTCAGTGCGACGTCTCTTAATTAGCCGCCGTTACTGAAATGAGAGTAAAAGATCAAAATACACTCAAACCTCCTGGAGTCATTTCTTCCTCAGTGAGAAGTGAAGCATCCAGAAACAGCCCAGCTCTGGCTGCCAGGTAGAATGTCAGGGATACTTTGTATGGAGCCTCTAGAATGCATTATTAATACCCTCACAATGAATTCTAATTATAACCTAATGTGTTGTAATAGCTTCTATGAGCCTTTATTGTAATGCATTAAGTCTAGATGTTTCAGACATAACAACAGCCGCAAAGAGCCGCAGAGTGTCGAGTGGAAACCATCAGTGTTCATCACAGACTCCTCTCTCACACACAGGAAGCAGCATTACCTTTCTTATCACTTAAACTTCTGAAAAATAAAAAGATTGACTATAATTACTTGTCTTTTTTTTATTTCTGTAATCATACTTATAAGTGTGGTTATTAAAAATCATCATATTGCATCAGAAAAGCTTTCGACATCTTCTAATCTTTATAATCATCTTTGAAAACATTTTTATTCACAAGTGCCTTTAACCAAACTGTTTTACAAAGTTTGAATCTATTTTTATGTGATTATTTTAATTTCTACTGAATTCGTATTATTTTTCTCTTTTTGTATTTATTTTAATCTTTTTACCTATATTCTGCTCTTTTTAATATATTTTATTTAGCTTGGAAGTTCTTTTTAACTGTGCTTCATGATTTAAGAATTGTTTTCTTTACATTTTGTCTCTGTGTTGTTTTTACAGCACCTTGATTCTACCACTGCGTATGAAACGTGCTTTACAAATACAACTTCCTTGCCTTATTGATGTTACACATGTTACAGTGTGTTAATGTAGCTGTACAGTGTAATGCGACAGGAAGTATTTCGCACGTACCAGCTCATAATATTATTCTATCTTTAGGGGATCCTTTCTATAAGTTGGCGTTCTCTCCACGTTAATCACAAGCTGCCCTCTACATTTCTACAGTGGCCTTGTGTTGCATTATACAAGTAATTAGCAGGGTTAATGACTTTCATTGGAATTCTCGGTGCATTAACAATAAGATTTAATTCTTAATGACACATTTTCCATTATGTTTCATCCTATAAGCAGCTCCCCAAGCTAATGAGCAGATTCACTGTGGATGATCAGCAGTGGGTCATTTACCTCTGCATCATTACACACTCGGTGCATTAAGAGGAATGAATGAATATCATCACTGTGGGTGAAGAGATTTACCTGTAGGTCGTCACAGATACGTCACATTGATGAATAAGATGCCACCAGAATACACAGTGGACCCTAAATGAGTTATTTTGGATTTCCTCAGAGTATTATTGCTCTATTTTTATTGAAATCAATTATTTCAAGTTATTAAAATAACTTTCTAATTGAGATACTGGTCGTCAAAATGAGTTCAGAGTGTTTGAGAGCTAAACTGCAGGATAAAACCAGAACAATTCCTGAGGGAAGACTCCCCCTAGACCACAGGACTTTTTTAATGAAAATATAAATATATAATTAAAAATATATTATTATAGTGATAATGAAAAATAAAAATAATTTCTCTCCTCCTTTTTCAGAGTACTTGTTCAGGCAGATGTTGGCAGCACTGGTAATCAAACCAGCAACCTTCAGTGGTTTTCTCCACATTCTGCTGTGACAGCTCTATTTGCACGAGAGTGGCAGGCCTCTATAAATTCAGGGTGAGGGTAAACTGATGACGACTACTTGGAGATATCAGATTGACACAGTGTGCGGAGGGATCTCAGCGAGTGAAGGACTGCTTCCCTGATGAGACATTTTATATGGATATGAAGTGTGACCCTGGGTCTGCTGTGATGGGAACAAGAAGTAATAGGGTCACACAGAGTGACATGGCGCCTGTAATGAGATGCAGTTGCACAGCAGTGCAGAGCAGAATTTATTGTCTGTAGACAATGATAATGGGAGAGAAGGTGAAAATGGCAACGGCAGCATCACTCTGATGATGGATGTAAAAATTGACCTGAGGGGAGGCCTGGGATCTAAATAAAGCCCGACACGCCATCAGAGGGTGTTTTAAGAGGAAAACTAGAGTCATAGAAAAGGAAGAAATACTCAAAGTCAAAGTCTGGTACATGATGAAGTATGATGACACTACAAGTAGGGACTATTTTTCATAAGATGTTAAGATGGATTAGGATGTTGAATGGTTTCCATGGAAATAGTTGATTGACATTTGAGAACCACCAATGTAAAATACCTGGGGCAGATGGCACTGTAGCCATTTAACAAACTTATATTTGTTCCAATTCACTGATTACGGGACCAACATTGTCAGTTGAAATCTAAATTTCCCACCGCTTGAACCAAATGTGTAAAATGGCTCTGTTCCTACCTGGTGGTGTGGAGTCACGTCATCCATCTTTATATACAGTCTATGATTTCAACCAAATAAAACCATGTCTAAACAAACTGGAGATGTTTTATATATGTTGATTTCATAGCAAAAAAATCTGTTCGATTTAAGACGATGAAGCTTCTCAAACGGCCTAAGAGACTGGCGATGACAAACACACAAACGTTACATTAAGAATGGACGGCTCAGGCTCAACATGATCCTCTCCTCTTTCTCTCTCTCAAGTCTCTCATTTTGCCACAGCTCCATCTCATCTGTAACAGAACACCTCTCTCCTCCTGCAGTGCTTTTTCCACCTGTGAAGAGGAAACCTCTTCAGCCGCTGCCTTCTTCTCTGCCCTTCTTTCACACTCTCCATACTGTTTCGCTCCTTACACTCTCCAAGGTCGGAGCGTTTGATCGTTCCCTGGCACATCACAAACTATCACTGGGTGAAAACTGCTTTATCTACAAACTGTCAACAGGAGACACAGAAACGTGTGTGTGTGTGTGTGTGTGTGTGTGTGTGTGTGTGTGTGTGTGTGTGTGTGTGTGTGTGTGTGTGTGTGTGTGTGTGTGTGTGTGTGTGTTTAGCCTGATGACAATGCAGTTTTTTTATCATTATCTGCCTAATTTTTGGAGGAGCTTCAAAGCCCGAGAGGTTAAAGAATTAGAGGAGCATGTAATCCTTTAATCCTTTAATTAAAGTCAATGTAAAAGAAAAATGAATAAAAATGTAATTACAAGGCTTTCCACGACAACAGTGGTAAAATTGAAACTAATGCACAAGCCCATATGTCTGCTCATATGGATGTGTACATATATACGTGACAACCAAATGGTTAAAGGTTTAAAATAACAGCTCAATAATGCGACCTCTGGTGTATTTCTCCCCCAATACAAAGCTTTTTCTGTCCTGATCTAATGGCACAATGCAGGCCCCGCTGCAGCAGCTGCAGCATGTTTGTCCTGTTAACGTGAAACGAGAACAAACATTTATATAAAGGAACTCCACAAACCTGTCTGGTAAAGACGTCGACAGTGGAGAAAAACATGCAGACACAAAGAGCACACGCGTATGCAGGGTCACGAATACAGGAAATCAAACAGACAAACAGACACACACACACACACATCTCTGGAAAAATCAAGGAAGATCAGATAAAACAATCTGAAATAAACAAACAGAAAACACACACACACACACACACACACACACAGAGCTCCTTGCATATGCATATACAGAGGCTTTGAGCTCAGTCGAGGGCAAATAATCCCAACAGAGTCACATGTAGGGCTGGGTCCTGAACTTCATGACTTTCTATTTACTCTGGAATATGTCTGTGGTTGAACCATAGGCTGTTTATAAAGAGGGATGATGTGTCTCAGCTTCCTCTCACTATCAGAAATGATTTGTGCCGTAGTGAGGCGCCAAAGATGCTCTACCAATCAGGAGTCTGTCTGTCAGCTGTCAATCATGACGTTTAACCTCGTTTTTATTGAATCAAATAACTAATTGAAACCAAACTGTGTGGGAAATGGAACACTTGAGCATTCATCAGAGTGATAAGACCTACCTGACATGACAGAAACCATTTTTGAGAAAAAATTATTAAATGTAGTTTTAGTTTGGTCCATGTCCAATCCACTAACATGGAGGAGGCAGGATTTATAACCTATACTGCAGCCAGCCACCAGGTGGTGATTGGGCTGCACTTTTAAGGAGCAGTCATGTCGTCCCTTACACAGTCTCTGGTGGCACCTAATACTTAAAACTGCAGAGTAGCAAAAACATAATTATATTCCTAAGAGTAAAGTTTGGTATTGATGCTTGCAAGTATAAAAAACATCTAATGCTGCTGGCCACAGTCACATGGATTCAGCCTTATCTCTTTGTCTTAAAGGTGTTAACATAAGTTTTCCCTGCAGCTGACAGTGGGTTGTAACCTGGAACAAGAAAAGTCCAAAGGCTTGAAATGTCATTGGATGTGTTGTTGTTTCAACAAAACAAAGGGAAAGAGAATAAGCACGGAACTTAGAATCTTTCTACCAATTATAATTGATATGACTTCTGTGAGCTATGCACTGCAGGCCCTTGTTATGACTGTGACTCTCATACTGTATGCACAACATCACAATGCACTGTGTTAATATGAAGCCTGCATCTACTGACAGAGAGAGGGCAGCAGTGCAGTAAAAGGTGATTAATAATGTCCCAAATTACAATTAAGGTTAATTCTGCACATTAATGGCTGCTTTGAAAAAGTGAGTTTTGGATTTAAGAAAGAAATAGAACACTTTCAAACCTCACTCAAACAAAGAGCAAACACAACAAAGGAGGGATTAGCAGGAGGTGTATCTCTACCCTCCGAGCAAACACACAAGACGTTGAACTCTGCCAAACACCGACGTCCTTCACAAGGAAAGAGAAGTCGCCGTTATCCATAACTAATGTACCTCCCTGGTGTCCTGTATCTTTTTCCACGGTAAATTGGGCAACACTGAAGTTTTTTGCATAATCACGCATTAAAAACAGTTTGAAGCAGCCGTTATTCAGACCTAAAGCAGACCTGCTGCGACAATCCATGGAGGATTTGTTAGAAAACCCTTTTGTACTAAAAAAAGCATGCAGCCACGGCGTGGGAGGACTAATGGCTACAAACATAGTTGCACTAAGTCCAGCCCACACAGATTTAGGGGAGGACGGTGTGAAAAATTAAAGAAAAAAATTCCCTCAAGTCCTCTGTGAACACTCCATCTTGAGATATTTGGCTAAAGCTAAACGTTGGTGGCTCAAGTATTCGTGCAGATCCAGTGTTATGAGTCATTCAGCATCTTATCGGCCACATTAGTGTCACACAGAAAGATGGGCATTGTGGGCAGAGCTGACTATACTACAGAGAGGAGTTGGTGGTAATACAAGCCATGGCGCTGTTTCTTTTTAAAGCCCTGTTTTCATTTTTTCCTCCTGCATTCCTGTAAATCCACTGCTCGCTGTCTCCTCTGGGATGAGACGGCGAGAGAGATGAGAGAAAAAAACTGGAGGAGGAAAGATGAGAAGGAGAGGTAGAAAAAGTAAAAGAGTGGGGGAGGAGGACTGGGGTGAGGAAGAGGAGACAAGATGAAGAGATGAAGTAGAGGAGGAGGAGAAGAGGTCATGAGATGAGAGGGGAAGGACGGACTGAGAGAGGAGAGCCGGCTGTCTGACCCTCAGACATCCTTGACTGCTACAAACTGCAGGGAGGTGGACTTTACTCATAAATATGTCAATATTAGAGAAAATATGTTGCTATGATTTACCAAGCACAGCCATCAATTCATATTCCTGCTTACATGCAGTTTACCAAAGCGATAAAACATCCCTCATCCCTGTGAGTAATTTGGAACTGCTGAGGTTGAACCACTGTTGCAGTTTGTTAGTGTGGATTGGAGGGAAAAAAAATATCCATGTATATTTCTGGACCTTGTATGTATGAATGTGAGGATGTAGTTAAACTGTTGTGGAGCCACATTACAAATCCACATGTCCATGACGTAGTGTCAGCCAGTTTCAGCCCTTTATCTGTTTGTGTATCAGCTCAGTTGGACATAACACAGACTTTGTACTACAGATGTGGCAGGGCAAATTCTGTTGTCCAGTTCAATTGATTCAGACATTTTGCGTTCACACGTACAGCTCCTCAGCGTAATGTTCAGAGAAGTTCCGCATTTAAGTGTCGCCGTGCACAGCCTCTGTCTGGGTAACAAACTGCTGCTCCGCCTCTATGACACTCACAGAAAGGTGTGAATCTCACTGCCAGGGCAACACTGTCTTCTAAAGAAAGTACCAACGGTTTGTCCAAAAAGTCGCTGGTTTTATTGCGTGGTGCTTTTTATAAAAATGTAAAGGTGGTTTCATCTAAAGACAAATGAAATAAGTTGGAACATTGCCTGAAAATACATGGGAAAATACCCCATGATGACAATAGAAAGAGTAGATAGTTAAAGAGCAAAACGTCATAAGAAAATGTGACAGCTAAAGCTATATATAAACAACAGCAGTACAACACTGTATGATTTGTATGCTACCCACTTATATGACAGTTTCCAGTAAATCATAATGCTGTAATACTTTGTTCATTATTCATTCAAGAGATACTTGAAGTCTCTTGAAAACTAACCTTTCAGGAACTATGAGGAGAATGAGGAGAAAAACAACGATTATATCTACATTCATACTGTAAGTGAGACCAACATGTGCAGATGTGATAGACAACCTCATTAGACAGCTCATGATATGGATGATTAGGAAAGCTTACTTTGTGTGTGTGAGTGTGTGTATGTGTGTATCACATAAAAGCACAAAGGGAGAGGCAGAGTAGGTGGAACTGACAGAGACAAGACAGAATCAGGCTCAGAGAGTGAAGATCAAAACAACAAAAAAGGAAAGACCGAGGGGGGGAACTTTGCTGGAGCAACGGTGGATTGTGTGTGTGTGAGTATAAAGTAGGAAAACTGCACGTGCATTAACACAAGCATGAGCTCACACACGTGCGCACACGCAGCAGGCGGGCTTTAACACTAACCTCAGTGTGACGGAGGCAAACCAAGATAAAAACGGCTGATCCCTTCTCTGGCCTTACCGGTCAGGTCAGAGTGTGTGTTTATCTGGGTGTATGTTTACTCTCTCTCTCTCTCTCTCTCACTAACACACACACACTAGCAGCAGAAGATCAATGGACATAAACCCAGAGAGAGAGAGAGAGAGAGAGAGAGAGAGAGAGAGAGAGAGAGAGAGAGAGAGATAAGAAGCATAGGGAAGCTGGACGGAAGAGAAAGAAAGGTGTAAGACTGGAGTGTAACACTCCACCTGCCTGCTTTTAAATTAAAGATCAGCTGATTTACAGGGGGAGATTGGAGACATTTACTTTAGAGTAGAAGACAGCTGTATATTTACATGTCATCATTACCACCCGTGCTCACCTCCACTTCTTCCTGCAGTACAAGCACTGAAGCTAATTGCAGCAAGTGTATACCTGCTGCGTGGAAATTGCCTCGAGTCATTCTGTCATTCTGCAAATCACAAAGTGTAGTAACCTTATGAAGCAGGTATGAAGAATACTGGATTTAATCACAAATAAATATGCTAGAAACTTGCATCAGAGCATGGACTCTTTAAGTGGCTCTGCAGCAATTTAGCACTTTAGTACTAGCATTAAATTAAAGAAAACAAGAATAGTAAAAAGTGAGTAAAAACTGATGATGTAGAGGCTGCGTTTTCTCGACTTTTTGTTCCTGGATTACGCCAGTCTCCAGAAACACTGGAGCCAAATATTATATATCATATATTTTATAAGAAAGAGGCAAAAATGGCTGTTTGTGGATGTGCCCAGGACAAATAACATCATGTTGATACCTGTCGTTTGTTAGCTTTTGTTTCCTGTGTCCTATGGTCATCTTGCTTGAACTTTTGGCTACACTGCCCCCCACTATTCCCGGTGGTACTGCTCCGTATCCGTAAGTTTTCGGAAGACGTGCACAAATTAAAATAAATATTCAGAGTATATAAACAGACGGCTCCGTCCGTTTCCGTGTACGTATCTATCGTTGAGAATAAATTAGCCTTCTACATGTGTGGAGCACTTTAATCTTCTCTCTACTACAAAACACATGGGAATATATGATTGTTTCTGACTATCTTGATATTGCATAGATAATCACCGTTCTGATATCGTACCATCATTAGTCATGCTGATTGTAACTCTAATCACACAAAACACAGTGCTGCTCAAACAACAGTTTACAGCACCATGCAGCCTCCATATAGGTACATGCTTACAAGCAGACACAACACACACTTTGCCATCTGCTAACACACAAAATGTAAAAATGTCAAGCACAGAGATAACCAACAATGACACCAGGCACATGCACAAACACACACATTCAGAGACGAGAGTAACGATAATCTGTGAGGTGCACAGGCTCAGATTAAGGTTGCAGACGGCCCAAACATGTGAGCCCTGATACAGTGAGCGGCAGAAGGATGCCAGCAAATTCACACAAACAAATCACGTGTTAGTGCTTTGATGTGTGTAAAATGTCAGAGATCCGTTGCTTTTAAAAAAAGTGTTTAACGGTAATGTTGTTATGACAGCTGTAAAACAATGACGCACGAGGCTGCAGGAGGAAATCATCATGTCCAGGAAATGGAGTCAGAAGATAAGTTTGTTTTTACTAAATCATTTCATTTATTTGCTATTGAATTGAATAAAAAATTTTATTTATCGATTTGATTTAAGTTTAGATTTTTGGTGATGTTTGACTGGCTAAGCCCAAAGTTAATACACCACAATTTTTTATTTTAATGTATGTCAAATATGTAGTTTATGATACCTCAGCTACACATGTCCACTTTTCTGAAGGTATATTTACATGAACAAATGCAAATGTCTATATGAATATGAATGCATGTGTAAAACTATCTATTAAGCCCCACACTGCTGGAATACACAGTGTGACAACAGATACAACAGTAGCACCAGCTACTGACTTCCAGTCATTGTGCACAGCTTAACCAAAACCTTAACCTCAGAAAACAAGGTCGATGTTTACACACACACACGCACGCGCGCCAAATAAACTCTTTTAGTTATGCAAGTCCTTGTTGCTCATCAAAAGCCAGTAAACAGTGAGCAGCTCTAGTTAAACAATAATAGATGCTGCTAAAAAAGGCCTTATAATTCATTCACAGCCTTCCTGACAGGGAGAGAAGTATTTGATGGGAATCATAAAAACTTTCGATAGCTTTACGACCCTAGGGAAAGTCGAGATAGCATTAAAAACAAGGAGGTGCTTATATTTAAGTGTTGATAAGAGGAAAGTTTATCGCCTAAGCCACCAAATAGGAAGTAAGTGAAGAAGAAGAGTGAAGTCGAGGACGTAACCACAACAAGATCTTGGGTGTTAGGATTACGGGATCTCTGATGGCACCGTTATTGTGAAGGGATCTTACACCTGCAGCCTTTAGGAATAACTGTGACAATGGGAAGCTGGAGCCCAGCTGGATATGTCGGTGAGTGGATTTTTAACCCTCACAAAAGGTAATGAGTTTGGCACCCAGCAACCATGACTGGTCTAGATCTAAGACCAGTCATGCAGTCACTCACAGTACAACACATATTATCTCATGGACTCATACTTATACCTATACCTTGTCTACACTACTGTGAAGATTTTCTCCTCCTTTCAAAAATCTCTGTCCACACGACCTTTGTTTTACAAAATATCTCCATGCAGACGAGAACACAAAAACATCTACAAAATGCAGACCGGGCCAGTAGGTGTCGATTAAGACTACAACAACAATCCCTCAACTACCAGACAAGAACACAGTAATATTCGTAGGAGTAAATGCCGGTGAATGCCAGTAATGTGGTGCTGTGATGCTAAATTTAGCTGCAAACTTATAATGAGACCTGGCAGTGCTAACCAATCGCAGGGAAACCGGTATATAGCTGCCATTTTTGTTGTTGTTTCTAGTGTATGCTCATTGAAGTGAACTCAACTTCAACCATATCGTTTCCCAAACGCTGTGAAAACATGCACTTTCGGGTTGTAAAAATCAGGGACTTAAAAGACCAAATGCAGAGAAAAAGGTTTATCTTGCAAAATATCTGCATTAGTTTGGACAGGGCATTAGAAGTAACAGAGACGGAAAATAAGATATAATCCTTAAAACTAGGGTAAAGCTGACATATGACATGGATATCCATTTGCAGTGGAACATATGGTTATTAGTGAATGATACAGATTTACTTCCTCCTGTAAGTCCAGCCGTACCATCTTTTTCGACCTTTCATTACTTCAGTAATTGATGAGCATACTCGACATCACTTAATGTCATATTAAGAAATCATCTCTTTCTATTCACTTTCCACCAGCCTCTAAACAACTCAAGATGTTGCTGGTCGGTCCCAGACGGACAGGTAAGAGCTCCACTGGCAACACCCTCCTGGGCCGGGGGCAGATTTTTGACACCAGAGGAGGTGGGACCAGCAAAGCTGCCTGCTCCGTGACCGCTGGACGCCATGTGACCGTGGTGGATGCACAAGGCTGGGGTTCGTCTGAGGAGTTTGTGCCCTGAGAGGAGAAAGTTTAGCTAATGAGAGCGTTGGATCTGTGTGGACCTGACGGACCCCATGTTATTCTGATTGTGATCCCTCTGCTGGACTTCACTGAGTCTGAGAAGAGAGTAGTACAGAGGAGGATGGAGATCTTGACTCCCACAGTCTGGAGACACACAATGGTGTTGTTCACCTTTGGTGACAGGCTGAGGAGAAATGGGTGCAGTGTGCAGGAGCACATCCAGTCAGCAGGCGCTCCCATGTTCTGGTTAATGGACAAGTGTCGCTATCGATATCACGTATTGGATAACAAGACAACCGTCATCGCCCAGAGAGAAATACATCCACAGAAGGCGAAGGGAGGTGGGAAGAAACAGGAAGTGAATTGGTGGAGGAACGATGACAAGGGGGCGGGGGGGAAGAACAGAGGAGGTGAGTCAGATGACAGACAGGAAGGAGAGCAGGGGCAGGTGAGAGAGCTGCTGAGAAAAGTAGAGGACATGTTGCTGGAGAACGGGTCGTGGCACTTCTCTCTTCACATCTACCAGAGGATGGAGGAAGAATGGAGCCGCAGAGAGCAGCTGCTGAGAGCTCGGCTGGAGGCAGACACCCATGTGAGACGAGTGAGAGGAAAACAAAAGATAGCGGAGGCGAAGATAAACATGGAACCAGAGGAGGAGCAGAGGTTATCGACAGGAGAAGAAGACAGAGAGAGGGGAGGTAGCCTGAGGAAAGCTCAGGAGAGAGGGGAGGAATGTGCGGAGAGGAAGCTAAATACAGAAGAAGATAGAGAGGATGGAGTCAAGGTGGAGCTTAACAGACAGAGCAGTGAGGAAGAGGGGGAGGATGCATGCTGTGACAGTGGACGAGAGAAAACTGGAATAATGGCTCAATATTTGCCTAATAGGGGTCAAAGGTCAGTCTTTAGTCCAATCAGAAGAATTGCCTGAAGTAACAACCAGTGGTGCTGCAACATCTGCATTCACCAGTGACACATTTGGCTCAACTCTTGTCATGTGATTACCCAGCAGCAATAAACCTCACGCACAACTATGGATTCTTTAGGAGCCAGACTTATAATATTCCTGTGTCCTGCTTCTCAGAAACCACTGCACTTACCCTGGAAATGTTTTACATTAGCTGTTTTCAGAAGTCTGGACATTTCCCTGAAATCTTCTGGAGGGGCTGTTTGTGAGAACGCAAATGTCTGAGTCAGTTGATCTGCAACCTTTCCTGCCAGCCCCCGGTTAAAAAACTGTAGAATACAGCAGGGAAATGATGACCAACATGGGATGGATGCAAAACTGATATATCTCAGGATGAAAAAGAGGTATACACATAGAAGACGCTGACAAAGATGTCAACATGGACAAGACAATGAGATCCAGTAGCATTTTTTGATAATGGCTGATGTGTTGATGTTTTTTCCTTCCAGCAGAATTTATCCATTATGTCCTGCCTCTTGAATTCTCTACCAGGGCGCCAACCATAGTAACCCTAATGCTAGTGGAAAGAATGTATAAAACGTGAAAGTGTATTTTCCAAAATGTCAAAAGTATTTCTCGACTGCAAGAGGATTTATTATATAAATGAAACACTTTCTTAAAGTCTTTTTCATGTCATCTCTGTCATATGCTGCCAAACTTTAAGACGTTTAAAGAAGTTTAAACTTCTGCTATGCACCATCTATTATATATCTGCTCTGCATAATATCTGTAAAATGCCTTGTGGTCTGAGATGCTGCAGCTGCTGGTCCCACATTCAGCTCCCATGCAGGAGAGATGAACTTAAATTGGTTTTGCTCCTAAAATCATCAGGAATGTTAAACATTGTGTGATCCCAGACCTCAGCTCTCTCTCTCCCTAATTATGTACAGTACATTCCCAAACACTGGGGATGCTTATGAAGCATGAGACAATGTACCATTCTCTCATACTAATGTAATTAAAATATAATTTTCCTTGCTGAGGAAGTTATCAGCTATCCACCGAGTTTGTCATTTCACTCTTATATTTTCTTTTTATGTTTTCAATTTGTGAAAACGAGGCAATCACTGACGCTGCATGCAGGTTTTTATGGCAGAGCTGTGGGACGTGTGGTCTTCCACCCATTTCATTACATCTGAGCAAATTGTCAATTGGCTTCAGGGAATTGCTGTCTCTCCTCGGCTGACACAGACAGTTAATCCTCATTCCTGGCTCACAGTCATGATGCCATGCAAGGTCAGTCATGTTCCAACCGGCGAGGTCAGTCTCAGCGCGAGACATCAGGCATGGGCCGTTTCAAAAGCACAAAATCAGATTAAAGTATCTCTTGATCCTGCATACTGGAATAGATTCAGCTCTTTCAAATTCAAAAAGTAATTAAAAATAATTAAAAAACATAGGTCTAAACGCTCAGAGCTTGTGGGTCAAAATCTTTAACACTATTAATTAGTGAACAGGGCATCAGAAGAGCGAGCGTGTGCAGACATTTCTTTTCTTTCTCAACACTTTCTTGTAATTAGATGTGGAAAGCCGCTGTGACACTCATTTGGCTGAAGTAGTCCTCTGTGCGTCTCCACACAGCAGCTTCTGAGAGATACAGTGTGTTTACAGGGCTTTACTGCAGCCAAACACTACACCAGATGCTTTCAGCCGTTGCTTCCTCTCTACTTAGGCCGCGTGATCAGGGAATTTCTTTGCGAGTGCGTTTGATTGGGATCAAAGCCTACACAGTCTCTGGATGGCACATGATGAAGTCTGCTACCAAAATGTTATGAAAAGAAATAATTTATTAGAAGGGTTTTCTCTTTTTTAGAAGCTGGACTATTCTACACCCCTTAAACCATTAAATGATTATGGCTCTGAAAACAGATTTAAATAGTCAGATTCTTTCTACAGTTTCAGTCAAACACACAATGATCTGCCAGAGTCAGCACAGTTTGGGTTATTTTATATACGTTTTTCAATTGTTTTTATAGATACATAGATTCACAGGTGTTGGAGAGTACTACAGCATATGTGGGAAAAGATGGATAAAGCCTAAGAGCAAGCTTTCTAAAACCTGAATTATTGCCTTATTGTGGTCGAGTTGCATTGTGGGTAAAAAGGTATGTTTAAGAAGACTTAATCTGTGTCTCAATTCAGGGGCCACATCCTATAGAGGCTGCATTTGAAGATCTGTGCAACTAGACTGTCCCTTTGTGAAGGCTCCTTCAGATGCAGCTGACAAATGCGTCTAATTCCATCACCGGGAAGCGAAGGCTCCCAGGAAAGGATCCATCTTGGCTCAACCAATCCCAGGATTCATTGCGCTAATGACGGCGGCAAGCAACGAGACATCCAGTGCATTGGTGTTAGGTTCCAACTCAACCAAACAGCTAAGAGTACACAAGACCAAGGGGCATTAAAACGTTCTCGTTGTGTCCAACTGCAGCTCTGTTGCTAGGCGACCGCAGTAATGGTGGAACAAGCTGGTGACGCCAATTATGGAAGTCTGCGTAGACCAGACCGTAGAAGGAGGCCGCAAAGATCGCATCCTCTGACAGAGGCCGCCCCTGAATTGGGACGCATCTTATCTCGGATTGATTTTTGACTTTTTTTTTATGTACCAACTGTCCATCATGAGTTTGACAATGTCATAAAAGCACAAAGTCAAATCTGAGTATTCTAATAAAGTATTTATATAGATAACACCTAAATTTGCTATTTAGTCATGAATAATTACAATTTTACAGGAATGTTCAATATCCTCAGATCTCCCAGACTTAAATAGCTTTTAAGACTTTGATAACCATCAAACTATGCCTTCAGTCTACAGATTAAATCTATAGACGGAACGGACGTTTCTTGCAAAACTCAAACATTTACTGACATACTGGTTCCAGTGCAACAGTGCATGACTGATGTCTCCATCTTCCTCAAGGTCTTTGTGTCGATATGTCTGACATAACTTTGAATAAACTGGAATTAGATATCATGTCGTTTTTTATTGGCCCTCATTGCACAAGATAAAATTTGGAATTACCTAACCACGGGATAAACTGTTTTATGTATTACACAACATGGGCAGATGTTATCTAGGCTCAGTGGAATGAGTGTGTTGTGTGAGAGTTTTCTCAATAATCACAGGGAATACCCATCTTGCATTACAACGGCTTTTCTCTTCGAACAGCACACTAACAGTAACCGATTGCTATCTTAAAAAAAAGTGTATGACAAGCTTAAAACATCAACTTGGATCCATGAAGGTATCTTTTTATCTATTTTGCAGAGCAACAGTTGCTTGGGGGAGCACTTGTCATGGATACCGCTGTTGCTATGAGACAACTGACAACCCATTTGATATAATCTCATCTTTAGCTGAAAGATGAAATATCTCAAACTTTCGAGTGCAAGAAATGCTCTTAAAAAAAATCTCACTTAAATATAAATGTGCCCACAAGTTTCACATCTCTACAATGTCAAATGATAATGAAAACATTCCGCTGAATTTATCGGATACTGTGCTCACAAAGATTACATTCAATTATCCTAAAAATTAATTGTAATTTACATTCTTTTCTGGAGCAGTTTTTCCGAGTGGGGTCGGCTGAGAATATGAGCAGGATGGTGTTCACATGATAAAATGTAACTCTAATCCTTTTTGTATGTTGCACGCCTGTTTCCCAGCATGCAGCATAATCACAAGACACTGACCAGTGTGGCTGAGAAACACGCTCCTGCATGATGACGTGACCCACTGACCTACTGAACCACATATTAAACTTAAACTAAGTACAAAGAACGCACTTTCTCTCCTGAGCCAGTTTACATGAAACACAGACAGTTTAAACAGTCATTGATCACATGACAACAGCGAGTGGAAAGGAGGCAAATTGCTTGTGTTGGACGGTGAGATAGATTTTAGTTTCTTTATTGTGTGTGTGGGCAGAGGAGAGCTCCACACAAAGAAAAGTGAAAAAGACCTGCTTAACGAAATCTTTTTGTGTCACACATTGCAACTTCCATCCTGTGTCCTTAACCACTGCTCTCTGTCACCTAAAAACCACATCCCAGTATTTTTCATTGTGTTTATGTGGCAGTAACTGTTGTCCTTTCTCGAGGTGAGACTAGGGAACACAGTAAAACATTTCTCTGACATGCCTCCTTTTTCTCATTCACCTTCACCTCCTTTGTGCTCATAAACAAGTCCTCCACTATTTCACTAAGCCCGCTGAGGTGAAACAACCTGCACTGCAGCTACATACTTTGCCTATAATGATTTACTAAGTAAAAGAAATTTAAAGGGCTTTGAGACTCCATAGCTTTACTTCATTCAGTTCAGTTATGAAAAATTCATTTTAAAAACATGAGACAATTTTGTGTGACATTAACAATTATGTCTCTCCCAATTCTGACTTCTTACATTATTGTTAAAACATCTTCTACCATCACTTCCTTTTGAGCTCAGTTTGAAAACCTGATTTAAATTGTAAGTAGCATCGTGATTTAGACTCAACAGTGGGCCTGGCTGAGCAGTACACAGTACCATCACAGCAGCGTTTATCAGGAAACACTTTAAAAAAAACTGTAAAGCTGACTTCCTCTACTCTTGTTCTACTCTAGCTCCCTCCATAATGGATGCCCTTGCTGCAAAATTCATTTATCACACGTATACAACAATTTAAAGCACATTGATCCGATTTTTGTTACGATCAAATCTTTAAAAAAATGAACATAAAAGAATGAAAAGCCATGATACAACAGAAGTGCACCCGGTAGAGAGCAAGATCAGAGTTATAGACCATCACAGGAACCACCTATGCTATACTAGTGTATATTACTGCCCTAACGTCTTTGAAAGAAAAAAAAACACAACATATATACATGGATTAGAGATCACTGACAGTCTCAACTCAGCATTTCTTTTATTTTCACCAACTTCAGCAGTCAGACTGAGTTCAGACTGCAGAGGCTGGCTGGACACAGAACCCAGGGGAGAGTAAGGGGGCCAAGGGGCAGGGTGACTCAAACAGAGAGATGGAGACTAAGTCCACTCTAATATGAGTTCTTTTGAAATGAGAACGCTCCCAATCTGACAAACAATGTTTTCCCTATCAGAAAAACTTGAGTCCATACTAACACACCTGGAATCATATTCAACATGACTATTTATGTGCATCTGTCATGTGCCTACCAGCATAAACAGGAAGTTTACTCGGCAGTTGGTTGCTTGGTTGCAGAAAACACTATGAAAGAGGAACAGGCACAGTGGAAAGTGACACTGTGGATTTCTGTGAGTTGGTACTGATGAGACCCAATTAGGAGGAGAAACTGGGTGTCTGCGTTATTGTTTCCAAAACATTTCTAACCGTCTATAGACTAAAACGCAACCCTGGAGTTTTCAAAGCAGTGTTTTTAAATGTGTCTGTTCTAGGGGCTCAAAAATTCCAGCGTAGCTTTGTGTTGTGATGCGTTTCAAAATAAAATGTATTAGTACAGATGGAGTATAGAAGTGAATAGCTTGAGGCAGAATGATGAACGCACAGAGGGAGGGTGGGACGCTGATGACAACCCTTCTGTTCCTGAGATATATCATCAAATAACGAGCGAACATTATGATGTCACAGTGAAGTTGACCTATGTCTGTTCTTTATTTCAACCTATTAGACATCTGTCTAAAAATGTGTCATAATTAGCAAATCAATTTTTGATTTATGGCCAAATAAACGTCTTTGGTGACATAAGCGGGATCTTGACCTTTGACCACCAGAAGCTATTCAGTTCATCCGTCAGTCCAAATCGACGTTTTTGACAAATTTGAAGAAATTCCCTGGAGGCGTTTCAAAGATATCACATTCACAAGAATGGGACAGACTGATTTATGAATGGGCGAACTAATAACATAATGCCTCAGTTCACAGCTGCCACCGGCACAGAGGCAAAAGATGAAAGTGTTTTGAGGTTTGAGAAAACATGAACAACATATGAGAGAGACACAGTGCACAGGAAACACAGGCAGGGTTGGATTCTACTGGAGATCATAACACCGAAGAAAGACCACCAGCGAGTAAAATAATATATCCTCGAAGGAATGATTCATAACACTTATATTACAACCTTTCGCTCTGCATACTGAGTTGTGTGGAGGAATGAGAGCCTTGAGTATAAAATAAATATTTTGAGCTGATAGAACTTTTGAAGTTTGTAAACGCACAGAAGCAGCGGAAATACAGAGAAAACTATATATTTGGGCCACTTCAATGTTGACATGAAAGTTAAATATAAGGAGAATATATCGGATGACACTCAGATGACTATATTTCTGAGGTACGGCAGCTGTCAGAGATGAGAGAGGAGATTAGATTTAGATGAACAATTCAGAAGCCACTTTCCCTAATGCGCCTTCATCTTTAAACGCTTCTGTGACAGGAGGGAATAGTAACCAGTCAATTTTCTGCAAGGGGCACTTTACCAGTTTAACTGCTCAGGACTCAGTAGGATTTCTACATTTCCGGGCAAAGCACACAACGCCTTATGAGCTTCTTACGTATATGGCATCATTGTTACACAGCCAGTGAGGCAATACTCTCTAGTGTTTCATTGTAAGATAGGAAAGCAGCAAGAAAGTACGTGATCTGTATCATTATGTGGATAAGCCCCATGGATATGCCTCGTGGTTTTGTTCTTCATTGCTATAACCTCCGGGGAAAACGACGTATGTATAGCCAGTAAGGTAATTCATAATAGATTGTGATCACTCATTGTCGTTTGCTGCGCGTTCTAATGCCGAAGCTGCCCAGTAAAGCACAAACACACAGGAGAGAGACCCAGTGAAATTATGGAAGGAATGGTGGTAAAGACGACAACACCCATGATCCCATGCTGCTTCACGACACCATCAAACTAGGTGCTTTTGTTACTGGCTGACGTTACATATTATACGTTTAGGATTCTTTATTTAACGAACATTTCCATTTTCATCACAGCCCTTAGATCTCCATTTAGACAACTGACTTCCTCATATGTGGCTGAAGGCGACAAATGTCACAATGTTCGAATGTTTTCACCACTGACTTAACACTTGACATATTGTGAAAGACATAAGAAACTGAGGGTTATTATTTGCCCTGAAAAAGAAAGTCTTCAGCTTCTTTGCCTTGTTTTGTTTTCCCGAGGGAGAGCACGAGGACAGAGTCGGACGTTATCTGCTCCTGAGGGGAGATGTGGCAGGGGCCAGAGCACAGCCACTTTGAGTTGGTGGTCTCCTAAATTGAGATGTGCAAAAACAGTTATTGGAATAATCCCACTGAAAGCAACACAGAGCGTAGACATTAGTGAAGAGTAGTCTTGTGTGCACAACTCTTGTTCCCAGAGCTTTTAAACACAAAAACAAGCAGAAAGTGTTGGTCAGCTGCACACTGAGCCACAGATGGTTTGCTTATAATCACATTTCCTGATTTACTTTAATGTAACAAGCAAATATTGAGGTGTGAACAATGCACAAAGCTCACAGTCTGGTGTAAGTAGGTTTATAATGTGGAAATGATAAGCATATGTCTATGATTTATCCCAGGCCCAATAAAACCTGATGGGAGTTGAACAAAAAACCTGACATTGTACTGACTTTGAGAATAAAACCCAAATCAGTCTGAGAACTGTTGTGTGTGACAGGCAGTGGTTTACAGATTAGAGTGTGGTTACATGGACCAGTCAACTTTCTGCAGTAATCTGATAAATGTTTCATATACAAGACACTAAGTTTACGTAACTGAGTATAAAGGAACAAAGAAAATGGAATTTCCCAGCTCCAGGTTCTTGGCCATGTTTACATGTAACCTGGTCTCTTATCAGCTTTTCTCATGTGGAAATGTGCGTGACAAAAATGTTTAAACCTGTTGTGACAACAGAGCGGCAGGATGAGAGGAGAGTTTCACTGTAACATTTAAAATCAAAAGGTAATGCTTCCAAAATAAGGGCAAGTACTGTCCTGCAGTGTGTATATGCAGATTCACAATAACCAGGCTACTACAGTACGTGTAAATGTAACTGATCACCTATGTTACCCTGTAACATGTTGGATATTTACAATTCAAAATCGGTACAATTAGAAAAAATACGTAAATATCAAATAGGTTTCGATTTGAACTTCGGGAGACTTGTGTAGTATGAGATAAACAGAGATTGAGAGAGTGAGCAGAAACCCAGAATAGCCAATGAGAGGGTGCTGGCTGGGAAACATCGGCAACTGGATGAGCGCATGTGTTTAAAACCGAAACACAGCATTACCCCAAAATTACACAAGAAAGCACAACCTCCTGACGTCACCGGCAGTCTGCCTTCACATTTGTTTTTATTCTGAAGTCACGTTTGATCCCAAGTTTCTGTGACTTCTCAAGTCTCTAGAATTGCCACCCAGAAAGGGTGTGTTTAAACACCAAATGCAGCTGGATCGTCTAGTGTGAATGCTCGCACGAATTAAAGATTAAAAATTGGTTACTTATGTCATTATGTCTGTGGTCAGTTAAGATCTTCAAATCCTAGGGTGTGCAGCACGCATTGTGTGCATGAAAACTCACCAAATGACTGACAGGGAAAATATGAAAAAGCGAGTGAGTAATGCAACGTGTAACGCAGAAAAAGATGAGTGTGAGGACATGAGCAACACACTCCACCCTAAATGGCTCAAGTAAAGCTGCATGATGACCCACGGTGGAGAAACTACCCATGTGTGAAGGTGGGAAACAGGGAGTGTCTGGAAACCACTAAAGCCTGATCTGTCAACTTTCCCCGATTAGCAGAGTTGAAGAAAAGGGTTTTTTCAAGGACAATAACACAAACCCACATTACATCATGTTTCTGCTCCGTGCTGCAAGGCGACAGGATTCCTGAACGCTAATGCAAGCCCCCTTCACCTGACTGAAGTCATGACATCATCCTCACAAGATGTGCCAACAGGACATGTTAAAAGAAGTGTCGTCATGGCAACGGTGCAACGTGTCTTCAGCGGGAACAGATGAATGCACTTCAGAGTGAGTTCATAGACAAGACTTTGGTTTCCCTGCATGTGTCGCAAGAGAAACACATAGTCGGGGAAGATAGAGGTACAGAGAGCGACTGAATTCCAGGCATGTGTTCATTAACAGAACTGAGAACACAAACTGGAGCCACAAAAATAAAGTGAATGAAGTAACAGTTGAATACATCGGGTGAGTCTCATTCCCCGGGGTGAAGAACACCACCAAGAGCGAAAGCAAAACAGAGAGAGAGAGAGAGAGGCCGAGAGACCCTTCAATAGAACTGAATCCATGGGAGGACACAAAGGACCTCGGCCTGTCTGTAAATTGGTAATGTCAGGAGTGCTGATTAGAGGATGACGTTACAGCTTCCTGGACAAAGAGCGAAGGAGGTGAAGATTGGGGAGGGATTATCTTGCTTTCATTCATTACTGCTCTCATTCATTACATGACGAACAGTGATTGGATCGGCCCCTGCCCGTAATACCGGACCTGTGTCTCTCTGTGTGTGTGTGTGTGTGTGTGTGTGTGGGTGCGGATTTAATCAATGAAAGCAATGACATTGTGAATCATTGGGCATCAAACACTTCTGCATTGAAAGCATTTTTCACTGTGAAAAAATAACCTGGACATGTCACCATGTTTTCCTGAGTGCGTGTCACTAAGGTAAGGGTAATTGTTTCTTTCCTCATATATCTTTGTAAAAAAAAAAAAAAACTCATCCAAAGAAGGTCACTTGTGTCTGGGAAAAATGTGGCTCACAATTATAGTCTAGTCTGTGGCGGCGTTAAACATGGGATTTATGGGTTTGTAAAAAGAGACTGTTGAGCTGATTTCAGCTCCTCAGCTTTTCCTCGCTCACATGAATTCTCTCTGCATCGCCCCGTGGCTAGAGTTGCTGTGCGAAGCAAAACAGATCCATCACAAGGTTTTATTGCTGTTTTCAATAATACTGGAAATTAATCACTTTCAAATGAGTCTCCAACAGACTGACCCACACCTATAAATGACACAGAGGAAATGTCTCCATATGCAGTAAATGCTATATATTTCCACACATCCGCACAGCGGTGGGAACTGAGGGGAAATGGATTGATCCTGACATAGCGGCAGGGTAAAACGGGGGCAGTAAGTATATGTGAAATGACTCTGGTTTTCTTTGTGATGTGATTCAGTCTGTGCCTCATCTTCTTCCAGTATCTCCCAGCGACTGTGCCGGCAGTTGAAGTAGTGAAAACTATTACCGCCTTCAGATTTGTGACTATTCTCCCAGGAGAGCACTAGAATTGAGGATTTTCATTCTTTTTCTCTGTTAACTTCTCCCACAGTGGCCTCTTCCTATAATCCTATTCACCTGCAGATACAGAATATTCTGCAGATCACTAATTCCCTCTAAATATCTGCCTGTTAATCTCTCACTATACCATCCAGTTCCCGCCTTCCTTTGCAACGTCTCTGTAGCACAGTTGTTATCGTGAATAGTCAAAATAGAGGCTACATAGAACAAAATTAAAAAGGATGCAAAGTCGAAATACTTCAGATTTGTTTGAACACAGTGTGTTCCTGAAGTTATAATTTGAATGTTATTCAACATTAAAATATTTTGGGTAAAAATATTCACTCGACAGCTGGTAACTAAGTCAGCAGGCCTGGCTCTGTCTGTCAGCAGACGAGCAGAAAGCCAACAGTAGATCTGGTGTTGCACATGGACTCCTCAGACACTTACAGCAGGTTTGGAATGAGGAAAAACACACTTATGGTGAAGACGAAGGCCTATCACTGCAAAAGAATATATGAATGTTTTTTAAAGTTAAAATGTTTAGAATGCCATAAACCTATTGAATTTACAAAATAACCAAGACTTGGAAGTATAGTGCTCCTGTTTGCAGAATAACTAAATAACGGTTTGTCTGCACACATTACAAGGAGTAACAATGTCTGAAAAACAATTAAGCATTTTCAAAATGAGATATATAAAACTAAAAAATAGCACACATTGGCAAAATACTTTGTGGGGGTAAAAGTCAGAAATCTATAAATGCATTACTTAGGCTATTTGTTTGTTTCTTTAGTTAAGTGCTCCTTAAATTGACCACCGCAGCCACCACACCTCACACGAAACTTCATCTGAAGACGAGCTGTCTCTGTTTCCATCCCTGGATTTCCTTGTTCAATTTTCATTGTGTGCAACAACAGCACAGGCAAATGTTAAGAGCATGTAGACAACAATATCAAACAATAACACTATAACCATCAACATTCATTTCCATCTGTACACGAGACAAGACAATGAAATTAGGAAATTCCCCCTAAAGTGAGATAATTCAATGTACAATGTGAACAACTACAGATGAGCTTTGACTCTAAAGGAGAGTGAAAGAACTAAACTGATGTGATCAAATGTGTGTAAAAGATAAAAATACTACGATGAAAATATTTCCTAACACTAAATAATGTACAAAACGATATATGAGAATATTGCTGTAACGCATCATAAAAATGTGAAGGATAACCAGTCATAAGAATCATCAAACTGAGGCTGCTTTTATCCCATGATTTATCACTTTTAACAACTGCAACACACTCATGTGAAGGTGGTGGCAGTCAGGTTGCTATAGAGACAGCTATATCTGTAAGTTATTATTGTGACAGTGCCACTGGTTTCCTGGTGAGGGTGTAAATTAAATCATGAGTTAATCTAGAATAAATTACATTGGTTTGAAAAGAGGTTTTCTGAGATTAAGTGTAATGCTTTTATTCATTTTGTTATTGACATTATGTCCTGCAGTAAATTAAAGTAGATTCTTGTCAAATACCTGTGTTTGTGCTCATTAGTGAGAGCAGGTACACATAGCTGTGGCCTCAGGGTGGATCAATAAAAGCACATTGGGGGAATCAGAGAGTAGAAAACAGATAAAACAACGGAAGCAGAAAAGGAGAGTGAAAACAGAAAAAAAAACTGTTGTGTGTTGCCACCAAATCATTGGTGCCTCTAGTCTTTGTCGAAGAAATTGGTTTAGTTGCCTCAAGACGAGGTCGAATCAAAGACTGTTCCACATCACGTCTCATGAACTTTGCTTAACCGCAATCTATAAATCAGTCTAATGTTCAGGAGGGGAATCTGGTCAGTACTGACCCAGAGCTTTAGATGATCAGGTAAAGAGACATTTCAATTCCACTTTTTCTATTTTACGGAGACTTTCCTCAGAGTTTCCTCACAATCTTTCTCTGAAGCTTTTCAATGAAATATTAGCATCAAATTAATGTTTAGGACATAGTGGATCATTGCATTTCTCACCATGCTTTAGTTATGTCAGTCTATTCTATATAATGCTCCTGCAGTACAAGAAGCTGCAGTTTCAGGACCTGAATAACATGTAATTTGCTGTGCAATTCAAGACACTATAACTGTATTAAAAATCAAAAAAAGAAAACAGATCTCACACTCTTATAGCCGTCGATAATGTCCTTTGTTGTTCTATTTGGTAACATTAGGTGGCAGTGTCACGAAAACCGGAGGTCTTAGAAATGCAGTCCTGAAACTGCAGGAATCCCCAAGTCAGTCAAATGGTCAGTTCATCACTTTTTGCCCAGAATGAAATGTCTCTAAAGATTTTGGATAAACTGTTTTGAAATTTGGTTCAGACATTATTTCTCAAGAGAGGATGAGTCCTAATGACCTCTAGGAGGACCATATTTAGTGAAATGCCTCAACTACTATAAGGATGTGAAAATACAAAACCTACATGGATAAAACGTTTATGAAAGAAACAGAAATAATCAGTGTGCAGCAAAACATGAATCCATATCCCAGCATCACCTGCTGTATAAATTTCATGTCATCTCCACACAAGCGACCTGAATGTGTCACTTGACCGGATTTGCAATTTGCCCTTCATTCACATTCGTTTCTTTCTCCTGTCCAGGACCGCACATCTCACTGCTGCTTCCCTGTCATTGTTGATATATTTTGTTTTATTCATCTTCTCAAATTCTCTCCATTTGCCTCTGATTTCATTCATTTCCTCTTTTGTATCTTGGCATCTGTTTGTTTTTTCTGAAAGCTAGGAAATAAGGCAGGGTATAAAAAGCTTCACTTTTCAGTTTCATACACGTTTGTCTGCTCGTCTTTCTTCTATATGTCGCCTGATCCCCCACTCTTCCTCTGCTCCCTCATTTCTCCATCTTGTTGGAGTTCTTATGTTTTTCTTTGCCTCTCTGCCCCCCTCTCCTCTATTCATCTCTGCTGTTGAATACATGATTATTAGCACGATGGCATGACACCACTGTCGCATCCCAGAGCCGCGGGTGTTTAGATCCCAGAGCAGAGGCTGATGAAGGAAACATGCAGCACTTTCAAACACACTTCTGAGCCTCTTTCAGAGTCACATAATCTCACAGTGCAGTTTCAGAACAGCCAATCACAGACATTTCTGTGGCAGTATGTCAGAAGCAAGGCTGCAGAGCACAGTTGAAAAGACAGTGGCAATAGCCCAAAAAAGGACTTTAATTTGAAGAGAAATTTTGTTGATGCAGCTTCCAATAACTGGAGGCACTGTAAAATAGACCTAACACTATTAGTGTCTGTAATGTGCAAGGTGCAGGCCAATGAATGTACATAAAGGTGGACAACATGATGGCTTCCAAAAGTGAAGCCAAATCAACTAGATTGCCCCTAGTGGCGAGCTGCAGTTTAGGTCACAAACTCTGCCTCTGCCATGTTAGCAGATGGGACATGGACCAAACTAAAAACTCAAAGGACACATTTCTGTCTGCTTTCTGTCATTTCAGGAAGTTCTTTCTTTTGTTCATTTTTCTAATAAGTTGCTATTGGGATGAAACACCATGATTGACAGCTGAGACTGATTCGCAGTTCGTGGAGCACGAGCATTGGTGGGACCTCAAAACCATGGCTCCACGCCACAATCATTGCTGCGCAGCCTCCGGGTCCAAATAACATCACCAGTGCAAGATGGGGGGCACACGTATCCAGAATATTTTCGCTTCATTTTTGTACAACATTAGAAAGTGGAGACACATCATCCATCTAAATACACACTAAATACAAAACTACTACTCTCTCGACTTTAGGTAAAAATGAATGTGAGTTTTCATTTAAATAATCAATCCAAACTCAACAGAACTATGAGATTTAATTATTTATCAAACTAATTAAACATGTGTTCAATGCGCTCTAAGTCTGGGTTGAGTAGTGTGAGACAAAACACAGTCTATTCCTTTCTTTGTGTGCCTGTAGTGTGCGTGGGCTCCAGCAAGGAGCTTGCTGATGGCTCGTCTAAATGTGCAATGGGCCAACACTTGAGAGGAAAGAACAAGAAAGAGAAAAAAGAAAACACCCAAAGAGAGAGACCAGTGAGCACATGAGACAGTGGAACGCTGAGGGGGACAAATCAGGGAAGCATAAAAAGCAGAGTGCAAGCAATAACGCCTGAAGCTAGCTGCTAAGTTAAGCTAAAGGACTAACCCACCGATCTACATTTCACACAGCCAGCAGATCGTGTGAAACCCTAGCTTGTGTTGACTGTCAGGCAGCTCGAAAAGCTGAGTCAAGGCATCCACACAGGAGGATGGTGAACAAACCATCACAAAGTGAAACTGCAAAAAACAACCAGAGCTGAACTGAAACGAACCTCGAGACAGAAACTGTTATTAAAGGATCACTTTACCCAAATCAAAACATTTTCTCACCTCCCGAAAGTGGCGTCTAAACACACAGACAGTTTCAGTTTTAAGTGCTTATACAATATGAAGAAAAAAAGCTTTCCAGAAACCACTTCCCCACAGTTACACAGAATAATCCACAGACGTCACTGTTACAGTTATATTTGGAAGTATCAGTAGAGAGCAGCAACAAAGTTGTTTCTGGAAGAAAATGTTGTTTTTGTAATTTTTCAGTACTTTGAGCTGCACAAATGAAATTTTTTTCACCATCTTTGTATTGCAGTGGCGCCAAATGTCTGAGAGATAAATATTTCAAAGCCTGAGCAGATAACACTGAAAGTATCTGAATGACTTCATGTCACAAGGGGCAATGGAGAAGTGTTGTCTTGAGAGTTACCTCAAATTCTTATCTAGAATAAAAACTACAATAATAATTATAGAAAAGATAAATATCTGTAACGGACTAGTAAGTTGATATAGTGTGTCAGTAAGAACAACAAAGCCAGAAAGAATTGATTTCAGATCAAATCGAAAGGGACTTTTGTTTTTCCAACAATGAAGACATTGATTTAACCAAGCTTTTATACTGACGTGTCTGCAAAGCATGGAGTGAACTCCACATATTCTCCTGATAGTATCAGGAAGGGCTGCATATGAGGACACTCTGGACCCTCTCTTGACTTTTTCTTGCCAGCGCCCTTGTAAAAAGTGAGCCCATGTGAAAATACAGCAGGATATTGTCCAGAGGATTCACTGCGAGCGAGTTGGCGTGTTAGTGATGTTTCTAACACCCGACAAAAATAATATAAATATCTCACAATGAAAAAGAGGAGAAATACACGTAGAAGACACCGAAAGATGTCAATTTTATATTCCATTTTAGATAACATTTAAGTTGCCATTTTTCCGGAAATAGTCCTTTAATGTATTTACTTTCTGTCAGTACGTGTCATGGGTTTCATCAATCGTGGGGGAGTGTGTCATTTCAACCCTGGGTTCAAATTCCTGACCTATGTTTTCCTGTCAACAGATACACCAGCTGCTTTCCTCTTGTGTTAATCTGAACTTGTGACAGAAGGTAACCAGAACCTAACTGTACAGGGACTCTTGTATTGTGCCCTAGAGGGAAAGATAAAATGACTCTGACCATTTACACTGACCCTACATTCTGAAGTGAACTAACGTATGGTACCTCAGGGTGCCACGGCCTTCATGTAAACAAGCCGGTCATGAATGGATCTCAGTGTTCTGTAGATTCAGTGAATGGGTGGCTGCGTGCAGAAGCAGAAGCAGCAGCAGCAGCAGCAGCAGCAGCTGGTTTCGGTCAGACCTGCAGTGTGTAAGCTCATGTGATGCAGACTAAACAGTAGGGAAGAGGGAGGGAGGTCAGAGTATCAGAGGAAAAAAAGTGGGTCACTTCTCGTTGACATAACTGCTGGAATGTGACGCCTGGATAAGCCTGCAGTTGTGATTTTAACTATGAAGTATGAATTAATCCCTGCCAACGAAAACCCAGTGTTAGTATTTGTGTCTGCGTGCTGCGAATGCCTCGGCTCTTTCAGCACACTTGGAAGTTCAGAGTTTGTCATTTTTCACACAGTGCACTTAGAACTTAAAGACATAAAATGATGGTGCAGAGGGGTGGGGTTGTTTTAATGCACTTTTTTTTGAAAATATGAATTTTCTTTCTCAGTCGTCTGAGGGTCAGTGTCATGCTGCCTCATTCCTATTGACTGCGTTTACATGGAAAGCAATATCCAAACTATTGACCTTATTCTGAATAAGACATTATTTTGACTATGGCCTTTACATGAGTTGCTAATAAAATATTCCATTCACATTCCCTTTTATATTTTACCGAGCATAGTCGGATTCAAGTCTCACCCCATCACATCCACTACTATGTCTGATGTTTTTTTGTTTTAAAACCCCAACCTGAAACAGTTTCATCTACAATGTTAGCGTTTACCATTTTGGATGTTTCTTCCTAATTTTGCAAAAGCTGACCTTATTATTAACTTGTCTATTGTCTGAATCGGGTTAATATTAGAATGTTGGTCTCCATGTAAACATAGTCATTGTTCCACACAACTTTCTGTCCTTCACACCCTCCCTCTTGCTGCCTTTATATTCTGGCTCCATCTGGTCCCATATAAAATGTAAGTACTGCATGTTCCCTGCCACTTTTAGATCTTTCCCAGCTTTCACTTATTCTCACTGCTGTAACTCTCCCTCTGCCACTTTTTCTTCCATTCTGTCACTCTCCCCGTCATCTTTCGTACTTGTCTTCCCATCTTTTCAACCCAACTTCCACCGTTCCCCTCTGTTAAGGGAGGAAAGGGAGCAGGAAACTTGTCTATGGGACAGCAATGATTGGTCCTGTCGTCCGTGCAGCTGAACTGTCTGCAGGCTGGAACTGGTTTGTTCTGGTGATTCGTATCACAGCTGTTGGATAAAGGACCTTTAGTGTAAATTTGTCAGCAACCAGGGGGGAAAAAACCAGTACTGACATTTGCTTCACCACCAGGGCTTAGAAAATAGAGACTTTGTAATCCTTTCACTGAAGTTAAAACCAGTCTTTAATTGGATTTATATGGTTGTCACATGATACTGAACAGTGATATGTGGCCGACGGTGAGTGCTAATGATTAAGAAAAGGCCTGGAATTCTGTTCTGAGTCGATGTATATTAGCCGATAGGGAGGGCAACATTAAACTGCCAGATTTTTCAATGGAGTTTGGTGTGATGTGCGCTCGAGTACAAAGAGAAGAGAGAGGGAGAAAGAGAGCAAGTGGCACATATCAGGGCTGAAGCTGGGACAGCTCCCATTGTAGGAAATCAAAGTGCAGCTAATTGGTACAATTACAGAGACAGGACAAGAGAGAATACAGAGCTGCGTTTGTGCATGTGTCTGAGGGAAACATGCACAAACACATTACACTGAGGCGGATGAGAGTATGCTTCAAGGTTACAACATTAATTAGCTTCACATGTTGTTTATGTAGCACCAAATAAGTGAAATATACTTCATATGATAACTTCTCGGTAGGAGAGGAGAAAATCTTTGAAGTCAGAGCGCTGGGAGGATGAATAATTTACATCGCATTTACTTGAACCTGGCTCAGCATTTATTTGCATTAGTGCTTATCACACTTACCGATCTGACCCCGACTGCTCTGTGTGATCAACTGCAGACTACTGCAAGCTCGGAGTGCTGTTGGTTTTATGTCTCACTGGTGGGTTTTTTTGTGTTACTGGAACAACGGGAGCGCTGATCGAAGGGGGTGCAAAGCGATGATCAGCTGCTCGTGGTGCAGAAAGGAGGCCTGAGCCGGAGTGATGAGAAAAACAAACAGTTTGTGGCGAGGAGACGCCGCGCCTGTAAATCTCTTTTTTTTTAATACCCCGCAGTCATGTTGTTTCCCCCTCACAACAATAACTCACAAACCATCCAATAGTCTCCTCTCATAGAAAAGCATGTTAGATAAAGTCATTACTGAGCTACCCAGAGGATTTGTCATGACCACAAACACACACACTCTCATAAACACACAGAATAGATTTACACATTACACTTACTGAGCCACACACACACACACACACACACTTCACAAATAATACACTAAATGCTTCATAAAAAAAACAGTAAAAGACAGGTAGGCTATATGATGCAGCGTCTGTAGTCTGGCTGAACATATTCAGCTGGTTTGCTCTTCACATACACTCATACTCTCGCAGACAGTCGTCAATTATGACTTCATTCTCAGTATTCAAGTCATCTGCAGGGCAGACAGGGCGATTCAAATCAAAACTGATATTGAGCGGAGCCGCCACACAGATGGTAATCACACCAGGTTTGCAAACTCTGCAAAAAACAGAAAGCGTGTGCCCGAGGTTATTTACCTCACCCTCTGAATGAAATCTTGAGATATTGCTTTTACTGCGGTAATTGTTTCGGCTTCAGAGCAACAACTGCAGCACTAATAACCCAGGACGACCTTTCCATTATGAATGTGGGGATTTAATGAGAGTGCAAAAGTGTTGTTTTAGGTTCAGTGGTCCAAGTGGATTTCCTCTACCTGAGGCCTGTCTTCTAATAATTAAGTAACTTCTGTCTGCTCACACACGTACACACAGGATTTCATATTTTGCTTATGCGTCTTGGAATATATAGACGCATAATAAAGTAACTTTTTTAGAGTCCAACCTGTATGGATTTTTGGGTGCATATTAGGGCATATTATATATGTGTGTGTGTGTGTGTGTGTGTGTGTGTATATAAGAAAAAATCTATGATTCTTAAGATGTCATTATCAAACCTTCTTGACAAAGAACCAAACCTAACCAAACAAATAGACCTGGAATTGAGAAAATAAACTTTTTTTTGCACAAAATATATTCAGATCTTTTCTGTGTTGTTTATTCTGCAGAGTATTTTCATTTCGGCACTTAATGAAACAAATAAAGTCTCCACTGCTACTAGAGGTGATACTTTGATAGGAATATATCTTAGCCTATTAGCTGTATTTCACAGTTTTATTTAACCATGGTCTCTATGAGTAGAAACTCCTATTAACGTTACTACTACTCAGCCGACTATCCACAGACCCTCATTCTTATATATTTAGAAAAAGAGTCAGGCTTGTCAATGTGCTGGCGGTTTCCTCAGCAGTGACAGTAAATCACATAGTAGCACTGCAATTAGTCCCTATGTCACCAAGCACCGAGAACCAAATATTTTGTGCAGACACAGATTAATGTCACTGTGCCACTGCATTTTGTAATATGATCAAATGTGTATTTTTAAATTTCTCATTCACACACACAGCTCCCTGCCTGCCTCCTTCTCCACCTCCTGCATCTTTTCCTTTTCCTTCAGATAGAAACACCTATCAGGATGAGCCTTTCAACCTTCACTCCCCCCCTCCTGCATTAAGCTTTGCACATTTTCAACAGTCAAACCTCATTTCACAGCGTGACGTCGACATGCTTGTAGAAACGGGAACTTTGAAGAGCCTCAGTATTCTCCATATTCTTCTAGGTGGCCCATCACTCACCATGAAATCCGGAAGATGGGTCCATAAATGGAAAAATGGCTGAAGTGGGTTGCTTTTAAAAGCTAAAATATGTGCTTTGAAGTAAGACTGAGTGTAGAGACAAAGTCCTGATGGGAAAGTCTGGCCGCTCGGCAGCCATCTTGGCAACACCACCAGGCAGCTATTTCTGGATAACAAGACCAGATTAAAATGCTTTTTTTCACGGTTATACTTCTCCTACACATGCACAAGGTTTCATGACATCACATCATTGATTTCTCGGAATAATTCATTAATCTTGATGGGAAGAGCCAAGCAAGGCAACCCTAACCCTACCCCCCCCCCAAAGGTTAAGAGATTCAAGTCTTAAAATACAGCCAAGTATTTTTTGTTTTCTTTAAGACTCATACCTTAGCTGAGCAGCTGCAGTTTTAGAACCAAAACATCCCATTTGAAACTGGGATGAGGCAAATGACCTCTTTTAGAAGTTACAAAAAAACTGACTCTTAATGTCACAGACACTCACAAGCTTAGAGAACTTCTAAGAAAATTTCAAAGATGAATTTTATGGTGAAATCAGACGCAATAAAACTCCAGAGAATTTGGTTTCTTTTCTCTTTTGCAAACAAAAAACACCCTGTTGTGACATCAAATAACACCCATGGGGTTCTGCAAACAGAGGAGGAGGGAGATGGCCAGTTGGTTCATAAGCCGTGTTTTCAAAACACACATTTCTCTTTCTGGCAGCTATGTGTGCATGTGTGTAGGTGTCCATGATGTGTGTCTAAGATCTCTTCTTACAACCTCCTTCAAAGAGTCACTGTTTACCTAAGAGGGGGGGAAAAGCCCACCTCTTCTCTCATAACACACACATGCAGAGAGACAGACAGTGGGAGTATTGGAACATAATCCAGAGTCTCCTGAGAACAAGGCACACTTTATTTAAATAACTAAACCCAAAGCATGCAGAGCCACATCCAAAGTGCTCTTCCTAAATGTCTCTCCCTCTCATATCCACTATACTGCACAGCTGCTTTACACAGACACAACAACCTCTTCGGCTCCACAACGAGACGGGATGTTGCTACAACTTTGAACTATTTAGTGCAGAACATGATAGTTAAACAGCCAAAGTACCACAGTGTTACCAGGCGGTTACCAATTGAATTGATCTGGCACCAGGTGGTTTCATGTTATACTGAGTAATACAGAGCTTCTCTCTTCTCACATACACTCAGATAGTACATCAGGGGCAATGTGAGGTTCTATAATCTGACATATGGAGTGGAGGAATCAAACCTCCCACCCTCCACACCAAGGTCCAAAACAAGGCTCATGTCTTTGTTACATGTGGTTAGTTTTGGTTTCACATTACAATTTAAGGGACGGCCGTTGTACAAAATAGATTGTACATCATGTTCTCATTACCTACACGAGCTGCGTAGAGAACTCAGACTGCTAATGACAAATGGCATCTTTGCTGCTCAGCTTGAAAGAACTCAACAACATAGAATAGACAAAACATGTCTATAAAGAGATCAAACAGGGGTGAAATAATTCTGAAACAAAAACTGAAACCAGGATATAGATTTCCATAATCTCGTATCGCAACCCACTGCCACCACCAACTGAACTTTCGTTTTTTCATCAACAAACTCATTTTTCATTCTGCAAATGAAACTATAAACACATGAATACATGGAAAATGTATAAATCTTTCCAAAACCTGGGAGATGTGGCGGCATGTCATAATAAGGCTAGGCCTCCACAGTTGGTTTCCTATGGCAAATGTCATTTTATATTAAGAAAGTCTTGTCTTTTCTTCAACATTACATCACCATTGAGACCTTCACTACTCAGCCATGTGTATGTGTTTTTAGTGCAGTGTATGATACTCACGATCCAAGCCGTTGATGTACTTCATGCTTATCTCACAATGTCCCCACACAGCGCTGACAACGGGATACAACTTCTTGCCTTTGAGCCCTCGAAATGCCACTCCTAGATACTGTCCATCAAACATGAAGCTCAGCGTTCCTTCGTCCATGTCCAGAATCACTAGCAAAGAGTCCGGCAGAGTGAATGATTCCTCCGGCTCCAGGAAACAAGGGTAAGAGGGCAGCGAGCTGTGCCCCCGGTTCTTACTGTCATGGTAGAGCCGGTTACGTCCCAGATCCCAGCCCCAGGACTCACAGTCCGACCCCACCAGCGCTGTGTACCCAACAGAATGTAAAGGAGCTTCTGAGGTTGCCACACCAACTATAGCATGGGTGCCTCGTTGCCGGGTGGGCCAGTGGATCCTCCACACATGGAGACCCCTTGTGTATCCAACACGCCCCCGGATGCAGTCTGTGCTCTGAGCGACCGGGTGGCGATGAAATGTCAACTTATCCTCATCTTTGATGAAAATGTTGAGCGAGCGGTCATCGGGGTTCCATGCGTGACGGAGCTGAGTCTCTAGTCCAGAGCATGGCATGTCCAGAAGTAGATCCAACCTGGGAGGTTTGGAGAAATCTGGGCCCCTCAGCTCTGGGTGCTGCCGGCGATGAGCCAAGGGCCGGTAGGACGGGGAGCCACCGCTTTCCCCGCGACCGTCTACCGACTTAATTCCTCCAGAAATCTTCTGGCCCATGGCTACAATGGAAGGGCTGACAGAAGGAAGGGGGAGGAAGGGGGAGTGTGGTGTTTGAGCAGGTGGGTGCTGCGCTGAGTGAAGCTTGACGTTACCTCATCAATGCGGTGGAGCTGGGAGAGAGTTCCTAACTGGAGAGTGGTGGAGGGTGATGAAGGAGGAGGTGATGAATGAAAGATGAGCGCGATCTGTTTTCATGCCACAAATGTCTTCAGAGAGACCGAGTGGGTGCCACACCTGTTGAGAGAAGGAACAGAGAAAAGAAGATTAGAAAACTGGCATTAACTCATTTACCACTAGTTTTCAGACTAAAGTCAGAAATTAACTATAAAAAGAACAAGAGATGCACAGAGAGATGATGACTGAAAAATAAGAGAGAGAGAAGACTGTTGGCAAAATGACTTTTTTCACAGATTTTGTGTGGCTTTGTTTTGATAGGAATAAAACAATGGACAGAATGAAAAGCGTACACACACACACACACACACACAGCCGTAAATACACACAAATTACGCACATTTCCTCTGACTCATCCTCCCAACCAACTCATGTGCCAATACCAATACATGCACGCTCCCCTCCAAACATTCCCCGGTTGTGCAACATTGCCCAGATCTGATGCTGGAGCTCTCTCTGTTTGGTAATCTAATTTTAATGAGTATCGCCTGAGTTTGCAGAAATATCAACACGACGGGAGAAAAAACAAAAAGACCAGGTATTCATTTGTCTACAATTCTGTGTGTAGCAGTACAAAAAGTCAGATTGACTTAAGCTAAGCCTCACTTGACAGAAATCATGCGTTAGTATGACAGATAGTAGCAACCGGTGTGTGTTCTGTCATCTACAGAACTGTTCATGTTCTTTCACGACAAACCCTGCTTCTTATAATAAATAACCATAGTTGATATTGGGATTTAGTATCATTTTCTGTTTAGTTTTTTGTGTGGGTGTTTTAGTTTTGTTTTTCATCAGCTTCCATTTAGGGTCATATGTGGCACTGTGATAAAAAGAACAGATCATGACTGTTTTGTGTGTTTTAACTGACGTAAAGCGATCTCTTCCAGGAACAGCAGCTTCCTGTTCACAGAACAAGAGACAGTCAAACCTCAGACAGACCGGGAAGTGGATGAGGAAACTCTCCACATACACAAGCCGCATTATTGTTACGCGTGCGCTGAACTACTTCTGGTAAACCTGACTCATACCTTGATAGGAGTGATGCATGGATTATTTATGGATCAACACTGCACTGCCTATAAATTCAAAACAGAAGTGAAAGTATAAAAGACAAACTCTCAATCTACACATGAATACATTAAACCAAATACAAAAGATACATTTAAAACAAACTCCACTGTTTGTATTTCTCTGACATGTCAAGTGCAGTGAGGTCATTATAAAAAACATGTTTAGATTTTTAACCAGGTGCTGATGACAGAAGCAAACATATTCCCATCAAGGCAGTCAGCAACCGCAGAGTGAGGCCATGGTGTCAATCTGTGTGAAGTTTCTCATACGCACGCACACACACACTTCTGTTTCATTCTGACTGTTAGCATTTTCCTCCCTCGCTCTCTTTCTCGCTATCTCTCACTGTGAATGAGGTCATTGCAGCTGGCAGCCAATATGTGCCACGGCTCAGCCGGTCCTCAGCACGAGAGGGGTCAGCGCTCGGACTAATAGAAATACACACACACACACACACACACACACACACACACACACACACACACACACACACACACACACACACACACACACACACACACACACACACACACACACACACACACACACACACACACACACACACAGCTGTCTCACTGTGTGTCATGACGGCTGGCAGGTGGGTTTAGGCTGGACCCTGCATGGAAGTTTCCCCGAGTCATCTCTGCCAAACTTCAGCCAAAGAAAGCACGATTTACACTTTACAAACTCCCAGTGTGTGTTTGTGTGTGTGTGTGTGTGTGTGTGTGTGTGTGTGTGTGTGTGTGTGTGTGTGTGTGTGTGTGTGTGTGTGTGTGTGTGTGTGTGTTTCAGCTGGCACCGCATGTGGATGACAATCTGGCATCACTGACTGTCATCAAGGAGGCACTTGACCTCAGACCCCGTGTCGTCCCGGTCATCGTTGCGTAGTAACATCTCAAGAGGCCGGTGGTGGGCTGTTGCCGTGTTTGCTGCTGCGAATAGCGGCAACATGCTTCCACCATCTGTTGTTTACTCTCCCTCACTCCCTCACTCCCTACATCTCTCTCTTCTTCTACAGCCAACTCATTTAGGAACAACCGCACTTGCTCGCCCTCCCCTCATCTGTAGTTTCCGCTGAGTTAGACGGGTATGGAGGAGACAGAAGATTGCATGGTGTCACGCACATGTGCAAAAAGACACACACACACACACACACACACACACACACACACACACACACACACACACACACACACACACACACACACACACACACACACACACACACACACACACACACACACACACACACACACACACACACACACACACACACACACAGCAAGTGTTGCTATGATTTACAGCAGCGACTAATTATCATTTTTATTACCTGCGAATTAAATTCTTTTCTTGATTAACCAATTCATCATTTGGTCTTGGGAAGAAAATTGTGAAGAATTACCACATAGAAAATCTCACTTAATTTGTCCAACGAACAATAAAGAAAATGAGAATGTACATTAGCTCTCATGAGTTAGTTCTGTCGATCAACTTATTGACTTTTTGTCTCCTCTGTACTATGATCTTCCAATAAGTAACGTCAAAACAGAAACTACATGTATATTAAAATCATTGTCTAAATGTGGAAATAGATTGCATGAGGAGACAGAAAGGGAACATATGGACAGCAGTGTGCACCTGGTGTGTGGGCTGGCTTCATCTGGCTTCTCCTGCTGCACAACTAACAAGCTCCAGTAACTACACTGCGGGTGTGTGTGTGTCTAACATCTTAAAAGACTAAGACACAGTGTGTGTGTGTGTGTGCCTGCTGACCGTCTCTCATTTAAAACTGTCCAACGAGCTTTGACTGGGCAGTCAGACTTTGAAGTCACACACACACACACACACACACACACACACACACACACACACACACACACACACACACACACACACACACACACACACACACACACACACACACACACACACACACACACACACACACACACACACACACACACACACACACACTCACTCACTCACTCACTCACTTGAAACTGCTTAGGAAGCTCAGAGAACACACCAGAGATGTATGTGGGCTTTTCTCGCAAAAAATCCTGTTGAGGATCTAAAGCTCTGTGTCTAAATATGGACTTATGACCAACAGAAACCAGGTTTTCTAGGTTATGTTGAGCAGTATGTAGTGTACGGGTATGACTGCTTGTTATTGTTTAAGTGGGCCAAACAAGGACAACCAGTGACCTTCAAGGCCCCAGAGAATCAGGACTATTAGCTCCACAGACATCCCACCTCCATGTACTGTTTCCTCTCATCTAATTCTTGGCCAGAAAGCTAATAAACATCAGTGTTTCCCATTAATTACCTAAACCAGGGGTGGGGAACAATCAGTCTCTGAGCAAAAGAAGCAGCTCAGAAGAGAAAGGTTCTTAGAAAGGTTTTTCTATGTGACAAAAGAAAACAACATAAAATAGTTGGACAAAGTCAGGGTGGACACAACGCAGTAGCTCCTAACCCCTAACCCCTAACCCTAACCCATGCAAACTGTCAAGAATTGGAGCTCTTTCCAAGAGATATGGACAAATATTCCTCCGTTGAAGTGATGACAAAGGCCATTCTCGAGCATCATTACAGCTGCAAACATGATGAACTGCATAAGTGGCAAGGACAAATGTGCTTGGATTAAGTCAATGCTCTTCAGTGGAGTATGTGTGCTCAACAGGCAGCTTTTACACGACCACACTCTGACATTGATGATGATATGCAGGCAAGTTTTTCAGAAAGTCTGCAAAAGCATGCACATCCAAACTGGATAAGCACTAGGTGCTTGGCAGAAGCTACGAAAGGCAGAAGACAAGAAATGTCTGCAAACCAGTTGATGCTCCCACAAACGTTTATTACCTCCCAAGTAACATCTCAGACCAGCGCGCAGGCAGGTTTTGCATGAGCAGGTCAATATCTAAGAAGCTGAAACCTCATTCAGAAGGAGAAATCATGAAGGAGTCCCTTGTTAGAAATTGTTTGATATTGGATCACTGCCAAGTTTGATATGAGAAAAGGATTGCCGTCTTTGCAAGGCATGCGTGATGCGGCAAGTGCAACTGTAACACTTTTCATTTTCCTGCTCTGAAAGAACAAACGGCTGCTCTGACATCTGAATATGCCAGAGAGTTTGCAAATGCCTTCAGTCATTTGACGAGAGCTTTCAGGACATGAAAAGTAAACAAAAGGCACTGAACATATTTGCATGCTGTTTAATGTGGCAGCAGCTGATGTGCACGACATCAAACCTCCCCCCAGGCAGCTACCACCACAGATAGTAGGGATAGAGGCATATTCCCCAAAATGTCACAGCATTCATTTGAAGGAATTGTATTCTTGTTCGAGAAAAAAAGTTAGTGACCTGCAACAAAACCTGTCTCAATATCAGCCAAACTTTGTGACTTGCCCCCAGGGCCATTGAGACACCAGGCGCTGTCACGCAATTAAACATTTGATGAGCTGCAAGTAAAACATTTAATGTTTCTGTTTCAGTTATCACGTTTCATCCTGACATAGTGAGGTGTCTGGCTGTGTCTATGTGACTTTTAACGTACAATATGCAACCTCGGGCCACTAGGGGTCTCTCAATCTACACATAAACAAAAGACGTAGTTTGATTACGATGTGAAGCAGCACGGGATCGTGGGAGTTGTTGTCTTCACCGCCATTGCCAATAACAATCTACCTGACGCGACTCAGGCGCAAATCATGTTCACGCATGAGGTAATGTATTAATGTTTTATTAACGTTACACAGAAATCAGTAACGAACAATCATGATCCATTAACAGTCACCAATACAAACAGTGAAGGGGAAAAACTGCCCACTGGCTAACTGGCTAGCAGTGTGTTCTTCCTTGATCATACATTGTTTGCCCCAGAAGTTATATCAGAGACAGATAAAGCCACGGGTAACACAATTAAATGAAACCTCCTGTTTCTCTAGGTTTTGAAAATTGTTGGAAACCTTTTGGATAATGTAAGTACACACGTCAACAAATTATATAACAATGGTCTAGTGTTTTTCGACATTAGAATTGTTACATATTATTTCTTGAAGTAAAGAGCTATAAACTTAAGGTTAAAGTTAATTTAAAAACGTCTCTCTTGCCGATTGGCCAAGCTCGAAATTCAACATGGAAAGCCGCAGAACTCTACTAACAAGGAAACCATTTAAAACAGCAAAGGCCAAGCTAATTTTATCTGCCTCATTATAACAGATTGATTGTAGCGTTTTACTCATCCCTCTCCTCTTGTTTTGCCTTTCTACACAAAGACTTTTGCTCGTGGGCCTAAACATAGACCATATCACTTCATCCCCACCATTACATAACTGATTTTAAAACCACTGCGACCTTATTTGAACTTTAACTGTCATGTTCAATTACATCCACTTTGCCTCGATTCCGATGACGTCTGAGAAATGAATCACAAAGTGGTCACTTCTTCCACTTTCCAATCCTGGGGGGGACAAATGGGCAACATATTGTATAAAAAGCAGTGCTCGCATTCAACACACACACACACACACACACACACACACAAACACACACTTACTGTATATCTCTTCATAGCAAACAGCTGTACCCACCATATTAAACAAACTACCATCCTCTCTAGATTGCTGACATTCATTCCTGGGCACAGAGGTAGACATAAACTGTGCCGTCTGGATCCTAACATGATGTCAAAATACAGACAGGGACTCCAGAGTGCGACTTTAGACTCATCTTAGAGCTGATGAGAAGAAGCAGTCCACTCACCGCTCTTTTATTAATCCTCCTCCTCTATCTCACCAGTTTTCTACACCCTTTCTCGCTCATCTTTCTGCTGCTTTCTTTTCTGTCCTCCTCTCCATTTCTCTCAGTATGTCTGTCTCTCTGCCTTACTGTACAAGTAAGTCCATGGATACTACAGCAGAGCTGACATCCTATCAACTGCTCTCTGGGGCCTGCCATCAAATGCCACGCCAAATGCCCCAGCGTCTACCAGGCGGCTATCAATGCAAGCTCAGCATGCAGGAAAAGCAAAGTCTGCAAAACACAGAACACAAAAAAATTCATACGCATCTGCATTATTATATATATTACTCACTGACGGCCACCAACTCGATGGTAAGAAATGAAATCAACTATGTATGTGTTGTGGAGGAAATGACCTTCATACACAAGTGGATAGTTGCCTTTGCCGTGATTTCCCTGATGCATCACTTTCGTGTATATTCCCACTTGAGTAGCTCCCTCTTTCTTCCATCAGTCTGAACTCTTTTGCGAAATAATTCCAGTCATCGTCTCCCTAATGAATCACGTTGCCTCCTACACATCTTCCCCCTCTCATGACATTAACCTGCTCTTGAAATTGAACAATTCCAGTGAAAACTTCCCCCGCTCTTTGTCTTGAATACTGAACTTCCATTGTTGGTGATTGAGGAAATGAAAGTTATTAGTTCCCTTAAATAATATAGAAATGTATTTTAACTGATTGACACACACAAGATATATGAGCACACACTTAGGAGCTCTGTGCTGCTAACTTCTTATATTTCCCTCATTCCTGATGTGACACCTTAAAATCCATGGTGCCCTAAGGGGAGACCATTAGTGCTACAGTGATGGAGCACACCTTAACGGAAACCTATTAATCTGTCTCTCACACATATATGGATACACAGACACACACACACACACACACACACACACCTGTGTATATATGGCCTTGGCGGTGCCATCAATAAAGCTCTCTGGAATTGCATGAGATTCAGGAGGCAGATTAACAACCCCCGGCAGTAATGAAACTGAATCAAATGCTGCCTGAATATGAGGCGCTGCCTCTGCATCATTCACTAAACCTGCTTTCGCAAGAGTGTGATGAAATGTCCCACACTCGTACATTATGACATCTGACATGGCATTTCAAATGGTAATTTTCCTTGGAATGGAGTGGATGGTTGTAGAGAGAAGGAGGTTGAGTAACTGAAAGTCATAAAACTTTACTGATAGTCCGTTTAAGTTATTTATTAAGATATAATTTAACACCAACCTCTTCAATAACTGATTGAGGACCAACTGTACATAAAACCAAAACAAATCAATCTCCACCTGGTGGTCGGCTGCAATATAGGTCATAAACCGGCTCCTCCATGTTAGTGGATGGGACATGGACCAAAAAAAGGTTTTCTGTCATTTTAGATATTTCTCATCAGAATGATGCTTGTTCACGTTTTTTTGGAGTATGTTTGGTTTTAATTAGTCATTTGATGCTATAAAAACGGGGTGAAACATCCTGATTGGCAGCTGAGACTGACTCAATACCATAGCTCCATCCCCTGATCGCTACTGTGCACACTGTAACTCCGAATGTGCAAGCTGGCAGCGTTGTCTATCTTTACATACAGTCTATGCAACAATAGAGGGTCATTGCTCCTTGTGTGACTAAAAATGATAAACCTTCATGAGCCTTTATTTGCTTTTCTCTGTGTTGTAAATTGACCATATTTGGGTTGTAGATGGGAGGTCAAACATTCAAGCATTTTAAAGTCATCAATTTGGGCTCTGATGGTGTGAGAAGTGCTTTTTACCTCTATTTCATGACATTTTAAAGACTAAACATTTCATCGAAATTACAGATTCTCTGTGACTCACACACACTCATGTTTTATGATTAAGGCACTTGTCTCTCTCACAAAGGTGTTCTCCAGAATTTCTCTGTGCAAAGTGGAACATAGGCTGTGCCAGGACATTTGACATGGAGAAGCACATCCACATCCACACACACACACACACACACACACACACACACACACACACACACACACACACACACACACACACACACACACACACACACACACACACACACACACACACACACACACACACACACACACACACACACAGCGTGACACCAAGACAACTCCCGACTGTTCTCAAATTACAACCAGAGAAAGAGAGAAAAGAAATTACAAACAGTGGCTGAACAGAGCGATTATTTAAATGAAGGGACTAACTCAAAATAGGCAGAGGCTGCGCTGGAGAAAGGTTTTGTGGATTTGAGTGAAATAAGAGCGAGAGAGAACACAAACAATAGAAGAGATGGCGAGGGAGAGAAAGAGAAACGGGTCAGCAGCTGACAAAACAAAAGGATAAAGTCAGAAAGGAGAGCTGCTATCTCTCTATCCCAGGATGGACCACACAAATACACCCCCCCCCAATCCACAGACTAAACACAGCACAGTGAAAAGAGGCTAATGCAGCTGGCGCAGGAGTGAGCCGTCAGATTAGGGGTGTTTGTAACATATAGACAAACAGTGTGTTCAAAAATAGAAAGAAGGATCTATCCTATTATTGTGAGTGAGCGAGGGGGAAATCCTACGGTAGCTTATCCCAGAACCCTCCACTCTCTTTATCTCTACTGAACAAAAGCAGACACACACACACACACAGACACACACACTCACTCACACTCACTCACACACTCACACAAACACTCACACAGGGGTATCCCAGTTGGCCAGCTGGGGCCTCGAGACCATTAATGAAATTAAAGGTGACAGAAGATGAGGGAGAGGAGGGAGGGAGGAGGAGAGGCTGAGTGCACGGCAGCATCCACTGGAGAAAAATATGCTCCAGAGTGAATCGTCACAAAGGTTAACAGCAGCAGAGAGAGGGCTGAGCTGCCCTAATGTAAACAGAATAATAAACTCCTCACACTCACAGCTACTTTAACCCAGAGGCGTGGATCAAATATCACTGTCGGAAAACACACCGCATCACATGTGGCCGTGCAGTTAGTCCACTTCTTCCACTCGCGTTCCTGAAATAGCAACAATCTCTTTCACAGGAGACACACAAGAACTCCAGCGGTGACACACTACACCTTGTGAACAGCACAACGGATGGAGCCGCTCACAGTGAATCCCCGGCGTCTTGTCTCATGTCTCGTGAATCCATCCAGCCAGAGTCCATGTTCAGATCCAGACTGCAGCCAAAGAACACAGCCTGAACTCCTCCAGCCAGCCGCTGGCAGCGAGAGAGAAAAAGTGCGAGCAGAAAGGAGGAAGAGGAGACCAGATCAGCCAGCGAGTGAGTCTGAGACAGAAAGAGAGAGACTCCCTCTTTCCTCAGAGGGCTGCCCACCCTTTCTCTCCCTCCTCCTCCCTTGTTCCCTCCCTCTTTTCCCTCCCTGGAGCTTATCTGTCCTGAGGCTTCACTTCTTCCTCACCCCCCTGTCCTCCCTCCAACTCTTAAGTGCGTGTTTCCACGGAAGCGTTGTCACGGCCGCTGACAACTACAGCTGAGAGCAGACTTTCAGTCCCACTTTCAGTTCCCCTCTTCAGTCTCTCAGACGGAGAGAGAGAGAGAGAGAGAAAGAGAGAGATAGAGACATGAAGGGCGGAAAGCCGATCCCCTCTGATCTCATCAAGCAAAGTTACCAACAGCAACCACACAGACAGACGGACAGGCAGGCAGACAGGCAGGCATGGGAGAGAATCACCCGGTTCTCCACTCCTCCATACCTCCCCCCTTCCTGACTCTCCTCTCCTTACAAAGAGCTCACACGGAGCCAACCAACAAAACCAAACCAACACTACCCCCTCTCTCCAACACACTGCCACACATGTGCACACACACACACTCACTACGTGCACTTTTTAGTCCTTAAGGTGAGTAACGGAAGTCATTTTAAGGTTAAAGTTCAAAAATACAAATATCCCAGAAGAACAGTCCTTTGTTAAGAAGTAATAGAGAGAAAAGGCTCTTTCATCGTGAGGTTTTTGTTGCCGGGTACAAACTGTTCCTGTTTCCCCACTTAACATTTCTGCAATTAACCTGACATCCTGTCCTGTCTGGGCGAGGACCTGCACTGTTTTGTTCTGCTCTCTGTTCTTTCCTGTCGTCATGTTGGGTATTTGCCCGCATCTGAACATTACTGCATAACTTGGCTCTGAGGTGATGTGATGACTAAGTTCATTTATCATCCTTTTCCCGCAGCTACATCAGTCATTCACAAAGTTGGGGAGGTGAGGACAGGATTTGGAAAAGCACATGCTCGCTCGCTAGCTCGCACTCTCTCTCTCTCTCTCTCTCTCTGTTTCTCTCTCTCAACTAGAGCTTTTCATCTCCATGTGGCATTTGAAAACAAAGCCACAGAAACGTGAACATATGCTTGCACGCTCACACATACACCAACACTCTCTGTAGTTTACGGCCACATCTGCATGCTTTTTTTTTGTTGAATGCAGACACATACAGTTACAGTGGTGAGACAGACATCAGTGTCTGCAGTCAGGCCCAGCCAGCTGACTTCCTGTATAGACTTCCTTTTCCCAGGGCTGGGACCATCAGGGAACCAAACTCCGCAACACCACCTCTCCCACTTTACCATGACATCACATGTCCGCTGAGGCATTCAAATGTAATACGCAGTCAGGGAGAGTTGCAGGAGTTGTGGTACGTGCCGGACTATTTCTCAGCCAGGACCAGTAAAATCTGGTCTCCGCAGGCTGGTAATCGTTGAGAGCCAAGAAACGAACTGACTCATAATCTTTAATAAAATGCTGAGTTGTTGTATTTTTATGCATTTTTTTTTTTTGTGAGGATAAAAACTAACTAAATTTATGATGGTAATTAGTGAGATTCAGAGTTGCTGCAAGTTAGATTCAGTAATTTTTAAAATCCAGGATAGCGGTTTCTGGTGTTTGTGCTAAGCTACGCTAACCGCGTACTGGAGGTATTTCACAGACAGACATTAAAGGACCTGTGTGAACATGCGATGATATATCTGAAGAGATAATTCGGGTCACAATGTTCTGGCTGAATCCGTCCTAGCCCAGATAGAGAACTAACCGAGCCTGACCTGAACCCAACAGTCATTGGGACTGATGTTTTTCCAGATTACATGTACGACCAGTGTAAACAATCAAAGTGAGCCAATGTGACCAAACCAGAATATGATTTAAAAAATTTTGTGTGAACCCAGCCAAAGGCCTCGACCGGGTATCCACACTCTTGATAAACAAGCCTTTGATTTTCCCATCTAGTAATCTCATCTGGCTTTCAAAGATGTTGATGGAATGTATTTGTACGTGCAAATTGCATTGTGTAAATGTATAATGTATGTCTAAGTTTCTTACAATCTGGACATTTTTAAGATGTAAAAAGAAAAGTAAAACAGCATGTATGTACTAGACTTAAAACACAGATGTTCACGTACAAACAAAATTAAATATACAGAAAATCAGTCAATTGGCCTCATTCAGACTGAGAGCTGGAAAAGTGAAATGTGTCGATCTGTACAAACACACACGGGCAGTATGGATCACCTGAAGCAGACATGTGGGTTAGACTCGTAACCTTTTACCCCCCTCAACACACATAAGCACGCTTGCGCACACACGCGCATACAAACACACACCCTCGCGGACACACACATACACACACTTCAACCTCCTATCTGACTCATTATTCTCGACCGCAGCTGCGGTCAGTGCTTTTGAATGTGAGCAGTCAGTGTAGGATTAACATAATACACACAGGTAGGGAGGAGGGGTGAGGAGGGGGTTCTGAATTGATGTTAGAAATCTGACAAAGATTCTGAGGCCCAGGAAGTCACGCTGCTGTGACGGCAAATTCAGATTTTATGGTTTGGGGGAAATATTTCACTGATGATTATATCTGTGAAATAAGGGTTTACTCTTTTTTTTTGTAAGTGATGCCCTATTGGGGATTTGAAGCATTTCTTAGCACATGAAATGTGTTTTAATTCTTGCTTGTTTACACTAGTTTAATTGCTGTAATCCTATCACTTCCATTGTGTAATCCTGCTTCCTGCAGAAATCCATCAAGGCCAATTAAATGTGGTAGCTTCCAAGTCCTATAGGATTGTGGAAGCCTGGAGCATGAGACACGATGGGATCAGCATTTAAGAAACGTTAAGTCTCAAGTACAAATGACTACATCCTCAGGTTTATGTAATTGTTTTACTACAAATGTATAGTTTAATTTACATGTAGAATATAAGCCTCCCAATTCTGATGGATTAGGGCCTTTTCCAGGGTTTCATTTTGGGAGGCTTTGCTTCAAACCAGTGATCACCAAAATTGAAAGAATGCAATTTTCCTGATAAAAAAAAACCCAATTACATGTAAAAGATAGAGTCCTCGGTTTATCTGACCATTTTAATGCTTTGTGTATCTGTTTATTTGATTATGAATACACTTGAAATCTTCAGTTTAAGTTTAATAACTGTGTATTGTGTCTTATTATTTGTGCACAGAGAAAAGTTGTAGTAGTAGTAGTAAAAAATTTATTTTTTCTTGTTTTTGTGTAGTATGTTACATGTAATATTTCTAAACCATTTTCTGCATTTGACAGTCAGTATCCATTTGTGTTTCTACAACCATATTTAGACATGAACTACGTAAAATTGGCACCAGATAGTTTTCCAAGTTTGCCTTGTCTAACATCCTCATAACAGCAGGAAAATCTCCAGAACGTTCAAGCATGCAGGAGGCAGGACATGACGTATTCAGAAATCCCGTTTTTGCAGGACATCGCCACACACTGGCATCGGACCTTAGCATCAAAACGCTCTCAAATCTCGTTCGCTTTCCAAGTTGACATCTTCGTTGGCGTTTTCTATGTGCATGTAACCTCTTTTTTTTTGCTCAATTTGAGAAGTTTTGCATCCATCAAGTGTCAAAAACATCATCAATACACCCACTCGCTTGCCGTGAAGTTTCTGGACATTTTCCTGCTGCATTCTTGGGCTTGCTTGGACAATTTCTGAGATTTTACTAGGGAAAGTTACAGAAAATATCTTGAGCAACTGATTAGTGGTCTCACATACAGCCCCTCCAGAAAAGAAATCAGGAAAATGTCTGGACTTCAGTGCACTTATATCAGTTCACTGCTGCATCTATATAAAACAAACTACTGTACATTTCTAAGCTATTCTACAGCCTAATAAAGGGCTTCAACCCTACGTCTATCATCCTGAATGAGAATCTACAGATAAAGGTTCAAACAGAGGATGGAATCTGTGGTTCTTCCCCCATCATCTCAGCTGGACCCTGCCATAAATTGCCCCCTGATTTTCTACCTCAAGACACATTCACACTTAAGGGACCCCATGGGGTCTGGGGACATGTGCGTATGTGTGTGTCTGCGTGAGTGTGTGTGTGTGAGTTAATCTGTAGGACAATGGGGGCCCTGTCCCCCACCCCACACACTCAAAATTAGGGCTTGGGGCCTCACAGCTGAGCAGCTTACTGACAATAGAAACTGGAGGCGTGTGTGCATGTGCATTTGTGTGTGTGTGTGTGCGTTTACTTGTAATTATATATTTGTAAGGACCATTTTGAGCATAGACCCTACAGAGTGAGGACATTTTTGTAAAATGAGGACATTTTGGCCAGTCCTCACCTTTCAAAGGCTTATTTGAGGGTTAAGTTTTGGTTGTAGGGTTAGGGTTAGAATTAGGTTTAGGTTAGGGTAAGGATTAAGGTTAGGCATTTAGTTGTGATGGTTAAGGTTGGGGCAAGGGGCTGGCAAATGCATTATGCCAATGAGTGTCCTCACTAAGATAGAAGTACAAGAATGCGTGTGTGTGTGTGCACTGCCTCCTGCCAACACGTGTCAAACACAAAGCCATCCAACTGTCCACATGGCCCAGGGGAGTGAGCCAGATCGACAGAGAGGGTACGGATAGATAGATGGACCGAGGGGAGGAACAGGAGTGCAGAAGAAAGGAAAAGGGAGGAAAGGGAGTCAGAATCATGCAGCCTCAGGGTGAAGGGTGAGGACAGTGAGAGGGAGAGAAAAACAGTCGATGGTAGAATTACCTTGAGCAGATGGCAGATGGCAGAGAAAGAGCATCACAAGCACCACCAGTCGGGTCAAGGTAAAAGTGAAAAAGGTGCGATTGAGGACACTGTGGGTTAGTTTGTGTTCAAGCAGTCAGCTCTTCCTTCGACATGTGGATCTAAATACCCAAAAACATTTATATTCCTGTCCTCCTGTCAGAGCATTGTCTTTCTCTACCTGTGAGGATATTCCTGAGGAGATGAGGACACAAGCATTGAGCTATTATATCGTGTGAACACTAAAGAGAGGCTCGGTGAAACACAGTCACTTCTCTCATTTCCCTCTCACATACACATTGATACACACACGGCCAATCCCAGTACAGCAGGTAGGCATTAATACAGCCTGGCTGCACAATCAATGATGGTAAATGGAGGCAGCAGGAGGGACAGACAGCAGTCTGCTGCTTTCACCCCCCCCCCCCCTCTCCTCTCTCTCCATTAAAACAAAACCTTTCCACGTCTTCTGTCATTATAGGGAAGCTCGCTGAATGACTCACTGTCTCACTTTGTACAGCACACACACTGCTTTCTCTCTCTTCAATGACACCATCACTGGGCATCAGTCCCTTCTCTCTGCGCAACATGCAGCATCTCTGTTCTTCTGAGGCCACGTCTTCACTAATGAAGACTTTTCTGCAAACCATGTGTATATGTACAAAGTTTGTTATCTGATAATATCGGACAATATGAACCTTTACAGACATTGTTTTTTATATTTGCCGATATGCTCCAACATGAACATGTATATTTTCTTGATATTCATAAAAACTACATAGCAAAATTCTCAAAACTCTTTGTATGACATCACAGGATCATATAACATATCGTATCATATCTGAGCATTTCCTGTTTACACAAGATCAGTATTTCCAAATGAAATTTCTAATTTAGACCAATGAGAATTTTCAAGAATATGTTCTTTCAGTGGTTTAACACTGGCCTTCTGTTGAATTAATTTCTCCCTCACTTTTATAGCTGCCCAATGGCCTTTTCCTCCCCTTCCTCTTCTCTGCCCTCCTCTCCCTCCCTCCAGCCCTTCCTCTCTCCCCTGTCCTCCCTTTCTTTTCTCCTCTCTCTCTTCTACCTCTTATTTCTGCCCATCCATCCATCAATCCAGCACCTCCCATCCACCCACCATTTTTCTTTCCACAACTAATCTTCCCCTCTTTTTTATGCATGCCCCTATTCCTCCCTTCTCTGCCCTCTCTCCGCCCTTTTCTCCAACATCTGCTGGTCTGCGCCTCTCGCTGATGACTCCTTGTTGCCACGTGCCAAATCCTCCTCTCGGGGGTCCCAGAGAGACCCTAAATCATTAAAATGCACGAACACACACACACACACACACACACACAGATCGAATGGTGATTGGTGGCTGTCTCCCTCCCACAGTGAGCGAGAAAACCACACAAATTCAACCTTTGATTGCAGACTATCGTTACATGGCTGTATCATTTGTCAATTGAATGTCTTATAAAGGCCAAATCCTCTAATTAAATGGGCCTGGACGACATGCGCAGAGAATCTCAACAGATTCAACATTGTCACTCTAAAGAAGCTGATTACATTACAGCTACAGACACTGACAGTGGGTTTAGTAGTGCGAAAACACACTGGGATCAGCTAATGAGAACATTTCTGCTGTTTAACAAAATAAATAGATCACATACTTTAGGTGTCCAAAACTTAACTCTGAAAACTTAAAGGTGTCTTTGCTAGAGGAAGTCAAATAAATCTATTTTACTGACCAACCTGCAAGGCCAGAGGTGTCACCGGCCAATCATATTGTATATTCAGCATGCATCAGGCTGTAACAGTAAAACCATTTTATATTTATATGTACAATATCTCTAGCTCATTATTTTCTGCAATGGACTGTCCAAATACATTTACGTCACTATGTGAAAGAAATCCATTTAAATCAATCTTGAATAAAAATCAAAAGATATAGTTTCCAACAGGATTCATTCTCTGGTACATTCTCCATCTTCCCTGCTGGACGCTGCCATTAATTGTCCCTTGATTTTCTACATCAAGCCACATAATATACAGAAGCTCACTACAAACACGTGTCCTTAACATCACTTATTGCAGTCTCTCTAAAACATGATCTTTACAAGACTTTTTCACTCACTACATTTTACTGTCAACACATTGCACAAGTAAGGAGTCATACTGTATGAAATCTTTCAATTCACATTGAGGTCCGCCAACTGTGAAGATGCTGTAGGAACTAAGACCTTAGGTCTCAGTTATATGGACCGCGGTGAAAACCATGGATGCACAGTTCTTTTCTTTAAATACTCTGCTCGGAGTTCACTGAGAGAAGTCGTTCTGTGCATGTTCAGTCGATCGGCACCTAAATATACTGAACATGTGCAATACAAATCAAATCAAAATGCAAGAAGATTGGGAGCTGCTGTTTTCTGTTTTCTTCTTTGTGTTCTTTTAAAGATTAATTGTAGAAATGAGGGTAGCAGCGATTCATGCATCCATCCATTATTGATACCACTTACCATTTTAGGGTCAAGGGGGAGCTGAAGCCAATCTCAGCTGACATTGGGTGAGAGGAGGGGTAAACCCCTGACAGGTGAATCACAGAGCCAACATACAGAGACAAATAACCATTCACGCTCACATTCACACCTATGGTCAATTTAGAGTCTCCAATTAACCTAATCCCAATCAGCATCTCTTTGAAATGTGGATGGAAGCTAGAGTACCTGGAGAAAACCCATGCAAACATGGGGAGAACATGCAAAAGCGACTGTGCTACTGATTACCACTGCATCAATGTTCTCTTCAAGTTCAAGTGTTGATTTTTGTATTTCATCACATGCAAAGCACCAACACATCCGCTGGTCCCGGTGTCTGCACCTCACACAATCATGCCTATGCTTCAAGCCCACGTGTTCAATTCTACACGTATTGTGTATCTGCACAAGTTGTGTTTCTACTGAATCAGCCATTGTTTCAAAATCACGAGTCACGACTTAAAATAAAGACACCACGTCACATTCATGCAGACAGACGATCAGATAGAGAAATACAGACAGGGGCAGAGGTAGTCATTGGAGAGAGATACATTATCTCAACCCAGACACACACACAAGGAACAAGCTACTAGACAGCAAGCACAACAAAAGGCTTGCAGGCTCAAGGCCATGGTGTACCCTTCACTATCAGACAGAAATTGCAGAGCAGATTTGCATTTCTCTTTTATCAAACATTAAATATTGTCATGATATGGACCAAAGCAGAAAACATTGAGTTTATGTGTGTGAGTGTAGAAACACCATTCTCATCCATTCATTTAATAATCTGTACTATTGCCACAATGATGGTTTTAGAAAGTTCCCTACTATCAAACATTGATCTTTTTAAATTCATGTTTGGGTCTGAAATCGAACAGGTCCAGCTCACCATGCACCTTACCCAGAGTTCACTCTGCATGGACATGTCTTCAACCAGTATATAAATGTGCAGGCCAGGGCTAAAGGTCAATTGAATTGACATTGACTACAAGGTTGATAGTCATCAATAAAGCAGACACACATATACAGAGTTATCAGGACAACGTTTAGCAAAATTCTGCAGATTTCCAAACTGCCTGTTCCCTCATCTTTAGTGTTGTGCGATCAGAAACGGTGCGGGAGCAGGTTTTGAAATCTGTCTTTTAAAGAAACATTTAATGTTCCCATCGATCGGGAGTTTCATATTATCCATTTACTGCATGTCACGCTGTGCAAGGAGACCATTTTCAAAATGTGATGCTAGACTTGACACTCATATTGCCATGTCCACACAGATTTAAAAAATGATTAGAAATTGCACAGCTATGAGTAAACCTGACCTCTTTGAGGAGAAATTAAACATTTTCAAGAAATTCAATCAAGTCCAGTTGCCGATGTACAGCTACGTACAACTGCTACAACACAAGCACTAAAGCCCATAATATTACAGAATAAAATTAACACCTTTGTGGCCCAATCCTGTCAAGTGAGAACAATGTAGGTTGTATTACAGGGATGTTGTACAATGTTTTTGATGTGAAGGGTTTCTTTTCTCTGGTAACTTTCTGATTGAGGCTGATCTGGGGCTGCGTTTTTAGCCTGGACAGGCAGAAGCTGAGACATTTGTAAACATGTTGTAGTCGCCAACGTTCTGAAGACTCAACTACCAGCAGGGAATCCAAAATGTTGCTAATGTTGACTGTTCCACCTTGTCATCAGTCCAAGAAAAAAACAAAAACCTGCTCTTATTTTACACCACTGCTTTTTCTCATTTGTAGTATTTACTGTAACCGACTGCAGAGTAGACAATCTGCTTCCTATTTACAAAGACATCTGTCGGGATGGAGTTCGTTTTAGTTATATAATGCATCCATATTAGCATCAACGTAGCCTTAGATTGCATTTAATGCTGTTGCATCTTTTCAGACTTAACAGTTTAAATCAGATGCATGAAACCTTACGTGAAAGCAGTTTGCTAAAATTTGACTAAACTCCTCGCTCTCTGTCATTTTCATCGACTAAAACTGAAAATGTTGATGTATTCCTTTGACTTAGATCAGACTAAAGCCTCCAGAGTTTTGCTGAACTAAAAACTGACTAAAAATTGAAATTAATAAGCGGAAAAAGATTTAAAAGGATCTAAAAGGAGCCAACAAGATAAGCATACAGTAAAAATCTGAGTAATAGCAGCCACACAGACAGACTTGGTATGGCAGCAGGACTCAGCTCAGGACACACGGGAGATGACAGACGTGTGAAGAAGACCTGAGTGGTTCGGAGCAGCATTCTGGAAAACACAGCAGCACAGCCAGCACTTTCTCAGTCCACAGCAACTTAGCAGCTTATGGCAGCTCCATTTCCTCCTGACAGACTGGTAGTCAGCACCAGGCCCTAACAGTAATCTACTTTACTGTGAGATTAGCAGCTTTCTGCTAGGTGTCACTCTCTCCGTCCGTCTGTCTGTCCATATCTGTCTCTCTCCTTCACTACACCATTCATTCACATAGTTCTGCTCTCATGTATTATACTTCTACAGGAAAACAAACATGACAAAAGCTCACTGGTCTGTAGCTTGCATAGACTGTATCTAAAGATGGATATCCCATCTCCACTTCCACCCACTACCCAGAAATGAAGCCAAAATATCCTGGATACAAACGGTGCGCTCATGCACATTTTGGGCCATGGTCAGTGGCATTTGAGGGATGAAACCCTGGCTTCTTCAAATCCTACCTTAATAATTAGAGAGTGGTTTGTGCATTCGTTTGTGTATCTGGTTATTCTCCAAAAGCTCTGCCCTTTTCCCTCCTGCCTTACACAAGGGACAGGCTTTTATGAGGACACAGTTTCTCTTTTGCCCGTCATTTTAATTATTAAACGGGTCATTTCAACAGCAATTAAAGGACCGATAACCCAAGAAGCTTGATACTGACACTACGAGAAACAATAGTAGTTAACTTATTGTACCTCTGATAACTAATATTACATGGACATTTTACTGCACTGAAGCACTGCAGGGTTTTCACCACATATTTTATCACTGCTCTGTGATATTCATTAACCCTGCCTCAGCTCAGTTTTCCTTTCTCTGTGTGGGAGTGCAGTGTCTGCTCCTCGTTGTGCTGCAACTGCTGAAGTGAAAACAACTACAAGCTAAAAAACAACCTACTTTATCATTATGTCAATAGCAACTAAGAAAATCAATACAGATTTGCATGCACAATGCAATTAACATTAGCTGAAGGTGAACTCTTCCTTCTGCTGGTCACTGGGTCCAGGTCACATAATACGAGCTAACACGGTCAGTAGCCTGAGGCCGACTGGCTCATCATTCTCAAGTTTTCAGAAATATCACAACTTTTTACTTTGACATGTTACATTGTAGATATTTCAACTAAAGAGTTGTCCTCCCCTCCCCATCATGTGAGTAACATCCTTTACATCTTTCATTTTGCAGTTGTTTTGTTGACTTTGGAGCATTTAAGTTCCTCCACCATGTTGCCAAAGCCCATTTTCCACTAATCAAAAACCCCACCAACAACCACTAACATCTGTGAAGGAAACGTGACACATTGGAGAATGCAGCAATTTCTTCAAACTCATTTTGGCAGTCTAGACACTGCACCTTATCCCGGCGCAACGTTATGACGTGCTTTGAAAATCTGGGTGTTGGCGCACATAGTGTGCACCTTTTTTATACCTTGGAAGAATTGTGCAACAATGATTTTTTATTCATTTCGTGCAAGGTGCAACACTCAAGATGGAGAGGTTTCCGGCGTGTCGGTTAACGGGCACATTGGTTTCCGGCGTGTTGGTTGATAAAACATCAACACTGAGAGTGACCGATGAGAGCGTCAGCAAACATTCAAACACCACAAGCGCAAAGTGAAGCATTTTACCTCTGTGCGGTCGAGTCAAATGAAGCCAGACCTTTGTGTAATGAGAGGAGAACCATTACAAACTGAGGAAAACTCAGTGCAGCGAATCCCCATACATCCAAACTGCCTCTGCTGAGGGGAAAGGTCAAACTGATGTATACGTCCTTCTCAAAACAAAAGACCTCGGCTCATTATACATCAACCCCACAGAAAAAAACCTGTATATATGCCAGACGATGTAATGTTGCCATGACAACTACATCAGTAGCGAGGAGGCACACACATGCACACACATTGAGAGACGGCCAGGCGTGCAGGCAGATGTAGGCCTGTAGTGAGGAAGTCTCCACCGAAAGTGTGAGAATAAGAGAGAACACGCAGAGCTGAATATAATAACCAAAATAACAAGCTCCTCATCAGCTGCTTTATTGTTTTCCGTATCTGCTCTGCTTTCCTCTACGCTCCATCTTCCTGTCATTTTCCCCACTTCCTCCTTCCCCCTTGACTGGACCAAATATTTCCCATGGGCCCCTCTGCTGAGTAAAACCATCTATTACGGTGGGAACCTTCGATTATGGGATGGTAGCAAGCTTTTACAAACAAATAAATAAATAAGATACAGGAAGAACATCCGGCTAACAACTGAATCAGCATCGATGTCAAACACAAAACCCTCAGACTTTAACTCACTGTTTTAAATTGGTCTCATATCAAAACGTAAAGCACGGATACATTTAAAATGTGTGACGAGGCTCTTTTTGGGAAATACTTTTTATGTCAATAATCACAGACTCATGCTTGTAGAAGTTTGTGTGGAGTCAGCTTCTCTCATTTAAGTTTAAGTCAAACACAAACATAAGATGTTTTCAGACATGAGCTCCTGATAATGTTCAGACCCAATTGTCCAGACATTTTCAGGACTTTGCCTTTCACATAAGAACACAGTCGATCGTCTGGACCAGACGTGTTCACAAAAACAGGAACATTTCCAGAACATTCAAGCATTTGGGAGGAAGGACGTCAATTCTGCTGTGGAGATCAGATTGCGATTTTTGTTTACAACACACTGACACTGGCTCTTATCCCCAAAAGCTCTTCAATCTTGAATATAGACAGCAAGAAGGTTACATTTATTCCTATTATCAGATATTTTCAAATTATTTTCACATTTAATGGAAAATGCCCAACACACATCCTCCACACCAAAAGGCCAAAGGTCTTTGTCTGATCAATAATCCAGTTTACTATCATATAATATCAGGAAAAGCTTGTACCATGTATATTTGGCATTCCTGCTTGAAAAGGGGCTCAAATGATTATTCAATTATGGAGACGAATGCAGATAAATTCCCCATCAATAAATAAACGAGTTACTTGTTATAGCACCAACCCAGAGTCTATTTCTATGTCTCTCTTTGACACACACACACACACACACACACACACACACACACACACACACACACACACACACACACACACACACACACACACACACACACACACACACACACACACACACACACACACACACACACACACACACTCTAGGGTTTCACGGCCAACTCTTGTCCCATTGACTAAGTCAAGGCGATTGGTCAGATCTCTTACAGACGAAGGTAAACCAGACGGATTGAAACTGATGTTTTTCTCATGTCTGCTACAAAACATGTGCCCACAAATTGTCTGCATCTGTCATTTGAATACAAACACCTTATGGTTTCCGTCCAAGGGGCCATGGACAGGAAGGTGACTCACATGTGTCCGACTGTCCCTGTCAATTACTAGTGTCATATCCTGCATCTGCTACCTGATTTGCAAACAGTTATTCTTCCTCTTGTCCTCTCGCACACACACTTTCCTGTGTCTGACCCAGATCCCTATTTAATGAAAAACTAAACTGAATGAATAAATAAATCTTAAGTAGGGTATGCCCTCTATGTTGCATGAACCTGATGCCCTCTTTGTCTCTTCATATGGCTTTTTTACCCACCTCTAGCTCTCTCACACACACACACACACACACACACACACACACGCGCGCACACGCACACGCACAGTGAGTGAGTGCTGAATCTCTCTCGTCATTACTCACAAGTGGTAGTCTATTTCTCTCACGTTCTCTTCACACAGTCTGTTTATCATACTGAATCATCTCTGTATTCAAGCACAAACTGCAAGCCGATGTCAAAGTGCTTTTTATTCCGAGTGTACTCTAAGAGGTTCTTCACTCATTCTGAAATCAAGGTTGACGTCCGCTCCAAGTGTGTGTGTTGAGTGTAGCTGAGTGCAAACGCCACACAAAAGGTCTTTCCTCTACAACACAATGAAAATGAGATGTTGTTGAAAATAATCCTGATGGCGAGATCCGAAAACAAAGCCAACACAAGACTGGGCTGAGCTGAAAGTCACTGCTAATAATACAGGAGGAAGAAGAGGGTAAAATCTTGTATCGTTTTTTTCTGAGCAACAACAAACACGAGACAAGTTAATTGTATGGTCACCAAACCATGGAGAGAGACCCCACACTGGATTATGGAGTATTGTGTATTCTACATGATGAGTCTAAACATATAATAACTGCAGGTGCTAAGCTTGATTGTAAGTTATTCTAAAATACTCTAAACTTGAGCCTCATAGATAAATCAGCCAATACATTATAATTATTAATGCAGGTATATCAGACTCGGTAGTAAGTTCTTGATGAAACTTAAGATTGTTAAACACTGACGCAACTGCATTGTCTGTCCACCAAAGAGAGGCTGTCACACTCAATACATAATCCTGTCAAGTTTCTTTCATTGTAATAACAACTGTATTTAAAAAGGTCCAGTGTGTAAGATATAGGTGAAAGGGATCTATTGGCCGAAAGTGAATATAAAATAATCCTGGTGATGTTTTCACATTGTATGAATTGTTGTTTTCTTTACCCTAGAATGGGCCCTTTATACTTAAATACTTTATATTTACATCGGGAACGGCTCCTCTCCACGGAGGCATCCGTGTTTTAGTCCAAACTTGACAAAGTAAACACCTTTTGAGTTTTTATGACAACTGAAGGCTACCACAGGTTCTCTCTCATGTGTGGAAGGGGAGGGTGAGGTGAGGGGTATTCAGCTGCAACATGCAACTTCACCACTAGATGTCACTAAATTCTACATACTGAACCTTTACGAGGCCCTGCTCAAAAATGTAATACTTCTGTCGTGACAATTTCTTGTTATCTGCTTTTTTTCTTCTTAAATATGGGAAATTTGCCTAGAAAGCTGCAAAATACATGAAAAACTGACGAAGCGGCACCCTGTTTTCCTTGTTTAAAGTATAATCCATGTTTATGTATTACTAGATAACATGTTAAATAGCTTGACCCCTGGGAATTATCAACTTACCTAACTTTTCCCCTCAGCTCTGTGGAGTATTTTATTGCCACATGCTGTGGTTTTGTGACAAGTAACTTGACTTTTTTGGTGTAATGTTGTTGTAATTTAGAAAATAAATCTCATGAGTGCAAATATAACTTTAGGGTTACAATAAAAAGCAATAAAGAAATGTGGAAGAGGAAACACTTAGAAGCATTTTATATATATATAGCTTATATAAATAGAGTAATACACCAAGTTTCTAATAATTTCTGCTTGAAACTGTGTTCACGACTGTCTGGATCAGACTCGTCTCACTGCTGCCACATGTTAGCTTTCATCCAGCCACTTACTGATGTCCTGGGTTTTTTTTCCCCCTGATCTTTAGCTGAGCCCTTTAATTCTGGGTATCTGCTGATAATGAATCCTTTATCTGATCCTTTAATGTTGATTAAAAAAGCCTGTATCTGAAATATTGCAGGTGTAGACTGGTCTCACACAACTTTTTAAAAGCTTCATGAGCCAAATCACAAACTGTGCACGTGAAGCTCTGCACACTTTTCCCACTCGTCTGTGAGATCACAACAGTTTCCATTTCCTTTCAATTGTACTGCCGGCTTTGTGTGTTCTGTGTGAAAGCGAGAGATGGAGTGTGGATATTTGACAAACACAGATTGACATTTTCATTATAACTACTACTTTTCCCCCTCTGGGTTAAAAAAAAAATATCCCCCAACCTAGTTCTAAAAATGAACAATAGTGGCAAAAGTTCTCCATCACATCTGAAATAAAGAAACAAACAGTGAAAGTTGAGCGCTGTGAGATGTGTGTCAGGGAGATACAGCACCGACTTCAGACAGACTGCAAGAGGAATGGTTTATTCATTTCAACCCTCAGTTAACATATAGTACACACACTGTAAATAAATATGAAGATGCATGAATAAATATGAAGTTGTATAAATAAATATATTTATATCCACCATCTTTTCCTGCCTTCCACTGGGAGCTAAACACACACACATACATATTCATACACACAGCTGCTTAATCACAATATAAGCAGGTTGAGGGCAGTGTCTGTCTGGAGCTGGCTGATGAACAGTGATTGATATCATGTGATTAAGTGATTACTAACTGCTAAATAATTCCCTTGATCACACACACACACAGCTCCCCTCCTCTCAGACTCGTGACACACCTCATCAGACTGTGGTTTCTTCTAAGTGGCGCTGACACGTGTGTTTGTGTGTCTCTGAGTGTCTGCCGGTGTTCATAATGGTGCCAGTATGTGTGTGTGTGTGTGTGTGTGCAGCAGTACCGTGCCTACACAGCATGCAGTGGTGGTCTGGTTTCCGCTCAGAAGGCTGTGAAGTGGCCGGATGAAAGCTCACACATGGCGGTGAGACGAGCCTGATCCCGACAGACGGGTCCACAGCGCTCAAACGACTGGAAGAGGAATTCTCTCTCTCTCTCTCTCTCTCTTATGTAGTTCTGACTCAATCAGGTGCTCGAGAACATCTACACTTACGACTTCAACCTCAAGTTTCATCAGAACGCGCTATACACGTTAAAGTTCTTATTTTCTTTCAAACCTTTTCAATGAGCTTGATTTTATTTGTTTTATGTGGAAGGGCATTTGTAAATAGGATTTTAAATATATATATTTTTTTTTATCCACCTTTTTATCTGTATCTGAGAGTGTACCAGCAGAGGGTGAACCCACTAGCTGCAGAAACGAGTAAGTTTCTATAGGAGTCCATGAGAAAATGACCCTATAGGTATATCATTATAATTCTCTATAGACAGATAACGTAAGAAAACGTTTTCATACAGACAGTATGGTCTCAATCACTAGTTTCAGGTCATCTTCAACACAGCATTTAGTAAATTATGCTCTCATTTAGCCCGGCATGCAATGGCAATGGGTGAAGGTCGTGGGTGTAGGTGGGCGTAGGTGCAGTGTCCAAAGCCAATGCTAAACTCAAGGCTGCCACATAGCAGTTCATTAACCAATGGGTGACGTCAAGTCGGGTTGTCACTTGATAAAAACTTTACATCCTTATTGGAGTTAAAGAGTTTTTTGCGGGATCTGCACCATATTGCACACAATCTCATTTCAAAAAGATTCATGAATTATTCTTTTACAAAACAAGGAAGTGGTTAAAAAAAACACCATATTAAGGAAAGTGTTAAAAACTTCCTGGATCCACCCCTAATGGGCTCTTCCGTGATCCGTACCACATCCTTCCACCAAGTTTCGTGGTAATCCGTCCAGTAGATTTTGTTCAAACTAGCTAAATAAAAACCAAACTAACAAACAAACAAACAAACACACGGACAAGGGTGAAAACGTAACCTCCTTGGCAGAGGTAAGTAGAGCTCTCCCCACACTTACAGTCTGTTTGCACTTTAATTTCTCATCCGTCTCTCTCTCTGTATGTGACTGATCTGGAGTCTGAGGATAACCAGGTGTTAAGTTTTCTCTGATCTCACTGTAATGAATGCTAATGTGAGTCATTGCCTCAGGGATCATTTTAAACTCTTGATCCCAGTTCAGCTACAGTATGTGAGCATTCATAAAAAAACCTTCACACACCCGACTGCAGCAATCAATCCCTCATCATGCAACATTTTCTAGTCCGGGCCTAAACATGTGTATAAATTCCCTCGCTCCTCACCTTTACAGAGACATCAGCATTGTGCAGAGACACATTTCACTGTACTCCTCTCCTCCTCTCTGATCCTCCTCATATTTCTCCCACATTGCCTTACACCTCCATCCCTCACCAGCCTCCCATCCTGAATTGACTGATTACAATACGAGCCTCCTTCAAAAATGCAGAAATCCTTTCTTCTCACCTTGCTATCTCTCTTTCATTTGCTTCCTTCTCACCTTTTTTTTTTCCAACCCGTCTTCTTTCTCTCACACATTCATCCTTTGCTCCCTCTATCCTCTCTCAGTCCTCTTCTTCGCTTCCTCCCTCCTGCCACCCACCATATCTGTCTCATCCGCCTTTTATTCCTCGGTCTGACTTCCCATCTTTCTCACTCCTGCTTCCATCCCTCATTGAGTTTCTGTTTCTACGCCGTTCTGTTCACGCAGACCCCTTCCCTCCACTCCAGCTTTCTCCAGCCAAAGAGCATGACTTCCACTTCCTGTCACAGTGGTATCCATCATCGAGTAAATGAGTCACATCACTGCTCATCCCTGCCCTTACTTAGCTTTACATGACATTCCAGCTCTGACACTGCTAGATAACTCTCCATTTCTCACACACACACGCACACACACACACACACTCTATTGACTAGTCTGCCAGGCTCATGTCCATCATTAGATCACTATTAATCAATAGGGAACAGGAAGAACCAGCTGCAAGCCATGAACAGCTGTGCTGTTATTATCTCCCTGCTGGGCCCGTGTATGTGCCTTTGTGTGTATGCATGTGTGCGTGTGAGTGAGTGTGTGCGTGCGTGCCAGTTTTTTTACAGAATACTTACACCTTTGTTTAAGCCTATATTAACTTTCCCCAAATTGGAAGCTTTTGATCATTTCCTGGCCTTCCTCCCTCCTTCAAACCGCGTGTGCATGTGCGTGTGCATGTGCGTGTGTGTGTGTGTAGGCCTATCTCCATAATTAGGGCAGACCAGCCACACACGGGTCTCCCCTGACACTTCCCCTCCAAGATCTAAATATTCATGAGACTCTAAACGCTTTCATGAGCTCCGTAATTATGGCCAGAAAATATACAGGCAGAGACAAAGAGAGGAAAACTGAGAGAGCGGGACCGACACACACACTTTTTCATCTCGGGCTGTCCCGTCTTATCAGCAGATAATATCAACACTGTGAAATTCAGTTTTCAAGTTTTGCATCACTTCTCTCAATGCATCATAATTTCAATATCACCTTTACATAAAATAAAATAAAAACTCACATCAGGTGTTATTCAAGCAAACAAGCTGATATTCGAGTGTTTTCGATTAATGGTCTACACTGTGACAGGCCGCCATATTGTCCCACCTAAACATTTATTTTGCACCTGTAACAGTAACGTGAAAGAAAAACGGTTTTCTGTGTCTTCTACGTATATGGCACAGCTTTTTTTTCAGTTTTATGTCTGTCACGAGTTAGGAACGTCATCAACACACCCATTTGCTCGTGGTGAATCCTACGGAGTATCTCCTGCGGTGTTCTCACATTAGCTCCTCCGGACTTTATGCAAACTGTATACTGGGGGAGGCATCTGAAAAGATTCAGCAGAAAGTCCTGAAGCTCTCACTCGGCCATTTGTGTTCACACACACATATCTCTGGAATTGAGTGCATGTCTGAAAGCAGCTTTATTGTCTTGGCTTCATTAAGCATAAAGACGAGAAAATGATTTCGTTACATTTGACTCTAAATTGTATATAAACATGGATGACACATTTCTTCCTTCCGCTGTATAACAATGAAGCTAAAATATTCCAGATATGGGTGAGGCCATGTATTGATCTTTTACGTATTTTGAAGTCAGTCTGTGCCCAGTGATGTGCGATGGAGCCATGGAATCGAGATCCCTCCGATACGTGCCCTTGAGCCAATGAGAATCAGTCTCAGCTGTCAACCGTGACATATTCACTCAATTTGTATATCATCAAATAACTAATTCAAACCAAACTTACCAGAAAAATGAACACAAACATACATCAGTGTGATAAGAAGAACCTAAAATGACAGAAACCATTTTTGATGAGTACAAATATTCAAATAAGTAGAACCATTTCTTCAATATTTCCGAAACAATGTTTTTCTTGTTGTACCTTTTACTTTGTGAAGCACTTTGCTCAACCAAGTTGTTTTAAATGTGCTATATAAATAAAATTGACATTGACAATGGTACTAAAATATAATAATTCTTACATAAGTTGTTGATTATAATATTCTTATATGTTAGCTTTTTACAAATGCTATAAATAGCTCATATTAATAAGGCCATGTTACAGTTTAAAAAATTGTCTTTGGTCAGGTTTCCCACAAGCAGTGCAGCACTGGGTTTATTCCCTCTGACGCCTGAGGCCAGAGTTAATATCACATCTAATATTAGTGTGATGTGTGGTAAGCAGGCCTCAGAGCGCTGTCTGGTTTATTTTTGGCTTTTTGTGTAAATAGATGGAGAAGCCAGCAAGGATTCTTGTAACACACTGAGAAATGATATGTGAGTTTTCAAAGAGAGTCACTGTCAGGAACCTCTTTCGTTTCCCTTTTTAAGACATGAAAATAATGTGACATCAAACCAGACACTTGTACTCAAAGCATATCAGAGAAGAGAATACCCTCTTTCAGTTTTTACTGCACTACATTTTCCCACAATTAAGATTTCCAGTAAAGTCTAAGCGATCACACGCACTGTTTTACATTCCAGGAAGATTCTATTGATTTTTTTCCAGCTGGAAAAGTCATCAGAAAGCCGAGAATTCAGCAGCAGACTGCAGCATGAGGCAGCTGATTCAGAGATGATTGTCCCACACGATGACGCTGCGCTGACACACACAGAACCAGTAAGGAAATGTTTTAATATTGAGGACACACACACACACACACACACACACACACACACACACACACACACACACACACACACACACACACACACACACACACACACACACACACACACACACACACACACACACACACACACACACACACACACGAGTGGACAGTGAGTCACTGCAAAATGCCAAATGAGCACAAGCGTGGCACCTCACACTCTTCCATCATTTATATGTAAATAAGAATACTGCTACTTGCAGCTCTCTTAACTATCTGGTAACCAAAAGATAAAGCAAACTGCACATCAGATTAGACAAGATGTCAGACAAGATCATGAGAATGACAGGAAGTCAAACAATAGGTGTCGGGACGGGACACAATGAGGTAAACGAGCTAAGATGACATGGTTTACGGGGAGCGGATATTAGCTGGAACCAAGGTCTGTTTGTCACATCCCTGATGATTTCCTGTTCCCTGTGGTGTCCCTCAGGGCTACAACTCTGGTGTTTGTCAGGCCGTATGCCCCCCCCCCCCCCCCCGGGGCGACTTTGATTAACGACTCTCCGCCGCAATCTGGTCCTAAACTAATTGACGCATATCAAGCAGGGTGACAACAAGCTGCCGAACGGCGCCAACCCTGCCTCTGATAAACTGATGAGCAAGCTGAAACACAAGGAGAGAAGAGGCAGGAGGAGTTGAACACAGTTACTGTTTTTTGTTTTGGGAGACGCGGGACATTCTGAGTTCATCTGTCACTCACTGTACCGCCAGACACCAGGAGGAGATCTGTATGACTGCACTCAGTGCTTGACTTTCCTGTCATTGCAACAGCCTCTGTGAGTCACCAGTGCATCAGCAGGCGCAAAACACTGCCTACACACAAAGTATGTGTACACACACGATCACACTGGTTGTACACTAGACCCTAAGCACCTGTAATGGGCAGGAGCAACACATCGTCTACTCTGTGTTTCCCTCACTCTGCAGCTGTTGTCATTGACTTTAGAGTATAGTGAGTGCACCAGAGTGCTGGTTTCCCACAGTGACGTGTGTGTGCGTGCGTGCGTGCGTGCGTGCATGCGTGGGTGCGTGCGTACATATGAGTGTGTCTGTGTGCATTTATGTGAGCTCAGCAGTCTATCACTGACTTCACAAAAGGCTGCTGAATACAAATATCTTCCCACTCCATCAGAAGATGCACACATTTACATGATGGTCCAAGGACAGAAAGACATTGTGCATGACTGTGGCAGCGACACAGACAGATAGATGGATAGCGTTTCATTTTCAACACTAAACACTCGGTACAGCTGAGTCACACATATTTGATTTGGTACTAATTATAAAGAAAATAGGCAATGAGCTACTGTTACACCTCCAATTAATTAATCATAGTGTATTGCTGCCTTGACAGTACTTATTCAGGACACAGTACTTCAGCTGAACATGCAAACAAATTTAACCTATCCATGAAGAAACCTACGTCATCGCATGTAGGTATAAACCCCGAGTTGGAATTTTGTTAGTCAAATCAGATTTTGCTTTTCAGTGGAAATATTTTGTGATTTGATACAATCAGGAAGACAGCAACTTTCACGTAATGTAGTGAAGAGAAGTTATCGACTTTGGCTCATGAGGTAGAGTGGGTCCACCACTAACCAAAACGTCCTTGGTTCGATCCAGTGTGTGTATGGTGTGTGATAGAAAAAGTGCAGAATATAGCTGTGCCATACGACTGTGTGCATGAATGGCTGGAAGTGACTTGTACTGTGAAGCACTTTGAGTGGTTGATAAGTGCTGTAGAAAAGCTCTTTATAGATACAGTGCATCTATCTATTTACCATTAATCGCTCTGCGTGAATGAGCGCTTGTTACGGCAATGACGGATCGGGAATGTGCAACATCATGCCAGCACTAGACATCAGAGAAAACAGATAGAGAGAGAGGTATAAAATGTTCTCTCTCTCAAACTCGACCTGGGTCTGGGTCCACGTCTGCCTCCACCTGCCACAGGCATCTTCACTGAATGGACAGGACAACTTGAGGTAGAAGAAGGATTTTACCAGGGGGGCAGTGTGAAAATGAGAAGCTGACAAAAAAAAACAACCTTAAAAGGATGTCAGGTGACTGAGGATCAACGACTGATGATTTCTCTCAGGGAACAGCCCTAAATGGAACATAACAAAATTAATTAAATTCTCCCACTGTGATTAACAAATTTCCAAAGTTCTTCCCGGAACAAACTGGAGACCCATAAAATGTTAACCTAGCTGAAAAGTCAAAGCATCACCAGATTTATTACAACTCATCCCTGAAGGGATATGAATGTCTGTACCAGATTTCATGGAAATCCATTTAGTTGTCAGGATATTTTAAGTTTGGTCAACCGCCTGCCCAACTGACTCCCTGACGTTTCCAACCCTGGAGCTACACGGCTCACATGGCTGGAAATGTAATGTTCCAGGGAGGTTTTTATGCCTGCTGTTATCTTACATGATAATAAAATGAATATCTCATAGATATCATCTCCCACGTCAAAAGGACGCCACTGTCCTACACCGAGAAGGTTATGTTTTTGCCCCTGTCCATTTGTTTTTCTCTCAGCAGGATTGTGCAAAAATTACTGAACAGATTTCGCTGAAACTTGGGAGGATGAGACATGGGCAAAGAAAAAATCCACTACATTTTTTAACTTTATAAGATTGGTAGATCGAGAGTCGTTTGACATTTTCACCTGTTTACAAGATAATATATGGATTCATGGATCTTCATAGATGATCAAAAAGAGGTGTATTTAGGGGACTGATATATATACGTGTGTGTGAAATTTTATGCATTTTAAATTAATTTAAGGGGACTGTTGGGATTGTTAGAGCTATGTGAACTACTGAGGCTACATTCATACTACTAGGTTTTAGTTTGCAAACTAAAATCAACTTGTTTTCACATGTGTTTAAGATCTGGATCAGTTTTAATTCCCTTCCATGCTGGCACGCCTGAAAATGCATATCAAGCATGGAAGCAGTTATATCATTGTAAAATGCAGAATTTAACTTCACAAAACCTGTAAGCAAAGACAACAGGGTCAGTAATGTAATTGTAATTTATTATTCATGACGCATTCTATGCTGGTAGCCGAGGCTAATGCCGGGTGGTTTTCTTCCGGAAGGGGGTCATGTGATAGGAGCATGACGAATCAGCGAAGGTTATGTTGTATCCGAAAAGACCCAATCAGCAAGTGGTTGTGAGTGTCCATGTCAATGCTTCCAAACATCTCAGTTTCAGCCGGTCGAGACTACAATGCAGCCCAGGAAATTTGAAACTAATTTGGCCGGCAGCGTTTCCAAACTTATCAGTTTTAGCAGTGTGCATGTGGCATGAGTTCTATTCTTGTTTTCTAAAGTTTTCTAAAGTTTTCCAGACAAAATGATTCATATTATTAACGGATGAATAATGAAAATATCTGTTAGCTTCAGCCCTGCACACACACACATACATCAGATCTGATCTTAATCATTTCAAAGCAGCAATTCAACACTTTGCTCACGCTTGCCAAAAATGTGACTCTCATCATTAGAAACGCGGCACTCTGATCTATTTTGCGCCCTGATTGAGCCAAATGTGAGGCTTCACAGGTTTACATCTTTGGAGCCAGCTTCCTGTGACACTCCGCTGTGGCACACAACAAACCCAGTGGGGGGAGGGCAGAGAAAATAAAGTGATTAAAAATAATGATGGCTGACGGAGAGCAGCTCATATCGGCTACAAGATGTTGTATGTCTTTTCCCTGAATCGCCTTATGTGTCACCACAGGACGAGCGCGGTGACGCACATGGCACCTAGGAGAATGCAGATGAGCAATATGTCTGGCAACTGGCGAGAGGTGCACCTGGAACGCAATTAAAAAGTGTATTTCTGTGACAAAGACGCTGATAGGTTGATGCACAGTAACACAGGGTCAACTTCAAGTCTAGTGTGTCCATTGTCACCCATCACTGCATTTAAATTAGCACACAGACGTCACTGGCACCCTTCTGCACAGGGATTACACCAGCATGCCTCAGACATAACTTGCACTATCTCAATTGTAAGGATTGTTTTTTACCAATCCCAACACATAATGCCAGGCAGTGGCTGTTCAGTTTAAGTAGCAGTGACAGGGTGTGATAAGACATAGCTGAGTTAAAAACCCTTATCTGGCCTACGAGCCGAATCCCATCTGGCTCTCTGCTCACGCTGACTCATGACGCCGCTTATTAGTCCCACTGGAGGGATAAAGGGGAGAGAGCGGGAGATTTTTAGGAAGCGAGAGGAAAAAGCAGGGAAATAAAACAGATTAGGAAGGAGAGGGCTGAGTGGAAAGTAAATACGACAAGACTGGGAAAGGCGAAATTTTCAGTATGTCAGTGTGCAGCTCGCACAAGATGTCGGTAAAAACAGGTAAGACATGTTTTAGTGTTATCTGAAGTGTTTTCCCAGAAAGCACTTGAACCTTTAACTTCAAGTTAAGGCTCCTTCAGCAGTTGAATTTCCAGTTTGAACCTAGAGCGGGAAACAGTTGAACAAAATTACAACTGGTGAAATTTCCAGGAGTCAAATAAGAAGAGGCAGAAGAAGGAGAAGAAATTTCAACATTGTCATATTTGTTGTTGTTAGAAACTCTCGACTCTGCGCTGCCCTCTAGAGGATGTATTGATTAACAATCAGGCCAACAAAAAGGATGAATGGACGTACGCAGGCACTGGCGGTTACATTGTTTGAAATGGACGTATCTCTGGTCGTAAATATACCGGCATCATAAATTAGCTTTAAAGCTAGGGTTGATAATCCTGAAAAAAAGCTAGCAAGAGCAGGCTACAATGTGCAACCCATAAATCCCACCCCCTCCCATCAACCCTCTTCTCGAAACTACGCCCCCAAAACAAATTAAAGTGCATTGCCTGGCAACCGCTAGAAGCCTATTTTTATGTGACTCGCTCGCTAAATTCTGGCTGTCGTCTCTGTGGTGTATGTACAGATATGTACATCTGCCTTGTTTTCCCTTTTCCTTTTAGTCAACTTTATTAATCGATGGTGATCGTGATATAAAGAGGATTTCGACAAATAAGATAAAGTGTTTCAGAGACAAATTACCTTTGAGGGTGTGAACAGGAGTCAGAGAGTGGTGGTGAAAGATAAGTGGAGAAGATGAATGAGTGGTACGTAATGCGCTAGAAACATGGGGAGGGAGCAGGAAAGTTGCAGGGGAAGTGGTGTGGAAACATAAGAAGAAGAGATGGGGAATGTGAGGAGAGAGAATGAAAGAGAAGAAGGGAAGGAGACACAGGTGGTGAGGAGGGTGAGACGCTGGTGAGCCGCTCGATCTCCCATGGTGCCCGGCTGGTCAGATCCAGCAGACAGATAAATGACCCCCTGTCAACATAACAATGCTCCATCCCATCCTCCCCCTCCATCTCTCTCCCCACCGAGCAACCCCCCCTCACCCCACCCTATTAGGACAGGTCATCCATCAACCAGCAGACTCGGCCCACCACACCCACCCACCCACACACACACACACACATTTTGACCTGTTAATTGTTATCATTCCAAATGAAGCGATGCTGCACCTGGCACATCTGAGGGGGCACATGTCACCTCTCCTCTTGTCACACTCGTCCCTGTCCATTTCCCAGGTCCCTCTTCTCTCCCCCTCTCTTCTCGGCTCTCTCCCTCCCCTGCCCTTCTTTTCAACTCCACCTCCATCTACTCCTCTTTCCTCTCATCTCCTCCCAACTCCCACCATCTGCTCTCTGTTTTCCGTGTCCTTGTCACCTTACCCATCTTAGCCAGGTAAATGTCACAGAGAGAAGTGATAAGTCACAGAGTGCTGTGAGGAAAGACGATCCACTTTATTACACAGCTACAACACCTGCTGTGGCCTCTCTGTTTGAATTATATACATCGTCAGGTTCTACAAACAACTAGTGTTGGTCATTAGAGAACAATCACTTTGAAACAATGCAAGGTTCAAAAATGACTTTCTGCTTTTAGATAGTTGATAGTTCAATGGTTTAACTCTGTCCTTTTAAACATGGGGTAAAAACTAGAGCCTGAGTGATATGGATTTTTGTGGGCTGATGCAGACACTGATATTAGGGAGTAAAACATTTCCGATGCCGAAAGATCTGGCCATATTTGTCAATGAATCCTAAGAAGTTGTCAAACCCTTATGACAAAGAAATGTAACAGTTTATCCATTAACTTTATTATAAATAACTATAAACAAAGAGAAAACACTAACACAGCCAAATGTATAGAACTTAACTTAAGAAAATAAATAATTTTTATATAACAAATCTACATTGTTTAAGTTTAAGTTTTCATATCTGCAAAAATAATTAAACGCCGATACAATATGTCAGTGAAAGGCAGCCTAAACCTTCGGCTAACTAATGCATCAGTCAAGGTCTAGTAAAAACTTTCTTCTAAATCTGCAACAACAAATCAGTTAATCAATCAAAAGAAAAAGTAATGAATTAACAATTTCTGTAAAAAAATGTAATGATTTACCTCGGATTATTTTTGCATTTTGGACTATTTGGTGAATACACCCAATAGTCACACACATACTTTCAGTGTGTGTGTGTTTACTGTACTTGTGAGGACCAAGACCCTACAGAGTGAGGACATTTTTGGTATGTGAAGACATTTTGATCAGTCCTCATTTTTCAAAGGGCTGTTTGAGGGTATGGTTTTAGGGTTAGAATTAAATTGAGGTTATGTTTTTAGTTTGGATGGTTAAGATTAGGGTAAGGGGCTTGGGAATGTATTAAGTCAATGAGTGGCCATGGGTTAGGACAGATGGATAGAAAGACTAGATAGAAAGAAAGGTTGTTAGATAGAAGTACAAACGTGTGTGTGTGTGTGTGTGTGTGTGTGTGTGTGTGTGTGTGTGTGTGTGTTTGTGTTTGTATAAAATGACAGATGTGGTGACATCAGTATAACATGTAACCATGTGCAGATGCAGATGCACATTCAGGTTCATCGTGTCTTCCTGAGGATTCCTCGTGTCAGCTGTGAGAACTTTAACACAACAACAACAACAACAACACAACAAGAGGCCACACACACTACAAGTTGTGAATATCACATTCACACAACAACTCAACCTAGTAAAGACACTTTTTTCTGAAGGGAAACACGGGATCCCGCCGCTCGCCTCCGCGCTGCAACTACACACAACCGAGCGCTCCACCGGATCCACTTCATCCGGTGCAAACAGAGAAACACTCACCGAACAAACTCCACTCGTCACGGTATCTGGTTTCTGGAGAACCGAGGCCCGTCCTCTCCTCGGCCGGTGACAGCAGCGTTACTCCAGCGGTGGAACATGTGTCTGAGACGAGCGGAGACGGATCCTTTGTTGCGTTAAACCAGCAGCTCCACTCACACAGTCACAGGTAGTCAGGAACCCGAGGATCAGTGTCCATTTACTCCGCACAACGGCGGCTGATTGGTCGTTTACACCACAACATAGCGTCATGCTCTCCTGCTATTGGCTGAGACTCTCGTGTTGCGTTCATGTCTTCTCAGAAAGTCAACAAACCAATTTCTAGAGGAATTCATTCCATATAGGTGTTAAAACTTTATCTAAGTTGTATTAAAAGTTCTCATTGTTCATCATTGGTTTATACCAGTACTATCAATATTGCTATTACTACTATTACTAATACAGCTGTTACTACGACTAGTAGTACCGAAAATATGTTAGTTAGTTAGTTAGTTAGTTAGTTAGTTTGTTTGTTTATTGTCTCAGATAGGGGGATATTCAGTGCCACAGCAATGCACATTCACAATTACTCTTGCAAAACACGTGCCGACAACAGATCAACACCTAAAGCAAACAGCACACATCAATAGGAAATAATAATAATAATAATAATAATAATAATAATAATAATAATAATAATAGCAACAGTAACAATCAGGGACGTGTCATTAACAAGAGCAAAAGAGCTGGTTAGTGGTAGAAAATCGCATTTAGTGTTGCAGGTACTAGGCTTTCACTGAAGCAGGCCCTGCTGCACAATATTGACTTGTACCTGTGTCCTGATGACTTTATGTTAAGGTGGCAGGTGAGTTAATATTTTTAGAAAACAATTTTCCTGATAGCCATGTTTCTGATCACTGTGAAGCACTTTTTCAGATAAGACAAAAGTATACATATTTTACAATGTAATTATTATGGTTTTATTGCATACATTATCATAAATGTTTCATATTTATATAGTAGCCTTTGATCAGTTCTACTTTGTTTCCCCACTGTGTTTTATGATAAAAAGCAATTTCCACACTTATACCTGGCTGTGATATTCTTCCCGACAGCACTTGAAGGTGTCATCGTCCCCATGCTTAATTTCTCTGATCTTGTGTACATGTCCCACTATGGCCTCCAGCACCGTCTTCACCACTAAACCAATCAGTGGCCTGTTAGGATGAAGTCAGTTCAGATTCATAACCGTAAAATCAAAAGAGTGATGTGCTGTAAAATCTGGATCTCACTATATTTAGTTTAAGGAAAACAGAGCAGAGCTGATAGATTTGCATCTGGCCAGTGTGTGTGTTTGTGTGAGTGTGGGTGTGCATGTGTGTGTGTTAATGTGTGTGGTGCTGTTTGTGCTCAACAACCTGCACACAGTCGCACTACAAAGTCAATACAAACTAATGTATTTAGTCACTTAGTCCAACCATGACCATGTATGATGATAGATTATTCCCATTTCCATCTACTCTCATACATTGATTAGTTCTGCTGCAGGTATTACGCACGCACTACACAGAGATAAACACAAATCGATGCTTTTATTGGCCTCTAATGTCTGAGCATGAAAATTAGGATGAGCAATGAGGAAGCAGAGTGTGTGTGTGTGTGTGTGTGTGTGTGTCAGAGTGAAGATATGGCATCGCTTTTTCTTACACGACTTGTTTAATTACCTGGATTTTTAATTATGACATTATTATGACATTAAAACCAAAATTACACCTTTGCTTTTCTATTAGGAGCTATTTGGCTCCTCCCTCTGGTCCTGGTAGGTAATTACAGATAGTTCCTTGTCATACGTTTCATCCTTCCATTTCTATACCTTTAGGTTCTTGATTATTTTAACATATGTATAAAATCAACATTTTTGTCAATCTACTTTTTGCTTTGTCTGTTTAAAAACATGGTTTTTACTATGTGTAAATATATACATATGTCTAGTTTTTTGATTTTGTATCCTGAGAGTCTGGGTTTAGGTCAATTGAATTCTATAAATTGACCGTAGGTGTGAATGTGAGAATAAATGGTTGTTTGTGTCTTTATCTTTTGAGCTGCAATTGGCTGGTGACCTGTTACGGGTGAAACCTGCCTCTCGCCCCAATGTCCACTGGGATTGGCTCCATCTCCCCCGCCACCCTCAGGGGATGAACTGTATAGATGATGGATGGATTCTCAGCATCTTTGGCACAGATATTTCCTCAGGGATTAATTAAGTGTTGTCTTTTTATCCATCAGATGGAGAAAAAAAAGGGAAAAGGTTTCCTCTCTTCTTTACTTAAATCAACATTTTTTTCATGTTATACTCAAGAATAGTGTTTTTTCATCATATATTATCCTGACACATGAACTGTAGCTGCTACAAACAAATACGCAAATACTTTTGAGTAAGTAAAGAAATGCAAAAATAAATTGGACATAACTATAGTTGAAAATGGATTTTATTTACTTTTGTCTTTGAAAACAAACAAACAAAAACACATCAACAACTGAGCTGGCAAAAACAAATCTTCCAGGTTTCATTAGACCCTGCACGAGGCTGCATCCTGTCTACAGCCTGAAGAGACTGAGTTGCATACAGACACTGAAATTAGGTTAAAACGAAAAAATAAATGAAATGTCCAGTTGTCTGTTCATGTCACATTTTGGTAGTTTGGCCTCAAGTGTTACTGCGATGGAGCTGAAGACATAAAAAGCCATTAGTGTTTTATAGCAAAGCGTGGACGTTAAAGTGAGTCAGCAATTTTTCTCAAGCACCAACATCAACTCAGGAGTCGCAACAAGTCACCGGAGACTGGAAATCAATAACTATTACGAGTTACAGCACCTCGGTTAGCCTCCGACATAATACTGCAAGGAGGAGGAAAAATGAGAGCGTTCAAGAACATCATGTTTTCTGTAACTGGTAAAATAAATATTTTAAAACATGAAAAGGTGTGAATTTTCTAATTTTCCATTGAAGATTGAGTGTGCACTGAGACAGGATTTTACATGACATGCAGATTCGTCCCAAATGGCAGCGGTTTACAGGGATTTCAGAACAATAGATAACTTCAAACAGCCAATCGTAATCAAGGAACACCATTATCAGGTTTATGAGATCAAAAAATTATCATCAAACGTTTTGGAGATAGCTTGAATTGTACATTTACTGTCCCGTGCCCACAACCCTATTCAGTAACAGAGAAAATGAGCAATTTCTGGATCTCTCGGATTCAGTCTTGAACAATCCACTCTAAGCTGAGGTACCCTGCACACATTCCAGTTTTTTGAACTCTCAAATTAAAACACTTCCAATTGGATAATCAAACATGTTGCTATGAGATCCGAAAATACTCTTGTCAGACACTATACAACTATGTAAACACGTTACAGAAACAGCCAAACGTTGCGAAATGGAACACTTTTAATGAACGCTGTAAAATAACTAATCAACGCTGCAGCACAACTGTTGACGAGACGTATTTGTGCTGCAGCTTTTCTTAGCTTTCCTGTACAAGCAAATGTTTTGAATGGCAGCTCACAGCAATATGCAAGTGCAGAAAAACAAACAAAAAAAAAAAAAAATGTACTTAAAAAAAAAAAAAAAGTCACGCAATGTCAATATTCATGTCAACAGTCCATGTCAAAACGAGGTTAAATTGCACAAAAATGAAAATCATACATGGACCTAAAAAAACAATATATAATATGAATATACATTATCTATATTATATAAACACATTTGGACATCCTTCACAACTACTGACAACTCTAAACTGTAAAATATATCTGCTATAAGAACAGTTGCGCAAAATACCATTTTGATATACAGCAATACTTTTTTTTTCTTCCTTCTTTTACAATGTACAAGTTAAAACTGTCCACACAATAAAATGCAAAGCACAAGCCCCTAAAAGGCCACAAAAGTGCATGTTATCAGGTCAGATGGAAGCCACTGGAAGGAAGGACTGGCAGGAGAGTGGGAACGAAGGCTCCCGGTGTCGCAGGGGAGCTTCTCTACACTCAGTCTTGCGAGTTTTATAATTAGAGGAGGGAAATCTGGAGTAGATATTTATTATACATGCAGGCACACACACGACTGCAGTTGCACAAACACATACACGCACACAGTCATGAGCGTGAAAGTGACTAATGTGTTAAACTCACAGATGAAACCCCATAAATATTCTCCCACTCCAAGCGTTTCCCCGACACGTCACATTATATTCAAGTAAGCCACACTCTAAATGTAGTTACTTAGTATCGGTGCCTTCTGGACACTCACACACCTCACAAAGGACACAACGCTCTTGTACTTTCACACAAGTTATTTTTTAAGTCCTGTGCAGCGACTGTGCGCAGGACGCAGCTGGTCGGGTATTTGATCTCTGTTCAGCTTTTAACAAACCGTCAACGCTATAGAGGAATCAAACACTGAATGAAAGTCAGCTTTTCAAGCTACTCTTCATAAACACTAGCTAGAGTCTGTGGACGTCACAAGGCGTGAGGGGAGGGGAGGGGCAGTGCCGTTTGTGAGGGGAATGCTTGAAGCCACACTTTCTGTAGTGCAAAAATTAGTGGGTTTCGGTGACTTGAAAACAGTGACGTCTTTGTTTCTCACATTCAACCTTAAATGAACATTCCTCAACTGCCAGCTATCTCATCATACAGTAGTCTTACAGCACTGAAGCGAGGGCAGACAGTTTGTCTGCACCCGGAGATACTCTTGAAACTGACCAACAGTATATTTAGTAACCATCTTTCCTGTCAAGTTCAGTTTCCCCCAATATCTCTATGAAAGTGAGGAACTGTTTTTGATCCTTCACTTAAAAGGAAGCAAGCTAAAACACTTTTCTGTTAAGGCCACTGAAATGTGCGCAATTCTTTTCCTTCAGAGGTACCTTGTGTTTTTGTCTGTGTCCTTTCCTCTCTTGTCCCCACCCTTATTACTGCTTCTGTAACCTATGGCACCCTCTATCTGTTCCAGCAGCCGGATGAAGGGAACTGGGGGGTGGTAATGCTGATATGATAACTATTTTCTTTCCCAGCCTTGGTCTTCATGTGATTTCCACGTGTCCTCTCCTGGTCCACTAGAGTTTCTTCGGTTTTCCTTTGGTCTTCATTTTGCCAAAGGGCATCCTTCTCAGTCATTTGCAAACCGTCTCCCTCTTTAAACAGGAAGGACACGTGCCTGGTGGCTAACGGCCCAACAGGTACAGTACCACCTCATAGGTGCACATCATGATGGCAGTGTTGGGGATTTGTCTGACGAGGTGGGTGGTCAGGCCGCGGTACAGCGCCCGGTATCCCTCCTCCTTTGGTACCGTGAGCAGAGTTTGGAAGAAGGAGCGATACTTGCTGCCCTCTTCTCGTAGCCGTGTTCGTATCACTTCTGCAATTTGAGAGGAAAGAGAGAAAATTGTGTTAGTTGTCGTCGTACTAATCAACTATGAGCGTACGCCCCTGAACCAGACTAATCCTTTACAAAACAAGCTGCTAGATATACGGATGACTCGATGTCCCAGAATGACTTTAGAGAAGCCAAACGGAAGGTATCTGAACTTCTGCATTCAGCCTTGGTGGAGAATATGATAGTGATATTTATAGCATAAGTGGAGCATGATATTTTCCAGTCACAAAATGTGAGTGACTGCCTCACTCAAAATGCAACATGTCATGATGCTACAATGCCATGTGACATAGTTTGTATTCCATGACAGATACTAACAATCAGAGGCATCTGTCTAGCTACATATAGAGAGAGTCAGAGTAACACCACAGATGGTGACATGTTCAAAATGGATTGTGGGTATTTAAGATGGCAACTCTGGTTCTCTATCAGAAATCTGAGGACGAGCGTTGTGCTCAAAACGTCACTGGCAAAATAATACCCCAACATCTATAGATCTCAATATTGTTCATATATTATGCATTTAAAAGCACTTAAATGGTTGCCACAATAGAATACTAACTACATTATTTAAACAATAAGGCCACATTCCATGGGATTTGTTGACAAAAATAAAAACACGGAATATCATTGGCTTTATCTTTGGAGAAGGTGAGTGAGAGAGAAGCGTACCATGAGGGTAGGCTATGGAGGTGGCACAGGTCTTGGAGGTGGCTGCAGCGAGCATCATGCCCACAAAGTCTGAGGCATCTTTGACCGACTCTTCCTCTTCGTCCATGCTGGTTTGGGCCTTGTACTCCAGCAGTTTACGTTTGATGCTCTCATAGATGACAAAATGGATAACAGTCTCTGAGATGCCAGCGTATGAGGCTGACATGCCCCGGTAAAAGCCTCGCAGCCCATCCATCTGGTACACCCGCCGCACGCAATCAAACGCATTCATTTGCCGCTCACCCCGGTTTCTGTAACGATAAAGAGCCTTTTAATTCACGTCTACAAACACTATGTTTAAATTCTCATTATTGTTATAAAGAGGAGTGAAGTTCCTCACCTGGCATCCAGCTGAAGACGCGTCTTTATCAGCCAGATGGGGTTGGTGGCTGTGATGGCGGTGAACCCTGGGAAATTCAGAGGGGGTCAGAGGTTCAGACAGAGGCAGAGACACGTGGAAGAACACAATCTTATCAAGTGAACTAAATATTCTATATGGTGCAAGAACAGTGAGACAGCGCTTCACTAAACAGGATCAACTTGCTTCAGTGTTTCACTTTTGACCAAGCTATTTCTACTGGGTCCTTGTAGCAATATTATCTGGGTGTGTAACTGTACCTCAACCCACATGTGCATAATCAGTGTGTGTATATAAGTAAAAGAACCCGCAAATCTGTGCTGAGAGATTTGTGGACAAATGTGCAAATGCATGGATAGATCTGTGAATATTATTCAAGAGAAAATCACTGTATAGATGAACTGAGACTAAATTTGTATCTTTTTTTCAGACAGAAATACACACATGACATATTGATCATTTTCATGTGAAATGCTCTGCAGGTGCATGTAAACCAAACAGCTAACATCCTGAAGTAATATATCTTATATTAAAACAGTGCATGAAGGCTGCAGCTCTACGCTGTCAGTGCTTTTTTTTATTCATCTTTTAAAAATAACTACCTGGAACATCTGTGGGTAATGAGGTCAAGTAGAAACTTTATGGTGGCCTCTTAGTGTGGCAGATAGTTATAAAACTTCTGTCTGATTCATTTCTTTTTAAATGCTAATGATTTTGGTTCTATTGAAAATCTTTAACAATTAAAACATGAGCTCATCCTAAAGAGCATACAGAGGAGGATTTCAGAGATTTCATTTTCACATGACTTTATTTCATGATCTGTCATAACACAACTTCAAGGAGGAAACACAGTGGGTTTTGACATTGCTCAAAATTTTAAAGTTAAGCAATATGAACCAAATGTGCACACACTTATTAGTCAATGAATGTGTCATTTTGTATTTATTCTACAACATTTAACAAACCAGTGGTTAACTGGTTAGACACTACAGACAGGCTGCTGGCCTGATACTCGCCCAACTACAAAAGCAGGGACAAACAAGATGGTGTCTGGAGGAGATTCTTCAATTATTCAGCAGGACTAAAGTGGAAAGTCTCTGGTGTGGAATGTCGTGTAGCCTTTAATATCCTAATGGTGGCAGGCCAACTTGTTCTAAATCCATCTGTCGTCACAGCCAAACTCAATGTTTGCTTAGTTTGAAACAAGAGGTCAGTCAAAAAGTAGGTTGCATTGCAAATGCATTGGGAATGCTATGTGTGCACAGAATATACAGTATATGAAGCAGATGTGAGTGTGTGCATGTGTTTACTTGGACTGTGTAGAGGGGAAGTTACTTTGTTAAGCAGGCGCAGTAGGCAATGTATTGTAATGTGGAGTTTATTATGTAGTGTGTAAAACTAGTTAGTGAGCATTTTGTATCATTAAGAAATGGCACAAAGTCTCAAACTTTCTGATGTTGATGATCGACAGAGAAACCAAACATGGCTATTTGTGGAAAACTGCTAGACAAGAGCAAGTCTCTAAAGAGGCCTGAGTACATCTAGTCTATCAGTGCGACAGAAGAACCCTACGTTAAGGCAACTGCGTGAAGAAGAGAGGAGGACACAGGTCTGTTGAAGAGAGGTAGAGAAGAACAAAAAAGAGGAAGGAGAAAAAAGAAGGAAGTAGAAGGAAGTAGCGTCTATGATGTGTACTCACGAGGGAGGGGCAAAGCTCCTCCAGCTCCTCCCCGCTGCAGCTAGTAGCCTGCAGATATGGGGGGCTCAGATGGCGGGGGTGTCCCACCCAATCACGCAGGGGTGAAAGCTTTACAGTAAAGCCCTAAAATAGACACAGGCTTTTCTGTACCACAGTCACACACAAGCAGCAGTCACATCCAAGCCCCAACCCCACCAACCCACCCCCCAAACCCACTGGTACTGCACATGGAGAAGTGATGGGAGGTGATGAACTCACCTCCCCACATCTATCCCCAAACTCTAAGCCCCATGCCCTCCAATTTACCATCATTTGTTGAATGAAGTGGTTTTAAATTTATTTTATTTTTCAAATTATAAGAATTTACTCTTTATCAACTGGAATAAAGCAAATGTTGACTGAACAGAAGCCAACCCAATCCAAACCTCCAGCTCCATCTCACAGAAGCGAGGCAAAAAAACACAACACACAACAAATATAAAAGGCAGAAAATAAAAACTGAAGTTGTATATTCTTCATCATCAGTTTATAGTCTACACATCAGAGAAAGAATGAAATCAAAATGAGGTAGAAAATAAAGAGGCAGGTTGAAATGCTAACCTTGTCGTTAAGAGGGGGATGATAGTGATGAAAAGAGTCCATTTTATGACCATGTGATGAAGTGTATGTATATATATATATATATATATATATATATATATATATATATATATATATATATATATATATATATATATATATATATATATATATATATATATAGAGTGAAGTGAGACAATGAGGTTGAACTATCAATACAACAAAGTCTGCCCCATATAGCTCTCAGGGCAAAACCTGAGAATGGAGAAACTGGGATTAATTTAAAAATAACAAAAATGTCCTTGCACTGAGAGAAAATTAGTCCCTAGAGAGAAAAAGAGACAAGTCCTCTTGAATGTCACAGAACACGACACTCAAAGTAAAAAGGGAAAATAAGTTTTTACAATTGCAGAATGCAAACATTTATTGTCTATGTCTAAACATATATCCTAACATCATGTTTATAAGCAAAATATTACAGAGAGGCCCATTTAATTTAACTTCATAGTGAAAATATAATTCCAAGTTTGATTTCGATTGCTTTAATGGAATTTTGTTTATTTTGCTTTGAGTATAAATCTTATGAGGTGACCTTATGAATGGGACAATGTGTGCTCATTAATATCTGATCTGAACATTTGTTTACAAAATATTTTACCTTTTTTTAATTAATCACCAGTTTTTCCTCAGAACCAACTATATATATATATATAGATATAGATATAGATATATATATCTATATATATATAAATGAAGGTGACTTAACAAAGACTTAGCTGGTGTGTGTGCTGGATGTACAGTATGTTACCATATAAACCTAAAGAGTCAAGCTAATGTTCAAAAACTTCAATGACACAGCACAAAGTAACAAATAATTTTGTTAATGGAAGTGAACCTCACTTGCTTTCCTGCGTAGTCATTTCTTTAAGCATTACGCAGATACTACTGTATATATGTGCATTGATACAGCCCAATTCCCTGAGCTGAACCTCAGTGGATGTGCTGCTGCATGTTCTGCTTGATGATCTTTCAATGGAACATAATGCCTGTCATGTCTCCAGGGGAGTTTGACCTACATTCAAGGCAAATATGCTTTAGATTACGTGCAGGAGAGGAAGATATGTCGGAGTAGAGGCCAAGCAAGCCTCCCTTTCCTGGACTACAAATGAAGCAAACCATTCAAAGTAGAGAGGCAGTAACTCCTCAAAGTGACGACACGGAAAAAGATATCTGGCATTTGGGTTCAATGTAGCAATTCAGACACAAAGGTTTTCTGCAGTTATGCTTCTTCCCAGTGCTGAACAGCTCGGAGAGAGTGTGTGTGGAAAATGTGTGCATATGAAAGACAATGAGGCAGTTGTGTAGCTCAATGAATCAAGACACCAGAAGACATTTGTACGCCACTTGTGGCTTATGGGCTGAGGTATAATATAAACATGCCTGTGGGCGTCACTGTCATGCTAATGAGGATATGTGTGCAACATCAAGGGAAAAAAAGCACTATCCTTAAAGCATGATGTTTTTTTAAAATCCCTCCTCGTTTGTGATACAATGTCTTATGTTTACATCATTTGCTTTATGTATCTGCGCTTATAAATGTGTGTTTTTTAACCTGATAGAAGAACTGCTGATAGGAGACTCACGACAAAATCTTCAGTATATTCAACTCCTTTGAAAATACAATGAAAGTCATGAAAGGCTTTTGGATGATGGAACAAAACCAATTCTCCTTTAAGAGAAACCAAGACGAGACACTAATGGTATTGGTAAATGATGACAGAGTGATGACAACCTTCTGGAGCAGTGACAAGGTTAGCATTTCTTTTAGGCTGACAACATAAAATCTAATTATTTGTCATTATTTTACCTTTACTTTTTTGAGAAAATAAGCAGAGGGAAAGGGGGGAGGAGTGTGTCAAGACTAAGAAATCTGTATCAGAAGAACCTAAACCTACAAACCAGCAGCAAACACACTGCCACAAGCAATGGTATTATCATTACAAATGAATAACCATCATGAACTTTCTAATATTCATAAAAAAAAAAAATCACCATGGTTTTCATCATACCAGTGTAAAGAAATGGGGTGCTACCTGACGTGTCCGCCCAAGTGCCAGGGGCCCCGGTTGACCTTTGGGGACCGTGCTCTCTCCTCTATACACACACAGAGCAAAGAAGGGGGCCCAGACCACACTGTTCAAGTAACAACTGGGATGTTAAACCATTTACAGAGTCCTCTGGTGAGGCCTCAAAATTAAAGAATAAAAGATATATAGTAAAGAAGGGAGAGGAGGATAAAAGAATAATAATATAATACATAGGGGGAGACAGGGTAAGGAGAGGAGGAAAGCACAACCTAAGCTTTGAGGACCATGTGTTTTTTTTCTTTTTGTCAAGCAGATAGAAATACTGTACATGCAGCACAGACATGGGTAAACGTCATCAGTGACATTATAAATCCTAACTGCTTTGCTGCTGTGTTTCACCTGGTTTTAGTGCTGATGTAAAGGTTCTGTCTCCTCAAACATATGTGAGCTGTAGAGACGCCATGAAGAGACAAGATACGAAGAATAAGGGTGTATTTAGAGAGGGGGGGGGGGGGGGGGGGGGGGGGGTTAGAAAAAGCTGTGGAGAGTAAGTGGTATGTGCTATGTGATGGTTTCAAGGTGCTTGTTTTTCTTAATTGCCAGGTATGAGATTAACGAGATTAAATCATTTGATTGTATAAAATACAGTGTTTGAAACATCGATAAATGGATCTTTTGTGGCCAATTTTCACCATAGCCAAGGTAAAGGTCAATTTGATCCTAAGAGTCTTAAATTGTGCTTTCTGTTAAATCCGGTATCGTCTATATTTAATATTTCTATGCACAAAAGAGCAACGTAATATCTAGTCATAACAGATACTATACGTTAGCTTCTGCATGCTTTAGGTATTGACTTTTAGCTTTTGTTTTGAAGATCCCACCATCCCACACATGTATATAAAGGAGGGGTAAAGGGATTAAATGAAGAGAAACTTTAGGGATGTTTAAAAACGATGAGAAAAATAAAAATAAACGATATGTATCTCATGAAGACAAACTGAAAATTCAAAACATGTTGTTTTTTCTTTTTTATAAAACCCAACATGACTTACACTGCCCAGGCAGACTGACAGGCAGATTTAACAGAGAGAAGGATAGACAGATTGAACAGACAGACAGGAGGGCGGGGGAGAGGGAGCCGTCTTTACCTGCCAACCCAGCAGACACCATGTGCACCTGGGTAGAGTCTGGCTCCAGCACCCCATTCAGCTTCTCCTTGGCTGTTGAATAGGCCGCAAAGTAGATCGCCCTGTGGGAAATAACACCATGATTAAAACAATGAGAGAGAGAGAGGATTCTAAGAAATTTTTTAAAAACTGGATAAGCTGACTTAGGTCAACTACGGCTGCACAGTAATGAAACCCTGGAAGAAAACACTATTCGTCTTCATTAGATTCTTCAATGTGAATTGCACTTTAAAAAATGACTAACTGGAAGCATTAGCTACGTAATTAAAAACAAACAAACTGTGTAAGTGTGATGGTTCATATAAAGAATTGCATTGATGTATTTTCTAAATTACTTGAAACTAGATACAGTTGAGGGCATGCAGTAGAATGAATTGGCCAGCTAATATGCCACATATGCCAAATATGCCACAATTCCTAGTGGTCTGCTGCTCATGTTACACCAACACATTCCATGTCACAGTTGGTCACAGCCAGACAATAACTGCCTCTGAACGCATATACAAATCTAATGCCAGTGGGCTTGTCCTCCGACACCTACTGCTGTTAATGTGCAATTCTTAGTGCAACCTGGCCTCATAAATAAACTTTTTTGGTGTTCTGTTGCTGGGAGATGTTCGATTCTTTTGAAATGACAGTAATTTCATATCCTCATTCTGATTGATATTCTTGCCAATTTCCCCAAAAGTAGTATTAGTATTATTAATATTGCCATATTGTAGCCACAAATCCCACACAACAAAAACTGTGTATTTCACAGTCTGACTGTGGCCTACCACTTTCTAATGGCAAGTGCCACAAGGAAGCAGTGTGCCGGTGGAACACGAGTATCCTACCACTAGAGATCAGCACATGCTACTGAAGTAATCGGGATATACCACTGAACCACTAGTGGCATATAATCAGCCACTTTCCGATCCCCGCATTACTGCTTTTGTGTGGCATACTTTAGTAGCAGATTTATCTCCCATGATTCTATCTGTCCCACACTAAATAAAGTCACAGGATTTAGTCATTGCTGCTGAGTGGATCTAAACCCAGTGACCTCTACTCCCCCGGCCTCGTTCTGAATCAAGAGCTCGCATGCACAACATAATCGCGCTGCTCTGCACATGAATCATGTGATTGGCTGGGAACATGTATGTGCATCTCCCATACATAATGAGCGATACTGCTGGTGCAGGCCATCTCATATATACGTGTGTGTTGCTAATGAATGCCAGCAGCATGCCCAGCGGAGCGTGCTCTCCTTAGCATCAGAAGATGTTTTTAGCACTCGAGCGTCAGAGTGCTGTTTCCTAATTATAACAGGAGAGAATAACTCTGCAGCTCAGCAACCCAGACCTTCACTTACACATAAATAAAGTAATAAATCCGTTACTCCTTTCAGTTATATTGCATGTTAAGTTCAAGCATTTGCCTAAATTACTGTGATTAAATGAAGTGGGAAATGGTGCTTCTTGCTTTTAATGTGCGTTTGAGACATTTCCATTTAGTTTTCAGATGTCAAAGGATGTGCACAAGTGTATCTGAATAAGGCTGCACCACCACAGGCAAATCAATTTCAAAAAGTTACAAACGTCACACCCATCAAAATGTATTTTAAATTCTATTTAACAACCAAAAGTATCCATCGATAATAGAGATGTTCCAATACTGGTACAAGCAATGGAAATGCCTCTGATACTGCTGAAAATGACAGGTTGAGCATCGTCGAGTACACAAATCTATGTACCAATCCTATAACACATCTTTCAAGTATTTTAGTTTCAACCAGAAAAACCTGCAATATTCTTTTCCACTCCAAAACAGCAGTTGCGCTGCACTGCCACTGCAAGTACTGTTTTTAAAGTGGCGAAGAAGAAGTGATTTTGAAAAGGTAGCCTTAGCCAGTGCAGCAGTAAGCATTGGAAACTGTATTCAAACAATGTGATAGGTTTGACACAGACAGCCCCAAAGCTAGAAAGACAGCTGACAAACTTGTGACAGTGGCATACAGCTGTTAAACTACATTATATAAGTTGTTATTTCTTTAAATGCACTGTAATGGACCAGCACTTCACATGCAAAGTCCAGGTATTGGAAAATGGTATCAGGACATCTCTAACCGATGCCAAATGAGCTATTGGGAATTAAAATAAAATCTGAATAGAGGGTAACTAAAGGTATCCACAAGCTTATGTTCGACATGTCAGTGTCGTCATTAAAGTGGTGTCTTCAAATTTAATATCGCAACAAGTACACTTCTGTGTGATACAGCTTCAGTAAAGTGGTGGGGGCAAGTACAAGTATCCATTACATATGTTATGATATACCGAACCCAGCCTGGCACTGCAGGAAAACGGGCGACATCAAACTGCATAAAAAAAAAAAAGGGGAAGAGGACATATGTTGCCAATGAGTTCACCAGGTTAATAACTTATGTAACAATGTCTCCCTATATCACAGCTAGCTATAGATGTCCTGACCAGAAAACAAGCCACCACTTCCACAGCTGGACAACTATCCCACAGGGTGAACATACACACACACACACACACACACACACACACACACACACACAAACGCCCAAAGGATATTTTCTACCCCACAGAGAGTCTGCATCAGACAGAGCCGGACAGCAACGACAGTGAAGAGCCCAGAGTTATAAATTAATACAGGCAAGCCATGACAACACGGTGGGAGAGATGGAGAATATGAGTATGTAAAGGATGACTCAGATACAGAGGCTGCAACGAACCAACGGGAAGAGGATGACAATGGCCATGTGATGCAGCAGTAGCTAGGGAGAACTACACAGCTCCGGGAGAGGGGGATTAGAAACCAACACAACTGCCTAAATGAAGAACCCTGATGCGATGATAAACAACAACAACAACAGTCACATGATGCAAGCGTCACAGCTGTCCGACGCCTGCTGCTGCTGCTGTTTCATTCAGATTGTGAGACTCCATTCAGACTCCAGGCTGTTATGCAACCAACTAAGCTAAGAAAGGGAGGACCTGCTCAATTCCACTGGGATTTGAAACTGAGATTTATTTAGTATAAATAGACTATTGTATCTATAGTATATAGTTTGTATTTTTGCCAGTTAAACCCCATTCATTTGTGTATTTGTGACATACAATTATTGCAGTCAACATAAGCGCCAAGTGAACCAGAAGTTTGTAATAAGATAAGATCAAGATACTAGGGCTGCACGATATAAGGAAAACATGCAATATGCGATAACGTTGTTGAATTTTGCAATGATGATAAGACTTGCGATAAATAAACAAATGCTTAAGTATACAGTGTTAAAGTCTTTCTGCTTTGGGTTCGCTGCTAACATAGACCCCATACAGTAAGTGGTCTATGCAGACACTGAACAAATACATGGAGTGGGATGATCTGAATATCTTTAATTCATTATCTAGGGCAGTAGGGCTTCATCTGATTGTCCAAATACATTGACATGCAGAGCGTGAATGCATGGCACATGGAACAGCATTAATCACAGTTCAAGCAGTGTTGATATCGCGGTGACGGCCAATTTTAGATATATCGTGCAGCCCTACTAGATACTACACAACAAAATGCCAAGTCTAATGTTAAATGGAAAGTAAAAGACGTAAAATGTATTCATTCTGTAATAACAGGTGGACATACCTCCAATCTAATTTTGTAAACCAAGATGCAGTGAACCTTTTTACTGTTTTGGTTATCGAAAAAACTTTTCATGTGCATTTTTGTGGAACTGCTTAAGACAACCTGGGCATAAAGTCTAAAGTCAGCAGGAGAAGACACACAGCAGAACACTGAAGATAAGAAGTGCACATACCTGGAAGGTGCCACACCTACAAGGTTGGGTCCCAGTCCTCTGAAGAGTGAACGGGGCCCTTCTTTTTCTATAATTAACCTGCAGAGACAGAAGACATTTCATTACACATTTAATTTCAGGTTTTATTGGTCATTCCATCTTGGTGCAGAGCAAAAATACAGTACATTATATAGATAAATCTCCATGTACTATCCTTATATTTATTTATACCACTGGGCATAATACTGCGATTGGCTGGAGGAGTCTTTGCTGTGCATGCAGGTGTTGTCAAACATTTGCTTCATAACCTTTTAATCCAAAATATTTAAGGAATAAAATGTGGGGGGATTTTATCTTGCATGTTTGGAAATTATAAAACAGGATCCACTCTAAAGTTTCACCCACAACAGTTATTTATCTCACCATCTCATATCTTGACCTTCTAGGTGTGTGGATTTTCTCGTCTTTTAAAATGTTCTGTAATATTTTGTTAATCCAGCTCCAGTTTTTTACTGGATGTGCGTGTAGTTCCTGTGTTTTTTTAGAAAGAACACAGAGCCACAGGACATTGAGAGAATGTCCATCAAAATATAGAGGTCAACCGGTAGAGACAGCATTTCATTTGGCACAACATCCCTGTTGGTAGCTAAATTTAAATCTAATGTGGGCGCCCTAAGCAAACACACCAGTAAATTATAACTTCTTGGACACCTGGACTTGACAATCAACAGTGGTAGTGGCATTATCATGAAGCCTCCCGGGTTCATTTTGTTCATTTTCTGTTATGTTCAAAGACGTGTGTCTCCAGTATAACTCGGTTACATCGTGGCTTACAGATCACCTTGATTCAGTGCACTTTTTGACATTAGCTGATACATTTTAGAGATCTCCGTCTGTGTGTGGAACACGTCTCAAGAACCTTTCATCATATTGGCTTAACACTTGGTATGTGTATTGTTAAGTGCCCATGGAATCGCAGAGTCGAATTTGGACACGCAATACGTTCAATATTAATAAACTATGGATAAAAAGCAAACCAGCGCTCTGAAGGAGCTGCTACAGGGACTCAACGTAAGTGACGTCGTTGATCACTCCAACAGCCTATTCACAATATGCTTCACTGAACTTTGAATTAACAGGTGACCGGCTCTTAGTGCAGCAGCAGTGGTGCAGCTTCAGGGTTCTGTGGACTGAGTCCAGCAGTCGGTCTTTACATTCCTCTGCTCAATTACTGCAGGTCACTGTGACAGTTTCGGAAAGAAAGCTGCAAAGAGCATTACCACAGGCCAAGTAAACAGACCATTCCAAACATGCAGCGTTTAGAAAGGGCACTCCACTGGTACCAATAAAACAAGACATGGTACCAATCTTTCTTGGAGCAGCTATGTAGCTGTATTTTGTTTGGCTTGTGGTTTGGTGAGCTGAGCCTTCCAGCCAAGTGAGGTTAGAGTGTCACTGCTTTCCCCTGTTACAACTCAAAACATACCCTAGTTTAGAACATACCCAGCTTTAAAATGGAACCAGGCCTGCACCCTACTACAAGTCAAGCTACTTTGACTTGTGTTTTTTTTTTTTCTACCACTGTTACCTCTTCAGTTCCCCTCTGTATCATATAATAGTGGTGTACAGTTTCTTCTCTTGTCTCAAGGACAACACAAGAAGCTGTTTTTTGTCAGCACAAGACCAATGTTGATCCCAAAACAAAACCCAGATTAACGTCAATCTCTGGAAGGAAGGCATCAGTGCAGTGTTGTTAACAAAAATCCTGAAGATAGTGTTGTTAATAAAGGCTCGTCGTGGCAGGGAAAACTGACACAGAAAACATTCCCACTTAGTGCAACAGCCTGTGAGAACAAATCGATTCTTCAGCAAAAACAAACGGAAGAAAAACATCAACCACGTGACAAAGAATTAAAGCATAAGATTAGAAGTTTGTCAAAGATGCTTAATTAGCTAAATAATTTATGCAAGACCTTGGCAGTGGAAAATTCCTCACACAGCAGCTTGTAACACAGAATACTTATTTAAACACTTAATCCAGCTTCATTAGTTTTCTGTAGGCTCAATACAAACACCTCACCTCAGAGTCCGATTCCCCTATACCAGGGGTGTCCAAACTACGGCCCGCGGGCCAACTGCGGCCCGCCATCCATTTTTAATTGGCCCGTATCAAAGTCTAAAAATATAATGGACTATGGCCCACTGTATTGCACTTCTTAGTTTAAACACTAGGTGACGCTATTGTCTTGAACAAGGCAGTGTCTCCACAAAGCAAGCAATCGAAGAAAAAATTAGCTCAGGGTCACCAGAAATGCCGGAACCGAAGAGACGCAAGATTGCAAGCGAGTGCAGAAAATTTCAGACTCGGTGGAAAAATGAATATTTTTTCATAGAAACCAAGGGGAAGTGTGTTTGTTTGATTTGCAATGAGAGTGTTGCCGTGATGAAAGAGTACAATGTACAACGGCATTATGAAACGGAACATCAGACCTTCACGTCCTACACTGGCGCCGAGCGGAAAGAGAAGGTAAAGCAAATGGCAGCTAGCCTGCTAACGCAGCAACAGTTTTTTTTCCGTGCTAACAAAGCTCAAGAAAATGCAACAATAGCTGGTACCATAGCTGTATGCGCACATGAAAGCATTCCGTGCGAAGCTCTGTCTCTTCGAGTCACAACTGCGCAACTTCAATGTAGCGCACTTCCCCACGTTGACCGAAATCAAATGCGCATTTCCAAATGCCAAGCTCTCTGCAAAAATTGGAGAATATGTGTCTGTGATCACAACTCTCATGACAGAATTCAGTCAGCGCCTCCAAGATTTTTCTGTCATTGAGAAGGAAATCACACTGTTTGCGGCTCCGTTTTCAATGGATGCAGAAGAAGTGGAGGAGAGTCTGCAATTAGAACTGATCGAAATTCAGTGTGATGATTCTCTGAAGAATCAGCATCAGCTTCTCTCCCTACCTGACTTCTACCGGAGCTTGGAAAAGGCCAAGTTTCCTCTGATGAGACGCCACGCAAAACAAATGATGAGTCTGTTCGGCTCAACATACATCTGTGAGCAGACATTCTCTCTGTTAATGCTGAACAAAAGCAGACTGAGAACCAGAACGACCGACAGCCATCTCCGTGATGTCCTTCGCATCTCAACCACCAAACTTACTCCTGACCTGCCAGCTATCCTTCAGACCAAAGCGCAGCATCACTGCTCCCACTGAGCGCAACATTCTTCCCATTACAGGCGAGTTAAAAATATACACACAGTTTTCATTTGTTAATAAGCCCAATTACTTAATAAATTCAGTCAATTAAAGTTGATGACAATTTTTTAACAAACGTTAGTTGATGTGTTAACAAGCCCAATAATTTATTTGCGTAATAAGCTTGAAATATCCACATCCCCTATTTCTCTTCTTGTCTCTCCCTTCATACAGGACAATGAAGTGGGATCAGCACCCTAAGAACCAATCTGAGGCTGTCACTGAGAGAATGACCTGCCAACCTTTTTGTAAAAAATAAAATGAAAATCTACTAATGGAGAGCTATGATGGAGGCTTATATTAGTGCATGAGAAGTGAGGCAGTATACCTCACGTCTAGTGAGTGGCCCAGTCCTTCGTATATTTTTCTGTATGTGGCCCTCGGGAAAAAAAGTTTGGACACCCCTGCCCTATACTCTCACTTCTTATCTTACTGGTATCTTTCCACAGTGTTTGATAAGAAGAGTAATGACATGTGACACATTGTATTGCATTTCCTGTGTATTTCTTGCATTTGTTACACAGTAGCTGTAAAAAGAAAGGTTTGACTTTTAATCTGTTGCACTGCTCACATGTCTTGGTGGTAGATTCTGCAGTTATCTAAAAAGTATTTCAACAACAATCAAAACAAAAAACTTAAAACCTACACCTAATGTCATAACAACCTCCATTTACAGTTTAAGACAGCATGTTGACCAGCTTCAGTTTGGTTAAAAGCATTGATTGACCTGCGAGATTTGGTTACCAGTATTGCACATAGAAAAGCCCTGGTCCCATACTGATCATGGCATATGGCAACATGTCAGGATATTTCCTGGGTTACTTATAAACTGTTAACATGCTAGACTTTGTTTGAAAACTTGCTTCAACAGGCAGCTCCCTATTTTCGTTTGAGTCAACCAAACATGACTCAAACCATTTGAAATTCATGACAACCTTTAGTCAAGGAGACAGATGTTTAGTAGAGGAGGCATAGATAATACAGGGACTCTGCAAAAGGCTAAATTAATTATCTGCTTTTTTGTCAATTTCTTAATAGTTCTATTGATTCTTTGGATGTAACAATCCATCTCCTGGTGCGTTCAAGGAGCCCGACTGAGGCAAATAATTACTAATTAGTAGTGTAAAATGTAAACTCGCTGTTAGATTACAGCACAAACAGACAAACCTGTTACATTATCCCTGTGAATTCAGTTTGGAGGACCTTGCACTGTCTAAGTTTGTGTCTTTTGGTTAAAGCCAGTGGACAGGTTCCCCCCGACATGAATGTTTGCATAGCAAACACAGACAGTGCATGTGTGTGTGTGTGAGAATGCTGAAACATTTCCAAATCTATCAGACATGACACTGCCACAGTAGTATGTATTTTCCCCCTTTTGCATTTTGTCACAACAATGTATACATTCGGTAAGTGTAGTTTGTACAAGCTGTCCATAACCTTATGTCCTCGATTTACAAGTGGTTTGGAAATCATAGTATAAACAGACACTGTTCATTTTACAGAGCTAGAATAAGTTCTGATGTATCAGTTATAGTTAATGTTATAATACTACAATATCCCACACAATACTCATTAAGTCAATCAAGTATGTCAACCAAGAGTTGGTTGACATACAGTACATTAGGATTCTACACCCATATCTGATAGCAAAACTAACCTTAATATGGTTTCTTTTTAAATTATACCTTGTCAAAATTAGCATTCAGTGTCATTCTCCTTACTTGAGACAGTGCAGAGGCCCTGGCGGAGTGACACGGGCCACACTGGCTCCATTGACGGTGTTGAGCTGCACTTCAGAGATGTAGAGGGTGACGGAGGAGGACTGTAGTCTGGTTTTCACCACTTCCAGGGGACAAGTCAAAATAGCACCCACAGTACCTCCACATCTACAGAGGGAAGGGGTCCAGAGGTAGAGAGGGAGCAGAAACACAGGGGTTGGTGGAAGAAATTAGGAAAAGCAAGGCGGGACAAACAAAATAAACACATTCACACATTAGAGAGAAGGAACAGAAAAAAATGATATGCATGTATTTTAGTAATTAATTGTAGGCTCACTTAATTTCTATTATTATTATTCAAACAATCGGTGCAAATATCTATTGCTTCCTCTCCCAGTTTTCTTTGTTAAACCATTCTTCAACACTGGTCTCCCCAATCATCGGTAACACAATCTATTATTTCTGTCTGCTCTAAAATTATCTAGGAGATGCCACTCAAGCACACACCGTGACCTGCTGTTGTGATGCTGCAATGTGTAAGCTGTCAATAAATGGTCAGGAAACTGACTGCGTAGCAGTGTAATTGTAACCTGTGTGCTGACCCAGGTCATCTGAGAAGGCGTAATAATCAAGAGTGTTGCTTAGTTTGCTGACACACACAAACACAAAATAAACAAAAATATTACTGTGCATAAATGAACCGGTATTTAAATAGTCCACCTACAGAGAGTACATGTAACACTGTGATCAGTGAAATGTTACAAATGTTCTGTAAACTCACTCTAGCCAGACTATCCAAAATAAAGTGGAACCAATGAACCAAAGGAACTGGTGATCATGTTACGTAGACTTTGACCTGTACTCTGACAGATGCCACCAGCAGCATGTAAACAAACTGAGGCAGATCTCATTCCAATCAGTGTCCCCCTAATTATGTCAATACATGATGCGTCAATTTCTGAAAAATATCATTGTACCATCTATCTGATTTATTTGGTCTAAATTAGCGCACAATTCTTTATAAGCCAGAGGCCAGCAGACGTTATTGTTGCCATTAGTTGATCTAATTTGCTTTCACTGAAAGCTTGGTGCTTTCCACAATAGGACATTGTTGACTATTATGACAAATCAAACAAGTGACTACTAGTTTTAGTCGTACACTGGTGTGAGCTAACATCCTTTTGGCAGCGAATTCCTCGTGCTGCGCTCTCTTTAGAGTAGCAACAGCTATATCTTCATGCTCACAGGCAGCAATGACCTTTGTCCTACTTTCAGGCGCTACAGTGGCGGCTGCATGTATGTGTCTGCCAGTGGCTGTGATAGAGAAAGCTGTGTGCTCAGGCTGCCAGCTCCGATCAGATTCTGTTTTTTAGAGATAGCAACACACTGTGAGTTGTTTTTATATTTTAGATCCCTAATTAAAGAGTTAAGAGTGGAGTCCTGGTGCGATAAGATTAGCATATTTGAATATCAAAGGTTTGGTGTGAAAAGAAAAGAAAAGGTGTCAGAAAGAGAAACAGTAGTAGATTGAAAACAAGACATATTCAACGCAGCAATCTTACTTCTTCTCCTTAACTTCCTTTAATGATTTCTCAGTTTGGGCTGTTTACAGAATTGTGAGTGAAAATTGTTGTCGAGTGTGGGAAGAGTTACACAACAGTACAAGTCTTCAAATGATTGGTTTTGGGAACATAAATGATGAGAAGGATGTTTGCAGGTTAATGCACATCTGTTGTACCTGGGGGTCCTTGACAAAGAAACATTTGGAAACCCCTAAATAGCCCTAAAAGTGTTACAGAAATTGGGGTTTCAGCATCTATATTATATATATATAATGTTTATGCATAATGAAACACAATATATAGTTATTAATCACAATCTTGGTTGAGTATATGTAGATATAGAACTTGCATCATTCACCTAATTCATCTATTATGGCCTTAAAATGCTAAATTTCAGAGAAAATGTCAGACTGCTGTGGTTGCAGAAGACCTGCATCAAGTTACAGTGAGAGTAGCAATGAACCCGGAAATGGATTTAACTTGCCTTCAAAATAAAGTGTTAAACTGCTGCCATTTTAAAGTAAAAACACGGTATTCGATAGTTGATGAATAAACCCGAGTTAGGATACAAAGCGGAAACTCTACATCCAAATATAAGCTTTAATCACTCTCTTCTTGTGATATTTGTCATTAACAAATAAACATATTTTGAAGGGTTGACAGGAAGTGTCGTTCAAATCGACGGGTTTGACACTGACGTGCACGCCGCTGCCTTGGTTGTAACTGGAGCACGCGCACGCGCTGTGCAGGAAAAGCATCCATTGCTAAATAATGAGTAAAAGCACGTCTGTGTTGTTACGAAAAAAAAAAAAAAAAACAGGACACGGGTTGTGTGACTCACCCTCCGGCGAACAAATGAACCAGTGTGTCCCGTTGGCTCATTATTGAACATGCTCCGCCGAGCAGCGCACACAGGGGGCCGCGGCAGAGGGGCCAAACACGGGCCGAGAGGATGCGACCGTGTGACGGGCCAACGGCGTCGATGAAGAGGCGGCGGCGGCGGCGGCGGCGCTGACTGCGAGGGCTGTGGGGCGAGTCTCCGGTGAATCACACTGCAGTGAGGCCGACTGCCCTCCGCGTGTCCCCCTACCTCTGACACAGATACCCCCTCGACCACAACACAAACCTCCGGACAGCGTGAGCCTCAGCGGGAGAGTCACCGACAAAACAATTCCTCAGCACCGACGATCGGTTTTATAGCTCATCGTCTTTTTTTTTTTCCTCCTCCGCTGTGATCGCTGCAGCGCGAGAGAGAGGCAGAGCTCATAGTATTTACTGTACTGCCATAGGCTGAGCAAACACGCGCTGCCGTTGGTCCGCACGGCCTGTGACGTCACGCGGCGCCCGCCCCCGAACATGCACTGTTCACATGGTCAAACGTGAATGAATCCGAGCTGCTGTTGTGTTTTGGATTTTTTTGACTTTACGGTGACTCTGTTTCATCTGTGGATACGATGCTGTTTGGAGATTTAATGAGATTAAACGAGTATTTACAGCAGTTGTTCTAAGTGTGTTTATTCAAATGAAGAGAACAGTGTGTGAGCCATAGCCCTCATCACACAGAGCCATATCTATCTGTCATTTATTGCACATATATTTTCAAAAACTCTTTGTAATTTTCTAACTTTTTCTCAAGTAGGTTGTTTTTTATGGTAGGATTTCTCTTTTCACTTTTTGCTCTTGTTTCCTGTGTTTATATTTCTCAAACAAAGCCAAATCCCTCCGTGTCATATTTCACATATTTTCATATTGTAGACATCTAATACATTTTAACTTAAATTTTTTTTTACATATTTAATTTTATTGTGCTTTCACTCTTTGCTCTTACTTTTAGGTTCCTGTCATTATCCGTCTCCTAGAACTGCAGCACTTAGTACTTAGATTTCCTTTTCACCAAACACCAGAGCAAATTCATTGCATGTGGAAAATCTTTTTGGCAATAAATCAGGTTCTATTGTCCTATTATACTGTTTAAATAGAGGGAGGCTCATGTGCAAAAAGTCTTTAATTCCTACAGTATGGGTTCAGGTGATGTGGTAGCTAATGGTCAAAATTCATAGATTTTCTTATTCTGCTGATGATACTAAACAATTTTTTTTATTTTTGCAGTAGTGTGCCTTAAAGTACATGCCATTATTAAGGGTTATTAGATTTACGGTATCAGTGTAATGAAGTATATTCCTACATTGACAAAAAATACTTCAATTGTTTTCACACAAATTAACTAAAGTTTTTCTAATTAAGGTTACAAATTGTGTATTTTAATTTAATTAATTTACAGAATGTACACAAAACTGTGAGTCAGCTCTTTAACCCAAGTGACTGTTTCAAATCCAGTGCACGTTGGTCCTCACATGCAATCATTGTGATCATCGTGATCGGCTGACTACATTCAGAATAGTAAGCCGGGGTGATTTGATTATGCAGCTGAAGGAATCCGCACAGTTTTGTAATTGGGAGCACAGTATGACAAGTTGGAGTCATGGGTTCACAATAATGTTGTGTCCTGCATTAGAGAGCTAAACCAGGTCTCATGATATGGCGATTTTTGGTGGAAGACTCAGGAGATGAAAGGAAGATGGTGTCTGAACTATTACACGTTAAACTGTAAATGAGTGGGTTGCCCTTAAATAAAGATTGAAAATCCAAATATTGACATAAAAATCTGGTTGTAACATAACATTGTTCGAAATGCAAATAAGACAATTTTGCTCTTTTAAAAAAAAATTGCCATATCCAGGGAAAATGCTGCCTAATATTTACATAAGTGAAATATTAGGTGCGTCTTGTCTATTTAGTCTTGTTTATTTTAAAAGTTGTATTATTAGATTTGTGAACTAAAAGCATTTGCAGTAACAAATGAATTGTTTCATCTACTTATGAGATTGAAAGAGGTTGCTTTTGATTGGTCTAAATTGGATTACTTTTACTGTATGTAATAAATTTGGAGATGAACTATTATCAGCTTCAGGTTTTCTCTTCTGTTTTTGGCCAGCGGGACTATTCATATCTTTAAATCAATACGGTGAGAGCAAGGTGAAAGTCCAAAACATCAAAAATAAACACTCTGATGGATAGATAAACACGTGGTGATACTCAGAATGGTCCTGGATGAAATCTCTATGGAAATCCAATGCAGCTTTAACAAGTATTTGAGGGGATGTTGAGTCAATATCATATTTATTAGGCACAAACTAAACACTGGAAGACAGACAGTGATAATTAGAATAGGGTCATCAAACTTATTTCCAGTGGTGTGTATTTCCCAAAGTACTAAAGAGTATATCAAACTTTAGAAGGGCATCCACTTAATCAGGCTCCCCTCTTAATTTGGATGTACTCTTGGTTACTTTGGTAAATGCACACTATGAATAATCAATAATCAGTTTGACATTTTTATTATTATTTTTATTTGTATAGCCCATATTCAGAAATTACAATTTGTCTCATAGGTCTTAACAAAGTGTGACATCCTCTGTCCTTAACCATCAACAAGAGAAAGGAAAAACTACCCCAAAAATAAGTATTAACTGAGGACAGGAAACCTCAGAGAGAGCCACGTGTGAGGGATCCCTCTCCCAGGGCCTTACTAAATGTGGTCCTATCAAAAAAGACCCTGCAGCACCAACAAAATATCAAAAGTAGAAAATATATTAAGTGAGCCCTATTAATATTGCTGAAAGTGATACTCAAAGTATATCCAGATATCACCACATATCATTATACCTGCTTCATATTGACTGGCATTGAAGAGCAGGTCTTTCATCAAAAAAGGCAAAAAGCTGTGTGTTGAGTGTATGTACGTATCGTGAGAAAGACAGCACGGTCGAGTTAGTGTCCGTCTCACGTGGACTCCATCGGAAAATGAATGAAACCAAATTACTGCCGTCCCGCTCATGAGGACTCCTGGAGACAGTTTAAAGGATCACGAGATGGAACTGCAGCAACTGAATTATACTGTTATTGAAAGCAAAACGCTGAGAATAAATTATGCAATCTGCCTGTCTTTATGAGTCTGCCTGTCTGTCTCACTCTCTGAGTGTCTCACTGTCCCTGTTTCTCTATGTGGTGCTTGAGCTAAATGATATAGGGATACGGATACACATCTCACAAAGGTTTTGAAAATGCACTTTACTGTTCTTGGCTTAACAGAGGAAAATGCATGAATGAATGAATGAACTTAAAGGAGCACTGAAGTAAAAAGACGTGTGAGCTCTGACGTCACATACACAAAGACAGGTGAGCTCTGATGTCACTGACTCAAACAGGTGAGCTCTGACGTCAAAGACACACAGACACTGGTGAGCTCTGACGTCACAGAAACACGGACACTGGTGAGTCCTGATGTCACAGAAACACGGACACTGGTGAGTCCTGATGTCACAGAAACACGGACACTGGTGAGTCCTGATGTCACAGAAACACGGACACTGGTGAGTCCTGATGTCACAGACAGGTGAGCTCTGACGTCACAGACACTGGTGAGCTCTGATGTCAGAGACAGGTGAGCTCTGACGTCACAGACACTGTGGTGAGCTCTGATGTCAGAGACAGGTGAGCTCTGACGTCACAGACACTGTGGTGAGCTCTGATGTCAGACACACAGACACTGGTGAGTCCTAATGTCACAGACAGGTGATACAATACAAACCTAGTTTTTGGCCAGTTATATCAACAAACATATTGCATTTATTAAACTTAATGGAGTGTGTGCATAGTGCATATACAATTTATTTTTGGCTGTCTGACTAAAAAACTAGAGATCAAACAAAACATGCCCTTGACCTTGAAACCTTGAAACCAACACACACATATATTTTACTACTTAATATTTAATAGAAACTTTCATATATAAATGTTATAGTCTTGCAGTTCTACAATAAATACATTTAAATGCTTAGTTTTCTATCGAAACTTTAATATATAAATGTTATAGTCTTGCTTTTCTACAATAAAACATGGCGTGTAAATGAACTGCATGTGCATTTGTGTGCCTGTCCATGTTAAAGTCCACTAACACATGTCTCATGACATCCCACACATGCGGAGAGGTAGTGTCTCATGATTTCTTTTGGACTTTGACCAAATAGCTGGATGGGGAAGTTAATGAGAGACATGGTCTGGGAGGTGTGTGTGTGTATGTGTGTGTGTGTGTGTGTGTGTGTGTGTGTGTGTGTGTGTGTGTGTGTGTGTGTGTGTGTGTGTGTGTGTGTGTGTGTGTGTGTGTGTGTGTGTGTGAGTGCACATGTCTATCTAAAGTTATGAGGGATAGTTTTGGTTCATCATTGTGAGGATATTTTGACTTTGTGAGGACATCTTTGCTGGTCCTCACAAATGTAATGGGCTGTTTGTGGGTTAGGACTTGGTTTTAGGGTTAGGGTTAGAATAATATTTAGGTTAGGGTAAGGGGCTAGGGAATGTATTATGTATTATGTATTATGTCAATGAGTGTCCTCACAACTATTGAGAGACAAGCGTGTGTGTGTGTTATAGATAAATAATTATATGTAGAAAACGAAACGCAGTTCGATCTTGGCCAATCAGATGTCTGTCTATCTCAGTCATAACACAGTCAAAACATGATCGTATGCAGGAGGAAGGAGAGTTGTTGTTAAAGACAGCTGGTTTACCTGCTACCAATTGCTCATACAAGTGGAGATAACATCCATGTAAATGTTTTAACTCTGACAGTGAATGTTTGCCCCATCATTCAATGTTCATTCAAGTATCTACGCAGTCTAGGGGAGGACAAGAAGTATTAGCAAAAGAGATGACTCACAAGCTTGAGAAAACACACATGGTACAGCTGAACAGTCTGATCAGTGTGTGATTGGTTTCCAACATTGGAAGGCTTTAAGAAGGACAGTTGTACCTGATGAAGAGAGAGATGTAGGAGATGAGGAGGAGGGAGGTAGACAACATGCTGCTGTGGGAGAGCCAGCTAGGGCAACAGTTGAGACTGACAACAAACACAGAGAAAGGGCTGTAAATATTGTTCTGCTGTTTATTTGTCACAAAGTAGCCTCCCCTCCATGCACAAGTCCTGTTTTTTTTATTGGTGCTGGAGTGCATTTGTGTGGATGAGGGGCCTAATGTGGACAATTTTGTCCCCCTGTGCAGACATTCTAATGGCTGACCTGCCTTTTCTGTTATAAACACTGAACACTGTGTTTGTTGGGACCAGTAGACCTCATGGGGACCAAAGCCTCGTCCTAATGAGGCAAAACCTCAATTATAATGTCCTGGTTAAGGTAAGTGGTAAGATATGAATTATGATTAGGTTAAGATAAGGGATAGGCATGACTTGGTTATGGTTAAGGTAAGGTAACGCAAAGTCCTAATAGGGATCGCTGCGCAAACCTGTGTGCGTGTGTGTGTGTGTGTGTGTGTGTGTGTGTGTGTGTGTGTGTGTGTGTGTGTGTGTGCACGTTTCCCAGTAATGTGCAGGAACACACCACGAGTGGACTCCCTCTTTATCAGTGTTTGGGTTCAAAGGGAATGAGAAGAAAGATACGGGGGGAGAAGGTAACACAGGGCATTATGACCAAAATAGATATTGTTTGACTAATGATTAACGAAGACATGTGGAGGTTACTATTTTAGGTTACACTAAAGGGATAATTAAGAATTTCTGATGGGTACATTTTATAAGTCTTCATGTGTTGCATGTTACTACATAATGTATCATTAATTTAAATATTATTTTTTGCATATACACACAACCAAATACTCAGTTTTGTTCCAGAAGGGACAGGGCAGACTACGAGGATGGGCGGACTGAAACAGATTTGTCAAGGGGACTTTTCAAAACATTTGCTTTTGCAGTCATTGAGTTTGTTTGTTTTTCAAGGACTATAACCCAAAACAGAAAGGTTTAAAATGTCAATGACCTGGCTCAAAACAACAGTATTCAACTATTATCACTGCTGTATTAACATGTAAGCGGTATTTAATCATGGGTGGTAATCTCACAAATTTGATGCTGGCTATTGTTTGTTGATTTATAGTAACAGAGCTAATAGAAGGCCTAAACATAGGCCTGTCCATTTGGGTTTCCTGCTTCCTTTACTTGATTCTGTTGTTATTTGTTTGTTTACTGGGTTATGGTAGATCTTAGCTGTATAGACTGACGTGTCTCCACTTCTGCCACTATCCAGAAATGAAACCAAAATATCCTGGATAAGAACGCTGCCATCTTGTGTATTTGGAGACACAAACTTCTTATGGGACAAATTACTTGGACATACATCACTGTGGAAAGAACTACTTGCAATGACAGAAATCATCTTGGGTAACATGGGCTTTTACTCATTAATTTGGTCCATGTCATATCAATTAACCTGGAGGAGGTTCGACTTATGACCTATACTGCAGCCAGCCACAAGGTGGCAACCGAGGTGCTTTAGCTTCACTTTTGGGGAGCACTCATGTCATCCTTCTTTATGCTCAGCCTATGGTTGAAACTATATTACCAGTTACCACCATAAATAAACAACAAATCCTAAATATAATATACCAGCATGTGGATAAAGTCCTGCCCTTGTAGGATACCAATAAATAAAATATGTCTAAATAGAGGTCAAACTCTATGTTTAGCTCTATTGATCTCACTGTCCCTTCACTTTCTCATTATAAAAAACACTAATATAAGATAATATTGGTCTCTTCCAGAGTCGTTATGTGAATCTCTCAGTGTGTGTGCTCCTCACCTGAGGGTCAACAGTCTTAAACCTGTCAGGCCTCTGTGGACCAGGAAAGACATCTCTGTAGTGTTCACTAAATGCTGCCACCTAGCGGGTTGGATTAGACATGCGACCTGCGCCAGATGTTTCTCTGGAGGGCAATGGTCGTTTCCTTCTTAAAATTAATCAGCAGTGAAAAAATGAAACATTTTAGCTTTAGTTAATCCGAACAGACAGATGTGTTGCTATTTGTACTGTGCGTTGCATTCACGTCTCCTTGTAAACTGCTGTTGCACAGGGGGGTTGTGTCATTGCCTTTGTGTTAGGGTTAGGTTAGTCATTGTCTTTCATATACAATCCATGGTCATTGCTCATTAATATAAAATAGTTAAATGTATCTAAAGTGTTTCACATTTACACAGACCATGCAGTTGTAATGGATGCTTTGGTTTAATTTAGTTTAAGCTGTTAAACTCACTTATGTAAAGTAATTGGTCAAAAGTAATCAAATAAAGCACATGAGCTTTTACAGAATTCCTGTCTGACATCACACTTAGCAGTAAATAAAATCCCAGTCACCCCCCCCCCCCCCTCAGACATACCGGTCGTGTTTGTCACAGTGATAACAGGTTAATGACCGATGTGCCAATTATTCCATTATGACTAATGTCCATGAAGGCAGCACGTGTCACATGACCACAGCACAGCTGACGGACGCTGGGGTAGGCTTGTCCGATGTTAGCCTGCTAGCTGCGTTAGCCGCGTCTGGGAAACCCAGGCAGGAGCAGCCGTCTTTTTTCGCGCTTTCAGACAGAACCAGCCGGGGAGAGATGTTCCACGAGCCATGGGGAGGACACCGCGCATGTGGCCGCGTTTCGTTTCCCCTCGTATCGGCAGCTTTTGGTTAGACGTCAATGTCACAGTCTGGAGCTAGGGCTGTCTAGTTAGCTCCGCTAGCCTGTGTCTGGCTAACACAGGGCCAAGGCCAAGGCCAAGCGAGGAAAAAGGGGGGGGTGGAGAGGCCGTCGGGTGAGTACATTTCACCCTAACATCTGATTTACACGTCGTTTACGAGCTTTTCTGCAAACCAGCGTCACGCACATCAGGCTGCGGGTCTGACAGCTGCTTAACTGGGGTTTTCTGCTCAAGAGACAAACGGAGCCTTTGTCCGCGGCTGTACATTAACCACAACACCGCTGCACAGATCATCTGTGTGTCTGGGCCGACGGGAGCGGTGACAGTTGAAATGTTTATCGGGTGATTTGAAGTGTGAAACGTAGATTTACAGAGATGCTGTTCTCTGACAGAGTGAGGTTTTCTTTCCCTGATGTCAAACATGGGGGATCGGATGTGTTAACCTTCCGGAGGCTGAATGCGCATTAAAAAATCGCTGTTACGGTTCTGTGGTTTGTTTTTGTTTTGACCGTCCGAGCCTTTCAACTCAATTCATGTGTTTGTATTCGCACATGTCACATGTTACATTGCAAAGGAAGTTTCAAGAGCGCGTTGATAACATCAGTCTGGATGCAGGCCGTGGTATTGGTAGTAGTAGTAAACAGTTAGTTCCTGTCAAGGCCCCCCTCCTCCCCCCTCCCCACGGTCTCCAAGCGCCACCAAAAATGTCACCGTGTTCTCACTGTCTAGTAATGTGATGTATTCATTTTCTAACACCGTTTAATTATTATCATGATTTCATGATTTCATGAAACATGTAAACAAACAAACACAGACCAACCAACTAGCAAAAGGACAGAGGTGAAAACACAACCTCCTTGGCTGAGGTAATAAGTAAACAAGTATCAACACAAGGAAATATCAAAAAAAGTTATTGAAATTTCACAGATAGAAAATGAGTATAGCACAGTTTTATGATGTTATGAAATATGGCATATTTTTCAAGGATCTCCTGAGAGGCTGACACTCTGTAACATCATGTTCTTCTTATGTAGTCCTTCCACTTCACTCATACTTTGTGTCCTGTTCATCTCCACCAGGCACTTTCTCTGGAGGTGGTCAGAGGAGGAGGAGAGGAAACAGAACTTGGTTTACAGTTGCCTCCGCCATCACTGTCGCCCTCAGCTGAGCCATGTCCTCGTCGGGGTGCTGCCACCTACCTGGCTCCCTTTGTGATTACTCTGGGAACGCTGAATCAGACGCCTCCAAGGATTCGGAGGAGTCTGATTCTACTGCCCAGGCCCAGTACATTGCCAAGGTTACGGCTAAAGATGGCCGCCCACTCTCCACTGTTGTCAAAGCGGTGAGCTTGCAGAGGTAAGAGAAGGAGGAACTCGCTGGGGGCCCAATGATTCTACTCTAATTTAATTGTGCGCTGCTTAATCATCACATCATTGCTCCCCTCTGCTTGTCTGTTTCTCTGCACAGTGATGTGGGTATGTGTCGGATCTGTCATGAGGGAGCTGGAGGAGAGACTCTGCTCTCGCCCTGCGACTGCACTGGCACGCTGGGTAAAGTGCACAAGAGCTGCTTGGAGAAGTGGCTGTCCTCCTCCAACACCAGCTACTGTGAGCTCTGTCACACAGAGTTCACTATCGAACGGCGACCGCAACCACTCACACAGGTTGGAGAAGTTTTACTTTGTGTAATAGTAACTGAGTTGTAGTAAAATTCATTTTCAGATCCACTAATGATTTTTTCACTTTTCCCTCGCTCAGTGGCTGAAGGACCCCGGCCCTCGCAGTGAGAAGCGCACGCTGCTCTGCGACATGGCCTGCTTCCTTCTCATCACGCCCCTGGCAGCCATCTCCGGCTGGCTGTGTCTGAGGGGAGCCCAGGACCACCTGCAGCTGAAGAGCAGACTCGAGGCCGTCGGCCTCATCGCTCTCACCATTGCTCTCTTCACCATCTACATCCTCTGGACACTGGTAATCAATCACTAAATAATTTTCCTGTAACTTTAAAAAAATGGTTTCTGGGCTTTTTACTGAACCTGGAGGGAATAATACTTGAGAAGGCATCTTCAGATAACAAACATATGGTCTGAAAAACACATTTGATCTCATTCAAGTAATAGGGCTGGAGAGATAATCTAAATCTTGTATTGATCAGAAAGTGATTCCACATCATATGGCATCATATAAGTAAAGTGATCACAATCAAGCCAGAAAACATCATGCAATGTTAAAAAAATTATACTATACACACGACCTGGAGCTTTTGTACTGCAAATATTAAGCTATGGTAAAATGGTTGGAATGATGTCATCATGATGTCGCTATGATATCAGAAAATGATGTCATGTAGTGTAGTAAAGCATTAACTGTTGTAAAAAATAACATTAGAGACACAATTTACTGTATATTCACGTTTACCAATCATTCGTCATCATATGGTATAAAAGTTGGCATTACCTGACCGGGGTATTTACAGCCCACATGCAGGATGTGCAATACTGCTCTGATGCTTTTAATCTTAATTTAATTACTTTAATGTGGAAAACTATCACAAGCAGACGTATACACAGAACACCAGCCACACAGATTTATCTTCTGCTCCTGATTATTGTAGTAATTGTGTTATTGTGCTCTGGTCCCTGTGTGATTGAGAAGAGTAAGAACTGGCTTTCTTCTTTATCTGAACTTAACTGGATCATATTCTTTAAAAGTAGGATGTGCAGTCAATCTGAAATCTTACTAAAAAAACCAGCACTTTTAATTTTCAGCAAAAGAACCATAAAAATAACAAACTGTCAAAGATTAGAATTTCTGCTTTCAGATTGTGAGCACCTGTCAAGCAGCAGCTTCAGCATTTAATTCCTATCCTGCAATCGTACTACTCTGTCTCAAATATCTGGGTGTCAGTGTAATTGATGACTGTCTTTCTCTCCTCCATCACCTCCCGTCTCGCCCCCACCCCTCCTCCATTCTATCTCAGGTGTCCTTTCGCTATCACTGTCAGTTGTACTCGGAGTGGAGGAGGACCAATCAGAAAGTGCGTCTGCTCATGCCTGACATGAAGGGGGCACACACCACCCAGCGTTCGGTGCCGACCAAGTCGACCAAGAAAATGACTGATGAGACCATCGTATGAGTGCGGAGCAGCAGCAAGAGGAATATAAAAAAAAAAAAAAGATGCCCTTGGAAGCGCTCTTTAAAAACAAAATTAATCATATTAATGAACTTTTGCACTTCAATGGACCATTCTGAGAGGGGAGAGCTACTCTCTCCTTCTGTTTTCTTTTGTTGAAGCACTTGATGTAAACTACTACGGTATTGACTGACCACAGAAGTGGTTTAGGGAAGAACTCATTCCGGAGTCATAGTTTGATGTTGAAACACAGAGATGTCATCGGACAGCCAGTGCTGGGAATTGAATGACTGAACACATGGACGATGGACAAACCAGCCCGACTGTACATCCGTGACACAAACCTATGACATACTAAGACACAAGCTAATGTAGCAGGATATAACTGAATCAGCATGCTACTACAGTATAATATGAAACATATTCACACCACCTATAATTCCCCCATGCCCCTTCACAATGTATTTAGCTGTTTTTGAACAATGGGTAGCCAGTAGCCCAGCAGAGGACAATAATCTACAAAAACATGATTGACTATCTGTGAATATTCTTTCTCGACAAGTAAAGGGCAACAGTCGCTCTTGTTTATAATCTGAACCCTTTTTAAAATTTCCAGGTAAAGCTTTTATCATCGCTGCCTAAATGGTGACGCTCAAATAATGTCTTTTCTTTTCAGACAGCAGCTGAAGCGGCGCACATCGATCACACTTGTCACAGGGTCAGGGAAGATTGTAATATATGGGATCACACGAACTGAATCCGTTAAACGGCAGCGCTGTAACGTGTCAGGACATAGTATTGACATGTGGAAAAGTGTTAACATTCCAATTGGATGACGTTTCTACTATTGTCATAAAAGTGCATTCGCAAATGGCCCTGCTCCACTTGTAAATGCACCATTCATGAATTAAAACCGCCTAGCAACAAGCAGTAGTATGACCTACATCACAACAAATGCAACTTTAAATAGAAGAGAAACAGTGTTCTGACTAGTGAGATTACAGACGTTTATCCTAATTATATAAAACACAAATGTATCAAAAGTAGGCTGCTACTCAGTACAGGTGCAAAACAAGAATTTGTATTGAGATGTCAATCAATGTATGCAGCATATGCTAAACAAAAGTATTTGTGTTCTTGTAGTCTTCCTGCTGCATCCCCTGGAAAGTTGGGTTATTGTGCAATAAAACAAGAGGGACTCCTGGATTCAGTCAGTGTGAACTGTGGTTTGTCTGGTGGCTTTAGATATTTCTTTTTATTGTGAGCTCCATCTAATGTTTGGGAATATATCTAATGATTGACTATTGTTTCATTTAACAAAGAGTATTTCCTCAAATACTACACTTAAGATCAATTTGGTACTGTGGTATCAATTTAATCTTTTTTATTTTGCAATGAAAAAGAAAAGGTTGTTGTTAGCGCTGTGGCCTTACAGCAAGAAGGTTCCCAGTTCGAATTCTGGTTCGGCCAGGGACTTTCTGTGTTGAGTTTCCTCTCCGTCTGTGTGGGTTTTCTCCAGGTACTCCAGCGTCCCTCCACTGTCCAAAGACATGCAGGTCCAGGTTAGGTTAATAGGAGACTCTAAATTGACCATGAGTGTGAATGGTTGTGTCTCTGTGTGTCGGCCCTGCGTTACACAGGCAACCTGTCCAGGGTGTTGCCCAATTTGAGCTGATGTTGGCTCCAGCCCTCCCATGACGCTCAAAGGATAAGTTGTAAAGATGATGGATGGATGGAAAAATTCGTACATAGTGTGTGATAGAAAAAGTGCTGTGAATAGAAGCAGTGCATGAATATAGGATGTGACTGGAAAAAGTACTATATACTGTAAATACAGTGCATTTACCATTCACTGCCAACCTAATTCTGTTTAATGGGACAGTTCATCCAAAAAAGAAAATTCACTCATTATCTACCCCCCACTATGCCAATGGAGGAGTGGGTGTGGTGTTTGATTCCACAAAACACTAAAGACATTCAAATTCCATTTCGTGTCATTTACACCATGTTATTAGCCTAAATGTCCACTGATATCCTTCACTGCATTCGTGTGTGGATCACAGAGGACATTAAGGCTAAAACCATGGTGTAAATGACACCATTTCATGTTGAATTTGAATGTTGGGGCTTACGGACACTTATGGTCCAGTATGGAGCCATTTTGTGTTTTTTTTCTGTTTCTTTTTTACATTTGAAGAATCTGTCACCAGTTACTTTAATTGTATTGGGCTTGGCTGCAATGCCGTTTACCCCTGAAACTCCAAAAGTGTTTAAAGGACTCAAACACTTCACCCACCCTTCCATCGGCATAGTGGTGAGTAGATACTGAGTGAATTTTCATTTTGGGGGGAAACATCCCTTTAAAGTAGATGGCAGTTCAACCATCACCTGTCACAATAGTAAAATCTCACCTAGGCACAACAATGTAATAATATGAAATATAAAAATGTATCTTCAGTCTTTGAATAGTTTGTAGTGTGTATATACTACAACAACAAAAAGGACCACAGAAACATAATATTGTAAAATTTAATTTCATGGCATTAATATAATGTGCGCAGACGAGCTATCAAAACAAACAAAAGAATATATTTTACACAAAATGAAATAAGCGTCAGTAGCGTCACAACCACTTTTGAGATGATGACCGGAGGAGCAGGGGAGTCCAAAAACAGGACTGCTGGTACAACTGAAACAGGCGGGATTCAAACCCCCCACCTCCAGCATGTGGCAATAACCATCTACCAGGGAGACATCTGGGCATACAAGCCTGTTCTGCTACTCTGTCATGGGTAACTATGGTAGATACTTACAAGGTACCACCAGTCCTGTTCTTTTGCATTAGGGTGTAGCAGATTGTACCTGCGGCCGATTACTATTTGAAATCAATTCAAACACTTCATTTTGGGATTGATGGATTATGGAGTAACGGAGCTGACTCCACTGATCTACGAGGTGCGGACTCAGACGATATCGCAACCCAGGCTGATGGAAGCACACAAACACTGTGGATTTCAATTAATAATCGACCCAGGTGAGGAGGGATGGTTGCCATGTGTTACAGGTTCTGACAGCACTGCAGTTTGCTCCCCCTCTGGCCGTCCGTGGTTGGTGGCACGCTGATGTCCACCACGTTGTTTCCCGGGGACTCGTCGTGGGCAGACCGCTCTGCAATCTGTTTCTGCGAGACGATGCGGTAGATTTCTGTTGATGAAACGGAGGAAAACCAACAGATCAGACCCATTGAATCCAAATGCTGATCAAGATCTTTATACACAAGTTTAGTTACCATCACATTTATCATACACAACATTTATAACATTTGTGTGTAATTTAATCCAGGTAATTGCTTTCCTTCTAGACAATGAGTTTTTGACAGTTCTAACATCACACAATGTTAAGTGCCTTGTAAAGTAAAATCATAGGTTCAACTTAGAATTGCATCAGACACGCAAAGACATCAGGATATTCTACTGAATTTTTCCGGAGGGGCTGCATGTGATAACGCAAATGTCTGAGTCCGTTGCTCCTGACAATCTTTAGCTTTTCCAGCCATCCCTATAGAAAAAGCTCTGGATAATGTCCAAATGAGTCCATGTGAGAATACAGCAGGAAATGTCCAGAGGATTCACTATAAGTGAGTGGGCGTGTCGATGTCGGCGTGTTAGAAATGTCCCAAAAATAGGCAAACTAAAAAGAATACAAATATCCCAACATGTTAAAGAGGTTTCAATCACATAGAAGACGCCAACGAAGATGTCTACTTGGAAAGACAACAAGATTCGAGAGCTTTTGACCGACACCGCTGGTGATGTCCTAGAGACAAAAGCACATGGACATAATGTCCTGCCTCCTGCATCCTGGCAATACCCGGTCACCGTCATCTGAATGATCTGGAGATTTTCCTGTTGTTTTCAATGTGTCTGATCCAGACTATCTGCTGCTGCATTCTCCATATGTGAAGGAGAAAGTCCGCAGAATGTCTGGATACAACTGTCTGGACACTTGGGACAGTTCATGTCTGACGTTAAATCAAGTAATTATTAGCTCTGCTTGTAAGCATACCTGTTAGGATGTTCTTGAAGGCTTCTTCAACATTTGTTGAGTCCAACGCTGAAGTTTCTATGAATGACAGATTGTTCTTCTCTGTGGAGTGAGAAAGAAAATGCAAATTTATAGCAGTCAGAGAGGAGAACAAAGTGTTGTTACATTTTCTTTTCTTGCCACCTTTAGAAGAACAAAGTAATGTTTTCTGTGATGCTCTCTTCTAATTTACAAGACAGACCATGGAAAAGAGTATTTCATCATGGAGGTAACAAAACACTTTGTTGGCCCCTGAGGGAGATTTTAGTTGTTACAGCAGCACAAGCGAAAAAGCAGATGCATCAAACATCTGAAAAAAACACTAATGTTTCCCCAAATTCCAAATCAACCTTCCTCTGTCCCCTAAGTTTCTGTACCTGCAAAGGCCCGGGCTTCATCTGTGGGCACGGCCCTGAGGTGGCGCAGGTCGCTCTTGTTGCCGACCAGCATGATGACGATATTGTTGTCGGCGTGGTCCCTCAGCTCCTTCAGCCAGCGCTCCACATTCTCATAGGTCAGGTGTTTGGCTATGTCATAGACTAAGAGTGCTCCCACCGCCCCTCTGTAGTATCTGTAACCAGACCAGGATAAACCTTAGAAACAGCATCATTTCACAGCAGAGATTTTGACCAGTAGCAGGAAAACCAGTGTTACTATCATTTCATCTGATAACAGTTAAGATGACTCCCTTTAAGTCAAATGTCCTCATAAACCACGTGAGAGTGCAATTTTATTATTTACACCAAACTGTGACATGTTTTTTCTGTTTGAGTGATCACTTCAAAAGACTCAAGTATTTAGGCGTCACATTTCAAATAACATTTTTGGGCTGTCACACTATCATGTTCACAAATGTTGTGTCTTATTCTGCCAATTGATTATTTAAAAATATATGTAATCACGTTAGAAGAAAAAGCTCCAGACAGCAATTAAATGGACTTTGTGGTGTGGTTGTGTCCTACAAAACTTAAAGGATCAGTGTGTAGAATTTAGTGACATCTAGTGGTGAAGTTTCATGTTGCAGCTGAATACCCCTTCAGTTGACATGAAAACTCAAAAAGTATTTAGTTTGTCCAGTTTGGACTAAAACATGGCTGCCTCCTTAGAGAGGACCCGCTCCCGATGCAAATATAAAGTATTTAAATATTAAAATTTAAATTAATGATAAGAAGTTGACTGCCTTTGTTTATAAATCTTTAATTATGGTATTGATGCTGCCACCTCCATTTCTGTACTTTTCTTTTTCTTAATAATGGTGTCTTGTAGGCCTGTTTCAGGCTGGGCACATAATGTGCATGATACATTAATAAAACATCAATCAATCCTATTCTTATATTTTACATAAGATTATAAAATGTATTAATGTCAAGTTATCAAATGTTCTTCCTGATGTTTTACGTCTAACTCAAAAGATTCAAACCACCAGCTAACACCTTCTTCATCTGTGACCATACTACTTATTTTAAAAGTGCCATCTTCCTCTTTAACCGGGTGTTGTTGAACACAGCCAACAATTGGCCACATTTGTAGTGGCCTTCAGGATTGGGTGTCAGTTGTGACTGCCTGCTGAACTACATCCCCACACAGAGGGGTGTTGGGTGGCAGGCACAACTATCTGCACCGCACACAGATGGACTCACGCAGAGGTGATGGCTCTGTAGCGCTCCTGTCCCGCCGTATCCCAGATCTGAGCCTTTATCGTCTTGCCGTCCACCTGAATGCTGCGTGTGGCGAACTCCACCCCGATGGTGCTCTTGCTCTCGAGGTTGAACTCGTTCCGTGTGAATCGGGAGAGCAGGTTGCTCTTCCCTACGCCTGAGTCGCCGATTAACACGACTGTGGGGAGAGAGAGAAGGAGACGGGCAGGGGTGAGATGTGTGTGCCCTGCTGTATGTGTGATGGGATGGGCCATATGTATTATTAGATCCAAGAAATGATGATGTTGCACAAAGCAGTGCCCCTAAATGTTTCAACAGAACACAGGGGCTTCATATTTGTGTGTGTCAGATGATTTATGGAAAGTGAAAAACACACACTTCTAAAGCAGGAGTACAACAAATAACAAAATACAAGGCTTGAATCATTATGTAACCTCAGTGTTACAAGTCACTAAAGCTCTGGAGTGTGCCTTTTCATTTTCAATTCAGTTCAACTCGTGGATTCATTTTGGAGTCTCTGGAAATAAACAATAGATTTTCTTCCACATTGCAAAAATGAAATCTCAGCACCATTTATCAACACAACAGTAAGGCCTCACAATATATCAAGAACAATGTGGGACCTGGTGACAAACACAGGCCTGTACTGCCGCACTCCCTCAAAAACCCATAATTCATGTGTGCTGCAATGAACTAAATGAGCTGTATACCTGCTGCTAGATTTCACCTGAGGGCTTCACAGATAATTCACCGACTCAGCAGCCATTCTTTGGGATTAGGCGTTCTGCATATCCACCATATTTTGGGTGTGACTGTAGAGGATGACTTACATAGATTAAATGAGTAGACACAACACTTATTCCACTTAAGCTATCGGAAATATCTCAAACTAGAATTAAAGCATTTTGGGGCCTAAAGGATTATCAACTAAAGAGGTGGTTTGGTCTCTTTTGATTCTCTGCAAACTACCCAAAAAGCTAAATAATGTAGAACAGGGGAGTTTTTTTTAATCTTTTTTTCACAGAACAGAATGTGCTCAGCTGAATAAATGGGAATAAAGCAGTTTTACTTACACAATGCGTCTATAATAGAGCTTGACTGATGCATTGGTTGGCCCTTAAAATATATATATAAATATATATTAGTCGATGTTTGTTATAGAAATTCTTTGCTCCCTTAAAAAATCCACATCAGTCGGGTTTCAATCTTTAAAATGTTTAAGCTTGACCTGTCACGACTCAAGAGATAAGCCATGGCCACATCACTCTGAGAGTATTGATAATCAGATAGTGAACTGCTGAAACCTTTCTGAAAACACTGTAGAGGGACAGATTCACTGTGTTTGTACAAGGAAGCGCTGCAGGAAGTTGAAACCAACATTATAAATAAGAAAACAGCTGCAAATACTTCAAGTTGACCACAAAGTCTCTGTGGAGCAGCAGCAGTGGTTCTGAACAGCTACGATTCAGCATCCATTGTATAACCAGACAACAACAGTCACCCAGGCCTGGTCTAAAGCTGTGGTAAATGAGTCACGGGAGGAGAAGTGATTGATCAGGCCTCTTTGACCAGGAGCTGTGCTGGTGTCAGGACCTCAGGAGGCTGCTGCTGATCACAGCACAACAGAGAGACATGGAGCTTTCTTCTTTTTGTTTTCTCTACTCCCTGTCTCTCCCTCCCTCCATCCACAAAAGGAAATAGAGCCGAACTTTGTCCCTGTCGACATGGTGCTGTTTCGGGCTGCAGGAAGCTGATAACAGGCTCCATCGAATCCTGAATCGACAGTTTCAGGGCCGCCTTGCCCTTCCTGTTCCAGCCGGGCACACACAGACGATGGCTCGGGCAGAGGGAGAGGTAGAGAGACACAGGGAGGAGGAAGGAGAGAGAGAGAGCCTCCGGCAGATGCCCTATTCATCCCACAGAGGATACTTTGTTACATCTAAATGGCCTTTTGGCTCCTGCAGGCCCAGGATGTTAATGTGCCACAGGAGCTGATATCACGATCACAGGGAGGCTTTCTGGATGCAAACATGGACCTAAGTCTGGTGCAGGCCCAAGTCTATGATTGTCACAATAACACCATAAAGTACACTGAGTTATGAGTTGCTGCATCTCCCCTGTCAATAAGAGCTGTGGGATCTGAGGATGGAGCTTATTGATCAGGATAACAGGCCTTTAATCAGCCACATGAGGAGGAAAACACCAAATATCAGGAGATACATGAGTCTAATGCTGCTGTGTGAGTTGATGAAAGTTTAATAATAAAAGATGAAGAAGGCTGACAGGGGTTTGCATCCTCCGCACCTATGAATACAGCTGCAGGCGGATTAATGTCACAATGACAGCAGTATGTTGTAATAACCGATTATCAGCTCCTGGGGGAAAAAACACAGTAGTCCTGTTTCCTTAAAATTTTAAACACGCATGTGGTGAACGACAACGACACAGCGGCAGATTTACACAGCACAGCTTTGTGGGTATCAGACTGAGTAGAGGGGAGAATGCATTGCAGTCATCTTTTTTTTTTTTCTTTACCTTTGAACAAGAAATCGTACTCATCGTCTCGGTTCCCCATTCTAGACGAGGCCGCTCCGACGCTGCTCTGCTCCGGGGGAGGATGTGCGGAGGAGTGCGGCTGTGGACGGTCGCTGTGCGGCAGGAGAATCAAAATAAAGGTGAATGTTTGCGCTGGGAGTCTGCGCCAGAGTCGGCTGTCAGGGGCGAGCTGCAACTCTGCAGAGGGAGGGGAGGAGTCCCTGCGCCTCACATACCTTCCACAAGGGGCGCTCCTTACTGACGTGCCTGTACCATTCAGCTGCGTGGAACCACATTCTGACACACGCTGTGTTTATACTGAGTTTCTCAATGAGGAGAATAAGGCGAGGGCACACATGAAGGATGTTTGCATCACTAATGCTTAGTTCACCTTCACATGCTCATTGTTGGAAAAGCAATTTATATATCTCTTAGAAACTTACTTTCACCAAATGGCTTTTACTTGATTTTTGTTTTGCTATTGCTCTAAGAATGTGTATTTTTTCCTTTCTTTCCCAATAATTTTTTTATCATGTTGTATTATTCTATTTGTTGTACTTGAATCACCTCATTAGCTGTGTTTGTTTAAATTATTTGTATTATTTGGTCAGGTATCTTTGTTTTGTTGTCTTGTTTTTTTTGTCCTCTTTGTGAAGCGCTTTGTAATGGCGGTTTTGAAAGATCCTGTATAAATAGAATCATTATTCTTCTTTTTCTTCTTCTTCTTCTTCTTCTTCTTCTTCTTCTTCTTCTTCTTCTTCTTCTTCTTATAATTATAATTATAATTAATATTATTATAAGTAGTAGTAGTAGTAGTAGTAGTAGTAGTAGTAGTCGTAGTTGTAGTAGGAGTTGTTGTAGTAGTAGCAGTAGTAACGTTTTTTTTCAATTTAATCTTTTTCCAATGTCTTTCTGTTTCATATTTTTTTTTGTTTTAAAGCTACTTTCATTGTATTGTTTTATTTATGTAAAGCACTTTGTGATTCTGGGAAAGATCCGACTGAATCAACTTTACTGTCTTGCTAACTATGTCTCCAAGTCTTTTTGTTTATTCTGTTTAGTGTAGTATATTATTCTAATACATTTATATTTATTAAGTCTACTCTTGGAGCCTGCCTTGGTGCTCACGTTGCCATAATTATTTTAACATAAGGATGGCAATAAAAAGTAAAAAATGGTCAGTAATCAACAATTTATAAAAATGTTACTTGATTTAAGAGCCCAGAGCATATATACATATAAGTGTAGAATAATATAAAGCACCAGTAAATTAGAGTAAAACAAACAAACAATAAGACAAGGGAAAGGCTGCACAAAACATAACATGATTATAAGAAATATAAAAAGACCTAAATACATGCAGAATTATTTAATTTCACTTTTTTTGTTTTATTACAATTTGAAAAAGTACACTTGTGGATATAACATTTGCAATTATCAAGAAAATTAAATATGATAAACTTGTATGTATCACTAGAGCAAACAAAGTCTTGAACTATGTGAATGCTACAGCACGATGTGACTTTATTTATTTACCATATTATTTAATTACTCATTGTTTTTTTAAGGCTGATTTTCCCTGTATGAGTCGTGCTGACAGCTGGCCCCGCCCCCCGCCCCCTAAGCTCTGCTCCTATTGGTAGAGCGGGAGGTCAGCTGGTGCAGGGTCGAAGCACGTGGAGTTCCGTGCGTTTCAGGATCAAGATGGCAGCCTCCTTGTGTCGGTGCTACGAGGTGAGTTCATTCATGTCCTTCAGCACCCAGACAGAGAGCTGCGCGGATCGGGCACAGACCGAGTTTACTGTCGGTGCTCTACCGTCCGGATGTGCGGAGGTGGCACCTGCAGCGCGTGTTCATTCAATGCAGATGTGGGGCGAGATGTTCCGTCGGTAGAGGCCCGCTGTCATCAGGAGCAGACATAAAAAACGTCTGGATTTAACTTTCAGTCTGAGGTCTCCAGGGGAAATGTGTCCCCGAGTCTGGACTCAAACCGCTTCGTGTTAAAGGTTATATTTGTATTTGGTTTACACGTGAACCGTTTAGACCCAGAAGCATCGATCCAGTGACCAGTTGTTATAAAACACATCAGCTGTGAAAGGTTTCAATACCACAGTACAACGGTGCGTCTCCCGTGTTACAGAACATTCAGAACAACTGTCTTCTCAGTGCAAATTATGTTTTTATTATCTAATCACGTATCTAAGCAGCAAAGAACAAGGTGCTCCCTCACACTTTGCCACACGTCTGATTGAGTTATACACCTCTTTGCAAACGTTTGTGCAACCTTTGGGCAAATTAGTTATTTTGTTGATTGTTGAAGGGCATTCAGTTTTGAGGAAATGATCAGTAATGTCAAGTTTGCTGCATTTTACTTTAAAATATATCTATAAAATATACAATCCTCCTTTTAAAGATGTGGTATTTAAGATGGACTAGTGTCTGAGCAACATAGTCTGTAATATTTGTATATTGGAGGGTCACAATGTTTTGTTTTAATGTTGTTTTACCTGTTTTGTTTTATTTTATTGCTGAGTATGATCTGGCCTTTCTATGATTTGCTTTCTATGCACTTTTATTTAGTGAAGCACCTTGTAACTCTGGTTTTGAAAGGTGCTCTAGAAGTAAAGTGTGTATATTATTATTCAGTAACGCACATTGAACATTTATGTTAAAGACACAAGCTGAGATTTATACTGGAGCCACAGAATCTGAAGGGTTACAAAACTTGACCTCGCAGTTTCTCACTTACAATGATGAAATGTTACCACTCATGAGGAAATCTATGGCACATGGGGCTGCAGACAAATCAAAAGCCACATGAACTGAGAAGCATAACAAATACGGATGTGTCCAGACATGTTGACTGTGTTAATTTGCAGAGTTGCATTGTTTGTCAGATCAGTTAGGACTCTACCATCTCCTCTAATGCATTTTCCTATTTCATATCGTTGCTCATTACTGTGGGTACAGGGCTCATTAGTTGCTCATTAAGCGTCTTTTATTGATTGTCCGTCCACTGCTTTGTTGTCGGAGCGGATATTTGTTACAGTGACCTTCTCCTACTCATTGCAGCTGGTTGGCAGACGTGCTCTGGCCCTCTGCTCCCGCTCCCTGGTCTCCTCAGTGTGGAGAGAAGATGTGCTCAGGCTACACAGGAGCCCAGCTGCAGCTGTGCAGGTAAACACCGACATCTCCCAATCACCTTTACACCTTCAATATATAAAGAACAATCAGTTGTTTCACTAACTTCAGACATAGATTTTACTCCAAAAATGTATTTGTTTTAAAGAAAGGCTTTCCAGCTGCAACATGTGGATGATCTATTCACTATATCTCCTGTGTGTTCTCCTCTCTGCTTGTGTCATTAGGTGCGATATGCTTCAGGACGTAAAGGTTTCCTGGGGGAGTTTGTGGATAACCTGCGTCAGGAGTTCGGTAAGAATCAGGAGATGAAGGACAACATAAAGAAGTTCCGAGAAGAGGCCAAGAGGCTCGACGAGTCGGACGCTCTCCAACAGGCGCGCAGGAAATATGTAAGAGCATTTTAAACCATATATGTCATCTTAATGTTTTTATTTAACAATGAGTTTATCTGCATCAAGCAGGAGTTGTTGTACATTTCTTGCAACATTCACTCATTTGTTGTTTTTGTGGATGTCATTTTCTTTCTTTTTTTCTTTCAACAGAAAACTATTGAAGCTGAGACAGTGAAGACTTCCGAGGTGTTTAAGAAGACTTTTGGCTCCCTGTCAGAAACCGTCAAGGAGGTAAACTGTCTGCATTTCCTCTGATTAACAATAAAACTGAACTTCTATGGGTGTAGATTGGCCTCATTAAATGAATTGAACCCTCATATCTGAACATATTGTTTTACATATTGTGAACATAGTGAACTGATTGTTTTCATACACATTAATCCATTATGTATGAAACAAAAAACAATACATGTTCAATTTATTATATTTCTGATAGTTACAGTTTGAAAATCTTGCACTTTTGTCTAATTAACTGCAATTTCTTTGGTATACAAATATTGAAGAATAAACTTGCCTGTTCACTTTCTGATAGAGTCGTGTTCTGTTCTGTCACTGCGACTGTAGGGTATTGAGGAGGTGAGTCGCACTGACATCGGGAGGAAGATTAAGGAAGGCGTGGAGGAAGCAGCCAGGACGGCCATGCACTCTGCGGAGTCTGTGTCCAAAGGAGGAGAAAAACTGGGCAGGACCAGTGCATTCAGAGCCATCTCACAGGTTAGTGATAAATATGACAGGAGCTGTAGCACTGGTGGCAAAGCATCTTATTTTATTGTCATCTCACCGTGTCTCCTGTTACATATGCAGTTTGTACACATTCACAGTTTGTTATGGACTGTGACTCAAGAGCATGTTTTCAGCACAGTGGGAAAAGCAAGTAGATAATGTAAGGATGGCCAGTGTTGCTGGAAGTTACCCAGACATGTTCTTTTGTCACAGTGAGGCTGGCAGCTGCAGAATATTACAGTCAAACTGTCAACAACTAAAAGATCATTGGGTCAAATTCCATACGTTTGAATTTAGGTTTTACACAAACGAAGAACAAGGCGGCAGTTACAGTAAGAGTGTGTCCTCTGAGCAGGGTGTGGAAACCATGAAGAAGGAGATCGATGTCGGTGATGCCGGCCCGTACCGAGCCCCCCCCCAGCTCAGGAAGAGAAGCGAATTCTCTTCTAAAGGAGCAAACAGCGACGACAGAGTGTTTGAGGCCAATGAGTGAGTTGGAAAATATTTTCAACACTACTGTCTTATAAGAGCATCACATCCTATAATAATGACACCGATCTGTAATACTGTGAGTGATCTGTGTGTGTTCCAGAGAGGACATGGGTGTGGTTCTCCACAAGGATTCAAAGTGGTACCAGCAGTGGAAGGACTTCAAGGACAACAATGCAGTTTTTAACAGTAAGAAAATCCCCTGGATTTATCAGTGTAGAATCTGTGGAATTAGTGTTATATAATAGATCACCTACTGTAAGCACGTGTGTAGTTTCCTTTAAAGGCAGCAGGTGGCAGTAGATTATTTGCGGTAGATAGAACAGTCTCAAGTAGTTCAGGGAACAGGTGAGAGGCCTGTGTGCCCTCAAGTGTGTAGGATTGATCCACAACTTAAAAAAGAGCTGTGTATATATGTTTTTTGATAAATTATATATCCTCACCTCATGTCCTTTCTGTTTTCTTCAGGGTTCTTTGAGATGAAGATGAAATATGATGAAAGTGAAAACGGCCTCATCAGAGCATCCAGAGCTGTAACTGACAGAGTCACTGGTTTTCTAGGTAATGCTACCTCACCTGTGATTATCCTGGCTAATATAAACCTTTTATATGATCAACCTGAACAAACTGACAGTAAAAGACAATGTATATGTTGTGTCCATAGTCTGGTTTTAGATAAATGTGTATATTTCAGCACCTATCAGAGTTTTACATATCGTGACCATGCTGAACACCAGTAGCAAAGTCAAGCGATAAGTTTGCCAGACCTGAGCAACCATAGCAACAGAGACCCAATTGGCTACGGCAATTAGGATTATGGTGGAAAACCCCAGAACGAGTCTAAGAGAAGTTTCTAATGCTCGAGATAAACAATAAAAAAAAGCTCTGCATTCAGTGGAACAAGTGATCTCTCTGTTGTTGCCTCTCCTGATGTTGTTTGTTTTTCCAGGTGGTCTTTTCTCCAAGACAGAAATGTCTGAGGTGCTGACAGAGATCCTGAAGGCAGACCCCAACTTTGACAAAGACTGTTTCCTCAAACAGTGTGAGAAAGACATCATCCCGAATATACTGGAGGTAAACACACTCTGCTGCGCTCTCGCTCTCTCGCTCTCTCTCTGTATAAACGCCAGTCTACATCACATTCATAACTAGTGTTTTCATTCAGAATTATAAATAGATTTCAAAGCAAGGGAATATAAAACTGACTGAATGGCAGGAAACTCCCTTTGAACAAAATGGTTTTGACCTTCACGGTCACAGAATAAAAACCATTGATGCTGTTTTGCATGAAAAGATGAAACAAGAATTTAGTGTTGTTTAATAGTAGGACTGTCACTTCTTCCAAAAAAATAGGTGGAGCACTACAACAAGCATTTATAATCACTGTTCCTTCTGCAGGCTATGATCCGTGGAGAGCTGGAAGTATTGAAGGACTGGTGCTATGAAGCTGTAAGTGATACACTTCCACATCTACACTTGTATTTAATCAATGTGTTTTGCTCCATCCATTTCAGTCTGTATACAAGTCTGCCATGTGTTTTCTTGTTCCTGTCCTCAGACGTACAGTCAGCTGGCCCACCCCATCCAACAGGCCAGAGCGCTCGGGCTGCTCCTCCACTCCAAAATACTTGATATTGATAATATAGATGTAAGTGCATTTACACACACACTGTGTCAAACTGTACTGAGGTCTTAAATATCCAAAGTAATACCTGTTGTTATCTTTTCTTCACTTTTTCGAGAATCTTTGTAAAATGTTTTCTTCTCCTTTCATTTGTTTGTTCCTCCACCCCCCCTGTCTTGTAGTTAGCGATGGGTAAGATGATGGACCAGGGCCCAGTGTTGATCATCACCTTCCAGGCGCAGGTCGTCATGGTGATCCGTAGCTCCAAAGGAGACATTGTGGAAGGAGACCCGGTCAGTCAACTCACAACTGCTGCTCCGGAAAAGTTAATCTAATAGATAGAATTAGTCATTTCAAGGAGAACAACTAATATCAGCACTCTGCAACCTTGTTCACATCCATTTTTATTGCACTGAATTTCACAGGCTTGATTAAGCAGCACCCTCTGGCTTGTTTCACTTCATGCAACTGATAAGTTTGTGTAAATTATTTCTTATGAATATTAAACTACTGCGTATAGTATTTGTAGCAAGTTGCATAATGCATCCTCATTACAATCCAAATCAGAAAGATGCTTAATAAGTTATGCTTGTGCACCGCTGTAGTTGTGAAATCTGAATTAAGTCTAGAAGAGCCCTCTGCACTTCTCTGTACTATCTCCTGACCCTGTGCTCCTTTCCTCCCTTAACAGGAGAAGGTGATGAGGATGATGTATGTTTGGGCGCTGTGTCGTGACCAGGAGGAGCTGAACCCCAACGCGGCCTGGAGACTCCTGGACATCTCCGCCTCCAGCACTGAGCAAGTCCTCTAGGAGGAGGAGGCAGGCAGGTGAAAAGGTCCAGCTGGGATCTGAGACCAACTGTGAACAAGGGCAGAAGATACAAGGATGTGCCTGGAATACACATACTGACTCATATATTTATTCATCAACATCTGAGAGCAGAGAACGCTGCCGTGTTACACCAGAGACAGTATTTGCACACAGTATATAACGGTATACTTGAAAATGTACATGAACAAGGGGATAAACTAACGGTATATGATACTTTACATGAATAGAAAACTGTGTGTACAACATGTCTCTTGCTCTGGTAAGTGTTTGTGACTCCAGGATACAAACTGTAAGTGGCTGGAACCATCATTTCACCATTTGGCTAAAAGAGGAGGCATCCCACCCCCCATTGCTTTATTGGGTGGTATAGTCCATCTATTCCAGCCTGGTGGTTAAATCCAACAAGCTCATTGGGAGGGGGGGGGGGGGGAAATGGACATTGTGCCTGTGACTTCACTAATTTTACTCATGAAGACTAGTTTACTTCTCATAAGGAGTCTACTGTATAATGCCTTCTGACTGCGGCTTTCTGAAATCTGATGAAATAACCCATAATATGTTCCGTTACCTCGGTTTGAGCTTGAAACTTAACAGAAAGTCTGTGTTATCTACTGGGGATGTGGAGCTTGAAAGAAATTATAACTTTTCAGACAGGGAGGGTTGAATGAAAGATGCCTTTAGACTTGTAATTATAGCTCTCCAGTGTTTTCCAAAGTTCATTCCATTCTATGGATTCAAAGTCGATAGCTCAGCCTCTGATGCATCAACTATTTTATTTTGAAATACTTAATTGCTGTAGATACCACTTTAAGCCATCAATTCTCAAAGAGGGTCTGACAGCAAAACATGTAGAAACTGCACGTCAACAGTCAACTTTAGAGGATATCCAGCCCTTTAGTGACACTTTAATCAAACAGTTCCTGGTTACGTGTTTCTGATCACAACAGAAACACTCACATTTTGAGGGGAAATGACCTGTATGTAATGTAAAAAGAAATGCATCTAAAGTAATCAAAGCATTCGCCTATAATTCAGCTGAAGATAAGATTGGACCATATAGTGTAGGATGTAATGAGTCCATCCTGTTATGTGTAGCTCTGCTTCATGCACGACGACCAGAGGACCACAAGTAAGCACAGACAGCATGTCCCTATGTTTGTGTTGAAACACAGTTTATGTTTTTTACAGTCGTGGCGCTGATGTACAGCCTCAGTCAGAAGAAATCTGTCTACATATGAATGAGCTCTTAACTTCATGTACATAAATCAAATGTTGAGGACTGTCTCTTTGAAAGTTTGGGACCACATTCAACTATAGTCGTCATGGCAGCTTTATTGTTTGCGAATCATTCACCATCTCCTGTTGTTTGTCTCATTGAACTGTTTGGTTTACTGTCGTGTTTGTGGCTTTTTTTTAGACTGGAGATAGAAAGTTGAATGAATGAGTCTCTACTCACATGTCACTGTAGATTGAAATCATGATTAATTACTTTGTGTTTTTCTATGACTGTTCTATCAAAATAGAAAGACGTCCATTCTTGTGAAGAGAAGTTGAGCTCCTGATAAACAACAGAATTTATTAAGAAGGAGATCATGGTGTGTGCGTGTTTTTTGATTGATTTTAATATTCAAACTATTTCACATGGTTTGTCAATAATGATATATAAATTGTTGTTTTTCTGATGGTGCGTTTATTCATCACACAAAAACCTCAATAAACTTTTGTGTAGATCTAGATCAGTGGGGCAGACCTAGGCCTATGTCTGTCAGTATGGATATAGTAAACATTTGGTTACCAAACAATATCAATGTTATTTTCAGGTTCCCCCGATTTTTTCATTTGGCAAATTTCCTGTGTCCAATCTTGAGCAAATCTCACATTGGATGATTGTGACAGTTACAGCCTGTATTGTTAATTAAATAATTCGCTGCTAATTAACTGTGCAAGAATTAGTTTTACCAAAATGAATGTCTTAATGTATAAGATTATTTTTATTTCCTCTTGAATGGAATAAAGAAAACATCTAATAATTCTTCAGATTGGAGGACAATGGTGTTTATAATGGTCTCAGAAATCTTTTCATAGGTTCTCATGATTAAGAGAAATTCACTTACCTGTGTAGTGTGTAGTTTTCCTCTAAGATTCACACATTAATCCATTATTCAGCTTGTACAGTAGTGAATTTTTGAGTTGACCAAAGAACAAATACTGTATATTCATGACTTTTCTATTTATATACCTGCAGAGTAAAAAGAGCTGTATAATGATATGCTCCATCCAAGCTTCCTTAGAGTCAGCAGCTTTGTATGCATTGTGTGTGTTTGTGCTCACAAGAGAACTCTGCACCCTGTGTGTGTGTGTGCGTGTCCTTTGTTTTCTCATTTGAAAACTGACATGCTTTGATAGATGTCCATGGATCCGGAAAAAGACGCTGGTTGATAAACCTATGGATTTAGCAATATAGGGATGATAGATCAGGCTTTAAATAACGCATGCCTGTAGATTCACACACATGAGCGATATATGTGGGACCTCATCCCACAGCTGTCTGATGTGATGAATGACCGGGGACGTCCTTGTACTAACTAACCTCCCTCGGTCCTCCAAAGTCCACTCGCTCCTCATGACTCTGATTGAGAGTGCACGCATCTGTGTGGACAAAGAAAAGCTCAATGAAAGTTAAGATTTTAATAATTCATGATTATTTCCTTTCTGCAGAACATTTTCACCTAAACTCTACTTTGACTTAACGTGTGGGACAAGTTAACAGTCGAGGTGATGGTGAGAGCGTCCTCCTGGGAAAACAGAATGGCACTCAAAAGAGCACACAGGCTACCTCTGCCAACAGTCTCTTATCATAGATATCACTTCCCTAAATGTGTCTGATTACTTTCATTAGAATGCGTTAATTATTCCTGAGGAAAGCAGTCAAAATGTTGAAAAAAATCCTAACTCACGATGAAAAATATTCCTGGATCCACCCCCTTGATGCAGATCTGCTACAACATTTGACGTGTTCTTCCCTGACCCAAACCACATCCCTCCGGTAGCTTTTGGCGTAATCTTGCTGACAAACCAACACACAAATGAACAGACAGGAAAACATGGCAGAGGTAAAAGCTCCCTGCTTTGTCCTCGCACCACTGAGTTGCTTGGATGCACCAACACAATAGCCTGGGAGCAGAAAAAGCCTCGGAGGCAGTGCTGTTCTTTGCTTTGTCCTCTACTCTACCCATAGTGCACCAAACTGTGCTTTAACCTACATAAGGCTTTCAATGCAGTGTATTATCCAACATCAGAACATTATATAAGCAGGTATCATCTGTCCTGAAACTTAAGTGCTTATTTGCTTCTATCTTTGTGGAAGAAAATATAGTTTAAAAAGAAGCAACATAAGAACAGCTAGTGATCCGACTCCTGTTAAATAAATTGTGAACAACTCATTCATGTGTGATCAACTCAGTTTGATACACAAGGACACATTCGTTTGTACTCAACATGGTACATGTCTCTTTTTGCATGATTCAGGAATTTAGCCATATTCCATATGAAGTCAGAATAATTGTCTCTCACTCTTAACAATTATATTTGCCAAATTAAATCCAAGATATAAATGTCTGTATTTATAAAGTACCTTTCTTGTCTTACTCAAAGTGCTTTACACTACAAGTCACTACATGGGCACCTCGGTAGGTGAATCGGAGGAGCTGGGGATTGAACCTGTGACCTTCAGGTTAGAAATCTTTCTTTTCAAGAAGAATCATCCTACATTACATGGTTTATAGGTGAAACCCTGTGGAGAATTGTTTTTAAATTGCCTGGACTCCACGCTGGTCAGAACAATAAGTTCAATTATGTATTGAGGGCAACTTTACAAATAAAATTTAATAGTTAGTTGAAGCAAATACTATGATAAGTTTACAAGTAATTAAATATTTTCTTACTTAATTAAAAGTTGTTGTGAGCCGAGCAATTTCAAGTTTTCATTTTTATAATGAGGTCTGTTAGACACCTACTGTATGAGTGACACCTATGGACACATCCAGACTGTTTCCCCTTGTTAACAGTCCCTATGCTCAGCAGAGCAGCTACTTATTTATATGAGAATACTCCAGTGGCCCACAAGCTAGTATTCATATGGCCTGAGCTTATCAACAACCCAGAATCCCCTGCTGTCACAGGGCCCAGGTATCCTACAGTGGTGACCCATGTCTGCTCCCTGAACCACAGCTTGACCTCCCTGTGCACCATCTGTAGCAGTGAGGATCGTGATGGAAATGTTGAATTTCATAATCCTGGCTGGAGACCTTTATCAATTATGAGCGCAGTGGGAGGTCTGCAGGAGCCCCATCAGGACACAGTCACCGTTCACCAACCATTAATTAAACCAACAGGGAGACGTGTGTGTGTGTGTGTGTGTGTGTGTGTGTGTGTGTGTGTGTGTGTGTGTGTGTGTGTGTGTGTGTGTGTGTGTGTGTGTGTATGGACTGCAATCTGCTCCAGTGTTTGTACAGTTTTCATTTGTGTCAATTAATTACTTCTCCCAGTGAGTATGTGGAGCTTAGCCACGGGTGCAGACAGGTCGCCCCACTTGACCATGTAATCGTAATGCATCCGGATGTATGACGTCATCTTATCCAACCTCATAAACCTGTTATTGTACAGGGAAATATTTATCTAGTCATTTACTCTCAAAAACTGTTAATAGGATCTGCTGGAGCTACACGGTTAGTTTGTGGTGATATGACAACATATGAATTTGTTTAGGAATAAATGAACCACTTGTTTTTTTTAGGACTTTACCCATAAGAACCACAAATATGCCAAAAGTGAACAAATAATGATCGATTTTTTGAATGAAAATTGCTGGTGAAATATAACATTCTGTTTTCTGCATTATTACCTAAAATCTGAAGTAGTTTTTATCTTTGTTTGCTTTTCATATTTTGTTTACATTGTACATATTCCTCCATTAAACTGTGTTTGATGAAATGATATATTGAGGACAGCAAACCTTTTTTGAGGCAGATTCGTTTTCTTCTTGTGTGAATTGTATTGAAGCCTCTGCAATCAGAGTATCTCTGTATCTATAACTCCGTATATAACTGTCTTTTGAAACTTCCTACCATAATTCAATGAGACTTCATTTCAGCCTATAAAGGGAAAGAAACATCTCAGTGATGAAAAACTGTGAAGTTGTGCCAGTTTGTACTGACAAGAAATAAACAGGCTACATCATATTCATCACAGAGGGCTCTAAAACGATATGACACTTTCTCCAGGAGATTCAGGCGACAGAAAAAGCACAAAAATCCACCCTAAAAACAGGAAAACTCTTACTTATACAATAAATTTTGTGGCAGATAATTCCCCCTTTCTTTTCTCTACATGCACCTGTCACACATTACTTTGGTTACTGCTGTACAAAAGTTATATCTCACTCAAACTTCTTCTTATATAACTATGGAACTATTATGTGTGGTTAAATAACGGTAACATACACAGAAACTAACCGGTGCTACAACATATTGGCCGAATGGCTGCAAGGGCCCCTCACTGTCCGTGCCCCACACAGCCCTCTTATATAATGCAAAAGCCCCACACAGCTCTGGGCGCTTTAGTCATCCAAACGAAAAAGATTATGTTTGCAGTCAGTGCAGGGCCGGTCGTAAGTGGACAGGGAGGGGGTGGAGGGAGGGATGGAGGAAGGGTCGGGAGTGGAGGGGAGGGGGAGCTGGGGCGGATCCCACAAACTGAGAGAGACTTTAAAAGCCCCCGGCAGAGACAGAGGAGGAGGTTTTTCTGCGGGATGTGACCGAGTTCAGTCCTGAGGCCGGCTGAGTGGGCCGGGGGGGGAGCTGTCCGCTGTGCTGAACATCTGCTGCAGCTGCTGACAGATCATCACCGTCATCTTCATCCCCCTGTGTTGGCGATTACATGTCCTCACCTGTGACACCGGCTGCTGAAGTAAGTTCTCTAATCTGATCGTCCTCTGTGCTTGTCGTTGGATCAATGTGATAATGAAGCCTCTGTTTGTTTGGAGTGAACCTAGATGACAGCGTGTTTCTAGGAACGTCACGTAACTACACGAACCCAACACTCACAGGTCGTCCTGTTGCGGGATGTAACTTTGTTGTGTAACTTCATAACACATAATGTGATCACTGTTTGTTCTGTACTCCCCGAAGACAAAGACTCACTGTATTCCTTAATTATACAGGATGAGTTCAGTTAATTATCCCATTAACAAGTCATGCAAAGGAGATGACTGCACATTGACAACAGGGAATAGTAATATACGTATTTCTCTACAGAGGCTGGTGTTTGATTCATGGATGAATTGAATTACGTTTACAAATGTGGTGCGGATGTTCATAATGTAAATGGAGTTCTATTACCACTGCTGTTGTACCTGATGTCTGACTAATGTCTATCAGTGCAATAGTTTAAGATGTAGGTAGTACAATGGAGGTTTAAAAAGGACAGGCATATATAAAATCTGTGGATTCTTTCTTTTTTCTCTCTGAGGAGCAGATAGAGAAAAAGTTGAAAGCACCTGTCTTGAATCTCCGAACTAACTTCACTACTTTCTGTGATTTATAAAGTGATAAAGAAAAAGAAAGAAAAGACACAAAAGAAAAAGTAGAAAGAAAGAAAGTCGGGTATCTCTTCCAGGTGGAGGCGACACATCTGAGTTGTTTACACACCACTTATCTATCATTTTTATAGCTTATATGAGAGGGATAGAGCTGCTTTAACTGTACATATTTAATTCTCAGTCCGACTATCATTATTTACTTCATATTTTCACCCTTTCTTTTCAATTGATTCCTTGACGTTTTCAAAGCAGCTGCCATAATCCACAGGTATAAATGGGAGGTATTACAAGTATTGTGTCCACGAGGAAACACCATATGTCACCACATGTGCTCTGTCCTCAGCCTTCACATGCACGGCTGCTCGTTGCTTTCGTAAATCTGCATTTTTACTCTGTTTTATAATTTTTTTTATGGAAAACTGTGATTCTGAGACATTTGTCCATATTTTATTTTTCAGTACAGTTTACTTTTTTTTTCAGTTCACCTAAATCAGTCGTGGTCACCGTGATTTATCCGCTGCTTAGAAACCAAAGCAGGTGTCTCAATGAGGATCGATGAGCCGTGAAATTGATGCAGCTCAATCTTTCACGTTCATAAAAGCTGTATTTGCGTTGCCTCTCCAGCAACCAAACATCCCTGCCCTCAGCTCTGGTGGAGTCTGTTCTTCATCATGACCTTGGGTAACCTTTCAGAGTTTTTAAATGACCCTGGAAACACAAAGCCACTTCCTCAGGTCAACATTTAAAGCCACAGACTCACACGTCTGCTGTTTGCTTGAACAATGACAGTTTGTGATATGTTTGACTCACTCACTTATGAAAGAGGGTGTATGGATGGAACATGTATGATCAGTGGTGGATCTAGGATTTTTCTACATCAAAAAACATTACTGGCATGACAGGGGGACTCATAGGGGCCAATCAGATTTTAGTGCGGTCTGGCCCCACCCATGGATCCACCCCTGTATATAGGATGGAACATTATTCATGTAATAATTTTAGTTGTGTAACTAATTAAGCAGCCGTTAGCTTTATATAATGTACGGCTACTAATGTAAAGTCTTAAGCAGCATTAGCAGTTTACACTCTCTGACTTACGCCTGTGTTATCCTGTAAACGTCATGTCTACTTCATGGCTCTCTATTGACTTTTAGTCTGTCTTGTTCATTTAGCTTCCTCTCCTCCACCACCATCTGTCCAGCCTGATGAAACCACAGGCCATTTGATAATTGATACTGAGGCAGGCAGTTTCTTTCATTAGGTCTTCAAGTCCCCTATTAAAGCTTCACTTGGCCCTTTAGTCCATTCATCCGGAGAGCAGGGGAGCGATCAACGTGTCTCTGCGAGGAAAGACGGGGCGGTGAGGAGGGGGAGACAAAGCCTCCTGGAATAGAATCTGCTGACTGGGGGAGTGCACCTACCACAGGAAACATCTCTCCACTCCACGGCCCATTAAAGAGGCTACGGAGAGTGTTCCTGTGCAGGAGTGCAGCAACTCTCTGAGGGGTTCCTCCGCATTTTACTCATCCGTCATCAGGGTCTGATTTATTTATCTTGTACTATGCTGTACCTGAGTTCAGGAGAGGGGTGCGTCTGCCTCGTCTCAGTTATTTGCTCATGAGGAAAATTATTCGATCGGACAGAGTGTGTAATAACATTTTTAAATCGACTTGTGCTGACAGGGGCTGTTCCAGAGGCCGTGGAACCCCTGAAAACACCTCACTCTGGGCCCTGAAACAGTAAAAATCTATTATTCTTTTCATGTTCCAAGGACAGTCCAGCTCTGAACCCCCTGAATCAATCAGGTTTCCCTCGATTCGGCACCTCTGCCTGCTGCAAACTCCCTCTCTCATGTTGCCTCATCTTTATTTTTCTCTTTCAGGTCTTCTCATGAATGATTCCCCCAGAACGAAGAGGTTGCTCAGGATGAAGATGTGTAACTAGAACAACTCAGGGCAACACAACCAAACCATTGGAGTGATTAGAATACAAAAACGTTTTCTGAAGCCAACACAACTCGGATCATTTACAGCCTGTGAGGATCTGTGGAACATCTTCAGCCATTCAGAAGAGATTTATACTTTAATTTGTATTTATGATAAAGTTGAGGTGACGACCACTGTGTTTATACTGTTCACATTAGAATGAATGTGTAAGAACGAGAGAAAAACGGAGAGGGTCACACAAACACCAGCCAGTTTGATATAATAAAACCTCCCTGAGCATCTCACCAGAGGGCTCATTCATTTACCACTGATTTGCCTGTGTTGTTTCTGCTGGAACTATTTCTTTGCCCTGGGGCTTGTAGGAGAACACTATTTGCATTTAGTCCCATCTGCTGCCAGATTTCACTATGTGATCCTCCTCCTGGGTTTATAAACACATGACCCCGCAGAGTCATGCCAGTCCAGACATCTTCTGACTGCAAAACCGAACGTGCACAGTGAACAGTTTCTACCGATCAAAGCGTCCAGAATGAGCGACACTAACTACTGGGTAGTGGACTATGAGCTCTCCTCTCCTGCTCCACCTGGGTTCCCCAGGGGCCCGACAGTGCTGCAGCCGGCCATTGCGGGACACCCAGAGCAGGGAACAGCCCTGTGTTTCGTGGGCCTCCTCGTGCTCCTGCTACTCTTCCTCGTGGTTCGCTGCGTCCGTATCTTGTTGGACCCCTACAGCAGCATGCCGGCTTCCTCGTGGACAGACCACAAGGAGGGGCTGGACAGGGGACAGTTTGATTATGCATTGGTGTAAAGATGAGGGGGGTGATGGGGAGTTGGATGATGGTTCTTTTGAGGGAGTTTTAAATGATGAGGAGAAGTGAAGAGCTTCTGTTTCCAGCTTTTTATCTCCTGAAAAATCAAAGAATCCTGGAAATGAAAGAAACAATATGTTATAGTTACATATCTGTTATTTTGTTAGGGGTCATAGAAGCTGCCAGATGTCCTCTGCAAAACCATAGATTGTATATAACGATGGATGACACGTCCCCATCTCCCCCATGATTTGAAATATCCCGGATATAAATGCTGCGATCTTGTTAATTTAAAACCAAAGTCTGTGCAGCAGCGATCGGGGGATGGAGTGCTGACTCAGCCAATTGCGAGTCAGCTGTCAATTAGGATGTTTCATCCCGTTTTTATATGATCAAATAACTAATTAAAACAAAACTTAACAGAAATGTGTAACAACTCCCTGGAATGACAGAAACCATAATTGAGTGTGTATATGTACTTTAATTTAGTCCATGCCCCATCTACTAACATGGAGGAAGCAGAATTTATAACCTATACTGCAGCCAGCCTCCAGGCTTTATATAAACTTTATGATCAAAACCATTAACCAGAAGCTGAGTATTGGGGATATTCAGCAGAACAGAAACACCAGACGTCCTGTGTCCAGTTTCATTTCCATCAAGTAATGTATTACTGGAGACTTATGGTGTGTGTGTGTGTGTGTGTGTATGATGTAACGCTGCAGCTTTCAGAGTGACAAACACTGCAGGAAGACAATGATCAGTATCGCATCATGTTGATCATGTCATTTTGTATTTCTATAATCTTTTTACAAATCCCAGGGCAGAATTATAAATAGAGAGCAGAGCTGCAGCAGGAGAGGCCCTGATTAAATACAAAAATTAATCAAATGAGTTTAGAACAGACGAGGAAGTCATTTGGACAGAACTAATACACTCTGTAAATGGAGATATACAGTGGAGAGTGTGAACTTTACATGTTATATGTAAAATGTTTTTATTTTTGAAAGTATAGCTGAACCAAAAAATGAAGAAGATGTCACATTAGTTTCTCTGAGACTGTAAACCTTCCTCTTGTTTGTTTGACCATGCTGGATATTGTGTAGCATTTGTTCCACCTCTAAGGTGATCCTCAGGTAAAATCATAAAACTTTTGTACCCGCGTACGTCATGTCAGATTCACCGCGTAAAACTTTGTAATACAGAACAGTTAATACAGTCAATTTTATTTTGGGCGTTGCTGTTTCATGTCGCCATCCCTTTAAGAAGCGTATGATCCTCAGTGAGGAGGGTCACGACGCTCGACTGAATACATGTCATAGAAAGTTATGATTATAAAATGCATGTACACCAATTTCCTCCCCCTTGACCCGCTCTTGCCTTTAGGCCCCGTCCAGTGCACCAGCCAAATCTGTTCAACAGTGCCTGTAGGACTATGAGAATATGAACTGTTTCATACTGAGAATATGTCTGCTCCTTTGTTTTGTAACATCACTTTTGTGCTTATGAAGCCCTTTAAACATGGCTCTGAGAGGCTCTTTATAAAGTTAAGTATTGATACTTTGCTGATTGTTTAAAAGTTGTTTGATTCCTCAATGATGACCCCAAAAAACTGTTTTAGTGAGAAGATACTAAACTGTTCCTGGATGTTAATGTTTGCTTGTAACAAAGTAAAATGATATTTTCCTAATGTTTCTTTAAAGTGGCATTTCGCTTTTTTTTTAATGAAATAAAAGCTTTTGTCTGGAGATGCTTTTACAAAGTCTAATTACTTTACAGATCTGCACACACACACACACACACACACACACACACACACACACACACACACACACACACACACACACACACACACACACACACACACAGCACAGGATAGTAATTACACACACAAAGTTTAAATTGAGCATGGGGCTGTCCTCCCTTCTGCCCCTTGGATCAATATCAGGAAGATTTAGAGCATATGAAATCAATCAAATAATCAATCGGAGACACAGAGAGTTCATTCACGAGGATCGGCAATCACAGAGTCAGAGCAACCCCCCCCCCCCCCCAACACACAAACACACACACACAAAATATATCCCCACGCTGAGTAACTTCCAACCTCATCACTAATTACTAACATAAGCTCAAACTTAATGAACAATATTTTTCAAAGATCCACATCAGTCACCATAATGAGGATAGTGAATGCACCATAGAGTTGTGGGATATTTTAATGACATGTCAGAGTCAGAGGAGTTCCATCTTTAATGTTTGAAAAACACTGTTTCAGGTGCAGTTTTAAATTACAACTTGTGCATGACGTGTCATTTGGGTTTAACCCAAAATTGAAATTTTCCATCTTCCTCCTTCCTGGTAGATTCCCCTGTGGTTTCATCCAGTGATCAACTTTCCTAATAGGAGGTAAACCATCTGTTTATATGTGACCTCTTCTGGATACTTAGAGAACTGCATGTACAAGTGCACTGGTCACTGTGGGATCAATTAGTGCTGACTCATTGTGTTTTCATATGGGAGGAAAAGTATTTGGACTTTCTCTTTCGAAACTAGGAATTATAGGTTTAAGTTTTAAAGACCCTATAGGGTGATGGCCAGATTTCTCTCTGTCTTTCATTTTACTTTCTTTATTCAAAAGTCATTATACTCGCTAAATATTGGTTCATACACTGACAAGTCTTTGTCCATTCCATCCTCTATTAATATTGTATATTAGCTAGAGTATCATATTACCTAAAGAGGGACGCCAGCACAGGATAAGGATGGCCTGAAATGTATATTAGTGAGGAAATGAATGAAGTTCAGTTATCTGTGGACACAAAACCCGGAAACAAACTTCACTAACAAGCCTCCACAGTTTCCAGTTTCAGTAAAACCTCAGCCTCATTGTGCAGCAACTAACACGATTGTGCTTCAGTGGCTTCCAACAATTACACGTCCTTGATAAACCAACAAAGGCCCTCAGTTTCCATCGCCCACACACACACACACACACACACACACACACACACACACACGCACACAGAAATGCAAATAAGGCTGGATCACAAAAAACATGAGCTCCGGCCTGACATGCATGACAGCCAATGTTCTGTGTTACCATATGTATGTGAAACAGGAAAATACTTTATAATGAATTTATATTGCATAAATCTAACACAGAAATATATCGATTTTACTTTCGTAATAATATTTGGAGGAATAAGTGTGTTACTGTAAGAGCAAGTGTTGCAGACTCAGTTGTTATGTAGGTTATATTTCATGTTTGGTCTTACTGGCGTATGGCGTCTATGTAACTAGGCAGGTGTGTATAGAATCCAAATACCTCCATGAATGTGCACAAACTAATTTCCAGGAGGCAAAGAACAATGCCCTCTCTCTCTCTCTCGCTCTCTCTCTCTCTCTCTCTCTCTCTCTCTCTCTCTCTCTCTCTCTCTCTCTCTCTCTCTCTCTCTCTCTCTCTCTCTCACACACACACACCCACCCACAAACCCACAAATGGCCCACACCAAGGCACATGCAAATCATATTTGCATAGTCGCTCTGCAGACCACCAGTACACAAAGCCCTTTAAACACACCAATCCCACATTCAACATATAAATGAGTCAATAATACACCTACACTTGAGTCCTGAGTCTCCTGACTGATGTGCATAACAGTGGTGATGCTATCAGCAGACAGCCTGCCTATCTCCCTCCATGACAATACTATCAGCTGAGAGTGGTGGCTGAAGAGGAGGATGGGCCGAAGAGGATCAGTGTGCCCGTCTGGGGTTTGTGTTGGCATGAATGTAGGTGCAAGTGTGTCTCTCTGATGGTGTGGTGTGTTTGTGACATTGGAGTTTGTGTCAAAGCAGTCAGACACAGAGCATGATATTTGTCCAGGGCCTGGTTTTGTGAGTTCAATAGCAGGCTGTGCACACACTCCCTTCAAACTAGGACGTCCTGGAGGTGTCCTGGACTATATGCATATGTTCTTAGCGTGTGCAGGAGACGTTTCCACTGCAGTATAACCGACAATAGAGTTTGAGGAAATGTAATGAGATACTCTGATGATAAAGGTGCGTCAAATATTCCGTGTTTACTGCCAGAATGGATCTCAGTAAAGTAGAGTGCACACATCTGCTAAGGCCCCAAAACACAGTGAAGTTCAGCTAAGCTCCAATAACTCAAACACACTGGTGTGTTTGAGTTATAACACTGAGTTCATAAACTCAGTGTTAGTTGCCCATCTCCATTAAGTTTGACGACCTTATAACTCACAATAATCCACCACGTGCTGCTAAAACCAGACCTGGTGAGGCTGCAGAGTTTGAATGGATATAAATGAAGGCTTCTATTTGAATATGATTATGGAGAAGTTAGTCCTGACTGGATAGTAAAGGCCTTTGTAACTGCTTTCAAACACAACTCTCTATATTCATGGCTTCTCTGCTGCTGCCCCTACACTTTACCTCTACTTGAAAATCCTACTCTTTTGATCTTGCTTTTAATTCAGCCTGATTCTGTGTATGATTCGGTTAATGTCTCACATCAACTGTAGCTCTGTAACTGGAGACGCCCTTAGTTTTTCATTGGCCACTCAACCATCAAGCTGTATCATTCTGCCCGAGACAGACAAACACCGGAAGTTGACAAAATAAAGGTTGATAAAGTAGTCAGCTGTTGTATGACTGTGGATTGGCTGTGCAGAAATGTGCAGACGAAACGTTGACTGATGTAAATCAACGTGTTTCTACGTGTAGGAATAATAATTTATATCAAAGTTTTATTTGCATTTCGTTTTCGTCATTTTCCTGCCCAAATATACAAAGTCTATTATTTTGAGTAACCGCAGCTTCCTGTCATCACGTCTAACTTGATGAATGCCTGCACGACTTTTTGCGTGGAGTCGTTGTCAGGACGCAGCGGGACTGACGCTCATCCACAGCAAAACAAGACTGAAATCCACCGAATAAAGAGGATTTTATTTGTGTGAGTCAGGGACTGATCAGTTGGGTTGTTCCTCTGAACACAGGTGGGTTCATGCTCTGTGGCTCTTTTCTTCAAATAGTTTACCTTCAACTGGAATTTACTTTCTACTTTGTAGCTGCTCTACACTATTTGTTTTCATTGTGGTCAAAATACAAAACCCAAAGACTTTTATGTTTTGGTTCTCTCCATTTGAGTTCACGTTTTTATTGTGGTGTTTATAATGAAGTTGAAAGTTATTTTAGGGACTCTCTTTTCACTTCTTTTTAAACTACATGCATGGTTGTTTTATGGCTTTATTTACATTATGTAGCAGAGAGATGATCAATTAAATGTATTGTTAACATAGGGCTGGGTGATAAAACAATATCTACACGTATCGCAATATAATCTTTATCAATAGCAATGTAACAAAAGTACAATATATATCAATAAAATGCACAGTGAGCAGGTAGCACATAATTAATTGACCTCAGATTTGCTAAATGTTTTGCTGTTTAAAACCTCGACCAAAAGTAAGAGAAATGAGATTATCATGATAAATATCGATATAATTGATGTGATGTCTTTATTATCTTGATATAATTTGGCCCAGCTTTATGTTAATAGCTTTGCTGCAACTTAGAACTAATAGCATTAATATTCTTATTTTGTATTTTTGTAGTTGAGGCAGAGACAGGTTGCTGTGGCAGGTTTTAAACTATGCTGTCCTTCTTAATCTGAATTCCATCAAATCCAAGTACCTCCTCGAGACTGCGGATGAATCATATCTGATTGGTCTGAGGCTCAGCTATGTGGGCATATCTGTTTTAAACATCATCTTCAACGTGCCTGAATTTTCTTCCTCGCCTCTTCTCCTCCACATCCACCCACAGCAGAATGGACCTGCTGCCCGACCTGTGGAGGCAGGAATACTGGCTTCCTCCAGGTGTGACCTGGGAGGACATGGAACAGCTGGCGGACTGTGACCGACCCCGACCCCTGGACATTCTCTTAGGTCTGCCACTGGCGCTGGGCTTTGTCGCCCTGCGCTACCCATTTGAGAGGTAGTGACACACCTGATGTCTGTTCTGTGCAGATCTGGGTGATGTGCTGGGGATATTGTTGGTGTTTTGCAGGAACGGCCACGTACAAACACGACTATCTGAGCTTTTTAATCACACGTGAAAAAGGGCAATATTATTCAAATTTGCTCCAAAATTTCATGCAGCATTTTCTTGATGGCAACCAATCATCCAGTATCTGTACTGTGGATGTTGTGTTTGTAAGAGGATCTGATCTGCGGGGCAGTGAACAGGTGGCAGGGCAGGCATTGTTATCTTCAGGAAAAGAAATCCTTTGGGGACTAAATGGAGAGAGAGCCCGGCAGAAAGAAAGAAAGAGAGGGAGGAGAGTGCTGATACGAGGATTTTCCACAGATACTTTCAATTATAGCTGTAGAACAAGTCCTGCTTGTATGGAAGAGTTTATTCTTTTTTATCAAGTCTGAATTTTAGAATTTAGTCCAAAGTAAAAGATTAAGTCCAAAACAGTGGGCTTTAGAGCATAACAAGCCTATCTCTCTCTCTCTCACACACACACACACACACAAACACACACACACCAGTGAAGAGTCGATAGAGTCAAATTGTTTGTTAAATCTATTTAAACTATTGTGACGTTCTTACTTTAAACTGCTTTATTCTGGTGTTTTCTATGACCTCATGTTTCTGTCCTGTGAACACTTGTTTTTGTTTTGTTTCGTCTTGTTTCCATAATATTGAGTTTAAAAAAAAAAGTTTTACCCAACATAAGAATTCTGAGGGTTTCGCAGTCCAGTATGTCAGAAATTTTAAGATATATATTTTATATCACGGGACAGTAATGTATCTACATGTGACATATCTTAACTTTTACATTATATACTATAGTAATATAAGTTGCAAATATGCTGTTTGTATTATATTTACATTACTTTCTCATTATGCTAATTGCACACCAGGACTCAAACACACTAAATCAACACACACTGGATAAGCTCAAATGTTTACCTGTGGCTTCAAACTGTTTATACAATAAGTCTCTGGCCCCGTGACTGTCCCACTGCTTGTGTTATGTCCTCATCTGTGTGAGCTCTTCTTTGTTCTCCTCGCCCCAAGGTTTGTTGCCCCACCAATGGGCAGATGTTTGGGGGTGAAGAATAGATCGCAGGTGACCGCGGCCCCTTCCCCGAGGCTGGAGTCGTTTTACACCCAGAGGAGCAGAGAGCCGACGCAGGTTGGTCTGAAAGGACTCACACACTCACTCAAACATGCTCAGGTTCTTTTGGGGGATGTTTTTCAGCAACCGAGGAAAGTAACTTTTTGACAGTTATCGTAGTAGTTTCTGTGCCGGAGAAGATCTTCTGTCAAAGACCTATGATAAGATTACAAAATGTGTTGTGCTGCTGAAAGATGAAATCGGTGGTTCCCATTCATTTTGTTATATGACCCCTCACAACAAGGAAGCCCCTAGTTGTGGCCCCCTGTCTCATATCAGATGTCTGTGATTACTTGGCAGTTCCACCAAAGAGACATTTCACCCGGTAAATTGTAGAACTATTTGAGGAGGACTCACTAATAACAAGGAATAGTTCTAAAGTAGCTCCACAGCATCACCAAAGACCAAAAGAGCAGCCGTGTTTAGAAAGAGCACTGCACTAGTTATAAAAATGTTTGTTTAAAAAAAAAAAGTCTAACAAAGGAATACAAATTTATATGAAATAATCTTGTTTTTCTTCTCTCCTCCACCATTAATCATCTCTCAAAGCCCTAGAATTATCTTGTGACCATTTTGAGGGTCTGCCCCGACCAGCGACAACTGTAAAATGCTTGCTTACACTCTCATGCATCATGTGACATAGTTGTGGATGGTGAAGTTGAGAGGATTTTGATTTTGATGAAAGAATCTCTCTCTCTCCCTGCGTTGTTGTTGTTTCAGAGTGAAATCGTTGGTTTGATGAAGCTCTGCGGCAAAACCCAGAGACAGATTGAGACCTGGTTCCACCGACGCAGGAACCAAGACCGGCCGAGTCAAACCAAGAAGTTTGGCGAAGCTGCGTAAGTGACGTCTCTCCACAGCCCATTGAGTTCTTTAGTTCACAGATCAGTTCCCTCAAGAACACCCGCTGCAAAACCCAAACAGAAAAAGTAGATCCTCGAGAACCCAGTGAAGTTTGAAAGTCAGCGGAAGATTAGACTCTGAAGTGTTTTTCATTCCCGTGTTGAGAGTTTCTGATCTCATGTGTTATCTTGCAGCTGGAGATTCTTCTTCTACTTCATTTCCTTCACGGCTGCATTCACCAGCTTGATTCATGTGAGTTTAAAGAAATTGTGTTACAGCAGTACCATAGAACCACAACACTTTTATTTCTGCTAAAAATGCATTAATTGTAAGTGAATTAAAGCTGATAAGTATAATTCAAACATTAACATTATAGCCGTCCTTCACTCTGGTAAAGGTTTCTGTTTGAATTGTCTTTTCTCAACAGAAACCCTGGTTGTGGGACCTCAGGGAATGTTGGAGACAGTATCCATTACAGGTGAATATATTACTTACCTCGCGTCACAGAGTCTGTTCTGTTAGAATAGTTTTTCCGAATGTTATTTATTTCTCACCAGGTAAGTGAACAGGTCTGAATTTATACATGTTCAGGTCCAACAATGAGGAAAGCCTTGTGTTAAATATGTGGAAGTTGTTAACTGTGTTCTCTACATACAGTATATATATAATCTTTGTCTGAGTGAAATCCGACTTTGAAGGAAACAGATCAAGTTGGTTGTTAAGAGGAAATTAAACCAAATCTGTTTCCTCATTCACATCACAGAGAGCAAGGATTCCCCTGTTTTACACTAGTTTAATTATCTTCTATGTAATAGATCTAATGAGGCAATGATAGAGGCCCATGATCAGGAATGTCATGATAAAGAAGGAATGAGTTAGATTAGACTATTACCACAGCTCCAGGTTGTTACAAATATTATTGTATTATTATTATTGTAGCTACATAAATAAAACTTTATCTTAGTGCTGCAACTAATAATTACTTTTATTATGAATTATCTGCTAAGTATGCTCTCAAACAATAAATTGCCTGGTGTATTCAAATATCAGAAAAAAAGATAACTTCTCCCCAAAGTTTGTAAACATTTAGAGGGTTTAATGGTGTTTTTTTTAATTTATTTTAGCAGCCCTGTTGCAAGTTATTTAGTCCAGATGGGATTTGAACTCTAAAAGCTGTTTTAGGAGGCCACCTGGTGGCTCGCTGCATTATATGTCATAAATCTTACCTCCTCCACCTGTGTGACTTTGAAATATGCGTCCTCCACAGCCCATGGAGAGAGCTCATTACTGGTACTACATGATGGAGCTGGGGTTTTACGGCTCTCTGCTGCTCCGGATCTCTGTTGACGTCAAGAGGAAGGTGAGGACCTCTTTGGTATTTTGTCAATTAGTGACTAGTGGTTAAAGAGAAATTCAAATGACTGTTGACATATCAAGGTTGTTTTGGTATTAACATCCGTCTCAGTGATCTGATCACAAGTGGGCAGCTCTGAGTAAAAGTGTAAACCCAATTCCAGCCGACAATGGGCGGGAGGCGGGTGGATCTCAGACCTACAGTCAATTTAGAGTCTCTAATTAACTAACACCAGCCAGCATGTCTTTGAACTGTGGGAGGGAGCTGGAGTAACCACTGCACCACAGTGCCACCACACACTTTCTTTTAGTGTGAGTGCAAATGCATCCTGGGCCATATGAAGGATCTACTACTCCGCTGACGTCCTCTAACCTGCTACACTTTCACAATGAACCAGAACTAATTTTACACTTCATCACGTTTCTCACACGTTGTTTTATTTGCAGCCACAATATCAACACTGACTGCCACATATTGTTTTTCCCCCCAAATGATTGGTTCACTCAGCCCCTCCTGGCTCGTGAACAGAAACAACCTTTGTGTTTATTTGTATACCAGAGATTTGATCATGGTCACTGGAGTCAAATTCTGATGCCAGGTATGAACTGACAGACCTATGAGCTGTCCACTTATGATGGGATGTCTGAGGACGGATGTTGACACCACGTGTGACAGAGCCTTCGTGTTGTTGAGTGTTTCTACGTTTGTTTTGCCAGGATTTTAAAGAACAGGTGATGCACCATTTGGCCACCATCTTCCTGCTCACCTTCTCCTACTGTGCCAACTACATCCGCATCGGCACGTTGGTCATCGCGCTTCACGACCTCTCTGACATCCTGCTGGAGGTAACTCACCCCCCCACCCCCCAATGTAAACTGTGGCTGGATCCAATAAGGTGAGAGTCCTGTGAGACTCTAGAGCCGCAGCTCAACAGACACAGGGGACATCACAAATATAATTAGCCTCTTCAGAGCAAGTCACCATGGATTCATCCCCTGGTTGGCCACCTTTCTGCCTCCGTGCAGCCTCACCACAGAGAGAGGAGCTGACTGTCTCCACTCAGAGGTTCACGCTGCGCTCCGGGCTCTTCTTAGAAACTTAGTATCGAGCCTGAGATCTGTGTCGTCGCCTGCAGGGAAGTGGACTTACTTTAGCAGGCAGGTCCTGTGACTGAGTCCTGATCTGTACAAGCTCTTCAGGGGACCTTTGTTTACCTGCAAAAAACTAAAAACAGTACAAATATTGGTTATATTTGAACTACACTGTACATGTGGAAGGAATCAACACAGAGACTAAATGTACTTAGCCTTGTTCTACATTAAGTATAACCACAAATGCTACCCCCCCCCCCCCCTTATTAATGTAAATATTTTCCTGTTTATCCATTATCTGAATCCCCTGTCATCACTAATGTGAACATGTTACCTCACACGGTTTGCATTGTTTATTCTATGAAGTCTATTATCTATATCTTTGCAGTCTGCCAAGATGTTCAACTACGGCACAGGCTGGAGGAGAACGTGTGACGCTCTGTTTGTTGTGTTTGCTGTGGTCTTCCTTGTGACTCGACTGGTGATTTTCCCCAGCAAGTAAGTTATTCTCTCCTGAGGTGTTTTTTTTTTTTTCATTTTAGGAGGCCCATACAACTTTCTTAATGCAGCATGGAGGACTTTTAGACCCCGTTCAGACCTGGTACTAACATCCATCCTGAGTAATCCCATCACATGTGGTCAGCTCCTGAGATCTGAACACTCAGACCACATTCAGAGGTGCTGTGGGACATGTGGCCACATTCTATTTGCTGTGTGAAGGCAAATGGGTCCCGGGCCACATATGAAGGATCCTATCACAAGTGGGAGACACATTCAGGACAGATGTTAATACCAGGTGTGAACAGGGTCTTTTACATTACTGACTATAATCATGAACCCTTTTTCCAGTTGACTGTAATTATTTGACCGCTCACAGACTCATCCACACCACCCTGGTTCTGTCCATGGAGACCTTCCAGCCCTTTGTCGGCTACTACTTTTTCAACATCCTGCTGATGGTGCTGCAGGTTCTCCACATCTTCTGGGCTGGATTAATCCTACGCATGGTCTACAAGTTCCTGAAAGGCAAGGTGAGAATCAGAGAAGCCATTTCTAATTTAGATCGAACTTTCAGTTTTTACACTGGATCCTCAGCTTTGTTGTACACATTAAACCTTGCATCTGCTCGTGCCCTCAGATGGACAAAGATGAGCGCAGTGACGACGAGAGCGAGGTTGAAGAAGAAGAAGAAGAGGAGGAGGATAAGGGAGGAGAGGACACCGCTGATCAAGGGGGAGATTATTGCTGGGAGAGAAGTAAAGGTGCCCTGAACTCGAAGCTGTCTATGCTGACCAACAGCTGTGTCCTGAATAACTTGACCAACCACAGAGCATCGGCAGTCGACAGGATGCGCAAAGCTCAGTAGAGACTTGACCTTTTTTACTTTTCTCTCCATCTCAAGGTTAAAACGACCTTGTGGTTTATAAATCGAACGACATAACATGAGTATGAGTCATCACACTGGACAGCACAAGTCTGACTCGCTGATGGGGCCGTGTTTCACTTTTAATTAAGAGTGTCATTAGATGAGGACGTGGGTGAGAGTTTAACTGTTCCTCTTTGTAAAAGTGCTGACAAAGCAGAGGACGGGTTTGATTCAGCAGCGACTGGGTGATGGGCCCCGGCTGTTTCTGCTGCACCTCTGCTGATAGGACTCAAGATCCCACTGGGGCTGCGGCTGCTGCTGCTGCTGCTGGGACGACTCAAGTCAGAGTTCAGTGGTAGTAACACTGACAACATGATCCTTTTAAAGTAGCTATTCAGTGCCGACTGATGATGCTCATTGTAACTGACACTGCAGAATTTTTTACAGGATTTTTCATTCAGCAAAGTTCACAAAACAAACCAAAAAGTGAAATAGTAACTAACAGCTTAGACATTTTATGTAAAGTTTTAAAATATCTAAAAATCGACATTTATAGTAGACGTTTAAGTGCTTAAAATTCTTTGTCTGTTTCTGGTTGTCGTTTTAAAACAATAAAATCGTTTTAATATGTGGTTCAGTGTAGTTTTCTGCTTTATTCCCCATGTTTCGGGTTTGGGACCATTCACAGCTAGAAACTAAAGGTTTACCCTTCTCTAATTACAACATTTCAAGCAAGATCTCTTTATAAAGAATAATGTTTATATGAATCTCAACATTCCTCATGATGGAAATGGAAATAAATGTGCCTCCAGCATGTGTAGTCAGTGAAACTCCTGTATCACAGCGTCATCTGGTGGTTGTTACATCCATAGGCAGGGTGTTTCTAACTCGTATGATTTACAAAACATAATATAATTTTTGAGTGGATGAGACAGAGGTGAACCCACAAGGACAGTTAAACTTCTATTATTGATTTGATTAAAAAAAAAATTCCAATTCAAACACGTGACCAGTTTACACGAGGAGACTCGTCATGAGAAAAGTTGGGATTTGAGGACTTGATTTTCTGGCTTTTTCATCAACTGAGTTGTAACCTCATATGTTTTTGTTTTTATTCATCATACTCTTTGCTCATACTTTTTTTTAAAGTGCTTTACTTCGGTTAACAAGTTGTGTATACACGTAAATTGTACATAGTGTTATTGTGCCCATTTAAAACCACACGTTTTAATTGTGTAATGTTTTGAATGGTTTACTTTGTAGTATTTTGGGATTAACAACCGTTTTAAGTGTCACGTTAAATACGGATCGTGTTCAACTTCATCTGAACAGGAGCTGTTCAGACTGTGTGACGTCAGTCTTTGTTTACATGTAAACATAAATACCTTATTTTGATAATCGCTAACTTGTAATGTTTCTCTTTAAATTAAACTCAGATTGTGTTTACATTGTAGCTTTATAACACTTGTTGTGTGTCGTCGCTGCCACAAGGGAGCGCTACTACACTGGCGATCCACGTGATTGCCGGCAAAACCCATTTGTCAATACTGTCACGTATTGTGTTTAAGTGTCCTCGTGAAATCGTGTGTACAGACAACACACCTACATCACACATGTCACACATCTGGAAAACTCTGATGTTCGCGCGGGATCGTCTGTCTAAACCATGGACTGGATATAAAAGACTAAACCTTCGCTGTCCACCGTGAGACCGGATCTAGAAAGACAGTGGATTTCAATCGGGATAATAAACCAAAAGGAAAAGGAACGATGGTAAATGAAAAGTGCGGTTCGTCCCTGGGTGGACTCGAACCACCAACCTTTCGGTTAACAGCCGAACGCGCTAACCGATTGCGCCACAGAGACAATCGCGAGGGCATTGGTAAGGCAAATTAACTATAAATGTTTCAAGAATGAGTCAAGATGTGATGTGGTGATTAACGCCATCGAATGTAATCCCGTGTAGTGATTGGTCTACCTTCAATCTCAAGTATGATAATGAGCGCCACGATTGGCTGAAGAGGTTTGAGCTCGGAGAACCATCCTGGCCGCGCAAGGTGCAGCGTCTCGGCCGTAAACTGAAAGGTTGGTGGTTCGAGTCCACCCAGGGACGATACTCGTTTTATTATTGTTCTTTTTACATGATTACTTGTTTACTTATTATTTGAACACATTGGTTCTTCAGTGCCACGAGATCTACAACATGTCTCCATTTCTATGCAGATGTATCAGTGGAGCAGAAAAAAAACAAGCAAATCACATCATCAGGTTCCAGTGAACATTTTATAACTTATAAAACAATCATTTATGTTGTTTGATGTAGGAAAATGCACAGTAATATCAGTTAAAAGTCACTTATAGTTGCAATAATATCTATTTAATAATTTTTGGCTGTATACAAATGTGATCAACTTACCCACGGGTGTATAACGTTTGAACCCTTATTAGCTTATTTGAATTATGCATAATTTTGTTGTTATTTGTCATTTAAAAATCCCTGCTGATAACAGTGAAATGTGGCAGTTAGTTCTAAGTATGAGGAAGTGACTTATTATCAAAAGTACAGGATCTGCATCAGCAGCATGTTGCAGGAGCTCTGTCTCATTTGACCTTCAGTGTGTAATACTGTCATAGAGTTAAACAGATGTGGGAAAAGACAAATGGCTGCTGTGACACTTATTTGTAGTTTCATCTGTAGGAAAACGTAACATGTTATAATCGAATAATATGCTCTAAGAGCACAAATCCCAGAGTAACTACATCACTTCTTTATACATTAACTGGCTCACTGCCATTATAAAGAGTAAAGACCAGTTTTCTCTTTAGATCAGATTTATCTAACTATCTTATAGCATTTTAAATAAATGTTGTGTCTCATCGTCCAGTAAAATATAATATCTGTTGTGTAAATCCCCCAAACATTGTGAGTCTGTTATTCAAAAAAAGTAGAAAAGTAGAATGTATTAAATGAGAAAGTATTGATAAAATGATATATGATATAAAACACATTAAAAGAAAAAAAAACTATACCTGACATAATCACCAGTTCACAACAGTGACTGTTTTGTTTGGAGGTAAGTGTTTCATCTCTGCTGGCAATCAGCTGGAGGATGGACTCACCCTGTGGGACTACAGCCTGCTGGCCTGAGGCAGCTGGCTCAAAAGTACAACTGCGACAAGATGGTCTGCACAAAGGTGTCACACTGTTTTATTCGTGAGACAAACTCATTCTCAGAGAGGAAGGTGTAACTGCAAGCTTGTTTCTGTGGCAACAAAATATTTCAAATACAAAATCTCCTACTACCAATGAGAGGGAGATTTTCATTCTTTTTATTTTCTCTTTTCATTTTATTTGTATGTTATTAACAGACTAAAACAAGTGAAGCTCATCAAGGAGATGTATATCTTGCTTTAATGTTGACTGTAGACTATATATATAGATGGACAACATGACTGCTCCCCAAGAGTGAAGCTTAAGTGTCTCGATTGCTGCAGTATAGGCCTTAAACCCTGCCTCCTCCATGTTAGTAGATGAGATATGGATCAGACTATAAATCAAATAAATCTTTCTCAAAGATGGTTTCAGTCATTTGAGGTAGTTCTTATCACACCGGTGCTCATGTTTCCGGTAAGTTTGGTTTTAAAAGTGTCTTTAGTTTTTTATTTCACTGGCTTATTAGTTCTTTGATGCTATAAAAACAGGTGAAAAGTCAGGATTGACATTGGTTGAGCGAATATATTGTCGGGACCTTGATACCGCGGATCCATCCGCTAATCTCTACAGCACAGACTCTAATTTTTTTAATTTCTCTAATTTGAATCTAAGCAGTGGCTCACTGAGGCTCTCACTAAACCATTATTCTCTTTAGAATGTCATCTCATGACTTCGAGATGGTCATGTGGCTCTATGTCATGAGATGACATTCTATTGAATCGTCTAAAAAACATTTTGACGAGGAGGAAATGTTCAGTTCAATCTTCAGAATGTGAACCTGGTTTGTGCAACTGCATCAAATCATGTTAAATTAGACCAGTGATCCAAAGACATGTTCTGCATGTTCATGTGTAGCTGCCAGCGAACAGGACATCTAGTTCAAACTATGGATTATATTGAGCTGCACGGTGTGATGTAGGCCTCTTGTTGTATATTGACAATCTGGACTATTTAAAGAGGATTCAGTTCGAAGAATCAATGATTCGTTGCATTTTAAGTGCAGGAATGACCTATTCCCACCCACATTTATCATGCTGTGTCCACGGCGATCGAACCGACAACCTACCAATCACGATCTGACCTTACAATGCAAATATAATAAACAAAGCAAACGCAACAATTGTGCTGAAGTTTCTACGATAGAATTTGATGTCTCCGTCACTGAATCACTGTCTCTCCAATGGTCCTAGAAAATAAAGGTTAATACACATCAATGTCATTTACTCCCTCTGAGGATTCATATTAATATTATTGTTGGAATAAAAATTCATTCGGCACATGTTGGTGAAAGAAAACACATTCAGATGATCGAGCGACTGTGTTCTTTGTTTTTATTTCCAAACTGTCGTTCAAAGCTCAGAGAGCTGGCGTCGCTGTCCACAATCATCCTTAAACAGAACAGTAAGGCCTGAAAAATAATTGTATACAAACAGAGCTTTATAGACAATGTTATACAATACAAACAGTGTCTTTTTTCACACAGTACAGCCACACTTTCAAGGCCTATGGCAAATGGTGATAAAGGTAACGTGCTGAAAAACAACAGGACAACAATGTCTCCTAAATGTCCTTGAATGTGTCACAGCATTTAGAGCCACGTGTTTATTCAGAGGGGCAGCGATCATAAATAAGTGGCTAAATTGAGAGTTGATGCAAATGTCAGTTAAACTTATCTGTTAATCTAAGTGATGGTTTTTATTTCTTACGTTTACTCGTTAATCACTGTAGCGTTATTTGATATATTATTCTAAAAACACTTATTTATCCTTATTCTAATTGCATAATACATCATATACTAACATTTAGCTAAGAGTTTCTGTAACTTACTTTATATCTAAAGGTTCCTCACAAGTTTAAACAAAGATGTGATGAGAGACGAGCTGCTGCCAACGACTGCTTTTAACATTTGATCTTTGGTGTCAATATTCAGATCCATGTTCAAGCTGTGTGTCCATGCCTCCCCTGTTGTATTGAACAGTATTAGCACAACTGTATCATTGATTTTTAATGTACGTCATTACTTAGAAAACCTCTCTGTCTTTCACCGACACCACATTGTAGCTGCTACAGTACGCACAGGCAACGACAAGACAATACACAAGTTTATCTCTGCACAAATCAAACTCAATGTTAATTTACTATGTTGAATGCAGGTTGTTAAACAGGTAAATCTCTTCAAAGTACTTTTGTCTTGTGCACTGTTTTATTGAATTCTCCTTGACTCATCTCATTGTCAAATTTGGACCTGTCAGTGAAAAAATTAAAATAAAAGCAAGGCCTCTTATTGTTCATATTGACACTGCATCGCTGTTTGTTGTTTTTTTGGAATACAAAAGTCATACTTGAAAAAAAAAAAAACATACATGAAAAACTACAAGCACCAGTTCTCAATAGTAAATGTCTAGCAGTGTTAAGCACTTACCTTAAAGTTGGTTTTATTGCACTGAATGTTTACCTTGAAAGCAACATGAAGCGTTACATTAGATCGGACAAGCATTACCGTGTATATGCCGCTGCTTAAAGGCCAACACCGGCAGTGTGTTGGTGAGCACAGCGCAGCCGCTGCCGCAACGCACATGTGGAGTCGCCTTCCTGCAGCCGAGGTGCTTCTTGTGCTTGAAGAGGACAGGGACCAGCTCCATCTTGTTTCCTTTACTAGCTGCTGTCAACACATTTTTTTACTCCATCTCCTCTTTCCTGCTCTCTGATGGATTTGTGTTTTCTTTCTTTCTTATTTGTCAATGAGTTTAACCAGGCTCTGGCGGAGGTCATTAAGGTCAAAGATCTTGATGTCCAGAATCTCTATGGCTCTCTGGATCTCAGTGTCCATGCGATCCCGATCCTCCAGAGAGTTACCCAGGTTCTGCTCTGTGTTCTGGATGCGCCGCTCCAAATCTGAATTACGCATCTCCATCTCCTGCAGAGACCCAAGGGAAATTTAACAACTTAATTCAACTTCTCAACAAATGTGCACATCATTTCTGTTGTGATAATCACGCCCGTACCCGTAATCTGTGCATGGCCTCATTTCTATCATGCTCCATTTCATGGTAGTCAGCCTTCTTGCTCTGTAGGATGTGGATCTCCTGCAACAGAGTGAAAGGTTCACAGTAGTTTGAGTAGATGCATCATTCATTAACACCTGAGACGAACATGACATCTTTCCACATCTGACTGAAGCTGATGGTGAAAGTGGAACCAACCTCATCTTTGGCTTTCAGCAGCGCCTCCAGCTCCTCTAGAGACTGGGTCAGCTCGTCCTTCAGCAGGTCACTGGGGCCATGGCCCCCATGGGTCTCCAATTCAGACACCTTACAAACCACACACACGCGCGCACACACACACGTGGATTGAATTTATAGCAGCTATAAAGGCAGACTTTGTGTGACCTGTTTCATATTCTTTCCTTTGAGTCAATACCATTATAAAATTGGAATGTAAACTACCATGGTTGCAGCTGTGGATGGACATTTATTTGCAAAAGAAAAAACTAGAATTGTGACAGTCAGCCTATTATAAATGGAGTCTGTATGTTTTCACTTTTCCAAAGAAAATTATTTTTTTTTAAATTATTATTATTATTATTTCCTATGTAGAACAACAGGTTGTTCCTTAACAACCTGAAATAGTTTCTCTCACAATACAGTCATCTATTTTTATTCTATTAAAATCTGTTGCTCTTTCCTGTCTGTTTGATATTTTCGCACTAAATGACTTTAATGTGAAGCATATGTTTAAAATAAATCTTTACCTACGATCTTTACCATACAGTTACAAATAAACCTGGCTCGTATAAACCCATCTCTTGGTCTTATGTTGAATTTAATGTAGCCTTTAAATGATTTACAGTGTGTAAATATGTGCTGAAGGTAAAATCTGGCTGTAGCACACGTGGCTAATAGCATTATATTCATATAATAATTCAACATAATTCATTATATTCAGTCATATTATTCAAACTAGTCTGCACAACACGTATTCATGTTTTAACACAAAAAACACATTACTCTTTCTGAATGACTTTGTGAGAACTTCAGCCCGATGTGCTTTCTCTGCTCGTCATGACTCATATTTCCATTGACTGCGGCCTGGTCCACAACAAGGATTTATCAACAGGCCGACTGGAAACCATTATCGTATTGACAGGAGAGACGTCCTCACTGCAGTGAACAAGACAGAAACAGCAGGTCTCCTCCAGCCCCCCTGTGTCTGACAGAGGCAAGTCATTTTCAACCATGTATGGTTGAGACTAGAAGCAGAAAGAAGAGGAAGAAAAAAAAGAGAAGCGAGCGGATGCCAGCTCCCTCTGGTAATTTTTCATTTCTTCCTAACTGGGGCATTGAAAGTAGGATATTGCTGTCCTACAAACCCCTCTTCCTCTCACACCACCCCAGAGACATGAACCATTTTCAGCCACCTGGTCCCCTTCATCAGACACAGGGAACGAGATCCTATAGCCTAAAAGGAAACATAGATCTGACTTGTATGAATTCATTCAGACTAAAACAGTTGACTGGGGTGAAATACTAAAGTAAAATCCAGTGCTTGAGAATTACAAAGCAGCAATCGATACTGTGAAGTCAGGCTATAATGGAAAGGGATCAAGGTCTTAAAGCGTTGAATCAGAAAGGTTTGTAATTGTCAGCCTGAGGCGGGATCGTTCCTGGAGGAATCAGCCTCCACTGGAACATGAAAGGTAATTCAATAGTAAAATCCTCCTGAGGCTCTGTGTATTTAGACCAAACTCCCCTGTGGTGAAATGTGACATTGCTGTATATGCATTCTATAGTGAACCACTTCAGCCAGCAGAGAACGCCTCGATTAAAGCTTGGCAGGGGAAACGCCTGCAGCACAACTCATGTCACTGAATGATGAAGAGTTCCATCAGCCTGAGCAACTTGTCCTTTCTTTCTTGGTGCAGGAAAACCAAGGACATGAAGTGTCTGAAAGCGACGACCCAAAGTACAACCAGGGGAACTGTCATTACTGAGAGCAACAGAGTGACAGACCCAGTCCTGTCCGCCTCACCTTGCTCTGGTTTGAGAAAAACTTTCCTCCATAAGATCTGACCTAAACCTTCAGCTCCGACTCTGCAGGTTCCTGCAGAATAAACAAGGACTGTGCTGCACATGGAGGCCAAAAGAACAACTACTTTGAATCAACAATGCATGAATGCTTTTTGTCTAAAATTATTGTCTCACTGACAAACTGTGCCTCAGCCTTTTTCTACAATCAGAACTGGTGGTAGAAACAGTGTTAAAGCAACACTGTCGAACCTTTTTACCTTAAAATAGCAGCTTCAAAATGAGTTTGAAGGTTCACTGACTTGGAATAGGGAGAATGGTGCCACTCCTCATCCTGAGAGTCTGTTCCTGCTCTATGTAACTTTGGTGTTTGGGTAAAATCTCCTGAGTAATTGACTGATAGTTGTAACTTAAATCACCAGAATCAGGCCCATCAGCAAGCTCAAGATAAATGCCGAACAATACATCAGTTAAAAAGACTTTAAAAACTAGTGTTTATCCCCAATATTCACATGAGGAATATAAAAATATCAATAATTCTTAATATAGTTTGGTGTATTTGTTATATCAGCAGCTCTTCTGGTGCAGGGAACCGGGGATCATGGGAAATATCCACTGTTTAGTTGTGTTTCAGTTCTGTGAGTGACTTCACTTAGGCTTTGTTTTTTTCGGACACAAAGCCCAACAGAATTGATTATTCGGGTGGCTGCAGAGGGCGCTGCTGCTCAGCCAAGTTACGTAGTGTTGCTTTAAATAGTCTCTGCAATACATGAAATACACAGCCCTGAGGGCAACGTTTCTAAGAAGCCTGTTTAATGCTGGCTAATTCAGGGTAAACACACTCAAACAGAGCGTCCTCTGCAGCAGAGGCTCACCTGGTCTCGCAGCCGCTCCGTCTCCTCCTGATACGCCACCAGCTGCTTCTTCCACTGCTCCACGTTAGCATTAGCCTCGTGCAAAGCTGCCACCAGCTTTGAGTTGCTGTCCTGCAGAGTGAAGAGCTCAGCCTCCAGGTTCATCTCACAAATAGACCTGGGAAAAAAAACACAAAACTGTAAACCAGTGATGCATTTTACATGATGCATATAATACTGTATAATAAGCCTTATATGGCATATGTGGCATGGAATTATATATAAAGGCAAAATAGATAAGTCTTTTAAGTGCTATATTTTTGAACATTTATACTTGACCTGGAGGGGAGTTAGTTCTATACTATATATACTCAGTACTATTGTCCATTATCTGAACTGTAAACCACTTAATGTGGTAGTCACGTGTCTAATCCAAACTACAGTGATTCATTTAACTGGTTTTCTTCACTGACAATGTCTTGTGCTGTTTTTGGCTGGAATGAAATCTGCCACATCTTGTCTGTTCATGATGTTGCCTTTTGAAAAGTCAGCTGAGTCATGGTGAGAGTATCCCTGAATGAACTTGTTGAATAAGCACAATCCACTGGAGCAACATGAGACGGAATATTTGAAAAGCAAAAGTTTCCTGCTGCTTAAACTTTGGAACATAATGAAACACTAGCACAACCCCCAAGTCACTATTACACTGTTATAGAGACTTTAACATGGACTATAATCTACAGCAGCAGACCTACAGCCCAGACTGACAGTCATTACACGTCTTGTAATAAAATGAAAATGCGCAAACAAGACTAAACACAGTAATATGATCATGGAGGGAAGTCGTCTTTATTAGAGACTGAATATGAAAGTTAAATGTATAATGACTATAAGTATAATGTGACATTCGTTAGCTTCACAGAACAAAAAAGAAGACAGAGGTTGTGCTTATTAAGCTTCTTTTGTGTAGTTCATCAGATTCATTTTTTACATGAGCCTACACTGATTCAGTCCTGCGGAACGTGGTTCCACATAAAAATGTTGTGAGCATAAAAAAAAAAATCCATATCTGTGCGGCTTGAGGCTGATTCTAACCTGGGACTGTGTATAAAATGTATTAAGTCCCAATATGAAATATCCATAGATAATAGTAATTATATAAGATATGTCATTATATTTGATTTCAGGTTGCCTTGTAAAAACTGGCTAGGGACAACAGATGGAAGTTAGCTTATACTGCTAACTTTAGGTCATTTATAGTATTTTGATTAATGAACACTGCTCCTATCAAATAAAATAAAATGCATTATTCATTCACATAAAGACAGTAAAATAGGCCTCTTCTCAGTTTTTTAGCTGCACCTAAACATCGTTGATTCTTAAATGTCATCAATTTCAATTAAGTTTTGTGTAATCTGCAGAAAAGATCAGATGCTCTTCATCTATCATCCTTCGTCTTCACCGTGTTCCTCTACATCTTGAAAGCTTGAGGTTGTTGCATGGCAACAGTTTACCATGGTAACCATTCAGAAGCAGCTTTCTGTTGCAAAATTGAACTGTAAGATGTAGAAGCATTGTGGGAGGCTCAAAGGGCTCAAAAGCCTCATGTGAAGTCACCTCCACCTCAACAATGGCCTCTTCGCTTCCAAAAAAGCTTAATAAACAGAACCACTGAACACGTGTAAACTCTAATGAACAACATATCATTCAAACCATTTTAATTCTCTGAACACTGCTGGGAGGGCGGAAGCTAAAGTCCACAGATTACCTGCTCAAGTGTAATCAATATTATCGATCACATGAAATAATGAAAAACCTACATGGAGTTTATCCAGTTCTCAATTTACTGAGGTCAAATACTCTCAATAAACTCCAGTTTGTACAGTTTTCTAAATTACTGCAGCAAAATATATCAATACAATTAGATTTAAGCTTATTCCACACTTCATATTAAGCGCACAACCGTATCAATCTCATTTTTCTGTCTGCAAGGAAAGGAATGAAAGTATTATCCAAATGTTTAATTATTCATTCAATGATATTACACTGTAAAAAAAAATTACAATTCTATTTTAGCACACAGCTCATTTACTGAAGATTAACTGGAGCTGTCGGTGTCATTGGGGATTGATTCAGTTGTCACGGAGACGGTTATCACCTGTTGTTTATCACTATCACAACTGGTTCCATTACTCGGCCATGTGAACCGTCTGCATGACAACTGGTTCAACTGCATCCACTGATGAAAACTGTGAGACACACGTTTGTTGGCAAGGGATAAAGCCGTGACTTTAAAACTTTTTCACTAGTTTTTAATCAGTCGTCGAGTTTGAACTCTGCAGAAGAGTAAGAAACAGGGAGTTGACAATTTAAAAAAAATAAAAAAGGGAATGCAGACGTACAATCACCGGATCAAAGCCGCAAACTTAACATTTACACAAAGTGTTCAAACAGAAGTTGAGATTAGACTCCGAAAAAGGTGTGTGTGTGTGTGTGTGTGTGTGTGTGTGTGTGTGTGTGTGTGTGTGTGTGTGTGTGTGTGTGTGTGTGTGTGTGTGTGTGTGTGTGTGTGTGTGTGTGTGTGTGTGTGAACTCTGTTACCCTTCAGAGAGCATCTTTTTGATACGCTCCTTCTCAGAGGACAGGGTGATGTCGGCGCTCTGGCTGCGGAACAGCTTGTCCTCGGGTCCGTTCACACACATCACAGGAGGAGACTGGAGTTCGTCGGCGAGGTCCTGAGGGACACATCAGTAAATGAACACTCCTAACAGCACATCAGTGTAGCTCAACGCCAAATGTGTTATTCAGAGAGGAACTACTTTTAGACCTGAGAATCCAGATGTTTAATAACGTTAAATTGTAAAACAGAACTACTTTTAAAAATGCTTCCTATTTTCTATCTTCCAATTTCATCACGTGTTCTTTAAACGACTTTACAGGATTCACACGTTCAAACAACAGGGAAAGACTCACCTGTGAGAACTACAGAGCAAGTCCATCAGGAAGAAGAACAGACAAAGAAACATGTCAACACAAAGCACAACATACATTATGACCATGATACGGCGCTGTGTGATAAGTTGTACAGCACACTGATACTTAGCGAGAGTCACGTACAAAATGAATGACGCAGTTGGCAATGTTCTGCAGCTCCGGCTCCTCTGATGTGTTCATTTAATCGATACGGACGTGAGAGACACTTGGAATCTGCTCGGCTGTAGAATTTAAAGGAAATGGGCATGTTCTTCATGACCAGGCGGACGTAACTGATGGGAAATTAGTCTCCATTGATCAGAGGAGCCCCACGCTGACTACGTTTTTATTATTAGTGTGTTGGAGGCTTGTCGGCAGCAGCGGGTGGAGAGTGTGCGGATGAGGTGTGCTGCCGAGCGGCGAGGGATAATTTTACCATCGTCCTAGTTTTCCCTCACTTTCACTTCCCTCTGAGACAAGTGACCCAGCTCGTGTCTCTTATGCCTTTCTTTCCTTTCCCTCCGTCCCTGCTCCTTTTCAATCACTGAGAGCTGAGCCGCTGCAGAATCACACAGGTGCCTGCATCCAAACTTGGTGTCTCCTCTATCCTCAAATGCCCCTAAAAAAATTGCATTGCTGGATGTTTCATGACATTTACACTTTCTGCCGGACACCTGCGGAGGCTTGCTCTACTTTCACGTTCACGCTGTCTTTTCTAAAAGCTTTATTTGCCTCACCTGAGGAGCAGCGATGGTCAGTGCTGTGTTGGCCAGTTCTTTATCCTGCGACTTTTCACGAGCCAGACGAGCTGCATCTTTCACCTCCTTAAACTTATCTAAGAACTTTTCAAAAACAGGACAAGTGACAAGAAACGTGACAATGATACAGCAATTAACCACAGGAGAAGCACAGAATACGTGAAATAAGTATTTTCAGCGTGTTTTTCACCTCTGTTGTATAATTTACCTGGTGCAGCTGTTGCTCTGTAGCGAAACCCAGACCATACACAGTGTTGGCTCTGCTGTCAGCCCACTGCCCAAACTTCTGGGATGTCTTGGTGAACGTCATGCTGGGTGTAACGGTGCAGTTGATAATTGCCTGCAGATGCAGAGGTGACAACAGTGATCATACTCATAAAGTCGGTTTACCACATGTGAATGAAACAGAGGATTCTGGGAGTTCAGCAGCAAACACAAAAAACACACTCAACAAAAAGTTGAACCATGAATAAGCAGATCTATTTGTTTTTCTCTACAGATTAAAATGATCCTTGGAGTGAGAGGGTCAGAGAGAGGTTAACGCTCATGCATTTTCCTTCTTTAATCTTAATCTTTTTTATCCCAAATTCATAGGGGGTGCAACTCACACACTGTATTCTTTTTCATTTTCAAGTCTTGTGCAAGAAAGCAAAAGAAGTGTAAAGATAAAGAAATAGATTACCTAGGAATAAAACTTGTGTGATATTTTTAAATACAGTTCTGACAGGCATATTTTCCATTTTACATATCAAATGTATATTTCAAGAAAGCATATATGTTGTCCATCATAACCTTGAATTGAATAAATTAAATTAAAATTAAAATGTCACATTATTTACAATAAATGATCATTTTGCATCATTATTTGTTTTTGCATGTACAAAAATACACAGAAACAACTCCATGTTTCACATGTTTGCTGCAGAAGTGAAGAACACAGGAAAACATCTGCTCATTGAGACATATGTGAAATATTATTTCTCCACTGGGATTCCTGACAATCAGATGTTCAGACAAGCGCGTTCTCCCTCGAGACGTGTTTGTTCTTTAAAGAATGTTTTGAACATGATCCAAATCCAAAGCTTTGCCAGAGCACGAGCTCTTATTGTTCAGTGTGAGAGCAAAGGGCAACTTAAAATGGTATTTGTGCCCAAGAGACACAGAGCGCATCCGGCAGGTTCATCACCTCACTCTCAGGGAAGTGGATGAAGCCACCTCTCTCCCCCCTGAAAAATATTAGAACAGACCTATTTATAAACCTTTTGTACGTCATCTCCAGCGTTACAATAATGGGACTGATTTAAAACCCCAGAATTGCAGGGCAGTGGGAGCTTAGGAGGAGGCGTTTTCCCTCCTTCACTCCCGTCCAACAACTGATTACATGAACCCGGCGGTCTGCATTTCTACGCTTTGACATAACATGTTGGACGGTGGCGGCAGCAGTGAAGATTATTCTGGAGGCAGACACCAGTCCTGTCAGGATTGGGCTGCTGAGCGACCAGCCGCCCCCCCGCGCTGCCTGCGGGGAGGCAGAAATGTGGGTCAGACCAGAGGTGCTAAGAAGAGATCAGATAGACCACCACCACCCCCTCCCTCCACTCCACTGCTTGACGGGGCCTGTTCCTCATAATCTATATCCACAGGCCTGCTGAGTTGTTGACACCCACTGGGCTTTGGCTTTGTTGCGTATTTCTCAACCTCAGAGGTTTTATGATTTTTTTTTACCTTCGGCTTTTGTCACAAATACTGAAAAGCTTGTTTTGATGCCAAGGCCGTCAGCTTCACTGGATTCAAAGTGTGTAGCTTTGAGTAAATCCCTCAGAAATATGTGTCTGATTATGAAAGATCCATCGTTTACATGTGACTTCGGAGCGACCAAATTCTGGATCTATATCTGGCGTTTATTTGAAAACTCTGGCCTTGTTTTTTCCCTCTCACCTTGGTCCCGCCCACGCTGATGATGCGGTAGACGTTCCGGTTGGCGTCGTAGAAGAAGGACACGGTGACGGCATGTTTGCTGGCAGGGATCCAGTTCCTCTTGGTGGTGGGGTCGATTTGGAAAACATGGGCCCGGGCGCTGAAGATCGGCTGCTCCCTGGAGGAGGAAACACAGGAGAAATGATGAGAGGAAAATGTTATTGTGATAATATTATGTGTCCTGCTTTTGCTTAAAAGGTAAATCCTTGATGGTTTTCATAATGAGACATCTCTGTGTGTCACTCTGCCATCCAAGGATAATGTTGGAATGGTCCTTTGGCTCGTTCTCCTTCACTGTTTCCTGCGTCATTCACCAGCCATATACAGGCTGAGACTGACGCTGAGGACTAAAAGCTCTGAACCCTCTCCCCAGTCGTTCACCCTCCGCCCTCTGCTCTTCTCCTGGCAGTGTTTTGCAGGGATGTCTCCTGGATACAAGGTAAATAAAGCAACAACGTCTCCAGTGCAGGGAGGTGGTTTAGCCACAGTCATGTGGTTTAAATAGCAAGACTGCTAAAGGTCTTGCTCTCCTTTTAACTCCCTTCTTCCTCTCCAGATGGAGTCCAGAAAGCAGATTTCCCCAGTGTGTATCCCCACACTGTGTTGAGATGTTGTGTTAATCTAAGAATGCAACCAAATCTCACTGCTGAATGTTTGACCTGATTATGGTGCCGAAAGAAAAGTCAAATAGTTAATCCTATTTATTTTAACATCAATGTATGTGCCAAAAGTCCACCATCCACCCAGTCACCTTTAAACGGTCACCTTTTAATCCTGGTTAGAATCCCAGTTTGCCCAGTGTCTCTCTCTTTGGAATTTGTATGTTCTTCTTGTGTTTATGTGGGTTTTCTCCAGCTACACTGGCTTCCTACCACAGTCCAAACAAATAGAGACTCTAAACTGCCTCTTCCTGTTCTTCGTCTTCTATGGTGTATTGTGAATTGCTGTGGCTGTTCCCAGTAGAACTGTATGATTTTGGCCAGTCACTGTACAATTATATCTGACCCCATTAGTGGCACACAAATCCAGGAACAGGTCTTCTGGAGATGGTGACAAAAAGGAACATCATATGGACTCGTGCACGCACAGTGCGATTGTGAAGACGTTGATATGAACAGTGGCATTTCGACAGCACTCCAGTCTGATAGTAACCTGCGCTGTAAGTCTCGTCACTTCAGAGTTATCCTGTTGTTGTCAGTGGATCTGCCGCTTAGTTTCAAACACTGACCTGAGACGAGAGTGAGATTTGATCTCTGACCTTCTAGCGACATAATTCAACTGTCATCATGGAAGACATTATGTTTGTGTTATGTAGACTTGTTACGTTTCTGCCTGATTGTGAATTTGACTTTTAGAGATTACTTTTGAAACTGATGAAAGTGAAGATGTCCCCAGTTTATACTGTAGGTACTATGTCAAATATTTGAGGCAGTGGTGCATCCAAGACTTTTCTAAATCAGGGGCTATAAAGGGGCCACAGTTTATACAGAGGGGCCAATCCCACAAGGCAAAGTGTTTTGGCCTAGATTTGGCCCCCACTGTCATCCGGCCCACATATTTGGGTAATATGTTCCTGTTTGCCAGATCCGGGCCACAAGTAAGCCACAGCAATACCCCATACCAAATTTATGTTGCATTATTTGGGCCATAGTCACCATTTACCACATGGGCCACTTTAGGTTCACATCCAGATTACACCTCACCTAGATCACAGCAAGTTTATATTTGGGCCACATTTTCTATTTTACAAGAAGGCCACACACGCCACATTCATTACCTGAAGTGGCCACACGTCCGTATGCTGTCTGACACTCATGATCAACCAGGAATCAAACCTGCAACCCCCCTGAGGTGGAGTTAGGAGCTTCACACAGTCAGGACCACATGTTGGAACAGAGAATAACAGGCTGCAAGTGTGTGTGTATCTGTCAACACTTGTTTCCTTACTGTGTGTGAAAATAGTTGTTGAGACACTCATGTTGTGTGTGTGTGTGTGTGTGTGTGTGTGTGTGTGTGTGTGTGTGTGTGTGTGTGTGTGTGTGTGTGTGTGTAACTGGACAGCAGTCAATCACTTCTCAAGGTTGTTTTGAAAGCTATTATTGTAAGTCGCTTTGGATAAAGGCGTCAGCTAAAGGATATGTAATATGTAATGTTGCCCGACCTTCATCCTCAGCAGATGGAGGTGGCCTCCAGGGCTTATGGGGGCGTCTAAGTCTAACAAAGCCTGAGAGTGATTGGACGGCACCTCAGGATGAATAACCCCACTAATAACAACCACAATATCCACAATCTGCTTCACCCAGTTCCTCCAGTCGCCCCCTGATTTCTGATGAGATGCTTGCAAGCTTGTGTTATTTCTTTCAGTTGGTGCAGATGTTCCACTTCTGCTGTTGCTAAAGGAAAAGAAGTAGCTGCTTGTAACTTGTATAGTTTTTAACTAATCTGTGTAAAAGGCAGCAGTGCAACAAGGTCTGATTTCAGTCAGCAGCCCACACATACATTAATGCTCTGCATCTCTGCCCATCTTTTTCACTTGCAGCTCCAGTTAAAGAATCATGATGTCTGGAACAGTTTACCTCTTCATATCAGAACTGATCAGACCCTACAACCATTTAAAACACAGGTTCTTCTCACTGGATTTCAATTTGAGACCTTGGTTTCATTTGCTATTGTGTAATATTCAAATTCTCAAATATGAATGTTATTTGTTCTCTGTTTTTATCTGTATTTCTATATTTATCTATTATCCTATTTTAATCCTGGTCAGTACTTTGGTCCTGTGCTGTTTTTTTTAATTTGCTATACGAATAAGCTTTGACTTGACTTTGACTTGACATCCTCAGCACGGTCATGACTGGGAATTACAGATCAAATATTCTGAAAACTCTGATAGTTTCACAGAATAATAATGGTGTTAATTTATCAGACTAAAGTCTATTAATCAACATTAATTAGATTCTGCAAGGATTCAGAAGAATCTGTGCTCATATAAACGTGAAGAAGAAACCGGAACGTTGCTCCAGAGGACTGACCCTCAACCAGTTTCCACACCCTGCATTGCAGCATTACTACAATTACTATATACATATATATCACAATATAGAAGTTTCTCTTGTATTGAAATCTAGATAAGGGTTTTGTAAGGTGAATGTGGACTGCAGTTTTATACATATACTTTTTATTTTATTGCTGTGTTACTGTTGTTTTATCCTCTTGTGAAGCAGTTTGTAACTAATGGTCTAGTTTAGTAATTTGATCTTGTTTTATTTGCTCTTGTTTTTACTCTTTTCTCATCTGTTACATTTTATTTCTGTATCTTGCTTTTAAATTATTACTTTTTGCTTTTTAACAGTTTCCCTTGAAGCTGTTTTGAAAATGTGCTAATAGATAGTTTATTATTATTATACAAATAAAGCTTATAATAATCATGATTATATATCAAGGTCACATGTAGAACAAATCTGTGAGATGTTCTTACCTTTCTCTGTGGTGAGGAAACATCTTACAAGGTGACTGAGACTTCTCTTCTAGAAAAACAGAAAAAGTTGATTTATTAACTCAACAAATAATAGAGGAATTGTTATTAAAAGATTTCCTTGTAAAAGACCAGCTAATTAAATGCACTGACCCAGACACACTCACCCCATGTCGGTGTTAGAACCCTGTTGCGTCTGTTATCCGTCAGTAACTCCACACTCAAGCTGCTGTTTCACTGTGACGCTGCAGACGCTTCGCTCCGGAGGATTTCACAGCCAACAGCCGCGCACAGACTCCTGCAGGCGGCCAAGTGTCGGCGCCGTCCCGCCGGTGACCGGGGTCCGCCGGAGAGTCACAGCCCGGCGGAGGAGGAGGAGGCGGAGCGGCTGACCTGGATGACCGCGGTCCCGGCTGTGTCCATCCCGGAGAGAAGAGACGCAACAGCTGCTCCTTCCTCCCTCTTCTCTTTGTCTTTCCTCCTGGTACAGCTCCCTCTCTCTCCCTCGCTCTCTTTCTGAGCCTCCTCAGCTCCTCATCCAGCCGCCTGATCGCGCTCAGCAGCGGGACACAGCCGACGGTCGAGTACCACCTGCTGGCTCCAGAGGTTCCGAGCAGCCGCTACAGCTGCAGGAGGCGGAGGAGGAGCGGGGGGGGAAACGGTGTCAGTCTGCCCGCAGCCAACCAGCCTCCGTGTGCATGTGTGCATTGACCGCAGGACCGGATCTTATAGGTCTGCGAAGGGGCTGCCAGCTCCGCGGCTTAATGAAAACATCGTCCCGGAGGAGAAGTCATGACCTAAAAAGACTGATCCAGAGTCATCCTACAGCTCAGACAGGGCCTATAGCTGCACCAGACTGACATTTAGATCAGCAGACATCTCTAGAACTGCAGTCATAGTTCTGTCCCGTGGAAAGTGGAAGCGAGGGAATATATTCTTAGAGATAAAAACCTGTTGTTTTCTGGTCTCCATGGAGCTGTAACTTTAAAACTTCTCTCATGGTTTGAGTTAAAGGCTCAGAGACGTAATAATACCATTTTAACAGATAAGAAAATGATTAGGGAGGAAAAATGCCTGAAATTATTACAAAATTGCACAGAACCACTTTGTTTTTCTTCTTTCCTACAACATGAATCATCTCTCAGGGTTATCCTGTGACCCTTTAGAGGAGGTCGACCCAGGCACTGGACTGAAGAATTCCACTAACTTTAAAATAGCAGCTTCAAAATTAGTTTGAAGGCTTTCACTCCCACTTCTCACTCTGAACGCTCATTCCTGCTCTATGTTACTACGATAGGTACGATCTCCTGTGAGAAGCGTGTCACTGACTGATAGTCGCAGCTTTAATTTGCAGAGTCAAGTCGTGCAAGTTCAAGAGAAATGCTGAACTGTAGATCATTTCAAAAGACTTAGAGTCCTTAAAAACCAGAGTTTAAGAAGTTAAAAACACGCAAAAAGAAGCAAACTTTAATTTCCCAACATTATCCACAGGAGAATTTTTTTTTTGAGTAATATTTTCTTACTAGAAACATAAATTAGTGGGCGGACAGGTTCGGCCATGTGGCCAACACAAAACGTCTTCATTTACAGTTCAGGCCAAATCAATAAGCCAAAATTATCAGGGCAAAGAAAATCTGAATAGCAGAGACTCAAAGAGTTACCCTCGAGTCACAGTACATGCAGAAATATGTGTTAATGAAGGATGAGGTGGTCACAGGCAGATGTGATGCATGACATCTTAAAGGCAGATACTGATAGTTATCTCATCCATGTACCAGAGTAAATAGATGATCTACAGCTCCACAGATAAGGGGGGGGGGGGGGGGGGGGTGGGCGGGGGGGTTTACATATGAATCGTTTTTTCTGTACAGGAAGGGGATGTATCATCATTGCACATTGGAAACAAACTGACCTGAGTTTGTTACAAATATATTATTAAAAAACAATAAAATTAAATAAATTAAAATAACCTAAAAGTGACTTGTTTGCAGAAACGCATTCAGATCGTTGTGGTTGCCTTCTGTCTATATTGCAGCCTGAGGAGGAGCTTAGGTTCTCTCTGCAACCCACAGATGAAACAACCGTGATGGGTCATTGTAGAATCGTTCATGACAAACAGCTGCACTGACAGTGAGGTGGTGTTAGTGTCACACACACTTTCATGATGTGCAAATAAAAGCCCTTTAGATCACCAGAAAAGCAAAGGCTTTACATAGTCAAATTTAGAGCTACTGATTAAATACAAGCTACATGAAAACTTCACGTGTCTATCTAGAGCAAGTGAAACACAAACATAGAGCTGAAACTAAAGACACTAATGTTTACTAAACTAACTGTTCTTCACATGACCTGCTCTTTGTAACTCTTTCACTCTTCTATGAGCTCAAAACTTCAGGACACCAAACTAACAAACACGAAAACACGAGTCATTCTCTGGACTAGGTCCAACCTACATATACATTACACATAGGTCATCATTGCTTAATTTAAAGATGTCTTCAAGACAGATTTTACAGTGTGTGGACAACATATAACTTATATAATGTTATCAGTTAAAATACATCTCAAAATATCCTTCACCAAAATCCAAGTTTCTCTTTGACACTTTGTTCTCAGATGGGGGCTTAGAAGTTTTCACAAGTCTTAGTAGTGAGGAGTCGTAGAGAGACTCCACTATAGGCATGAAAACACAAGCTCATGATTTCTCCTATATAAAAGTTCTCGTTTCTCTTGTCACTGAAATAATTAGCTTCTTTAATTGCACATATAATAGTTAATTGTGAGCATGTTTTAGGGCAAAGGTGTTTGGGGAGTACCTCCCTCTTGATCTGGCTTTTTTGATGCTTTTAGCTGCCGTGAAATTGCTCAAGATGATCCCTACCTGCTGGTTTCAGGGAGACTGACTGCTTCATTCTCTTATAAGCTGGTTATGGTGCTTTTCACTCTCTTGCACTACAATAAAGAAACATTTAGAAGAACAAAAACAACATTGTCTCCCTCTCTGCAGATCTTTGGACTCATCGACGTCCTCAGATCTGGAGACAAAGATGTTTGTTTTTTTTGCGTTTACATTTTTTAAGAGCTAATTCCACCACATGTTCTTTACAGACCACCTCGAGAAAGACCTGCCTTGTAAGACGGCCGACGACAATAGCTTACGTCACTGAAAAACCTCAATGAAAACAGCTTGTATTTAGAAAACTTTCCAACTCAAAGCTGAGAAAGTAAAGCGAACGATCCACGGCTGCTGTGTAATCCTCAAATAATCATTCCAGCTCTTTGAGGCACAACACCACAAGCGCTTTAGAGTTCACTCCTACAGCCAAACAGCGTTTTGACACTCGTCTCTCCTGGATGCTTAGATGTGATCAAATGCAGAGCCTCGATTCAAGCTTTGAGTTTAAAAAAGTTGCCATGTCAACTGCTTCAAGAGTTGTGTCCCCCTTTTTTCTCTCCAAGTCACAGAGGACATCCTGTTGGGTTAGCTTGGAGAACTTTTGTGTGAGACACCTCTTCTTCTCCATCTTTCTCAGCTTCTGGAGCAAGAATCCCAACCACACCGCCCGGAGACGCCAGAGGGTTCAGGGGCACAAGAGGGACAAGATGACACAGTTGTCCTTCTCCCCTCTCCAGCATTGATCGGACCTTCCGTCCCTCCTTGGCCTGTCCAAGGTCTCGCCTCTCCAACTGTGCTGCTCCAACGACGACAAGCTTTTCTCCCTCGCCATGTCTTCGCACGTGAGCAGCAGTGTCTTCTCTCCTCCACCTGCCTCCCGCTCTGGTCTCTTGCTCTCTTCCTGTCCAGCTCTACTCCCATGTTGTTTGCTCTCACTCTTGTGATTGGTTGGTTTCTCACGGTCTCTCTCCTGTTACTTTCACACAGTGGTGCTTCGGTTGTAGCAGTGGAAAACGGGTATCCATGTTTGTTCTTTTTTGTTATTACCCAGATTAAAATACCGATGAACTAAGCTTCACACAGGCCTAGCTCCTTTCCAGCAACCTGTGGGAAAATGACAAATAAATACATTTATTAACAAATGCTCATTTTCAAAAATACATATTCATTCATATCATTTATAAATCAGTTTTGGCCGGTGGTAATGCTTTCTTTCTGAAACTTTAAAAGTAACCTGCAGTAATTGAGCTGCAACAAGTAAAGACCGGCTGCTGGACTCAGTCCATAGAAACCTGAACCCTCATGTAATTTCATGTAATTCTCAGAAGGAAAATAAATGGAATTGGACAGAATATTTCTTTTACTTTCTGTGAGTCAGCTGAGTCCACAGTGGAATTTCTTACAGTCTAGTACTGGGACAGTCCAGTCACACCACCGTGTTGGTAGGCCCGCTCCCCCTGGTAGGTGGAGTCCTGGGACAGAGCCACATCAATCTGGGACTTGAACTCGTCTCCTAGGTAACTGTCCTATAACAGGATAAACAGAGACAGACCAGTCAACAGTTATTCCCTCACTTCTTTCCAGGCAGAAAAAGGAGTAAGTGGCTAAGGACACGATGAAGTCTGTACTTGAGGAGGAAAACTGGACAAGACGTTGGAATATATGTGCAGACAGCTATGGCATTACAAAATAAATGCTGTGAATAAACAGCTAGCCTCTTTAAGTACAACTAGTTATTAGAACATAAAACCTCTTGAATGCTGAATTTGTATTTAACGTTTCTCTCTTATAAAGGAAAACAAACCTGGGAGAGTTCAGGCTGTGAGAGCCCGGGCTGACTCATCTGTGACGGCTGGCTCATGTTGATGTAGCCCTGCGTCAGAGGACCCTGGGAGAAGGACTGGGAGCCCAGGTCCTGACTGGCCTGGCTGCCGCTCATATGTCCTCCATGCCCACGGTCCGTTCCTCCATTCCCTCCACCGTGGTTTCCCATGTTGCCACGGTTTCTTTGACGGCCACCTCGAGTCCCGCCTCCACCTCCACTGCCTGCCCTCCCCTTCATACCTCCACCACGACCTGGACGACAATGAAGTCAGGTAGCACAGTTTAGACAGGTGCAAGCACTATGCAGTTAGCAGTTAGCTCTAACAGTTGTATCTGTCTCACCTCCCGTGGGCCCATTGGCCTGCCCCATGTATCCAGAGGGAGGTATAGGGGGCATCACCAGGTTGAAGGGGATAGGGATGTTCATTGAGGTCATGGGATTGGAGCCTGTGCCAATCATACCGATCTGGTCATGGGTCTGAAAATACATGTTGGACATGCGTCCTGCAGCGGAAAGAAGTACACGTTAAATCTACTTTCCTTTAAATTATTTGACTGTGTGCAGAGCTTGTATTTACATTAGTGTGCTCATGGCTCTTTTTTTGTATTTAAAATTCTTTACTAAATACATTGACTCTGTTCACAAATACATTGACTCTGTTCACAAAGTAAATATTTCCTTTATCTTTCAGAATGAATAAGAAACATTCTAACATTTGAGATCAGAATAAGTTTGTTTTTTCAGAATGACTCACCATTGCTGCTGCGGTCATAAACAGATCCAGGAATGAGGGCCTCCCTGGCATCATACATGGCTGTGCTCATAAATCGACCCCCCTGAAAAACAAACAGGACAGGAAACGTTATTTAGTGTTTTTAGCCCGCAGCTCATTAATTCTTGCATGTAAACTTAAGTTTTCTTTTAACTGCTCATTCTAGGTGCAGAGGTAAAAAAAAGACTCATGACCAAGTTAAGAAACCCTGATTTCAGCGTTCTATATGATTCATATACAGACAGATTCATGTATTAAACTCACAGGGTTGATGGTGTTGACCAGCTTTCGTGGCTTGCTGAACTGCATGAGGCTCTCCCTCAGGTTGTTGAGGGGGCCTTCCACCAGGACCTTCTGCTCCTTGTAGTAGTTCAGCAGGTGGTTCCACAGGGGCTGCTTGGACAGGGCCTTAGGGTTTCCCACAATGATCACACCATACCTATGTGACAGAAGCAGATGACGATTAATAACAAAGACATCACGATTAAGAGTAAAGTTAATATCAGTATTTCACTTCGTGTTGTGCTACCTGGCTCTGGTGAGTGCCACATTTAGACGTCTGGGATCATTAAGGAAGCCAATGCCTTGGTGCTCATTGGCTCTCACACAGGACAGGATGATGAAGTCTTTCTCTCTGCCTTGAAACGCGTCCACACTGGCTATCTCCACCTCCTAAAGAATGAAGAGAAATTAGTGGGAAAAAACTGACCGATGTTTTAGGACAATTCGTTTACTAACTGTGAGACATAATGTGATTGTGCTTTCCTTACAAATGTGAGACTGTTTGAGGTAAATGGCTACAGACTTAAGGTTCTGGAATCATTTCTGCCTCCTCTTTCCTCTTAGTCTAAGCTTAACTTAACCGTTTTTCTCTGGAAAATGTCCAGAAAGTTAGGTGTGGACATCTGCAGTTTGCCTTTCACAAATGAAGAATGCAGCAGGAGATTATCTGGGTCCACCAAATGTCCAGAGCAACTGACTCTTGACTGTTGCTCTCACACACAGCCCCTCTGGAAAATGTCAGGAAAATGTCTGGAATTCAGTGCATGTCTTAAAGCAGCTTTGTTGTATTTCATTTAAAATGGTGGTGATACATTTGACACTTCTGTTCAAGTTCTCAAGTCAGTATTTAAAATGCAAAGAATAAACCACTGTACCTGATAGAGCTTGGTATGGAGGGAGCCACTGAACTGCATGTATTGGACCAGGTAGGACCTCTGGCCCTCATACGGAGTAATGATGCCAATCTGATCAGGTTTTGCTCCAGCCTTCAGCAACCTCGTGGTTATTTTCTCCACGTTGGCTGCCTCTGTCCTGCATGAACAAGAGCCCTCATTTTATGACATGTTATGGACATGAGGTATGTGCATAATAGTAGTGTGATGTATATCTAAACATCTAAGGAATGTTTATTGCCTATAGTGGCTGTCTGTGTATTAGAGAAATGTTAACATGGTTCTCAAACTGACACCTGACTCAAACAGAGAATAAGAACATATGTGATTTTCAGATACAATCCTTTGAGATTGGAGGATAAACATATGGGATCAATATTAGGATCAAGAAATGTATACCTGTTCAGATATGATGTTCCAGAGCTGGCAATCTCCTCTTGGCCTTGTGTGACGTAAAAGAACATCGGCTTGTCAGGCTGCGGCCACTGAAAGTCAAAGCCTTTCTTCACACGGTCCGCTGTAGGAAAAACAACCAAACACATGTGACTCAATACTGGAGGACGTACAGTGAAGTACAGTAAATAACTTGTTTCCCAAATGACAGCAGGCATTGTGGGCCACTGTGTTATGTCTGCTTAAATTAAATCCATTAAAAGAAGATGAAGAACTTGTATAATCATAAGAACTGTGACTAAGAGTAGGGTAAATACAGTATAAGATCTGACAGGGTCCCAAGTCCCTTTTATATCAGTCTGTGTGAAGTGAGCAGTAAAGAACAAGTGAAAGAACATTTAGCTGTATTCTGAAGCTTTGGCAGGAGTTTTGAGGGGCAACTCACCAGCAGTGACTCCGTTCTGCAGAGAGCCTTCATAGAAGATGTTCGAGGGGAAGGCGCTGAGGGCTGGGTGCATGCGGTACTGGACCTGCAGACGAATTGGTCGGATCCCCAGAACTACCAGACGCTCAAACAGAGACTGGGACAGACCTGCTTTAGCTGCCTTCTTACACATCACCACAGGACCCAGCTGGCAGTGATCCCCCACCAAAATCAACTACGGAAAAAACAACAGATGATTACAAAGTTAAGAGGATAAGTCACAATAAAACCAAAGACCTGTGGATTGACAGCACTTGAAGCAGATAGCTGATGCCATTGAATGATTCACGTGTGTTTGCACTCATGAGTCTCCAACCTGCTTGGCCCCCAGGACGACAGGCACCATGCATTCTGGTTCAGTGGCCTGGGTGCTCTCATCAATCAGGATTGAGCGGAACTGCATCTTAGCCAGACGAGGATCCCCCGCCCCAACGCAGGTACAACAAATCACATCAGCATTCTGGGAGAGAGAGGGATTAAAGCAGACTTGTTCATGTCCATTTTTTTTCAGTTTTATGGTAAAACTAATACCATGGCATGTCGGATTAGCATAAGAATGATTGGGCACTTGATAGTAACTGTTAAATCTAAGCTGGTGTACATAGTGGTGTCTAGCACTGTCAAAAACAGGAAATGATTTGGTAGGGCTTCAGCACGAGCAGTTTTCATACCATAAGCAGCTCCCTCTCCGCGGTACGTCTCAGAGCTCGGTAGCGCTTTTCGTCTGAGGATGACAGCTCACCAGTTTCGTCCTTCAGCTGTTGCAGCTTCTGAAGCTCTGGCATACTGCAGGTTTGAAATCAGACATCATCAACGTTTTGTGCTTGAGAGCAATGACTAGTATTTGTATTGCAAGTATTACTTAAAGGTCTGAAATAAACATAGGCCACCAGTGATGGTATTTGTACTTCCCATGTTTCAGTTTATTACTACACAATATCATCCCAATCTCAAGCCACTGCTTCTCTCTCAGGGGTTCATGGTAAAAATGTCCTACATAAGTTGTAAATTATTATTGGGAGAACTGGTACTTAACTAACCAATGAAAGGTCAGTTATGTGTTACCTGTCCATGTTGCGGGTCTGGTTGTGCAAAGCCAGGAAGGAGACAGGCGAGTCAATGGCTTCTCTGCTCTTGGCACACAGCCTCACCACCTTGAGTCCTGTCTGGTGGATCTTCTCTGTCAGCTGGTCAACAGCAATGTTGCTGGGAGCACATACTAGCACTGGCCTAAAGAGAGAGAGATGACGTGCATGTTTATTTGCATATACAGCAGGGAAGTGAGATCTGATCATATGTGGTCACTTGAGACACATGAGGACATTCTAGTGCCAGATGTGAACTGATGATAATAAAAATGTCCATTTGTGACAGGATCACCAAAGGCTGATGTCAACATCAGGTCTGAACTGGGCCAGATGCTAAAAATAACCAGATACAAAAAAAGGATTGAAACCATTCACTCAGTGTGGCTCTTACCCGTTACCCTGTCTAGCCAGGTGGTAGACAATGGTGGCAGAGGTTACTGTCTTCCCTGTGCCGGGAGGTCCCTGGATCAGACTGAGGGGGCGCTGCAGCACTGTCTTCACAGCATACACCTGTATAACAACAAACCATAATGATGTTACTGAAAAACGAAAAGGTTTGATACACTAAAAACTATTTAAAAAGGCCACTATATAGTACAAGGGTTTAGCCTGAAAAAGCTTTATGAGATATGACTGACATTAATCCTAAAACTCTGAATTATCTCCTTCACGTTTGTGTTTTCTGTAATTTGTCTGATGATACTTTACCAAAGTATATCAAGGAAACAAATCTGTGGTTGTTTTTCTAACTTACCTGGGAGTGGTTGAGATCAGGCAGGCCTTGAGCGGTGAAGCGTTTGGGCAGCTGACACTTGATGACCACATCTTCTACCTCGTGCCCCAGCAGTTTGTGGTAGATGTAACCAGACACTGAAGTCTCATCCACAGCAAACGTCTTCAGGGCACTCTGCATCCTGGATGAGGGAAAGGTGGGAATATTGAGAGAGGATTAAGTGGATTTTAAAAACAAGACCCATCATTGAGTGGAAACATTTTCAAAATTACTCAGTCACTAACTGAATCAATGTTTTAGGACTAATAGAGGAAAGATCTCAACTGGGCCCCAAGATGTTAGGGACACACACCCAGGTCTGATCACCCTGTGGGGGGCCTGCAAACATCTGCTAACATAAACTTGTGGTTGAAGTGCAGTACACCTTCAAAAGGGATATTCTCCATATTGTTCTATGTTCTAAAATACTTTGTCAAGGGACTGTGTCATTACCAGTTGTGCAAAGCATAAAATATGTGGCAAACTAAATCACTCCGTGCCGAAAAGCTTAAAACGAGACTTAATACATGAAATGCAAGGACTTCTTGGGAACATTTGTGTATTTTGTATGTGTATATTAATGTATATATGTATGTATATTTTGACCTCTGCTTTAAACAAGTGGCGGACTAACCTTAACCTTTAAACTCTGACTTGAAAATATACATTTCAGACAACAGTTTACCTTCATTTGAGAAGAGATTAACAGAGCAAAATAGAGTCTGTTTTGATAAATGATAAATGGCAGGTGTCACAACAAAAAACATCAGTGTGTGTCATTTTCCTCTAAATACCTGTCAAAGGAAGTGGACTTCCACACAAAGTCGACCTGGAAGTTGTGTGGGATCTCCACAGGAGCCCCGGCACTGCTTCTTAACTCAATGGCGATCTCGTCACCATAGTCTGATAAAGTAACTCAAGGAAATATTGGCCTTTGTATATACGTACTGTATGTACTTATTATCATATCTGTGGCAACTGCTTTGACAGTATGTTAACTGTCCTTTCTTTATTCACGATTTGAAGTCAGATAAAAGATGTTATCAGTAATATTTTACTGATAACTCCTCTGTTACCTGCTGCAGACATTTCAAGCTTTATAAAACGGATAACATCTCTGCACAAGGTTTTGTTTCATCAAAACAAAGGTGAACTTCAGGGCAACATTAATAAATAGCAAGTTTGGTTGAATGAACTAACAACTGTCTAGATATGCAGCCTCATTTCATGTTGCTGAAGATCTGTATCAGTAAAGTTAAATGTGTTTAGCTGTATGAGAAATCTACATATAAAATGTACTTTTTAAAAAGAACGAATCGTACTGTGGAGAGAGAACAACCAAGTTTGCCAATGTTTTTGTAGTTTTCTGCCGCTGCCACTAGATGCTACCAAAGACCCATATGTCAGTGTTGAGACATTTACCTTCATTAATGATGAATTAAAAATTAATCAAGCTGCAAACTTTGGCTGAAGTGATAAATGCGTGAATAACAGGTAAAATGTTAGACATAGTTTGTCTATTGTAACAGTCATAAGGATACTATCAGGGACTTTGATGACGTGTCCAATGCCTTTCCATGGAGGACCCAGATCTCCTTTGTACCTCAGGCAAATTTCATCTCCCTGCATCAGTCGCATATCTAGAGGACAGTATACATGAAAACAATCACTTTGCTAAATATACACCTCGACATAAGGTAAAGGAACCTCAAAAGGTTAGTTTTACTAGGACTCAAGGCTCAGAACGTGTTGAAGGTCATTGCATCTGATGTGATCCATCACAAGATGGTCTATAGTTAAATGATTATCAATATACATTTGTTGTCAATTATAGATCATTTTATTGGAATAACATGCAAATGTTTACTTAGACAAAGTGAAGCAAAACGATTCAGTACCTGAGTCTGTCTTGGGAAGAGTGAAATATGCAATTCTCTTTTTATTCAGTCCCAAGTCCCATCTGACTGTAATGTTGTCTTGAGTCTGTTAAGAAGCAACATACAAAAATATATGTATTACTTAAGCAGAAACCAGATTGAGGTTAAAACTATGAAAATGAATAAGGTTGAATAATTGCTGAAACATTGGCACAATAGAAAAAAGTATTAGTGATTAAACTAAATTAAACTACTACTGAAACAATTTGTTGATTAAAGGATAATTTGATCTACATATTATTAATCATTTACTGATTTGACAAACACTGAATCATGTAAATACAATGTTACAACAAAAAAAACCTGTATTTGAAAGTTTTTGTTTACCTGGGACTCTTTGAGTTTCTTGTCGTAGTCAGCTTCCAGCTTCACTAGAGGACCAAAGATGTTCTGGTATTGATAAGCATCCTCATAGCGGAGCAGCACGTGCTGCGGCTCCTCGTCCACACCGGGCTTCTCCAGGTCCTCCAGGGTCGCCGTGGGATTTTCCTGCCCGGGAGGAAATGGAGGAAGGAAGGAGAGAAGAAAGGAAACAAGGAAGAAAGGAAAGAAGAAAATAAGGGTGGACAGACAAAAGGAAGGAATGGAGGAAGGAAGGAATGAATGAAGGAAAATTCCAATCTGAACTTAGAACAGGAAACTACAGATAATAGCACCACAAGAATGAAACAGGCAATGAAACTGAGCAGTAAGAAACAACTCAGCTGTATGAGTATATCTGGTCAACTGCATAGATAAGCCCAACCCATGATGAAATGTAAGTTATGTGGGTTTAGAGTATTTACATAGTAAAATGACGAGTGGGTGTGTACAAAGACAGTTGTATTGACTGTACCTTCCAGAGTTCCTCCAGCTTGTTGATCTGCTGGGCGGTGATCTGACGAGCCCTGAGCTGCTCCTGCTCTGAGGGGATTTTGACGAGCCAGGACAGGAAGCAGCGGTCCTGGATGAGAGGCTGCCACTGTGAGCTGTCCCAGTTGATGTCTTTCAGGCTGCTCTGGCTGGCACATGGCTGCCTGTGTTACAACCAGAGCAAAAATGTCAAATGTAAATGTGAAACTCTTTGACTGACTCCATCAGCAGGGAAATCAGAGTGCACAGTCTGCTGCGTAAACGTGCCCTCACCTGCACAGCAACACCACTACTGAATCAGCCTTGGCGGGGATGAAGCCCAGCAGGAAGACGTTGCGACAGCCACAGTTGTAACACTCCAGTACCGTTTCCCCTAGAGGTCCATCTTTATGCAGGGTCACCTCCTTGGACTTTGCTCTCACCAGGTGGTTTACAATGTGGCTGAAAGTGAAGAGAGTGATAATTAATGTCCCTGCTGGAGGAAACGCTAAAGACTACAGTCCTATATACAGGGAGGGTGTACACACTAGCAATTCTTCCATACACCTAAAGTAGGATCAACATATAGAGGAAACCTCGAAGCAGCAATGAGTTGAACTAATAAAAACTTATGAAGAGACAATAATCAGCTAAAATGACTATAAGTGATTGTAACTACATTCACATCATCACCAACATTGTTACCATCTGTTACTTTGTCTAATCTGAAAAAAATACAAAGTATCATTCTGATTTATTATAGGGTTGGTCCAGTTTTGAGTCAGTTTGATTTTATATATATATATATATATATATATATATATATTTAAAAAAAACATTAATAGTTCAAAGACAAATATTTTGGACTTTAATTGCTCATTTAATGATTATCTTCTGTGTCAGGAGGGGACTCCACTGACAGAAACGTTTTTCTTTGTAATGGACATATTGCTAACCTGAACTGTATATATATTATACATATCATATATATATATTATGCATCATATAGAAGTTATATATCAGAAAGAAATGCTATTACAGTAAATGTGTACTTTGCTGTATCTTACCTGCCAGATGTGTTTCCACGACCATTACAAAACCACTTCTTGCTGGTGTTGCAGTAAACCACACAGGCTGGATCATGAATCCCACAGTAACTACAACAGAGGAGAAATTAAAACATGACCTTTAGACTATCAACAAGTTAAAAATCATATAAATCTTGATAAACTCTCAAAGCAGACAGCAAATATACTGCAGGATATCTCATGTCATAAACATATAATTTATTAATGAAACTAAAATAAAAAAGAGAAGCAGTTATTCATCTTGTAGCAGATTTATACGTCTCTGAAGTGACAGCACATGCTGAATAATTTGAATTTTCTTTTTCAAATTATAAAAACTAATTTTTTAAAAGTGACTTACAGTAGCTTTGTAGTAATGGAAAGTGCTCAGCAAACTTTCAGTGTTGTGAGAATTTGACTTAAAATTTAAATATGAAACAAATTTAAACAGTATGTTGCTATATCAAAGTTTATATAAAAATAATTCTCTGCTCACTGAGAAACAGAGAGGGTCTGGTCAGACAAACTCAGCAGGACTTCTGGCAGAGCTAAACTAATATCTGACAGCTTGTCAGTGTGATAGCATATGAACTGTGTGTATGACAACAGCAGCACTGCTTTGCATGACACAACACAAATATTGATTATCATCATTGACATTAGACATGATTCAAGATGACCTGATAAATTGAGTATAGATTGTTCAGTTTGTTTAGATGAGCTTCTTCTGTGTCCTCAGCCTGGGCCCCTCCCCATTTATGCTTTTGCCTTCTTATTATCTGTATTTTACTCTTTTGGGCAAATATTCCAAAAACGCTTGCTACTCCGATAGAAAATGAATGGCCAACATGGACAAAAACCAGCACATGGAAGCAGAAATGCGTTTGCTTTCAGTGTGCTCAGGTTGAACAATTTCATTATGTTCAAAGTGGCATTAAAATGAATGCAAAAGATCGGAAATTAAGATATAAATTGAGACAGTATGGTCAACAACCCATTGAAACTAAGTGTAAAGAAAGGGTCTATATGAAGTTAGAACAAATCAAATCAGAGATTGCTGACAGACACGATTTGCTAGATGCAACAAAAGAAAAAAAAGAAAAGAAATTAACCACAGGTTAGTGCCGGTGCTCCAGACACATTAGTCCGATCCTTTACCTGCAGGCATGAACAGGAAGGTCCTTGGTGTAGTAGGTATCCTCCTCATCTTCCTCAAAGTTCAGCTCTGCCAGCAGCTGACTGGCTTTCACCACAGGGTCGTCTCCATTCTGCAGGACCCCGTCAGGACCGTTAACCTGAGGAGACAAGAATCAGATGTATAAACTTAAACTTTATGTCAGCTTCATGTGGGATAAACTTATGTTAAATATTGCATTGTAGAAAGACCAGATAGTCAAACATATAGATAAATGCATTGGTGATCATATTGTTCATGAGAAGTCTGAACTGCTAAGTGTCACATCTGTGTGTTGACATATGTTCACTGACTTCATCCAACTAGCTGTGTTCATTGACCTGTGTGATTGTTGTTGTCACTACACAGTGAAGGTGGTTAACACGTACAAGTGGAAGTAAATATACTGTATTGTGTATCTGTGGCTGTTTACTTTTTCATTTTCTGACACACTTGTTTTGTTTTGCAGTGAAAGTCCTGAATCCTCACATGCTAGCTGTGTCAATATTGCTAACTGTCTTGATGCGAGCTAGTTAGCCAGCTAGCATGCTAGCCAATTAGTGGGGATAAAAGCATGGTAACAGATGGAAGGCGTCGCCGGGCTAACCGGGGGTTGGCCTGCCAGCTGAGCTGTTGAGTTCACGTTTAGCTATTCGAGCGGAGGACAGTGTTTCTCAACCGCACCTGTCCGTCGAGCTGACTCTGGGTCTGGCCTTGGGTCTGGGTCTGGCTCGGCAGGGTGAAATCGGTGAAGTCGTACTCGGAGCCCTGGGTGTCCGCTCCCAGCAGCTCCGCTTCCTCCGTGTCCAGGAACGTCAGGGTCTGGGAGCTCGGCCCGTACGCCTCCACACTCATGGTCCCTCTCTTCTTACTCCCGGTCAATCGGACGGATACTCCACAGGCTGCTGCTGCTGCTGCTGCTCCGGTGGAGGGAACGAATAACGGAGACAGTGTTGATGGAGAAATGACAAACAGCGGCGGTGACTGCGGCTGCGTCCCGTTCGTCTCCTCCCCCGCTCCTCTCCTTTCCTTCCCTCCTTCACTACCTCCTGCCCCCTACCGGAAGTCACCTTTAGGGGGGCGTGGGAGGGCGACAAGGAGACACGTGTGAACAGTTTATTATGTAACAAGGTCACATCTTTCATACTTATACTACTCATGTATTTATGCAGTAACTGTGTGAGGTGAGTCCATAGATGTTAATATTCATATTTGAATTTATTCATTATTATCAGTTTATTTCACACGATGAAACAACATAGTTTGAATATACAATATGATGAATATGAAAACAGCAACATGTACTTGAAAACGATATAATCACAAAAGTCCTGTATTATTGGTTTATAATGCCACAAGGTCACATCTTTAACATTGTACATTGTAATTTTTGGAGCAGATGTAGGAGGCGAGTGAAAAGGGGGGAAGTGCGTTTACTTGTTTTTAAAAAATAGTATTGTGCACAGTTAATACGACATAATAACATGTACTTTATAGCTTATATGGTCACAAGAGCCCTCTATTATAAACTCAGAGAAGTTTGTACTTCAACAGGGTGAAATCGTATATATTCTACTCATATTTCTGTGCAGTTAATGTAGAAGGGAAGTCAAAGATACTTTTTTTCATATTTTTAACAATTTTCATTATTCTTATAATGTAAAATTTAAACAAGATATAATGAATGTGTACAAAATGATATGGTTCACTATCACTGATAAATGACAGCACTGTATGATAACACATCACATAAAGAAACAACATCAAGGTACAACTGTCATCATTGTACTCATGAGTGAGAAGATCACTGTAAATGTAGACATTTTATTGGCTTTTTTATGGAGCCTTGGATTTCATGGTGATGGAATTAAAATAATTTCATAAATATATTATTTAGAAAATAGGTTATATGATTGATTTGAATTGTTATTGATTATATAATTTTCTCTATTTGGTTTGGTATTGATATATTAGTAGTGTGTCAATGTTTATTCCCTGTAATGTATCTTTTATAAAAATAATTTAAAAAAACTCTGTTCAACATCATTATCTTTTTTAAAGATATTTAATAATATATGATTTTATTTGATAACTTTTATGAAGTATTGATGTTGTCTTGGCACTGGCTCTATTTCTGGGTTGGGCACTGGTAGGTTATGAGAGGTTACAAAACTGGTTTACTCCTGTGCCAAAAAAATTAATATTGTACTTCAGTTTGAGAATTTTTATATTCAATTTCATACATTCAAATTCAGGTAGAACCAATTTTCTACTTTAAGACCTTGGATGAAGAAAGTTACTCATTTTAGGCTTTCAAACAGATTTTCATGCTCTAAGAACTTCACGTTTCTTCTGTCTGTCCTGCACAGATCTGACAGGTCAGAACGAGTTCAGCAGGTCTGTCTAACCACAACGTACACACCCACCGAAATCCACCCTGCAACAGAATGAAGAACCACACATGACAATACAATGGGTAAATTCCAGAGCTGATAATAATTCTAAGTGTCTTTGCCAGTGAATAACTGCAGACTTCAAATTTACAGGCCTATAAAATCTCAAACAAACACAAGAGAAAATCACAAATTCCTAACAATCTCTTTTTGTAAGACTGTATGACTAGAATCAGAAATTATCATTGTACCAATGTAAAAAGTAATAGATAAACTGAATTACTGACTGACATTATAGTTTGTAGTTTTCCCAAATGTTTAAACATTTAAACCACAGGAAAAAAAAAAATCTTTTAGAATGTTCAATTTACAAATTACTTAAAAAGCATAAATGCTGCTGTAACAGGGAAATCAGACTAAAGCGTTTAGACTAAGACAAACCAAACAAAGTGTGAGCAAAGTGTTTTAATTATACACAGATTTTAGGTGGCTTCGCTTTGCAAAGCTGCACTACACACGCACAGGACGGACACATCCAGTTAATCCAACTGCAAGCACAAATTGCAAGTGCAATATATTCCCTGAGATAAACAAGTGTGAATCTTTACATTTCTTCCGAGTTCCCTTCATTTCTTAGTCATCTCATTTCTCTGGTGCAAACACAAGCAACAACAGTGAATGACAGCATAACTCCAAAATCATACAGGGAGGATTTTGAAAAGTGGAGAGATGTTAGTGCAAGAATTCCCACAATGTGTCACCATATAACTTAGTGTTCTAGACACTATCGTATAAGTTGGCTGCTATGGGTGATACATGTTATTATAGTAGAAAACAAAATCCCCTTTACAATAAGTAGTGAAGTCTATTTTCACAGTCTTTTAGAAGAGTGAGCTGACAAAAACTCACTGATGTCAACTACTTGTGTTCATTAAACTGTAGTAGACACATTCAAACCCACAGTCGCACAAAAAAACAACAATAACAGATGGTGTCGTCAGTCAGTTTGTTGTGTAAAAGTCACAGCTTGTACATTTTCTAAGCAACACAACCAAATCAAAATGTGCCTTTACATTTATATTGATGAAACCGTTACTACAAGCCAGTGGTCCATCTTGCTCATGTGAATCTGAGTCTGCTCAGGTTGTGATGAGGTCATTGGTGCTCATGCTGGTGTTGATGCTTGTGATTGCAATGATGATTGTGTTTGTGTGTCTCCTCCTCTGTATGGTCCAGCTCCAGCAGGTTCAGCATCTCCTGTACGATGGCCTGCAGAGCTCGACCCAGGTCCTGGCTGCTGTAGGGTTTCCCTAGCGGAGGCACGTGGACAAAGGCAGAGTGGCCCTGCCCCAGGTACAGAGATGTGTAGTAGGTGTAGTCACACAGATACCTGCCAGACGCAAAGGATGGTTGTTAAGATTATGTAAAGTTTGTGTTATCACATTTCTACTTTCTCAACATCGATGTGTAGCCCACTGAGAGCCAGGGGGAAATACATGTAACAAAAGGTCTCTGGCTTTATTAAATTCCAAGACATTTGAAGATGAGTCATTTAACAGTCTCTCGTTGAGAGAGAAACAATTTAATTAAAGTGTAATTTATGAAGCTCTGTTGACTGAGAGGAGATACAAGATCTCCTCAAGGGAGCCCTGTGTTTCATGTCCGTCATATCCTGTTTGTTCTGTTGTGTATGTGTGTGTGTGTGTTAGGGGAGGTGGACGTGTGTATACACATTCCCACGTGAAAGTAATTAGTATGTATACTCTGTGTTAGTGTGGGTGTTATCTGTGATGACAAGGTCAAGTGATTGAACAGTAGTTATGGACGAGCGAACCAAACAGGGTCTAATCATGGAATTAGATTTCCCAATGAAATTATGATATAAATACAGATTAAGATTAAAAATGGGTAAAAAAGAATCTGCCTTTTTCCACAAAAGATATTTTGACATCAAATAATCAATAATCAAATCAATGTTGGCGGCATTCCATTTTGCTGCTTTAGTTTCAGGGCCCTGATATTGTACATATTGGAATCATTGATGCTATTGGTAATATCAGTGCTTATTCTATCAATAAGCAGGGTGAACTGAATAGTTCCTCTAAACATGAACTTTCCTACACGTTTAAATAAAATCACTGACCTTCCAGCATCTTTGGAAACTGACACAGCAACCCCGATGTCTGAGTTGTTGACCCGTTTGCAGACTGTCTCCATGTCCAACACTGAGCTTATGCAGTCGGGGCCGTCCTCCATGCAGCACTGTGAGGACGGGCAGAAGCTGCAGTTGTCCAGGCGTTTGTAGCCCCTGTTGTGGCCGCACTGCTCGAGAGTGACCGTGGTCGCCAATCCAGAAACACCAACGTGGACGACTAACTGCTCAGAGGAACGCAAAAGACAGACGTGTTTAAAGTTAGGTAGGGTTTTAATTTTTAGATTGATTGATGGATTTTACAATATGATGACAAAGTGTGTGAGAGATGCTCCAATACCATCACTTCCATACAGGGTTAGTAGCATAGAGCTGTTAACATATGTTATATAAGTGTTTTTTTCTCAGAATCGGCCAATCTGTAAAGTCCAGGGATCAGAATCTGTGTCAGGAAGGAAAAATGGTATTTGAACATCTCTAGTTTAAATGTACAGTGTTGTGCATTTCCTTGAATACCTGTGGTTGGCGCTCTCTCCACAGTGACGGCAGCAGACTCTGAACAGCCTGGTATTCGACAGGCACCTCACACACATGCAGCTCTACGGCCTCACCCAGACCTAATCGCTCCAGCGCCTGTAGGCAAACACACAGTTCACTTTATAAAGCTCCTGACTGCAGCTGCAGACACACACAAAACAAAACCCCTCGACCATTAACAGACACAGTAAGTTTAAGTTTCTAACAAATGAACAATTAGCAAATGTACAAACAATATGGCTTAGATCAACATACTGTATCATTGAAATCATTTGAAGGCCATGTCAACTTAAACCTTATTAGATTTTGTTACTTTCAGCTAAGAAATTTAGCCCAAATCAAATCAGCTCTCTCTTTTCTGCTGCTCACATTTTCACCAGCACCAAGTGTATTGGGATCAAAACTCGCCAGTTAAATTTAGGAGTGATTTTAATATTCTTTTAATAACTTTTAAGGCTCAGTACGATCAGGCCCTTAGTTATATTACAGAGCTACAAACTCTTTATGCTCCAAGTCGTAATCTCACACTTGCTGGTAGCTCCTATCAGTCAAGGCCGGTAACCATGGTGACAGTGCTTTTGCCATCAGGCTCTGGAGCCCCTTTGCCTGAGGAGACTTGACACCACTTTACCTGTTGTTAAATTATTACTTAAAACATAATTTATAACTCTTTTATTCAATTTTATTCTTCTTCTTATTGTATAACTACTTCTACTTCTTATTTTAGTCTTGTCTTGTTTAGCTCTGTGTCGTTTTACTCACTTGTGTTTGATAAAGCACTTGTGAATATGCAACTTTGTGGAATAGAAATAAAGTTTTTTTTTTTTTTTTATCATATTATAACAATAAGGTGAAAGTGCAGCTGTAAAGACACATGATAAGAGACACAACTTGAAACTGAAAGTTTGGAAGACATAAGAAAGTAAGACATTAATCCTAAATAAAATAAATGAATAATATTAAAGTTAAAAATTAAAATTGGGCTTGTTTTCTCAGTTATTCTTTAATGTGCAGTAAGTCCATTGCATTTTTTTCTTTTTTTTTAGTTTAAAGGCTTTGATGTAAGAGGGACATTTATTGTAAATTCCCGTTCACATTCCGATGAAGCTACAGATAAGGAAACCTCTGAAGTGGCACCTTGGTTAAACATGGACACCCTGATTACTGATTACCTGCACTGCCACCCAGCTGGAGTTGACTGCATGCTCTCCAAAAGGCTCAAAACCTGCAGGAAACAGGTGTAAAAAAAAAAGATTAACTACATTCTTTGCTGCAGAGATGGTGCATGGTGAGGCCGGGTGAATAAAACGTCACAGAGGATGGTTATCTGGCATTGAGAGAAGCGATAAGGTCGATTATATTCATGCATTCAAAGTCTAAAGGTCACATCAGGTTAAACATTAATTGCAGTCGTCAAGCACATGATACAGAGAAAAGACAAGATGTAGGAGGATTTGTGTTACGAGAAGAAAAAAAAAAGGTGAATTTCAGAGTCAGATGCATTTCTTCATGTTTCATTGTCTGCAGCAGGAGACAGACTCTTCCCCTCTGGCGGCAACATTATTTCTCTGCAGAACATCTGGACCATAAACACACATCAAGTCATGTCTGTGCAGCTCACACACAAGTCGAACTCTCTGACATGTCACAGCAGTGTAGTAACCATGAAGAAATCCTCAGGGCATCACCTGTCTCCCTCCTCTCCCCCTGTCACCCGACATAGCCTCTCACCTGTCACTATTACCTTCTTCTTATTGGCCATGATCCCCAGCTCTCACAACAAACACCCTCATAGGTTTATAATATGAGGGATCAAATGTCTGTGCACAGGAATCCCAGGATTGTCCGCGGTTGCCTGCTGCTCTTCTTCTGCTTCACCGCTCACAGGAAGTAGCACATCAGATCTGGGTGAATCACACTGCCATCTACTGTGCAGGCATGTATCTGTCCACAGAAGATCACAGTAAGAAGTCATTTAAGAAAGAAGACGTGTATTTGGGAGTTCTGAGGAAAATCCAAGTGTATAAATGTGTTTTGATCAAATAGAATATGAGTGAAGTTGCACGTGTTTACTGAGAAAATGAAAAGCAACCATCTGCTGTTCATTCAGAGGTTCTATTCAAAATAAAAGCTCTGTAATTTAGCATTACAGCAACAGGACAAACATTGTGCTTTTACTTTGAAGATAAATTGCTAAAGAGGAAGTGATTCTATGAAAGTTGCTCCCATGACAGAGATCAGCACCCACAACACTCGAGAATGTCTGCGTCAGTGTGATGTGGTGAATTAAAAAAAGAATGATCAAAATGTTCAGACAGAGGTTTTGATGTGCAGGTTTGCCCCCGGATGCCGACCTCTGCTGTAATTTATCCGTGAACGTAGAAGAAGACAAGGTAAACTGCCCCGCCCCCACTGACTGCTACTTTATTCAATCATCGCTATTATCATTGAACATATCGCCTGTCCAAATCACACCAGAGTCATAAATCCACTTCCCTGGGCCATTAACAACACACATGCCAAGTGTGCAGCCGATAAGATGAATTTGTGAGATATGCAAGTCACACGCAGACACACCCACAGAATGATGTTTGTGGATTTAGTGTGTGGCTTTGCTCAAGAGCTCAGAGACAAAAGCAAACAAGGAATGACTTAGATGTTGGATGTATATTTGGCCACTCTGTGTAAATGAAGGCCCCTTTATGGCCCCCGAAAAATCCTAGATCCGCCACTGGCGCTTTTATTGGACGTATTTTGACGTACTGTTTGACATGTAGGTTTCTTTGGTAATGCTGATGAAGCCCAGAATAAAAGACAGATAGAATAACAGCAACAACAACCAGTAAACTGTTAGGATTTACATTCCCAAGTATGGAATGTAAAGGTATATACAGAGAAAGAGTCAGGAATAGAGCAAGGATCTTTATGGGTGATGAGAGGCGTCCTCTCGCCTCCTCGTTTAAACTGCTCCTACGATGTGACTTCCCCCTCTAACAACAAAATATAGATCAAAAATGTCCTTTTCTCCACGAGCTGTTAACTTTTTAAACATACACAAAAACAAGTCTGGACCCAATGTCAATCCAGACTAATGCTGGTATAATTCATAATATAACCAATAATATAACCAATTCCCCCACAAGGACAAGTAAAGAATCCATGAATGAAATGAATTAAAAACACAGCCTCCTTTCTCTCAATACAACCGGTTCAGAATCCCTCTAATGAAAGAACATGTAACGCCCACTCCAGTGGCCCCAGTGGAGCTGCTGGTTTGGCTGGGCAGGTGTGAATGTATGCACTGTAATGGTGTGAGTGCTACACAAGGGCGTTCCTGAACATATTAGTTTCTCCCAAGAGAGTAAAAGTCAAGAGGACACTTCTCTGGTCGAGGGAGCAGAAACTGTGTCTTACACAACATACGGCGCACTTAATTACCTGAGTGTGTCGAGGACAAGACTGCCTCTCAGTTTGCTGTTGTGAAGGCAGAGCTAATCTAATATCATCTCAGAGGAACACTTCTTTTTGTTTTTTCCTTCGCGGTGCACTCTGCAGCACACGCCCACTGGGTTGCGAAATGACTCACACATTCTGGATTCGGCTTCCAATGAGGTTCCAAAGCTGGCATATAGGGGAGAGTTATTTTTTTTTTCATGGAAGAATATTAGGTGGTGGCGAACGTTTCAAACAAATGAAACCTTTGTCTTTATAAGAGAGTTTCTGAGGTTCCAGCTTCGACAAAGATTTGTGCCTCTGAACCACACCACACACAATATCACACCTCCACAAACCACCTACACAACCTGCACTGCAGTCGCTCGCAGCCCCCGCCTCGCCTCCCTCAACCCATTCACCTCTCTCCCTCTGTCTCGCCTGCGTCACTGGCTATGTTGGTGTTGCCATGGAAACTAATGATGCCCTCTCTGCTCGGTGGTGCTGATGCAGACGCTCTTGCTGACGTCCTCGCTGTGTATGGGCGGAATAATAATGTTCTACTGTAGTTTCCACCACGGGGCCAGCACGTTATATACTGCGTACTGCACGTGTAATGGGAATAATATTAATAATTATATCTTTATTTATATAGCACAAAGTTACAAAGTGCTTCACAAAGTAAGTAAAATACAACTTAATCATGACCACCCATTACAATATAAAAGATAATATAAAGGATAATAAAACCTATTGTATATTAGGTCAAATCAGGGAACGCTGTATTATAGCCTAATAGTCATATTCATGTTGTCAAGAGAGAGATAATTCTATTCTATTCTATTTTATATTCCATTTTATTCCACTGCTAATTGAATAGTAGGTAACTTTTTATATGTATGTTATTTTCCAAAGTGTGTTACCTGGTGGTCATATTGTAATTCATGTTGGAGAGAAAAGGATAATCCTATTCGTCTTGATCTATTTTATATTCCATTTTATTCTACTGCTATTTGAATAGCAGGTGACTTTTTAAGTGTATATTATTCATTCTAAAGTTTGTTGTGGTCATACTGTAATTGACGTTGGAGAGAAAGGGACAATTCTATTCTTTTCTTTCTATTATCAATTTTAAATTCAATTGGATTCTACTGCTATTTAAATAGTACGTAACTTTTGTGTATGTGTATTCTTGTGGATTTGTTGTCCACACACAAATTGCCTAATTATTAATCATTTATAATCTACACTTATCTCTTTTATTTATTAAGAGAGTTCCATGTTTGGACCCATCGTTATTTTCTGGAACAAAATGTACATTGACCTCTCCCAGCTGACAGCCTTTACTTTCAATCACAGCGAACACGCGTTTCCTCATTCCACTGTGCTCGTTCCATTTCCCCGGAAGCCCTTTCAGCTCTAGGCGTTGGTTGTTGTAACACACCTCATTTCAACTCTCTCTCTCTCTCTCTCTCTCTCTCTCTCTCTCTCTCTCCCTCTCTCTTGTTCATCTGAAGCTCGGTTGTTATGCCACTGATCCTTAAAGAGCTCGAACCAGAGGTGTCAGTGCTGTAAAGTCTGGTGAGTCTGAGAGTGGACATTGTACTTCAATCCATAAAATAATCATAAGATCAAATCATAAACTCAAGCTTTAGAGTCCTGCCGTATTCCATTCCGTTCCGTTCCATTCTGATCCGTTCTATTCTTCTTTAAGCGCTAAGCTGGAGGGATATTTTCTATAGGGCCTTCTCCTCTGTTCTTCCTCTCCCTGCCTCTCGCCTCTTACACCTTCCCCGCCCAGTCTCTGCTCTCTTTTGGCGACCCCGAGCTTTTTTATGCTATGACATCAAACCACAATGCATTGCACTGTTTGTAGTTTACCTAGAGTCTCCATGGCAATAAAGACCGGCTCGGCCCCTTATTCAAATTAAACCGGAAACCAACGTCATTTTGGGCCAATCTGCGCGCTCTGGAGTGACATAATGGAATTTTTAGGGCTAGAAAGCGAGCGAGGTCTGGCGCTGCGCATAGCAGTCGTGCCATCGGGAAAAGACAATATCAGCAGCGCGCAGGAGAGATCCGTCACAGCCCCGGAGCCACAACAACACAAGAAGCGATCGAGGGTCCTGCTTTCACTCAGAATACAGAGGATATAAAGGAGCGGGGGGTCATTTCAAATAAGGATCAGCTGATTTCCTCATGTTTGGATGCGCCTGGTAAACAGTCGTTAATGCGTAACTCCCCACACTCCCTCAAGTGAGGGTGTAGAATGGAAACGACCCTCTACCCAGGCTCCGATCACACTCCCAGGGTCTCAGGCAACTACTCCCAGAGAACCATGATGAAGAAGGAAATCAACCTGAACCTGGACCAGAACCCCGAGCTCAAATCCAACCCGCTCCGAGACGCAGACGGACTCCTCAACTCACCGGATTTGGGACTCCTGAAGCTCACCTCCCCGGACCTGGAGCGCCTGATCATCCAGTCCAACGGGCTGGTCGCGGCCAGTGCCAACTCCGCGTCCCAGTTCCTCTACCCGAAGTCCGCCAGCGACGAGCAGGAGTTCGCGGAGGGCTTCGTCAAGGCGCTGGAGGACCTGCACAAGCAGAACCAGCTGAGCGAGGCGGGCTGCGTCTCCGTGGACAGGCTGGAGCTGCTCGCCTCCTCCAACGCGGTGGGTGCCGCCGGGCTCCAGACCTCAGACCTCCCCGTGTACACCACGTTGAACGGCTACGCTGCCAGTCCGCTCGGGGCCACCACCATCAACTACTCCACGGACACCATCCCCTTCCCTCCGCCGCCGTCCCATCTGTCCAGCGCGGCGCACCATCACGCGGCGGCTGCGGCGGCTCTGTCGCGACTCCAGTCCGCCGGCGGCGTGAAGGACGAGCCTCAGACGGTGCCGGACATGCAGAGCTTCGGGGACAGCCCGCCGCTGTCTCCCATCGACATGGACAACCAGGAGCGCATCAAGGCGGAGAGGAAGAAGCTGCGGAACAGGATAGCCGCCTCCAAGTGCCGCAAGAGAAAACTGGAGCGGATCTCTCGGCTGGAGGACAAGGTCAAGTCCCTGAAAACGCAGAACACCGAGCTGGCGTCCACAGCCAGTGTCCTCAGGGAGCAAGTGGCCCAGCTGAAGCAGAAGGTGATGAACCATGTCAGCAGCGGGTGCCAGCTTTTACCAAACCAGGTCCAGGCTTACTAGACCTGTGGTGCTCCTTTTTAACCAGCTCTGAATCTCTTCTGAGGATGAAGAACATTTGCCTTTTGTAACTTAAAATCCTCTTTAAAGACTCCATGTGAGGTCAATGCCCCCTGCAGATGGGAGGCAGTGCCTGAGAGACCTTTGCATTTTGCATTGTACAGAGAAGAACAGGCCTTGATGGGAGCCGAGCTGCAGGTCACCTGGAACATGTCAGGTGGGCCAGCAGCAGCAGCAGGTATGAGCTGCAGCCTCCTCTCAGACATCATCTGACAGTGTTATGCTGCAAACAGACTTCTTTTGTTGCCCTAATCCTTTTTTTTTTGAGGGGGAAGCCATGTAGCAAAGTGCTATCCAGTGGACTGATGTGCATATATGATGTGTGTGTGTGTGTGTGTGTAAGCTGGACAATCTCAACAAAGAGTGCAACCAAACACCAGGGTGTCACCAAGTGCTGTCACCCGCTGTGTAATATAATGCCTTACTTGTTTACAAGCACTTAGCAATGACAAATATATATTTTTTTTATTTACTGAAACATTTCTTATTTTGCATATGGTCTTATCTCCCGTTGTTGTTCATTTATTATTTTTTTGAAGAAAAAAAGGAAAAACACTGCATGTCTTGTCGCTTTTTCGTGTACAGTATCCGTTGTATTTTTATCATTATGGTGGCCGCTGTGTAGTTCTTCAGTCACCAGACTTCCATGAATGTATGTGTACATGTATCCATGTGTAATGGACTTTCAAGTCTTTACCTGACATTTATTAAATTCACTACATTACTACACTTAACGTGTTTTGTTTCTATAACAGGAAGAAGGGACATTTTGAGGGGACAAATGTAACATTTTAAACCTTGCCTACACTGTGGGTGTTGCATTTAAGTGCAGTAGAGAAGCTGAACAAAACCATAGATGGTCAAACTTCTCTAAAAGGCAGAAAACAAGACATTATTGTAGCGTCATGCCCTCTGGTGGGCACAATAAAATCTACTCTGAACCATTTCTCAGACATCACGTGCTTTTCTTATAAAACCCACTGACCTTTGGGAAGAATCGTTGAACCAACACAAAACTCCAGCATTTAAAATTTCTTTATTGATTCCTCATTTATAGCAAATCTGGCATTACAGAATTACAGCACAATTCACACAACTAATACCCGACGGTCAGAAAAAAGTTCTATTTACAGAGGTTACTGATGACAGAGAGAGGAGGAGGAGGAGGAGGAAGAGGAGGACGGGATCGATGCGTAAGTCACCGCCAACATAACAATTAAAGGAACAAAACAAAACAAAAATCAACAGACAAGTCAAAAGTGAACCAATGCAGTAAGAACCGTCACTTTTGGAATAAAATGTTGAGCGTATTCAGTTTACTTCCTAAAACATTTTCCTCTCTTCGAAGCTACTGCCGAGTATGAAAGCACAAGTTTGTCAGTACGAGTCAAACAATGTGTAACCACAAGCGCTCTTTTTGGCTCCGACTGTATTTGTCAAGACCTCTTTGGAGAGAACAAATATTACCACCGCCTTTAGACAAACTGTACATACACACACCCACGTACAGGGCAGGACAGTAAACCTTCGGCAGGGTTGTACGCCGCTCGCATTTGGGCGTGGAGAGTCACAACGGCTATTGCTCTGCGAGAAACAGTCGGCTCCTATACCAGCAAGCCTTAAACGTTACATAACTGATATCAAAAGACAAACAGACTTGCCTCCAAAGCCTCGTGGACATGATAAAGAGGCTTTTACACTGGAATGTTGAATTTTCCTCTCGAGGAAGCATGTCAAGCTTTGTACTCACTGTAAACACAAATATACTCCTTCTCATGTCAAAGCTGGAACCGTTTAAGCGATCGAGTACTATTGAACATCTCATTAAGAAGTCAAGTGCAGATAGCGATGCATAATCTAGGCAGAACACTATCTTAAAAATAAATTACGTTATAAATAATACAAAATAAATAAGTTATATTTTGGAATAACTTGAAATGTTTCCACATGCCTCAGCACATCTGTGAACGCATGATTTACTGAAGAGTATTGTACACGAACAGACAAATCCCTAACCTTCGCATCAGACAGAAAAATTAAACTGATAATTTGACATCAAGCGTGATTTAAAATAAAAAAAACATGTTCCCTCCAAAATAAAGATGAAAACATCATCTATGATTACAGTCTGTAAGAGACTCTCTGGAAGGGGATGGAGGTGGCAGCTCTGTGATGTACCAGCGCTCACACCGAGTCGCATGCCTTTCCAGTGAGTGGTGGATGGATGAAAGTTAATATAATGAGAAGGGGCCGTGGGCTTAACATGAGAAACCCCTAGCCCCCATTTGGTGCTGAAAGTGTCGGACAGATGGGTTTTAAATTCAGCCAGCGACTCACACAAGCATCCAGGCAACCATCACTGGTTCAAAACAAACAACATGCACCTCGCACTAAAGAACAGGTAGGAATCCAATATCCTAAATCATTCAGATTTGTATAATATGTTAATTATATATGTATTTATATTATATATGCATTTCACAATGCACATCTATTCACTTTGAAACATTTATACACTCTTCCCTGTGTGATGAAGGTCCCTTATCCTCTTTGTCTTAAAAATAGTAAGAAAAGTAAAAAAAAAAAAGATAACTAGAAATTAATAATCTAGCAGCCCCAGAGGCTATGCAGCTTTTTACATTGGACCAAAACTGGTTTTAAAAAGGTTTTAAAAATCTGAGAAGGGGCCCAGAATGGATCCTATAACAATGCAACATGACTAACAAACTGATGTGCATGACTTTTCTTGCAATCAGCCCTAAAATTAAAAAGTAAACTTTCAAAATGACCCCGTTTGGATGTCAGACTTGGACCATAATTCTCCGTAGAAACTCAACACTGGGAAGGACGAGAGATTTCACATGCTCCAAAAAGCAAACCCAACCAACACAAAATACGTTAAACAGAAACATCAACTCTATTCACGGCAATAAACATATATTCTCAATGGGACTAGAAGTTAAATGTCTGCAAATGATTTTTTTTGTATCCATTCAGGTTTGAGGCGTTTGGTGCGGAGTGTGACCTGGAGGACAATATCTTTCCCTTCATGACCTTTTAAAGTTAAACCCCATTTCAGACACGTCAATAGGGAATGATGGAGTATCAGCCTTGTGAACATATGTGTGTGTGTGTGTGTGTGTGTGTGTGTGTGTGTGTGTGTGTGTGTGTGTGTGTGTGTGTGTGTACACAGGATTGTTGAAACCTTTGTTGAACTTTCTTCACCCCTTTGACTAAATTACCACATTTAATGAACAAAAACCTTCAGACAGCAGCTCAGAAAACTCTTTCCCTCTGGAGAAAGTGGACTCATGTGGACGGTGCTCTTCATGTAGTGAGAGGGGTGGAGAATTGAAGCAGCCAGGTTGTGTGACTCTGTATGGCAGTGCTTGTGTGTGTGTGTGTGTGTGTGTGTGATTTGTGTGTGAGCTTATAAGAAATAAAGAGAAAGCAAAAGAGAAACTGAAAAATAAGGTGTGTGGTTTTCAGGATAGCAATCAGAGTGTGCGTATGTGTGTGTGTGTGCGTGCGTGTGTAGTTGTGTTTAGCAAGCACAATCCTGATGGGACCTCTGGGGCTGCTCGCTGAGCTGCGGCCCCTGTTTAGTTCCGGTGACAGACGGGTCGTTGTTGTCCAGACTCTCTGACATCCTCTCACAGATGATGTCCACCAGCCGCTCGAAGGTCTGCTTCACGTTAATGTTGTCTTTGGCGCTCACTTCAAAGTACTCGAAACCTGCCGGGAGGGGGTGACAGAGGCAGAGGGAGGGAGGGTATGATTACTAATTAACTAAATGTTAAAGAAAACAAAAAATGTGGATCTGCCCCTAATCCAGATCCGCATCAAAACTGTATTGGTTCTTCCCTGACCCATACTGCGTCCTTGCACCAAGGTTCATGCTAATCCTCCAATAGTTTTTGTTCAATCCTACCAACCAATATACAGACTTACAAATGCCAATAAAAACATAAGCTCCTTGGTGTTGGTGGAGATAATTACAAATTTTAATTTCCATAATCTAGCCTGCCGTCTATCCCCATCTTTACAGAACAGCCCTATGAGTCATAATAATACATAATTCACATGGTAGACGTGGTGTCCAGTTTTCTTTGTGAGCAGTAGACTTACCGAGCTGCTCTGACAGCTGCCGGCCCCTCTCTGCAGCCACCACTCGTTCATCGTCCATGTCACACTTGTTCCCCACCAAGAGCACCTGAGCATTGTCCCATGAGTATGTCTTGATCTGAGTCGACCTGTCGGCAGATACAGAACAGGGTGGTCAGCTTTATGGAGCCATTCAATCTCAAACCCACACTTTATTCCTCACAGGTTCCCAGTCTTTCACAACTGCATATTGCCAAAATAAAACATTTAAATAAGCATTATTCACATTGATTACTGTAGTATTTTAATAACCAATTAAAGATTGATGGTAGGTTGTTCATTTGCTGCCCTCATACACACAAGACATGCAGACCCAGTTGTCCCTCACCAGTCTTGCACAGCGTTGAAGGATTCCTCGTTGGTGATGTCATACATGAGGATGAAGCCCATGGCTCCCCTGTAATAAGCTGTGGTGATCGTCCTGTAGCGCTCCTGTCCAGCGGTGTCCTACAAAAATGCACATAAACACCTTTTTTTCATTCAACTGTTGCTTTTTAGTCTACGTGATTTTATTGTAAGTCTGTTTTCCAAGGGAACAAGGATGACATGATTTCTATCATGGACACTCTTCGACTGTCACGTCCAGGTATTATTTAAGAAGCCCTGATAACAACTCAGCAGTGTTTTGTCATCTTTTTGTGTAAATAATCAACACCTGCAAACAATTAACGGCTGCACATGTTCCACCCGATGATTGTGCAGGTTTACCATTCAGTCAAACTCCCATGAGCATTAGGTATTCCTCTGGTGTCGCATGTTTTAAGCAATTGGTCCCAGGGTCATGCTTTATGGCTCATGTTAAGTACACTTCAAGGGTATTGCCATTACACACAGATGAAGTGATGCTGGACACTGGAGAGGCCAGTTTAACAGCTGGGAATTATTACACATTAGGGCTGCACGATATTGGGAAAATATGCCATATGCGATAATGTTGTTGAATATTGCGATGACGATATGATATGCGATAAATAAACAAATGCTTATACGGTCTTAAAGTCTTTCTGCTTTGGTTTCATAGCTAACATAGACTCACACAGTAAGTGGTCTATGTAGACACTGAGAAAAAAATGAAATGCATTATTTCTATCCCAACAACATGGTTTTATAAAAAAAATTCCACCTGAAAAAATTCCTCCGCAGCCCGAGGGAGAAGGTGTACAGCCCGGCCGCAGCGCCACCAAGTCCGGGGAAGACATGCAGGGAGCCATGCACAGCTCCACTAAGTCCCCTTACAGTGTTCATTTTGGTTCTTTTCATACATGTTTGGACCGTGAAAAGTTATTATTTTAACAGTTTTTACCAGCTCTGTCAGTAATTTTCTGCTCCTCTCTGCATCTCTATAATTTGCGCTGTGCACTGTGCCAACCGCATCAAGCCAAACCGAGCGCGCCCTGTTTTTGGCTTTTTTTCTTTTTACCCAGTCTGAGTTTACATGTGTCTGTGTGAGAGGGAGACAGTGACAGAGAGAGGAAAGAGCGAGAACGAGATCGCAGCGGAGTCAGTGTGTGTGTGTGTGTGTGTGTGTGTGTGTGTGTGTGTGTGTGTGTGTGTGTGTGTGTGTGTGTGTGTGTGTGTGTGTGTGTGTGTGTGTGTGTGTGTGTGTGTGTGTGTGTGTGTGCTGTTACTTGAATATCTGTAATTTATTATCTAGGGCAGCAGGGCACCATCCGATTGGCCAAATATATTGACATGCATTTTACAGACTAAAAGATTATTTGAGTAAGATTAAAAGTTACTAAAATCCTGTTTAGTTGCAAACTCATATTGTATCAGGAATGTTTGTGAAATCTGCCTCTGAATTTCAGTACATTGTTCATGTACAGAAACGATTTCAATCTTGTTAAAAACTACAACTACAAAAACACAGCAAAAACAAAGTGAAAGAAATTGAAATGTAGAGCAGACTGGATTTTCTTATTTCCCTATTCAGCTTTCAGACACACCTACAACACAACAGTATTTCTAATTGCACTGTGTTGCGAAGGAAAATCTAAATATCAGATAAGACTTAAGAAAGCCGATTGTGAAGAAACACTGACTGTGGCATCTGTAGTAAATATTTAACAAAACAAAAATTATTAATAACAATAAGTCAAGTGTATGGCCATAGGCCACACACCAACACAGAACACCTAGTGATAGCTTACTTGGTTAATGGAGCCTGACTCTAGACTGTACAGTTCTGAACTGTTAAATACAAAACAGTGATACAACAAAAGGCAAAGCAAGGGGAGTTTTGATTTCTTTTACAAATCAGAGTGAAGTAGAACATAGTTTTCCCTAAATATTTTCTGCATTGCTGGTCACCCTGCTCAACCTGCCCTGGGAACCACCAGACCAATCTGTACCTGACGACCTCAACACATCTGTAAATGTGTAACGCATGTGTCCACTTCCTCACCCAGATCTGCAGCTTTATCCTCTTGTCGTTCCTGTAGATGGTCTTGACCTTGAAGTCGATGCCCACCGTGCTCACGAAGGCTGGTGTGAATGAATCATCTGCGTAGCGGAAAAGGAAGGACGTCTTTCCAACGCTGCTGTTGCCAATGATGAGGATTTTAAACATGTAATCAAAGTTCTGGTCTGAGGACTCCTTCTGTCCATATGTGGCATTTGCAGACGCCATCTATGCAGGGATGGAGATCAAACAGTGACCAGTTACAAACAAGATTAAAGAACCTGCATGTTCATATTTACAGAGGCTGGACCAAATAATAACACCTTACAATACAACCCGATACAATACCACCGACACAAAATTAAAAAGTTGAATCCAATACTGTGGCAGTGTCTGTAAAAACTCAACATTATATAATGGTGAAAATGACTGTTACTGTTCAGCTTTAGGATATGTGACTTGTTATGACAGTTTTTGGATGGAAACGGTTGATGGATGGTGAAAGAGATTAAGAATTCACAGTGTCACCACATTCGAAAGACATGAAAGAAGGAAAGTACTGACAGAGCGAAAAGAACGATCAAACCACTAATATCACATAGAAACATCCTCCGGCCTGTTTTCACTGACACAGCAGATTTACACATCCTCTGCCTGAGCTACACGGTGACGTGAACACCTCTGAACTCCACAGATCTTGAACATCTGTGGACTGAATTACAAGTGTTTGAGTCAACATCGTTGCAAGAAATATTGGCTTCAAGTCAAACGGTGACAGACGAAAGAAAAGTCTGAGGAAAAAACACCACATTACATAACCCTGCAAGGCGTTTGGATTGAAGAACAAGTGTGAATATTTTACATTCCTTTTAAAAAGACAGAAAGCAGCTATCGAGATAACCTGGCAGCTGTCAAATATCAAATTTACTTAATGGATTTATTGTTATGTACAGTTTTAGGTTGGTTCCCTAACTTTTAAACTTATAAGTGGCATGAAATACATCAGAGGTCATGAACAGGAAATAACACGTCTAAATTGGTAAAAGGAGGGTAAACCACCCTCGTGTTTACCCTTTTGCCAGCGACGTGTTTAAATACCGTCACTATCTGCTGCTGCCTGAGGTCGGGCCACACAACATATGCTTCCCACACAGCCTGGTGTTCTTCATCAGGGAATAAAACGATGGGACCGTTTCGCTGAGAGGCTGTGTCAACATGAGCAGCCAATACCACCTCACAGCCTCAAGTGTTTCTGCTCCATGTCAATAATACTGGTCGGACAGGGAAGGAAACACCTCCGCCCCGATGCGAGATAAGAGGACGGAAGCGCCGGGGCTTAGCTGGCTAAGCGTCGGCTAAACGGACTATCCCTTCCCGTCCAAGGAGGGCAGGGAGCCTCCGTGGAGCTACGGGCTAGCCGGGGCTCTCGTGAAATGACCATATGGTTTGTCAGAATTTACCTCGTAGGCCACAGGAAGTGAGAGGAAAACCCGCAAACCACCGTGGCGCCCTGAACGCAACACGATCCCACTTTAAATGGCCTCAACCTGCATTGTACATCCACAGCGGCTGGTGAACAGCCTGCTTCGTGTTAGCGGCAGATAAACAACTAGAAGCCATGGTGCCGTGTTATCCAGCCCCGCTCCCCTCGAATAAACACCGGGCGATGGGTTGAACAGACGGAAGCGACACAAATAAAAACAATGCAGCTTTAACCCTTGAAAATGCGTGTTATTAAGCTAGCATCGCTGCCTTTGATGCTAGCGCGGCGCACCGTTACCAGTGTTTAAAAAGCAGCTAGCTAAGCATCGCAGCTATGTCAAATGAAGGTTACTCTTCCTTATTTACGGCTAAATTCTCAGTCCAGACACAAGCACTCCGGAGCGATAAATTACGGACATGTCCTCTGCTGCTACTGCTGCAGCGAACTCAGCCCCACAGAGAGAAATAAGCGCAGTTCTTTACCCTGAAATGTGGTTTAGCTCCGGTCCTCCTTCCTTCTGCGGCTGATCTCAGCTCTGCACCTGCACCAGCTCCTGAGTGACAGCCCCGGAGCGTGAGGATGAGGGACAGGCCCGCCGACCAATCACAGAGGAGGGGCCGCTCATTGGCCCCACACAGCCCCCCGACCCCGCCCACCCTGTAAAATGTTCACAGGTTCAAATTCTGTATTATTGATAATAATAAATAATCAGGCACCCAATAATAATAATAATAAAAATAAAAATAATAATAAAATACTACTACTTCTAATACTACTAATAATAAAAATAAAATACTACTACTACTAATAATAATCAGTTACTGCTTACTTTGTTCAGCCGGGCCACAAACTGGGATTTCGATACATATGGAGAAAAATACATAAATGACCATTAAGCAGTTATAACATAAAATAGAAAATGGTTTGTTCTTTCAAATTTTTATAATTGTGTAACTTTTATTGTTATATATCAATTCATTTGTCATCTCTATCAGACATTTTGTTATATACAAATACTTTGAAACACTTTTCCATTATGTTACATTATGTGTTGTAAATACTGTAATTTTGTTGATGGGTTAAGGACAGTGGATGTTGCACCCTGTTAAGCTCTATGAGACAAATTGGGATTTGGGAATATGGGCTGTACAAATAAAATTTGATTGATTGATTGATATATTCAAACACTGCTCCTCTCTTCCTTGTCATTAAATGTAATACTCTTATACTTCACTTATAAATAGTACTATTTTATTATTCTTTGTTATTGTAACTAGCGAGATTCTCAAATAATAATTTCCGTCAGGATTAATAAAGTTCTGTCCTATCAGGGTGTTGCCACATATGCAGGGGTTTAACATACTGTTGTAAAAAAATCACTTTAAAACATGCAAATGTCAGTGACTATGTATGAAGGTGATAAAACAATGTGAAGCATTTGTTTGGAGATGTTAAAAACTTATTACGTTCATGTAAAACAGCTACACTGAGAATGATATAGAGGTGTCTTAATCAATATGGAGTAAAAATATGTAGAATGGCCCCTTTTGAGCCTCCATATCACCAGTTTGTCATCATCATTGTCATAATCTATAAAAAGTATATTTATATAGAGAATAAATGTACTTAAATGTATTATATATCACTAATATAATATATAATATACTTTATATTCCTAATTATCTTCTGCTATCTCTTCATGACCTTTGGAAATTAGAATTTTAAATAAAGTTCAGTGCATTTGAACATGATTGGCTGCATAGTATCACATTTTAATGGCCGACCCATCAGCAGGTAGCTGCTTGTAAAGAGATTGAAATAGTTTATAATAAACATGCTCACTTCTACTGACTTAATACTCGAGATAAGTTCATTTTTAACTGGTATAAAAACAGATATTGTTGCTTCATATCAGATGTGCTATTTCAGAGGGAAAATACTGTATCTGCATTATGATCATTCTACAGTGCAATTTTTGGGTAATATTTTTTATAGTTTCCTTATAAAAACAGAGAAGAAGACGGCAAAGAGTGAAAACCTTTTCCTTTATTGGCAAGGCATACAGTTCTAGTTGGAGAGAGGGCTAACCCACTCGCAGTTAAACAGCAGAGTTTGGATTGTCAAAGCTGCAGTCTTGGTTCACAACCCATATTCATAACATCTCTGGGAAAAGAAATACTGATCAAGGATGACTGTTGAGGCTGTCTGACTAAATTATCTTCACTATGAATCAAAGAAGTCTTGGATCGGCACATTGACTGTACGATCCTTTATGAATACATGATCTGAGTAGATCAGTGGAAACAGAGAACGACGAGGAAAAGATGTCTTCCGAGGTGTTTCAGAAAACCAAGACGGAAATCTGTCACTCAACTATTTTTAAAACAAGAAAAACATGAAAGAGATCATTTTTGCTTATGTATAATGTTACTCGCAAAGATAGAGAAATTAAACGAGGAGGAAAAAGCTGAGTAATAGTTGAAATCTGTCCTGTTTGACTTTCCTCACGCGTCGAGCTACACATGAGCACTAAACCTCAGACTAAAAAAAAGTCTACTGCCCCATTGTTTCTGACAGATAATAAAGAAATAATAAATAAACTGTACATGAAGCACTGTGAGGAAAATGTACAAAATCAAATAATTAGTGACACACAGAGAGACAGACTGAACCTTTGCATGTTGTGCTGGTTACGCTTCTGTTAAATAGTCCTTAATGTTGAAGGCATCCTTGAGTTTCTACAGAAGGGATTGCACGTGTTTTATACTCCAGCATGTCAGTGAACACATCTACGACCAAAATCCAAAATAAGGCGTCTAAAGAAAAAAAAAAAAAAAGTTCATCTCATTCATACATTAAAACATGAGTTATTTCTGTTTCACGGTAATAAAATAAAATAAAGTTTCTCCACAGGCTAAGTTTTGTGTATATACTCCTCACGTTCTTTGAATCCTGCAGCCGACGTCATTCATTTCCACAGAAAACCATGTTTTTGTACAGTCAGTTATAAAAAGAGCAAAAAACAACTTCAGTCCCTCCAACATCCAAACTATAAGAGCTGTAGTGGTCCAGCCCGTGCTATTCCACTCGATCACCAAGCCTTTTGCCGACAGAAAAAACAGTGAAACAGTCACATTATACATGTTCAACTGTACTGGAAGTGCAGAACTGTAAAAGTACCATACAAAGTGCTTTGGTTTTTTTTCCTTCTGTCTTAGTAAATACATTTAAAAAAATGAAACCCAGTCATTCACACACACACAAACCCACATCACTGTTTAAGACAACATCAGTTTCAGCTACTGTTTGAACAGGAGCTTTAAAAAAAAGGACCAGAGACAGTCGGGTCAGATTGGCACACAGGGTGCTACAATCAACCAACTTTATCAGTCACTGATGGAAAGTAGCCAGTGGCAAAATGGAAATTACAGTACGGGTTGTATCATGCTTGCTTGGCACTTGTTTTGTCATTGACTATGTCCTTGTGAAGAGTGAAATATTGATCAATGAGAGGGAAAAAAAGATTAGAAAAAAAAAGGTTCTGGCACAGGAAACTGTCTCTTGGTAACCTCCTGGGTTTTTTTACAGTTACAGTGATGCGAGCATCATTCTTTGCAACACTCACACATCTAATACACTGCCCTTATCAGTCTGGTACGTTATGCAAGTCACCAAAATCTGCATTTCAGTAGCTGTGTTTGACAAATTGTGTAGTAACAATAATGGATTTGAATGGATAGTGTTCTTTGTATGAAGTTTGTGCTGGTTTGCTTTACAGTCAATGACAAACTGTTCCTCAGTCAACAGCCTCAGAAGTGTTAATGTTTTCGGCTCAAGCCCTTAAAAACCATAGTGAGGGCCGGCAATGAAAAAAACTGTAAAGTGCTACACTTGAAGGCAAATTGATAAAATGGGAGACAAATAAAAAGAAAGAAAACAAACATTACCGACTTAAAATTTAAATAAAAACATTAAAAAGCACAACAAAACTGAAACATGACTGATATTTTGGGTAGACCTACAGTTAAATACATTTTGAATGTATTATCCATGTAAGTCTATGCAAAACCACGCAAATTATTCGCCTCCAAAAGCCAGTTCAGTTCTATTTGTTGACACTGGGAGGCGCCATATGCACAGTCAACATTGCTTCAGATGTTATCCCGTGACTGTGATTCCGACCCTGGCTCAGTTTAGTTGCTGTCAATATCAGAGTTTAGGATTATAAAAAAATGGAAATAATAAACCTGAAACAACTGAAAATCTCAAAATAATATGTACTGCAAGCCCAGTCGTCATAACCATATGCATGTTCTACAACGACCTCCTGCTAAACATAACTAAATGGGCTTTTAGCTTATAGGAGTGTGTACAACAATAACGATAGCCACTCAAAATGTCTGCTACATCTAAAGTGTACGGCATAAAACCATGGAGGCTCCTTTCTGACGTTACTTTGCTCAGGCTGCTTTGGAGTGACATGTACTTAACCTTCCTTTACTGCCTTTCATGGTGTATGGACCTAAATAACAGAACAAACCAACAGAAAACCAAAAGGCAGGTAAAACAGCATTGTCCCCATGAATTGCAAGTTTGGCAAGAGTCTTACAAGACATTGTTTGCGTGTTTTCACGGTCATTCATCACTTCTTCACAAGTACTCCAAAAGAGGAAGACAGGTCTGATGTTGGCAGTAGAAGACCTTAGGTTGGCTGGTAGAAAGATAAGTTTTCTTTTATTAAACTTCTCAGATTTCTGTAAGTCTGACTGAAGGACACAGAACGCAAAGGACCTGTCAGAAACTTGGCTTCCTGTCCTCTCTGAGTCTATCTGTCTCTCTCCAGTGCAAGTGACTGCTGTGTAGAACTGCAGACTTTCTCTCAGCACCTCCCACACCTGCGTGCACTTCCGTACTCCACACCCCCCAGAGGCTGTCGCCCTTTGACCACGGAAACCAGAGGTGGTGGTGTTTGCTCGGAGTGGGAGAAGGGGGAGTGACAGAGGATGAGGCACCGAAATCAAGAAAAACAAACAAAAAAGGCCCAAAGAAAAACAAATGGGCTGTGCTATGTGCCGAGTCTGACGGGTGGTACCCCAGTGATGTCTTCCTGCTCTGTTTCTCTTTCTTCTGCCATATCTTTATCAGATTCTAAAGAAAACGTCCTGTCTGAATCAGTGGTGAGCATTTTGGGGAACCGGCGAGTCTTGGCATCAAATCTGCTGCCAGATCCAGTTCTGGAAAGTGGAGACGCCCTCCTGCGATCGCAGCTCTCCTCCTCCTCAGGTGGACTCTCTGTGTCGGACTCTCCTTCTTCTTCCAAGGTCAACTCAAATTGGAACTTATCGATGGCGGCGGAACTAAGTGCTGAAGCTTCTCCAGTGAGGGTCTCCTCCTCCTCCTCCTGGGCCTCGGTTTCGGGTGAAGGGCTGTGGGGGATCATGCTCTGGTACCACTCTCTGTTATCCTCTAGAGTGTCCAGGATCTCCTGAGCATCTGGGTGGACGAGGTCAGCCCACGTCTCCCATAATGGATGAACTATGTAGTCAATGAAACCCACCTGGAGAAAAAAGGGAAAAGTGGTATATACTGTAGGTAATAGGGAATTATCCTCATCCTCAATAGGTGCTATGAATTAAATACTTTGGTTTGTCTACTGTACCTGGTTCTTCTCTATGGAGGCATTGTGTTTGTCACACATGGGGCTGACCTCCATGCCCTTGTCCCTCTCCCTGTCCCCCTGGGTGAAGAACTCCACCATGATGCGGTCCGTCCACTGTCGGTACAACTCAAGAGGCTTGGTGGGGTTACTCAGGTCTGCACAGTGCACCATGTTCTGAAGAACCTGCGGTGACAAATGAACATTGTTTGACTATCAGATAAAGAAGCACTTTTACAGAAGATTATTCCTATTTACTGATTTTGTTTGTTTTTGTATGAATAGAAACATGGTTCTGACCTGTATGCGGTCTGAATAATTGTCCAGGAGCAGGACTCCGAGACTGGTGACTTTCTTTGTCTCCACCATAGTTTTCAGGTCTGCTAGTAGGTTCATGTGTTTAGACATATCTGTTGCCAGCACCTGCGGATATAACAGACAAATTGAATAATTAGAAATCTCAGTTTAAAGGTGAAAAATGTAGGAAGAGTGCCTTGTCTACCAAAGTTGTCTCACCATGTCAATGACCATTTTGCGCAATGACTGTCTCTGTTTTTTGCTGAGGTTCTGGAAGATGTCACAGTTTTCCTCCTGCGCAAGCTTGAAGCCGACGGCCAGATGGTGATTCTCCAGCACCGACGAGTCGTTGTACATCAGGGCCAGCTCCGAGTCTGAAGGCAAAAAATGCAAAAAACTAAGTTTACAGACAGCACTGTAAGCCACCTGAAGGTTTAACAAATCATATTCCACACAGACACGTATTTATAGACACCTCATCCACGTCGTTAAATACTCTTGACACCCACACATAATCCCTGTAAAGCTACGCAAACTCACTGGTGTTGATGAGAAACTGATTAGAAACTCCAGGGTGATCCACGTCGTGGATGGCACTGGCAAACAGGGCGGCGAGGATCTCCAGATCAGTAAAGACAGCCTTGGACAACACACAAGAGAAGGGAGGGACCGTCAGTATATGTGTGTGTGTGTGTGTCTCTGTCTCTGTCTCTGTGTGTGTGTGTGTGTGTGTGTGTGTGTGTGTGTGTGTGTGTGTGTGTGTGTGTGTGTGTGTGTGTGTGTGTGTCTCTCTCTCTCTCTCTCTCTCTGTCTATCTCTGTCTGTGTGTCTTTTGGACGAACAAGAGTGAGTGTCTACCTCCAGGGCAGGTGTGGACAGCAAGACGTGTGTGGACTGGACCACGTCAGCAGCGTGGATGCTGTTGTGGTACGCCACATCCGCGTGATAGTGATCTTCCAAAGTCATCATGAAAGTAATGAAAGTGTCGGCAGGAATCTTGAAGGACTTCAGCAGTTCGCGTTCCTACGGAAGCAGGAGAGAAAGAACACCGCACTCTGGGTCAGTCGCGGTAGAGATTAATAATTCATTAACATTTGTTAAGTCAATGCCTCATTCATTCATTCATTTACTCTTGTTCATTCATTTACTGTACCGAGTGTATGTGGTCATGTGGTAAGAGGACACTCAAAGAAGAGTACATTATGTTAACGTCTGTTACCTGGAAGATGGTGTACATGCTGACCGTCAGCGCTCGATTCCCTGAATACTCAGAGACCCTAAATATGTCGATGCCCCATCTGTTTACGTCCTCCATCTCCTGCGGGTGAACGATATAGATCATTACAAAGGAGAACATGTAGAACCAGTTGCAGTGAAATAATAAATGAAGCATTGAAATGGTCGTACCTTGGTGAGGAGTGCCTCCTGGCTGGTGTTGACCCCAAAGCGTGGGATGGTAGAGGGGGCGAGGCTGTGGGTGGCCTTCTTCACGCCGCTGATCTGGGACATAGGCCGCTTCTTCTTGTCCTTCTCCTTGGTGGGGGGGGACATGATGTCCATGCCATGTTGCTTCTCTGTCAGATGGCAACAGGTAAAATAGTATTATAGATCAAAGCTGTATTAGATATTTCTGTGCAGCTTTTGTATTGTATAAAATAAAGGGTTTTTTACCAAGGAAGGTGCTCGAGATGAACTCAGACACCTGGTTCCCTGACCGGCTGGTTTCTGACAGCTGGGTGAGCTCTCGGTTCAGCATCCTCTTGAACTGGAGACGCAAACATGCACATAAAGCATCCATGAGTTTGAGCAACCAAAATATGCACCAAAAGTGAAAGTGATGTTCTGTAAAATGAATGAAGCTCTTATGTCTCATGTTAAAAAACAACCCACAAACTCTTGACTCTCCAGTGCTTAAAGGCAGCAAATGTCACTTTAAATTTGTTTAGAATAAACCTTACTAGAAACTTGAAGAGGTTTTTGTCTGTTCCAGCAAATATATTAAAGTGCCTAACTATCTGAGGAACTCATTCAAACACAGAGAACCATTAGCTCTGAAGAGGGAAACACATCCACAGCCTAATCTACCCAGAATTGTTGAATCAACAAGATCTCTGGAGCTCACAAATGTGTTGCATACATTGCAGAGTCTAATGATTGGACACAGAAAAAAACGCATGGCTGACTTCATTCACAAGCAGGCTGCACATAAACCATCCACACATCTACATGGAAGAGAGTCACAGAGGATCTCAACCACTAGTTGGTTCACACTCATTCACAAAACGGGCAACGTGTGAGCCTGGGGCTGCCCCGGTGCCCTCCCCTCATCCCTCACCTCCCCTTACCTGAAAGAACATCCACGACACAGAGATTAAACAACTCACTTCTGGCATTTCAGCGCAAAATCAAGCATGGGAGCAAAAATAGAACTGAGTCAGCTGAGCTTTCTGGTCATTCCTGTGACACTGCCTGTTTTCGACAGAGGATCAGACTGCAACTGAGACTCTGAGCAAAATCCAGTGCAAGCGAGCAGAGCAGTGAGAGCTGAACAGATGCAAAAAAAGAACAGTTCAGCAGTCCAGAGATGAACAAAAGAGTGGACGCACAGCTGTGGGAACGCCGAGGGATGCGAGGATGCAGAGGCTGAGAAGCCACACTCCCTCGCTCCCCTTCACTCTCTCTCATTCACTCAGTTACTGGCTGCCTGTGTGTGTGTAAACAGAGGGAGAACGAGGTACTCTAATCCCCGCCTCCTTCCAAAAAAAAAAAAGCCTAAGAATAGCAGCCAATCGGACGCTCGCTGCAGCAGAGGCTGGGAGAGGCGGTTGTCCCTCATTGGCCAGGGGATGCACAGAGTGGGCGGGGCTGGCAGCGTCAGAGGAGGAGGTTGCGTGAACACCATGTGCACCAAGTTTGAAGAAGATATGAAGGAAAAGCTTTGAATGGATGGGGGCTGGGGGGGGTGATTTCATTCATGTAGCCAAAAATAAACACAGAACTCCCCTATCTATTACTTAGAATAAAACTGGGTAAGAATTTACTGTAAAAAAGGAAACATCTATTTAATTAAACTATGACAGTTGAATTTTGGCAGCTATGGTCTCATCTGAAGCAGCAGCTGCAGTTGGGGGGAGACCAGGGAACGAATTGTGAGATATTTATAGATATTCCTCTAATTTGGAGCTAAAATTGAACTTTTGTTATATGCTGCCTCTGATGCTAAGAGGTTTAACTTTTTACATGTGATGTACATCATCGTATGGTTATATTACTTTTAATTTGATATGTATTCTTCAGAATGCAGTTTTACCTCGATGAATTCGGGTTCATCTAGAGTTTGAATGTGACGGCACCTTAAAAATGGCACAAGATGCACCTGACTACAAAAAGAAAACACCTTCAGGGGGTGAATAACAGTGCAGATTTGAGGCAGTCTAATGAAACCTCTGCAGGTAACCTCGCTGTATTAAATGTTAACCTGCACAGTGTTGCGGTGTGTTCTCTGACAGGTGTGTATGATCTGTGGTCGACCCACGTGTCAGGGTTGTGTATCATGATGAAGCACCTTGTTTGAAGCCATCTCGCTGACAGAGTGTCGCGTTTTCAGCGTCTCCAGCTGTTCCAGACACCAGTCCAGCTCATCCAGAGTCTCTATGGCCAGCTGCTGGTGAGGCTCCTCTGCACCACAGAAACACAGGGAGGCATTATGGGATGGATTCAGCTAGTAGTGTGCATTCATATACTGTTAAAATTTCTAAAAGATGTTTAAACTAGGACTTAAATTACTTAATTTACTACACCTTCCTCATTTCATGAGAGCAATATGCTTATATTGTGTGTGTTTCTGACCAATGTTGATTATAGGATATTGATCAGTATATATTTTAATCCCAGTACCAACCTGCAAGGCTGGTCTTGCACATGGATGGTGGGTTGTTGCCTGAGGATCGCGTCCTGTAGACAGAGACCCTCCAGTCAGCAAGTGAAGAGACAAACTGTATATCCAGCATGATTATATTTGTCAGCCAAGGACATTTGCTAATAACTTACTTGCTTGCTGGGCGATCTTGCTGGTCTGTTATAATGGCAAAGTTACCTCGGACTGTCCTCAGGCTGGCGAGGACCTACAGGACAGGAACAAGAGACTGAATGTACGAGTTCATCAAATGTGGAGCACCGAGCATCATATATCTGTCATATAACAAAAGGTGTCACCTCAGTGATTAACTTAAATACTTCTTCACACATCTTCACTTAATTGATCTGGCGCTACATCAAGTGCTTGTCAATAGGATTTGCTGACAGACACCTTGAAACCAGATACTGTTGCTTTCGTCCACTGCGCTGCTCAGAGGCATTCCCCTGTCCCTGTCTGATGTTTTGGTGACATCACTGACACTCCCCCATGTCACGTCTGTCACTCCAGTTGCAGCCAAACACTGACTCAGCGCAGAGAGGGAGATCACAAGAGTATCCAGTGTGCGACCCCGTGTGTGCGAGTCCTTTCAGCCAGCATGCAAATTTAAACAGCGTGATCAAGCAGATTCGCTGCTTATTCGACTGTGTAAAGTGAGCAAAAGTGTGACGCATGTCCCACGCAAGAGCCGGGCAACAGCAGCAGGATGCCTGGTCCTGTCGCGGGGCCAACACAACGCTATGGGCTTTTCCGGTGCAGTAGAATAGCCTGGTCTCGAACCATCTGGAGTTTTTATAAGACCTGCTTTCGTTAACGAACAAGTGAACATAAATTTATTTTTATATGGCCACCTGGCAATTTTTTTTTATAGCTTCCAAATGCTGAATGGGAAAATATCAGAGGACTCACCTGTGCAAATGGTGTAACGATCATGTCTTCTGTGTGCCTGAAATGGAAAACAGAACACACAGGAGGAAAAGGCGTCAGACAAAGACACGTTTCTCTGAGTAGATGACCAATCTACAAGCTCCTTAATTTCTATATTTCATCTGTGTTAGATAAAAAACAAAACATACTTAACTTCATCATGACAAAATAAAGAGAAAGGAGGAATGACATCTACAACAATGGGTTTTTTATCAAACCAGTTATCTGTGCAACCAGGCAGCTAGAGGACAGTTTTCTACAGTTTTCACATTTATTTGTCAGATATCATCGTTTATCACTCCCTTCATCCTTATTCTATTAAAAACATAGCTGTTAAAAAAAACAAAAGTGAAGTGCACTGCTTGGTCATGAAATGGACTGGGTGGGGTATTAAGGTTTGTGATACAGGTATGAATACTCACAAAAAAAGAAAAAAACACAGGGTGTGTTATTATACTAAGTTGGTTTTAAGCGTTACATGCAAAAACAAACCAAACAGAACTGGGTGTTTTACAGGTGTCTAACAGGGGTCACGGGTGAGGTGCTTAATATTTAGTCATGTCAGAAGGGTGGGGGGAAATGGCCACAGAACCATCTACAGGGAATGCAGGAGGGGGCTTCAGGGGGACACAGTCAGTGTTTTTATCTATTTTCTTTAGTTTTGTCATGTTCTTCTCACCGAGATGACAACCAGTTGACCTCCCAGTGCTTCAAGCTTTCCTCCCTTCAAACACAGATAGGTAAGAGTCGATGAGGACACCTGTGACTGCTTACGTTACAAACGTAATGGTGTTTAGAGAATATGAATTTGAGGAGGCGGTTGATTGAGACAGAACTATCGACCAAAAAGTTGCCTCCTTCTTTCCAACGTTTTGCAGTCGCAGTGGAGCAGATTTAACATGCAAGCATTGTGTGATGGAGAAACAGAAGTAATTGTTGCTCTTTCTGAAACTCTGGATCTGACTACAAACATATCACACACATGCATGAGGCACGTTTTAATGCTGGATGCCAAATGCTGGATGGAAAGATTTCATTTGTCACCATAGGCCATGTTTTAAATGAGGTCTATGAGCTTGTAACACTGAAATACTGAGACAAGAAAAGCATCAAGGTTGACAATCGTCATCAATCCCTTTATCAAATAAAAATGCACATGTACGGAATAGTTTTGAAAACATCAGTGAACAAACACATCCGCTGTATCATGTACTCGTGTAACAGCTGAGTAGGAAAACTGACTTACATGTCACTGGCAGTGGAGGAGTTTCTGGAGGGACCTTTGGGTGAAAGGTCAAAATCGGAGTCGGAGCGGTAGAGGAAGGATTCCCTCCGCTGGCTGTGGGGAAAGTTGGCCTGTATAACCATACCAGAGCCAGGGCTGGCCTGGGGGTCCAGGGGGCTACGACCCACCGATAATCCATTTTCCACATCAAAACTGTGGAGAAAGAGAACGAGAGAGAGGGAGGAAATTCATTCAGGGTCGACGACAAAGTTTATCAGACAGCAACGTCAATAGTGTTATTAGAAATACACAGTTTTAGCTGTTATTGTGGTGTCCTCTTGATTAAATGAGTTGTCAGTAATTACTCTAGAGAATATGTGTAATAAATGGATCAATGATCACGGATCCATAAAGTTCAGATTTCAATTAACGATGGAAATGTGACTCTATAGACTGTCCAATGAACTACATAGCTGACAAGAAACCCCAGACTCTCCTCCACTTATAGGAGACTATGGCTGCTCCAGTAACAATTAAACAGAGAAAAGGAATATAACAAACAATACTCCACATCTAAAAATAACACAAGCTCTCATCAGTGGGTAACAGCATTCAGCCATTTTTATCTTTTGAACAGGAAGTGGTGTAATTTGAAAGGAAGGATAACCATTACAAAGCAGTAAAGACCACAATAAGAGCTAAAAATTACAAATTTAAGCGAGCAGCAGAAAGGATATGACTGTGTGAAATATGTGGGAAGGCACTTATCAAAGCTGATCTGATATATCCCACAAAATTGACTAAAATCAGCACTGCATTCAAATGTGTCAGACAATAGGTGATAAGAGAAGGAAACAGCTAAATGAGTCTGAAACCACAATGAAAGGGTGTTGAAAGTCTGAGACAGCGAATGGTTTCTAATTCTGATGGCTTGATGTGGGCCTCTGTGCTGTGGCTGCACGATCATTAGAATTACTACCTGAAGTGAACTGACGCATTATCATGGACTACATGATGTGCACTTCATTAGAGGTGAAAGTTTTGTGTGTGTGTGTGTGTGTGTGTGTGTGTGTGGTGGACTGGGGACTGAACAGCACGTGTAAAATTAGCATCAGCGTATTGACGTGCGGGTCATGTGAGTGTGAGAGTCTAAAAATAGCCGGGCGCTCAGGTGAGAGGGGGTTCCTCCTGATCAAACACGATCCGACGATGGAGAAAAACACCAAATAAAGGCAGAGAGAGAGAGTTAGCGGGAAAGAGGCTCCTCTTCACAGTCTCGGCACGTGTCTTCCTTGATCTACATCTCTATTTTCCCACACTGACGTGAGAGCCCGGAGACACTCTGTCAGCCTCTAGCCGCGTTAGGCAACACCCCTGCTTTTCTAAACAGTCTGAGGTATTCCAGAGGAGAAATCCACGCCTTGGCAAAACAACCGTGAGCAGAATGTGGAGGATTTTGGATGGGCAGATGCTAACACACACACACACATACACACATAAAATGTTGTTTAAATAAATACAGCACGGGGAACGCTATTCCAAAATAGAAAGCTCTGAAACCCAGGGCAGTAGTGACAGCTGGAGACGTAGATGATAAGAGTGGGAAATAATAAAACATTATTACACAAGTCCATCACAAAGTACGAGACGACACAGCTCTAAATACACTGTGCAGCCATGTAAGGTTGTACTGTATATTACACTGTAGTCTAAACACAACACAACAGAATTAACCTCCATCAGTGCAACGTTTTGTGCTGATCTATGAAATAGTGGTGGATTGATCAATAACTGCGATCCTTGGAGCCAGTCCACTGACAGCATTAGCTATACATACATGCATAGCACGAATGATTTCAGTGAAAAATACAGCTCTCTACGAGGCTTTAACACAAGGAGTGTACCAGCTTCAGCATGAAAACACCCCATTCATTCCTCCTTCGTGCTAGGGATGCTGCATGAGGGCAAGACATTGGTGTGTTACAGGCTGTTACATAACCACCAGCCAAACAGAAGTCCCCATCCCTCCTTTCATGTGACTGATTCAGACATACTGACAACATACAACTACATAGCCAAGGAGAGGAGTCAGAGGGAAGGGGAGTGGAGACTGTGGGGTGAGTGGGAGCACGTCCGAGGTAAAACAGGGCAAAGAGAGACAGAGCGTAAACAAAATGTCAGGAAGCGAGGAGGAAGAGTACAGCGTGTTCTGAGACACATACACGAGGGGGGTTTTGGGGTCCTAACTGCAAACGGTGTGACTGTGTGCTTTCAGTTTGTAGTGTGCACACCTACAAATGTGTATTTCTACATAGTAAAATGGAGAAGGTGCGTGTGTAAATGCATCACAGTAGTGCAACGTGCAACAATACACACCTGTGATGCGTGCATTTTGATCATTGCACACACATGATCCCTGCCCAGTTACTACAAGGACACACGCAGCTCGGAGCCCTCGCCCACTCCTCACACTTTCTATCCCTCTGTCGACCCTAATGATGCTGCACCTCTGGCTGTTCCTGCGTGCTCTGACCATAAACTCGTTTCTATTTTGGTCTCGGCACAACGCTTCTGTCTCTGTGCAGCTAATTTTAGCTTCCCCGTGCACGGGGGGGAATAGACCGAAAGAGGCAGCGATGCAGCTAAAAATAGACTTTCAGGTAGAACACAGAGCAGCCCTCCCTCCCCTGCCTTCTCCCTCTGCATCACAGAGCAGCAGATTCTTCCCCCCATTCATGAATATTTATGGAGACATTTCTATTTGAAGGCGACGCTGAGCTATAATTAGACCACAGATCAAAATATCGCCCACGTCTTTCCCTTGCTGCTATTTCACTTCCAGTTTTCTCCACGCTTTCTCTCTCTCTCTCTCTCTCTCTCGCTCAGCTGGGTTCAGCGCAGGGTAGCGAACATTGAGTCCTGACTTACTCATGACATTGGACTAATTATCTTTTACTTGCACACACTCAGGCACGATGATATTGTATTTTTGGATCAATATATCTGCCTCACATGATTCTCACTGGCACAATCGCAGTGCTCTCCCTTTGGGTTTATATGAATCAGACTCTAATGGATAATAAACACGGTAGCATGAAACCTAGGAGTAGTTGTTGCCAAGGTAACAACTGATGGGGATCCAAATAAGCACTACATTGAAACAATGATTCACAAGAACAAATAGTGAAAATGTCTGTGTCAGAGAGTTTTGTTGTTATTGGTGTAATGCATTGTGTGTATATTCCAGTATATAAATGTGTTATATAATATTTATTCTATATTGTGTACCCACTGCATCTAGTCACAAGAGTGTTGAGAATAAAGTGATTGGATAAGATAAACTTTGAATATGGGTTTGCTTTCTTATATGTGACATGACTTATATTTTACTATTAACTTAATACATTTTAGATGCAAACTAAATAGCAGTGGCCGTATATTTTCAATGCAGGGGAATAATGACATGCTTCCAATGCTTTTTTAACACCTCCATTGAACACAAGCTTTAAGCACACAATTTACAGAACGTATGCTAAATGTGTCAACTGAGGCATTTTGTGATTCTGAGAGGTCAAAGGTCAGCGTTCAGGCTCAGCGTGCATGTCGCCCGGACAGGAAACTCCCACAGTAGCTCTGTGGCTGTTTGGACGGTCAGTCTTCAAAAAACGCCTCCATTGTCTTTGTGTCTTTCACATGGGAGCCACTCACACCCACCCACCTCTTCTCTCCTTTCCTAACACCCTCCCTCTCTCCCTCCCTCGCGCTTTCTCTCAGCCTCAGCCAAAAATCACACAAACAAAAAAGAACAAAACAGAATTTGTTTTTTAAAAATAACCCTGTTGAGTGGGAGGGTGTTGTTTGACAATACACCAGATACACTTGTTGATGGCTGATGTGTGTGAGTAGTTGCTGTCTGTTGAACTGAATTAAACCTGTTCATTCAACCTGAGGAGAGGGACCCTCTACTGGGCTTCAGGGGGATTGCAAGAGCTGAGCATCCTGGATATCCCACTATGGACAATGGAAGTATGTATGTTGCAGAGATAACACAGTTAGCAGAGTTAGAAAAAGAAGTCACCAACAATTGTGATAGTCGACCACACACTAAAGTTTTTACTAAAGAACGATTTGCTTCAAATTTCATAAATGTATTTGTCTTATAGTAAAGTGAACATGTTTTGTTTCTTTTATCCAGAGTTCACTATCATACACATTTTTTAAAAATTATTCTTTATCTCTATTTCTTATTATTGCTGTTTTCTATTTCAAGCAGCTGTTTCTGGAAATTACCCTTTTCTTTCTAATATTTTTCTGATAAATCAATAATCTTCTGTCCAAATATCATAGAAAAGTTAAAAACTAAAATAGAACTTGCAAAAACCAAAGTGATGTATTGAAATTATTATTTTATAGAATGAAAACTATTCAAACACTTCGCCCATCCCTCCATACCAGTAGATAATGACTAATTAATGATAAAAAACTTTGTGATCAGTGAGACAGATTAAAAGATGCAGAAAAGCTGAACAAAGATGTGATAAAACAAGCAAGCAGAAACAAAGGCCATCTCTTTAGTATTGGATGTGGTTAAGTGCATCCATCCCAGTTTGACCTCTGAATTCACACACTGGGGTTCATTCAAATCCACCTCATGCGCACGGACAGAGGCACATACACACACACATGCGTGCACACACTGTATATACACACACACACACACACACACACACGCACACACACACACACACACACACACACACACACACACACACACACACACACACACACACACACACACACACACACACACCTAATGACTTTCTCTTCTCTAAAGACCAACATTCCTGGGCATCATAAAAACTTTTTTCAAAAAAAAAAATAACAAAATAAAATAAAAGCATAAAGACAGAGGTGTGTTACGGCATGTGTTATTTAAGTGGCTAGCTATTAAGAAGCGTGATTGATGGTAACCTGTCAGTGGCCACGATACTCGACACCCTGCCTGCGTCACCGCCTGTCACGGCGACGTCAATACCATCTGGGGAGCATTAAAATACAGGAGCTACGGGGCAGCACGAGAGCGAGCGAGCGAGGCAGCGAGAGAGGAGATAGGCCTGTAAACCAGGGCAAGCTGTCATCTGAACCTTCATTCATCATTCCCCAGCCTTTACTGGGACACAACCAGAGGTAGAATTGGTTACACCGGAGCCGACTGGCAGGACCGGTTCAGCCATTTATTCAGGAGATATGCAGAACATTTATTACATGTAACACAGATGTCAGGTCGTGACGCCTGAGAGTATTGTGTTCCCTCTGATAATGAGTCTATAGAGACAAGCAAAAGAAGATCTGCGAGGCACAAATGTAAAACTCAAACTTATTTTTCCTGCTGTGGTTGAACCTTTTATAATCTAGGCTGCATGTATCTGCGCTGCATCCGCACATGACTCATGAAAGATGCTCTGGAGCGAACGGGGATTAGCTTTGACCTGATGAGACCACAGAGGTCACACCAGCAGCTCAGAGTGCACGACCTGCAGCTCAGCACACACAACAAAAAGAACAATGAATGGACTACAGAGGTCTGGTCAAGAGATTTAAAAGTATACACTTGGGAGAATTTTCACTGCGACATTTTCAGTCTCAGTTACTTCTCATCCCGACAGTCACGACAGTGTGTGTTCTGCAATGAAAGTTGTCTGGTTGTGTTTTGCTGCGGCCCCTCACACACAGAGGGAGAACCACCCTGTTTGTCTGTGTTGTCCTTCCTCTCCCTTCCTGTGACATCAAACTATTTGGCCGTGTGGCAAACTTGACGGTGATGGTGTGTTTTACTGATTAGCTGTAATCTTTGTTTAACTGTGCATTCATGTGCTACTCAGAAGGTCCAATTTTCTGAATCATTAGGATGTCGTTCCGACTTTGGTGTGTTCATGTGATTTGAGGTTGGAATGTGGAAAAAACATGACGCTGTGAGCAAATTATGTTGTATTTATGCTTTTGGAGCCTTAAAACAACACTCAGACACTACAATTGCATAATAAGAAAGAACAAAGAAAAATACATTTAAATGTATACATGATTAACATGTATACACGTTAATCATGAAAACGTTTGTATTGGCTAAAAGGTTTGTTGTCAGGCGAGTGTGTGCGATGGACATGCAGTCTACAAGTGACAAACGATTCTAAAAGTTCACATTAAAAGCGATTGTTTAGAGCTGATTTCAACATTATGTTAATTCGTTAATAAGTGATGACGACAGAAATTGGCAACTAATGGACCAAAAGTTTCGCCAATTTTCCGAGTTGTTCCAGCTTGAGTTGGCGTTCACCTGAAATTTCGCAGTGAGGAACAAATTTTTCCGATTAATCTGTCACTACAGGAACGCAGAAATAATTTCCTAGCTGGGTTTCAAACCACTGCAACTAAAGCGAATACATATGTTTCTAAAAGATGTCAAACTTCCTTTTACAGGTTTCGGTGGTATAACTCTTGTTAGAGCAGCAGCCTGCTGAAAACACGAGATCTGGCTCCTGGCCCTCTGTTTGTGCCCTTGTCTCTGTTACTGACTAATCCCCCTTGTTAAAAAACATGGAGGAGACGACTGCACGCTGCATTTATTCTGCAGATCAGACTCAGAGCATCCAACAAACCAAGTCAGACAGAATTTAAAAGTAGAGTTTAGTTGCTATTATTTGAGAAATTACTCATGAAAAGCAAAACTAACAATAACCTCTCAGACATTGCATCATTTCACATCCAACAAAAATGATAGCTAAGTATAGACATTATGCAACTGCGATATAAATGTATGCCCATTGTTCACAATCGAGCAATGAAAACGTTTTTTAAAAGAAAGTGAGGCAACGGAGCTGACACAACAGAAAGGCAGGAACACCGAATCACTTCACTGACCTTTATAAGAACCATGTAAAACAGAGAATGTTTAAAGTTTGTATAGAGGTGGTGATGTGACAAAGACTCCACTGTTTCTCTGTTGACAGTTTGGGGACAGGAAGTGTTTGACATGAGAACAGAGAAACTTTCCATTTTTAATAAGTAAAAGTAGGTTATCAAATATTTTAAAAACTATTCATTCCTAAAGAAGATTGAATGTGTCACATTAAAGGGATAGTTCAAATTCGACTCGAAACGGAGTCATTTACACCATGTGTTTAAATGTCCACACGCGAACGCAGCTCCGGAGGAGGATCACAGCAGACCTTTAGTCTAAAAACACGGAGCAAATGAAGCCATTTCGAGTTGAATTAGAATGTCGGAGCTTACGGACACTTGGATGACTCCACAGGAGCAGTATGTAGGCATGTTATGTATTTTTTCTGTTTAAAATTTTTTTTTTTCTACATTTGAAGAAGTGGTCACCATTTACTTCAATTGTATTGGATTGGGCTGCAATGCTGTTCACCCCTGAAACTCCATAAGTACTTATATTAAATAAAATGCATTCTCTCTCTCTCTCTCTCTCTCTCTCTCTCTCTCTCTCTCTCTCTCTCTCTCTCTCTCTCTCTCTCTCTCTCTCTCTCTCTCTCTCTCTCTCTCTCTCTCACAGACACAGACACACGCACACAGATCTTGGTAACTGTCGCCTCACTGATTTGTTTCTAAACCAGAAGCTGTAAATTAAACCTGTGTGTGTGCGTGTGTGTGGCCACTGTCTTACTGAACTTAAGTTTGTGCTCTGTGATTAAGTTAGAGTAGTTTATTTTGCTATGAACTCAGAGCAGCCAAAAGCAAGAAAAATACAGACAAAATAAACACAAAACTAGTGAGTGTGCGTGTGTGTGAAATAATTATTACATGTAAAGTGTATTCTCAGTGTTCCCTCTCTTATGACGGCTGTAATCACCACCTCAGAGCCCTGCCCTCTTCCTCAGATCTTTCCTTTGGAGAAAAAAACCACACCAGGATTATGACGCTGGCACTGGTGGATGCTGACCTATGATGAACTGTACAGTGTGAAGTGGTCAACTGACTGGTCAGCAGCAGGAAGGTATGGTATCATAATCAAGGAGACCATCGGAGCTTCAGGAGTCCTGTGGATCTCCAGGTGGCTGAGAGCAACAGAGACGACTGATTTGTCCATTTTGAATGTAAAAGTTAGTGTTTTTCAAACTGCTGAAAGATTCTTGTAATTTTTGTCCCGGACATCCTCCATATTGTATATACTGTATTTAAAACTGTAGACCATTGTTTTAACTGAAAGTGAATAATTATTTAAATAAATCTGAGTGAGTTAGAGACCAGAAGAAATTTACATTGACTGATAGAAAAGTCCTTGTCCACTTGCACACACATTCACAGAAACACACACACACACACACACACACATATGAAAGACTTCAGTCTGTGTTATCCTCCAGGATCTAGTAGAGCAGCAGAGAGAACAGTGAAGTGCAATGAGGAAGAACTGGAGGGAAAGGGAAAATGAGAAGGTCTGAGGGTGAGGAGACACATGAACAGAGGAGGGAGAAGAGGAGGGAGAAAGAGGGAGAAAAGTTCAGAACCTGGTCTAGTATAGTTGTAGCATGATCAGTGTGAGGTATTAGTGGTAAAGGTGAGACATCACACATCATGTGGATATGTCACGGCAGCATAACACAACTTGCTTTTCAAATTTTATTCTGGATATTTTAGCAAATTTTTTATACGAGATGTGAAATGAAATATTAAAACTATTACTAGCTTATGAAAGCTTGTGTGAGCTATTCGTATCCACAATTAGATATGGTCCTAATGGCTTAATTCACTTACTTTAATGTATGACTTGGTTGTGATAAAAGCATCAGCTAAATGAAATGTAATGTAATGTAATGTGATTGTAAGAAATATTCCTCCATCAAAAAGTTGTAAAGCAGTTTCAACCCGAGTGTGTACAGTCGCTACTATTATTAGTGATTTCATTCTAACCTACAGTAGTTGGGTCAAGTGTTTTTCTTAAAAATGACATGACAAAAAACTTTTAAAAACGCTTTTAAATCCATATTTCAAAAATAAATTTGGATTTGAATTTACACATATAGAAAATTTTAGAACTGTTGATAAAGATTTTGTCTTTGTCACAAAGATCTCATGCAACAAGAAGTTCTGAAGCAAAGTGAAGGAGGAGGATATTTTAAAAACCTTTAAAAAACGGTCACGCTCTCGTGTTCTCCTGTAGTCCATATGCTTGTGTTTAAATGCAAGTGAAGCAATGTAACATGTAAAACTTGCTCTCTGGCTTCTATAAAGGGTAAAGTATCTTGACAGTAAAGAACAGTCTGGATGTCAAATGGAAAAAAAAGCCATTACTTTCTTTTAGCTCGTGCACCCACACACACACACATAAACGCACACACAGACATATAATTGCACAATTACTCTGTCATCCTATGAAAAATATTCCTGTGTGCGAATCTGGAAAGCTCATCACTGGACAGTACATTTATGGGGTTTAGAGGAGCATTAAGTCCATAACGCCTGTCACACTGCGAACACTCAGCCATGACTTCACTCTGAGTGAGTGAAGGTTACAAATGAACCAGCAACACACATTGAGTTTGAGTGTTCGTGCACAAATCTCATCCCACACGAGTACAGTAAACCGTATGTGCATCGTTGCTCGTGAGGCGTACAACCCAACACCGGAGGATCTGTTCCTCCTGTCTATGAGGCAGACAAATGAAGGTCCATGAGGATCCCTGCAGGCCAGACCTCCATTAGAAGTAACTGATGATTTAAGAAAATGTCTTTTAGACACATTTATTACTTCAAAATGTCTTTTGTCTCGTCTCCTATACCAGGACCAGTGAGGGTTATGCCGCAGGGCAATGGGATGACTTAATCATTTTTGCAAATTAGGAGATTCATGTAGCGTGACTGAAAGCTCAGATTAATTTGTCAAGGCCACATTGACCTGGCAAATTTAGAAAGTAACTGACCTCTGGCACAAGCGCACTTCATTTATCTCAAAGATGAGATTTGATATACACAATTTGATCTGTAACCAGAATCAAAAGCAAAAAGCTGCCTGATAGAATTGTGGCATCTAAAATATCAAGAATGAATCCAACTTTCACACTTTTTGAATTTTGATAAATTGGGAAGATAAAGCTTTCACTTCTCCTCCCCTCTCCTCCCAGGTTAAACTGACAGGGGAGAGTATTGGGTTTCTAGGAATACACTTAATAAAGCTGAACCCTGAGCTCACTCACATGCGTCCTGCCAAAACCTTCTTGGTAAGACTTGTAACTCATATTAAATTACTCTGTGCATGAATCATTCTCTCTCTCTCTCACCCCCAAACACGCAACAAAGCTCATGCTTGTATTTGCTGTCAGTGGTTCATTTTGAAATAATCTTTTAGGATTTTTTCGACATCCCTTTCCTGGCTGTAGCAACATGTGTAATGCTCTGTGTCAGTGCCACTTCATTTTATACTTGGCCCACTGCAGACAGCTCTGAGGAAAATTAGATCAGTGGCCATATGGGCCCACAGGAGACTGTAAATGGTGAGAGCCGAGGAGTAACATCACTCAAATTAATAGAGGTAATTAATCGGCATTCAATTTTCAATGTGACGTCAGAAAACTGATCTGTTACAAAGAAAATAACTATAACTCTATCCAAGACTGAATTATTGATTTAAAATGATGCTAATACTTATTGTCAAGTTAAAATATTATACTGAACTACTAAATGTGGTCTTCTCTGAAAAAAAAGACAAGGCATTTACAGCCATGCTCATTGCTCTGTGATTCTGAGGGGCTTTGGGCTAAATGCTAACAGCAGCATGCTAATTAACAATGCTAACATGTTGCATGTTTAGCAGGTTACATGGTTACCGTGTAGCTAGGCATGTTAGCATGCTAATACTTACTTATTAACACTAAGCAGAAAGTAGAGACTGGTGGAAATGTGAGTCACTTTGCCGGCACTAGATAAACTTAAATGTGACCTAATGGTGGCGCCAGATGAAATGCAAGGGGTTTACCAAAATTACCTCAGGGGAATATTAGTATCTATACCAATGCATGCGATGGCAGTTGGTCACAAAGTTGTGGAGATATTTAACTACAAAGTCACGATGGTGCAAAAGAAAAAGTTGGGGAATCACCAGTCATTAGGATTCATCCTCTGATGACAGTGAATGTCTGTAACAAGTGTCATACAAATCCATTCAACAGTTGAGATATTTTTGTCTGAACCAAAATGGTGAGCTGATCGACCGATGATGCCGTCCACTGAGCGACGCCGCTGATATAAAAAGGCAAGTTTTATTATGTTGTTCTTAGCTGGCAAATACAGTTACATTAAATGTGCCAGACGGCTTTCATAGGCTAAAGCCAATTTTAGGTTAATAAAATTGAAATCAAAGGATAAATGAATGCAGCATAACACATCGCAGCCAATAAGCTGCAACTGGCCCAGGAATTCGAACAGAATCCCCTTATCGGTCCTCTTTAAGGAAAAGCAGGTGTTACCTTTACAGCTGAAAGTTGAAAGGAGAAAACAATAACCGCCACTGGGCAAAAAGAACCATCACTTCTCCTCCAGAGGGTTTTTAAACAAGTAGTATGAGATGCACCAAGAGCAGAGGTATCAATTTGCATGGTACGTGTTGCGCTCACATAAAACTTTGCATCCCCTTGCCACATGTCCATCTAAGGAGAAAGGGCCTCTGTTGTCTGGCTGTTGTCTTTTGTGATTAACGGAGCGGCACGCGAGAAGGTTTGGTGTCTGATGTCCAAAGCTTCCGATTTATATCCTTCCTCGACCCGTAGGTTCATCTTGTCAGCTTTTCTCATGCCTATGTGAGGATGCACTCAAGCATAAACATATTTCATAGATACAAAAAAGAGCTCTCTCTGACATCAGCTCTCTGGATACCCCTTTGACTATAGCAGCATTGCGTTATACTTTATATGGATTGATCGATGCCTGGCAAAAGGGGGAAAGGGAAAAGCAAAGTGGGTACTTTTTTCCCAAGAGCAAGTAAAGGTAGGATACAGAAGCCTGACACGCCACCAGTCAATACTTCTATCTAAAGATTTGATGTCTTTCTTGAACATGTTATTAATAGTTTCCCCAAATATACACTGGCAAGGTCAATTACACCCTGTAATCCATCCAGAGTCTGCTCTTTTGGTCACCAATGTGCCCCAAAATGATACCTTCCCTGCTCCCTGTCTCCCTCCCTGTCTGTGACTTCCCAGGCCATTGCACATCGACTTCAACAAATACCTCTGCTCTTCAAAATATAATCCAGCAGGCAGAGAATTTCTAGACATGGCGGGTGTTATAAAAGCAGTTGAGCATGAAGTAATTGTCTAACATTTCCATCCATACCCCTCAAGTTTCAGCTACAGAGGAGAGCTTTGCTTGTTTAAGAGCAGAAGTCAATTACATTTCTTGGCATGGGTCTTGAGGGGACTTAAATTGAAAGGACAACTGCCCTTTAAAAGCCCCGTGCTCGCAAATGTTCTGCATTACATCTGATAAACAAGGATCCTGCCTGAGAAAGAGTCCATAATGTAAACAGGACTTTATCTCAGAGTCCTCCCTCGCCGCCTCCCCACTGGCATTAAGGATTATGTGCGAAGCTACTTATGTTGGACTTTTCCTGTGAGAACATTTGTGTCAGGAACAGCAGCATCAGGGCTACATGGCAGATACTTTCATGAGAAAGACCAGATTTCTCATGCAGGATGTGCGAACAGTCCGCAATCACACACATTCAAGACTATTGTTTTCGGTGTTGAGGACGTATGAATGTGGTTGTTTCACATTTTTGGGACTGAATGCCAAGTGACAGTGCAGGACAATGATCCACGGCTGCTGTTAAGACGTAACAGACTGACCGGTGATTAAAGCCACATTAAAAATGTAACGATTAAATTAAAACACATGAGTGATCAGTGTCTCAATTCACTTCTTTATCCAACATGTATGATTTCCTCTTGCCTGTTGTTTGTCCAATGTGTAAGGTGACATTTAGTTTACCCCTCAAAAATAAATAATGCATCTTGTATCTTGTATCATATTGAATCATATCCTGCTTTATTAGTAAAAATCTAAATTAACATGTTTTATTTTTGTAAATCATATTTAAGTTTGATTATATAATTCTGCAAGGTGTTGGCTAAACTTTCTTGCCTTTAAAAGAGTTTTACAGCCGCTTTTCTGACTCCCACACAGGTTTAAAATTATACTTCTGTATAGTTTGTTTCCTCATTGTCAAGTCTTGGATTAGTATAACTATAGCCATGACCTTGTGTTCTAAATTGCAGTACTAATTCAAAGATTCACATTCCAAAGGCATTCTTTTTTCCCCCAGATACAATAATTTAAACAGATCCAAATGCTTTTGCTCTTACACAGTTTCACTATATTGACTCTTGTTAACAGCCATGATACGGGTCGTCAAGTTTGTTTAATTAATCATTAGTATAATTTTTCTTTTTTTTAAGTCCCCCACCTGGAACAGTGCCTAGTCTTACAAAAAACACAACACAAGTGTTCAAGAGGAAACATGATAAGAAATATTTTGGGAGTTGGAGATATGAACAAAAACTGATAAGGGCCAAAAGAATGTTTTTGTAAATATTGCAGCTGATGAAAAACAGTATGCAGTCCAAAGATTTCAGATACTCATTGTCAAAGATGTCCATATTCTCTAAAAGATTTTAAAAAAAAACACAGGAAGCCAGATAAACTGTTCCATATTGTTTAAGTTTATAACTGATTCAAGAAGTTGTCACTGATGCAGCACAAGTCATTTCTGTAAAAACTGTAATTTCAGTAAGAGTTTGATCTATGATGTGCTACACACTGGATGTACAGTATGTGTGTGTGTGTGTGTGTGTGTGTGTGTGTGTGTGTGTGTGAGAGGGAGAGAGAGAGAGAGAGAGAGAGAGATGAAAGGAGACACTGAGACACAGACAAAAGCACTGAGTTAGAGTAAATGAGGAAGCGCTTAATTACCGCCTGCGTTTCTGTATGATGTCAATGGGCCTGTTGACAGCACACGGCGATCCCCATATGTCCCCACTCCGCACAGTGATACTCCGCTCCACGGAGTAACAGAACCCACAGTTCGTCGGCACACTCATGTTTCTTTAGCCTACTCTCTGAAACGCGTCCTCACCCGCCTCCTCTTCGGGGCTGCTCCGCTGCTCCCCCTCGCTCGGCTCCTCTCAGCGTGTGGCCCCTCTCATCCCTGTGAGACGCGGCCCGCTCCCTGGTCTGTCTCGCTCCGTCGGGCTGTCCGGCTCTCCGCGGCTTCCCGGGACTTCTCATTACCTCTGGCAGGAGGGGACAGCCCGCTCTAGGACCAGTGGCTCCAGTGAGACATGCCACTGACAGCTGGTGCTGGTCGGCGTTCTTCTCGGTGGCTGTGCGGGGTGTGTGTGCTGGTCTCTGGGCACCTTGTGCGAGCTGCTCCCTCCCTCCTGCCTGTCTGTTCAAGGAGCTTCTCATCACTCCCCGCAGAGCTCCATTAATCGGTCCCCCTTGCACATCTCGTCTTTGCTGCGGGTCTAAATGTGGCGCAACACTGCTGCCCTCTCCATTTCTCTCTCTCTCTCTCTCTCTCTCTCTCTCTCTCTCTCTCTCTCTCTCTCTCTCTCTCTCTCCCCCCCCCCTCCCCCCTGGCTGCTATACCTTTAGTCACAGGACAGACAGAGACCTTTCCTCTCCCTGGGCAAACTTGCTCTTCTGCTCCAGTTTGTCACAGTAGCCCCCCCACTCCGTCTGCGTGTGCGTTCTGTTCGTGTGTCCGAGCGCGCCACAGACTGTGCACAGAATCTGTACGTGATGTGTGTGTGTGTGTGTGAGCAATTGAGCGTGTACGTCGGTGAGCACGCTGTGTGTGTAGGCATGTGACCGAGCTGTGTGTGCGTGTGTGTGTGGGTGTGGGTGTGTGTGCGTGTGCGCGTCACACACAAGGGGGAACAAGTTTCAGAGTGAGGTCAGAGCTGAGAAAGGGGGCGGGGTCAGAGCAGACTTGGTCCCTGCCTTCTCCAAATGTTTTAACCCCTACTCTCTCTCTCTCTCTCTCTCTCTCTCTCTCTCTCTCTCTCTCTCTCTCTCTCATATACACACACACACACACACACACACACACACACACAGAGAGAGCCCTGATACTATGGCAGGACTGCACCCTCTCTTTGTACACAGTGCCATTATCCTTTCCAGATGGAGTGCGTGTGTCTAAGTGTGTGTGTCTATGTGAGTGAGCGTGTGCGTGTCTGCGTGTGCGTGTGTGTGTCAAGTATGTCTTGTCTATGTTAGGTAAAGAGATTGATGACAGGATGAGTATGATACGGTATTATAGTAAGTAGCTCTTGGGACAGCTTGCACAGAATGAAGAGCATGTGCGCACACACAGACAAATGCAAATACACGGACACACACTTATTTGTATACAGTATGTTTTTACACACAAGCTTAGGCACCAGCATGCAAGGTCACAAATGGCCTGGGGAAGTGTACTTTTAAAGACCAGAAATGAGAAAAGTAAATACGAAACCTTCTGTATGCTTCATGTGAAACCTTGAACAGCTACAGGATATATTCCCAGAGATAGAATAAGTCCTACCATGGATTAGTGTTCCACAGAGAACAAGTTTTCATATATTCATATTTCATTCAAATTAGTGTGAGAAAAACACCTCTTCAAGTCCTGAGGGGGGAGAAATATAATAGTGAAATATAGGATTGAGTGATAACATGGTAACCACAACTAGGCCTGTCATTGAAGCTTCAGATCTCTCCTGATGTTAATGGGGCTGTAATGAGATGGATACTCCCTATTTAAAGAGTTCATCTGTGTTTTGTTTGAATCTTTCCAAGACTAAAATATAAGGGAACTACAATGGTACCCAGTAGAGTGCATACTTTTGCCAAGGCCCAACAGTCCCCTTCTTAAACAACGTTTATCTCTAGATCCACCCACTCATAAATATCGGTCACAGGAACATCTATGATTGTTTTCATCAAGATCCACGAATGATTCTCTGACAAATCAACGAGAATGTTGTAAAAAGGCCCGCTCTCACAAACTAAACTTTAATGGGTTCTTCCTTGGGTTGTTCCCCACCCATCCACAAAATCTCATGAAATCGGTTCAGTAGTTTTAGTGTGATCCTGATAACTAACAAACAAAGCAACCAAACCAAGTATTTCCCCAGCAGAAGACGACCCTTAGCGTTAAAGCTAACCTTTGCAGCTCTGTCCGGCTCCTCATTGTATTTGGAGAGTTTTACACTTCAGCAACTCCAGCCAAGGTTACACAAGATAGCGTTAAATTTTGTTAAATCAGTTTGCCTTCATTGTGTAACACTAAGTGAAAACATACTGTTAAAAATATGAACATGTACATAAGCTAAGCGGCAAAACAGAGTTATGTAAGAATGAAGTGACAGTCTGATATTTGTTTTCATACAATAAAACCAGGGCTGACTAGCTCCACACTGCAACACAAGAACAATGTTGTCTTTCACGTCCTATACACAGATCATCATGAGGATTTAAACTCTGGGGCATGAAGCTTATCTTGGACATCTTATATCATCAAGTTCATATTCAAGATCCTTTTAAAGAACAGCCATTAATAAAAAAGGCAGCAGGAAACTTGAGACGGCTTTTTTAACCAACTCGTGGAGCTAATATAAGCTTAATATAGCGTGCTAGCTACAGCTGATATGTACTGTACGTGCCTCGCGAGTACAGAGAGATTGACAGGCGTGGTGGGGCTGGACAAACGATCAATCGCCATCCAGCTCGCTCTTACGCACAGAAAACATCTCCATAAATGGACTTGAACCCAACCTACATGCAGCACGACACGGTTCAATTAAACTGGCAAATCAATCAATGGCATCACTTCATCACCATGGAATTCACGAACGTCAGGCAGAGAGACAACAATAGACAAAGAACAGAATAGAAAAAAGTATGAACATATACACAGACGAGGCTCAACAGGTATCTTGAATATGAAATAGGCCCCTTTGATTATATGAAAGCCTTGTTACTACTGATGTGAAGCAGTCTTTTCATTCGATATGGTTCTATTTCTCACTTTTATATTTATGTTGGTTGCAACACACAGGCAGCTCACAACTGTGGTGTTTTCTCTATAAAACAATTTGATATAATCCTTTACTCTTATACAAAGGTTCTGTGTCTGCAGTGGTCAAGAAAAAAAACTGCCATGTAAGGAAATCTGAAGAGGTGCACACGCACAACAATCTGAACCACAAACTGAACAGACCTACAACACTGCTCTGTATTATAGTTTTCTGGAGCCCCAGTTAAGCAGCAACAGATTATAAATCCAATCACATGACTACATGACTTAAATGGTAGCTACTTGGGTTTAGCAGGATTGACTGTGCAGGATCAGAATCAAGATCCGGCCTCTCTTAGGTTGATTAAGAGGCGCTACAAGTGAAACCTGATAGACTTAATTCTTTCATTTTGTTTAGTTTCCGAGCTTTAGTTCACGCTTATCTTTTGTGAATACACACCGTGCAAACACTGGCCTGCAATCTGACTTTGGATTTTGTAAAACTGGAGAGTTTATCTCCAGTGGGAATAACAGCGACCTGCACTTTTGACACATTTCCATGAGAGGAAAATTGTTTGCATGTGCAGTTAGAGGAATAACATGTTTCAAGTGAAGTATTCCTTGTTATCTAGAGTGAACATTCATACACACACACATATATAGGTTGGCAGGAACACAGAGGCTCTCACAGTGTTTCATGTATCTGCGTCAGTGTGGTGGAAGAGAGTGGATGTCTGAGGAAAGACAGACATGAAACATTTGCTCCTGCTCACTATCTTCACATCGCATCTTAAGACAGACGTGTTCTGAAGCGCTGGACGCCAGGTGGATGTGGTGATCTCTTAAAACTCATAAAACAGGGAGGCATCATAAATTCTGGCTGACCCCCAAGTTGTGGGTTTAATAGTCCATTATTTGCGAAGGGGCCTCATGACATCATGCGTTGGCTACACAGAGGCATGGTAAGCATTCCTGTATAACGAGCTGTTTTGAAGTCAGCAAGGAGCGCTGTTTGCCAGGATTGTTGCCCGTCAGTGGACACACCGTCTGTTTGTGGTTTGTTTTGTAAAGCGAGCTGACACTGATTAATCTCCACTGTCATATTGTCCACTGCCAACTGGTGAGGTTAGAATCAAAACACAAGAACATTTACATTGGAATAAAACACTCCAGCAGCACAACGAGGAGGGAACGGGACTCAGTTCAAAAACAGGATTAGCTGTGCTCCTGTGGGTTAATGAAGAAAGAACATTCACCAACTTTGTGACTGTCAAAGTTTTAGTATTTCAAAAGTTCATGCAACAGCGTGATAATGATGAGACTGCAATATTTTCCATGTTCCCTTGTATTTTTTATAAAATATCACTTTGCTATACTGATAAACTGAGTAGAATCTAGTAGAGACAGAAAACTCTGCACAAAGGTAATAATCACTTTGGCTTTGATTTTGCCAAATCATCAATTCAAAAAGAGGACTTGGATATTATCAAAATAGTGAATTACACAAGAATGTAAAAAAAAAACATGTCAATCAATCACAACTAAAATGTGACTTTAGAAAGAGAAAAGAAACACTATCTGCTCATCAAAATCTTTGTCTAACACCAAGACCACTAAAATAAGAGTTTTCCCTGAGTGATGGTCGATTACTTAACTGATTATTAACATGAATTTCTCCTGAACACTCGTTCTCACAACTGTTAGTATACAGTAAATATTTGATGACGTGTTTCTAATTTGGTGTATTAACTTAAAGTGTCTCCATGAATCACACTCAAGTCAGTTTCAATGGAATAAAGCTTTGTCAGCCTGGATGTGTTTGCTTGTGTCTGAAAAGCAACAGAGTGCAGATGAAAGTGTCCTCTGCTACTGATATTGAAATAATAAATAAAGTGCTCTCACATTAAAAGACTTATTGCATGAATCCAAACATGCAGTTGTTAACACTGTGTGATGCTCTCCTCATATTATGCCAGCTTGGACTTTCTCTGCAGCCACATGATAAATACAAACAAACACTATTTCATTCACAAGCGTCTAAAAGAGCATGGCAGAACTTTGGTAGAAACTTGCCTCTAATACATCAAAACCCAACACATTACTTTCTTCTAAATAACTGTCTGTTTTAACCACTCTGGACTAAACAATGTGAGTTTGTATAAAGGGACAGAGTGCTGGGCACAGCAGAGTTCAAGAGTTTCAAAAAGCAGCATCAGAAGAAAAGGGTACACAAACACAGTAATGTAACACACACGGGCATATTCACATGAGCAGGGCTGCCCATAGTCGCTGCTCTAGTTTCAACATCTCTAACAGAATCTCCAGGAAGGATTAATTCCCCAAAACAACCTTTTCCTAAAAATAAAAAAAAACACACTGTGTAAATTGCAGCGATGTTCAACACAACAATGCAAAGTATCCACATCGGAAATAGGAGAAGAATGTTGTGATTATTTCAGGCTAAAACAAATGTCTTGGAGAAACAAACGTTGTCTAAAATATTGAGTATATACGTAAAACAAAGCAGCAGCACCAGGTGTCAGCATGTGGCTGCTGCTACCAGCCTATATTTATCTGAGTTAGTGATGACAAACGTCATGTTACAGCATGTACTGTAGTAAAGGCTATCAGTGTGTCGCCTCATGATGCATTAGGCCGCCATCTGCTCGCATGACGGTGGGGTTTTGGGTCTCCGCTGACTTGGGGATTGCACGGATGACAGACTTGTGGGCACACGTGAAAAATGCAGCCACATGCACACGCACACGCACACACACGCACACACACACACACACACACACACACACACACACACACACACACACACACACACACACACACTCAACCACACACAGGGTCTTAGTTCAGTGACTTCGGAGGACCTTACCATTGGCTTACATTAATTTCCTGGAGTCTCACTCTAACCTTGACACACACACACACACACACACACACACACACACACACACACACACACACACACACACACACACACACACACACACACCTATGAAACAAGTTAGTTAGATGGCTGCCAAGCGTGTTTGTGTATGTTTATACATTTTTGTTACATCTTCAGGACCTTTTGTATTATTAACACTGACCTTGACCAGTAGTCTACATGGGCATCAAAGCCTGCTACTAATGAGGCAAAACCTAATTGCTGTGGTCTCGGAAGAGTTTAGGGGTAAGATATGAATTGTGGTTAGGTTAAGGTTAGATGAATTGGTCATGGTTCAGGTTAGATTAGGTCAAGAATGCAGCACTCTGTATGAGTGCTACGAGGGCCACGGGCACTCAAGGAAATGCATATAAAATACCTGAAAATGATGCTTTATAAAGCTAAATCTGGACAGTTACGAGGTTCAAATCTGGGCAATGGAAAAATGGTAAAAAAAACACTTTTAAGTTTATATGTACGACTCAGGAGGGGCAGAGGAGCATCGATTTGTATCAAATTTGCAGTCCTCCCGTGAAAAAGGGATAAAGTTTGGGTTAGGGAGTCATTTTATTTTATATAGTTAAAGTAAAAAATATCATCTATGGTGGCTTTGTAATATTATCATTTTGTTTATACTTAATTTCACACATTCAATCTTGACAAATAAGCTATTAGTTTGTTTATGTATCTGCGTCACTGAGGTGGAAGAAAGACGTTAAATGCTTCTGCTCAGTATCTCCACATCTCATCATAAGACAGTTGTGCTGTGAGGAGCTGGAACCTCGAGGCTGAGATGATGTGGTGTTTCCAGTTTCACAAAATAAAATGATTATCTACCAAATCAACACATTTTTTTCCCTCTTGTCCAACTAGTGCTTAGTCAACAGGCCTCAGCTCTCTGATCAGCTTGTCTCTGAGCATAAGCTTAGTCAGGTGCTCCCTCTAGTGGTCACAATGGACAGACGTCCTGATACTACTGCATGGCAGCGCTGACACCCAGCACTGATGTCTGAAATAAAACAGGGGTTTTCTCTATATTTTTCAACAATATATATTCATCAATGGTTAAAACTTTAAATGTATCATTCTAACATGTAACAATATGTCAGGTTTCACGATAAAATATAAAATCTACCAATTTACCATAGTCTTGTGATAATGTATATTTTGATTTGGTGCCATATATGAAATATAATTGAACTGAATTACATCTGATCAGACCTTTTCAGATCAAACAACATATTTTTTGAGGCCACATCCTCTGCAAAACAAATAACTTCAGCAGCAGCAGCGTATCCGCTCTGTTCAGTTTCCACAATAATCATAAATAATCAATTAAAACGTTCACTTCCTCTTCATTTAATATCTTTCTGCTTCTTGCCACAGTCTCTTTGAACTTTGGATAAAGGAGAGACACTTTTAATGTCCCCTCACACAGTGGAGCCGTTCATGTTCGTGAGTTTCAGCAGCATTAGTGCTGTGCTGGGCTGTGCTGTGCTGTGCTGTGCTGTGCTGTGCCGGGCTGCTGTTGCTGCCAGCCTCAGGAATCGATGAGGCTCTGGAGGCGATTGGGGAAATCAGTCATGCTGAAAATATGGAGTACAGCAGTGACGCACACAGCAGCCAGCCCGCCACAGCCACACAGGCCCTATTGACTAATCTGGGTGTGTGTTTGGGGAGGGGGTGGTGGCAGCTATATTAGGACCTCTGACATTGACACTGTTGCCCTTTGGTGGGATGGCCTCACTTGACACTTTTTTTTGGTTAAAGATTGGTGAAGATGTTAACTGCTCTTTTTATTTTGTACATCCTATGTATGCATTTATATTTATAGATATTACTCTTTACTCTCTTTATATTTGGTGATGATTATAGTGACGAAGACGATGATGCATTTCTCCTTATTAACCTAATGTTTACTTCTTGTAAATATTCATGAATGTAAAATTTCAAACAAAGAAAATTGGAACACAATGTGGCAATGATTTCTCTATCACAAAAAAGCAAATAAAAAAATATGTAAGTAATATTTTGTACTTTGTTGTCCTCACCTGTCTGACACTACTTATCTTCTGTTTTCTTTTAATACTTTGTAGTGTCACTTTTTCAAAACCATATTAGTTGGTTACTGTTTTTTTTATATATATTTCAGCCTGCTCTATTTAAAGCTTTATTTTGGTATCGCAATTTAACATTTGAATTGTGGAAGGCTGTTAATAATTTTATAGCTGTATTTACAACTCTATCTCAGATTTCGCTCTTTACTCTCTGTATATGTGGTTAATAAAGTTATAGTTATAAAGACGATAATGCATTTTTCCTTATGAATCTAATTTCTATTCTGTTTACTTTTTGCCGAATTCCACATTCGTAAATGTAAACTTACAAACAACTTAATTCTTTATCATTTACAACGGAAATTGAACCATATTCGGCAAAGATCTCTCCCTCACAATGAAAACAATAAATGTATGAAAGTTTTAACTTTGTTGTATTTGTCAGTTTGACAGAATTAAACATGGCACTTTATTGTTTGTTTTTTTTCATCTACTTCAGTAAAATCTATTTAATTGTCTGTAAACGCCCCCCCCTTCTCCCATCTCTTCGACTGACCCTCTCTTTCCACTCATTCTTTATCTCTGCACTAAAAGCAGCGCTATCGCAGCCACGTTGTCTCTATCACTCCTTCACCGCCCTCTCGTCTGCGCTTTCACCCTCTTTGTCTAAATTATCTCTTTCTCCCAGCCAGTCGGCTGTTGCGTCTGTCCTCTCAACGTCTCTTCCTATCATCCTCTACTTCAGATAAATAAATGGCATCTTCTCAAACTGTCAGAGCAACATCAACTCCCTTATCCTGATACTAAGAGCTCCCGTCTCCAGCCGTGTCCGGCTAAATGCACTGACGCTGTGCTGTTTAAATGGACACCACACATAGGCCATAAAAAAACATTGAGAAGGTTACTAGGTGGGTGTGTGTATTTGTCTGTGTGTATGTGCTTTAATATGTACGTATGTATGTTTATATGTGCATGTTTGTGTGTGTGTATTTGAATATGTGTGAGAATGTGCATGTGCATGTGGGTGTGTATGTGCACGTTTTTGAATGTGTATATGTGCGTGTAGGTGTACGTCTGTGTGTGAAGTAAGTGTAAGTGTATGTGTGGGTATGTGTGTGTCATAAGTCATAAGGTAGGATGAATAGTGCCCTGGTACTGTTAGTACAAGTGAAGATGAGAGCTGTCTATTGTGATGGACACATCTGGATTACAAGAGACTGCTTTGTGTCAGTGTGTGTATCTGTGTGTGTCTGTTTATGTATCTGTGTGTGAGTGTGTGTGTATCTGTGTGTGAGTGTGTATGCTCGTGCTGCATGATGATAGATTATTACTTTAAAAATGAATTTAACGACTCCCTTGACTAGTTTAAGTACTATTTCAGTATGTTATCCTCTCCGAGATCATACAATAAATAGATCGCTGTTTTATTGGCACTGAAAAATGAAAAAAACAACTCTGAACTTTGCTTTGAGCAGAAGCTCCCGAGAATGACTCCATTTCCGTTCTTTTTTTTTTTCAGCTAGGAAGTGTGATACACAAATCAGGTAACAGTAGAATAGAGATTTGTTCTGTTCTGTACTTCTGTATTTCTGGCTGTGGTCTAAAATCTCCGGCTTTGATCTCCTCATATGATCCAAACAGGCTCACGGCTGGAGGAGTACGGATGACACTCGCGAGGCACATGCCTTATGCCCAGAGTTCATAGAAGTTTGCCACACCGCACACTGCACTGAATAATATCCCACGAGGGATCTGACTTCAGAGATCCTTGATCAATCCGACTTTATTTTAATGATGCAGCTTTTCACGTTGGAGTCATGTTGGCCTCCAAAATTTGTGTGCGTGTTTTGCATTTTCATATGCGGCGTTTTCCTGTCTGGGCTCTTTTGTTTAATACATCGGCACTATTTTTAGTCTCTGTAACAACCTGTGCTGCAGGGATCTCATGACACCTGTAGTAGATCTGATGTTTTCCCAGAAACCGGTCTGCTGATTACACATCATTTACACTCGTCATTTTAAGTTTCAACTACAATTAGGCCAATCAGCTGCATCAGTCTGTCAGCAGGGGGGCCTGTCACCATTATGTACCTCTTCAAAGTAAGTTCATTTGACACATAACTTTACTTTTCTCTGTTTCATTTTCCACAGTGCTCCAGTACTTCTTCAGCCTGCTTATGAAACCCAAAAGTCCCGGACCACATGACAGTCATACCGTGCCTAACACGGACGCCTCGGCTTGGCTCAGGTCCACGGACCCCAAGGAGGGACATTGGTGGACAGGGCCATTGATCCGCAATACCACCCGAGGCCTGCGCGGCCAACCGCAGCTCACCAACAGCAACACCCACTGGCTTCACCACGGCACATGTCCAATCGTTTGGCAGACATTTGTTTTAGTGTTTTTCACATCACTGACACAAACCAAGTTCAGGGTTTAATCTGACAGAGAACTGCAAATATATAAATATTTATATTATATGTTATCTAAATGGTTCACTCCGACAGGGGCTCAAAATATCAAGACTGCATGACCCAACAAAACAAAAAAGCAACTAGTCAAAGAAAACACAGCAACACAACACAATACCACTGTAAACACAGAGACAGAGCAGCACTGTCAAATAATAACCATCAGCTGATCATGTTTCACGGTCTGTAAAAGACAAAAACGGGCAGAACTGCCCAGATACTGCAGACTTGCAAACTTCTGCCAACACATGTATTATGTTGCCTTCACTTTACATCAGCAACTGTATTCGCAGCCACACAACCTGATACGTACCCAATGCACGAGTGTCTGCGCGTGGAGAAGTTGCCTTGCATCTTCCTTGAGAAGCGAGAGTCTTTGTTCATCATCTTATAGGCTGTATATATTCTTTTTTTTTAAAGACGTGAGTTGAGTTCAGGGAAGCATCAAAATAAGAGCTTTGGGAGGCGAGAGATGCACAAAGTTAACTTCTGTGGCGCAATAAAAATCCCCATGCTGTCATAAATCGGAAAGGAAAACAGTCCGGATTCCTTTACGTTATCTATGGTCACAAGTTGTGGCACCGGGGCGAAAGTTCCCTTTGAGAGGACGGTGCAGGAAAAAAACAGGTCCAAGAGTGACAGGGGCCAAAACAGCAAAAGTCAATTCAGAGTCTCTGCAGCTGCAACTGGTAGGACCAAGTCTGAAAGTGAACCCAACAGTAAGTCAGGCCTGCTGGGTCCCCCCTTCTGTATTTATTAGATAACACTTATTAGCTAGAAGCAATTCACTTCCAGCTCAGTGCGGAATCAACAAATAAAAGTGCATCAAACTGGAAATTAGTTTTGCAGTGTAGATTTTGGTCCAGGCAACAAGGATATGTCCTTTTGTTTTTTGTGGGAGGGAAAAAAAGAGCCCAAAAGGTTTAGAGCACAGTGTGTGTGTGTGTGCGTGTGTGCGTGCGTGCGTGCGTGCGTGCGTGTGTGTGTGTGTGTGTGTGGACAGCCTAAAAAGGCAAAGAGTCTTGGCTGTTAGAGACCTATCACAGAGCGAGTTAGCATGTCTTCTCACTGACAGTGGAAGTATGGTGCCAGATCAAATCAAGGCAAATTGAGGATGGTGTCAGCTGTCAGTGCTCATCTGGGACTAGATCCTCTCTCATTCTCCTTTCAGTTCACCATCACAGACGTGCCAAGATAAGCAGCTCTCTTGTGCGTGAGTATGTGTGTGTGTTCTCTTTGTCCTCCTCTTGTACTCCTAAATAGGAAACTGCAAGCTTGAATTCTTCCAAATGCGCTGCAAACTTCCAAAAACTCCTCAACAATGGGCCCCAGATATTTCGCTGCATTCAAAAAAATAAATGAATAAATCAGGTCCAGTAACCTTGACACAGAGCTGTCCGTTTGAACACAGAGTCGCCTCTGTGATGCTGCACCACCAACACACACTGAGTTATTCTTAGTGGAGGGGAAAGGGGGAAAAAAAGTGAGCTGGAAAAGAGTGTTATAATCCCATCAGATGCTCCCCGGAGTGGGCCGTCCCATGTAGTCCCTCGTCAGCGGGCCATAACAGACTTGTGCTCTGTCTCTCTCTTCTCGTCTCTCCTGAGAGTGGTGGGACCAAGCTCAGGCTTAAAACAACAAACAACAACACTATCTCCCCTGAGAGTGAGGGAGAGAAAGAGATATTGTGGAGGGAGAGAGAGAGAGAGAAGGGGTGGGGTGAGAGAGAGGGTGAGAGAGGGAGAGAGAGAGAGAGAGAGAGAGAGAGAGAGAGAGAGAGAGAGAGAGAGAGAGCACAAAGACCGACGGTGATGAGAAAGTGGACTATTGGTGTTTGAGTGAGACTATTAAAGTATATATTTAAATAAAAAAACTTTTTAACACTGTGCTACATTAGAATATTACAAGTACAACGTTTTAAACAATACCCTTTATGCAATGATAGTGTGTACACTATCAGCCGGCCCCCACGCCAGAAGCAGCAATAGCATTCTGGTCAATCAATACTTCAATAATGTGTGTGTGTGTGTGTGTGTGTGTGTGTGTGTGTGTGTGTGTGTGTGTGTGTGTGTGTGTGTGTGTGTGTGTGTGAGTGTGTGTGAGTGTGTGAGTGTGTTTGGGTGTGCGTGAGTCTGTGTGTGTGCGTGAGTGTGTGTGTGTGTGTGTGTGTGTGTGTGTGTGTGCGTGAGTGTGTGTGTGTGTGTGTGTGTGTGTGTGTGTGTGTGTGTGTGTGTGTGTGTGTGTCTGTGTGTGTGTGTGTGTGTGTGTCTGTGTGTGATTGTAAGCCTTTGCAAAGGTGATTTAATTTCCCATATTTTATATTTAGTTCTCCTCCCGTGCTGTGCTCTAATCCATCGGATTCGCACAATATCCTCTGCAATGTTAAACAAATATTTGGGGTCACTAAACCCATGACTGTGAAAATACAGCAGAAAATAGGTGATCAGCAAAGAGATGAAAACCTCTCATTTTTAATAATGTCAGGGAGGAGCAAACAGGAAGTGTCTGTTACGACAGATGTGAGGTTATAACTGTCCAAAACAGGTATTAGGTTCAGTGACATGTGATCACTTGCTCCACTTTTAAACCTTTAGGCCAAAAGACACAAATTAGGTTGGAAAACCTCACGAGAGTTTTTAAAGTTACTTTGCATGATTTCACTTTTTAAAACTGTTATTTATCTACAATAGTTCGGTCTGACTCAGAGAAAAGGTCTAACATATAGATAAAGATATTAATATTTCTTAATAGCACCAACTCTCATTCAAAAGCTAAATTATTGTTATTATTATTAAAATATTTGCTTCCACAGGACCAAACTCCAGCTTAAGTACAGCGTCTCTTTCCTCCACTGTGACCCATCAGAGAAACTAAACCCATCCTCCTGACAGACTCTGCACACGCTTCACAACACAGCAGCCCCTACTGGAGAACAACAGCAAATGCAATGTTCATTTTTTGGAGAAAGTGTTGGCATCCTGAATAAATCTAAACATGAAACATATGCCTGAGTCGGACTGGGGACTTACAATCTGGTTTCTTCAGGCTCAGGATGACACTTTATAAAACCCCCAAATAATAAAAAAATGACACTGATTAAATCACCTATAACTTTCTAAAGCTAGTTAAAGACACTGAATTTACTTGGGCACATTGTCATTTTATAGATTATATCCGATTTATTATGCAATATCTAAACACTCACGAAACTAATCATTCTAATACAAATCTCTCGCAGCCTCTTATCTCATATGCAAATAATTGTAATTATATTACATAAATCCTTGTTTCAATACCTTTTTATCCATTGTATATCTGTTGCGAAAGAATTTGTGAACACAGTAAAACTATACATACAAAACTGTTTCAAGTCTGTGTGGGGGTCTTTGTGAATCAGTGCAAAATAGTGCTATAAGCACTAGGTGTACATAAATGCACGTCAATGTTGGCTATAGTGGGGAACATGGGATGGGAATCATGTGAGACCTGAGATATGTATAGCTCAGTTATGGAATCGGTAACTTGATATGGAAGAAAGCAGGATGACAAGACAAATATTTATCTGGGACCAACAAGTGTCTGGCTCCTGGTCTACAGATGTGTACATATTGTTCTGTAATATAAGGATTGCGATGACAAGTTTAATCTTTGTTTGTTTAGAGGAGCTGTTTCCACAAAGTGAAGGACAGTGGGCCAGCGATCTATCGATGAAACCAAAATGGCTTCAGGATAAAAACTGAATATGGTACAGAGAACTATATGTGGAGCTTCTCAGTCATCCAGGTCAGCTTCAGGAGCATAGTGTACATAGTGTACAACTGGATTTGCAAGCAACTCTTTAAGATACATACAACTTTGATGTCTATAATCTATGTTGTATATAAACTGTCCAAAAAGCAGAGCCGAGCTGAGATCAGGTATTTTCATTAATTCATAGAAAGAAAAGTGGATCTCTCTTATGTGCCGTCTAGATGATGTAGACAACAGGTTTCATTTTGCTTTCTACTGCCCATTTTATTGTGAACTGTGTAATGCTCTGTTTCATAGATGAATACAATATTTTGATGTTGTAAATATAAGATGTGATGTGCAAAGACTGAGATGGCTGTTATTGTATGAAACTGATAAATTAGCCAGTTAGCTGGAGAATGCCTGAAAGCGACTTACAATAAGTTGTGTAGTGTAGTAATCCCAAGAAGGGATGGGCCAAATGCAATGGCATGACAAATATATATCTATGAATGCATACTGTTATATAGTTTAACATATAGTATGTTGAATATATATATATATATAGAGAGAGAGAGACAGAGAGAGAGAGAGAGAGAGAGGAAATATATAGTTGTATGTGCTGTATATGTATTTCTTGTATGCTAATGTCTGTATTCCCCTTGGAAAAACACCACATTCCTGATCGACTGCAGATGAGGATGCACATAAAAGTGATGATTATTGTGCTTGTTTAAAGGGGACATAGCATGCAAATTCCACTTTGTTAGTGCTTCTACAGGTTAATGTGGGTATCTGGCATGTCTACCAACCCAAAAACTCTGGGGAAAAAACACTCGCGCGTTTTGTTATAGTTCCTCTAAGTCAGAAACGTCATGCTTGAGCGACTCGATTGCGCTTCCTGGGTTTTGTGTCGTAACAAGGAACTGGAAGTCTCCCTACATGGTCTTGGCCCACCCCACCCCCCGTCCCCCCACACTCGTTACTTCCGGGTTTACACCGGAGGCAGCGAGGCTGCGAGGCAGCGCAGCGCCGTTCCCAAGCACGCAGCCGGGCTGTTCACACGGGACGAGCATTTCTCCGCTGGTCAGCCCGCGATTCACTCACATGTGGCATTTGTCTGGATCGTTGGGACTGGGAGGCTGCAGCAGCTGCTCGGGCGCGACCGCTCGCTCTCCCGTGCGTGAGCTGGAATTTGTGTCAGCGCCACACAGCCAACAGTGTGGAGGACTTCCGCAGTGTTCAGCGCTACTGTAACCCCCGAGCCCCGACATTCAACGGGTACAACAACAAGCGGAGAAAGCAGAATCGCGGGCTGACCTTATATATACAGTCTATGGGGCTGACCAGCGGAGAAATGCTCGTCCCGTGTGAACAGCCAGGCGGCTGCGTGCTGGAGAACGGCGCTGCGCTGCCTCGCAGCGGTCTTCCACACTGCCAGCTGTGTGGAAGACTTCCGCAGTGTTCAGCTCTACTGTATGCCGGGTTACAGTAGTTACGCCGGGTTACAGTAGTTACGCCGGGGTACAGTAGTTACGCCGGGGTACACCGGACGCGGAAGCGCCGCAGCGAGGCAGCGCAGCGCCGTTCTCCAGCACGCAGCCGCCTGGCTGTTCACACGGGACGAGCATTTCTCCGCTGGTCAGCCCCATAGACTGTATATATAAGGTCAGCCCGCGATTCTGCTTTCTCCGCTTGTTGTTGTACCCGTTGAATGTCGGGGTTCGGGGGTAAATGATGGTCTTCATAGCCCCCCCCCCCCCACCCCTCTCTTTCTCTCTCTGTCTGTCTGCTTGTGTGCTTGTAGTGGATGGGCAGAGGGGGACATTTAATTATGTGATTGGGAAAATTAAAACTCCAGGACAACAAGGGGAATACAAAGTATGGGATGCATATTTGATAATTTATATCATATAAAATATGTAATTTATATCGTTTAAAATCATGGGGGGAGAGGGGGGAGGGGGGAGCTGGCTCATTAGCATTTAAAGGAACAGGCACTCAAAACAGGTCACTCTGTGGAGGGCTGTTTTATACAGGGTAAAAAGGGTGCTGTTTTATATGATCCTTGTGGTATTTTGACCAAAGTATGTTACAGACATTTCATTAAGACCCCAAGGAACCATATCAACTTGTGGTAAAATGGGCATGCTATGTCCCCTTTAAGTTCTGCCAATCCAGAAAATCTTCTTTAATTTATCAATGAAAGACATAACGGAAACAAAACTGGCCGTCACCCCAGACCTGGCTCACGAAAACAATTTTCACAAAATGTTCTTCATCAGAAAATCCACTTGACATGAAGAGTCTGTTGAGTGGAAAAAGAGGTTTAATCAACTCAGACACTAAGTGAAAATAACTTCGTGGCTACGTTCTATATTTGAACTTGCCTGCGACATTTATTTTCCGCCTGACCCCCAGTTTGTTTAATTCCTCATCCTTGCCAGCCATCCTGCAGTAACTCATCCCCGTCCATTTATCTCAGCACTGACATTATAGGACTCTGCACATACCCAGCAGAGGGAAACTTCCACTGGCGTGACCTCAGAGCCGAGCATCTGACTGAAATCCCCTTGAATGAATTCTCACTCCATGATATTTAGATTTTCAACAGACAGCCCTGAAATTAATGAAAGATCCTGGCTGCAGAGTTACACTAAAACCGAGAAAAGACACGTGTCCACCAATCTCACATCCAAGACCATTAAAAGCCTGGAGGAAAATTATACACCCCATTACATGTTTATAAAGGGTGATTGAACTTGTAAACACTTTAAGTTTTCAAGTAGGCCCTGGCTTATTTAGGAATTTTTAATACTCTTTTCTTGCCAATAAAAGTAAAGTTGGGTTTTACAGCTCTGGCTGGAGCTTCTTCCAGGCTTTTAATTTTATTTCACCGCAGTGCATGTGATCTGACATCACTTCAACAAGTTGGAAACACCTTGTAACAGCCCCGAGTTGCATGTGCCTGAATGTGTATACATGTTGAGAGGTGAAGGGTATACATTGACAAAAAGGTATGAAACATGTGTGCAGCGATCGATTTGACAGGATTTTATAATTGTCCACAACAGACACTTCATTTGAAGGAACCTACAGACGTATTAAAAAAGACAGAAATACATTGTGTGCTTGAAGCAAAAGAGAACACATACAGTATCTGACTGTTTCCATATCCATCCACACATAAGGCCCTATTTATTCTTCCTTTCAAGGAGTTGGAGTCATGCATAGTTAAATTGATCATACGACTCCTGCCTCGACATCGTTTACCATGTAAATGTTTAATTAGCATTGGAAATATGGGCAGAGCCTGATGCAATAACTCCTCATAAAACTAAAGCTATCAACAGGAACCCGAGTGGAGCTGGCAAGACAGCTGTGCTCTATACAAACAAGAGTTAAATGCACTAAGAAGTGTGACAAATTAAGAATAAATGGAAAAACCAGTTACACGCTCGAGGAGTGTGTGTCATTTTTGTGTGGTTATTTAAAATGTGTTTTTTTATCACTGGGTATTTGCTTGACAAGGAGGTGGAACAGCAAACGGCTAATCCATCAGCAGTGTCATTGAGCTGTGTGTTTGCTGACAAAAGGTGGGAAAACACTCGCACCTGAAGGAAATGAAGCAATAAAACCGACAGCACATATCCTCATCCATTTCTTTTTTGCATCTACTGTGAGTACTTTGTTGATCAGTTATATAAATAATAGAAAATCAAGCACAATACCACGTACAAATCCTGCATCTGTTGTGTAATATCTTCAATATCACCTATTCCATTTGCAGAGGATAAAAGAGCGAGTATAAAATACTCAAAATGAATAGGATTTAATTTTGCTGAATTTGCCTGAAGCGGAGTGATTTTATTCTCGGTAGAGGACAGTGGGTTTAACTGAAATGCAGCAGTACATGAACATCTTGTGGTCAGGATCAATTTCATAACATAAGCTTAAGGGCAAACACTTATCCAGTGTGAAAGGTTGCTGCCTGCCTGCCTGCCTGCACAAAAAGAAACCAAAAATACACACAACATCTAGAGCTGAGGGACTATTGGCCATGAAACAAGGAGCCATCGCCTACTTCAACAGCACAAACAGATCGACTGAGACATTAACCAGAGCTTTTAAAAAGGTATAATTGAAGAGTAAGTGACAGCGACTGTAAAAAAGAAGAAGAAAATCTCAGTTCTTAGTCTCAGGTCAAAATATAAATATGTCAAAAGTCTTGCACTTGATGTGTTAGGGCCATAAAATGAATACTCTGTGTTAACACAAAACTCAAAAAATCTAACTTAAAAGTTCCAACAGTACTGTATATATTGAGCATCCTCCACATATTTTAAATTGGAGCATCGTAACAAACATGCTTAAAGTTAAAATATTGGGATATGAATTTAAGTTGGTATATTGATGTGGTTATCTGCCTTGTCCACTACCACTTAATAGCTGCGACTATAATATTCACTCAAGCAGTCCAGTGCAGGTGCAGAAGCGAGTGAGTAGTGTTAAATATGCGAAAGGGTCAAGCTAAATGTGTTTTATTCGGTGGAACAGATCTGTCATCTGGGTCATCATCACCTCAGCGTTATTGACTCTACCTGGGCGTGTGGGCGAGGGTGAAGCGGCGCCTCTGGAGATGGATGCTGCGGTTCATTAGCAGCCTCCTGAAGAGAACCGGGGAGTTTCGGGGAGACCCACGTGGGGAATCCTTGGGCGAGGTCTTCGGGGATCCTCCCGGTGAGCCTGCTTTGGACCTGGGCATGAGCTGAATGATTGGAAGCCTGGTCATCCTTTTTTCCTGCGTCCTCTCCTCAACCTCAGAATGCTCTTCCTCAGAGCTCTCAGAGCGCAGGTCATTCATGGTGAGCAGAGGACTGTCAGGGGCCAGATGGTAAGATCCTTTGCTCGCACTGTCTTGGGGAATTTTGGTCCAAGGAACACTGTAGTGTGTGTTTCTCAAAAAACCTTTACATGAGGTTTTTGTTACATGGCATAAGGCTGTGACCGTCTTGATTTTCCAAAAAATCCTGGTGAAGCTCTGGCCCAGTCCTCAGTTCCTCACATTTTAACAAAACCTGTGCCGGCTCATGTCCACTCTCAAAGAAACTGCTTTAAAAGTCCAAAAAGAGAAACAGCCCCTCTCCAAAAAGTCTATGAAAACTCCTCTCTATCAGGCATCTCTTTAAATATTTATTTGAAACCCTTTCCTCGTCTCTTCCTCGAGACCACGCTAACAGTCAGACTGGGCAATATAGACAAACATTAGTGTTGATGTACTCTCCCTGCCTCCCTCCCTCTCCCCGGCTCTGTTTACATTAGTGCTAGGCCTTCCCTCTCTACAACTAAATATGGACGTCTGATTTACAGGGAGGAGAATCATGACGGGTCACCTCCTCTCCAATACTCTGCCTCCCCCTTTCCTTCACTCCCAATCTGACGGAGCATATTCTTCATCAACTTCAAACTTTGCTCCATAATTACTTCCTCTCTGAGTTCCTCCAGTTTATAAACATTAAGCCGTCGCCTGACCTGGCCCTCCAGCTCGCCTCTCTTACTTTCACTCCTACTGACTTTGCATACTCAGGCTTCTCCTCTGGTCCCTGAGGTGCTATTTGTTGTTAAGTTGCCTATTTCCTGAGAGACAGCTTCTTTGGCTTTCACATGCTCCGAGTTTACCAGGAAGAGTCACATGAAGGGCCTCTGACTATTAAAAGCAGAGGTAGATAAAAGCTATAGAGAGCATGGGTGCTGTCACGATGGCGCTCTTTATCTATGACCGGAGGCAACATCATCTTCGGCCCCACCCAATCGCTTTGTTTATCGCTAAAGAGTGAGAAAAGGTCCTCCTGTGATTAAGGACTCACAGCTAAACACTGGTACCGTCTAGAGAAACTGAAATAACCTAGGGAGCTGGAGCATCTGACACAGGACTGAACCTATGACCAGCAGCTGGTAGGAAGAACAGGGAAGAAAGATTCTTTTTATGGACATACACTCCGAGCTGCTGTATGTATTCTGGAGCGACAGCACTGTACGAGCAGAAATGTGCTCTCATCCAAATGTGACATTGTGGATGTAAACTAGTCATATTAAGGTCGATGCATGTCAACATTGTTTATATCAGCCATCATCAGTGTATAACACCGGATGTGACTCTTGGTCCATCCTCCCCAAGTGATAACTTCACTGACACCAGATTCACAGAACGACAGTATCATCATATTTTCACTGGAGTACTATTAACAGTCATTGACAAACAGGTTGTTCTAAGTGTCCCTGCTGAGATTATAGCAAACCAGATAGGGCAGAATTTAAAGTGTTTTTAATTTAGTTGGGAAAAGTGATCAAAGTTATTTAAAAACTGTACATATCAATATTTTTGAAATGATAATGAGAAAGGGTTGAGCGTAGTGAACCAAAGACTGTATATAAAGACAACACGTCTCCACTTCCTATCCAGAAATGAAGCCAAAATATCCAGTATGCAAATGCTGCCATGTTGCGGAGTCGGAGTCTGCTCAGTAGTGACCGTGGTGTGGAGCTGTGGATGGTGATGTCACATCAATACACGTTACTGACAAGTCGTGAATCGCAGCTGTCAATCAGCTGCCAATCATACCCGCTTTTACAGAATCAACCAATTAGAATCAAAGTTAACGGAAAAATTAACACTTGAACATACATCAATGCAACGAGAACTACCAAAAATCATCTTTAAGAAAAATGTATTTGATGTGTACTACATCTTTTTAGTTTGGTCCATGACCCATCCGCTAACATGCAAGAGGCAGGATTTATGACCTATACTGCAGCCAGCCACCAGGTGGCAATTGAGCTGCTTTTGCCTTGACTTTTGAAGAGCTGTCATATTGTCCATCTTCACACAATCTATGCTACAGACAGTGATGTAGTCTGTATAGACAGCGTTTTTATAGATTGATGAAAACAAGGTTGAAAATGAGTCCTCTCTAGCCTCAGGCAGCGTGATATAACGATATAAAATGCTTGAGAATAGAAAATCCTCCATCTTTTCATATTAGTCTATACTATAGAGTCTATACTATAGTCTGTTGTCAACTTTCAGAAAAAAGTTCTACATTTCATCATATGACTATTTTATAGGTATTTCGTGCCAGTTTAATATTACCTGACTAATATATGATGAGAAAAAGGTTGTGATATGTTAATGAAATAATTCAGTTATATTTTTATTAGATTTCTCCAACATGGGTGGCATTGTCACGTTTAAACAACTTATGCTACTACATAAACAATTTCCCTGGCACAGCATCAAAACTGCACTATCAACTTGTAAACAGACAAGCACATGGCCCTCTTCCCAGACGAGGAGCACAATGAAAGGCTTTTAGGTCCATCAACACTACAGGAGTCGTGGCTGTGAGAGTGCTGCTTTATACCTGCTGGTGAATAAACATTTAGGGAATAAATAGAGACTAATCATACAGTTTACTGTGTCTAAATAAAAGTATGTGTCTTGGTAAACTGAATGTAAGTGACCTGTATACTGTTACAGCAGTGTAGGTTAGATCTTTGGAAATTCCATCATACAGACTAATATTGGTGAATAGGGCTATGACCAGCATCTCTTTATTCTGCAATGATAGGGTAGTATATGTGGTGCTTCCATTATTCAAACAGGTTTGTTGGCTGTAACAGTCTGTTGCAACTGTTTCCAAACAAAGTACATCTGATCACCTCTGACATGCAAAACAGCTACCTACGTATTCAACCAGGTCTGTTTGCATTCCCTCTACTTGTGGAAAAGGTGCAGTAGACACATACACAAATACACAAACAAACACACACACACACACACACACACACACACACAATCATAAGAGCCCTGTTTGTCTGATCTTTTATAGTGATAATTGTTTAGCAGTGTGACAGAGGGGAGAGCAATGCCCTGAGCGGGACACTGTCAATTCTTATGCTCAAGAGGAAATTCTTATTTTTTTTCCTATGCAAATTAAGCATTTAAGCTTATTTTTTTTTACAGGAAACAGAATTGGAAGCAGGTGCTGCAAGGTTATCGTAAATCAGTGCTAGCTCACGAGAAACACACTGTGAGGTCCCAGGAGATAGATCGATTGATCATATATTGTTCGTAAATACGTTTAATCATCAACCTTGAAAGTGTGCCCAGCTGTTTGGGAACTAGAAAAAAAACCAACGCATTTTCACAAAAATGTTTAAAAGGAAAAAACGTTGGGTATAGCTTTTGGTTTAAAAGTGTTAATAATCATTTTTAACATAACATTCAAACATACAGTTAATACATCACGTAATTCCTTTGTGACGTTGTTGAGCCTCAGGAGATAAATAATGTGAATTTAGTAATTCTGAAGTTTTGGTGAGAATGATGAACAAGTGAATCTCAGAAAACCTCCAGTGTATCTGCAGGAGGACACTGACTTACTAGGTTGGTGAGATGCAGCTGGTCAGAGTCCCCAGGCTCCTGGAGGGTTTGATCTTGCAGGCCAAGGGGCGGGACTGGGGGCCATCCTCAGGTCTGTCCAGTGCGGGGGTTCTGGAGGAAAGCCTGGGCAGCTGCAGAGTGCCCGAGAAGAGCCTCCTCACAGCACATCTGGCATCAGGCTCCTGAGCAGCCTCAGTGCAGGAGGTCTGCTCCGAAGAATCCCACAGTCTCTGGGTGGCAGAACAAATACGAAGGCCAGGATGAGACAGAGTGAGATGTGAATAAAAGGAAAGACAAGTCATTACATTAGATTATTAGATTGATGCCTCTAAATGTGAAACTGGGTAATTAGGGCTGTGAATTGGGACTCCATGAAGAGATGGGACATTTAGATGCTCCACAGACAGCAAGTGACGGACTCCGTCTTAGATGGAAAAGCTGGTTGAGCTTTTTCACTGGTACACCAGGGATGTGCCATTGTGATTTGCCCTTCAGGGCCATTGTAAAGCAGTAAATCAAGAGTCAGCACAGTGTCTTTTTCATTGCAACGAGGATGAAATGCAGACATGCTTGAACCTCAAGCCCCTCAGTGGTGTTAATGACATTAGCTGGTGTGTGTTACACATTAGGGATGACGAAATGAAAACGCTGAACCTGGTTCCAAACAAACCTAATGAGCAGCTAAGAAATAACATTAGAAAAAGCCAAAGAACTACTGGTGCATGTTTGTCTTGGACTTTGTCGACATTTTCACTATTTATAAAGATAAACGTGAACACAATCAGTAAACTTTAATAGGTGAAGTTTGGCCTTTGCTGAACTTCTTGAAGAGATAGTATTAAAAAAAAGTTGAAATTTAAAGGTAAATCGCAGACAGGGCTGTAATTGTGACGAGCCCTCACAAAAGCCCACCCAGGCATTATTTTTGAAAATGTTTATCTGATTTCAGACCCACACCCCCCCACACACACACACACACACACACCCACACGCACACCTTGGACACGAGAAACAGTTCTCACAGTGAGACGGTGTTTGTGATTTAGCTCTTAGGGCATCTCTCTTTCAGCGTCAGCAGCATTGAGGGGGGGGGGGGGGGGGGGGGGGGGGGTAGATAACAGTCTTTGTTTCCTGTTCCATCCCGTGACCCTATATCTCCATCTGCTTGGGATGTTCCACCTTTCCATAAACAATTGTCAACACACTCTCCAGTTTTATTGTTGCCCATTTATGAGCAAGGTGACCAGGACACAGAGAGCACTGTTGGATTTCTGTAGCACAAACTTCCCTCAGGACAAAACACAGACTTTCTCTTGTCATAAATCAATTTCTTCTTCTCAGTCACAAAACAGACAAACCATGACTGAGAAATGATGTTTGTAAATTTAAATTGGTATTTCAATATCTGCCAAAAACGCATTTGTTTAGTCAAATAAACATAACTTTTGTTGCAATTGATCTGAATTTGCTAGATTAGATAAGGCTTATTTTAAAAACACAAGGCTCCATTAATCTTCTCTTCAACTGTGTAGTCAGGCTCACTATGAATCCAAAGCCATAAACTGAATTTTGATTTAATGATTTTTCTTCTTCTTTGGTATTTTTTTAAAAGGACCATAAATGACGCTTACCTCGGTGAAGTTGAAAATTTTCGATGAGTTATTTCTCCTCATGCTGTCGGCTACTACAGTAACTCAGGGGAACAAGACAACTGGGAAGGAAACACCGCAAAGGACGACACAGGAACAACATTTAACATCAGCTTTGAAGTCGTCTCTGGCACCAATAGTTCTGTGACCCGTCACTCAGCAAAGGACTATTTCCCCGCCTCTTGAGAAAGAAGACACTAACAATAGCTAACAATACACCAATGATCAGCAGCTAACTTTTCTCTTGTCAGTCAAACTTCAACTGTGGCCCTTTTCTTAACTGTGAGCTAATTAGACCAAAATACAATGAATATTTTTGAATCTTTAGTCTGGTGAGTGTTAACGACTGAGCAGATTTTAGCTGAGACTGAGACTGAGGTAGTGGAGCTGCCCGCATGACAGACCAATTATTCACGTGTGTCTATCTGACTGTGGAATCAGACGACCGAGGGCAACCAGACCTGTTTCAGGACCCAGACAGACGCAGACTTTGATCAAAGCCGCTGCCTACAGCCTTAACATTAAACGTAGGTTTTCAAACTTCGGAAGGATTTACTATTTCTAATAGGATGTGAGTGTGTGTTAAACATTCAGTAGGATTCTAAGGAGATGAACTTTAATGAACTTCTCCTTCTGCTGCAACCCCGCATGAAGCTGAGTTTAAAGACCAAACACTAAACAAAGTTTGACGTCAGTTGTGACTCACGAATCCCTCAAACTTCTCTTTATTTAACCTTTAGTTATGAGCTCTGTTTTGCTCTGTTATGTATTTGCACTTGAAAACTGTTGTTTTTCCAGAGGACAGACAGAATATAGTGCATTCAGAGTTATGGAATCTGATGAAGTTAAAATAATGATTTCAAGACTGTAGTATGACACAGACAACAGTTCTTTCCATATAACCTCCATATACATGTAACTCGCTGTTTGTTTCTCTCTTAACACTTCCGGTAAAAGGGGACTGACGGTGAGATATGGCGCCATCTAAGGGACAGCAGGAACACTGAACATTAAATCAGTCCAATCATCTGTACACAGTCCCTGGTTGATGCAGTTGAGAGGTAAAAGAAAAAGTCCTTTCCTGACCATTCATTCCATTTCATTGATGTAAATGCTAATGAGGAAAGTTCTGAAGGAGAATTCAAAAGGACGTATTTCATAGCAGCGCATTGCAAAGAGAATCCGACTGCACTTACACTAGACTATGTAATTATCTCCTCCTCCTCACACATAAATCCCTCTGTGCCCCTCCAGTGCCTTCCCTCCACCCTTTACTCATGGTCGTCAGATTCGGATCTGCTTCCTGTTCCTCGTACCAACCTGAGAACCTATGGTGACAGGACATTCAGGGTGGCAGCCCCCACCTTGTGGAACTCTCTCCAGCAGAGATCCAAAAAGCCACACCTCTGGACAATTTTAAATGTTTCTAACTTTGTAAAGCTTCATTGGGGTACCTTGAAAGGCACTATATAAATCTTAATAATAATACAAATTATTATGATTATTATTATCATCATCATTATTAGATATTGCTGCCACAAAGAATTGTGGGATGGCAATATCTCACTTCCTTTCCTAAAATGTGTGCGATGCTAAAAGATGTAAGAAGGGAAGCACTGAAGTACCTTTGCATTTAAAATATTTAACCAGCCCTCGTCGTGGCTGCCACTTGGATACATTTCACCCACTTAAGAATCTTACTGAGCAAAAGATACTTTATTAACACATTGTCCAAATGCTAAAAAAAGCAATTTATGGTTTCATGGTTTTAGAAAACATTTTGAAAAAGTAACTTGTATTCATATTGTGTGAATCATAAAGTCAGGTGATCAATTCTTCCCTTTATACAAACACTGTAAAATCACAGATTAAAAAAATAGACTCGATGACATCCCTCAGTGTTGCTTATTTGGAGGCCACACCTGGAACAGAGCGAGCACAAAGGCGGGTGCTGCTCCTTCACTCTTTGTGGCAGTAGCTCTTGTAGAGTCTCTGGTCCCCTCCACACACCGCAGGCTTGGGGCCCTGCAAAAGAAATTAAGAGAGTGTTCTAGAGGTCAACGATAAAGTCCATGCAAATGAAAAAATAAGTGAAAATGTTAATAAAGGGCAGAAGGCCAAACACAAAGAGCCAATGCATAAGATGTGATTGACATTAATTGTACCTTGTACATGCTGCAGACCAGAGTGAAGAGAGAGTTCATGGCTTTGTCCTGGAGGTCCTCTGTGTGCTCCTGAAAATTAATACAAATTAAGGTTTTTATTGGATTAACTAAAACAGAGATGCAATGTCAGCAACACAGTGGGAAATGTTATAATAAATGCCACATAGCAGTATGTCATATTTCTTTTAAAGATCGCAATATCACTTACTGTACTACATTTCAAAAATTAAACAAGATTAAGTCAAACCCTTGAATATGACCGGATCGTGGATGGTCAATGTGTGAAATTAAGGACGTAGGTGAAAACTGTGGAAGTGCAAAATGTGAATTAACATTTTGTCTCATGCATGCCAGTTACAGCTCGGACATCACACAGACTTTGTACTACGGAGGTGGCACGACAAAGACACTTTATTGTCCAGTTCAACAGATTCAGACATTCACACTTACAGCTCCTTGAGGTGTGTAGAAAGGTTCAGAGCTGTAGTGCATGTTTGAAAGCAGCTTTTCTGAAAACTGCGGCTCTGCCTCTTTGACACTCTTAGACTCAGAGAGCGGTGTGCATCGCAGGGCAATACTGTCTTCAATGGAATGTAGCTACGGTTTGCCCCAAAAAACTTGCATATTTATTATGGTACGACAGGCACGCTGAAAAAAATACAAAGTGCGAAGGCAAAGAGCCACAGTGGTTGCAGTAAAAGTTTACCTACAGGGTCATGTGAGTGCAAAAGGATTGTTGCTTAACACCACAAAACAAAACTGAAGATTTATCATTAACTCTGTAAAGATGTGAAGTTTGACTCAGCTTTTTAACGCTACCATTCAAATCAGAGCTGTTGTCACTGAGTGTCTTATTCAGACTAATGTCTTCATCTGGTTAACATCAGAATATTGGTGTCCATGTAATCTTGTAAATGTAAATGTTCTATTTATTTTTTAAAGAAATTTATATCCTCTAAAATTCCCCTCCTTTGTTTCTGTTCAGGCTTGCTTTGATAAAGTAAACTGCCTTAAATCTTTAGTTCTCCACACAGTGACTAGCTTTGGTGCCTAGTGAGTGATGAAGACCGAATTTGTTTTTCCCCCCTCCTCTTTTCTTACGTAGTAGCTTTTGAGTGAACTCCAGTTTCAAGTCACTGTGTGTTTGGCCCCAGGTTGCTTGGCAGAGATACAGTGGCATCTGTTGTACTGAGCTGTGAATCGCATCAAGCTGCAGCTTCTCACGCATCAGTCACAGCGCTCTCACTGACTCAAAGATTGGAGCTCTGGGCCAAAGGTCTAAATGATCACAACATTACATTATATCATCACTTTAAATGTTAAGTTACTTATTTACAAAGCAAGCATCAGCAGCATTTTTTTTTGCAACTTCCTGGACATGGTTTTACTGCAGGATTTATTAATTACAGCGGAGTCTTACCCCGTTGATGGTAATCCAGGGCACATATTTGTGTGGAGGGTTCAGAGCTTTGGTCATCATGGCATTCTGATGCATAAGCTGGTTTCCCACGTCTCCTTTCACACAGCTCATGACATCGTCCCAGCTCAAGTCAGGGTCGTGGATTCCACACTACAGATATCAACAGAAGAAAATCGACACACAGCAGTGAAATAATATGTGTGTTGGGGGGGTAGCCAGTTGCTGAAAAGATGGACCAGAGAACAAGGTACGCAAACAGACAACAGCCAAATGAGGCAACACACACATCCTTACGCTTTGGGCTGACTTGATGACATCAGATGAGGATTCCATACAGAAGATGATACGGGAAGCATTGGTCTTGTTCATTAAACAGGCCTGAAAGGAGTGGGGCAGAAACACACACACATGACTTACAATCATGTAATTGCAGTAGTGTGTATATAACTAGTATAAAAAAGGTAATAAGGCAATTTGAGGACACTGATTCTCTGACCACTTACAATGTTATCACCTCACCCAGATTTACAAAAATCCACACTGATAATCTGAACACTGAAACTAAGGCAGATAACATGGTTCCAATTTGTACAGTATTACTCGGCAGGGCAGTTCTCTCACTGTGTGTTAAGGAAAGTAACTTTACCTCAATCATGTTACCCAGACACTCCTGTTCTCCGTGCTGGCACTCGAAAGTATACTTCTGTCCATCAGGTTTCTCCTGTGGTCGGGGATAAGGTAAATGCAGAACGTTCAAAAGGTTAGAAACAAACAAACAGCTTCTTTTTTAGTAAGATAAACGTCACATATCTTTTTGACAACACCATAGAATTACAATCCAACCGTAACACCAATATCCTGGGTTCACTGCTTACCACAGCGTTTCCGTAGGGAACCAGAGTAAGGGTCATGATGTCCGACAGCAAGACCCAGGTAGGTAAGAGAGTATTCACGAGAAACATTCTGCAGCCGGGACATAGACTCTCATAGTACAGCCCCACCACGACTGGATCTGTTGTCTGGCGGGACCTGGTGAAGTTAGACTCAAGGCAGTGCTTCAAAACCTGCGCAAGAGGGAGAAAGTGGAAAGATCAATTTAGTTAGATCATGTTCTCAGTTTTTTAATGAAGGATGTGTGTGTGTGTGTGTGTGTGTGTGTGTGTGTGCGTGTGCGTGTTGTTTTGACTTGAGGTGGCGTTCACAGTCAGGAACAGTTGCTCAGATTATTGCGAGACAGAGCGGATTCCCATAAACACTTGTTATAAACATGGGACGTGGGTCAAGAAAGAACCAATTATTGTTATATTGACATGGTTCTGGAAAAAGGGGCGATCCAGGATTCTTTTTTTTTTTTTAATCACTTTCTTTGGATCTTTCTATGGATCTTGATCAAATAGACATATTTACAGGACTGATCATCTGAGTATGTGCAATTTTGTGCAGCTATGTTGAATGTAAGGTGGAGTGCTCTAGTGAGTGCCATTCCAGTTACCTCCACCAAAAGGAAGTTTTCACTCCCGTCCATTTGTTTGTTAGTTGGTTTGTTTGCATGGAGGATAACACAAAAATAACTGGAAGGATTTCCATGAACCGTGGAGGACGGATGCTGTATGGTTCACGAAAGAACCAATTTAGCTTTGGGGGTGGATCTTTATCACAGATTTCCCCGGATATAATTCATGGATCTTGCTAAAAAAAAATCTGGGCATTTTTAGGGAATTGATATGTATGAGTGTGTCCAATTATGGGGTGGCTTGACTCTTGGGCCTTGGGGATGGTGTGCACTCTACTGGGTGTTTACATGTCCGTTTACATCAGTGCCACCATAAAATCAACGATTCAAAATAAACAAAGCAGATGACCCAGATGTTGACAGTGGGTTTCAGGTACTGTGATGTCCATTTAACTAAACATGGCACTATACTACTTATGTGTGCTATCTGTGCAATGAGAGGTTGGGAGAGGATAGATACTGTTTGACTTCCTCTTTCACCGAGTGTACTGACTTCCCATTGTAACAAACTAGTTTATCCATCTCCTCAAAGAGTGCAAGCTGGCAGATATATGGTGGCCGAAAGAGCTCAACCCACTGAAAGCTAAAAAAAAAAAGACGTGCGAGCTCTCTCGGCCACCGTACAAATTGTACGTCCACACACAATTTTGTGTGTCGGTCTCCTGTGAAAAACCAACACTGCGTGGGCACAACGCTGAATGTCATATTCACAAAGTTTCACTGCGTCATTTTCTGTAACTAGACAGCGGGTACTTACGATATGCTCGAATAGAAGCGGTGAAATGACGTATGTGAAGTTTCACAAGTGAGCTAACTAGCTAAATTAACGCGTTGCCATGGTTTCCAGCACTCAAACGGGGGTTGAACAGTTGACCGGAACTACACGGTATGTGACATGTCCTGTACGTTAAAGTAGTCCGGTGGGGTTATAACGTCATAAACCAGTACAATGTAACTGGATAACTTACCCCGCACTGGACAGCTGAGTCCAGAGAGGAGCACCACTGGGACGGAGGAGAGGAGCAGGAGGAGGAGGAGGAGGAGGAGCGCAGCCTCCACTGTTTAACCACACAGTCAGAACCAGCAGCAGCAGCACAGGAGCCTTCATCGTCTTCATCCTCTTCAGTTGTACACAAGTACACAAAGTCAGCGACAACACAACACGGACCCACAAACAGCAAACTACACTACCCAGCGACTTTAAATACTGCCCTGCCGCTTCCTCGTACAGCGACTCTCCTTTGTGATTGGTTCTCAGTCACATGATCAAGGCAGCGTCACTTGTTACCGGCAGAGATGTGTGTGGAGCCTGCTGCTTTGTGACAAACAAGTTTCTACACAGGAACTTTATTTACTTTACACTTTTTATATGGAAGCACGATCGCTGATTAAAAAAGCTCTGTTTATTTGAATTAACTAGATTATTGTCTGTCTTCGTGAGAAAAATAAATCTTTGAAAAACAATCTGCTGATTCTCTGAATTAATGATTCTTTTCTCTTTTAATGAGAAAACTATCTGCCATTTTCCTGAATTGATCATTTTTTTGGTGATTCCACGTTCCATGTTTTTCTCAGTTAATGAAATTATTCTGTTTTCATAAGAAAAAAATTCTGACCCGTTTTTTCTATTATATTTAATCAATTCTCAGTTTTTCTAAATAAGCGATATTATATTCATTTTTTATGAGAGAAAAACTATTCTGATAAAACAATTCTGCTGAATTAATGAGATTACAGTCTGTTGTTGTGAGGGAAAATATTTGCTCAGTTTTTTAATTAAGAAGATCATTTTCTGTTTTCATGAGAAAAGCAATCTGATATTTTTCAAGATTTTCAAGACAACAAGAGTATATCCAATTGTTATGAGAACAAAATCTGAGAAACAATTCTCTGTTTTTCTAAATAATCAAGGTTATATTCAGTTTTTTAATGAAAGAAAAATTCTGATTACAGTCTGTTTCTGTCTGTTTTACATATTTTTAATAAACAAGATTATTTACATTTTTTAAGTGAATGCAATACAGTTCTATAGTTTTCCATCCATCTCATACAATGTCACACACAGGCCATAAACCAGTGTTGGGTTGGTGATCTGCTGCTCTTGCACAGATACAGAATCATGAGGAAAATGAAAAAAATATCACCAGGAGGAAGTGCAGTCTTATGATCTGCTCGCCCAACTTGTTCAGTTCTCCAGTTCATAGGTGTTGCTCAAGAACTCTCAGAACAGACAGTGCAGAAAAACAGTACAAACCCTTGATCATTGTAAAATGTTTTACCTGGTGACTCTCACATGATGTCTCCCAGCTTTTCCTCCACACACCAGGACAGATAGGACACAACATGACTGTGCATGACTCACACAGCTTCCTCTCTGCTTCACTGGGTTTTGTAAGGTGTGTCTGTTCTTTGCGGTGTGTTTTTATGTGCTAGAATACATCTGTATTCATCTGTGCTTCTTTACATTTGTACGCCTATGCTGTATTAACCTACAGTGTGCAGGTGCAGTGGGGTATACTGTTCCTCTCTAGAAAATAAAAAAATCTGTTTAACACCACAGACCTCGGGTTCCAGTTTCATTACAGCTGCTTCCTGCGAAGCTCCTATGAAAACACAAGTGTGTTTGCAGATGAAGTTGTGTGAGAGAATTCTTTTTCCTGTTGGGTTTAATGCATCATGTGTTTCCATGAGGTCTAGCGAACATGCTGCATGCATTCGCTTCCTCCCCTGAAACTGGGCAAAGATCATTTTTGAAAATGGTTTAGATTCTGCATTATTGATATTCATGTTTGCTTGAAAGTCATCTTATCCTCACTACCTTTCTTGGGGCATTACTGTACATATGTTCTTTTATTATTAATGCATTTGCAAATGCAGGATACAGACAAAACTGGAGGTAAACATGGGGAGAATCAAGAAATTGCACAATGAATCGACCTTTGGGTTTCGTAACGTGCATCTTTGACCCTTCAGGAGTTACACGACTTTTGAAACTACTTGTTGCTCATCTTATCTCTTCTGTTCCAGTTTCCCTGATTTCCCTTCTATCTATTTTCTCATCCATGATGAATATTTTGTGCAAAGGGAAAATAGCCGGTTTTAATTTTCACTCTTGAAAGGATGTGGCAAAAGGTGCCTGGCACATATTAAAAAAAATGTACACTCACAACTGTCAAAGGATAGCAAAGGAGTAAATAATATTGTGTTGCATTTATACATATATGTATTAACACTTATCATGTGTGCACAAATGAATCAAAATGGGAACAAATTCAATCTCAAGTGCATCAAATTGCATTTCAATTGCTCAATGTAGAAAAACTTTTTTTTCTGTCTATGATCACAGTGAGTCTGACAAATGAGGGCCACAGTGTATCTAGGACAAACTTCTGAGAAAGTGTGACAGCGTGATGATTAACAACATAATGAAGCAGCGAAACGAGCACACCCTCCATTTGACGTCTTTTATTGTCTTTTAAAATCATTGCATCGGCATAAAGAAAGAACAGTGCAGATGAAAGAGAACCTGTCTGAGGACAAACATCTCTGAAGCAAGCTGTACACTAGAGAGAGAGAGAGAGAGAGGGAGAGAGAGAGAGAAATGTTGCATCTGAATAAAGACAGAACAACAAAGGGAGGATATCGCAAGAGAAGAAGCAGAAGAGTAACCATCTTTTTCGTGCATAGGGAATTGAGCACACATCAACTGATAGGCCTCTACCGACAGTGCTCCCTCTGAATTCAATTGCACTTTGGTGTAGAGTCAATTTATCGGACTGCCCCCTTCGTTTCCATTCACGTGTTTGAAAGAAAGATCACATCGTTATTAAATAAGAGAAGTGTATGTGTTGTACTTCTGCTCAGGCAGTGATTTGTTGGGAAACGTTACAAAGCAGCAGGTTTAGTTCAAAGTGTTTTAGATTGTCGCTGCTCTGTACCACTGCAGGTCTTCTAACCTTCACCAGTGAAACAGCATTCACATGAGATTGAGTCAAACAAATTGCAAAGCTACATTGACTGGATACAAGCAGAAAAGTGGAAATGTTAATGTATTTGTATTTTAAATGGAAATCTGATTCCATACTGGATACCATTTAGTCTAATAAATCAGATAATAGGGAAATTGATTTGCCTTTCCATTGAGTGCCATTTGCTGTGTAGTGCAAAATCAAGAACAGGATGCCTCTTGATAATTCTTCCTGAATTTACAGCTTTTTATGTTCTAAGGTTGTGCACAAGCATGTTCACCGAGTGGTGAGTTTTCACTGTTATTCACAACAGTTCACTGTAACCCTCTACGACCCAGAGAGACACCTGACGGAGCCAGAACACACAGTACATAATATAAAGAGCAGAAGCTGCAGTACAAGGCTCAGTGTGAGGTGAAGCAGTCAGCAGGTAGAAAATGACAGACTGATGAGTGCATGTTTGTTGTGGTATTGAATCAATCTTATTTAACTTCGTTGTTTTGTTGAGTTATTATTTTGAAATTGAGGGAGCACTGTCCTCACAAGTAAAAAAAAAAAAGAAGAGGAAACAGGAAGAAACAGAACAAGCATTCGTAACATTTTCAAGTTTAAAATGACAGAGGAAATAAAGAAATAAAAGATCAATCCGTCTTGGCCACTTTGAGGGACAGACAGATTGATTCTCAAACGCATATTTACCATTTGGTTAATTACATACTGTAAACATTTGTATTTTTTTTTTCTGCATGGAGGAAAATATTCAAGCTAGCTTATTTTTTTCTTTATAGGCTCTGTAAGGTTATCATTAACATATATAAACAAACAAACCAAAAAAAAAACATTTGGACAGACAAATCTACCAGCTTTTTTAAAAAGCCAAATAAAAATATTTATACTCGGGCACCATAAAAGAACACTTTCTAATGCCATCATTGCTCCAAGTACAAACATCTGCACAGAGGAGTGATCGTGAACCATCGAAATCGTGTACCTTTTTTCTCTCGTCAGTTTTGCAGGTTTACTTTTTGACTCCACTTCAAGCGGCTGCAGAGATCCACCAGAGGAAGACACAGTGGTAGCTTCGACATTGTCCAATCTGTGGTGCATCTCTGCTGCAGCGTCCAAGTGTCTCTTTTGTGGTGCAACCTTTAACACTGCCTCTACTCACAAATAACAAAAAAACAGAATCTTCCATTTGACAATAACAGACTCTCACGTTCAATTAAAGAAAAAACAAAAAAACAAAAACTTTTCTCTAATATTTAATAAATGCAAAGCAGCCGGGACTGCATTTAACATATAGACTTAGCTCTGTAAATATTAACACATGTACATGAGCTTGCTTCATCCTCTGAATGCACCTGATATTCATGCTCAATCGATTAAGTGTACGTCAATCAGCCGTGACCACAAAGCGTGTTGCTGATCGCGATGAAGCTCACTGCAGCCGATTAGTAAAAATGCTTGCGTTTCAATAACCGCTCGAATACAAAGCACCCGTGGAGCAAGTCTGAAGAATCATGTTCACATCAAAGCCTCGTTCTGATTTGTTTCAAGCGCGATCCAAAATCAGAATTACATAATCCAAAAATATAGATATCTAAGAATATATTTCAAAATATTTATTCTCTAGTATGTATTTCATTCTTCAAACCGTAATAGACACCAAATATGTGTTTCCTTGTAGTCAGTGAAAGATGTGCTTTGCGTACGAGACGATTTCAAGAAATATAATTTACAGTGTACCAAAGCGGATGAAAAAATATTTGAATTCCTTGAATGATCACGTGTTATATAGAAAAGTGTTCTCCAAGAAGCTCGGACACAAATGCATATGTAGGAGTTTAGTAGGATGAATGCTTCGTGCAACAAAAGTCACCTCAGAGTCGAAGCACAAAATCAAGTTCTCACCCCCCGCCTGTTTCATGCTCATCACACCGCGCCACCGGGTTCTACTGCTACTAAAGTTGCATTGCTTCTAGCTATTAAACATCTGTGATGAGCACACGGCCGGTGAAAGTGTTAAAAGTACTCGACAAGTGAAGTAGTTCAGTTCTACTTTTCTCTTTTAAAAACAAAAAGAAATTTGCTTAAACAGAAGCAGAACCGTCCCGTTTATGGACTTCTCTGAAACAAGTTGACCTGATGTGGAATAAAACTGAAAGTACCGTGCTCCATTGGCAGGATTTTCAAAGACATATTTTAAGTGGTCGATTTATCCAAAAACCTTTCACCTTTTCCTGGTGGTAGCTATCCATGCATTTAGTTTCACTTCCATGTTCTGTAACCTTTCTTATATTTAACCTCTGTATCCACCTACAGGTGAACAGATGTTTGTTTGTGATAGTAAAAGAATACAAAAAATTGAAAAACATACACATCTTTTCAGGAACAATGTTTTGGTTTCTCTGGATAAACCACAGACTTCCTCAAATTTCTCCAGGATAAAGAAGTTCCACCAAGAAATATGGATATTTCAGAAACTATCTCCATGGCTATATACCACGTTTTGGATGAGCTGACCATCTAGAAAAATTCACGTTATTTGTCTTGTTAAGTTGGACAATTTCTGCTAAGCGGACAATAAATTGCATAAGAGTTTACACAGTCCATTTAGTGAAAGTAAAAACATTGCAATCAGTCAAAAAACATCAGAATTACATGGTAGCTGTTGACAACAAAAGCATATATTGTACACTGTAAAGAAAAACACTCCTGATATACTGTGTGGAAAGACAGAGAACTACCAAATCAAACACTAACACAACTGAGCTTTGCCACTGTCTGTGAGTTTATGGTTGTTGGGCTTTAGACACACCGCTCTGAGGGTGGGGAACAGAAAAGAGAAAGTGCAGTCGCAAATTGTTGGTCCAACAAACTGGATAAAGGATGCGTCAGCAGTGGCGGGTGACTCAACCAGATCGGCCGTCCACGAAGGAAGCGACTCTTCATACAAAACACTGAGAAAGGTTGCATGCATTAACTCGGGAGCTTATCGAGCTTCAAACAACTGGGCTGGGACGTGGATATGTACGGTTCACATTTCTAACTTATGAGTGTTATTCAAAAATATACCATGAAAAAATAAACACCAAAGAAAGCTAGCCTGTGTGCACCGTGAGAGAGAGAGAGCACCAAGCCAATGTACAGCCCCCACCAGAGAGAGAAGGAATATGTAACAATTATAGATGTAACAACAAGGAGGCACACCTAAAATCTGTCACTCTCGTATCTATAACACACTCAAACACGCACCACACGAGCACGCACACGCACACACACACACACACACACTCAGACTCAATCACACACAAAAACTATGCTCAATCGCCAGTTTTAGACGATTGGCGAACATGTGAACCTTGGGGCACAGCATGTGTGGTGATGGCACCATCTTGTGGAGAAACGCTCCAACGACAACAAGGAGAAAACAAGCTCATCACAATGACTAAAGGCACTTCTAATTATCTCTCGAATCGTCCTCACTTTTTGTAGCCCTCTAACCACAAGCATCGGAATCAAATTCTTGGGATTTTCTACTTGTGCAAAGTACAGTACAACTGATTCGTCCTGACTGAAACAACAATGAACGTCTTGATTTAACCTCTTCGGGTTGAGTTTGATCTGAAAATGGGTTTGGTACCTGAAATCAGATGAAACCAAATTATTCACTTATAATTGAGTTTCATGACATGTCGAGTGGGTGAGGATCTCATCTAGGAACAAAACGGCAACGTCCATCCCTCCTCAATAAAAATAAAAATCCATCCATCCATCCAAAATCCATGTAACTTTTCAATGTGTAACTTTCAAAAGCAGTGCATTATTTTTCTAAAAGGTTCCAACGCCAATGACATTTGACTCTCGTAACTTTCTACAAAAATACTTTTCTTTTTGGCAATGACAGTCGACAATGTGTAATAAATTTGAGAGATTATTCATATTCATTCATCTCAAGAAATCAACTAAATAAATCAATTTCACAGGCGACATCATGTGACGCCTCTTTATCGACCACACAATAATAACTGGATCATCCTGCCTTTTACACAAATGACTTGTGCTTTGAACAGAGGTGGTAAAATCTCCACCTCGAGCCAAATGAACATGAGGAAAACAGGAGAAACTCGCTGCCACGGCACAGAACAACCGGAGGGAACCGATCTGAGCGCTGTAAAATCTAAAGCTCGTTATACACGTATGGTGCGCATAGTACTACAGTATAATAGTACTACTGCATTCACCACAAACCATACTGTATATACTCTACAAAAAGCACAATTATCAGCCACCAAGTAAAAAAAAAAACTCTACCCAAACGAAGGACTACTCCATGCGTACCGTACTAGATAATCTCTCAGAGCACAGAGGCCACGCTGGATGGCAACACGACCTGGTTGTGCTTCTCTTTCTTGCTACATGAAAAGATCCTTCATTTGGCTCACATTAGCTGGATACTGTGCATCCTCAAACAGAATCTAAGAGTGATAGCAAATATTCGGAAAACAATTAAAGAAACACGGCGGTTAATCTGTAGAAAATCACATACACTGTCTGCATGTGTGTCTGAAATATTATTTATATATATATATATTTATGTATATATATATGTTATATTACCGCTTTCTTTTTGTACATCTATGTTCTACAGCTCTGTGAGTCAAGCTTGTGATGAAACAAACAGTCAAGCACAAGGGGGAGGAAGTACCGAGAGTGAAATCTGCTTGTAAAAACAACAACAAGAAACATCTGCGAGGACATTGTACCGCTAACAACAGTCTAATCTAACAGAGGCTAAGCAAATACAGCACCGAAGATACAATAATCACATAGATTGATGCTCTGCAAGTGTCTGTAGCATATAGAGACTAGACACTTAAGAGCAGCACTAACAGTTATGCCTAAAGTCAATGGCTACAGGTGCTACAGTATTAAACAGGATGAAAAAAGAAGGAAGAAGTCTGAAACAAAGAGACGTTTAATGCAGGACTCTTTCCACTATTTCCTTTAAGAAGGAAACCTGAATTATGTGGAACTGCATTAATCAATGTACCTGTGCATCTAGTTTATTGTGATTAAAAAGTATTTCTATATTCACAATATACCAAATACGTCGCATGCACTTCTATCATGTAATACAGTATTTGCTGTCCATTGTACCTCATCAGATCAGAGGGAGGCGCCGCTGAGAGAGAGAGAGAGCAACAAGCCAGTTGAAAATAAAGATCATTTTTAAAGCTGTAGCTTTGTCAATGTCGACAGGCGTTCCTCCTCTCCTTCCTCGACGTGCCCCCTCGTTCTAGTGACACAGGCTTGTGGTCATTCAAAGCTATTACTATGGCACTTGAGCAAGCTTTAAATTGAATCAATCTTTTTAAAACCCCCCCAAAAATAACAACCCCAGCAGGTTCTCCACCCTCTCCCCTCGGCTCCAGTGACTACACCCTCCTGGTCCACGGTTCCTCAGCCGCCTTCAGGTGGGATGCGAGCAGCCTGGTTTAGCAAAGCCAGTCCTTTTAGTGGATAACAGCTCAGGCTTTTGTCTACGGAGAGTTTGCAGGCAGTCTGGGGATGACAGATCAGGCCTTTGTCTATAGACACTCATCGTGTTCAAAGCAAAAAAGAAAAGTGCCCCCTGTATATTTTCCCATCATCCCATCTGGTCTCTCCTCTTCATGATCTTGAAAAGCAACATTTGCGTGTGCTTATTTTTTCCTTCAACACATTTAGTCTTGTTTTTCCTCTGTCGAAGGTGTCTTTGAATTTGACACACTGTTTTAATAACCGACACTGTACAGTCATGGCTGGCTAATGCGACATTCTCCTCGTGGTAAAACTCGCTGCGTCAGCCAGGCGTACTGTACAGTGCTTACTTGCTGCTAGCAGTGTGCTTATATTGAAGCCATGCTGTTAGCAAGGAGTGCTCTTTGCTGCTGGACTGGGGTCAGTGTGGGAAATAAGCACCAGCCTCCAGCCAAAAAAATACGATTTTTTTTTAATTGTGGCTGCTGAGTCGATTTTTACCCACTTCTTCCACCACATGAACAAGTGCATTGTTCAGATGTTTTTTTTCCCCCCCCCCCAATGCATCTGAGTGAAAATTTTGTTTCCCCACCCTGGTAGGCGTCCGACACTGCCGCTCGATTATTCATCTGGGGTGCTGGTTCTGGTTCTGGGAGCAGGCCAGGACAGGGAAGGCTAGATTTACATTCAGCTGGTCGTTGTGTTGGACCAAGGAGACGTTTTTGTAGTGGAGCACCAGGTCTTTGAGGGACGAGTAGAGATTGTAGGGCTCAGCGAATCCGTAACCGGTGGCCGTCTTGTAGATGACACAGTGCTTGGGGTCACCCTCCACACTGAAAACAAGGACAAACATTATATTAATTACTGTAGTGTAACAAGGGAAATGTTGTAAATTCTGAGGACATTCTCAGGAGTTCATATCTGAAAACGGCTTCACTGATTTCCTACATTTCCCGGAATTACTGTGAATGGAAGAAATTAGCATGAAACCTCTGACCTGTTTACATCTTCATCATTGCATTTTCTTTGGTGTAATTCCACAGAGGAGCACAGGCAAAGAAATGTAAAAACTATCATAGCATATTAAATGTATTTATAACAAGCTGGCCTTAACAGGGCTGTGTTCAAACAGTGGTATTTTCATAAAATTTGCTTAATATAATTTTAATGAAAGGAAAACTACTTCTCTTTACCATTTTCCTGATGGATTTCTCCGTGTAAATGTAACTGAATGATGCAAAGTTACAAAACCACCTTAAGTACAGAGATCCCACAATGTTGCTGTTGAGAGAAATCCGTGTTGCGCTGCCCTCACTTGTTTACACTAAAACAAACAAGCAGCCATCCTGCTGCTCTGTATGCTTTCTAAGCATGCTGACTTTCCAGAATTGCAGGTATGACATGTTATAGGACTGGCTGATAAATACTTTTATAACCATATTAAATATTAAAATGATACTTTAAGGACTACAACCGCTCCTGAGCAACCACTGTGTGACATTTAAATCAAGAGTGACCTATAACTTAATAAAAGAAACCATAAGATGCCAGATAAAACTATTGTGAATGATAGAGTGATTCAAAAGAACTCATATCATTTGTGGTAAAAACCCTATTGGCTTTATTCACCGTCTTTCACAAGAAAGTGCAACAACAATTTACCAATTTCAATCACTTTAAATTGAAAATCTAAAATCAGCCATTATAACCAATGGGTCAAGTAATGTTTGTGTAAATGTCACTTATTAATACATTTTTTTAAGATAACTTTATTGTCACTGCACCAGTACAATATTCAAGAAATTCTGTTCTGTAGATTCCCTTTAGAATAGAATAAAAGAATAAACATACATACAAACTAAAGACACTCTAAAAGATATGAATAAGTAAAAAGAGATAAAATACTATACAATATACACAGTACATAGTACCGATTTTTATGTGTGTATATGCATGGGTATGTATAAATATACATACACATGTGTGTGTATTAATGGATTGAGTATGTCTGTGAATAACATCATATATAGGCCTATATTCCCATTTTTACTTTTCCTGCAGTTTTTGGATTTATAATGAGTGTCTATGGGAGGACTTTACGAGATTTCTATGATGCATTTCACTGCACGCCACCCCTCCCTCCCTCCCTCCCTCCCTCCCTCCCCCTGCGTTCTATCGTTTAGATCAAAACCAAACAGTTACATTTCGGAACCCTGGTATTTACCGAGCATTCTAGAGGGTATATAAGTGTGTGAGAGAAGCTCAGTCCTCACTTTGTTTGCCTTGGATAAGTTGGTTGGCTGCACTTTGGATTGCTCAGAGTACTTTGCTCACTCGATTTCCTTTTTTTGGATAACTTCTACGATTTCTTAAATTAACACGACGGTAGGAGCAAAGGAAAACACAGAGTTGACCTTCATGCCAATTCCTCTGTTAGCAGAGAAGAGGAAGATCTTCAAGAGGAATGGTGAACAGGAGGCAGTAGTGTTTGTGGAGCCTCCAGCCCACTCGGGGAAGGCAAGAGACACGGCTTCACCTGACCTGAAGAGCGACAAGAAAGGATGCGCTCAAACTGAGCCTGTCCTCTTCGTCAGCCCTGACTCTCTACAAAGAGCAGCCTCAAGTGGAAGTTACCTTTGGATTTTCGACCGAGCAGAGGACTGAGAAGACAGAGAGTCAACTTCCAGCTCCCTCTAAACAGCCTGTGATGAAGAAATGGGTCAATCCACGGACCACGGGCCAATGACAAAGAGGCTGGCCCTGCCACGAAAACCAAGTGTATACCATTGATGTTTTACTGTAAACTGTGTAGTGTTCAGAGAGATCTGAAATCTGTCAATATTCATGTTGTCATATCAACCAGGCCTTTGCTGTCCAACCATGGAACAATTTGACATATATTGTTTTTTGTTTTTGTGTGCAACTTTAACTTTGTTGAGAACTTTGTAAGTTTATTAAGAAAAGAGATATATCATTATTATTATCAATAGAAAATCCATATCAATGGAAAAACATAATCACTATTCAGGTGGATTTCTGTCCTTCAAAAAAAGATGAAACACAAACTCACACAACAGAACAGGCGTAGGAGCCCTTCTGTGATTGGCTCTCACGGATGAGGAAGGTTCCATTACATTTCCCTCTCAGCATGTCCTCAGCCTGGGTGCGTTTGATGTCACCCACGTACCAGGCACACTCATCATTGTGGGGCGAGCCCTCGTCTTCCTCGAGCGAGTAGGAGCTGGAAAGGGAGAAATAGTGCGGCAAACACTGAAGTACATCTCATACCATGAACATTACAGCGAGCTGCAACCACTTTTTAAATTATAGGTGCAGATACGACGGCACCCTGTCATCACAGCACAAGTTGCCAAACCGCTCCTTCATCTCAAACACTTACTCATCAGCTTCATTCTTTATGCCCAGCCATTCATTGATCTTCTTCTGCCGTGTCCCCTTCTGTGTCAGCCATCTGCAAAACACCGCAGACATGTAATGCTCACAGCCAGTTCTAAAACTTGTGTTTTGTGTTTGTGTGAGCATGTATTTTATGCAGGGAGTAAATGTTGGATTCATTCCTCTTACATCAAATACTGGTCTCTGATCTTGCGGAGCTGCATGAGATCTGGCTTGAGGCTGTTCATCTTCTTGTCGATCTCTCTGTTGTCAGAGACCTGCTCTCTCAGGTCCTGCTCCAGTTTACACTTGCTGTCGTGGATCTCCTTCACACGAGACTTTAAACGCTCTGAGTTGGTCTGGATCCTGATTTGAGGGAAATTATCAAATTAATGTGTTTTTCAAATGCTGAACACTATTAATATTTAGCAGTTTGATTTACGGCTGAGTAAAAAAATAAACAGAAGTGTACTTTTGAATCTCCTTTTCATTGCCTTCACGCTGAAACCGCTCCAAAGACTCTCTGCTGTAGCGCTCCTGAGTCTCACACTGCTCCTCAAAGATCTTGATGGTTTCATTAAAGGCCTCAATGGCTGTGCGCTTCATCTGCAGCTCCTGGGGAATAAAGGGAGAAGGAGAAAAACTGTGACTGTCCATTTGATTTAATATTTAATTCAGCCTGAAGCTGCTGAATCCCAGATTGATCATGTTTTTTTCCTGCCTCTGATATAAAAGCTAGCAAAGAAATGTGAACCTTCCTCAACAATTGTTTTGAACATAATGAAAATATGTAAGCTTCTCACAATATAAACTCACATCTTTAATCTTTATATTTATATATATATATATATATATATATATATATATACATATATAGCGTGTTAAACGCCTTTACCTTTATAATTAAGCATATTTTATTTTTATGTGACGTCTTATTTGACATGATTTCACATTGCTTGTATCCTCGACTGTTGGTGTTGTACACACATCTAGTCTTTTACATAAATTATTTAATACATTTTTTCTATGTGGTTTTTTCCCCATGGTTCTATAGCTCCAATTTATTTATATTTTATTCTGGCTAAAACCAGGTTTCATCTTATTTCCAGGATATATTGCATGTGTCTTTATGTTTGTGTTTCATCAGTATAACTAAAGTAAGATTCATAAGACTGTGCGACACATCCCCTGTTTGTGTGTGTGTTTATGTGACTGTGTGTGTTGAACCCGTACCTGTGAGGTGCGTGTGTACTCCTCGTACAAAGAGTCGTACTCGCGGCTCTTTTCCTGATACTGCTCATGATAAACTTTCAGCTGCTCTCCCACCTCCTCGATACTGTTCTCCTTCACCAGCTGCAAAAAAGCAGATGAAAGCAACATCACCAATTGGATGCATGAAATAATAAAACACGACTCAAACAGTGATTATTGTCATTCATACAATGCAGGATCTCTCGTGCAATTGAATTAGGTTATAAGAAGTTATGGGTAGTGAATTTGAAGACTCACACAACAACCAACAAACTGCTTTAAAATCTGCAGCATCACAAACCTGCTGGTATTTTGAGACCGGGTACAGAAGCCTGGTGTCCAGCTTGGCGTTGTACTGAGCCAGGGACTCGTGGCGGTAGTGATTGATGAGCTCCACCACAGACAGAAAGGTGAGAGGCTCCGAGAAGCCGTACTTCCCATCTCTGTGGTAAATCTTGATGAGCTTGTTGTTCCCCCCTTTCCTGCAGGGGGAGACAGGAGCCAAATGAGAATGAAAATTGGTTCTACTTGTACATAGACTGGAAATAGTAGGTCAGTTTGCAGAAATACTTTTAAAGAAGAAGTGCTGTTTTACCTGAGGGTGAGAGTGTACTCGCCCTCTAGTTTACTTGAGGCATCCCGGACAAGAAAGGTGCCGTCTGGAGTGTCTCGCAGCTTCTCATTCACTTCCTCTCTGCAAATAGAGCAACGTATTCATTTCATTAACACTAACTCAGCTCATATTAAACCACAAAACAATGACTTCTGGACTTTGTTACATGTATGGTGTGCTGGTATTGCACACAGTAATCCCATTTACTAAACATTTCACCCAGAGTCCTGCCTGGGTCCATTTTGCAAAACGAATGTTCAGAGCACCTGTGCTTCTGCAGCTGTCAGTGTGTTTCCTTAGCGACGGCTTGCTTAGCTTGTGGCTATCAAAAGCTAATATATTGTAACTGATGGCTCAAAGCTACCCTTTCTGTCATTTAAATCCCAGGTGAAGTGTGAGGTGCTCCACAAAGAGTTTCAGGTGAGTGAACGGAAATGAAAAGATTACATATTGTCATTAGTAATATTATTATCATGTTAAATACTTAATGTTTGTGATATGGTTCAGACATACTGTAGTTTTGGGGAAATTTGCCATTTTAGTCAGAAACTAACAACTGCCTAAGAGGACAGACCTTTTTTATGGTCTGATTATTTGGTCTGAAGTTTTGTCAAACAGCAACATTAGTCTAACTTTGCTCAATTGTTGAGTGTCTCCAGAAACTTAATAAGCAAGGGTGAGGTGAGCGGGCACCTTGGTCCAAGGGGACGCCCACAGTCCCTGACTTTGAAATGGATGGAAACCTCATTAACTCTGATCAATTTCTCTCTTAACAGTTTCATGTTTTACCTGGAGATTTCCCCCCAGTACCACTCAGCGTCGTTCAGCAGGCTGCTTGTGTCCGTCATGGCTGATGGGGCCATTTTTGACTTGACTGGCTTTGCTGGAAGAACTACATAGAAAAACGCACGTAGGCAAATAGAAAATAAAACCAGTCAACACATAACTCCCAATAAAACGGCTAAAAAGCCAACAAGTATAATTTTTCGGTAATAAACAAAAACAAATTACATGTTTTTGTGCTGTGGGGAAAAATAAACATTATTCTACTCAGGTTTTATAAAAAATATGTCACCTGGAGGAGTAAGGTCCTGCTCCATAGTTCTTTCTATCAACAGCCTCTCCACCACAAGGGCAGGGAACTTCTCATCAAGTGATAACCTACGAATCATTCAATTAATGAATCAATCAACCGCAACAGTTTGACATACAATGGCTGATATATTCAGGAGACTCAAACCAGACAAACTGCAGCACAGAAAAGAAAATTCCAAGATCCCTGATCCCTCATCATCATTTCAACTTCACACACTCACATTTGTTTAGGTATATTAGAAAAAAATATGTACCATGGGGTAGAGGGGCCTGTCCGTATGAGCAGTGGTCCAAAGATCTTTCCCAGTGTGTGTGTGTCCAGGCCATTGCTGGCCTGCACCTGGGTGACCTTGGCCAGGTGTGTGAGGAGGTACTGCAGGGTGAGACAGTTGTGGAGGGGGACGGCGGTGGAGCTCTCGAGGACCAGGCTTACCTCTCTGTCATGGCTGCCAGCGACCGCACCATCTGTAACAGTGATTCAAACAAACACGATTAGGATGTATACACAGAACTATTGTGACAAACTGAACAATGTATGTATAACATCACATCTGAGGAAACTTACTTTTATCTGTAATCTTATCTATAGTTTGGTATTTTTCAAGCAAAGACAATCATGGTCAATGAGGTCAGTGCATGTTTCTGTAAATAGACCTAGTAATGAAATCATGGCCTCCTCTGTACAAAGGAGAATCAGCTGAAGCATTTCTAACATGCCACAGTGAGCTCATCCTCTCCCGACACTTAAGTCTATTCTCTCAACGCTGACATGCGACTGACCTCGATCACCAGCCAGCATCGCTCAGTTTGGGCCTTGTGCAATTCTTTTACTTAAATTACAGCCATTGAGGCAATGAAAGCTGTCTTTCTCTTCACAACATCAGCAGCAGACAGCTCAATTTATATTTTTTACTATTCTATTAAGAATAAATTATATATTATTATTATATTATAAATTATTTCACCTGCTTCAACACAGATCAACTTAATTTGTGTTATTTTGTTCATACTAGATTTAGAGGAGTCAGGAACAATATAACTTCAGTTTTTCTTCCACCATACCAGCGGCTCTGATGTTTAAGCGCATTAACTGGAAACTGTGTGCGTCGCATCTGAAAAAATGGTTTCTGTGATTTTAGTTACCTATCACACTTTTGGCAACACTTTGTTCAAGTGTTCATGTTTCTGATAAGTTTGGTTTTAATTCGTTATTTGATGCATTAATGGGACCTTGCAACCACGGCTCCATCCCTCGACTGCTGCTGCACAGACTCTGGTTCCAAATGTGCAAGATGGTATAATCATATCCTTTGAAAACTAGTTAGCAGTAACATACAGAATCTGTATGTATCAAGTAAAACTTCCTAACAGTTTTTCAATAAGACAAATTAGAGTGTCATCTCTAATTTGTCTTATTGAAAAGTGTTTAAATGTTATAAGTTTCAGCTTGAAGTATTTCTTCATGGGATGAGACCGACCTGCTGACTGCTGTAGGACCTGCTGCTGCAGCGTGACAACAGTCTGAAGCTGGGGGTAGATAGAGGCCGGGATGACAGGTGACGGGAGGTCTCTCAGGTAGTGCAGGACACACTCAGAGAGGTAACCCACGTCTTTCTGACCCACGTCACTCTCTGGACCACAAGGACACACAGAATACGGAGGCATTTAGAGGCAAATTTGACCATAATCAATCAAATCTCTAAATATAAACCTGTTGGACATTTTGTTTTGTTGATTTTGGTTGAGGAACTCTTTAAAGAGGCAGTGCTATGATCTAAAGGTTGGTCATGTGGCAATTTTGAACAGGCAGGGGAGACGTACCATTGAGCTACTGAATTGCTGACAGCATAACACTATAGCCGTTTCCTAAATATACAGACTGTAACATTAAATTTGGATGCACAGGTACAAAGCAGCATGAATGCTCTAGAAATAATCAGAAACTAATCGATTAAATGCTCTAAAAAAAACAATGAAGTATCAAATTAACTCACCAGAGCTCAGGCAGTACACCTGACTCTCTGGATCTGAGGGGGAGCCAGCTGTCCTGTACAATGTCGTGAAGTCCAGACCTGAGGAAAAACAAAATGCATGTGAGTTCTCCGTCACTGACCATTGACGAACAGAAAACTAATCAAACAAAACAAAAACGCATAACAGTCAATGCAAAAGAGTCAATACAAAACGTCCCAGCCAGACTAATAGTATAGTATTTATATCATGATGCCTGCCGATGATGTTGTTGGACTGTGTTGTTGTTTGTATTGGAAAAAATAAAAAAATAAAAATCCCACAAAAAGATTTTTTTGTTACTCAACACACAAATTGTATTACCAGTTGGTCAGTGTTACTGTGTGAGCAACAACGTGTACACGACGGAGCATGTGTCAGCTGTTTTCATTCTTGTCCCAAATCCAATAACAGAGTGAAGGTAAATAATCAAAAGGGGGGAGAGTTGCTCCAGAAAATGTTTCTCTACAACTAATATTTACTAAAGCAGAGCCAACAAATTTTCCCCTGCTAAGTGTTTCATCTCTTTTTTTGGGGTTCTTTTATTGTGGAAAATCTGGGATTTATTTAAAGCCAGACACAGCACAGAAAATATAACAAGTCTACATCTGAAATTCTACGTTATGGGATTCTTTTCGGCAGATTGTTCCACGAGGGAGAGAAACATTTCACATATCCTATGAAAATCTTACTGAAGAAAACTCTGAATGAATATATCACAGATTTCCCATACAAAAAAACATTTTAGAAACGCCAGGTCTAGACAGTTTGCATCTAGGAGACAATTCCTCGAGACAAGGTCGTCTCTCAGGTAGTTGTGAAAACCAAACTATGCAGTCAGTGTGTGTGTGCATCCAACATTGGGAAGTAAGTCTGCGTTACTGCAACATTTAAGTGTCAGAGGCAGGCTTCCTGTCGCCCATCTAATATCGACATTTTGAAATGTTTACTCCTATAAGAACATTTTCCTCGTGCTCTAAACTTGTGTCATCAATAACTTCATGAACAGACTAAAGCTGTGTCCGAATTTCACACCACAGGATTAGAGTACATAAATGTGCTCACAGTGAAAATGCGACAAATTTAGTATCTTCAAAAAAAGTGTATATGCACACAAGAAAATGCTTGATTTTAGTGTGATCTGTTGACAGCAAACAATCCAGACAAATTTAAAAGGTGGTGAGACAGCTACAAAGAAATCTTGAAAAGTCAAAAATAATAAATATTAAAACTTCAGACATTCTGCTTTCTTTTTGTAAAGTATTGCAGTATTTCCTGGATAAAAAATGTGATGATTTCTTGTATCCTAACTGAAGCTACTTTGAATGTCGCTGCCTACATTTATGCTTGTATGTGTGGCTATAATTAATCATCAGCTACTCTCAAAATTGATTAATCCCTTCGGTCATTTTCAAGCAAAAATGCCAAATATTCTGTAATTCCTGTTACATTTTATGGATTTGTAGCTTTACTTGGTTTTCCATTGTTGTAACTGAGTATGTTTGGGTTTTGGACTGTTGGTCGGCAGCAGTTTGACGATTTAATAATGGCCCCTGAGAAACTGTGATGTATCTTTTCACATTTTTGGACATAATCATATTCGTATAATAAAAAGTGAATATAATCTTTAGTTAAAGCTCTACATGCAGAGAGAAAGAAAAGAAGGAAGATAGAAAAAAAAGAGGAAAAACTGTGAATGGAGTCCCACTGAGCTCTATTTGTTAATAACATAGTGTGAACCAAACCCACTGTGCAGGACTCTCAGTGAGGCCAATGAAAACTGCTCCGACTTAAAACCGCATTAAGCATCAATGTTGAAAAACTTTATTAAGTCTTCAACCGGCTGAGGAGGTCCTGATAGTGTGCACGTTCCTGTGTGTGCACGTTCTCCTCTACATCTGTTCGACTGTCTGACTTCACTCACATGTCTGTGCGTCTACACTTGTGCAAATGCTGGCATGAGAGAGCAAGAGCCAGATGGCGGGAGGGAGACAGTCGCACATAGACGAAAGGCGGGGAGGCGGACAGAGTGTCAGCGAGACAGACGGATACGACGGCGGGCTGACATGGATATACCTCTCTTCTCTATGGCTTGGATCAGGCTGGTGAGAGCTGGGGGAGCCGTCTCTGGCGGTGTGAACTGCTCGCTCAGGTCCAGCACAGAAACAGCTGAAACAACAACACAAATCACTGTTACACTTCTGGCACAAAGCCTCTGAGAGACCGCGGGTGGTGCTGCAGCACTGACAAGGGTACAGTTAACTAGCAGCAGTTGGAGATACAGAGTTTAAAGTTGGTAGACAATCTACAATCTGTGAAGAACACAAAAGATATGATGAGGTGGAGTCACTTTTGCATGAGGAACACCTGTTTTGCAAAAGCCTGAGAGTTTGAGAATTAGTTTGCAGAGTTTTATGATTCAAAACCTCCTAAAAACAGAGGACTGAAGCGTGTGATTCATGTCATTGAGCTGGTTTGTAGTCTGGAAGTCTAGCTGATGAGATAAACGATAATAAACCCACAGCAATTTAGTAAATGTACAAAAGAATGAAAATAGGCTTTATTCAGAGGAGTGGAAATAAAAAGGCCACAAAAAACTGCTGATGGCCAGTAAGAAAAACTTTATCTACTTCACAACTCCCCATAGACTAAATCAAACATCTTTTCAGTACGAAAGAGAAAGGGAGAAAGCAAGAGGGAAAAGGGAGAGATCCCATTTCCCTCCCTCCCTTTTTTTTCTCCCTTTTCTTTTCTTTTCTCCCCTCTCGCTTTCTCTCCTCCCCTCCGCTCCGTCCTGCTCGGTGTTTCGCCTTAGCTCTTTGCGTGAGTGGAGCACAATAAAGGATTTAATCAAAACTCCTGAACAAGCAAAAGCCCTGTGGCAGTGTGCCAGACCCGGCCCGACCAGGACAGGCTGTGCCTCCTATTCGGCCCCAGAGCAGTGTGCTGTGAGCTGGGGTTTGAGGAGGGGTGAGATGAGGGGGGGGTGGGGGGTAACGCTGGGAGCAGGGAGGGCCTGGCCTGGCCGGGGCTTGGCAGTAGGCTCCTGTTCCTGGCACAGCTCGGCTAAACCGCTGCTGATTATTAATTTGAGGAGTTCAAACAAGAAACGCCGCGTCAGCACATTCCGTCCCGGCACCCACCCACCCCCACCTCCCCCGCTCTCTCTGGTTCTTGTTCTCAGTCTCCCTGGATGTCTCTCTAACCCCACTCCCTCTCTATCGTGCACTCTCTCTCTCTCTCTCTCTCACTCTCTGTCTTTCACTCTATTGCATTCTTGCTCTTTGCAGGACTTTCTCTCCTGCTCCTTCCTTCTTTTTTTTCCCTTTCACTTTTAAGTTTTTCATGGATTCTTTTTCTTACTCTTTTTTTTTTTCTTCTGCCTTTCTCTCTTTCTGTCTTCATGCCTGCCGGTTAAACATGGAAACTTTGCCTGATAGTGTCTCCAGCTCTCTAGCGAGCACACACATGCATACACATACACACACACACGCGCGCGCACACACGCACACAGACACACACACACCTCTGTTTCATCTTTATCCCTGTTGGACATTTTGACAGGCAGACCCCTCCCCCCTCCTCTCTCATCACAGTATCTCTCTCCTGGATGCGCAGTACAGTTTTTACATATATTGTAATTACAATCCCAAACCAAGGATTAAAATAAAACATTTGGTATGACACCACAAAACAACTCACAAGCGTTTTCTGACCCGTCTCTGCTATAGGCCAGATGTCATTATATGATCATTATTAAAATATTTCTATGCCAGTTTTCTAATCTTCAATTGTCACAAGCTTTGCAGAACCTGCCAACAGCCCCAAGTGTTTGCATCTCTATAATGTCACAGTACAGCTGCTGTCGGACATGAACTTAAGTCCGGGCATTTTCCTGAAATTTTCTGGAAGGGCTGTATGTGAGAATGTATATTTCTGGGGTCGGTGGCTTTCTACAACAACGTTTGCGGCCAGCCCCCTAGACAATGTCTGTAAAACGTCGAAATGAGCCCATGTGAGAATACAGCAGGAAATCAAGCTGCACTACAGACTCATACATATTTGTTCAACGTATCACTCATTAAGTTACGTTAAATATTCCCGGTGATAATGGTGAAAAACACCTCGCAACGTAATAGAACTTAAAAAAAATCCTGGATCTGCCCCCGAGTCCAGATCCACACTATAATTTGAAGTTCTTCCCTGACCCATACCTCATCTTTGGAAATCTGAATCTTAATTAAAGTATTGCTCTCAGAGAAAATAAACCTTAAGACTGGACTGTCATAAATACACATGCAGCACAATGTAAATGATATTGCTTTAGAAAGCAGAGTGTATTAATTATTCAGCACAAGAGAGCAAAATCCAATCCTCATGAAACTCATATTGTGCTGCAGGCTGCAGGCTATAAAACAGGGAAATCAAATGAAACGGGGAATTAAGAAAATACATAGGCAAAAAAAAAAACCCACAGAAATGAACACGTTCCAACAGATTGGGAGGAAAGTAGGAAGGGGGCATGGATTTCCATATTTTTTCAAAGGAGCAAACTTTCTCACTCCTACATTCAAACAATTTTTTCAATTGTATATTTTTCTTCTTGTGTTCAAAATGAAAATGAGTCCAACTTTGACTTTCGTGCAAAGAGGGAGTCGTTTCTTTATTCTGGCAAGGCCGCTGGAGCTCTGGAGACTTCGAGGGTTTTGGAAAGATATGGGAGGGAGATGGAAAGATATGGGAGGGGGGGAGGGAGAGAGAGAGAGAGAGAGAGAGAGAGAGAGAGAGAGAGAGAGAGAGAGAGAGAGATAAAGTAACAGCAACTTGTTAGTCAATTAGAACCACTTCCTTGGCAGACAGCTCAGAGACAGGCATATGACTTGACATGTCCTGAAACGTAGCCAATAGGAGCAACAGAAAGAGAGAAAAGACAGAGAGATAGAGAGATAGAGAGAAAGATGCATTAGAAAGAGAGAGAGAGTAGTTTTGCACTCACACTTTGTCTATACTGCATGGACTCATTGTTTTACAGTCAAGATTTCATGACCGTATTTTCCTTAAGAGAAGCTTGGACAGAGTCTTTACAGCAAGTAAATTCTGACCAAACTGAGTCCTTCCACAACATCTGTGTGAGTGACAACCCGACAAAATCATGTGTTGTGTGTGTCGTCTACACACGACGCTGAAAGTGCGAAGGTCGGATGAAAGTTGCAGATCCTGTCTCTGTGTGTTTACAGTGAATGGTTCGCTCAGTCCAAGGCAAGCAGCAGACTAAAGGCAAAATAAGATTGGATGAGGGAAAGCTATGCAAAGCAAAGGATTTGCTCTGTATCTTCTACATCAGTGTGATTATGTAACATGTAGCTGGCTCTGCTGCATTCTCCCTCTCGGAGCCGTGTCAGAAAATGAAGTTTCTCCCGGTGCAGAGGAACGACGTGAACTCATTCACAGGATTTCACTGGTCGCATTTCACCGCAGGAATTTACTCACTTCAACTCCAACACTGTGGATTTGTACAGATTTTTTGTAAATTATGTGAAAACACAATTATGGTAGCACAACTAATTATCATTTATAATGTGGTAAAATCACATCATACATTGAAATATCTAGTAGAGTGTATTCCTCCACCAAGGTCCAACAGTCCCCTTATCAAATCACATTTAAATTCATCGATCCAGATTTTTTAAATTAAATATTAGTACTGTAGAACCGTAAACATGCCTGATTTTTTTTTATCATGAGCCATGAATAATTCTCTGACAGATCAACAATGAAATATTGGATAATGTTACAGAATGTAAAAAGACAAAACAAGTTCCATCCCTTCTGGATCCGCATCAAAATGTGGGTTCTTCCTTGTGTCAGGATCCATCCCTCCACAAGATTTCATGGAAATCAGTTGAGTAGTTTCTGTGAAATTTTGCTGCTGAATAAACACAGATGTCCAACAACTAGTAGGATGATTAATAATGACTGGCTTTGCCTAGTTCCGATTTTCATTACAGTGAACAGTGTATTCCCCAAAAAACTATAATCAGATTTACTTGAATATTTTCTATATTTTTCGCTGAAAAGTTTTCCTTTTTATCATCTGCATTCTTTCACCGCATATAACCGAGTTCCCAGGGTTTTACTGGCCTCCAAATGAACATAAATATTTAAGGCTAAATCACAAATAAACACATGCATCTACGAACGAGAATCAAATCTGCTGGAACATTTTTGACCCATGGCGTTTACTCCAAGCATGTGTTCCTTGTGTGCAGCGGTGACAGGCCCAGTTGGTGTCTGGCTCACGGATGGTGTGTAACAGTGTGTATGCTGCTGGTCAGGTTTCACTGCTACATGTCTTCACTGCATCCCAACTATGCAGACAGGCAATGCATCATGACCAGGCACACCATCCACTCCTCTGTCACAACATGCTTCAAAGCTACACGTGTAGGGTGAGCCCCTGCAACCAAGTCAAACACAGGTGATCCCCACACACACCAACGCCGGCTCCGGTTTTATGGGCCTGCTGGCTCCACTCAGAAAAGATATTAATGCAGAAACATGGTTTAAAGTAAGAGTAGGATGACTGAGATGAGTTTAATGCAACGTGACTAGAGAATTTCAAAAATAAGCTTTATCTGAAACAGGCCCAGGTCCCAAAAATAAAAAATCCTAATAGAAATATTAACCCCAAAAAAGTACAAATGACAATTTATGAATTAATCTAAACAAATATGAGAATAAATTACTTTTCATTGTAATTTTAAAAAGGGATTTTAAACGTATAATATGTAACTCGGGCCACTAGGGGTCTCTTAATCAAAACAATAACAAAAGATCTAGTTTGATGATGTGGTGAAGCAGCATGGGATCATGGGAGTTGCTGTCTTCACCACCACTGTCAATGAAAATCGACCTGACGTGACAAGTCGTGTTCATGGATGAGGGAATGTATCAAAGGTTTATTCACGTTATGCAGCAAATGACAATGAATAATTGTGATCCATTACTAGTGACTAATACAAAGAATAGAAGGAAAAAACGGCCGACGAGCTAGTTTCGGACTGTAGAAACAAGAGAGCTGTCTTCTATAACTGCGCACATGGCTGCATAGCAACTGGCCTGAGTGTTAACAGTCTAGTAGAGATGGGTCAGTGTGCTTGTCGAGTTGTTGAACTCCGTCTCAAAGCCTTTCCAACATCAGAGTCGGGGCGTTCATTTTTGTCACATTCCAAATTCGACAGTCGGCCATTGACGCCCACTTCACACAGCGACTGGCCGCGTGCACGACTTCTCCCACAAATATTGTCCTATTGTCTTTTATGCACGGTTATTTTTAATTAGTAATCGTTAAAAAAAAAAATCACATTGTCAACTATGATTGTTTCCGTTGTGTCATTTTGTTGAAACAAACTGTGACTTCATTTCACTCCTGCCTTCAGTAAACAACTCTACAAAACATACTTTACTCTATTTCTGGTTTGCTAAAGCCATTAATCTTTCACTGAGACAACATCATGCCTGGAGGAGTTCTCGCTTCCTTTTGTGGCAGTAAAGAAATGCACCAGAAAATAAACAAAACTATAAAAAAAACTAAATTCGATAGCTCTGCAAACTGCAACATGCTAAATTTACCAAGGTCCAGGAGAATGATACAACCGTCAGAAGAGAAATGAAATACAGCTGGTTCCTATATTTGCAGTTGGATAGGGTGGCCTTGGCCTACACTGTAGCCCGCGTCTCCCTCCCTTTCCAGCCTCTTCATATCTTTCCCATTCTCTTTCTCCCCTCTCCCACCCTCTCGCAGCCCCTCCATGGGTTCTTTGAAAGTGTTTTCCTGGTAAGGCACAGGGAGTGGAGAGTGAGCGGAGGCCTCTCCTTTCTGAGAACTGGCCCTGCTAACATGGTTTATAGCTGCCCAGAGACAGTATCAGACGTGTATGTGAATCAGGGAGCGAGAGAAGAAGGGGGGGGGAGTAGGAGGAGTTTGCGAAAATGCCAAGCCATGGTTCACTTCAGCAGGCAGTTAAAGTGAGGCCAAAGAGAGGAGAGAGCAGGAGGAGGAAAAGAGAAAAAAAAACTCTCACTGGGTTTGGAGAATTATTTCTGAAGCAAGTTTAGAAATGTTCTGGGTTTGAATCTGGGGACTGGAAGTGATTCTTAGTCATAATTTGTCTCCTGGTTGTGCTAAAGCAAAATGCACCTAATGACATGATCACTAAATCCATTCTGACAAACTTGAAAAACCCAGAAAGTAGAAAAAGAAGAAAAAAACTATTTACTTTGACACAGAATGTTCTTTTTTACATTTTCAATTATGTAAACCCCCCCAAAAAAACACATGCAAAACCTACAAAAGTGTAGGTTCATGCCGGATAAATCTGCGTTTTGTATATTGCTTGCTACTTCTGAAAAACATAGTTTTTTTACATTTACATGCACCATAGTAGTCGTCGTCTTGGCGACATACTGCAGTAACCTGATTTCTAAAATGCAAATGAGAACCTGGTTTCTTTAAACTGGATAGGGGATTAGGAAAAACCTGGTTAAGAATAACATTTCTGGAAAATAGGCCAATTTTTTGGCAATGTTGTCTACACTTTCTGATGAGAGTTTTACTTGTGTATTTGCATGACAAAGACTGCAGACTGAACATCACAGTAGCAGCAGTGAAGGAGGTTTGTGTTTTCTGTTGTCTGATATTATTACACAAAAACAACCGGACAGATCACCATGAAACATATTGAAAGGATGTGGTATATGTCAGGGAAGAAGCTATTCAATTTTGTTGCCGATCAAAACAGGGAGGCGGAATCAGAATTTTTTTTCTCTGTCTTTCACGTTGAGAGAAAGGGTGTCGTTCAAAAGTGTATCTTCCTTCATTCTCAGAGAATAATTCATGAAACTTCATGAAAAAATCTGACATTTTTATGGGACTGATTGTGTGCAATTTAGTGCAGATCAAAATAAAAATCTGGATCTAGGGGATTTAAATGTGGTTTCATAAGCAGACTGTTGGGCCTTGGCAGTTGTATGCGCTCGACTGCGTGCCATTCTTGTTATAGCTGTGCCAAAAACAATAAATAACAAATGTTTGTCTAAAATTTAAAACAAAATATATGTGTCTAAATATAATTTCACATGTATACATTTGCCACAGTAAGGGGGGAAAAAACTGCTCTGTCACAAAAGAGCCAGTCTTCACATAACACATAAATATCAAAATTTCAAATGTTCCAGTCTTGGCTCTGAAGTATTGTTGGGGGCTGAGCTGAAATCTGATAAGCAGCCAGCTGCATGTGAATGTGGGTTTTACAGTAACCAGGTTTCTGCACAAAAAAGACAGCTTTCTTTACTTTGCTGTATTTTATCCAATATCATGCTATTTGTTCTGGTATTTCAAAGTGCAAGCAGCTGACAACTGCATCAGTTACTTGCTCTTTTCTTCCCAGAGGCAAACGAACTGCGGAGAAAGTTGTGTGTTGTAATAACCGCAGTTTAGATGAGGAAATGAATGACGCATTCAGCTGTACATTGACGGATGGACACCGGGATTGAAACTGTAACTTGGTCAACTCTTCCTGACCACCAGGCGCTGGTTCTGCCAGTTGACGACAAATGTTACGATTGATGTGAATAGTAAATGGGCCACGCTAACAATAGCTCTATTCACACAATGACCAGGGCTTTAGGGACATGAAGATGATATTTGTAAAATGACCTCCCACCAACACCCCCCACACCTCTCACCTCACTCCTCACTCTCAGGCGTTCACTTGGTTCTTCTGCCCCTTTCTTTCCAAATCAGACACAAATGCCTGCTGCCCAACTGGTTTGTCTCACTGTCTGTCAAAGTGCGAGGATACTGTTCTCCTCACCTTCCTCTACCGGAGGAAGCAGAGGCCTGTTTTATTCACAGACACATTCCCTTCAACCTCAATTTGTATTCTTCTGTTGGCAAAAATAATTCCTATTTGATAAGAATTGCTGATACATTTGTGCTGCCGCCATGATATCCCGTGCTTTTTAGGACTTTTTGGAGAGAAATACTCAGAAATGAATTCCAGCTAATGAATTTGAATGAGGCCCAGTGTACTTTGTTGTACTCGATGAATAGCCAATTGGCTCAACCAGAGGTAATTCAGAGTTCACAGCCTACGTGCTCACAGTGGTACTTAGCCCATCTGTCATAAAAAAGCACCGGGGAATTAGGAGAGAAAACAGCCTTTGACAGAAGAGGAATGTATGGTTTCATATGTAGAATAATATAAAAACTTTTATTTTTCTGTCTTGGCTCTATGCATCTTTTCGTCTGGCATCCCATACAAGGAAGCAATAAATCAAGCAGCCCAGAGCCAAAAAGCGAATGAGCAAAAAATGATGGAAATCTTGGGAGAGTAGAGGAACTGTGGTAACAAATCAAAAGTTTTTACTTGAAGTTGAGCTCGCTAAAGTCGACCAATCCATGCCATGTCAATGTTTGACTTGGACGCCGTCGGAGCTGAAAGCAGGCTCTTACCACCATGAATAAATATGAGACGTGCCTATTTTCCCAAAGTCACAGGAGTGAAGAGAGGTGTGAAAGAACAGATCACTTATCTCTCCGGAGAAAAAAACTAATTGTGCACAAAATACAAACACACCTATTATATAATTTCTCCATCTTAAAATGTAAGTAAACAAGTGTAACTTTTGTGTGCCAACAACGCCATTAATATCTGTATCTTGGTCTTAACACGGTAGAAATTAGTCCCTCCTGCCTGCACAGTCATTTACCCATAAGGTGAGTAAAGGGTCAACGAAGGAACGGCAGGCATTATTGTGCAGATAAGCCCAGATGCAGTTTGTTACTGCTGAATTTGTTACTGCTGATTTTAAGGAGACACAGTTAGACAGAGTGAAAGGCAGACCTGTACAGGAGAGTCCAGTAGGTGGATGGATTAGCTCTTTATTATTAGGAAGTCAGTCTGGTTAGCTGTGCGTCCAAGGACGTGAGGCTTATGACGCATTTCAAAGGACATGTCTAAGCTTCTACAAATTAATGTGGTTTATGTTCTTTACAGGTATTTTCCTCCAACCTGACCCATAACAACCATTATACTATGGCTTGGCTGAACTGGCTGATGGATATTATTTACTGAAAGATGTACATCTACATTGTTCAGTTTGCCCAGATTATCAATATCTTGATCCCAATATTTAATCAATGGTTGGTCCTGAACCCTAAATCTTGACTGAGAGACAAGATAACGGTTGTCCTATTTTATAATCGTGTGCCTATTCTGGATTCAAAATGGTGATTGCTTGCAGATATGCATGTAAAATATTTGTTCCTGATGTTTTCTTCTACAAAAAGCTAAATGTCATCGACAGCTGGTGTCTCTCACATTACTGGAAAGTCTTGTTTGAAAAAAATCGTAAACTCAAATTTATGGTGAGCTCAAAGAAACGTTTCTCCTTATGAAAATAAAGGTCAAGAAAAAAATTGTCTAAAATTCCACACCTCCTCAAACAAATAAAGACAAACCAAGAAAAATCCATATTCACAAAGGCTTCATGAATCTGTAAACTTTTCAAATTGGATAACTTCTGCATATTTGAGGCTTACAAACAAATAATTTAAATTGAATACAAACAACAGAGTAGAAAGTGGAGTCGGAAAATATAGAAAAATAGACGCAGAGAATCCGGAGAGTGGAGTTAGTTTCTGTAAAAAATGCACAGTAAGGGTTTTGGAGTCAATAACTCATTGTGATACTGAATTAAGCGACAGCTTTACTATTAACTTCACTGGCAACATCACATTGTGCAAACAAGATGAGAAATCAATTAAATGATGTGCTGGTTTCTTACAGACATATTTATTGATGATATTAATACATTATATTATCTGGTGGTCTCACAGTTTGTAAAAGGTTTTTGTGCTGTGAGCGTTTATCTTAGTGTGACCCCTGACAATATATTAGAAAATGACTGACCTACTGTGCATCTTCACAGCTGCGGTAAACCAGGTGACAGATTTTATCTATATGAAGACCTTCTTACCTTGAGACGATTCTGGTGTGGGTGCAGCAGGAAGTGGTCGCTGGGACCTGGGTTGACTCGATGGGGCCGCCATCTTAACAGGGCCAATGTACTCAACGTAAGTCCCCGGAAAGTCGCCTCTCTGCTTGGTGCGCTCGTTGTACCCGAGGAGCCAGCCCAGGCACTCGGGCTGCTCCTCCCAGCCCTCCTGGTAGCTCTCCATGGATGACAGTGACGCCTTGCTGACTGTCAGGACGTCTGCGGGCTGCAGGTCCAAGTCCTCTTCCTGGTCCTTGGTAAATGCGTAGAGAGCACGGTACTGAAAACCCTCTGCCGCCATTTTGTTGGGGAGACAAAAATTAAAATGGCCACCAAATAAAGGATTAGATGAGCAACTGCAACTACGGGGGTGACCGAAATCCTCCTCAGAAACCAAAAACGTTGTCGAGTCACTAAATTCTGGTGTTGGATGTTAGTTTGGCTTGAGGGGGAGGGGGAGGGGGATGATGGGAGGAGGGGGGAGTCACCCGAAGCTTAGAAGCATTTTCAAAAGGTCCATAAGATGGCGTTCTGCTGCAGTTGTGTCTGTGGCTGCAGCGGTTTCAGACCTGACCGGTGTTGGTGGACTGGTGCGATTTCCTCAGCTTGATTCCCCGGTTGAGCCAGATGATGGAGCAGAGCGAGATCGTTGGCAACATGCTCTTTCAAGCAGCGAAACCTGCTCGCTGGGTGCTACTGGAGCAGCCAAAAAAAATAAAATAAAAGACTTTGCCAGTTGAGGGCCCTGTGTTGCTGGCTCTCCGCGGTCGAATGAAGGGGTCTGATTGGAAGACGAGTGGCGGAGTGGGATGGTCTTTAATCCTACTCGGTTCTCTCAGGCTCCCACATGTTCTGGACAGGGATTTTGACCGACCTGCAAAGCAAACAAAAACAAAAAAATTTAGAAAAGAGGGCAATATTTTTTTTTTAATTCGTGTTACAAGAAAATACCAATAAAAAAATCTAAAAACTGTGAAAAATAAGAAGAAATGGTTTTGTAAGGTCAATTCTATTAAATAAAACAGCCAGAAGTAAAGCGGCCCATATCTATGTGAAACGAAGCTTAAAGCGGTGCATGAAAATGGCGAACTGCAGCAGCTCAATGCATTTGTGCAGTCTTCGGTTAGGACAGAGAGATCGGATGATGCTGCTGCGTCATAACCAACAGCAGACTGGGTCCCTGGACAGGAGCCTCCATTCCCTCCATTCTACATTCACACACTCATAGCTTTTACTGGTGCATCACACTTTCCACAGGAACAAGAAGTTTTTACTGTGTAATTAACATCCGTTCAACTCACACAACAGCATGTGCAATTAACAGCATTTGAAGAAATTCAGGCAAAATGGCGAAGACAGGGTTTTTCGCAGAATGAGCGTGCAAAGGCAACTAAGACCTGTACCACGGCTGTAGGGCAACCAGAATTTTCTAAAACACGCGGAACCTTTTGCAACAGTTCCCTCTCTCCTAGGAGAGAAAAAAGGTAGCTATGTGTTGCCTCAGATATATTTCTGACTTCATCTGTCAAAATAGCTAAATAGACTTTTCTGCATGACAATACCAAATGGACAGTCAACTGAGCAACCAAAGACCAACAAACACCACTTAACACAAATAAATGATTGCTCTATCTAGTCGATCATATTATATCCGCATACAGCAAAAGGTCAATCCATGGAACCGTAACAAATATTCTCTGATCGAGATGATTGCCCAATAAAATGCCAAACAGAAGAACACAAATATTACTGTAACTATACTACTATAACAGTATCAGAAGGAGGGATTGGTTTAAGGGTTTCTAATATACCAAATTCATTAAATTCATCGGACACTCAATTGTAAAAAAAAATCTAAATTTCTGGATTATAATGGCCACAGTAAAATATAAAATCTTAATATATCATGTCTGGTCATCTAAGATGTAAGCGAAAAAAAGAATAAAAATGCTGCAAGAGACAGGGAGTGAGGACGAGAGAGATTAGGGTTTCCAGATTAAGTACGACATCTGTGGTTTGTGGACCATCCGAGGACAATAGTCATGTTAACCTCTCTGGACAGGATGAAAAGACGTACGTGAGGAGATGGAGCAGGTAGCAAGGGGGGGACGAAGGCGACAGGAAGGTGGATGGAAGTTTTTGGTCGTCTCTGTCTCTGTCTGTAAGAATCTATCTGGGGCAATTTACCAAAACGTCCAAATCCAAATAACCACAGGCCTGGTTTGCGAGGCCTGATGTTGTGCAATCACTTCGAAAACGCTCGTGAATGGACAATGTTTTGAATGATGCATTGCAGACGCTTAAGTAAAAATTAGGTGAATGCATAAAAAATAAACCTACACCTCCGGTTTACATCTTTGAATGCCAAAGTGCATGCTTGCGAACCTTAGTCTAGATTATCCTCTGTGCCCCCACTAGATTCAGAAAAGCAAACGCACATTCCCTGCAGACGTTCGTGTGTAAGAATATCATCTTTTTTTTTTTTAAAAGGAAAGGTTTAAGAGTTATCGTGATAACAGGATGCAGCGCAGTGCAACACTCACCCCACTTTTGGTTCAGAGAGAAGCCCGACAGGCTCAGCCAGACTCTCAGTCCAACATCCTCCGAGTCGAGAAGCAAGAGGTGCCAGGCGAGACACGTGGCACTGGCATACCCAACCACAGCCCGCAATCCTCACACCACCATACCCCCCCACCCCCCCCAACCCTAAACCTCCCTCCCTCCTCTCTCCACCTGCTCTTCACCCCCCCTCCCGAAAAAAAAAATAAAACACAGAGCGAGGGAGAGTCCTGCCTCCAACTGACAGCCCCCCCCATCCTCAGCCAGCAAGAAAGTCCAGTTGTTTTTCCAGTTGCCATGTTTTATTTGTTTATAGTCAGAGCACCGGTGCAGGAAAGCAGCAAAAACAACCTGAAGACGGTGTAGAAGAAAAAGCAGTGCGCAGGGAGCGCTCTGATTCAGTAATCCTTTTTTATTATTTAGTTCCGAAGCAGAAAAAGTCGTGCGAGGTGAGAGACGAGTCATCTCTGTTACAGTCCGGGTCTGATGTAGTAGCTCACAGCTCAGGGCAGCAGCAGCAGCAGCAGCAGCTGTCAGGCTCAGCCTCACTGGATCCATCCCCCTTTTTTAAAAAGACTTTTTATTCTGTCAGAGCACAAAGCTACAGAGAGCGGTGAAAAAAAAGCAGTGAGACTAAGAGACGGAGCACTTTGCTATCAGCACAGTCCAAACGGCTGAGGGAGACCACAGGAAAATAATTAATGAATAGGCAGCAAGTAACTCACTGTTGCTAGAGAGAGGGAAAGCTAATCCCGCGCTCTGATTGGCTGCTGCTCTGGCCATGTGCTACCCAGTCACCAGAGAAGCCGGGCAAATCAAGGAAATGTTCTAATATTAGAAAATGTATCTAGGCAGCGATCAAACATCTGACCCAAACAACTCAACCTTTTTCCCACACACTTGACTTTTCTCATGCGTGTAACCTTGATGATTGTTTATCATCTCTCATGAAATGCTGGATTAAATTAAATGAAACTGAAACAGGTTGATGATGCCGATGATGAAAAACACAACATGGAAAAACTGAAGGCTTAGCGTGACTGGAGCGAATTCCATGAGTCATGTTAAAGTCGGGAGAAGGGATGAGAGGAGATATTTGTTTTTCTGAAAGAACAGGATGATAAATGTGGTGATTATTTCCACGAAAAGGAGGAAACAAATTATTATAATTTTTACAAAATGACAACATTGTGACTAAATTGTTGTGTAAGAGAATTCATAAGAGAAGTAATACAATATAGCAAGAAAATATGAACTACCTATTATTTAGATTGATTTAAAAACATGAGGTGGGTTAATATTATTAACTCTTCTGATCTCATATTTCTTACTTAGACATTCAATTTAACTGTGGGGGAAAGCGAGACCTACATTGAACCTAAAATGGCATTTAGATTGGACTCTGCTGTCTGCAGACATCAGATGACTCTTAATGTGTTTAGTCACCCAGTGTCACTCTGACCTGTTCATTATACACCAGTATGCATAATGTAAAATGGCAAATAAGTCTTTCAGAGCATCACTAATAGAGTGATAACAGTGACAGTAATAACAAGGATTTCTTATTTTATTTTTACAGAAATAAAAATCGATATGACTAGAAAAGAGAAATGTTTTTACTGGATGTCTTCTGTTAAAATTTACAGGATACACTGAATTAAGGCCGATACGTTTTAACTCGTATTTTTAACTGATGAAATAGATGTTATAGCGCTAAACAGAATAACAAAAATATTGATATTTTTATTTTAATCAAATAATCAAACATTTTCCAAGCAAAAATGTCAAACACTTAATGGTTCTAACAAAAAATAATCAAGTAAATAATTCATCAGAAAATAAACACATTGATAAGACCCCCTTTCCATCTACAATTAAACTATGTAACAATCAGTGGGCAATGTGAATAAAAAATATTAGTTTATGTGTAATTTTATTTTCTGATATTGAATTGAAACTACATCATGTTTAATCAAATTTTCTAAAAAATACAGGTTACTTCATCTCAAGAATGATAACAGTATCATTTATCAGAAAATATGTATATATTACACAGCATAATTGGTATACACTAATTGTCTGATGGTTTATATAGTCTATTAAATCATACCATACATTATTATAAATCAAAGCTGTAGTCCAAGTCCTTGCCAAATGAGCTCATAGAATGTTGAGTAAGGCTTCAACCCCAGGTAAATATCTCTGTATCTCGCTTTACCACTGTTTTAAATCTGGTGTTGGTGGCAGCATTCTCACGCTGACTAAATTTGTCAGAAGTGAAAAGGGGAGCAACCGTAGCGATGGAGACGATGTAGGCTACAGCAGCTAGTAGCATGGTAGAGCCTAAAGCAGAGAAACCTAGGATGCAACCAAGGACATTTAACAAAGCTCCAGATAAAAAGGAAACTCAGCATTGTGATCATAGTCCAAAAAAGGAAGCAATCCACCACAACGACATGTCATACACACATTTCGACAACGTTTATGTGATTACTCTTACTCCCAGAAGGTGGAGACTAAAGTTTCACAATGCAGGTTTATCGTAAGCCACCGAATTCACCAGTAACACTGGTCATTGAACATATTAACATAATCATGAGAGGTGGTACTCTCTCACAAACACCTGCTATTCATTGCCACACTGGCTATTAGCAGTACCAGGAGAAATCACACTGCAATGGTGGTGGGCCGTTACCACATCCATAACATTTTTTACCATCCTCAGCCAGCTGTCAGAACCTTCAGCAACGGAAATACCTCCAATATTGCCGGAAATGCTGGGTCGGGCTAGTATGCAAACCTATGTACCGATCCAAAATCATGTACGTTTTCACCTACATAAAACTGCAATTTTCGGTAGAGTGGTGTTAGTCAGAGCGAGCTTAAATGTAGGCAATTTGGCAAGATTTCAGACTGGAAAGTCCGACAGGTAAAACTGCGATGTAGTATACAAGACTTTAGTTTTGATGAGTGCCACTAGTGTTACCAATTACAATACTAGTAATCTCATGAAGCATTTGAAGAACCATCACATGAAAGAGAGGAGTTGGCCGAGGCAATGGGAAAAATTGATTGTCAAACTTGACAATAAAAGAACTTCTATGTCATTCATTCTCTGTGTGTATTTGTTTTTTCGAAGCGTTTAACCTGAGTGGCTGAGCCATAATGATAACAAATACTACTTCCATACAGGGTTAGTAGCATTCAGCTGTTATACTTTATATAACATATTTATTAAATGCACTGACTGATGTGGGATCAGTACTCTGTAAAGTCCAGGTATCAGAACCAGAATCAGGAGGGGAAATATAGTTTCCCCTCCTCTCTGGCAAGACAGCCTAAATATCAAAATCTGCCACAGGAAAACAATGTAGGCCATATCTGTAGTGGTATAAACATTTCACCACTGGGTTACATAACTTTATTTGATCTTCTGCAGTACCTCGGATCAACTGTCAGCTGTATTTCCCTTTGCTCCACTGGTTCGTGGTATAGAGAGTTCCAGAGAGATAATGTCTAATAATAAGAGAATCCATTCCAGTTACATCAGATCGTACATGAGCAACACTAAACCAAAAGGGCTTCACAGCTGGACAGGCCCATGTTATAGGTAAATGCATTTCCATTTCATCATCATTACATAGTGTGCAAATGGGTGTGGAGCAGAATAATTGAAAGAATTTGCTGGAAGTTATAATAATAATTTGAAGATTGATCGTCTCCTCCAAATTATTTAAGTCAACATTACAGATCATGATCACGCCCATTGACGGACGCGAAAAGTATTGCTGGATCTTTGAAGCCAAAACTGATGTCAATGTTTAGAAGTATAGGGGGAAAAGAAGAAAAAGAATTTCGGCAGATGTATCGTTAAAAAAAAAAGTACTTCTCAGGGCTCTCGGGTATTCAAACTATGTTGCGGATTTAATAGTGATTGGACATTAGCAACGATATAAGATATATATGTGTAATAACCTAATGTCAGCCAGTACACTAGCTCAGCACATGTATTGGTCCAGCTCTATATATAATATATATTTAACAACCTACATGAAAACATACCTAAATACAAGCGTGCAGCTAATTTCCTCTGTCAATCAATCACCCGGCTATCTGCCACTAATGCAGATAAACAAGTTTCTCTTGGACCTGCGGCTGTGTGGAACGTCTTTTACTTTTCACACCACCACATCCTCAATCTTGACTTTTTGGTGTATGCTTCCTTGTCAGTCACATCTATGTAGGTCAGTGTCAAATTATGTGAACCCCTAATTTCTACCATATCTTTGAGAAACATGCCTGTCTTTCATACCGAGCTGAAAAGGTTGATGAGTTGAAGAATGTTGTCTTAGCTTGTGCAGTTTTTATAAAAGGATATGAATGCTGGGCTACACGTTGCCGTACGCCTCAGAGACACAGTTTATGGATTTCATGGGGACCACAGTTCATTTCTTTCACGCTGTACAGAATTCAGACATTTACGACATGGTAACAGTTGCTTCTTTAAAGTTGTGTGTGTGTGTGTTGGCCCTTTACCGCCCTGCTGATGAGGAGCTGACTACAGAGCCACCACGCATGCAGCCTGGCTTCGGGCCATGTGTCCACATGGAAGCGAAAAATCTACTGCGCCACAGACAGGGAGGACTGGCCAACAACACTGGGAACTCGTGAGGACTTATTTTTTCAGCCTCAAACGGGGGCTTAGGCACGTTATAATTTCTCTTAGTCCCACCTGAATTCTATCTGAGCTTAATGAAGCTAAAAAAGCTCCCTTTGCTAAACAGAAACATCTGCTGCGAAGATTATGCAGCACTGAGACAGCACTGTTCAGAAAAAGTCTGTATTGCTGTATCTATCAGATATGATATGAGACACGGGCGATGCCTTGAGTCAACGTGGACAGACTGTGAACTTTTAACAGTTTGACCAAAGACTAATCTGATCAAAAAAAGACAAGGAATCTGATAAACCTCCAAAGTCTGCGCCACATGAAAATACCACAAGACTGTTTTTGCCGCAAGTGGTTAGTTTCTTTCACCCAGTTTGACTAGGTTGGTAATGCAATAGTTCAAATAAAGTAGCACCGACAGCAAATCTGTCTAATTTGTCTGGTTTCTAGTCTATACCTTCACATTCTGGATCGTATAAAAATATTATTCCTGGATCGTAGCAATAAGCAGTGGGTCGATATGTCACGGACGTGTTCCCAACAACCATGAAGGCGACAGGTTCATCTATTTCTCTGGAGAGGTAGGAAAATGTTTCTTACAGCATATCTGATAATCATTATTTTCTTCGGCAAGAACCCTCAGCTCAGAGTCTGCAGCCGTTCCAGCCGAGTCACATTCTGCTGCTATTTTGATCAAATAACGCAATTTCAGTTCAACTGGGTCCCCCCAGCTGAGGGACGTTCATCAACAATACAAACAGCTGTTCTGTGTCTGGGTTGAATAATGTCTTATTCAGCCCCTCTGATAAGTGACACTTGGCATTCTGCAAAGCTCCACTTCTTGGAAGTTCAAACGCAACGAGCCCAAAAGCGTCACCGAGAGCATTTTTTTAAGACATGCAGAGGAAGAATGGAGGCTTTTGCCACAAGCCGAGCTTCACGCTGATAAAGCAGCAGCATTGTACTGGAGAATTGAATTTTTTGTTGCATAACGCTGGATTCAGTAATTAATAGAGAGGGACTGGGGTAGGGGTGGGGATTGGGGGGGGGGGGGGGGGGGGGGGGGGTAGAGGCCTGTCTTATTATGCAAGTGCCACATTAAGTGCTCGGTGCATGGCAGAGATTCAAAGCAGGGACACAACACACCCCTATCATGTCAGGCCTGCAGCAGTGCGAGGCCTCCACACTGCATGGCCGCCTGTCCTGTGCAGCCAATGTAAACGCACTATTGTGGTGTCACACACACACCAACAGTGCTGCACACAGGGAGACACAGTTTGACTCGAAACTCCCTCAACACAACTTTGCCTCGTCTTTAAAAAAAAAAACACGTAAAACGTTTGACCTTTTTTTTTTTTTTTGCATTAAGATACATAAACAACAACTCGGAGGTTAAATTCTGTTTTAATTTGCGGTTTTTAAGAACTTGGGTCGGTTTAAAAGTCGTCTTCGTGTTAGCATCAGGCTGCGCGACAATGGGGAATAAAGAAAAAAAGTGCGCAGAGTAAAGTGGAAAGTTTTTTTTAAATAACGCGTAACGTTACAGTAAGTTAACGGACTCGACGTCTGATACACGTCAACTGTCGACGAGCGCGAGCACCGAGCCGCACGAGTCCAAACTGGATTCTCCCTGTTTAGCGCGATAAAAAAAAAAGAAGAACAGGCGAGAAAGCTGCGGATAAAGAGCGAGTCGGGTTTAAAGTTTAAAAAGCGGGACCGCGGTGAACATGACGGGGCTGCTGCTGCTGCTGCGCGAGAGAAAGGCTCGCTGGCTGGCGGCGGCGCCTCCTCCACCATTTTCCAGCACAGTGTCCGCCGCTGCGCTGGAAATGTGCAGCAAGTTGGAAAAACTCACCCGCGGATCTTTTACTCGACTCTTCTCACTTTGCGCGTGCGGCGCCTCGAAGCTTCAAGAGCGGACTCGACCCAGTCAGAGACCCGTGTGGCGGCTGTAGCTCCTCGGTGTGTGTGTGTGTGCGTGTGTGTGTGTGCGCGCGTGTGTGTGTGTGCACTGAGCTTCCAGGAGAACACCTCCCTGTCCGCTGCTTCTCTTCTCCCTCCCTGTCCTCCAGCGGCTCCTCTACTCAGCCATTTTCCAGCTCCGGCAGGGAGCAGTGCGTGGGAACTCACATGAGGAGAAGCGGAAAGACACGAAGCTCGGCGGAAAGGTCCGAAACGTCAGAGAGGGGTCACCGGATGGCCTCGGGGGATTTGAACCTGAGGATTTTGAAGCTGTAAAGTTGATTCTGTTTCCCACTAAAACCATTTAGTTTAATATTTTTCACTGCAGAGTCCAGTTCATATGAGAAGAGAAAAGTCTATGTTTAATACCACGTTAAACAGATAGAACTCTTATTTTGTACATGAATCCACACCTCACTTCTATTATAGCTTTTTTATTATCATGCAACTGTTCATCTATATCTATTATAAGTGTGTATCTTGCTTTGCTTGTTTTATTTATAACAATTGGAAACAGCACAAATCTGGATTTTATCTGTATTTAGTCTTATTGACTTTGGTTGGTTAGATAGTTTGTTAGTTAGTTAGTTGCACAAAACCCAACAGCAAATAAGAAAACACATTGGTAATTATAAAACACAATGACAAATAACCTAACACAACAACAAATCACAAAACTAATGGGCAAAGAAGAAAACATGACAAATAAGACAACACAACATATAAGAAAACATGACAAATAAGACAACACAACAAATAAGAAAACACAATGGCAAAAAGGAAAATATAACAGCGAATAATAAAATACAATGCAGTAAATAATGAAACACAGTGGTAGTAAATAAGAAAACACAACAGATCACACAACACAGTCAAAAGGATGGACAGTGCGTGTGTCCAATCAGTGACGAGCCCTGTCAATAGGGTACCTACCTTTTCATTTAGAAGTTGATGCTGTTGAGGTTTGTCACTGTGTCTTCTTATATTCTGTAGTTTTTCATATTTGCTGTGGTGTGTTCTGATTTCTCTTGGACCTTGTGGGCCACCATCATTTCAGTTTCCCAGCAATGCACACTCACCTTCACCCCAACAACCGAAGTCCCATGAAACAAACAGCAGAGCGACACCTTTAGCAAACACATCACGAGACAAAAATAGTAACAAGCAAGGACGCCTCATTATCATTAACAGCAAAGGGCCGGGTTTGCCACAGGATGTCATAGTGCTGCCTTGGCTGCAGGTACTTTTGCCCTGTTGCACCTTATTGAACTGTACCTGTGTCCTGATGGCTGTTGAGGTGGTGATGCAGGTGATGGTCTGAGAATTGAGATCAGAGAAGTTGGGTGTTGGAAGACCTATCATTGTGGCAGCAGTATGGGTTATGCATGATAGTTTTAATACTAAGCTTTGCCTGTGTATTAGTACCACAAAGATGAATCAGTAGTGTAGAACTGACATGTGAAGATCTCTGAGGAGTGTCACACTTGACCATTAGTACATTTAAGAAAGATTCTGATAGTTTGTGTTGCCACAGTCTTGCAAAGATTGTTGTATGAGGGACAAATGACAGGTACACACAAGCTGTTGTAGTCCTGGACTTTTGAGTCCTCTGCAATTCATTTATTTCAAGCACTGTTAAGACAATAGAAAAAAAACAGACAATGTCACACCAGTCTGCACCAGATATCCACATGGAAAGAATTACACAAAGGCTAGTTTGTCATTCTGGGACATGGTGGGGTTGAGGAGGGGACAACAACTTCTAACACACAACTACGCTATAAGGAGTGTGGCAAATGTGGAGAGTCACAGTTGTGCACCCGTGTGAGGACATGGATTTTATCACACACACACACACACACATACAGACAGACACACACAGAGGCAAAAAGAGAGATGAGGAGCTTCTTGTGATGATGTGTGATGAACTGCTGCTGCTTAGAACCCCACAAAATGAACTTGTGATTTAAAAAACATGACTTGATGATACAATTTACAGGTCAAGAGATGTTTTGGTGGTGATGCAAAATGAAAATGTGAAATCATCAGTACATTCGAGGATGTACAGGTATATTGCATCAGAAATTCAGAGATAAATCCCACACACACTTGGTATTTTTTTTTTTTTCAATGAAAAAAATCTCATTACGTCTCAATTGAACCCCCCCAATCCATAACCGTTATTCACGACTTGTAAATTACCATTTTAAGTTCCTTCAACTTTGCATAAAACAAAGATGTGCGCCTTCGTGTGACTCAAAACACAAGACGCACGTGTCTTCTGTGTAACAAATGTAAATAAAACAAGACGGGAGGCAATGTTGGCTGCTGATCCAGTCGTTTTCGGAATAAAAACAATAAAACCAAAACAGCTTCAAAATTGGAACAAAAATACAGAGGAGGAACCTATAGCAGAAAACCAAATCCCTTACTTTCATATCTCCATCCTCACTGTAACGCTCAAATCTCGCTCATGTTAAAAAAAACTCAGGGCTTATCAAACGAGGTTAAAAAAAAGATCCAAATGTGCAATAAAACTGTGGGAAAACGCAACTAGGATGTGTACCACGCACAATCAGGTTCATTAAAACGAGAGATAAAGATCCTCACCTCGGAGTCCATCTACCCTTACAAGGTCACTTTCAAAGAAACACCACCTACAGCTGCTATAAGGTCCACCATTGTTTATACAATATACATCAACAGCATAGGCTATTAGTACTGCAACAAGACTGTTTCCATATCAAAATATACAAAAGGAGCGATCGTCTCGACTCATTCCTCCATCTGGATGAATTCTGCCCATTCCCTGTCATTCATTTGTTGTTGTTGTTTTTCTTCATAATAATTTAACAAAAACCATGACGAGTCCACACACATATTTGCACTAAATTGTAAACATTCATTCATAATACACATGAAAAAACAGCCACGGGAGCCATTTTTTGTTTGTTGCATCCACTGTACAATATTTGAAACCCACAGAGAAAAGAGATCGTCCTGAAATGGAAATGCGCTCCAACTGTTCTACCACTACGACGACTTGTGCAAACACTTCACCGAGACAAGGTTTTGCGAGGAGCCGGACGGAGGCTTGATTCAACAAGGTATTTAGAAGACGGAGGAAACAGCCGGGTTTCGAAAATGTACTTGCGAAAGCTTTATCTACACACCTGCATGGTGATCAGGCTGTGGTTGAAACCGCTGCGAGGAGTTAACAGCACAGGCGGCAAGTAGCGGTGACGCCCACACATGCACGAAGCTTCTTATGTACAACTACAGTTCCTCTTTTGAATGGTTTCTTTGTTTAAACCATGCTTTGGCACCAGCATCACACTTTCCAAATGGTTTGATGTTGATATTTTGTTCTTTAAAAAAAAAAAAAAAATGCAATCAGGATTGATGATGTTAAATGTTCACCACCACAAAAAGAAAATCTGAGGCAGCACAAAACATCTTTTTTGAATTCTACAGTACATGTTACAGAAGTAGCACTGCAGGTTTCTTTCTGAACATGGTGGTATAGAAAAATGACGCGGGGAATGATATTGGCTGACTTTTACTGCTCTTTTCTTCACCTACTGCAAAAATCACATTGAGAAACTGTTGCGTGGCTTTTTCTATTTGTGCAATTCCTGAAATAAGAACAGCTGAAGTATCCAAGGCATTTTCAACAACCCCAAAAAAAGTCATAAATAGGTTTCTCAATTGTAAAACAAAAAATATTTACAAATCACATCAGATATTGGTGCCACAGTGATTTGAGAACCGAGAGAGAGAAAACAAGCGTCTAGGAAGTAAACACAGTTTTGCAGTCCTTATTCTGTTAACAGTGTTGCAGGGTGCATATATTACTTAGGAACGTGGTTTGAATTTTGTTCTTCCGTCTGCAGACAGTTGCTCATGATGATTAAGGGGCTTAGTCACAGTTTTCTGGACACACAAGGCCATCACTTGTAAGAACAGTTGCAGGTCAAAGACTTCCCGTCACTTTGTTGACCTATTATCTCTGCCAAACTCTTCCTTGTTTTTTGGATTGGCTCTCTGCTGTGTAGTTGTACCCTGTGATCCTCTTCCTCCCAGCTTCATGCTGGATTCTGCCACGGCCGAGTTGATCCAGGACGCCTTGAATGGCTGCGTGACAGGAAGCATTGGGCTCGGCGTTGCCTCTCTCTCCTCCAGGTCGTCAAAATTCACTTCCTGCACGGCCTCCTGTTTCTTAAAGGAGTCCCTGCGTTCTGACAGAGCCAGCTTCCTCATCACCACCACGTCATTGGAGTGGTGGTTGCCGCTACGGTGTGGAGAGATGGTGGAACGATGGTGCTCGCCAATACCGCTGGCTGCGTCTTGGTGGCCTCTCTGCCCTCCGATGTACAGCCCCTGGCGGCCGTGCTCACCGACGCAAACGAACCCGGTGGCTGTGTCCCCTTCTATGTCCTCCAGCCCCTCCCCCTCAGACAGAGGCACCTCCATGGTGTGGCGGCGGGTGCTGTAGGCCTTCCTGTCTCCATGGTACCCTCCGGTCATCTTGTCTCCTGTCAGCTTCTCTGCTGACTGGACCCTCTTGAGGAGAGGTGAACGGGGCGGTTCTGCACTGCGGGGGCGTACAGAATGGCGAGCTATAGTGGGAGGGGACAATGTTTTGCCGTGGAAACCTTGCAGGGACTTGGGGTGACTGGGGAGGCAGGATGGAGAGCACTGGGGGGAGAGAGGATGTGGAGGTGGGATGCAGGCCAGCGGTGAAGGAGGGATACTGCTGGTGGACTTGCAGCGGCCGGCTTTGGTGTAGCGACCCAAAACATGCAAGGAACTGGGGCGGGCCTGAGGAACAGGTGAGTTCGGGGAGCTGGAACAAGGTGAAGAACTCGAATCTAACAGAAGGGGAGAGAAATAATACTTTATTTTCCCACCAGAAACGGACAACCACAAAGCACAAAGGATCCACAAGAGAACTTGATACACTTTGCAGATGATACAAAGCATCCTCACTCACCTCCTGAATGGTCTGGAGCAGGGGAGCGGCAGGGTGTGGAAGGCCCAGGAGAGAGACTCTGCGTGGGGGAACCAGAGAGGCTGTCGCTAGATGACTGGTGGAATCCTGAGGAGAAGCTGCGACTGCTCTGCATGGGCGGAGGCGGCGTGTGCTTCGACAGCTTCTTCAGGATGCTACGTCGTCTGCTGCAAATGACAAAAAGTGGACGTCAGATCTAGTTCATTGTATTGTTCTTTCTTTTTGTCTTTGTCAAGGTTACCCAAGTAAATAAAAAATACCCAGAGAAAACAACAACTTTCATAAACTAAGATCCATTCAACTTCTGGAATTTTGCTCATTAGCAGGGGCGTTGCCAAGAATGGCTGTTAACATTAGTCCACAGCAACAACAATTGTGTAGGGCACCCCCAGCTCCCCTTTTCCCTTGAAGTATTAATTATATGCCATCAATGTCAAATGAACAATTTTAGTTTCATAGATAAACTAAAATGAAATTTACAGAATAGAAATGTATGATTTTTGGCTGGTCACTGGCAAAGTGAAATTTAACTGAGCTTTGATATAAGATTCAGACAGTTCAAAAAGTTACAGTGATGACTTCATTCCCCCTTCACGTACCCGTCCTGTCCGTCCCTCTTCTTGCTCTTCTTGCTGCGCCGGGCCATCTTGGACTTATAACTCGACTTCCTGGCCGGGCCCACTTTGATGGAAGTGTTTTCCAGTGCAGTCGTCTGCAAGGTCACTCTGTTGCCACTCTGTTTAAAACAGACCATAAATACGTATCTACAAGGCAGGTGAAGAGCCACAAAATGACATGTCCCTGACAGAAAATGTATATATTTAACAGGGAGGGTCTACATTTAGATTGTTATATACTAAAAAGACATTGTAAGGCATAACAAGCCCTTTTACCTTGAGCAGGAGCTCCACCACCTCAGTGTGGACGAGTCCCTGGACCGACTCCCCGTTGACGTGAGTAATGAGGTCACCCGCCCTCAGTCCTGCTTCATGTGCTGGACTGCCCTCCTCAACACACTGTGGACACACACACACACACACAGCCTCCGATCAAAATTACTGGTCAAGCAACCACCTAATCAGCTGTTAGTACTATAGTCAATGTGTCACCTGATTACTATGATTAGCGTTCCCAGTTTACTTACTCAGTAAAAAAAGACACCAGTGAAATCTAAACATTTATTTAGTGCATTGGAAATTATAAAAAAAACATATGAAACAGTAAAACACAGATTTGGCCATGACAACTGTACATGCAAGTTGTTTTAAATTGTCATTTTCAAATTTAAAAATGTTGCATAATAATTTGATGTTGAACTTCAATATATATATATATATATATATATATTGAATATACTGAATGTTCCATACAGGATTAACAGCACCAGCTACATCTGAGATGAGGACACGTACCCAGACCATGTGGTGGACAGTGTAGACATCACTGTCTCCCATGTAGACCCTGATCGCTCGCAGAGCAAAGCCAAACCTCTTCCCAGAGCTGTGGATGACCACAGGAGGCCTGAGGCAACTGACGCTGACGCACAGGTCCCGGCTCGGAGACGAGTCTCTGGACGAGGGGTTGGACGACAGGGACAAGGAAGATTTGGGGCTCGTAGAAGGAGCTGCTGAGTCGTCTGGATCAGGAGAGGAAGATGAATAGAAAATTGAATGTTTATGGATTGTATGTAATTTACCTCTGCTACTTTAGTTAATTTTATACAGTATTTCATAAAAGTAATTCCACCACACTACTAAAATAATAATAATAATCATAAAATAAGGTTATTCCACTCTACATGATTCTTAGTCAGAAAGTTGCCATGGACATAGAACTAGTATTAAAGGTTTGTGATTTACACAGGTTCCACCTGTAGAGGGCACTGTAAACACATGAATAGTCTTAGCAAACATAGTTAGGTTACGGTGGAGCCTATTAAAAACACATACAAAATTATTGTGGCTGGAATCTAACCAAGTAATTAAATGTATACTAGCTTCAGTAAGAACTAAGGTAAAGGACAAATATAAATGTATTTCCTTCACATTTTGTACAGATTATTGCCCGGTCTACCTGGGGTGATGATAAGAGAGAGGCCAGAGACAGAGGCAGACTTGGGGACTTTGCCAGCTGGGGATCGGGGTTTCTCTGGAGTTTCCAGCTGGTGAGCAATCCGTCGAGAAGCTCCTCTCCTGAACGATGGCCTAGTCCCTGTGCTGTTGCTCCGGAGACGAATGCGCCGCAGGTTGGAAACCATCCCGTCTATGATTATGAAGCAAAAGGTCACACCACTGAGGGCTAACAATTGCAAAATATCATGACAAATGACAATAAATAGGTCTGTGTTTGTTAGCCTTACCTTCCTCTTCTGCAGAGATGGCAAAGTGAGGCATGATGTCAAGGCTCTGGGTGCTGTTCATCACCAGCGGGCTGGCACTGCGCTCTGACTGGGAGGAACTGGATGAAGCACGAGGACGCAGACTGCTAAGGAGAAAAAGATCACTCAATAAAACATGGGGTTAAGTGAGAAACTGTGCTTTCTCTGTAAAAACTGCAATAATGGACCAGAAATAACAAAAACAACAGGCAACAAAATGCCTTAACCAAAGAGAGTTAACCAAACTTCTCTCAGTTTGTATTAGATTTCCACAGGTACAAAGAAATTAGCTTTGCTATGCTGTTAATCAGCTTTTTAGTTACACGAATTTTAAGAAAAAACTAACAATTGATTATCTTTTTAAAAATACTGGTTTAATCTGCCAAAGCAACAATTCTTTCAGTTGAGATCATGGCAGTATCTTATTTGGCCTCAGAGGGGGAACTGAATCATATTACGACAACATTTTCATTACTATCTTATGAAAAGAGAAGAATCACATATTTCTTCTTGGTTCATTCTCCTCTCATAATAAGGACATCACTTTCTCTGGTGTTTCATGCTCTCACCTCCCCCTGTGTCCATCTGCCCTCCTGTCTCCACAAGCCGAGTGTTTGTACCCGTCGCCAGGAGAGAGGACTCCCTTGCCCTCCCATCGCTCCTCCTTCTCCTCGCTGTGGCTTCGCTCCGATGACGACAGGCTCTGGTTGGACGGCGTAGAGGTGGACAGGTGCTCTGTGCTGCTGTACACCTAGAGTTCAAGCAGAAAGGGTGGTGAGGCTTTGCTCTACTTTTGTCATGTGTTACTGTCGCTGTTTTTTTCCTGAGAATTCACACCAATACTGTATTCTATCAATGAATAAGTTATTTATATTGGATATATCTAGTAATAGCAAAGAAGGTTGCATGAGGATCAGTGAGCAGAGCCAGAACAAATACCTTGCTGAAGCGATGGGCCACAGAGGAGAACTGGCGGAGCTCCAGAGACGATTCATCATCATTTGTTTCATCATCTTCATCTGAGTCCAGGTGACAGTAGCGCTCCGATCGAGCTGTAGAATTTTAATGAGATTAAAACATTTGGAAAAATAGTTTTTACCCTAATTGACAGCTAAAAAAAAAAAATCAGACATCAGTAGTAGTGCATCCTGCTTCACAAAAAGCATGCATGTGTATTTGTGGATGAATCCACCTACTGTCAAAGTAACTGGTGTCCTCGTCAGTCTCTAGTTGAGGTATAAATTCAGCTTTCTGCCTCAGGAGCCCGTTCCAGTCCAGACCCAAGAAGAACATGTGCATCTTCACTTCAGTGGTTCCACCTGGAAAAGGCATTTAACACAGTTTACAGCTAATCCTCAGCCAAACTGTAAGGAGAGCCTCCTTTGACACCAGACTATATCACTTTGTTGTGAAAACATTCAGTGTAATGATTAAATTACTTTCATGTAGAGCCACAACTGAGGAATATTCTCATCATCCATTAATTTTATGATTATTTTCTATTATTGGTCTGTTCTATAAAATATCAGAAAACAGTCACAAAAAAAAGCTGTCCAAAATCCCAAAATATATTATGTAAGACCAAGAAAAACAGTGTGTTTTCACATTTGAGATCCAGAATGTCGATTGTGATGTAGGTGAATGAGCAACTTAAAATGTATTCCAAACTTTTGCTTTCTCCACATCTGACTTGTTATGAAATCCCTTTCAAGTGGGATGCCTCATGTGATTGGCTCCAAAATTGAGGAGGTCACAGGGACACAAAAAGTCTAACCACCACCAACCTGTTCCTAGACGCTCCAGAGGACTCTGTCTCAGTAGTCTAGTGATAAAGTCCTGGGCATCAGCAGGCAGAGCGTCCTCCCCTTCGGGCCAGATTATGTCATCTGGACAAAGAAGCACAATCCAGTTCCATATAACATGAAGACAAAAATAAACTTTCCAGGAGGAGTGAACAATAATGGTCTCTTACCATTTACCACCTGACCAAAAAGCTGCTCTGGTGTGTCTCCAAAGAAAGGCACACAGCCCACTAGGAACTCATAGAGGATGATGCCCATGGCCCACCAGTCCACAGGCTTTCCATAGCCCTGCCTCAGGATCACCTCAGGAGCGATGTACTCTGGAGTCCCACAGACCTGCAGAGAGTAAAAACAAAAGGAACAGAGCGGAAACTGGTGTGAGTTAAGGTCAAAAACACAACAGAAGGAATGAGGAGAGGAGGACATGAGAGGAGACAAACCTGTTTGTCAATGAACTCTCTGGTGTCTTTCTCTATGTGTCCTTCATACAAGTTGGTCGTCATGTTCATTAGACCAATCTTAGACAGTCCAAAGTCTGTCAGCTTAATGTGGCCCATGGAGGTGATTAACAAACTATAAAAGGAAGGAAACACAAGAATGTTTAATGTTGCATCAAACGCTACTCAAATCATAATTCTCAGATTCAGTAAAAAAAAAACATTAAAGGCAGCATATTTCAGAGAATTCGGCTCCAACTTCAGAAAGACTTGGTGTTTAAAAACTTATGATAAATCCAAAATGATGAGAGCTTGAAGGGAGTGAGGTGCTGCCTTAGATAAAAGAGAGAAGAAATGTGAAATGTGTGAGGTTGTTTTATCTTTAGTGAGTGGCTGGAGACGTACTTGTCAGGTTTGAGGTCTCTGTGTACGATGCCGTAGTTGTGAAGGTACTCCAGCGCCAGGACGGTCTCTGCAAAATACATCCGCGCCATGTCCACAGGCAGAGGACCAATGTTCTTCAATAGGTTTGCACAATCCCCACCTTAAAGGACAAAGGAGGCCAACATGATGAGCTCTGTTAGATCAGTGGGAAAAAGTGGAAAACCTTTTAATAAATGTTAATTGTTTAAGTTTAGAGTCCAATCCAAACCGACCCTACCTTCCACATACTCCATGACCATGCAGAGGTGCCTCCGTGTCTCAAAAGAGCAGAACATAGAAACCACAAATGGGTTTTCTGCAAATGTTAGGATGTCCCGCTCCACAAACACCTGCTGGATCTGGTTCCTTAGGATCAGGTTCTGCCGGTTTATCTTCTTCATGGCAAAGCGTTGACGGGTTTCCTTGTGGCGCACCAGAAATACAGCCCTGCATGGAGGGAGGGACATGAGGAACACGACAGAACAAACAAATATAATGAGGGCATGACAGATGTGGAAGGGAGATCATTTGAGAGATTACATAAAGTCCGTAAACACAAAAATATAACAACAAACCATCTTCACTTGAGTTTTTTGTTGTGCTTTTTATTCATTAAAAACTCATTCATTTACTGTCCACAAAGAGAGTGAGTCAGTCTGTCTTACTCACCCATAGGCGCCGTTGCTAATGAGTTTGATGGTCTCAAAGTCACTCTCCAGTGGTTTCCTACGAGGAGGGGTGCATGCTGCTCGGCTCTGAATCACACACATCAGAAAAATGAGACGGAAAATAACATCAACTTATTTGCTGCATTATTTCTGAAAAGGCTCCATTCACCACTTAAACTGTTAAATCAACCCCTTCAGTGTTGTTTCGCTCTACGTCATTCAGAACAACTTTCACTGCCATTAAGATTCCTTTGCCCACCACTGTTAATTCTTTAAAACTAATTTCAAGTATATGAACTACATCTCTGCTGTTCAAGTTAAACTGTGCTATACCTGCGTTAGTGTCGTCTCTCCAGTGTCATCGGAATCTTTGCTGGTCGACCTGTGACTCGGGCTCGTCTGCTCCAGATGGACCATCTCTGTAACAGCATCAGGCACACAGATCAAACTCCATTCAGCTTAAATCAGCTCCAATGATGACAGTGAATGTTTAATCAACTGTCAGCAATTATACTAATGAGGCTCAGTAAAACAAAATCAGACAGCTGTCACTATATATATAGCAAATTTGGTGGCAGGTTTGTTTTTTGCGTCTCTTAATTTTAATGATTAACAGCATCAAATTCAGTTGAGGACTGGAAGCTGGATCTGGAAGGCAGTGCTGTCCTGTAGTAAAAACACAACCTGCATGACTGGAGAGGGAAGGACTAACAAAATGTCAGAGCTGAGGAAAATATAGGGAAGCTCTGAAATTGAGTTTGCAATTACCTCGATATGATCTTTATTAGTTCTTCATGTAGTTGTATGGAGAGAAAATAAAGCCCCTTTTCCACCTGACACCTGGGTGAAGGCATTAACTTCTTCATTTTGGCAGTTTAGATGCTAGCGGTGCCCATTTCAGCACAACTCCATGATGCACAGTTAACTTCTGTGTATTGGCGAGTAAATAGACATGAATGTTTGTGTACTTGTTGTTTTTTACATCTTGGGAACAATGTGCAACAGTGATATTTTCTTCGCATCATGCAAAATGCAACACTGGCAAGACAGCGAGGTGAGAGAGCTTCTCAGTTTCTGGTGTCGGACAGGACTCGCCAGGAAATAAAACAGAAAAGCAAACTCCTCTACTGGCAATGGGAAAGGACTCAATCTCTTTTTCTTAGTGGGTTTGCCCGCATTTAAAAAACAATGTATACCTGCTAATTTTGTTAGTATAACTTTCAATAGATGCACGTTTGAAGAAAGTAAATATTGTTGAATGATTAGATCATGCTCTAATAATCACGGCAACAATCCATCAAACTCATTCAGCACAAAAATATAGTGCAATTGAAATTGAAAGAAAACTATTCTAAAATACCTAAATAGGCAATGGAGTAGAAACATTGATAAAATAAAAGTAGGAAGTTGGTGCTGCACCTTCCAGAGGATCTCTGTGGAGGCCGAGCTGGCTGATGATGTATTTGGGAAGATCAGTCTTGATGCCCTGGCCGACCTTAGCATGATCCTCCGCAACTTCCAAACGTTGGTAAAACTCCTCTGGATCAAACTCCTGGAGAAGAGAGAACAAAAGACGTGTTGTGATTTCATTGCACTTTTATCCAACAAGTTGAACTTGCTCTTGGCTTATTCCAATAACAACAACAACTGGTATTATTACTGCAGAAGCTATCATTACGACATCACTAGAGTCGAATGTCACCCCTGCATTTGAGGGGACAGTTTACTCAAGGCTCTACATTGCTGAACATTATACAAATGTTGTGTCACTTACATATAATCACTACTTTGTCTGTGAATTATTCTTACCAGACACTCCAGGAGCCTGGCAGGCCTGGAGATGATGATGAGAATCTTCTTGACCAGTTTGGTGATGATGGGCACCTCTTCGCTCTCTGAACGCTCATATGCCTGATCAGGAAAAAGACAAAGGATAATGGATTATTATTGCAACTTGTGCCGCCACACAGCTCGTGCAAATTGGCACGACAGCTCATCCACAGAGGCACTTTACCCTGCCTCACATTATTTTTAGCACCTATTTCATCTTCTTACTTTATTTGTTGTTGATTCAAGTGATTGGGGCTGATATTTAGACATACTGCATCAATGCTCGTTTCTGCTTGCTGCCTTGCCAGATTAATAAATAATACCTGCCAACACACTATTATTGAATCCCATTGTCTGCATATCTTAGTCTAACACTGCCTTGCCTTGGTCAAACAGCAGGTTCAGAGTCTGTGTTGCAGAGATGGTAAAAGATGTGAGTCAGGGTTCAGAGTCAGAGGTTTTTCTTTAAAGGTAATATTCAAACAGAATCACAGCAGCATGAAATATTAAACCATCGGAAAAACTAACAAGCAGAGGGACAAAGTAAACCATATTAACATTTGACCGCATGGGACTGTTTGCTTAAAATAAACTTTTTCTGGGATGAAAAATTATTTTAGAAATGTGGTTTAGTGGGAATTATACACAAAATGTGTTTCCTTGTTGAACCGTAGGATAAACAAAGCTGCTAGGAAACTGGAAGAGCACAAAAAAGCACCGCAATGAGAGAGTGTGCAAACTGTGGCCCCATTAGAAATGAAGTCATTGTAAGATTATCCAACTTTCTGAATAAAAAGAGAAAGTCATTCTGCAGCAGAGGCTGTGATTTATTTAGCAGATGGCAGCATTTGCTGCAGGAGAACTGTTGGTGGAAAGGTCATGTAATCAATCATTACATAAGCAAACACTTGACCACTACACAAATCGATGCAATAATAGAAAATGACAGCACCATTACTCGCCAATGAACTGGAGTCTGCTTCGGATGACAGCCGATCAAACAGGCAACTTCAATTCAATAATCCCAGTGTAGCTACAGTGTCGTATGCTGTAATGTCCCAGAGGGCAATCTGAGCTACCAACCATCAAAAACCCACTGGCAGTAAATTAGAAGGAAACAGACACGGCTGACTGGATGAATAATAAACAGTGCCCAAAATGAGCCACAGTATTTTTCTTAAAGATTTGCTGAAGATGGAGAACACCCACCTCGTGCAGCAGCTTCTCCAGCTTCTCCTGGAGCTCCACAAAGTACCTGGAGGTGACCAGGCCTTTCTGGGACTTGTCCAGACAGTCTCTGGCGAGCTCCAGCAGCTGGTGCTGAATGAATCCCAGCACGCCGTCAGCCAGGGGCAGAGTGCTGCCCGGGGAACACTCTGCGATGATGTCGAGCAGCCGACCCTCCATCTGTGCTGTCGCCTGGAAAACAACCAAGATGGAGGAAGTCATTTATAGCAGTGACAGTGGTGCTTTATTAACTGTTACTTTAAATCCCAGTGGTGAGTGACTCGAGATTTTGACTTTGCCAGGAGCATAAAATCTCCTGTCCTGGTTTCCATGTGTAACAAAGCTCAACCCCACTATTGTAGATCATCATTTTGCATGAAGATACATAAGCAACACTTCAAATTGAGAAAGCAAAAAAAATTAAAAATAAGACGAGAAAAGCAGATGATTCTACCTTCGGAAATCGTTCTTTGTAAACATGATTCATCATGACAATCTCATTGTCAAATGTTCCACAGGTCCGTCCAGGGCTGGAAGGGAAACAGGCAAAAGAAAGAACAGACAAATTGATCAGAAATACCACAACAATAAATACCAGACAATATTTTTGCACGGTAAAACAAATAAATGATGGATGCTAGAGGATGGATGGAGAGGTGATGAAACAGGAGAAGAGGTTAATATTAGATAAAAAGGGTTTTTTAAGTTAAATTAACAGATGATATGCTGATGTGGAGAAATAATATGTCAATAACAAAAATAATGTTAAAGCTACACAAAATCTATAAACTTTTGATCAGTAAATTCCAACTCAAAGTGTTTACGGCCGTCCCAACACTAATAGGATTCAGATTTCAGATCAAGTTATCATGTGCAGTATCCGTGACCACATCTGTTGTCTGCAGGGGGCTTCAGTTACGAGGGGGGCACCTTTTAAACCGTCCATACACGTTACATGTCTATGAACTGTCATCACGTGTTCAAAATAGAAATGCTGGGTGCCCCAATACATCACACTACAAATAACAATATCGACATGTGACAAGCACTTTACTATTTCTGGGTCACCACAGAGAGGGCAACAGCCACCGTTTGCCCCCTATGAAATGCTTCACACACCCTCTGGAGCTATTTTAGCAACATGGAGAGTCATATTAATCCCATAGTTAACACATGCAGTAATATAGATGCGTTTAATGGCATTGCAAAAGTCCGTTACATTATTTTAGTAAGCTACGGATTTTCTCTCTGCTGTTGTTACGGAGTTTCTAGAATCTCATGTTTCATCTCTGAGCAGCTGATCAGCCAGAGGTCACATTAACAAACCATCTGAAAGACAAGGTTTCTTTTTTACATGTAGAAAAGAAACATTCCGGAGCATAAACTTCTACAATCAAACTAAAAAGTTGACAATCGTTAAATGTATAATATGCAACTCAATCAAAACAAACAAATGCCTAGTTTGATGATGTTGTTGTCCTCAAAATCACTGTCAATAAAACTCTACCCGACATGATTCAGACAAAGTTCATGTTCATAGATGAGGTAATGTATTAAGTGTTATTCACATTACGCAGCAAATGGCAATGAAAGCGGCTGTGACTCAAATAAATGACACGTCCCATTACCTTTAATAAAATCAAGGATTACTCTGGGTTTAAATATTGCTGGAATTATCTTTGATAATGTGATTAAACATACTGATGCATACTATACCTTTAACTATATTCAGAACTATATAACCTTTAAAGACCAATAACCTTTAAAATAACAACCAATATTATAAGAGGATAAGATATTAATAATAAGGATAAAGATTTTTTTTTAACTTGAGTCTTAACTGCAAGGAGAAAACAACCACTTCTGCAAACATAGAACAGTTGACTTATCTAGAGTATTAAATCTCCTTTGTAAACCTGAGGATAGCCTCAGGATATATCTGTGTGCATGTGGGATTGTGTTTTAATTGTGTGTGTACAGTATGTGTGACTGTGTGGCACAGGCAGGAACATGTCACAGAAACAAAAACACATCAAGATGTGTGCAACACGGTCAACAACACATCATAAAAGTTTGGATGGAGTATTCTCACAACTCCCCAACACCAGAGCTCTTTCGAGAGCTTGTTAGATGATAAATTGTTGTTTTCTTTTCCAGGAGATTACCAGTAACCAGCAGAGAGGCTTCCTCCAGAAGCACATAAGATAATCATTACGCCATATTCAAATCCTAAGGGTTCGTTCATTTCATTTTACAGCTCATTAATTACACACCATTACTCACTGTAGGATATTCGGTGGCTGCAGCGCTGCTTACCATTAATTTGTCTCTCATAAATATATTTTAAATCCATCTTTGGGTAAGTAGCTGCTTAACAGGAAATGCACACACAAGGTTTGGTGCACACCGTGTGTCTTAAGCTTGTGGAGGTGGTGGGATTTATATGAGCTCCATAGCGCTCATATTCATTTAGTACAGCAGAATGATCACGGCATCACATTGCAGTTACAGTAAGACAGACACCTGAACAGGGCCACAGAAATGACAACAAAGCTTTTTAGCTAACATGATTATTATTTTACTGGAAGATAAGAAACTTTAGTTGAATATGAAAAATAAGAATTAATGCCTGAACTTTTGCTTTAATTATCAAAGAGGTTATGTTTTCAGTGTTTGTTTGTCACATGGCAGCATTACGCCAAAACTACCGAAACGATAACCATATATAACTCAAATGACGCGCTGGATCATGGATCATGGGGCAGATCCAGGAATTATTCTTACTTTCTTTAACATTGAGAGATACGGTGTTTCTCAACATTGTCCTTGAAAATAATGAATGGATTTAAAGAACTCTGGTATATTTATGGGACTGGTGTGTGTGTGAGTGTGCACAATTTAGTGCGAATAAAATAAAAAACCTGGATCTAGCAAATTTAACTGTGGTTTCATAGGGGGATTGTTTGGCCTTGACGGAGGTATGCGCTCTCTTAGTGCCATTCTAGTAATAATATTCACAGTCACGGCCTTGATGTTCAGCATGTTACCGTTCACCATTTAGTTACCAATTGACCTACAAGCTTAAATAAGTCATTTAAACACAAGGGCGAGAGTGAGGCTGAGATATGACGTTTTTGTTGAGCTGTGAGCAGCTCCTTCACAATGTTCTGCATTATGTGCATAATGTCAACCAAGACTACACTTGTCAAATCCAGACAGTTGAGCATATGAGCTAGCATACTGATATACTGGCATTTTGCACTGTGATAATTCAACTTCTTTTAAAACTGGTTATATTAGTATCTAATTTCTGGAATAATAATATTTCAGAAATTAACAGTGTGTTTGAGCAGACTTCAGACCTTAAGGGTGTCATTATCTCTCCTTCCAGTGCAGTGTGGTGTTATGGGAATGTTTGTGTAACAAGCAAACAGTCCATACATCTGGTGCAGTTATTGTATGATTCCAATCTACCTGAGACTGCGTGAGCGGAGTCTGACAGCGGGCGGGGGTTGTGCTCCTTCTTCGTCCGCCACACTCTCCGTACTCCGGAAATGCTTGAACAGGAAGTGGAGATCATCTTGTGTGGGCTGGAAGGGCAACTGGTGCAATAACTCCTGGGAAGAAGAGGACTGGGAGGGAAAAGCACACAGTGGACAAAGAGAAGTTACATTGAGAAAGAATAAGTGTAATCCCTTTAAATATGTAATTAACAGTGTCATCTACTTACTAACTTACTTATTCTCTTTATAGCCTACTTTTCTTTGCACATTTGTAACTATGTCAGGTTTTGCTTTTGCAGCTTTGATGATATAACATCCTGAGCTTCCTCTGATAAGTCACACCACTCCTCTCTCATATATTCACTCATTATACTGTTAATACCCAGAGTCTTAAAGGCTTTCGTGTTCTTCTATGGATCTGAATTAGATGTAAGACTTAACAAGGGGGTGTTGAGAAACTCTGCAGCAAAGTAAAACATCACAAATCCCCTTTTTACTTTTAAAAAAGGGGACTCTGTGAGATTTAGTGTTCTGCTCCCCTGAAGCAGCATTTTGTCCGTTCCTGCTGCAGCACACCCCGAGGAAGGCAGCAACAGCTGTTGCGTTGGCCAACGCATGCATTGGTTTTCTCTTTCCAAGCCAAAATATGTGACACGCAGCCTGGAATTTATGAGAACTCCCATCTGGCTGGGATCTTGTGTTTCACTGGAGGAAGAGCAAAGGGAACTGACTGACTGCAGGAAGGAAAAACGTCTAACAGAGGTAAAAACAACAGAGTGAAAAGGGAACTGAAAGACAGAAAAAACAAGAGCATGAAAGAGACAGAAAAGAAGTGATAAAAAAGATGGAGGAGAAAGATACCCTGAGGAGGAAACTGTAGACGTGTCAGAAGCAAGTGAGAGCAGTATAAAGACCTCACTGACAGCGAGCCTGAAAGGACCATTGTGCGATGAGGGCTGACCTCACTGACTAAAAGCCATGTGGTTGGCCGTACAAAATTACAACCGTTCCAGAGGAGCTGGGTATTGTTTTGCTACGACCGACTGCAGTTTCGATAATGACTTTGAAGAACAAAATCAAGATAATCGCCGAAGAAACCCTCGACAAATAACCGTTGGTTGTAGCTGGGACTGGACTCGCTCCCCTCATTTGACTTTTTCCTGAGAGGAAAAGCTGAGTGAGAACATTTGAAAACACTGCACGGCCCCTCCTCGTTTTGTGATGTCAGGCAGGAAGGAGAAAGCATGCATTTCATCAAGACCTGTTGTTTTAATGATTAGACTTATTATCCCTGTACTTTCCCTCCGTCTGAAGCGGCTACGCAGAGTGCAGCTCAAATCAATTAGTCATGAAGTCATTTATTTGAGAAGAATGGTCACGTTGTGAAACATTAACTACAGTGTATGACTTTCCAACCACTCTGAATGCCTTAATCTCTTTAGTTTCACCACGAACACAGAGTTGATAGTTGCATTTTGCCAGAAAACCCACCACACTGAGTACAAGTTTTGTGTATTTTGTCACAAAATATAAAACAGTCCATCGTCAATTATAACTGTTCTTGAGTAAATCATTTCCAGAAAACTGTGGGGGAGGCATGTGAGGATTCATTCCTGTTTCCTCTCTGTGTTGGAAACTGTGGTTGAAGGCAGATGATGGAAGGATGCTTCATCACTGGATAGATCCTGTTTTAGCTGAGTCATTAAAAGAGATGACATCATACTTCATGGAATTATTAGCTTTTACAGATTTAGTAAAGTTTCATTTTCACAGCAGGGAGATAATTATTACTTAAATGTCTCTTGCATGTCAACTCCACCAACCAGCATCACTGGTGGTCTATTCATTGGTTATATCTAAGTGTTTAACAAGTGTGTAAACAGTGGAATAATTTTGCTGCAAAATGTGGAACAAAATAATAGCAACACACAGAAAATGAGACTTATAACTAAAATGAGATAATCCAGTTTCAACTTTCTACTCAGTTGCCTTTTTTTCCCTTCAAAATAAGAGCACGCAATATCCAGGATTGACACATCAAGCCTCAAGTTAGCCTGAATTACTTGAGACAAATCTCAAGAACAGGGTCAAGTATGTTGGCTTGTATATGTTTAAACAACTTGCCTAATAAACAAACTTTTCACAATGAATTTTCATTTCTACAGGTGATGAGATTTCCATATCTAAATATAGAATTTTGGGTGAAGCATCACTTTAAACTTCTATAACACAAATTAAATCATCTTTAGTTGTTGGGTAAAAGGTGCACACGTTTTTTCACTTCATCTAAAACATGATCCTGGTTCAGGGCGTAAAAAAAGATTTATGGTGCACTTTAAAGCCATTTTAAATATGTTACCATTTATAGGCAGGGTGTATAATGTGATGGGATTTTTTTGTCTTATTATTGGCTCATCAGTCAATTGTGAAGCACTTCAAACTGCACTAACCTGTATGAAAAGTGCATACAAATAAAGTTTGATGGATTTAGTCATTCTGCACCGTAAGACATCACATCACTGTAAAGTCACTGATGCGGTGAGAATAAGTAAAACAGGAAGATAAATGCTCTCCTGGCATGTGTTGGAGAAATGTTGATGATCTGACAAAGGAAAGACAGACAGGTCTTACAGAGAAAAAAGAAAGAGGGCGACACAGAGACACAGAAACAGTGTGAGCTTACAGATACTGATGAACTGGGTGCATTGGTGCAGTATCCAGATGAGGGAACTGACGCCACAGACCACCTCCGCCCATCTGGTCTGCAGAGACAAAACAGATGCACACTCCTCAGTGGTCACTTGACATTGAACATCAAACCTGCATGTCCTTCCTATACCTGCAAAATCTCATTCGAATTTTTAAAAAACCAATCTTCTCATGCAAGTTTGAGAACTGAGAAGTTTGTTGTTTTCTTACCGTTCAGTTCGGGCCAGTTGGCTGCACAAAAGCAAAAAAAGAGGATGGAAAAGAAGAGAGGTGCAGAAAAGAAGAGGGGCAGGGTGAGAGAGAAAAATAAAAGTGTTTAATGATAATGACAAGACTGGTTGTCAGAGTCATAGTTCTGTTTGTCTGTCACAGCTCGCAGCCAGTGGCGGTCTGCTGCTGCTGAACACCTGACAGGACCCACAGCACTGGGAGCCTGTGACTCATCACACACACACACACACACACACACACACACACACACACACACACACACACACACACACACACACACACACACACACACACACACACACACACACACACACACACACACACACACACACACACACACACACACACACACACACACACACACACAGACAGAGGCCGGGCTGCTACTACGCACAGAAAACCTCAACGTGAGAAATTTCCACTTGTATCATTGCCTCTATCACCGCTACTTTTCAATCCAATATGGCACTCTGAGGATGTGGCCCAGTTTCTTTCACTGATTCGATCTGTGCTGACAAGAATGGTCGAATGTTTGCTCGCAGACATCAGCTCTTGGGGACACGCAGCTACATCCGACGTGACGCGATGAGATTGGATTGTTCTGCACCGGGATCTGAGGATTAGTGAGATGTTGGACATGTGTGCTTTCTCATCTGGTTTATATCTGATATGTATGCGATCCATTATGTGTGAGTAAAACCTTTACGAATGACACTCAGAGGTTGTATAAAGGTCCTTCACTTTTTATCGTATTTGTTGAAATCTTCTTCACGTCCCTATAGCAGGATTGTAATAAACGCAACCTGTACGTGTCTGTCACTAAAGTCGCTTCACACATGACCTCCAGCGAATGTTTGCGCATTTGAGTCCGGACTTTCACTAGATATGAGGAATGCAGCAAGATTCTCAGTTCAGACGTGTTTGTAATAAAGCACGGCACGCTACTTATAAACCCCGGTGCTGACATCGCCATAAACATCATCAAAAGCTCTCTTGACATCTTGGTCAGTGTCCTCTACGTGTATGGCACTGCTTTTTCATCCTGAGATATTTGTATAGTTTTTCCTTTAAAGGTTTTGCATCCGTCGCATGTTAGAAACATCATCAACACGCCCAGTCACTCGAGGTGAATCCTCCGGAGGATCTCCTGCTGTGTTCTCACATTAGCCGACACTCACATTCTCCAGAGTGTTAACTAAAGGGGGCTGGCAGGAGAAACTATGGAGTATGTCCGTAGCCTCTGTCTCAGACATTTGCGTTCTCACATCCAGCCCCTCCGGAGAATGTAAGGAGATTATCTGAAGTCCAGTGCATGTCTGAAAGCTGATTAATGTATTGGTTGCATATTTTTTATATGTAGCCAGATCTTTTCAAGGATTACCAACCCCAGCTTTAAGGGGAAGACATATTTAAATACAGTTTTAAATGAATGTTAGAATAAATGCTTTGTGTAAAAGGAGAAAAAAAACTATTGTGGACCTGTTTGTGGGCAGCCCACACACCCCAAAGTTAAAAAGAAAGCATTTTCAATGTTTAAAAGGGAGCTGCAATTAAACCCTTGGGAGCCTCTCCCTTGGGATTGTTCTTTACCATGGTTTTACTTCACTTGCATCAAAGGGACTTTTTTTATTACGCAGCGATTTTGGGTGTTCCATGTTTACATGAAAATAAATTTGCACAAGCAGTCGGGCTATACAGCTTGTGTGAATAACAAATGAACCCAGCAGTGATCTGAAAAGTGCAGTCACAGCAGCTGTCTACACACTGGCAGCTTAAAAAGTCTCAATAAATTTAGATGAGTCATGCAGCCGATTCTACCAGGAGACATCCCCTCTCCCTACCTGAGCTTATGGTGCAATATGCTACACTGCACTGCAACAATAAAAGCTAACTCAGAACACATGATAGATCAGATAAGCAGCATAAACGTACATTTTAAGTACATTCAGTCAGATAGACTGAGCACATTTGTGAAGTTTATATGTATGTATTATTAACTCCTTCAGAATGAGCCCACATGTGTTATGCCACAATCTCCTCACTAGCAAGTAAATAACACACTAGTTTTCCTCCACTAGAAAAGGATGCCAGTTGTATACACTGTTCCTTCCCAGAGAGTCTATAAACAGTTGCAAGAAGCGTGATGAGAGGGCAAGCTCTGAAACTTTTCCCCATAATCAAGAGGTCTGAGTAAATAGTTTGCGTGTGTGTGTCTGTGTGTGTGTGCAGCGACTTGCCACATTATTTGCCTCAACAAATGCCAAGAACCATCTCCAGAGAGCGGCCCTGGGGCCTTTCGGCTGATTGGACTTGCTTCTCCCATTCCCTCATTTCTACTACATGGGCAAAAGGGAAGAAGCCAGGGCATGTTCGGTGTTCATGCAACTCAGTTTTCTTCTAGAAACTGAAAGGCTATAGTTTAAAAAAAGAAAACAAGGATAACGCTCTGATTAAGTCCATATGAGCCAATTTTTGCTTAGTCGACCCCGACTACCCTGGCTATTGAACTCTCACTGCAAGAAATGATGACTTTCTACAGGCAGTTATTTCTTATGTTTTGAATTTCAGCTGTATCAGTTTTATCAGATCAACCATTTTACCAGTTTTCTGATAGAAGATCTAATAATTTTATATCTTGAATGATCATAAAGATGTGATAAGATTGTGACATTTTATGACATTTACACTCGATATAGCCTAATAATGTGGCTCTGTGCTATGTTTACAAACCAAGAGAATGATTTCCTACTATATTGCTGTGCTGATTGACCAAATCAAGTCATCTTTCATGCATGAGGTACAGGGTACACATGAACTAGCAGCATGATGGATGAGGAGCTGGTGCCAAACAAGGAACCGACCTCGAAAGTGGTTCCGCTGAGTCCGAATTTACCAAATCTAAGACATCTGTAGAACACATCTGAAGAAATCTCGCTCACACCTTTTCAACCACCTCACAAGGAAGTGTGTGATGGATCATTTACAGCTGCTGCAGCAGCTGAATAATCGTTAAAAGCAGCAAATGAAGAAAAAAGGTGACTGAGACCTACATATTCTGTCGAGCTCCGGATATGGTGAAGTAGAAATCGTGGACAATGAGGGCTTTTAAGATATTGATGCATGACCATTTGGAAAACAGTCTTTAAAGCTAGGATTGGTAAGTTCTTTTAGAAACACTTTTTATCTCATTTGTGGAAATCCTCTTCCGGATAGCCATCAATTAATTAAGTTGCTAAAAATGCTAAAAATGAAAAAGCCGGTGACTGTGGCCATCGCAGGACTCTAATAAACAAGACCAACCATTTCAATCGGACCAGATGAAATGAAACAAGTCTGTCACTAACCGACCCGCATGCCTACGTGCAACCTGCCCGTGCTCTCACTGTGCATGACCGGAGTCTTCACAAGCCGGAGAGACATATACCGCCGAAGCACAGACGATAGCCAGAAGTTAGTGAGCGAGTCACAGAAAAGTCAGCTTCTAGCATTTTTCAGGCAGTGCCCGGACACTGCTAGAATATTTTTAATCTTCAAAGTGTGACCCTTTCCAGGATTTGCAACCCTAGCTTCAATGCAAAACTGTGTTTTAAATGGTTAAAACAGATAAGTCCATTGGCTGGTTCAAGTCTGGATATTGTCATCAGTAGACTTCATGGATTCATGGGAAGAAAGATCCGATTTAGATTGAGTTTGTGATCGGGATACGAGTGTTTTTTTGAAGATCACCCACTATGTTTTTGTAATTTATGCACTGGATACGGGAAATATTACTGAAGTAAGCTGTTTGAGCCAGAGGACTTTTAGACCAGATCCATATTAAATAGCATTTGAGTTTATTCTTACCTGCGGGCAAACTGGAAGTTGGCAGAAGTGCTGGCAGAGACATTTCTGGGGCTTTCTGAAGGGCTGCTGCCAGCTGAAGAAACAAAAACAAGCCGTTACAGAAGCTGATCCTAAGCTGTAAGAAACGATATTACTGTAGTGTTGATTAATGTCTCTGTGTATCCCCTTGTTTTACATGCATTGAAATACGCTCCGTGATTATAATCCTAAATTTTGCAGCCTGTTTGTCATTTCATGTTTCATCCTAAAGCTACTAAACTAAATCACAGTAACACGCTCGTAGAAGTAAACTAGGCCTCTCCCTTGCTCAATCTAAGAATCTCAGCTTCAGCAGAAAGTCTTGTTGTTGATCCCACAACATCACAAACTCTTGAAAGTGTCACTAAAGGTTTCCATGCCAGTCCCTGTGGGCAAATTAAAGCCACACCCTGAATCAAATAAAAAAAAAAAAACGTGAGCAGAGAATGAATGACTCTCAATGTCAAGTAGCTGAATGAATCGCCAAAAGGAAGCAACATCATCATGAGGGGAGAAATGAATGCATGTCCTATACACTGTAATATGGGCAGATTAAAATCCAACAGCAATAAACACTTGATAAACACCACAGAAAGACCTTGTGACATTCATCATCAAAACAAACACAAGGCTGAAGACAAAAACCCAATACAGCGTTCTCCTGTCACATGAAACTGTTCATCTCATCAGCTTAGCTTCCCTCACTTGTCGGTTTTCTGTGCGGTCATATCTATTACAGTAGGCCCATTGAACCTCAAGTTTAATTGCCACAACAACAAGAGCAGAGACGCAACGGAAAAAAACAACACACAAGTACCTGTGGCGAGTGGGAGAGGTGAGAGCGGGCGTGAGAGCGTGGGCGACGGGGTCCCGACCGCCAAAGTCCTTCTCTTGTTGTTACGGGAACTGTGAGAGGAGGAAAAACAAACAGATGAGATGAAACCTTCGCTTGTGCAGTTCCGAACACAATCACCCAGAGTCACATGCTGTTTATCATTCTTTCATCAGTGCAGTAAACAGTCATGTAAAATAAAAACATACTGTAGTCAACGTACAGACTCCAGTTGTTGATCGTGACAAGGAAAACACTGATGGCTGTGATGGTAAAAGCAACGGTGTAGCTACAAACATGTATACATGTAAACACACTCACACCTTGAGTGTGTAGTGTGTTACTTTGACTTTTCCCCCTGTTCTTCTCAGAAAAACTGCTGCTGACCACAAAAGCTAACCAAACAAGGGAAATACCACAAACTAAAATGAACATTCAATAAATAATGACAAGTATGAAGTATTTGCTTTGTTATAACACCAAAGTACCAATGAAGACCCACTGATCTCCGTTCTGCTGGAATTTCCACGTGGGAACATGGGAAACATCTGTTGATTAAAAGCTCCTGATCTTATAACGCAGCCTTGCTTGGTTTTTACACAATGATGCAGAGAAACAAGTGGACATAGTGACTTCTGTGACATAACATACAGCCTGTACCATTACAGATCCATAACCACACATGAATGCAATCTTTATTTGCATGTAAACAAAAACCAATCCATAGGCACCGATAATCAATAGTCAAGATTGTTGTTCCAACTCTTGAAGCCTCAAGAGTTAATGCAACTTCGTACAAAGGACTCTACACCTCATCACCACGTGTCACCTCTGCTAATAGACAGTTTCCAAGAGGTGTGGTCTAGTGCTGTAAATTTCAAAGTAATTGTCAGTGATGTTTAGATAAAAACTGGTTTCGTTTTTTGCTCCGCTGGTTGACTTCAACTTGCAACTGTAGTGCCTCCTCCTCTGTTCAGCTTTTTGTCAAAGGTGACGGGCAGACCTGCATAAAAGCTGCAGATAGATCTCTGGCCCGATCGATTCATCTGTTGGCCGTTAAAAAAAAAATCGCTACAGGCGTTTACATTTGCCGATATGAAAATGTTTACAGTGCAAACAATACAGACAGGATATACATCTATGTAAACATTGAGTGAAAATCTATTCATTTTCTTGACTCAAGCTCTATATATTTGTGATTTTTTTATAGTGATCTAAAATTAAGTTCGTACTTGAGATGTTAAATATAAAGCCTCAATGACCTTTCTTTGTCATATGTGTTTGATAACATCATTGAAACATATTAGGAATCAATCCAAATTTGTATCTACTGTAGAAATGTTTTACTCCCCAATATTAGTATCAGTCTAGTACTAAAAATACAAGGCTCTTCTCTGACTGTGACTCGCCCACACAGATGCCAGTGTGATTATGAATCAGTTCATTAAAGTTTGAATGTTAATAGTGTTGTTTTTGTATGTATGGTGCCTTCAGCCATCTGTACATCTCGTGCTATGTGTGCCAATGCCTTCATTCAACACACACACTTGGGGCTTCTTTCAAGATTGTTTTTGCACCGGGTGTAATCCCATCATGCTCTCTGTTTCATCTTGGCGACGCCGATGCCATCTCTCTCTCGTTCTCTCTCTGGCAGTGACCTAAAATAATTGAGGGGCTGAAACGATGACAGAGCCTGACATTTCTGGGTCGGCGCTGAGGCAGATTCGCTCGGTGTATGACCCCCCCAACCCAAAATGTGGCAGAGGAGGCAAACCAACAGAGCGAAGAGAGAGAGAGAGCCAATAAGAGCTGGACTTTGGCTACAACATCGCTCCAAACCACATAATACACTATGAGCAAATGCCATTTTATTCTTATCAGAAAATAAACAGACAACCCTTTCACACTATAGAGCCTGAGCAAAAATGGCATGAAAGCATCACTGTGTCACAACATGATCACGTGACCTTAATCAACAGTTGGCCGCGATAAGGCCACTCATATTCGAGACGAAACAATGGTGGTTTGTGTGTGTGTGTGTGTGTGTGTGTGTGTGTGTGTGTGTGTGTGTGTGTGTTGCAGGCAGCCATGAAGGATGATGACTATAGGCCACTGAGATGTAAAGGCCTGCAAGTTTCACATGTCTGCTGATGGTGAATGGGACGCATTTATTCACCAAGCTGCGCTGAAAGCCACGCTGTGCTCAGTGAGTGGCATGACTGATGCATGATCCCAAGCTGTTACATGGAAAAAGTGGGTAGTTTGACAGAGGACTGGGGATTTTTTTATGATAGGGCTCGGCAATGGAACAATACCAGTAATTATTGCGATATTTTTTCAATCTGCAGCAATCTAACAAAGGTCCAATTTATATAGAGACTGAAATAACACCCAGCAGAGCTCGGTACACCTCCGCCAAGGTCAAACTGTCCCCTTAAATTAGATCAGGCTGCACCAAAAATGCTAACTTATTAATCATTAATCTTTTTCATCAAGATCACACTCCGCCCACTGATCTGGATCCACACCAAGATGTAATGATTCTTCCTTGACCCATAGCACATTCTTCCACCAAGTGTTGTGGTAATCCATCCAGTAGTTGGATGGATGGTAGTGCAGTTCTCCTCACAGAAGTTTGAAATCGTGAATATTTTTATCACAAACAACGGCTGGGTTTTTCAAAACTACAGTTATAGATTATATATTATAATTCAAAAAGGAACATGTGATAGGCAGTTTTTGAAAATCCACGAAAGGCACAAGAGGTTCTTAAGAGAACAAGATGCAATGTTCAAGGCTGCAAAAAGCTGCTTAACTGACAGCTGCAACGTTTATTGATTAATAATTGATCATTATTGACGTTGAGTGATATGAAAATTGTCTCGATATCATTTTTGCCCATATTCCAAATGCAGCATATAGTTTAAAAATGACTGCATATGTTTTCTCATTTAATTAGTCAATGACACTGAAAGCCCCTTTGACAGTTGCATTGTAGGATCACTGCAAATAAGAAATAGATCAGAAATATTGGTGTTGCGACAAATAGGATAAAACTGTGATTGATTAAGATAAAGTCAAACACACATTGAGTCCTTACAGGGCATGGAAGGAGAATTGTTCTCCCCCATATTGTGAGGCCTGATCACGTCTATCTCGCAAATAAACAGCACGTTTACAGTCCCACTGACCACATCAGTGCATCGATCAGCACTGGGACTGTGTCGTTTTATGCGACAGCTGCTAGCAGACAATGCAGTCTGCCCACACACACCCACCCACACACACACACACACACACACCCACACCCACACACACACACTACAATGGCCACGTTTCTCTGTCGGAAACAAAAACTAGGGCGGATGTGACAGACACACACACAGACACACAGTAACACACGGAGTTTTCTCACGGTGACATTAGGGACGTGAAGGGGACAGTGATGGTGGGAGCAGACGCTGCGGGGAGGGGGGGGGGGGGGGGGGGGGGGGGGGGCGCTGCGTTTACGTGCCGCGGGGAAACAAATAGCTCAACGTTAAGGTTCAGAAAATCGCTGCTTCCCTGCGGGGGAGCTGCTGATGACAAGCACAGACACACGGGACATGTTTGTGTCGAGGTCGTCTTACACGTGTAGGGATGCATACACGTATAAATACACGTCGTGGCAGGTTGCTGTTACCTTTTCGATCTCTTCATCATGGCCCCAGTCACAAAACTAGTTTTGTAGCTCGGCAGCACGGTCCAGTAGTAGTTCTGGTCAGACATGGTGGCGGTGACCGATAAAAGCCGAATTAGATATGAGGATTCAAATCGGGAGCATGGTGTCCCGGGCTCCGGTGGTGCTGGTGGTCCTGCTGGTGGTGGTGGTGCTGGTGCTGGTGGTTAGCTAGGCCAGTACGCGATGTCCAACAGCTCGGACTCCATTCAGCAGCTCCGGTACACACTGACCCCAGACCCGCGACACGGAGGAGGCGGCGGCAGCAGCAGCAGCAGCAGCGGCAGCTCTGTGGTTCCGAGCGGGTGTGACGGCCATGTCCTCCCCGGTGTCTCAGCAGCGTCTCCCCCCCCCGGGCACGGTTCACTCTCCAGCGGGATGCGACATGAAACCGACGGACGCCCTCTTTCTTCCAAACAGCGAGAGAGTGACACAAAGTTTCCAGCAACAGCAGCAGCGTCCGCCGCGCAGCCGCGTCAGCGCGCTCCCGGGGAGGAGGAGCCGGCGGTGCCTTCAGGTGCTACCGGAATTCTCCCGTCATCCATTACAACAATGAACCACCCAGAGATTGAGAGGCTTATCTTTTGATTGTATCATATCCCTACTTGTAAGAGGACTGGCAGTGCTCCTTCCTTCAACACGTTAATGCTTAACTACTTTTAGTCACTAAAATGTATTGGGGGAAAATGAACAACAAGGTTTAAAAAAATGTATACCTCTTTGTCCTTTCCTTTATTTGTCTTTCCTTCTTTTGTTTAAATCCATTGTTCTCCAGTTTACTTAGTTGCCACCTCATTTGTTTGTCTTATTCCACAATGCTGTCATGTTATCTCCATCATTGTGGAATGGATTTTTTTTTTTTCTTGCTGTTTTCTTGCTCCTAATCTTGTTTTGTAAGTGTTGTATAGTACAGTTTATTCAAATAAAGTGATTGAAAGACTGAGGAGTTGAGTATTAGTTACATGTCTGTACAGACATACCATTAAAACAAAAAGAGTCAAACGTCCACAGCAGGTCGTATCAGGGTTGCAACTGTCAGTTTGGCAGTTTTCAAGCAGCCTTGAACGTTACACCTCTTGGGGATCTTGTTGTTTCAAAAAGTGCAGAGAACCTGTTCCTATGAGTTGTAGCTGTTTGCTTTCATTTTAAATCCAAACCATTGTTCGTAAAAATAAATCAACAGTCTCAAAACAGGGCTACTACAGTGCTGCATGTAGAATCTGTTAAATCAGGGGCCACGAAGGGGCCACAATTTACACAGAGGGGCCATTTATCCTTGTATGTCAAACATCTGTGCACAATTCGTGATTCAGTGAGGTTAAAGCCATTCCTTTTTTACTTTCCCGCTCTTTGAGCAAAGCCACACATCACTGGATGTATTTCAAAAACTGATCCTTGTTCAAGCACATTGTGTTCTTCAAAAAAGCTTGGATAAAATAAATCGTAACAAATGTCATATTTATTGTTAGTATTGTTAGTATGTGAATAGTTTGTTTAGAGAAAAACTACTGACAGGACAGGGGGCCAGGGGAGGGGCCATCAGATTTCAGCTGGAGCCAGTGCCAGTGAGCTTCTTGACTCACACATTCAAATTACAAAACACCTCAGTCCCAAATTCTGTTACCTAAATTTAATTTAACTTCAAATAAACTAACAGAACATGGTCTAACATGAGGTCAAAGACTTTTGGCTATACTGATGCCTTGTCTCCCAAGTGTTTGCTGAGACTCGGTCCCGACCCTTCCTTCCATCACAGCCGATCATCGTCTGATCAATCACAATAGATAAAAGATCAAATAATGAATCCAAAATAATTCCTCAGAAACTTCATTCAAATCATAAGTCAAACACATTTACATCACCTCAATAATTTACTTAGGAAAATGTAATTTGCAAAAAACAAAAATTGGCTTCAACACCATTCATCCTTATACATGATATAAAAATAAGAAAAGCAATTTATAATACATTCATCTCACACACTTCCCACATCAAAAATGAAAGTGTCCTTGTCACTGGGAGGTGAAGGCTTTAGGTGTTTATTTTTTAAGGCCTATCACCTCTCAGCTCTGCTGTTAGTACGTCCTGTGATTCTAATAAGACGTCTGACTCATTGAGAGTGGAACCATTGTGGATGTCACTCTTCCCTAATGACAGTGTAAAGTCCCTGAACAGGTTAGTGACAGTAAAAAGAAGTCTTCCTGACTGGATCACCTCCTCTTTGAGCAGCAAGGTCACAACTTCCTTCATGCTTTTCAAATGTGTCACTTCTTTGTTATTAAAACATCAGATCATCCGTAGCTGCTGTGTAAAAATTCCCCTTTAATCATCAGATAATAACATCTGAATTCAGGACAGGGAAATGATGGCGGTAAAAACACATCACCACTATCTGTAAGATCCTTCTCAGCTCGCTCGCTCAGTCGAAATATTAAAATGCGTTATCACTTGGAGAGATTATCAACTCTGCTGCAGCAAAATGGAGAAAAACTGGTTCACATATCACAATAAGCATGGATTTTTAGCAGCTAGGGAGGGGCAACATATTGATTCCCCACTTATACTGAGAAGACTCCCTGCATACAGCAGCGACCATCAGAGATTCTTGCTCTCGCTTTCCTCGTTGAAGCAAAACCTGTCTGAGCGGTGAGACTGCTCCGTCTGTCAGGCAATTCGCATTAGCGGTTTCACAGGTTGCTGTGTAATGGTGATATAGGACATGCATGCAGCAGAATAAAGAGGACATGTGACAGACACCTGGCTGGTCTGGTTTGAAGACGAGGGAGAGAGGGAGGGAGAGAGAGAGGGCAAAGGAGACAGAGACAGACAATGAGACACAGAATAGCTCAGTGGATAAGACTTACACATTTCCCCTGCGAGGAAGACTCAGTTCTTTCTGGAATGAAGAGATGGAAAAGATTGAATTAAGACTACGTTCTTAAACACATATTTTCATTTCACGTTTTATTAAAACATTGCTTTGAAATGCAGATATCAGCTTTTTCTGTTTGAGCAGAGATGGCTACTATAGTTTCCCAGCGGGATCAATTTGTTTGCTTGTTGGCGGGTTTGCATGTGTGTTTGTTTGTAAGCAAGATTACACAGAAACAACAGAGCTGCGTGTGTCAGGGAAGAACCCACAACATTTTGATGTGGACATCATGGGGTGGATCCAGGATTTGTTTTCACTTTCTTTAACATTGCGAGATTGAGCGTTTATCATATTTTCCATGACTTCTCAAAATATAATTAATGGGTCTTGAAATCTGTGAAATCTGATGCAGCTTGGTTAAATTTAAGGGGGCTGTTGGACCTATGGACTCTCCTGGGGGTCATTCTTGTTTGTTTCTGTGGTTATTTAAGCACATGTTGCCTCCTCAGGATAAACAGGAAGGAATGTGAAGGTTTTGTGATGCTTAGCGGTCATTTATAAAATGCTTTTTAAGCTAAAAAGCTACGGTTCATATGTTTTCCTGATAGATTTCCCTAAACACCCTTCTCTGTCGTTCCCACCTATCTTCATTTATATGCAGTGTAAATATCATTAGATGCCGTATGGCCTAGTTTCTTGCACGACAAGTAGGTCTCCTCATCATTTACTGGCAGGATACAAATCCTCACTAGCCCACGGCTACTGCGTTTGAGCTCAGGCAACTGAAAAACTGCCCTTGCCAATCAGGATTTGGGGAACATGGATGGGTGGCTCTCAAGCTTGTGCACAAAATCGTTTTGAGGCACTGATTAAATGGTTCCTCCAATAGGAATCAATCACATCTCAAGACAGTCCGTCTCAGACTGTGAGCAACAAACAAGGTAAGGGAGCAGATGCTGTAAAACGCACCTTAAATATGTTTCAGTTACTATAATTTAAGCTTAATCACCATCAGACCATATATGGAGTAGTACTTAATGACGACTAAGACAACATAATTGATTTCAGGGAGACGGCGGAAAACCTGAATAATCTCACCACCCTGTTCATTATCGGTATAATCACAGGGCCACTTCAATCTAAATTGCAGATGAATGCAAGGTGGAAAGGAAACAAATTACTGTAATTGAATGGGAACATTGGTTTTGGACGGATGTGTCTTTGATCACAAAAACAACATCACCTCCTTCACATCAGACCTGAGGTATAGAAACAAGACGACTTCATTTATGCAGAAACTAAAACACACACAGTGAATAAAACACTCGATTCGTCCCTCTCGGGTCTATTTCTGAGAGATAAACACGCAGAAGATTAAAGGGATGTCTCTGCCAGTCATGCAGGAATCTTCTCTTTTTGTGCTGCTGTCACCAAGGCAACCAGATCCTCCTGAGCACCAATGGAGAGCTCAGAAATATAAACATATAAGTAGGGAGGTCAGCTGCTGCTATAGCCTTTAAATGCATTCACGTCATTGTGTGCACCAATGCATATTCAGCCATGATAGTATCACAGCATGTTGATCAGCACACATGATGAAACAAATTATTTATACACAATAATCATAACATTTACTATCAATGTAATCATAATGGGGAGTAAAGGATAAATGGCATAGGCTCTAAAATACATATAAGCTATGAGGAGCTAAGATCAGCTCCCACAGCAATTCCTGGAGAAATCCCTCGCATCGTCCCCCATCATCATCATCATCACCATCTCCATCCTCATCATCATCCTCATCATATCATCCCGTTTGCCCAGAAACAACCACGCCGTTGTCATGACAGCCCAACATTTACCTGCAGACCGCGGCGTCTCAGGATATTTGGTTCGTCCATCTCTGAATGTCAAAAAAAAAATCCCCAGAGCGGAGATCCATGGATCAGTCAGCCCATGCTGTGCGTCTTCCTCTCCCCGGGAGCGTGCTCCTCAACCAGCAGCAGCACCAGAAGCCACCTGCTCCTCCTCTTCCTCCTCCTCCTCCGCCCCCGGGGTGAGCTCACTCGACCGGCCCAGAGAAGGTGGTGGGCACACGATCACCTGACTCTGAGGTGGAGGGAGGAGGAGGAGCATGGAGGGGGAGGGTCGACGATAGGGACCCTTGCATGAAGTGAGAAGGCATGTTGACCCCACCCTCTTATTTACAAAGACAAAAGACACAAATCCTGGTTTCACTGTTTCTCTGCAGGTCAGCGACCATCAAATACACAAACCCCACAAAAGATCCTGTTATATCCTCATCCCAACATGTCTTATAGAGGGACGTATTATAATGTCTTATGTCAGACATACTGTAAGATCCTTTTTACCAAGATCCATGATCATAATGATTTCACACTATATTTAGCAGTAAATAGACTTTTAAACAATAAAAAACGGAGACATCAGTTAACTCATATCATGTTTTATAAAGTGAATATGATGTAATGGAGCCTGCTGCAGTGACATACATGTATACATATAATTATGTTTCTCCACATCATGCATTCTTAATTTTCTAATGCCTGAATTTAATTTAAATATTAAGAATATTACGAATTTGAATGAAAACTCATTAAAATATTCAATAATTAAGGTGTGGATGTGGATAAAGGAACAGTGTCATTAGAAAGTACCAGAGGCACCAGAGAGGGGCCAATTACATGTTCAACCTCAGTGCACGGTTTCTGAGGTAAGTGCACATTTAAGTCATTCAATTCAAAGATGCTTAGAAAATATAAATTCTTAACAAATGGTCCTATTTATTGTTAGTATAGGACATAGGTTGACACAGCTACGTGCTGTTCCTACCACTGAACACTGCACGAGTGAGTAAGATCATGCACTAAACGTGCATTTTGTTGCTGTGTGGGACATGTAGACCAGACGAACCCCAGTGATTTTCCTATATCTGGCCCATTTGCTACTGAAGTTGAAAAGCCTTCCCCTACAGTGACACATGCACTCCTCTTGCTTCCACATGTTCCAGCGCATGCAAATAGATTGGATGTACCTCAGTCCTCATGCATTCACCAGACATGTAAAACACCACAGTGTCTGTCTGCAGGAACATCAACAGAGAGAGGATGAAGAACAATTGTGCTTTAAAGCCGGGCTGAATAGCAGTGATTGATGTGTGTTTGGTACCGGGCGGTGCCGTGATGTGCTTTTTTTTTTTCTCCTCCATTTACAACAATGGTTATTCTCTTGTCCTGCGCTGTCACATGTCCGTGTATGTAATGCAGAGGGATGTGAATCCTCCCTTGTTTCCCCTTGAAGTTCACGGTTTTTTAAAGACAGTTTAAAACGACGAGCTGGAAATCAAGTACTTTAAAGGGTGAGAAAATCAATGTAATAAATAGAAAGTCTCCTTAAATTCAAGTTTTAAAAAAGTGGCCAATTTAAAAAGATAAAATACACAGGGAAGCGTTAGTTAGCAAATACTTGATTTCACATCTTTGTGCTTGTGGCAACAAAGAGCCCCTCGGGAATGTCAGGAATCTACCACAGAGATGATCAAACACCTGTGTGTCCAAATCTTAATATATTCAGCTTTTTACACAAACATCAGTGTTTGTCTTCTCTCTCTTCTACCAGATTACCAGAACTATAACCCATTTAATAACACTACAATCAGCTTTCACAGTCCAGATGACAGGGGGAGACGGCTTTATCTAGTTAGTTATTACAACATTTTTAAAGAAATTGCACTTTTAGCTCGATGCAACTGACCAGATGTTTTATTGTTTTATTGTTTCAGTGGAATGTCTGTATCTTGGTTCTAAGTCCTCTTGTGATTGCCCTGAACCAGATTGCCTTTTGGATTAATAAAGTTGTATTGTATTATTTTCTGTGTGATGTGTCCCCTGTTTGTGTATCTGTATGACCCCGAGTTGAACACCACCACAAACTGGGACAAAACTAATCTTCTGTGTGAACAAATATCTGTATTATTGCTGTGCAGCAGACTGATGATGATAATGATGGTAGTTTCAAAGAAGGCTCAGACTGTGAAGTCACTGTTTGTCCTTTTATCACGCTCCCCATGTGATCCAGCATAGGTCATTAGTGGAACCAATCAGGTATGAAAGTCAGCTCTTCCTCCTTTTACAGCCCAGTCCCCCCCCCCCCCCCCCCCCCCCCATTTGTGTTTCCCTCTGACTCTGCGTCTCACATCTTAACCTCACTTATCTGTTTGATGCCATTAGAACACGGACAGGTTAAATTAACCACACACAGTTTTCTGACAGCCCTGCCACTCAGATGTTTGAATTATATAAAAAAAAAGAAATCTGATATGAGGAAACTAAAAACATAAATGAAACCTCAGGGTTATTACTGCTGGTTGCTGATCCTGAAAGTTTGGAGTGGTTAGTCAACAAGTTTAAATCACAGACCTGGTCATTTTCCACTGGAGCAGCCTCAATAAATGAAAAAAGAAAGAAAGAAAATGTATTCTTGTGGACAATCTCTCTTTTTCTTTTTGCACACACACACACACTTATTTGGCCTATTGTTCAGCTTTTGGAAAACAGTGGATTTCCTCTTGTATTCTGCCCAGAGACATCTTTGTCTTGACTCCAACATGAGGTTCGTGTTAATGTGTTAAGGTGAAGATGTACACTCTCCCTCTGACTCCACATCAATCTGAGGCCACTTAATTCAATTCTGTACTGTAGCTTTAGGGCCACAAGGGGGCAGAATGCAGCTATATGTTCTGTATGTCAGGCTTGTATCACTGGTTCTTCTCTGATCTGCCAAGTTCATCCTGGGAGAGGTCCCAGTGTGATGAGACCTAAAGGGAAGGACAAAAGAGTAAATAATGGATGAATAAATGAAAGATGGGTCAAGTCGGGTAAGAATGGCAGTGACACGTAAAGACTCAAAACACTGGTTTATCTACCTGTTTATATGAACATTTACCACAAGCAGTTTATCCTACAGCAATGTGTTTTAAGCATCAATGCCAACAGGGAGGTGTCTGATCAATTCCAAATTCATTCCACAGCATCACCCCAAACAGCCAGAGTTATAAAAAGATTATCTTTGGAGATAAGTAAGAACAAGGAGATGGTTGGACTCCCACAGTCTGCGACACATGAAGAGACAGAAGCAGAGGAACTGTGGGGACTTCTTCAAGATGTTTAAAACCACCTAGTACCTGCAGCAGGTCCCTTGAACGACTGTGCACATGTGTGACTCAGAGAACTGGTGGTCACACCAAATATTAATCTGATCAAAATCTTTGTTTTTACAAACATCCTCTTTACTAATAGTGTATACAATTTTTTTAAAGTGCCACGAACTGACAGAAAAATGCTAGAATAGAATGAGGACATTTGTGAATAGTTTAAGTGCTTTTATCTTTTCTTAGCCTGATTTTGAGCTCAGAACATCTCTGTCTGTGACCAGTGTGGCGAAATTACTGTTTCAGTTACACTTCTGCATTTTCATTCTCTCACATTTTGCTACTTTTCTATTGTTAATTTAACCAGAAAGGTCCAATTTAGAGATAATAGCTGTTCTACCATGGAGTCCTGGTCAAGATGGGCATCAAATTAAATTAAATAGACGGAAAAACAGTCTAAAGCGCAGACCAGACATAAAGACATACAGGAATCAATGGAAAAAGTGAATTTTGGGAGATAAGTGCGGTAACGAGAGTGCCAGTCTGCATGAGTCACTTTACACCTTTCACACACTTTCAACTTGCAAGGTAGGCTTGATGGCAGAGCACATGACTGTTTCATCACCTCAGTGACTCACTGCTCAGAAATTCACACACTCCGCACTGTCAGAGGAGCTTCAATTCATTTAAAAGAATATGCTCTATGTATAATTGTAATATATTGATATATATATATAATGCCATATTGTCTTATGTTGATAAAAAAGATGCATAACTGGTTCCTGTCCATCCCTTTTTGGCAATGGCAACTCGTGAAGCCTTTTATGGTATTTATATGGAGATTATTTTGTCTCAAAATTTGCCTTTTTTCACAGGTTGAATGGATGAGGAGACAGAAAATAATATTACCTTCACAGATTGTTTGAATTTTGACATTTGTTAGAGTGGTAAAATTAATCACATCTCATGATTTTAAAGATGTAATTTTTTGCAGCAGTATTTTATTTTTTATTTTCCTGAAACCTTTTCAATTTATGTCATCAGCTTTGAATCATGACATTTAATACGACTTGCTGTTGAAATTTAACCAGCATACACACTGTTAATCTTGTGTTTGTGTTGCTGTCATTTGTATTGTTTTATCATTTTATTAGATCATAATGTGCATATAAGTATTTGATTGTACTTTTAATAACCCTCTTATCACGCAGCACTTTTACTGTCCTGTTAATCAGATGCAGAATATAGTGATAGTAATTTTCTAGCTTTTTTTCCATCCATGTTTATCAGCAAGCGACTGCTGCGAGCGGGAATGTCCTCGAGATGAAAGAATAGGGTCAGTGACACAGACGGCCACGTAATGGTGTGGGGAAACGACTTTGTAATCAAGCAGTGTACTGATCCTATTTACTGATACAAGTGAGGATTTTCACATAATAGGCTGATAACTGTTTGGCAACGCTCGACGGTGCAGACGCAGATGTAGCCTGTGTTTTGCTCTTTGGTCTGAGGCAACAATTAACTACTGACGGAGCAGGAATGCTGCTCTTTTATCCAGCACAGGAGGCCGTGAGGGCTGAGATCAGATATGGTTTCAGTCTATGTTAATACAGCTTCTTTACTCAGCTCTGCTTTGATCGTTGACAAGCTCCTGTGATGATGTGAGTCTCGGATAACTCTGACAGCCTTTTTTTTTTTTACTTCTTTGTTTGTGAATCTGTTTTTAACCTTGAGGCGTTTCCTCGTTTGGGTTGGTCTAAACACAAAAAGACCTCTCTCCATCTTTTTTTTGGACTTTTTTTAATCTTTTATTTACTTGGGTGACTGTTTTTCGAGATTGGGCTTCCCAGGTTTGAGCAACATGCATGCTGGGAAATGAACCTCTTTGGTCTGCTGCTGATCCTGACCTCTGACCGTACAGAGCAGAATTACAAAGGAACAGAGTCACAGGCTCATAGGGATCAATACACTATCACATTATCATTAATAACCCTGGAAGGAGCTAATGTAATTGCCCATTGTACCTTTCCTTACAATTGGTTACTGTAAGACATATGGTCATTTATTTGATTAAGTGACGCATTACTGGACAATCCTGGCGACCTAGCGGGCTGATGTGCACACCGTGTACTTGTGACGTAACTAAATCTCATCCGGAAATCCTTTTATTTCATGTCACTGTCCTTTCACTTCCCAATGTGTCATACTTCAAATTAAAAAAAAAAAAAAACCTGTCACAGATTTCTATTTCCATAGGTTTCATGCAACAATGCAGCAACATGTTGCCACATACTGACATATGGCCCTGGCTGAGCCCATCACAGGCTCACCTGACTCACCTGACAGACCAGGGGTGTGGCAACACGCAAGCTCTATAAATAAAAGCATGTCAAGAATTTTCATACATCACATGGACAAACCCCATCCACTGAGCTGCAGCACTCTCAAACCAAATCTACCCGCCTGGCTCACCATGCTCAGACCATGCGCACTCCATCGACTCTCCTGCACGCTGCTGCTGCTCCTCCTCTCCCTCTCTAGCCCAGGGGAGAGCCGGCCTCACGTGGCCCGCAAGGGCGCACCTGACATGGACAGGACAGACAGCCAAAGGGCCCTGCTCTTGGAGGCGGTGAAGACGGGAATCCTCAGCTCGTTGGGTATGGACAGGGAGCCCAGGGCGACCCAAAAGGCCTCAGGGCCGGAGCTGAGGGAGATGTTTCAGCTCTACAGAGAAAAGCTGAGGGAGATGAGAGGGAATTCCAGCCGACCGATGAGCGAAACCTGGCAATCAACAGTTTCCACGGTACTTTTTCCAGCCACAGGTGAGATATCTCTGGAAACACTTATAGTGCTGATTTAACCACTGTCACACTCGACCGGCTGATGTGAAAAGACAATTTAATCACTCTGTGTGGGAGGAGGAAGGAATGTTTCATGACAAGATGAGGAATTCTTGCACAAGTTAAACCTCTGTGGACAAAAGCCATTTTGTTGTGAAGACTCTAAATAGCTCCTGTCCTTGTAGCTCATGCTCCACGTAAAGATGTCAGACCTGGAATTTACCTTTAGACTTTAAACATATTTGAGTGGTTGGAAAGAGAATCTGGAACCGTGGAACAGCCGTGTAAACAAAGCAGACACATTCCTATAAGCTTTTAGAAAGCGTCAGCGTGACAGGCACACCTTTCACATGATGCTCTTTGAACACATTTTCATTCACTTTTTTCCCCTTTTGTTTATTGATATATTGTCTCATGAATGTACTTTATGAAATCATTACTACTTGGTTTCTAATGTGTGTGTGTGTGTGTGTGTGTGTGTTTTAGTGGATCCAGTAAAAGTACCTTGGAGACGAGAACACCCACAGTCAGTTCGACACATGCAGTGGTTCAGAGCTGTTTTCCATAAACCCCCCCACATCCAGACTGGGGTGACTCTGGCTCGGGCAGAGCTGAAGATTTCCAGGCAGATCTTAAATAAACCCACGTCAGTTAAGCCTGAGGCGAGACAAGAGTTTAAAGTTCGAGTCAACGGAATGAAGCCGTTGACTCGAATGAAGCCAGCTGCTTGGACTCACACAGACCACGTCAACGTCTCAACCTGTCAAGATGTGCTGTTGGACCTCAGCCCCGAGGTGGAGGAGTGGATGATAAGTGACGGTGGTCAAGTGCTGGTTGTGGATGTAGGGATGGTTGTGGTCGGCAGAGACGCCCTGAAGACATACCCAACCATTTCTCTGGAATTAGGCCTCGTGCAGCCCAAACCGGCTCAGAGGACGAGACGCTCCAACAAGGAGGACGACTGTGACGAACGAGGATGGTGCTGCCGTAAGTCAGTCATCGTGTCCTTCAAAGACATCGGCTGGACGGACTGGGTGGTGGCCCCAGCCGAATACACGATGCATTTCTGCGACGGCGCCTGCCCCCACAACTACAAGCCGGCCAGCATGCACACGCAGGTGAAGTCCCGGCTGCACCAGATTACCAAAGGAGAGATGCCTCACCCCTGCTGCGTGCCGGCGGCCTACGAGCCCATGGTCCTCATGCACTATGACAGTAGGGGAAAGTTAAAGCTGACACCTTTCAACGACTTTATTGTCAGTAAATGTCACTGTGCCTGAGGGGGGGGGGGCCACAGACAGGTTACTTACTGTAATCTTTGGGGGGATCATTTCCACTGGGAAAAAATATGTTACACAGTGAAAACAAAACTGACTGTGTTCTTAAATTAACATTTTATCACATATCGTCATTGGTTAACTGAATTAAAATTGCGGTCATCCACTTTTAATTAAAAAAAGATGTTACTGATGCACAAAGCCACTGTTCTGTTTTGCATTGTCGATCTGTTGATTCATATCTTTGCCTTAAACCATATAGTTATTTATTTTAAGTTCTATTTATGGTCCTATTTGTATCCCTTTGTTGTGTAATGTTACAAGTAGAATTTATTATTTAATTTGTATTGTTGCTTTTATTTAAAGTGCTGTATTGTTTATGAGACATGTGGTTTGGAAAACTTGTTTTGTTGTCATCAACATTTCAATAATTTTATGTCCTAATAAATGCTCTGATTGATTCACACTGAACTGCTGCCCTTGAATGTACATTTCATAATAAACACATGAGCGTGACCTTTTATAAGATTTGTCATTTATTTTCCAGGAGTACTTTCAACCACTGTAGATTATGAAGGTCAGGGTGTGTCGGAGAAACCAGCAAGATATGATAACATCTATCGCCCATCATTGGCCTTGAAGTCGTGTTCACTGTGCTCTTAACTGCACTGTAAAATCTGACAAGTTGATCTTACTTTAAAAAAAATCAAGAACACGATGGCCTTGAGAAAGTACAAAAATAGTTTTAAGTTAGGTTAAATATATATTCCATTCAAAACTTAGTTTAAGTATTTACTTAATTTTGTTAAGTATTTCCAACTTAAGAATGTCAAGTGAAAGGAACTTGTTCTTTTAAAATTGTAGCAGTTAAAGTAAAACAAGTTGGTCTGATTAAACTGAATAGTTATCTTAACCCAGTAAGAAATTGATTGCTTCAGATGAGTTACAACAACAAAGGATGATTGGTTCACATAATTATAATTTTTTATTGACACTGATTCAAGGCAATTGACACAATTTTATTTAATAACAATATGACAAGTTAAATTATACAATCATAACATTTCTCACCTTCAACGTGACCTTTAAATTAAACCCAGATCTCTTCACTGTAAAAGATCAAGCACAACTTTCAACAGTGCCAATAACAACAAGATCCTTTATTGGAACATAGACGAGGGTTATCAGTGTATAATTAATCCATTGATATGCTCTATTATGCTAGTTGCTATAGGAAGTTGGTGGATATCCCCCCAAAGTTAAAGTCATACCTATTCTGAGGTGTTATTAACCGTACACATAGCTTCACTCATGGTGCCAAAATGCATCTTTTACGACAGCAGCCTCAACTGTCATAATGAAAAGAACTCACCGGCAAAAAGCCAAGTCAAATCTATAAGGTCTTGGAACACAACTTCACTTATGTCTCCAACATTGTCTCAGAGCATGGTGGGGCGCTGGGCCCATCTCCCCCCAACACGCTGCAATACAAACGTTGGATGGTTCCCGTACTGCTCTACTGCACACCTTTATCTCCAGGAACACAAGTCCAGTTTACATTAGTAGATTTGGTTTCATTCTTCTTTTAGGTCAAATAAGTGAATGACTTACATTACATGAGTTGAATCAACTGGATAGTGAGAAATAAGTAAAGAGCACTGATTTAATGTAAGTAAGCAGAAGAATAACTTTTTACATTGCAGCAAGCGAAGGGACAAAACTAACATAATTAATAAAACTTGGTAGAAGGATAAAGTATGTGTCGGGGAAGAAACTTTAAATTTTGCTGAGGATCGGAATCAAAAGGTCTAGGAATTTTTTACCTTTCTTTGTATGATAGGTCTAAATAAAAGGAAATCCGGCCTTTTAGGGGACTGATATCTATTAATGTGTGAAATGTGGTGCAGCTTGTTTGGATTTAAGGGGATTGTTGGGCCTTGGCGGAGGTATGTGCTCTACTGAGTGCCATTCTAGTTATGAGGTTGATTTGAGAGGGAATGTAGGGAAAAAGCTGTCTGCCGTGTAAACTTGAGAGTCGTCAGATTACATATCAATGAAATCAATTTTCATTGCAGATTATCAGAGCTTGTGTCTGTAATGTTTGCCTGTTGAGATAAGTTACTTGAAAAAGAACAAATAAGAAGGTGAGATATCTTAAGATAAGTGTGATCGCCAGGACAAGAAAGAAATGGTTTCCGGCTAGGAGAGACGCTCACAGAGGAGGACTGAAAAGATGCCTGAGTGCAGTAACAGCAGTTATAAACTGAGCACCATGATGAACGTGACCTGAAACCAGTAGCAAGTTCCTCAGCAGTATTTATAGTTGAGTTATTCCAAGACGTGACACCACCACCCCTAATGATTCCTTTATAGTCGTTATCTTTGAATGTGTAAAGGTCACTTCGATGTGAGCATATGTTGTTTCTCAATTAATAAAGTCGGTGTATTCAGGGGTGGGGCACATCGAGTGACGACTAAATAAATAGGCAGATGAATAAAAAGGTGATTAATCGGAGCTGGAGACACAACCGCTTACCGTAATTAAACTATTCTTATGGTAAATGTAGACCTGTGCCCAGTAACTGCTCATTCATTTCTTTGTTTTTGTTCTGTTGTTTCCTTTGTTTCAAGGATGACATCCTCAGTCATTACACAACGGTGGGTGGATGGAAAGGTCTTCAATCTTAGACTCTGAAAGGTCTGCAGTTTCAGTACCACCCAAAGTATACAAGAATAAAAGAATTAGGGACAGTATTTATCAAACCCTTCTGTGCGTAATAGACAGCATGAACTCCCTGGCCTCCGCTATTTGGCTTTCTCCTGGTTTTAATCCTCACGCAGCTGCACCTGCGGAGCTATTGTTGAGATTTAAGTCAGAATAACAGGAAATCAAAATGAAAGTGAAGAAATCATGGTGGACCCTGCCCAACTCCAGTCACTGTCTGTCCAGAGATGAACAAATCTCTCATATTATTATTCTGCAACAACTCCTCTTCCCAGAACTGGTTTGAAAACAGTTCAGTTCTGCAACATGGTCAGAAAGATTTTCACATCCTCTCTGTACGTCTTCTCCAGAAACACCACAAAACACTTAGTGTGCTGCTGACCTTTGCAATTATTTTTTTGTTGCAATACTTGATGTTTGTGTGTAAAAGACACAGATGAACAGATTTATTTTTTGCAGTGTACACCTTGTCTGCAGGTCTGGTATCCAATGGATATTTATTAGTAAATTCTATTTTTGCCCCAGAAACTGTGGCTATTGGCTAATGAATTGAGCTCAAATTCAAATGCAGTTGTAGAGTTTGCTTAATATTATGTTCTTTTTGAGTCGTCCTCATGAACATGGGCTGAATATGAATAAGTGAAAATAATTTGGGCTGAATCAGAGGAATGAAACCTCCCACATGACAAACAACTTTTACTCATATTATTATTATTTGTATTTTAACACATTTAAAAAAGAATGAACTCATGAAATCCCTGTGACCTCTGTCAGTGACGTGGCTGTTGTTAACTTTTAATTGTGACAGACAGTTAAATATTCAAAATGTTCCAAAAGACAAAGGTTCATTCATCACATAAATATGATTTATAAGTGGCAGCTTTAGACCTATCAGTATTCTATTAAACTGAATGAATACTATACCCATCTACTGGGCATGTGCATAAATATGTCACATATTTCAGTTACTTGATATTTTATTTATTGCAAATTCATATATATATAATTACTATGAAAATGTGTATTTGAACCTTTCAGATTTTTGTCAAGTATACGTGGAGAATGAAAATCGAGTAAAGATCCAGCCGCAGGCCGGCTGATAGAAAAGTAAAAGGACAACCGATGCATGACTTTATCAGCCAAGTGTGAATAAACTTCTCATGGGTCATCAGTAATTCCCAGGCGTATTAAGAGGAAGCCCTAAAACAAGCAGCTCTAATCAGTGAATTGATGACCCTGGCTTACCGTCAAAGTGTGTTCACTTGTACACTGTGTTCAATACGGCCATAATTGGAACCATGTCAAGAAGTAGTAGGAGACGTGTAAAAACAATAAAATACAATGGCAGTGCCTCATAACACTCATGATAAAATGTTTTTCCCTTAAATCACATAGTCTATGGTAACCAGAACATGTAGCCTTCAGCAGCTTCTCCACATGATTACAACTTTACAGATGATGCTCATTAATAAAACATATAGTATGTATAAAATATGTGGCCTGTGGGTGTCAACTTGTATTTAATATCCAGAGTACACAGTTTTTTATATATATATATATATATCTATATGTAAGCTGTATTAAGAAGCAGTATATTTTTTACTTGTAACAATATACAATTTGAGCTTCTGAGCCTGTAAAAATGGTTCATATTCAGAATAAATTGAAATATACAAAATTTGAGACATTTTACTCCTCATGAATCTGGCATAATGTACACGTCCTCTTCTTGGGACGTGTCACAGATGACGAGGTTGCACTTGGGGTCGTTGCCGTATATTGCATTATCCGGTGAATCACATTGCAAATACAAATCCTCTTCAAGTTCCCCAGGCGACCTGCGGAGGAACAATACGTGTAGCTGATAATGTTCCAATCAAGAAACACGTTTCTGATGTAAAAAAAACAATTACGACATCAAGCCAAATACATGTGTGAGTTACTTTCCCCTGGTTTCTATTCTTGCTCAGAAAAAAAACTCCGGCACTGAGTCATGAGCTGGCACATTTGATTAATCGACTTTGAATGGCACGAGAACAACAGAAGAAATCACCTGCAGATGTCAGATGCCAAACTGTGTGCATGTATTACAACAGGGGTTGTGCAAAAAGGGGATATTTACACCACGCACACTGTTTCCCCATCTGTTTCTGCTTATTCTCTGTTTGTTTTTTTTAAAAGTGACACTTCAGACTCAGCATTTCCTCTGTACTTTGTCTAAAAAGTCCTGAATCTGTTACAAAAGTGAAATGAAACTCCAGCCTACCTGCTCTGCCGTGCTGCAGGCCTCTTGTAGTTTTCATAGATAGGGTTGTGTGCCGTTGGCTGTTCTCTGATCAGATCAGTGTAGTGGGAGTCAGCTTGGGTCGTCTCTGGGTAGTCCGTCTTCTTCTGGTTGCTTCTTCCTCTTCTTTGCCCAGATTGCACCAAATTCCTGAGTTTACTCTTGAACTTGTACACGATCGCACTGGCGACAATCGCAGTGAGAACCAACAGCGTCAGCCCCACACCCAGACCTATGGAGGAGCTGATTTGCCTTGACTGGTCCTCTGCATTTTGAGTAACCCAAGGCTCAAGGGTGCTATTGATGAACATTATCTGCAAATATGAAAATGTATACGTGTAAACATACTGTTCCTCAAATTACTGTATGCTTTTATTTGTTACAATTTACATTCCATGATTATTCATCCAAAAGTTTAAAAATAGACATAAATATATGTTCTTATATAAAGTAAGGCCTCCACATTGTAAAATAATATCATGATTCGGCCATAATTACATGCGAATAGAAAAACTTTTTGAAATGTATTTAATCTAAAGACGTAATAGTACAATCTCAATACATTCCAGGAAATGCCATCAAAAACAACAATGTAAGCCAAGTCAAACAAAGAAGTGTGGCTCACTGAAAAAACTTACCGAACCAGACTGGGACGTTGTGGGTCAAGGTCTGAGCTCAGAGTGAAGTCGTGCAGTTTCTCTTCAGCAACTCACTCTTGCGAAGTTCCCCTTTATTGAAGTAATGCAGGAGGGAAATGAAAGAGCTGAAAACAGAAAGATTTCCTGTAGATGCTCCTTCTGAAAATAGACTCAAATTTATGCTGTTGAATAAACTGCACAAAATTATCAACAAATTTAGATGTTGGAAAATTGGTTATGATGAAATAATTGATTCTGAAGAAAAGAGAAGTTCAAATAAAGTAGTATTTCTTAATTTCTCTGGTTAAAAAGTGTACAATTGACAAAAAAAGATAATTACATGCATTCATCCTCATGTTTGACTTGTTGGTTACACAGTTTAACCGGACCTTTACCTCCCCCTGCAGTCAGTTTCACTTCCCATATGCAGAGTACACCCGGCCGCTATGTTACATTAATGTTACACTGTACATCCCAGCTGATGTGGTTGTACCAGCGATTTGAACCATCACTATTTGAACACTTTGTTACTGCTGGATAACAGAGCTCACACATGTAAAGGTGTCTGCATCGCACACTGTTCACATGTAGGTTTATACACATGTAGGCGTTTCATCCTGTACAGATGCCAGCTGATCCCTGAAGGTTTTACATATTAATATGTTGCTGTTAAATTTTTTATTTTTTTACGACTTTTTTAAACATAATTTTATTGATTTTCTTTCACAAAGAACAACAGCAACACAACACAAAAGAAAACCAACAGGGGAAAAAAACATACAAAATGGGCAGTTAAAGTCATTAGGAGATCCAGGTACCATAAATCTAAGTTCCTCAAGTTTAAGATGCATCACCTCTCTCAGCCACTGAATCCAGCGGCGAGCGCGAGGAGATCTCCACTGAAGGAGAATCAGTGTTCGTGCTAACAAAGTGACAAATCGCATTGCCCTGGCTTTAGATCAGACAGATTATTATCATTCCCACCCACTACAACAAAAACATTAGGTTATTACTTTCTATTTTTATCTGTTCGGGGATGTTTTTACTCAACTCACAAACGAGCTGCCGCGGGTGCAGATCTTGTTGAGAACTTTGAAGGCCCAAGTGGAGAAGGGTTCCACGTGAACTGCAGTTAAAACTAGTTTTTCTGTATTTCCAATGAAGTATGTACTTCTTCTAAAACCCACAGATAGATATTATGAGGATGTTGCACAATATGAATAAGCATAACATGATTTCTTTGGGTATTCATGTACCTTTTGTGCAAAAAATGCAGAGTATGGTCTTTTCTTTATTTAATCAGAATGGAATGAATATATTGTTCATATTATATGTCTATGGTTTATTTGTAGACTTTTTTGGCGGCATGGCGGTGTGGTGGTTAGTCGCCTCACAGCAGGAAGGTTCCCAGGGTCTTTCTGTGGCCAGTTTGCATGTGTCTCCCTGTGTCTCCAAAGACATGCACACTGGGGTTAGGTTAAATGGTGACTCTAAATTGTGTGAATGGCAATGGTTGTTTGTCTCGGTAACCTGTGCAGGGTGTACCCCGCCTCTCACTGTAGGCTGGGAATGGCTTCTGCAGCTCCCCGCCTCAAAGGTGAGGCTATAGTAGAATGGATGGGTAGTGGAGTTTTTCTTAATGTTATGATTTGGCACAGAGAACAAAATCCACTGTTGTTGGAGAGACAAATGTGCTGCAATGTTCAAGAGAAGAGCAAATATATACAGATTTTTGTTGAATAAAGAAAAGATAAGTCAAACTAAAGCAACTTCCATCTATGCGGAAATGACTTTATTATTGGTTCCGATAGAGCAGTCACATGCATCCACTCCATTCACTGTGTGACACAAATGATATTGCGGTACACCACAGTGACTACGGTTTGTGGTGCAAAAACACAGAGGAGACATTCAGAGTTTCAAGTCTGACTGCTGCAGTGAAGGGAAAGTTGCTGCTACTTGTTTTACCGGTAATGTTTCTGCAGGGTGTTTGCATGAGATAAACACTAATAATATCCTGTGACAAAACCACAGCCGGATACAGAAACCATGCATCACAACATGTGCTTTGACTCACTGTAACAGAACCAACCTCAAAGACCCCAACACCATCCCCCCATCTCTCCTGAGGCTTGTTAAGCAATAACAGAATAATCCCTCTCTCCACCTGCCCTGGAGTTGCCTTTTCTTCTTCTGTGTCACCATGGTTACGTGACAACCAAATTACACCTTCCTGACAGGCAGGTAAAACAGCTCCACTGGGCCTTGAGTGCCTGTGAAAGCAATAATAAGAAACATTAAATGTAGGTGTGGCAGTGGGTGTTTTGTTTAGTAGGAATCTCAATGTGTGCACAATATGCAGTTGTTGTAAATAAAAACTCACAGGCCTCTTGGGGTTGTGCATGCAGCTGCTCTCTTGGCTGCTGCTTCTGCTGCAGCGAGTGTGAAAAGGAAAACTCCCACTGCAGTCAAGAAACAAGAGTGGACACGCAGAGGATCCTTTCCTCTTAATTGTGATGCATTTATCACATAATGCACCAGAGGAGAGGGCTTCACATTTTAACGTGATGGAAATGCCACCTCCTCCTCCTCCTCCTCTCTCAGCTAAAGAGCTGATCCGTCTCCACATGAGTAAATCTCTGGGAGGGGAGTGCGGTCCATTCACCTTGTGTGTGCGTTCAGCCGGAAAGCAGGGGGAGACAGTGTTGTGACTGTGTTTATCCTCAGTCAGCAGGGGTGCACATGCACAGGCCGGGAGGAGGGAGGCGCAGACCCAGATTTCCTGTCATGAACATTTAGGCCAAGTCACACCAGGAGGATGAGATAAAAAGGCCACAGATAAAAAGGCCAGTGAAGTGAATTCAAGCTCATCCTCCTGTAAAAAAACTATACTGATATGATCCATGTGTAAAGCCACTGATTATCATGATGTGGAGCATCAGCTCAAGGCCTAAAAAGTCTCATGTGAAATAATAACAGCAGCAGCAGCAGCAGCAGCAACAACAACAATAATAACAATAATCATAATAATAATAATAATTTTACAGATGTGCTGTGCGCCTCCTCAACACCCCCGTGCAGCGACGTGAGCACGCAAAGCCTCACTGATGAGGCTGCGTCAAGTTAGACATAGACAACACAAAACACACCGGAAACAAAACAATGACAATTTCAAAATAAAAGCTTACAGCTGTCCCAGCTGCAGTAGTTTAGTTTGACAAGCAGGAGTAAAGCAACTGGAAATGAGTCCAGTTGTTAAATTTGTTGACAAATCAACAGACAACTGATTAAACGCAGTGACTATTATATAGATGAAATAAGCAATTTAAAGACCAGTAGTAGTGTCTGTGATACCTTGTATAAGGCTTTTGTCACTGCTTTGACACTTAGTGGGTTTTTTGGTTAATGTATTATAAAATTATAAATAAGAAAATAGCCTAGTTTTACTCTAATTTGTATTAATGTTGTTGTTATAAATTGTTATCCAAGACTTCTGAGGCCTTGAGGGGATGCTCCAGCAGATGTCAGTGGCTTCCCATGTTGGATCATATTAGTATTATAGTATAATATATTAAGAGTTTATTCTTGTTATACTACGACTTTATTCTTGTTATTTTACAGCTTTATTCTTGTTATACTACCACTTAATTTTTTATGTTACAACTATATTCTTGTGCAAGATTTTGTTCTGGTCAAATTACAACTTATTGTCACAATATTTCAACTTTATTCTTGTAAAATCATAACATTTTTTCGGTAAAGTTCAGGAAATCTCTGATTTGTTTCCCCCTATAATTGCCCCTAATATTCTATCGTAATTTCCGTATTTATTGATATATTTATTTGTTATTTATTTATTAGATTTTTGTCTATTTATTTATACTGAGCCAATGTCGTTTTTTTCGGCCTTTTGGACTTTATTTCCCTGGCGGTCAAAAAGATGATGTACAACTTTAACTGTTAACTTCCCTCCTCTTGCTCTGTGCTCTAACCGGAAGTGGTGTGTCTGGAACCTCCGGTAGCTTGACGCTGACCAGTGAAGGCAAAACGGAGCAGGAGAGCGAAACATGGCGACTTCGAACAATCCGCGGAAATTCAGCGAGAAAATCGCGTTACACAACCAGAAGCAGGCGGAGGAGACGGCGGCGTTCGAAGAAGTGATGAAGGACCTGAGCATCACGCGGGCGGCGAGGGTAACGACACCGCTTCGTGTGTGTGTGTGTGTGTGTGTGTGTGTGTGTGTGTGTGTATACCCCCCCCCCCCCCCCCCCCCCCCCCCCCCTTTTCTCCCAGTGTTTTCAGCGAACTGTCAAATATGCGTCAGTGTCGCGGCTCCACGCAGTCGGAGCAGAGGAGGTAAACAATAACAAACGACGCTTCCCGCCGCCTTTAACACGCACACACACGCGCGCGCGCACACACACCCGCAGTGACATCGATGTAAACATGGACGACCCGAACCTCCGTCTGAAAAAAGTTCTTACATTTTTCCTGCCCCACGCATGAAAGCGAAGGGGCGTGCACGCGGATTTGACAGCGCGCGACCAACTGCAGCCTGGTCTCGTGCTCAGAGAGGAGAAGGCGGACATCACCCACTGAGAGACACACACACACACGCGCACACGCACACACACGCATCACTCTAATGTTGCTTTATTATTATGGTATGTCACATCGTCTCCAGGCCTGTGTGTGTGGTGGTGGTGGTGGGCAGTGGCTCTGTAAAGTTGTCTGACAGGTCTGAGTGCACCGCAGCATCAGTGACATAAAGATGAAGCCAACAGATTATGTGGATTTTAAGCCACATACAGCACAGGCCTCCAAACTAAATCCTATGGAGGCAGCTGGGCTCAGGAGGGACATGATGGACCCACGCTCTGTGGACCTATACTGCAAAATTATTATAACTGTACTGCAATCACCATTATAACTATACTGCAATAACTATTATAGATATACTGCAATAAATAAAATAACTGTACTGCAATAACTATACTGCAATACATATTATAGCTATACTGCAACAGCTATTATAGCTATACTGCAATAACTATTACAACTATACTGCAATGAGTTATCTAATTATAAAGTTATAACTACTGCAATAACTGTCATAACAATAGTGCAACATTACTGCAATAACTATAATAACTATACTGTAATAAATATTATAGATATACTCCACAGCTATTAAAACTATGCTGCAATGAGTTATATCATTATACAGTACTACAATAACCATAACAACTACTGCAATAACTATCATAACAATACTGCAATAACTGTTATAACTATGCTGCATAACTATTATAACTATAGTGCAATAACTATTAAAACTGTACTGCAATAACTATTATTACTACACAGCAATAACTGAATATTCTTAACTGTCTGAGTGGAAGAGAAATGTGCATGTGTGGAATCTGTTTATATCTCTGCTGCTGCAGTGATATCGAGCTGCTGCAGCTTTTAAAAAAAACTGCAAAGTTAATCCGTCCAATGGCAACAACTCTTCACAGCGTATTTGGTTCCAGAAGATATTTTGGTATGTCCCAGTTGTAAAAGCCTCTGTGCATGCTCGCTCACCGCCATGACTTATTTGGGACACGTGAACAGAATGGAGCATTCATTAATAATATTAGTTCCATGTCTGCCTTTCCTGCAGGTCAAAATGTCTGCCGTGAAACAGGCCTTTTTAGGAAGCTTTAGTCAATGCTAAGACCACAATGACAAATTAGAATGGGACTCAGAGAGAGCAAACCTTTGCCAAAACAATTCACTAGATCTAGATTTGTATTTGGATCTGCACCAAATTGCACGCACTCATAAATACTATTACCCAAAACACGCCTGATTTTTTTAAATCAAGATCCATGGATTCTACTCTGAGAAATCAATGGAAATGTTGCAAAACGTCCCATCTCACAATGTTAAAGAAAGTGGAAAAAAGAAGTCCTGGATCCACACCCAAAAAAATGTATTTCTTTCCTGACCCATACTTCATTCTTCCACCAATTTTCATGGAACTCCATCCACTAGATTCTGCGTAATCCTGCTAACTAACAAACAAACACAGACAAAAACATACTCTCCTTGACGGCAGGGATCAAACTGTGTAATTGTAAGATGTTTTTTTACCATGTTATCATACATTTGTATTTTAGGATGCACGTCTAAAGATTTAGTTTGCTCTTGATTGAGGCTTCAGTTTTATAAATGACAAATAGCGGCATGGTGGTAGAGTGGTTAACACTCACAGTAATAACATTTCTGGTTTGAATCCCAGCTTGGTCCTTCTGTGTGGAGTTTGAATGTGTCAATCTCGGTTTTCTCTGGGTTCTCTGTTTCCTCCCACAATCCCAAAACACACTCCTATTAACCAAACCCCCGGTTAATAGGAGAGTGTGAGTGATGGTTGTTTGCCTCTGTATGTCGGCCCTGGCCCTCACTGGGGACCTGTCCAGGGTGAACCTCTCCTCCCGCCCAATGTCGGCTGGGATTGGTTCCCTCCTGTGACCCTCAAAGGATAAAGGGTGTAGATGATGGATGGGTGGAACAGACATAATAGTACAGGAAGCTTATATCTGGGCCAAAGTTAGACTCTTGTCCTAGAGTTCCCCTCTGTCCACTCCTTCTCCCCTTCAGCTCTCCTCTCTCTGTACCTGTCTCACTGTGTTTAAATAGATTAGCACGGACCTCCCTCTTGATCTGGGGATGTTACAATATACAACCTTTTGTCAACAGAGCGGGTTTACATGTGTTTTAAACAAACACACACTCTGAGGTCTGAGGCTTATTTAAAATACACCAGTGATGCAGGCATGGTAATTGTTTTTATTAGATTTCCTGCCCTGCCATCAATGAGCAGTGGGCTTGGATAAGAAAATTTAATTGACAGATTATGGGCTTTTCTATTGGGAAGTGGAACTGGATGTTGTTTGGAAAGTAAGAACTGTCATACAGGCTTTAGGGAGTTTGAGTTTTAGTAATTCACACATGTGCAACTTCTCTTCACGTGTTATTGAATGCAACTGTTGCTGCGATGACTGCTGCAAATTCTGCTTCAATATTTTGCCTTCATTTTTCTATCTTAGTTAGATTAATGTGTTGTTTCTCTCATTTAATGATACTTCAGCAAATGTCCCTCAATATTTTGTCACGTCTCAAACCGATGGTTAATAAAGACGATCGATTTGACACGTGACAAAATATTGAGGGACATTTGCTGATTGATCAATATGGCGGTTTCAGGGAAGCTGTATAGAACATCACACAATTATAGGACTTTAATGGGTTTGGGGTTGGAGCAGTGTAAGGATGCAATTATGTCCCCTTTGTAGAATATTTCTTGGACTGTCCCTGCAGGAAATTGCATTGAGCTGTCATGATTAATAATATTGAACACTACATCTTGTTGCTTCAGGCCTGTGGTGCATTTGTAGCTAATTCATGTCACTGGAGGATGCAGTTGTAATTTCATGTTGTCTCACACCTGCTGTTGTTGTGTTTCCAGTTACAGCTGCAGAAGACTCAGTACCTGCAGCTGGGACAGAACCGTGGGCAGTACTACGGAGGGTCTTTGCCAAACGTCAATCAGATTGGAAACAGCACTGTTGATGTGTCTTTTCAGGTAAGATTCAAGACCTCTCTGTTTTCTGTAGAATTGTATTTAAGTATATTTAACAGCTGAGGTGCTGTATAAATGGAAAAATAATAGATTTGTCTTTAATGTTGGAAAGATTTGATTTGTGTTGGTTAGTTATGCAGCAGCAGTTTCATGCAAGTAAATATCCTCTCTGTCCGTGACTAAGTTTGAATAACATCCTACAATATCCATTCAACCTGTGGCCGCTCTATGACAACAGATCCTGTTCCAGGGAATGAATACTGCTTATGTTTAGAATAAGTAGAAAGGGGAAGAATAAATGCATCAGACCACAGCCCTACATGAGCTGTCTTCTCCACTCAAGTGGATATTGGATTTCAGGCACCATAAAGGGGCCACAATTTACACAGAGGGGAATCATTTTTCATACATACACTATACTAGGATTACCACGGAATATTGAAGTTCTACTCAAAGTTTGGGAATTCGTGAAATAGTAGCTCCATGCAAGAACTGCAGTGCACGGAGGTGGAAAACCTTTGCCCTTTATGCCCCTACTGAAGCTTCTGTTGCCGTACATTCTCAGGAAAATGTTTACCGTGTATTGCCATGGCATGCACACGAGGAAAAATAGCTGATAAAGCATTTTATTGTCACGTCATCTGAAAGACTTTATTACTGTAAAAGATATACGATTCTTTTGGGACAGAAATACAGAGCTGAATCTGAAACAAAAAACCAACAACTCCACACATTCCAAGAAGGTGAGGAACTTGGTAGAATTTCTCTACAGACAGAGGATGGTGAGGGATAATACTTTTGTTTCCTGTGAACCAGCTCCAGTATGATGCCTTTGTAAATATTATTTCACAAAAACCCACATGAACAGGAAAGAATTGGCCCTTTTCCAGATCCTTTTCATTTTAATTTTTAATTTCACAGGCATTTTCCTGTTCTCTGTAGTTCTTCTTGCCTTGAGCCGCATTAACTTTCATCACTGCTCCACAAGGATCTCATTTGATGTGAGAGCTCAGAACACAGGTTCATTCTCTGTGAGCCAAGGACAGTCTGTGTAACTGGGGACACAGAAAACCATCAAGCTAGTGCAATACTTCTCTTCAAATGAAATGTAAATTAAATACAGATTTTAACAAAAGATTTAAGTCTGTTTGCATTACATTTTTTAAATATAGTCTGAACTGACTCTCAAACAGAAGTGGTGGCTTGAACTACTGACAGGTAATGTTTACAATTGAATCAGTTAAATGAAATGATTTTGTCTTCATTGGTCAGAATTCAGAGCTGGACATGAACAGATCGACGCGACACCACGGGTTGGTGGACAGAGTCTACCGGGACCGTAACCGCGTCGCATCCCCGCACCAAAAACCGCTGTCAGTGGACAAACACGGGCGCCAGATATCCTTTGATGCTGTTTCTCATTTAGAGACTGAGGTTAAATTCTGTTAGTGAAGTTCTGTTTCTTCTCATATATCATTATTTGCAATCTGAGCTCTCAATCTCATTTAAAAGCATGTAGTTTTGTAGAATAAATCAAATATCAAGTATAATTTCTGATTTTTCACAATTAAATTACTTTGATATTACTGTGATGAATAATAATAGAAGAAGAATAAAACTATAACACAAGGAAAACATGGGAAATATTGTCATTGACATTGGAATATAAGCAGTTGTTCTGATCGTCATTAATCCCAGAGAACGTCAGTCAGCACAATATTTTGTATATTCGTAAGGAATAAGGAAAAATAAAGCCTCCATAAAACATCAGTCAACAACTTGTTAAAAATTACAAATCCTCAGTCTGTGGATTTCGTATCTGACATTTAGATTTACAGATGTTTACGAATCCCTCAACTAGGTTTGTGTTAGCTTGTTGTTGAATTTAAGTCAAACTAGAATCTTCTTATATTCAAAGAATCCACAGGACTCAATGCATTGAACCAGACTTTCTATCTGCAGCTGTATTTTCTTAACCCGAGATCTCACATTGACAGCTGTCCCTATGGCTCAGTGTATCTGTCACCGCCGCTGGATACCAACTGGAGGAGGTGAGACCACCTGGAAGGACGAAACACTAACTGAGAATATTAACACGTTGCCTCTTCAGACTTTCATATTTACTTTCATATATTACAGTTACAGACAAAAATGCTCTGTTTGCTGATGACTTTCATCATGAACAAGAAAAAACCGGATCGCATTCAGATTATTCTAGATTCTTGTGTTGAAAATTGACAGCTGTATTTGGTTTTAGGCTCAGTTTGGTCACTGAGATTGAAAAATTAAATCCTTGCAAAGAGCGCGACGTGTCAAAAGTGTGTGTGGATGTCTTTTCCTGTATTTTTCAAAAACCAGTGAAGACTCTCCATGACCTTAAAAATGTGTCATCATGGCTAATTTGTGTTGATACTGAGATTTATACCATCATGTGTTTTATGTGCTACAGAACGCTGCAGTTCACCGACATGTGTTTTGTCTGCTTTCACACATACAGACATGTCTTGTATTTTACTTCACATTGATTTGTGTGACTTCTTGTGCCGCAGGACAAACTCTGACTCAGCGCTGCACCAGAGCACACTAACCCCTGCCCAGCAGCTCTCTTTCACTGGAGGATCACAGGAGCTCCAGCCAAAACGAGGTGCGTGTTATCTGAAAAGATTTAATAATAAAGTTAAAACTGTATTACGATAAGTTGCTATACCACACATGCAGTTACATTATCCAAGTTAATGTGTATTGTATAAACTGAGCTCTACTACTTCTAATGTGACAGTTCTTAGACTGTTCAGGTGTTTTTACCATCTATCAGTAATAGGCAGTGGTGGAGGCTGTTGTTTTGTAAACCAGATTATTTTTTGCAAACACGCAGTGGATCCAAGTGTTGTGATGAAGGTTTCTGCTCATAGCTGCGTGAGCAAGATATTGAAGTTGCGGAAGAACTTTTGTTGACTTTGTTTAAACCTCCTTGGAAACATTGTGAGTGTTATGTATTATTGTTATTCAGTCATTTTGTGCTTTTTGGACTTTTGCCTTTATTTGAAGGAGAGACAGGAAATGGTTGTAGAGAATAATGAAACGCAGTAAATGGTCCAGCTGGTCAGGAGTTTAACTAGGACCTGCTGATCAAGGCTGATATACACCTATGATTCAGCTATGGGGTTGCTCGGTTAAAAAAATATTTTTTGTGGAACTTTCTAATGTCTCACTTATTGTTCTTTCCTCGCTTCCTATTTTTCGGTTATGGTCTTTAAATATGGTTGGACCACATTAAACAAGGACATGTGGGCTGTGATTATTACAAGCTCAAACAGGCTGGACATCTGTTGACCCAAGAGACTGAGGATATTTGTTTTCCTCTATCTCTGCAGTTCTGCTGCTCACTGTGCCAGGCTCCGAAGCAGTTAAACTAGAGGTTGATGAGGATGGCCAAAAACAGGAGTGGGACTGTAAAAAGGTGAAAAGTCTGCACACAAATTAATGTTTCTCTGTCAGCTTTATCTCCACGATTCTCAATAGCTACAATTCTTCTCTCCGTTTAGAACATTTCAAGGTCCAAGCTGTGCAGAGTTCCTGGAATCCAGTGAGTATTTTAACGTTCTCCTCATCTGACCCATTTTGAGGACACATTTATATAAAGTGAGATTAACATAATGAATTGATGTTTTGGCTGCACTGTTATAAAATGGCGGTAAAGAGCACACAAGCAGCAGCAGCAGCTTCAAATCGAATGCATATTTACACACATCTGGAGAACATGCATGAATAAAAGATCTGACTGTAATTATACATCATTTCATTTCCCTTTCATGAACATTTGGCGACCACAGTAATAAGAGAGTAGAGCAGAAGCATTAGCTGAAGTACCACTGGCCAAATGCATGAAGTCTCAAATATCTCTGGAGGTTGTTTGTCTTGGAAATCAAGTAACAAACAAGTATTTATCTATTTATCAAACCCTAATAACAAATAAATGTAATTTAGGCTTAATATTACACAGTATATTGACACATTTGTTATCACAAATAAAGTACAAATACAACCGTCTACATAGAACTTTTTTTTTTAGATAAAATTAAAACATAAATGCACATCTTTTCTGTATTTTATTCTGACAAATAAAAGCTTCCATACTGACAAACATTAAACACTGATACAGACGTGTCACCTCTCCAGCTTCGCAGCTCCAAACCGCTAGCACACTTAGCTTATCCATGGCTCATTAATGGTAATAGTAAACACTCCAGACGAATCTGAAGTAGAGAATGGGCACTTAATTGCAAAACTACAGGGAACATGCACAGCCAAATCCCTCAGTGCCTCGCTGTTCACAGTGGCCACAAAACAGGTTACTAACATGGATGGAGGTGTTGGGAATAAACATAACCAACAACACACTGCATCGTCTACATCTCCTATGTGTAATTCCCACAAGGCCACTTTCTTAAAAGGCCAGGCTTGACAGAGTTTTATCACTCAACTAATAAATCAGTCGGGTTCTGTTTGTGTTCTTTATTTCATCAAACAGATGATTTTTCAGGTTAAGATCGTCATCCCTGATAAGTTCACTGCATCCGTCTTTTTTCTGCAGCATATTCCCGTCTCCCGACCAGCAGCTGACCCCCACGCTCAAACCAGCAGCCCACAACACTGGCGGTTCTCTGCCTGACTTGACCAACATCCAGTTCCCTCCTCCGCTGCCCATCCCGCTCGACTCGGACGACACAGCCACCGCCTCCACGTTCAGCCCCTCCAACAGCACACAGAACCTGCCTAACACGCAAGGTACCACAGACAATTAGAGCTTCCTGTGATTAAATGCAGTGATTTCCGACTTTGGCACTTTGTGTGTGCTTTAAAGATAAAAGATTCCTTCCTTCCTCATTCTGTCTTTGTGTGGTGGGTAGGCGTGGACACCTCTCAGCCAGTATCCATGGAGATGCAGCTTGGGCAGGACAACATGGTTCCTCTCATCCTGAACCTAGGAGACTCCCACCAGCAGCAGAACCTCCCGCTCTCCCCAACATCTCCACCTCTCTCTCTCTCTCAGGTACAGACCTACTCTCTGGCCTCAGCTTAACATTGATTGTGTTTGGTTTGATTCACTATAAAGTATTGTCATTGGTTCAGATTGTCATTTTGTTGTGTGGTGTTTAAATATCTCGGTGGAAGATTGATTTTATTGCGTAGGTGTTAAATAAGTATGACTCAGTTAATTAATTCTGAAATATTGGAACTTCATCTCTTTTCTGTTCCTGTACTCCCCCCAGGCGGCCATCAACGCGATGAACCTTGAGCAGCAGCTGTCCCAGTATGCCTTCTTCAACCAGCAGCTGTTGTCCCAGACTCACCAGAGCCAGCAAGTTAGTTTCCCTCCACATAAACTAGAAGTTATAAAAAAACTTTAACAGCTGATGGGCATCTCTGATGTTAGCTTGAGAAGAAAACAAATTAAATTGAAAGTATGTTATCAGGGGTTACAACCCATACTGGTCAGATAGTGATGTACTGTATTTGTGATAAACCAGTATTAAAACTATAAAGTGGCACTTGATGACTATACCTATCGTCTATGTCTACTTATTACCCACTTTTTATATTCCAGCAGACAGGTCTGGTCCAGCTGCAATCCTCTGTGAACTCCTGCTCCACGTTAGACAACCACACGTCCTCGCAGAGCAACATGACCATGGACATGAACACGGTGAGCGGTGCGCGCGTCCGTCCGCATCAGACGTGGTGTTGTGATAGAAACGGCTGTGTGTTGCGAGGCTGTGTTTTCAGGTGTCGCCAGCGCATTGAATACACACTGCCTCGTCAGAGTTTTATAGCTTTGTCGACACTCTGCACATTATGTCACAATGTGAAGTTGTCATGGGCTGCATTTATCCTGCAAAGTCTATGTTGTGACATAAAAAATGGACAAAAAAATTCATGCTTAAACATAAATATTTGTTGTTTTATCATTCAGGATTTTACTTTCATGCTTTGCACAGAATTCTAACTAAGAAACGAGACCTTACACGTGAAATAAAAGCAAAAAATGTGCACAGCCTCAATGAGATCTATTATGTGCGCAGTGCTGCACATCCTTCAGATCTTGGCTCTCGCTGCTCTACTTGTGTTGCAGTGGGAACTCTTTGGATTTCTGGAGTAATGAAGTGGCCTACATTCTCTTCACCTCAGTTGTGCTGTGGCAGGTCTGCACCTCAGAACTTTGAATTAATAAATCCCGATTAATAAATCTCATCTGCAGTTGTTTAGCTCACGTTCTGCACTGATTTGTGTTCAGAAATGGTTTTAGATGCGTTTTCTAACCTGTCAATTTTAGCTATTGAGCAAACACAGGTACGGCTTGGTTATGGAAAATATCTTCTTCTTTCGGTTTCAAACATGTCCACTGCAGTAATGATCATTCCAGTAGTTTATATCTGTATCGAGAAACCTTGAACTGCTTTATCACGTCTGTATCTCATGCTACCACTATTGCGATAGCTTATCTATGCAGAGATTAGAAATGTGGTGATTTGAACCCCTGTTAACTTTCCAGTGATAAGAGATTATCACTCTCGTTTGATACTCCTCTAAATCTGAATTACGTGATAGTTTATCTGTTATTTACTGTGAAAGTAACTTTGATATTTCTCTCTCCACAGTTACGGTTGTGATCTTTGAATCAGAATAGGATTTCTCTTTTTGGTTTGTCTTTGTTTTGGTCTGTGGAAGTATCTTCCTTTGATTCTTTTGGGTGAGGACAATGAAAAGAGCGGCTATGACAGAACAGATGAGAAGAAAGTGGAGTCGTTTCTCTCTGATCCTCCAGTTTTACTGTGTTCAGTCGCTCAGCTCTGATTGTTGGCAATATTTTTCTCCTCCAAATTAATCCCCTGTAGTTTTGACACTTTCTCCCAGATCTTTCTCAGTATGATTAATGCATCAGTATGATATGAAGTGAGTGGTTTTCCTCCTTCACGTTCTGAAATTATTTCAAAATTTCTGTGACTATGCTGATGCTGGGTTGTTACCATTAAAGACAGTAAGTGAACCAATGATTCCTCAGTCAGGGCTCCTGATGTTTTTCATTTCCAGTCTAACAACAATCACTAGAACGTCACATCTCTTTCAGAAACTGCACAGCACATGTGTCTTGCATTTGAAATCCCACCCATTGTTTGTGAAAATAAATAAAAAGTTTCTAAATCAGGGCAATTCCAGTGGCAGATCTAGGATTTTTCTAAATATAATAGGGGCCAATTATATGTCCAACATCCGTGCACAAATCCTGATTCATTAAGGTGCACATGTTTTAGTCATTCCTTAGGCAAAGCAACACATCTTTGAATATATTTTGAAGAATGTTCAATGACATTGTGTTCTTCAAAACATGCTTAGAAGATAAAAAATAATATCAAATTGTCATTTTTATTTAATATTTTGTAAGTGAATTATTTATTTATAACAGAGAGTACTGACAGGACAGGGGCACTTCAGGGGCCAATCAGATTTCAGCTTGGGCCAGTACCCCCCCTGGCCCCGCCCCCGGACCCGTCCCTGATAACCAGTATTAGCACATTAGCGCATGCAGACCCCAGCAAAGATAACCCTCCAGTGTGAATAACTCAAACATATCCTCTTGTATCAGGCCTCCTCCCTCCAACAGTACCGCAGTAGGGTTGGATCCTCTGCCAATCAGTCTCCAACCTCCCCTGTCTCCAATCAAGGCTTCTCACCCGGAGGCTCGCCTCAAGTAAGGGCGTGTGAACCCAAGAGTCGGTGGCTCGCTCTGTATAAGCTTCACTGTAGTAGGACTCTGTTGACACCCCCCCCCCCCTCCCCCCCTCCCCCTTACAGCTGCTTTTATTGTGTCGAGTCAACATTCGTAGATCTGGGCAAAAAAAAACAACGTTTATTTCAAGCACTTGAGTGAGATCACTGAAATGTTGGTTATAAGAAACTGACATTTTAACATGTCACAGCAGGAAATCTGAAGAGGAAGTTTCCCAGAATGCACTTTTACACCCTAATTAATGTTAATAATTACAGATGTGCTTTTCATGCTCTGACATGCTAAAAGATCAAGTTTAACTTTGTCAAGTCCAAGAAACAACTGACTTTGTAACATATGAATTCACAGCAGAGCGTCATACATCACTCTGACACTTTACAGTGTTATAATATGATCATCATGACATGAAATAGTCTAAACTGGTTCCTCTTTTGCCCAGATCTGACTGCCGGTCCCTATAAACACTCAGTGTCATTGATGTGTTGTGATGTAGATGTGTCCCTGACCCTCTCTGCTGCTTCTGTGGTATTTGCGTTGCATCGCCTCTGTTTTTCCTTCTCAGTCCTGTTGTTTTTTTTTGTATGTTAATCAGATATTTGTGCTTAGTCAGGGTTTTGTACCAGCACAAGTGTGGGGATTTGAGTTAGCATGGGAAGGGGGGGATGAGGCTGGATGTGGACAAACTGAACCTTGCTTGCAGGGTGGTGCTTTAAGATAAACTAAACACACCCAAGGTAAACATGGATCAGGGTTGTTAACCTCTGTCAGATTCAGTACAAGCATTTGAGATTTGAAACCCTGGTAAAGCAGTTGTCCTGTAAATCATTAACTGCTGAATAAAACCTTGAATTACACATTAAATGTTTTGAATTCAGTTTAAAACGAATCAGGCAGCATGTTAAATAAGTCTTTGCTTCTACTGAATTGTAAGTGTGAACTTGTCTGTTTGAAATGCTGAGGCGAGTCACAGTGATGATAAACTCTGTATGCGTTTGTGTTTGTTCGTCCTGCTGTTTTCTCAGTTCCCTCCTGAGCTGAAGTGTCTCACTCGTATAGTCCTGAGATTATCCACACAGGCTTTAACCACTGACTGGCTCATGTGCTCTATTATCCTGCTCTGCCCTGTGGGGACATCTGCAGCACACACAGATAATTTGGTTTGGAACTAGGAGGAGCACGGGCTGGGAATATGATCCAATTACTTATACATTAAGAGGCCACGATGAAACAGGAGAATTTCTGGTTGCTGTTCCAATGAGGACATCCAAATCAGAAACTTCAAGAGAATTAGAGGGGGCGAAGGGAGAATAAAGTCACGGAAGGATTTTATTTTAACTTTATTCCATTTGAATTTATTTCAGTTCTGTTCTGGTTAATGAAAACAGTGAGGTCAGAAGGAGGAGGAAGTGGAAAGAGCTGTGACCCTTATAGTCATTGTAGGCATATGTGTCAGTTTTGACATTATTTATCAGTATAAAGTGACCATTAGGTTTGATAGCATATGATGTAAAGAAGTTGTAATTCACATAATTTATCCAGTTCCCTCATTTATTTGCTTGCATATATTCTCATTTATTCACCTATATATTAATTTATTTACTATACATATATAGCTCCCTTAATGGGATATTTATGAGTAATTTCTTGCAAAAGTGGGCGTATGTCTGCTACACATGTATACCACAGATAATGCTGCAAATACTGCAGGATATAGTTTAGTTTGCATTCATAATTAAAACAGAGGACTAAAACCTTCCTTGGTGCACAGTCACATGTTTGGTGTGTGTGTCTTAAACGTCCTCTGAGAATGAAACTGTTTCTCCTGTAGTGCGTCCTCCTGTGTATATCATCCCCTCCTCTGTCAGTGCACATTTAAGCTGTGTTAATGTTTGAGCAGAGCGGCCTGTCTCTTCTGCAATATGTATACAAATGTTGTATCACACACACACACACAGAACACTGGGCCCTTTTCGCAAACATAGAATCAACTCAAAAGTATCACTTTTCCGGCACTATGAGTTTTTACCTGCAGCTTAATAATCAGACTTGATCTGTTTCTTGTTGCAGCATAACTCCATACTGGGCAGCGTGTTCGCAGACTTCTACGACCAGCAGCTCCCGTCCATTCAGGCCAGTGCTCTGTCGCAACAGGTACATTCACTGTCTGTCATAAGTGTCCATATTTCGTTGTGCAGATTTGAGAGCGATCAGCAGCTCTGACACTTCTTTCTGTTGTGAGAACCAGCTGGAGCAGTTCAACATGATGGAAACCCCCATCAGCTCCGACAGCTTGTATAACCAGACCTCCACCCTCAACTACTCCCAGGCGCTTATGATGGGTTTGACTGGTGGCCACTGCAACCTCCAAGACTCGCAGCAGCTGGGCTACAGTAGCCATGGCAACATCCCCAACATCATTCTCACAGGTGCTGCTTCAACACTTTAAGTGTGACACATCACATGGCTTCTTGACTCTTACTGCAAGTGGCTTGTTAAAGCTCAGAACTATATGATCTAAACTGTAGAGCTGTAAAGGCCCCAGTCCAGAGTAAAGCTACCTCATATGTGCTTGTATGTTTTGTTTCTCATACACTTTGTCAACCAAAAACACAAACATTTAAGCTTAACGAAGATGTGATTCTTTACTGGGCTGTTAAAATACATTAGATTGCACTGGTATACTCAGTAAACAGAATTTAATTTGCTCAAATCTTGTTAAAAACATCTATGTGAAATAATGTTCCCTTCCTCACTTAAAAAACTCAAGAGAGATAAATATCTCTCTACGAATGCCTGAAACTAGTAGCCGTTTATTTCATGCCTCCACGCTGGAGACACCCAGTGGCCGAAGACGAAATGTGTTTGTGTTGTTCGTCCGTCCCATTCTTGTGAACATGATATCTCAAGAATTCCTTCAGGGACTTTATTCAAATTTGGACTCAAAGATGAATGGATTCTATTTTTGTGGTCAAAGGTCACAGTGACCTTGTGTTCTTGTGATCATGATATATCTGGAACACCCATAGGGATTTTCATTACATCTGGCACAAACATTCACTCGGACTCAAGGATGCCCTGATTAGAAACCCCAATGAAATACCTTAAGAACGCCTTGAGAGAATCCTTTCAAATTTGGCACAAATGTTCATTTCGACTCAGAGATTAACTGATTAGATTTCAGTGCTCAAACATCACAGTGACCTCATATGAGTTTGGAACTTTTTTTTATGTAGACTGGAAGTGAAAATGAACTGAAGTTGAATTGTCTGTCTTGTCTCTGTTCAGTGAGCGGAGAGTCTCCCCCTAGCCTCCCCAAGGACCTGACAGGCTCACTGTCCTCAGACTTCAGCTTCGATGTCGACTCCCAGTTCCCTCTGGACGATCTCAAGATCGACCCACTGACGCTTGATGGCCTGCACATGCTCAATGACCCAGACATGGTCCTTGCCGACCCGGCCACAGAGGACACGTTTCGCCTCGACCGGCTCTAACAAACCATACGTGTCCATGCACAGGTGTGTGAACGCTGCTGCCCTGTGGGGGGGTGGGGGGTGGGGGGGTGGGGGGGATTTTTGGAGTATGTCGGCAAAGGCCTCATCTAGGCTGAGCAACGATTCCACACCAGGCAACAGCAATCGAAACCCCAAAAGAGAGCTTTTAAAAGAAACACTACTGTAAGAAAAATGCATCGACATGTTTTCTGAAGACTGCTGCCGGCCTCCCTCCTCTTTCGGTGTGAATCATGTTCGCGGTTCCGTCATCAAACTTTGATTTATTTCAGATACCTAGTTTTCATGAGGGCAGTTTCTGGTGTATCGTATCTCCATTGATGAATGACTGAGCCATGTCCGCAGAGCAAACCCTGAACAAACAAACTCGTCTGTGCAGAGTAGCATGATGACTCAGAGGAAGCTCCGGTCAAGAACGCCCCCCCGTGTCGCACTGGTCCTTCTCAGTCGTACATGCAGTAGTTTTGCGCTGATCCCTGTGTGGTTTTTTCAAGGAGCCAAAGTCAAGTCCAGTTTGATTTGAGTGAAGATGTAAAGTCTCGAGACACCATGAGTCATCATTTTGCCACCTCGGTTATTTTTAGGAAATGCTGAAGTTTGATTTTCAACATAGTAAATTGCAGTAAAATGAGTTATGCATGAGATCACAAATCACTGTGCATACTTGTTTTTGCCTTAATAGCTTAAAACGTTTTGGTTTTCATGCAAAGATGACTTCTATGTAAATGAGAAAAAAAGGGTCATTTGTACTGTTTTACAGGTGGTTTGGCCGACAGTGTTTACAGTTGCATTAGTGTCGTTGTACTTTTGAGGTGTGCTGATCTTTATCCATAACTTCATCTATCGTCACTACACCAGCTCATCTATCTCCCATCAGATTAATGATTTCTTAAGAAACAGATGTTTACAGGCTTGTTTTATTTGACATTTTTACATGAATGTGATCAGATTTTGCGTAATAGTATCTATGCAAAATTACAGTGATTGATTTCAGGCTGCAACACGAAAACGGAGAAAAGGGAATCCTTACGTAGACGAAGCAGAAGTCTTTGAGAGAACGAGCGGCGATGGGCGGTTTCATGTTATATTTGTGTTGTGACATTGCTTTGATATTAGGGATGTGTAGAGAAAACATTAAGGGGTCGGGGCGTGTGGCGTACGGTAGAAACTCTCCTGGTTTACTCCCAAAGATGTGACCTCAGTATAGTTGAGATATATATATTTTTCCACGCGATTGAGCAGCCTCTATACTAGAACAGCATTGTTGATGCAACAAGAATGTATTTCGGTCACATCTGTGCTGTTGTGTTGTTGCCATGTTGTCATCCTCATTGCCTATCATATCGAGCCTTTATGTCCTGTTGGACCAACACTGGTTCGCCTGTTCAGAGGAGTTGTGGCTTCTGTTTTAAGTTGTATATGTGTGACTGTGTTTGTTTCCTCGGCTCTACGGTGACACTGAATATCAGCTTCTTCATGTTGTTTGTGCCCTTTTGTTGATTTGTCTCTCCGTTCTGTGGCCCTGCTTTAATATGACTTCATGCATTTGCTCCTTTAATGAGTGAATCTTTTTTTGGTTCTTTCATCAATACTGCACTTTACGCATTTATTTAACACTGATTTATGAGTTTATACACCAAACCCCCCATGTGACTGTTGTGTGCACTGGACCTATTGGCCCTGTCTTTGATTAAACTTGCCTTCTTGTAAAAAACACATAAAACAAAACAGAAATATTTGAAATAAAAGTGAGAGTAAATTATAATTATTTTTGAAAAGTCATATATAGATAGTCTATTTAAAAGAGCTGTTTTTACTTAATCTGTGAGTATTTTGTTGGCTGTCTGCTGTTACACAGATTTTTCCTAAATTTTGGAAAACCTTTTTATTTTGGGACAGTGGTAATCAGAGTTCTGACAAGAGGTTTCCGCTCTTTCTGCTTTTAATAGCAAGTTGTACTAAATGGAACTAAATTAGCTATTTAATAAGCAAATTAAAAGATTATTATTACAATATTTAAAGATACAGAAATAGTGTGATTTCTCAAAATGTAAAGGGCATATTACTGATGCAGTAGCAGGACACGATAAATCAATCAGTCGCTGAAAAGTATTTTATAGAATCTATATATAAGTATCCATAAAATTTGTATAAATCCTATACTATACATCCACATCCGTTCAATATTCCACTTAATGATTAATGCTGTTCTATAGCTGCTACTTTGTGTCCGTTTATATGTGTCATGGTCCCTCTGTGTCGGCAAGTTTCACCTTTATTCTCACACACGTGTGAATCAAAACATGTTCTGTGAAACGTGATCAAATCAGATGAAATTTTATCGTTACCTGGAAGATTATTATTATTTCCTTTTAAAAAAAATATATATATATTTAAAGTTCTGAATGCATCGTGTTTCTGATTCCTGATGCTGGTTTTTTTGGGGGTTTGTTTGTTTTGTGACTGCATGACTCACTGGACATGTTACCCCTTATGACTTTGGGTTTTATTTCCGTACAAGGTTGCGCTCAGCTTTGTGCGTCTAAGTGTTTTGTTTTCCTTGTGTTGTAAAACTGTCTTTTGTCTCTCTCTTGGATTCTGCGTCACGGGTCGGCTACGTGAATGCTGTGTGAAGCCTGAAAGCGTCAGATTTATGGTAATCAGCCTTTTATGCACATGTAGAAGCTGTCACTCTGTACTATCTTAGGCCTATGTTTTACTCTGCAATTTATAGTATGTGTGCTTATTTTCTGTTTTGCACCCGCGGGATTTTATTATGTCACGGTATAGACTAGCTTTGTATATTGCTATTATAGGAACAATGTTTTTTCGTGCTTCATGTGATATGATGTCAAAGTGAGAAAATGCACTGAGAAAATACTGTGTTGCAATATATCATTGTGGCTCTATATTCTCTGCTGGACCTCAGACTTTATGGTGAGCCTGACATCTTCGTAGGTCCATTTTCTGTTTTTATATTTTCTTTTCTACTTTTTTGTTGTCATGTAGATAGCTCTGACCGACGTGTCGCCTGTTACTGCCACCTTTTTATGCATCAACGTTCAGGTATCCATTGGCGTTAACGCCAGTGTTTACAGAGAAAATAGTTTACAACAGAGCAATGTTTGTTTTTCTCCTCATAAAATGTGTCAAAGTAGTTAAACACTGTATCTACAATAACAGACATATATGAACCAACACATATGAACTACTACAATAGTGAATAAGTAATGTTATTTTAATAAGCCCTGAAAGCACTTTTTATTTAATTTACAGACTTACTATCAGATGTTATTTTAAGAGAAAAGATTCTATTTAGATTTTATTGAATTTATCTTTAATGTAGGTTTGTCATCAACACTGTATATTATTTTTTAGCAATTATGCCAAAAAGCCAAAGTTTAAAATCAGCCATAAATGAGAGGAAATGTTATGTAACTTCATACATTATCAATGACTTTATCAATGCATTAATTATTGGACATAGTTACTGAAAACCCTGCAACTTAGAGAGTTGTGACTGATGGTCCGTTACCTGGGAAATCTCTTTTCTGCATGACACTGACTTTCAAAAATATGTCAGGAAAGAAATTGACATGTTGCATTTTGCTTTTGAATGATTTACGTTTTGCCTTTGTTTTATAGATCTGCTGTCAAACACTATTTTCAAGTGAATATAACAATACCTTGTCAGAGGAATAACAGACATACAGTCAGAATTAACAGTAGAAAATAGCAGATACAAATACTGGATGGTCCGGCCATATATATATATATATAAACTATATATATATATATATAAACTGTACGTAGGTTGATTTTGTGACATAACATGTTAAACTGAATCAGGAAGATGACATGGACAGTCATGCATGGTCAGTCCGTGGATTAACCACATCTACGAATACTTCTTCGTGTAGATTTTTGAGGGCGGCCTGCTCCCGGTCCAAGCCTCATTCAATGGCAGCTAAATTGTTATATAATGTATTTTGTTTCTGAGTACAGTGATACAATATTCCACACTCTGCACATGCATTTTACTGCCATGAAGGGGTGCACCGTGCTCCTGCAGTGCGCTCACAGCAACAGGAAACATTATCTTCATAGAATATGCAAAATCTAGCGTTCTGCAGCACAGCTTGGCAAAGTGGTACTTTTTTCAGCTAACCCTTTAAAAAAAGAAAAAAAAAAAAGACTGGTTCAAACCTTGTTCTTAAAACGGTGTGTTTTCTAATTTAAGTGTCAAATCGGACCAAAAGAATCCAAGTTGGCTGTAAATGTGAGCTATATTCAAGATGAAAATATGCTTCTGTTTGAAATGTACCTGATGTATTTTTCTCGTGTGAAGGCTTATGTCTTTGTATCTTTGCATTATTATTTGTAAATGAAATGAGAATAAATATATCGGAATAAGCAGAGATGCTCGGCCTTGATTTGTCCTCGGGCGAACCACAAAAAGTAACGACAGCAGTAGATGCATTATGATTGCGGCCTTCTCAGCTGGCACAAGTGAGACTCAGTGCACGTCTTCATTTGACCTGCTGCTCCCACTCTGTCCACACTGACATGAGATGATAGATATTTTGTATGTGGGTGCAATAAAACCTGAAAACCAAGATGCCTGGTGGAAAGATTTCTCTCTATGTCTCACTACATAAGGGTCAGGATTCTGTTGGGGAGGTTTTCATTTACCGGCTTTCAGCTACTGTGGGCGTCGAGAAGCTAGTTTCACACTGGAGGGTTTTCATCACATTTGTTTCAGTAGAACTTACAAATCCCGAAAATGTATCCAACCTGTTTTCCGCCCTAATAGCAATACAAATAATCATAATAATAACTTTTAAATTAACTAAAAGGATCAAATACAGATCTATGATTTCATGCTCATAATATTTTGCCACTTGGAAACAACATAGCTGTGCTGAGAGCTGCCCATGGCTAATTTCCTCAGTGTTGACAATTAAAGTTCCCAAAGCTCACTTCCCCTCCACTGATGCCCTCAAATGACTCCAGTTTTTTTTTTTTTTTTACCACCACTCTGCTCCAACCATCCTGACTCAGCCCTCCCTGTCTGTTCTCCCTCAGAGGCACCCTGGTTTTCAGACCACGACGCCACCTGCTGGTTGAATGCTGTAATAAAATGTGAGCGCCATTCATCTGTCATAATAACTTCCAACTTGTACTGAACCAATACATCCATTTTTATAAATATACATGGTAAACATTTGATTTGAGCGCCTGCCTCCTCAAAGGTGTGTGTGTGAGAGAGAGAGAGCGAGATGGTGGCTGATGCAATTATGTGAAAAACAAACAATTAGCCTGAGTTAATTTAAAAGGAGCTTCCTCGGCTGATATGGATTTAATGAAGGGTGAAATGAAATGAAGGTTTGGTTCTTATTTCTTTCACAGATCTTATTTGTTTTGTCTGGTTGGGTTCTGTGTTGATTTATTCCCATGTGAAGCACCTTGTTACTGTTATTATCATCATCGTTGTTGCTGTTGGAATCATTATTGTTTGACTGCAGTGTATTATGATCCTTTTAACAGCAGATCAATCTAGAGCTGAAATAATGAGTCGATTAATCAATAACAGAGTTAATCTACAGAAAAATCAATTAACAACAATGTTGCTTTTCAATACTCAAGAGACTCAAGATTCAGGAGACGTTTTTTGTATTAGCTTTTAGACGATTAGACAAAACCCCCACAGGACTAAAAATATAGAATAAAATTAAGTTAAGTTAAGGTTAAATAATATTGCTAAATGGCTATACATTAAATATACACATATCTATATGTCCAATTATCTATCCATCCACCCATCCATTCTTGACTCCTGAAATCACTGGACCATGGTGATGGCATTTAAAAGAACTCAGGTGTCCCCGTCCCCTGGTGGATCCCACTCAGGCCCCGGAGGGAGGAGCCGCATCCTCCCGGAGTGCAGGTGAACGCCAGGGATGTTTACTTGACTACGTGCGGACGTCAAAAGCGCAGGCACGGTATCCCAGCATGCAGCAGGAGGCCGTTGAGAGATCCAGCAGCTGGTAGTGAGTTGCTACAGCGCCGAGCAGGCAGCAGCTAGCGGCCAACACAGCGCCGAGCATTTCCCACTTCCATGTGAGACAAGCCGAGCCGTCTTACCCCACAGGCGACTGAAGAATATGCTGTTCGGGCGCCGGACGTGTCACCGCAGCGGCGTTTGAGTCCCAACTGTCACCCTGCTCTTGATTTCGGAGGATTCCTCCCTCCATCCTCCGAATCGCACCGAACGGGCAATGACAACGGTCTCAGCAACCCCGCAGCAGATGAGGGACCGGCTGCTGCAGGCCATCGACAGTCAGAGCAATGTGAGTGACACTGAAGCTAGCGGGCTAGCCAGCGAGCGTTAGCTTGTTTACCTGCGCCGCGGCACCCTCGACAGGGCAGTGAGAACCCGCGGCTGTCAGTAAACCGTCTTCACGTGTATTAAAGTGTGTTTCGTGTCCCGTGTGAGGGGGGGGGGAGACGCTGAGCTCTTCAGCTGACAGCTCGGATGCTCGCTTAGCATCACGGCTGCCTCGGCTGGTCTGCCGTTAGCTGGGTTAGGTAGCATGCTAGCTGCTAGCCTACCCGCAACACCGAGGGGGTTATATGTCTTAAACCATATAGATGTGAATCATACATGTCCCTTGGGAATACTGACTTCATTACGACTTGTCTACGTGCTCTGTCAACTGGCCAAGGTTTCTTTTTAGATTGTTTTGTGCAACAATGCTGTGTAGCTAGCTTACTCTCAGCTTGAAGGGCTAAAGCTACATTGTAGGAAATAGTCGGGTCCTTCCTTCTCAAGTTAGTTCATGCTAGCCAGGGAAGCTAACACAGGTAAGAGTGCCGACACTCAAACGCAGATTGACTTTGTCGACAGAACAAGAATCTCACATGGATTTGAATTCGAGTTTTTTCTCAGTTGGTTGTAGTTTTTCTTCACATGCTGCACTTCTGCTGCAGCGGTGGAAACGATGAAGGTTTTTTCGAGTTGACATACTGCCATCTTTACTTTTCAGCTTAGCAGACAGAGAAGCTAGTGTTTCCCTGGCTAACTTGAAAGCTAACGTTAACTGCTGCCAAATTCACATGATGCAGACACGATTCAATACATTCGATTTTTGGGCTTATAGTGATTTTAGCTTTACACTTATTTGGTTAATTAGCAGAAGTCATCAATGTTTCCCCAGATAAATCATTAGATTTATCAACCATTTCCACATTATTAACCCGGCCAATTAAAGAGTTGAGGCTCATACCAAATGTGCTGAGATGATCAAATCTTTGTATTTCCCTCCTGCAGATACGCAATATGGTTGTCGTATTGGAGGTGATTGCCTGTCTGGAAAAATGTCCTATCACCAAAGAAGCACTTGAGGTAAGATACTTAACCATACGTAAAATATCACTTCATGTACGAATTAGGTTGCTTGAATTCTGTCCAACTCTCACACACGTTATCTCTGCAGGAAACTCGCCTAGGAAAGCTGATCAATGACGTGAGGAAGAAGACCAAGGATGAAGACCTTGCGAAGCGTGCAAAGAAACTCTTGAGAAACTGGCAAAAGCTGATTGAACCGGGGCCAGCTGTGCCTGCAAGTGCCCCCGGGTCGACCAATGGCAGTTCTCATCCCTGCAGAACTGACGTCTCGCCCCCTGACATCTCAGTGTCTGGGAAGGGTGTCGCTGAAGTCAAGATCAGAAATGATGTCCACAACACATACTCACCAAAAGCAGAAAAATCCAGCAGTCGCAAGCGCCGGGCAGAGCACAGAGACAGTGGAGTGCACTTACCAGAAAAAATCTCCAAGCTGTCTTCGTTCGATACCTCGGTGTCACCACCACTCACCAATGGGATTGCAGGCAGTCCAGATGCCATGCCCGACCAGGAGGTCGTGCCTTCTCCTGAGAGATCGCGACTAGAGCCCCTTGATAATGAGAAAATCAACAGAATTCCAGTAAATGCTGTCAAGCCTCGCCCTAGCTCCCCAGGAGTGGCCAAACTACCTAGCACTTCATCTTTGATCAAGGTTGCCGTAATGCAGCAACAGGCTAGATTGGATGAAGGCGGAGGAGGAGGGGGCTATCATCAAGCCAAAAGTCCCCGTGGTCTCACCACCAGTCCAAGGAGCGTGAAGCAAGACTCAGTGACCAAGCGCTCTTCAGTATATGCACCGAAAGGAACATCAGTCCCAAGCCCTTCCTCGAGGGACTCTCCCATGTCTTTATCCAAGCCTGTGTCCTCCCCAGCCCAAGCATCTTACGCTGACAAGCTGCCACATTCTTCTCACAGGTCCTCAATGCACTGGGCCAGTTCGTCAGAAGTCTCCTCTCATTGCCCACCACAAGACACATCTGCAACACTGGAACCCGCAACAGCCTCCCCTTCAACCTCTCTCCCCCAACAGAACTCCGAACTAAACAGACCGACATCTGAGGGAGCCACTGCCGCGTCTGACGACACAGACGCGTCAATGGCTCCTAACTCAGAGCATAAAAGGAGGAAGTACAGGTCTAGAGACTACTCTGTCAATTTAGATGGCCAGAAAATAGAAGACATGACTAAACCTGTACGATTAAAAGAACGCAGACTTACATTTGACCCTGTCACAGGTCAGATTAAACCTCTGGTACATAAAGAACCTTCTCAAACAGAGGAACTCCCCACTCCTGACCTCTCTGAGTCTAGGCAAAGAACTAAAAGCACTGTACAACAGCCCGCTCCCCTGGCCCCGACCCCCGCCCCAGTCCTGGCCCCACTCCTGGCCCCAGTGCTGGCCCCAGGCCCCAGCCCCAACCCCTTTCATCAGACTAACTGGAAGGAGCTGTCCAGAAATGAAATCATCCAGTCGTACTTGAACCTTCAGAGCAATGTGCTCAACTCCTCAGGGGTCCAGGCCCCTAGTGCACACTTTTTCATGGCAGAGTATTTGAAAAGGGAAGAACAGGAGATCAAGGAGGCGAGGAAGATGCACGTTTTGCAGAAGGACATCGCAGTAGAGGCTTTACCAGGTGTGAGCCGGGAGGTGACGGGCGAGGACCTGGACAGGATACACACACAGCACTGGCCAGGAGTGAATGGATGTTATGATACTGTGGGCACCTGGTATGACTGGACAGAGTGCATATCATTGGACCCTCATGGCGACGTAAGCAGATTGAACATCCTGCCATATGTTTGCTTAGACTGAGGGGTTTGGAACGGATGATGACTTTTTCCACTCCTCTCGTTGTCTCTCCAAAGAGACAAGATACTTTGTGATTTTGTTTGTCCACTGTGAGTTTGGCAAAAGCCAGGTCTGCTAAACTCCCCCCACGCCTCTTCATCTTTCTGTGATAATCTAATTGAGATTTTGGTTGAAAAAAAAAAAAAAAAGAGAGAAAAGGATTAAAAGAATAGTTGAGTTTCTAATACCAAGGGCTGTTTCTGTTTTTCTTTTTCAAACTGAAAGCCACAGGATGGTTGAGGCCCGAGCTGATGAGTGCTGGTACTAACGCAGAAGGCCAAAAAGGGAGGGCGGCGTTATCCCACACAACCAGAAATGTTGTAATGATGTGAATTTTTAATGTTCTTAATTGTACCCCATGTTTCAGGCTCACTGGGATGATGCTGCCCTCTCCTTTTACCTTCTAGTTTCTCATGAGGAATCACAATCTAGCATTCACTTTGAGGGAAGGCATGCTGGGGTTTAGCTGTCCTGTCCAGAGCGCCATGTTGGTGCCCGGAAGAGGTTGTTGATAGAGTTCATCTAGCACAGGTAGAGCTGAACGTGTCCAGACTATGACATACTGGAGCATGTTTGGCAGTTACAAGAAGCTTTACGTGAGATATAAAGAGTAAATTATAAATTTCGTATCATGTATACATCTATTTATTTTTGACCAGTTCATCAAAGCAGATGTTGAAAAACCTATAGATTTCTTTTTTTTTCCCCTCTTCCCCTGCTTCCATCAGAATGTTGTCAGCCTAATCTTCAATGTAAAAGGGGGCCTACACATGTTTTGTTGCATTGGTTTTTCTGTTGAGATTGGCCGATTTGGTTATTAACATTCCATAATCCACCCTCCACCCACTTCCTCCTGTCTCATCACACAGCTCTTATATCTCCAGGAAATCTCTCAAGATGAAATTTATTCTGAAAAACAATTTGGCTTCCATAAGAACATTAAAAATATGTAACTTTACCACAGTGAAAACTCTCACAACACACTAATTCTCTCCCAAGTGTTGCCGAATGTCAAATCAGATGAGGCTGATCAATACTTTGTACTCGATGTACTCAATGCTGGAACTCGCCTTGTTTCCATTCCTTTTAGATTTTTGTTTGCCTTCTGAAATTCCCTCATGATATTTTTCTAAGTTAAACAGCCTTTGTGAATGTACAGGATCGAGACCTCTTGCGCACTTGTACATACGTTGACAACTTGTTGGTCATTTTCATTGCCGACTTGATTGAAGTGTGACTCGTGACCTACGCACCCACAAGTTACAGTTATGTGCTTATAGCTATTCAGACACGTTTAAACTTCTGCCAGCTGCTCTCAGGAGTTTAGAAAACATCTAGGACGTTGTCTGAGGTATAATTTTTCATTTCTTAGCTTCCGTATTTAAATACAGCAAACCAAATGGGAGAGAGAGAAAGCTGTGTGCATCAGATATTGACATTCTCCACGTGACGACTAATACTTAATTTTGATTTCCCTTTATACTCATCCGTCACTACCACTTTTTTCCTCACATGATTTGAATTAAGATTGGATTTTTGTGCGGCCTCTCTGTTCATTCTTTCAGTCACTCATCCCTACCAATGTGCCTTGGTAAATGGTTAATCTGGATTCGCTTCCACATTAAACGCGCCTGTCCGCGAGGCCCGGGTTTACATGCGAGAGCTCAAATCCCAATGATCAATATGACGCTGGTATATGCACCGTTTCTGTTGACTTTTTGTACACATTGGTCGAAGCAAGGGTGAAGCTGCAGACAATGAGAAAACTGCACAACAACACAGCTGGCAATAAAGGAAAAGTGCTACAACTGGTTGATGAGAATCTGTTTTCTGGAGTTTTGACTGGGGGCATCTTTATTTGTTCAGTGTTTAACATCTCTCAATTGTTTGAAAAATAAAATGATCTAAATCTGAAGCTCAGTCGACTGACTGGTGGCTCTTTTAAAGTGGGATCGTGCTCAACAATTCACATCGACGCTGAATGTTCCTGAAAACTAAATGGCCATTCTGAGCTCTGTACACTCCTGATTTATGTTCTTATCTATCTCTCAAAATTGTTGCTTTAATTTGTTTTACTACACAGTTCGTCCATGTGGGGGCGCACATCGTCCATTAGTTGCCTCGGTCTGCATCAGGATGTGATGTAACAGTGGTAAGATATGAGTACTTTTAGCTCCCTGCAATTACTGGATCCGACTTTTTAGGCCACTTAGATTATGTAATAATTTATTTATAAATAAAGCCATCATTACAAAGATTCAGATCATCCATTGGTGGAAGTCTGGAAGTGTTGCCTCCTCAGTACAGACAGTCCTGTGTGTCAACAAGTGACATTTTCCGGTATGAGAGATTTTATGAGTCTCGACATGTCTGACAGTTTGTTGGACTCAGGACTATCGTTGGCGACATCACTTCCTGCCGTGACACTGTGAGCTTGTCTCATCTTATTGCAGCCGGAGGAGTAGCGGGCGTCCCTCGGGGGTGTTTACTCTCACTCTGAATCAGCCTGCCACTGCACACCTGTAATTACTCGTCTGTTAAAGTTAAGAACTGCAGCTGTTTTCATGACCAAGCACAGTCAGAGACGGAGATGAAGCACTTGGGCTCACGTCACTGTTACCATCCCCACGATTTTACATCCCAGCATGTCTGGATAATGATTGATAGGCAAGCGTGTGTCATGCGGGGGTTGAAACTCATCCCGACGCTACGTCAAGTTGAAGCATTTCATTGATGTCTCTTGATATAAGAGCTGCGAGTATAGTGATTGTTTTTCATTTTTGGTGCATCCGATGACTTTTGGACTCAAGGATGAACTGATCGGATTTGGGTGGTCAAAGATCAAAGTCACAATGGCCTCACGAAACTCTCACAAAAATGTCTTCCATTTTTTGACCAGTTGTCAATGTTCAAAGGTTAATGGTCACAGTGACCTCATATCATTGTGAAAGCGATATGTCAGGAGCACCTGTAGAGAATGAAACTGCATTGGTTGGTGGAGACATATAATCTAGTTCTATTCAGATATAAGCAAATACATTCTCCCTCAGTTTGATCCTGATCCCTTTTATTTGTGTATTACCGAATCACAACGTACGTTATCTCAAGGCACTTTTTGAACTTCAGTATTATAGAGAAACTCAATAGTTTCCACAATTTGAAATAGATTTCAAATCAAAAGCATCAAAACGTTTCGCATTTAAAAAGTGAGACATGGCAAATAATTGAAAAATGTTCAGATGACAAAGCAGGTTTCTTCTTGTGGAGGGATCGGTCAGAACCAAAGGAAGAAACCAGGGCTTTTCTATACTTCATTAATCTTGATGGAAAAAAACTCATGTTTAGGAGACTCATCTTTTTAAGTGCGTGCAATTAGGTGCAGATCCAAATAACGATCTGGATCTAATGAATTGAAATGTGGTTTCATAATGGGACTGATAGTTGGACTCTACTGCCATTCATTCTTTTGGATTGATTTGTTGTGATTGATTTTTGATCTAGTTAAAATGAACAATGGCTGAAACACGAGTGAAAACAAAGGACCTCACAGAATGCTCTCATCTTTGTAGAGGATGATTTGCTATCAGAGGACAATCCTTCCACGCTGGGTTTGACATCCCGCTCCAAACCTCGTTACATCGCCTCAAACATGCTGTGCCTCAAAATGACACCCGACTGAGTTTCCTGCAGAAATCCAAGTTTAGCCGCTGAACGAACCAGGAGAATGCTCAGTGGGGACGGAGCAGCTGGGACACACGTCAGATTTGCACGTTTGTCCAGTTTTCCTGACAATCCAAGAAGCTCAATGGCTTCTCTTTAACCAATGTCCTCAAATAGATTACACTGCTTCTCTGGAAAATCAGCCGGGTGTGTGTCACAGCGAGGAAGGCTTCCTGCTAACAATATGTTTGAGGATGAGAAAATGTACAAATAGGATACAAGATTTAGATGGTTTCTCCAGAAAGTTCATGTCAGGAATGTTGGCATTTTTATTTATGTACTTTCAACGGTTAAATCTCCTGGTTCAGGCTCCCTCACATTTCAAGTTTTAAAAAGAAAATATATTTAACAACTTTTATTTTATTTTATTTGAAAGTGATGAAGCAGTAGCATGGTAAAATAAATGGAGATAATTAACTAAAAGAAGAAAAAGGGCCTTTTCTAACTCGTTGTGACACGGATCACATCTGTCCTCTACGCTGTCGTCTCGTATTTAACAGTTGGACCAGGAGACATCAGTCTAGAATGAGTTTGACAATTCCTGCCAGAGCTTGTGCGTGTGTTATCTAAAACCCGCACAGCAGCCACATTACGTCACCTCGGCAGCTCATTGTGCTTCACTCAAGTTCCCCCAAACTTTGTTTTTTTCTCCTTTAAACCGACTGTGAGTCAAAGAAGTGCGACGGCCCGTCTCGTCCAGTGCACGTCTGGTATGCAGGGTGGGACCCGCCGATCACTCCCACCATTCAGGAATCTGGGACGTTTCCTTCCATATAAGGACTTTTTGATATCAATCGCGACCTAAGGAAGCGCAGGAGAGGGGCGGAGCCTAGGATCGATTAACGAAGCGCACGAGCAGAGAGTCGGCAGGAGGAGCGAGAGGAGTCAGGCCCGCGCACTTCCCTCGTCGCCGGAAATCAACGTGTTCTTTTATATCGTGGAGGAATAGGTAGATTAGATTCTGTTTTCACGAATCGAATCAAATTATATGTAAATCTAATCTGGTGCAAAGACTGTAACATGCAGAGGAATATACAAATATGTGGAATATATATAAAAGAGAGGGAAAAATATATGGAAATGTGAGGATACAATATGACTTCATTAGCAGGTACAGTTAGCAATATTAGCACATTAGTCTTATAGAGTCCTCAATAGAGACTATATATTGTCAGATCTTGTTGCTGTACAGGTTCATGTGAATTTAGGCTTAATATGGTGTGTTTTTTTACCCGATTTTATATATTTGGGGTAAAAAACACTCACAATAAATATGTCATTATTTACTGACTATACTTGATGTTTTTAAGGTGGAAGCTATTTGTGCGGGGGGGGGGGGGGGGGGGGGGGGCTTTGGGGGCCCTCAGTGTCCAAAATGCCCTTTTGTCAAGGTGTTTTTCTTCTATGTGTGTGAAGACCAGCCCATGGCCCATATCAGAAGAACATGCTGAAAATCATGCTGGTCGATGATGTTTTTAATTATTGTTCCATGTGCCCTTCCAAACACCCTGTTGACTACTCTCTGTTTCTGGGGCTACATGGAGATTCAGACAGGACAAGTTTGACTACAGAATCATAATAGAATCATAATAAACTCTTAACAGTAATACAAATCAATGGCGATTAGTTCAGGGGTAAATACATTTCCTTTTGACCCCTGCCGGCTTGGTTAATTTGTAAACATAATTATACAAAAACTACTGGAAGGAATTACCACAAATATTAATGGTAGGATTCAGTTTGGATCAGTGAAGATCTCTTTGTGGAAATGTTGGTGTGGATCCAGATTTATCTGGCATGATTAGGTGATTTTCAACATTTTATGTAGATTTTTCAGATAATCATGTCTGAGTGTTGATGAGAAACATATTTATAGGGTTGTTATTCATCCCCAAAAATCTGGATTTAGTGGATTTAAATGGGACTCCATTTGGGTGTTGGTATTTTCAGCAAGAAGTAAGAAAAAAAGCTAGAAACCTGGCCTTGGCTATAAGGATTGTTTTAATCGAAGTGGACTGTTGGGCCTTGGCGCTTAATGTAAAATAACTGTAAAAATGAATGTTGACTTTAAAATTACATATTAGTTATCCCTCTTTATAGATAACCCACCCCTGGTAGCTATACCCCCCTATTCGCTGAAAACAAAGTAAAAACAAATAACTTTTATGGGTTTCTAGACTTCTAATTCCCATACCCCTGCCATTTTTTCCAAAGCAAATCCCAACACTTCACCCTGTTGACGTGTTGTGTTGAATATGAATGAGGGCTGTAGACGCCCCTCTCCTATAAGAAGCTGGTGGTGGAGGTGAACTCTCAGCAGTGAACCATCTTGCCTCGTCGGGTCCCGCTCTTCGACAGAAACCGTGGGAGCGCTGTAATTGGCGGCAGTGACAGAGAAAGGAAGTATTTAGTTCTCACCGACGTTTCATTGGAAGAGAAAGTCCAGGAGAGTTTGGAACAGATTTGATCCTCAACTCTCATCGTCAGCTCCGCAGGAAAAAAAAACCTCTCTCAATCCTCTCGACCATGACCACGTTCAACAGAGGTCCTGCCTACGGGCTGTCTGCGGAAGTCAAAAACAAGGTGCGTGTGTTTGTTTGAGTTGTGATTGATCGTAAATTAACTTAAGTCGCAATCGGGGGAGAAAAAAAAACTTCTTCTTCTGCTCACCGTGCTTTTCCCGTGACGCCTGTGTCGCAGTCACCTGGCCTCCATTTTGATGTGAGAGCGCACAGGTTGAAAGGTACAGAGAGGAAAAAGATGTCAACACGGATAAATGAAGCGTTTTTCATTAGTTTCCCGAACTTTTATAATCTCCACGTAACTTTTTTTTGGGACTAGTTGGCAAAGTAAAGTTCCACTTTGAATTTAACATTTAGTTTCACACCTGGACGAGCTGGGTTTTAAATTTTCTAGAAGGCAACTCAAAAAAAGAAGAAAAAAAAAACAGGAGCATGGGCGTTGTCCCTTTTCTTCTTGGCTCAGAAGTGCGTGTGTGCGTGTGTTTCTCCTTGTTTGTTTCCAGCATTTTTTTTGCTCGGCTGCACGTTGTGACCCGCATTAGCAGATAATGGAAGATAATTCGATTCGCATACAAGTGCCCTCCTCTTCATTATAACATCTCCATGGGTTCTTTGCCATCTCTACTAAGTCCAGGAATAGTTCCCTACATTCCCCCTGATCCCAGGGGGTTTTCTCCCCAGACTTCAATGCACACAAACCAAACCATTGTCCACAGTGAACCTGGCTGTGGAGTAATGTGTGTTTCCACCTTGTTTGTTTTGACCTGTCTGCACAGATCCCTGCACACCCGGATCCACTTAAAATACCAGGCCTGATGCTGGAGATTACTATTGCTGGCTGCCAGCTCTGTAACCTTCAGACCTCCATCTAAATAATGAACCGGTTGTCTCTAACCAGGCCGGGGCAATAAAGCAGTATCAGTCATTATGGCAGGGTAATTGTCATCAATAACGATATAACCTTGCTTGGTGAGAAGATGTAACACATTATTAGTCAACCGTATATTTGTAAAAGGTTTGTCAAGCCAACTTTATCTATAAAGCACATTTGAAAACAAGCAGAGTTCACCAAAGTGCTTTACAATAAAACCAGACAATGCAAAAATGCTAGGAAAATGAAATAACATAGAAATGCGACAACGTGTATTAAGAATGACCCAAGAAGAAGATGAGGGTCTTCAGTTTTGTCTTAAATGTGTCGTAGAAAATTTCAACCACCTTCACCCGGGAGCGAAAATCACACTCTAAACTTTAAAAGAAATAATATCGCACTCATTCTGATAATTTAGCATCATTGTCTTGATATGAAACTTTCTATCTTGATATCATTTGTGCCCAGATGGCCACATTTCAAACTTGGCTTTCCAGTTGCAGCTAGGAGATAAATTCTTTAACTCGCACCTTCAGCTGATTTATTATTGTGTTTTTTATTTTTCCATCTGCATTCCTGAGCCGTGCCCTTGTATGGGAGAGAAAGGGTCACCCACCCCCACCCCCCACCCCCACCACCACTTTCCCCAAAAGTCTCCACAGAACAACATGTGCCGGCCGTGAAGAATAACGTGTAGATTTCCTGTGTGTTACCTTGAATGTAGAGGGTGGCTGGGTGGGGGGGGGTTAAAGAGATGTTGAATTGAGTGGTATTTCCGGCCACTGGTGACGTAGCCCCCTCCGTGAAATGCTAGGCATTTGCACTTCTCCTCAAACCCCACCTCCCCACTACTCCTTTTTTTAAAAATCCTACTTAACACTAAAAAATTCTACTTAACACTAATACATGCAGTGAAGACACTGAGCTTAAAGTTGAACAGCTGCAGTATACATCCTTTTTCTAAGTGTCCCCCACCGTCTTGTGTTCATTCAACGGCGCAACACACACACACACACACACACACACACACACACACTCCTGGCCCCCCCCCCCCCCCCCCCCCCCCCCCTCGCTGCTCCGTTCTGCTCTTTGTATCCGAGCACGGCAGAACAAATTCCTGGTGTTCAGCTTGTCTCTGTAAATTTACATCTGTAGACTTCGGCGTAGGGCAATTAAAACAGGCCAATATTGTTTTTTAATAAGGGGATAACCAAACGAAGGAAATGTAATTAGAAGACAGAAATTCCTTCAGACTGCAACCAGCTGTGAGTCGAGTGCGGCCAACTTCTATGGATAGAGTAGGTCAAGCTCTGCGGTGCAGTCTCTCTTTCCCTCCAGGGAACAGAGGGAGATTGTTAGCTGGTGGATAGTTTGCGCGCAGCACGTTTCGACACCTGATCCTAAACAGGAGGAGAAGAAATGTATATCTTACTGACTTTTTTTTTTCTTTTTTTCCCTTCTCATTTCTGCTTTCCAGACTGAGCTGCTGTTTATGTGATCACAATTATCCTCCTAAATGGTGTCTTTCACAGCCAGCGTTGTGTGTTTCTTGCACTTTCTTACACCTAATGTCATTCAATCAAAACAGGGTTCTAAATCACAGTGACACCTTCACTACAGAGTCAATCTTTGTGCCATGTTTAGCCTTGTTAAACTCACCCTCCCTCGCTTTTTTCAGCAATGGCCTTCCTGTGCAGAATTTGTGCAGTTTACCAAACAGGATATCCTTGTTTTCGTGCGTGTGCGTTGGGTCATGTCAGTGTCACCTTTTTGTTTATGTGGGCTGAATAAGAGACAACCCACTGTGTAGACATAGCTCACTATACTGAAACTCCGAGGTGACCATGAAACAGGATTTCTTGCAGTCATAACACACTTCTGAGGACCAGTGTTAATGTTATGTGATATATAATAACCCCCCCTCTTCTATCATTGTTATAGATGCAGCTTTGTTATCAGTGTCTTTATGTAGTTTGTGCGAGTGGGAGGTCAATGTGGGCAGGAAGGAACAACAAATAAGACCATGAAAGTATTAACTGGCTCTCTTTCCCACCAGATCGCACAGAAGTATGACCTTCAGAAAGAAGAGGAGCTGAGGAACTGGATCGAGGAGGTCACCGGCGAAACCATCGGCCCTGACTTCCAGAAAGGCCTGAAGGACGGAATCATTCTGTGCAAGTAAGCAGAGATCATCGATTTGTTGGTTACGCTTTAACACGAGCCCTTTAATCTGTTGGTTTAATATGTACAGTCGTTTAGAGAACTTTAATATTTTCCTCTTTTCTGTCTCAGACTTATCAACACTCTCCAACCAGGCTCAGTGAAAAAGGTCAACCACTCAAAGCTGAACTGGCCTCAGGTGAGTCAGATGATAATAAATGCTTTCTAACCAGATGAAGGTGTGTTTAAATCATGCTCATTGTTTCCTAGCTGACATCAGTTGGTGCTCTTTGGTACTACCGGTTCCCACACCAGTGATTTTAGACAGTTATATGTCATTAACAAATTGCTCCCTGTGCTGTTGTAGTGTTTTACATGTTTTCTACCAGTTAGCATGTCGGCACGCTGAATCACGCTGGCTAATAGTTACACTTGTATGGAAGCAGTGTTTTATTGGAACTGTTTTTTTACGCTGAGGTGTAACCAGTCACTGCAAACACACTCCTATATTTGAGACTACAACAGATGGTTCACAAACAACAACAAAAAAATCCCACGTCTGTCGTTATAAATCCTTTTAAAAATATTATTGCTGATCGTCTTAAAATCTGTGCGGTTTTTTTTTTTTTGCATTTCTTAAGATGGAGAATCTGACGAACTTCGTCAAAGCCATCACTGTGTACCAGCTGAAGCCTCATGACCTCTTCGAGGCCAACGACCTGTTTGAGTGCGGCAACATGACGCAGGTGCAGACGACGCTGCTCGCACTGGCCGGCATGGTGAGTCTTAATAAGAATGCACTGGGAGTGCCTATAGGTGTGTGTGTGGTTTTTCAAAGTCCACATTGACAACTGGCTCCACTTTTTTCTCTTCAAGGCAAAGACCAAGGGCTGCAACTCCCGGACGGACATCGGGGTGAAGTACGCAGACAAGCAGGAGAGGATGTTTGATGAGGAGAAGATGAAGGCTGGACAGTGCGTCATTGGCCTGCAGGTACAAGTTTGTTTGGAGGCTTGTTCATGAACCGAGTCCAGGTTTAGATCTGAAACTCTAATCAAACCAGCAGAAACTGAACGATGTGGACCATTGATCTCCGGTATCACATGACTGAAGTTGATGTTGGTACAGGTTTGATGGTGTTATTCAAGGCTGCAGAAGAGAAAATAATCCAGTGAGACGGAACAAACTTAAACGCAATACTTAAATTGTGAGAAATAGCGTTCCACAGAATCCTTTGCCGGAGCCCGACAGGAGGTGAGGCTCTCGGTATGCTTGGAAGGCTGCGCTCACCACTGCATGTGTCGAAACTATTTCGAAACCAGAGTTTGTCTTGGTCCCATGTCAGGCAGAGCATACTTGTATGTGAGAGCTGGTCATTGTTCTCACAGCTTCTTGAGTCGCTCTGTTTTGTTATTGTTTCTGTCAGTGTCAGTTAGATATGAGGGCTTACTACAGACAGGAGAAGGAGACAGTACGACTCACTGTTTAGAAGGCGAGGACAGGTGACTGTAACTTCAAAAGCATTTGCTTGTCTAAATTCCAGTGATCTTATGCAATATCTTACCACAGTTTTGTGCAAGAGCAGCCAGAGTGACAACGGTAATATTAATTCAGCCATTTTTTTTATAAATAAAAGCCTTTTCCAAAATGGTCTCTAATTTAGATTGGATGGGTCATATGTTTTTAATGCATGTCCTCACGAAAATGTATCTTCTCTGGCACAGGCTAGAAGAATTATTAGTTCTGATACCTGCTGCTGCATCATCAGTCTGTTTGGGGTTAAGTTAATGCATTTAACTAATGCCTTTCTAACCAGCCTGCTAGCTAGGGTTTTGCAACATGGGGAAATGCAAGTTTTACGATATGTGGCTTTAGAATGAAAGTGCTCATGTTGGTTGGAGCGGATATATGCAGGTTTTCTTACAATTTGCCTTTCTTCTCTTTTTCCCTGTTGAGTCATGTTCGACATCACAGAACTGAGAAGCTCTCTTGCATCTTGCATGATACAAAGAAAAGAAATTGCTGTTGCACATTGTTCCCAAGATGTGAAAAACAATAAGTAAACAAACATTCATCCACGCCATTGCCCGGAAGTTCAATGCATGCATTAATCTCGCGCTAAAAAAAGATGCAGTGCCGGTGTCTAGGAAGCCAAAATAAAGAACCTTGGCATCATGTTTCCATCGCTGCTGTTTGGGGCCGAATAAAAATCAGTTTGTTATTTGACTCAAAAGAATGTAGTTGGTTTCTATTCCAATTAAAGCCGAAAGTCAGATGTTTGAGGTATTTTTTTTTTTTATATTTTTTTTTTAAACCAGTTGAAAAGGGGCTTTACAGAATGTGTTCACTTGTATATTTTCACTTTTGTTTTCGTTTGGTCTTGACTTTCACTTCAATAGGAATTAAAATGTCATAGTTAAGTTGTTTTATAGCTGTAGACACTGTTTATGTTAATTGTTAAAATGTATTGCAATGCTTTTTTGTTCTTTTAGATGGGGACCAACAAGTGTGCCAGTCAGGCAGGTATGAATGCATATGGCACCAGGAGGCACTTATACGACCCAAAAGTTCAAATCCAGCCACCAATGGACAACACAACCATCAGTCTGCAAATGGGCACCAACAAGGGAGCGAGCCAGGTACTGATACTCTTCCCCCCCCCCCCCCCTCTCATAAAGTCAGTATTATTGGACTGAGTGGAAACAAGCCCCAGGGAATCACTGTTATTGTCCCCACTGCTGTAAACTTGTATCATGTTTGGTCTTGTAGACAAAGCCGTAAACTCCTGGATTGTCTACTTCAAAACTGAGCTCAGTGATATCTTTGTTGAGAACGTTCTAAAGCTTATACAGGAAAGATAAAAGTGACTTATGACTCCATAAAACCAAAGGGGGAAGAAAAAAAGTTGCAAATTTTCTTCTTGTGTCTTTACAGGCTGGGATGACGGCTCCAGGAACGAGGCGTGCCATTTACGACCAGAAGCTGAACACAGACAAGTGTGACAACAGCACCATGTCCCTACAGATGGGCTACAGCCAGGGAGCCAGCCAGAGCGGACAGAACTTCGGACTGGGCCGGCAGATCTGTGACGTAAAGTACTGTCCTAAACCTGGAGAGGTTGCCAGCGATCAGAACGGGGCAGCGGTCGCCCAACCTTTCGTCCCAGAATTCCAAGACGAGGGTTACCAAGGTTACCAGGAAGAGGAGCAGGTGTACCAAGAGGAAGGGACGGACTACTAGGAGGAAGGAGAGAGCTGAGGAAGGGAAAGTGCGATTGTATAAAGGAGGCGAGTTGTGCAACAGGACCTCGAGGCAGGTGGTTAATTTTTTATATCAACAGGATGCTGCACCTCTTTTGGGTCATATCCTTTGAGTATTGAATGAAATTGTCTTCTTAGCATTTTGGAAGACCAGTGTCACACATATCATGATGAACTGTATTTCTGTGGGGTGTTTTTGTTTTTAAAATGTTTTATTTAAAGTGACCACAGAAGCCAATCTTCTTGGCCGAGCTTGTTTTCTATCCCAGGGATTTTTTATGTGCCAAAGCCCCACCTTCCCTTTTGTTGCTATGGTATTTGTCGACTCATTAGTTACATTAAGGGAGATCTCGGGGGGGTTTTGTTAAGGGCAATATGAAACTAAAAGTGAAATATTATTGATATTTCAAATTTTTTTTCCTCTTAAATCTGTTATCTGATCAAAACACCCATGAATGTGCTAATCTATAAGAACTGTTACATCTGTAAACATCAGCTTATTTGTATAATAATGAAAATGAATATGTATGAGCTACTTCTTCAGTATCTTCTTCATCCCTTCAGTATTGATCATTGACAGTAGTAAACAGTTGTTATGGTTGTCTAGACGGACAAAGGGACCAAAATATTTTTAACCAGTTTTATCATCTTGTATTGTCTCCGTCTCTCACTGAGTTCAATGTTTTCCTTTTTTTAATGGAGGAAATATTTCCTCTGTTTGCATAACCAGTCGGACTGGAGCTGAGCTTGTTTCTTTTGGATGAAGTCGATGCAGTGGGGGAGTAGATCAAATAATACTCCAGTGAAGTTTTGAACATTCCAAGCAAGGATGTTTAAAATCATTCTTGAATATTGGTTGATATGCAAACCAATCATGATTTATATTTGATCATTAAGATTGTGATTTTTTTTTTTAAATGGGGGGGCTTTTCTTTTGGGGGCGACCTTGACTCTGAGTAACATTTTGTATTGGACTTTTATGCCCGTGGAACAAGACCATGTTTGAATTGAGAACAATGTTGAATGTGAATACAGTGTAATAAAATGTGTATTCATTATCTGGTGTCAGTTTGATTTGTAAAGAAAATATTAAGGACTGTGATGAATTTCTGTGTCTATGGTGATTTAGTTCATTATGGAAGAAAATTAAGTTTCATGATGAATCCTAAAAAGACAGGAAGGGTAATGAAAATTGCTGTGGCCAGTTCTGAGGCTGCACTATGGAAATAATACTGCACACAGCTGTATAATACTGCAGGTGGGAATCATGAAACAGACAAGTGTTCTCTCACATGAAACACATTTGGTATCTAGCGATGCAGATAGTTACTTGCACGAAGGTTATGTTTTCATTGCTGTCTGTCAGCAAGATCCTGCTCAAACTACTGAACCGAGTGCTCTCAGCAAATGACCTTACGGTAATTCTCCAGAAAAGTGGCCTCTGTGACTGAATTATGTTTGACATTAGCTAGTGTGACCCAGAGGTTAGAGAAACAGGAGTTTGTGTGTGTGTGTGCGTGTGTGTTTTCAGCACTTATGGATGGATTAAACGACGTAGTCAAATTTCCTGTGTTTAAAACATACTTGAACAAAAAAGTATTCTTACTACTGAGGCATCAGTGATCACAAGATAAATCGAATGGGTTGTGAGATGAATAAGAGGGAAAAGTCAATCTTTTATTTTGACTTTTTGTGATACATTTGAGAGTTTTACCTCTTTGGGACTCAAACAGTCATTGATATGAAACCATGTGAGAACTTTAGAGAGAGCTGATGGTGCTTCGGTGGAGCCACTTTAACGCTGCACTGTGAGGGGATTACAGATTGCTCTTTAACACTGTTTTTAAATTTTTTTTATTATATAATCCTCTCAAATATATTGATGTTAATAAAAAAACTAAAAAACAATTGTAAATATGGGGGAGTAAAAACAAATACCCTCCCCACCACCACTACTACCTAAAATGTCTTGGATTAACTAGCATCAAACTGAAATACTTAAATGAGTAATAAGTATAGTACTTACTATAGTAAATGAATCAGAATCAGAATTCTTTTTATTGCCAAGTATATTTACATATACAGGAAATTGCCTTGGTGTGGTTGGTGCCTTTGGACATAACAACAAATCGGACATAAAACAACAATATATACAGAAAAAACAATAGGCACGTGCGGTGCTAAGGTGCAGTGATTGGTTCCGGATAGTGCCAACAATATATAAGTTATAAGTTATGTGTGGGGGGGGGGGGGCAGAGTCAGTGTGATGCAGGGGGCTTGTTTGTGAGCCCCACTGCCATGGGGAAAAAACTGTTCAGGTGGCGCAAGGTTTTGGTCTTGATGGCCCGGAACCTTTTTCCAGATGGGAGTCTCTGGAATAGGTGGTGGCCGGGATGGGAAGGATCAGCAATGATCTTGCCTGCTCTCTTCCTGGTCCTGGAGTGGAACAGGTGTAGGAGAGCCGGCAGGTCACAGCCGATGACCTTCTCAGCTGACCGAATGATCCGCTGCAGTCTGCCCTTGTCCTTGGCAGTGGAGGCAGCGAACCAGACGGTGATTGATGCAGTGAGGATGGACTCAATGATGGCCGTGTAGAACTCGACCATCACTTTCTGCGGCATGTTGAATTTCTTCAGTTGCCGCAGGAAGAACATCCTCTGCTGGGCCTTCTTGGTGATGGTGGTGATGTTCTCAGCCCACCTCAGGTCCTGTGCAATTGCAGTTGTACTTTCCACTTTAGGGCCTTTTTTAGTTTAGTCTAGTTTATTTCTGACCTGCCCCTTTCATATAAATAACATAAATACAGATGACCAGCACTTTTTTTTAAATTGTATTTCTTTCTCACAAATGAATTATTCATGAATCCATAGCCACCAACATCACATAAATAACTGTACACACTTTCATTCCTTTTTCTTTCTTAATTGTCTTAACTTGAATAACATTAGACATGAACAATGTGTCTCTAGTTTCCCTCCTGAAGATCAGAAGTGAGGCTCAAGAGTCACTTACAGAAACCAAAGTGAAACCCGGACACGTCGGTAGAAACCTGACACTTCTCAGAAACTGCAGTTATTTTGATGTCACAGCGCCACCTGCTGGGTCACTGAGGGAGCTGACGCCGGCAGACGCCACCGGATGTTGTGTCTTAAAATCCCGCGATATCAGACCGGGCGGGATTTCAGGCCGTTCTTTCCCCCCGGAACTTCAAGCAAGATGGTAGGTGTTTTAGCGATCGTGACGCTTATTGAATATAATCTACATTCATCCGAGCTGTATAGTGGATAGATAAGATGTCTGACTGTGCCTCCAGACAGTTACAAACCCACACTGACTGTTTAGTAGAAAATCGCGGCCCAAAAATGTCAGATCAACATGTTTGTAGGCTCCGTGTTAGCCTGAGCTGTGGCTAAGCTAACCCGGTGGCCCTACGTAGTCCGAGCTAATGGATCAAACCGAGCCGTGTGTATAATGTTCCTCTGAGTTAAAACGCCACCACACAACATGTGATTATTGTCACAGTGCGGCCACGAGCTGAGTGTTAGCCCCGTGATGTGTGAATGCTAACTGTGGAAGCTACTTTCTGACCGGGAGCCATGTCTGTCTTTTCCAGGCGGACACCGAGATCAAGAAGAAGCGTACCTTCAGGAAGTTCACCTTCCGAGGTGTGGACCTGGACCAGCTGCTGGACATGTCCTAGTGAGTGACACACTGCTGCTGCTGATCTGTGGTCAGCGGCAGCTACAGAGCCACAATCGCACTGGTTAAATAAAGTCGATTCTGCTGATCAGTAGTAATGAGAAGCTGAAGTTTGTTTCGGTCACTTATTAAACTCGGATCCAGGTGAAATGTTTTTTCCAGAAATTACTTTGTCCTTTTTTTATTTGTCAGACCTGTAACTCAGGTCTTGCATCGTGATAAACTCGTGACTGTATATAACTGCAGCAGATGAAACTTTACTTATTCTCCACAACCGTTAACTTGTAATCCACCTTTGATTGCCATGGATTTTCATCTTGTGTATTTCAGAGCAGATCAATCCAAATGTTTGCTGAGGCTCACTAGAGACCTCGCCTGGGCTGTGTCTGAAATCACGCACTAATCACTGTATAGGGAGTTTGCCCCTTTTGTGGTTGTGTCTGAGTGTTAGATGAAGTTTTTTAAACCCTGTATAGTGCACTCATTGTTTCCCATCATGCATTTTACTTGCGGTTGAGAGGAGCGAGGGGAACAGCCTGACCTGTCGCGTAAATGGAAGCAGCACAAACTGCGGAAATCAAGTTTATTTCTACATTTAATATTTTTTATTAATAGCCGTTAGGGTTAATTTTCCACTGGCCGACGTTTTTGTTGTACGTCATAATCCTGCGACAATGCCAGCGCAGAGACAACAGTAGTGACAGTGTTTTTTCTTTCACAGGTGAGCTCACTATAGTTCTCTATAGTAGTCACTGTATAGTGAAGTAGAGAATAGTGAGGGGGTTGGCGATTTCAGACACAACCCTAGTATTTACAGAAATTGGCACATGTTTGCTGATACAGGATTTTGCTGTCAATCCCCAAACCATACTGTAGCTGTCTCTCAATTCAGGGGCAGCTTCCTTTTGGAGGCTGCGTTTGAAGACTGATTGCACCACAGCGGCCTGACTAGTCTGTCCCTTTTCAAAGGCTTGTTTAAACATGGCCCACGTATGCTTCTTCTCTCGACAAGTGGATTGTTGTGCCAACCCATCCGATAATTCATTGTACACCGGTGACCGCTAACAAGCTAGTTATCTGGGTGGCTGAGGGGCAGTGGCTTAAAATTGCTAATACAATAAAATAAGAGCAGGACGAGCTGATGACACAAATGAGAAATCCTCTGTAGACCAGACTATCGACCCGGCCCACTTCTTCCTGGCCAGATTTTATTCTCCAAAGGAGACGGACCCTGAATTTAGAGACGACCTGTGTCTGTATCTTACAAGTGATTTAAACTTTGTTACAGGCGTTTGGGTGTAATTGTCATCACTGTCTTCTCATCCTCTAGTGAGCAGCTGATGCAGCTGTACTGCGCTCGCCAGAGGAGGAGGCTTAACCGCGGCCTGCGCCGTAAGCAGCAGTCCCTCTTGAAGCGCCTGCGCAAGGCCAAGAAGGAGGCTCCCCCCATGGAGAAACCCGAGGTGGTGAAGACCCATCTGAGGGACATGGTCATCCTGCCTGAGATGGTCGGATCAATGGTTGGCGTGTACAACGGCAAAACTTTCAACCAGGTTGAAATCAAGGTGAGGTTGTCTTGGTTAGCCGCGAGAGCAAGTGTGTAACCTGGGACTCTTATGAATCAACAAATCTTTTGTGTTTTTTAAGAAGACGAGTCATACATTTACATTAGAGTTAAACATCTGTCTGTACAGAGAAACAGGTCAGGATAAATTAGTCTAAAGCCCAATTCATGCTTCTGCGTCGAATCTAAGGCGTAGCTCCCATGTAGCCTGCTCCGTACCCTGACGTGCACCTCCTCCCCAAAATGTAACTACACGAGGCGACGCAGACCGCAAGAGCTGTGATTGGTCCGCTTGGTAGCATCGCATTTTGTTACAGACATGTCCTCAGTCTTTCTCTTCTTCATTGCAGTTCTTTAAGAAAATGTAATTGCTCTTCAACATCTACCAGCTCCGACATAACTCCATTGTTAAGTAAACAAGACGACAGATAATTTTTATATAAGAGGACCGGGAACTGGAAGAAACTCGACACAGTAGCAAAGAAACTTGTTTTGGCTCCATGCAGTGTAGAGCGAGAGCGACGCGCACACACCTATGCACGTCTGAACGCTCCCAACGGCGTAGGCCCTGTTCATATGACGTTGCTTCGGTGCAGACAATGAATCGGCCTCAAGCTACAATAATTTTCAAGACCTTAATAGTGCCTGTTTAGTTTTCTCTCTGACCAGGGTCTTTACAGGAATCCAGTCGGTGTTCTCTTTCTTCTCAGAGCTCCAACAGGCACATTTAAAATTACATTAGTGACATTTTAGAACCATGGCTCAGTGGAGGCTGCATATGAGGAGGCATGTAAATCTCATTCCAGACAAATGAGCCAGTAACGGCTGCTATCAACTATAGAGCTGGGGAAAAAACCTGAAATGAAATTACTCAAATTGATACAGATGTTATGTTATATTTGGCAAATTAAGTGACTCCTCTTGGTCCTTGTGTTCAGTGTGAATTATCTTACAAAGTTTCTCACTCATACCATCTTAAGTTCTGAGCCATCCATTTCTCTGAAATGTCTCGGCCTGAAAAAAAGTCAAATCTCAGAGCTGCAGTATTCCACACTCAACACCATGTTATTGAAAAGTGACGACAACAGTTATGTATTTAATGAATGCAGAGCTGTTAAGAACCATTGCCTATAGGAACATGCAGGCTAACGCATCTCATCCTGACTTCTAGTTTTAGATGCACACAGTTTCAATCCTGCCTAAATTACACAGATTCAGTGAAACTTGTAATTGACAGTCTATTATCAGCAGCTATTAAATCACAACATGCTGTTTTATACATCGAGTGTGATGTTTATTTGTATCACAGGATTTATTTAAATGAGGTTTTTATTTGTCTGCCAATCCTGATTTTCTTCTTTCTTCCCCCTCCACAGCCTGAGATGTGCGGCCACTACTTGGGCGAGTTCTCCATCACTTACAAGCCAGTCAAGCACGGTCGCCCCGGTATCGGAGCCACACACTCTTCTCGTTTCATCCCTCTGAAGTAGAATGGCTGTATTTGTATAAATAAAGGAAACTGGGTGCTCCACACAACTTGTCTGCTTCGCTTTCTTTTGCACAATGTTTCAAAATGAAAATTCAAGGTCTTTTTTTTCGATTTTCAGTGTTGAGGCTGTTAAGGCGTCGGTGGGTGGTTTAATATAAACAGAATACACAATGAGTGGAGCTTTGTAAGGTTAAGGTATACTGGAGAACTTGTACTACACCTGTACATCCAGTAAATCTCACTGGGAAACAACAAAGACTGACATTTTGTTTCAAATAATATCTTAAAATCCAACTATACAGATGTATCCATAGGGTTTAATGCTTTGGCTTGCTCAAGAAATAATTCAAATCCATGGTGTGTTTGGGGAATATCCAGGTATCACAGACTGATTATGCGTTCAGTGGTTAATCTGGGATATTAGAGATTTCTAAGAAGGCTTCACAGATGTGCGTGTACTCTAAACGATGCATGTAAAGTGGCTGGGGGCAGAAGTAATGAAATACAGGAGCCGATCAGGTCAGTGGTCTTGAAGCGTCGTGCCACAGGCGGCGCAGCACTGACCGTCACTGACGCCTCATCAGAGCGGCGGTGCAGCCCTGAAAACGTCCCGGAGTGTTCCGTGACCACATCCAAGGTTCCTCCCTCCGCTCTGAACGCCAGCTACATTTTGTGCGGCCGCTGAGGGCCATGGATTCAACCTTTAGCAGCTGTAAAATCTGTTTACTGACACCAAGCTAATACAGCCTGCGCACCGGTTCAAGAAACAGCGGCCAGGTCGGTAAGTGTTCTCTTAAATTTTGGTTTATGTCACGGGGACGGTCTCGTGAGCGTCTGTGTTTTATTCCCCATCAGAAAACCAGAAACCGCTAGCTAGCGGCCGTGTAGCATTACCTAGCTAGGTTAGCGAGCTAGCTTCAGAGCGAAAATGACAGAAGAGAGCTGTCATGTCAAAATGTAGCCAAGCTAGATTTAATAGACGCACACTTTAACAACTGTCATCTTCTTACAACCCACGCCTTCTTTGTCCACTGTCAAATGTAACATTGGTGCCGTTAGCATTGTTTACACCAACGGATTTGCCGGTGTTTTCCTCCGGTGGGACTGAATAGTTGACATCGGAGAACAAAGCTCTGTTGCAGGCTAGCTAACTGTGAACATTAACGGTATCTGTGGTTTAAACTTCACCGGACTTGTCGTCCCCCCCCCCCGAAGAAAGGCTGCTCGAGGCTCTCAAATGAGCAGCTGAAGCAAACGGGGCCTTTTCCTCGTATAACGTTACAAGTTGCTGTTGCAAATATTTCCATTTTTACACATTTTACATGACAACACAGAGACCAATGTGAGTTTAATATAAATATTTAGCATTCTTTTCTTTTATACTTCCTCTAGAACACGCAGATTTGAAGTACGATCTAGATTTGGGAGATCTCCATTCATAAATACTCTTCCATCAGTCCACGCCTTGTACACAGGTCCGCTCAACTACTGTGTTTCATGGGTTGTGTTTGTTGTCAGATCAGTGTTTGTCATACACAGATTTAAGTATCACACACCTTCCCAACACCAACATCAGGAACCAACTGCAGTTGTTTACAGCATATATATATTTCCCCCCACTGCTGTTGACATCACACTGATCCCTCAGCCATCATGGATTAGAGAGGAAGGCATGCGGGGTATTCCCTAAACCCTGGACCTCACCTGCTGCTCAGCTGTAAATATCAGTCGTTTCACACGAGGGATTAACCCGGGACTATGACTCTTTACTGGCTCCCTGGTCTGTCGCTCCCTGGTCTGTCGCTCCCTGTTCCTTTGAGGTGGTGCTTTGTGAAGGATTTCTGATTGTCCTCCTCCTCGTTTCGCTCATTGTGTTGTAGTTTTGAGGACTGGTTTCAAACAAACCAAAAAGTAAAACATCAAGAAGCCTGGTGCATTCAGAAGTATGCTCTTTCCAAGCTGTCTCAATAATGAATTGCTGTCCACCTATTGTTACTGTGGTTAACTATTTGTTAAGATAAGATAATCCTTTATTCATTCCAGAAAAGAGCACAGTCAAAAATAGACATCAGTAAAAGTAATAATAAGTTAACATGCAACGTAATCGCGAGGAAACATAAAAGTGTAAGTAGGATGGAAATAATATACCGTGTAAACAGAATATATGCAGTGTAATAGAATTGCATTGCAGTTTATTGTTCATATTGTTCTGGGAGCAGAGCTGGTTGTATTTTTGCTTGTTTATTTTCTCTTTGGAAAATGTGAATGATTTTAGCTCTGTTCTTTGTTCATAGGTTACAGAAACAGAGTGAGGCACGTTGACCGGTGAATGCATAGAGTCAAGAGGGTCAAACTTGTTGACAATAAAGAGGGTATCTGGAAAAGGTACCGTACGACACCTTGGGTCCATGTTACATGTGTTGACCAATTCTATTAAAGGAATGCATGGATGCAGGAGTGTGTGGGTGTCTGCACCTCTTACCAGTTGTTTCTAATGTCAACATCCAGCTGTGTGACTGTGAGCATGATGGCTGTGGACGGCCTTTCGGACAGTACGGAGGTGGTGGAGATGGAGGACGTGCCATCTCAGTTCTTCGTGGAGAAACACTCTTGGGAGGGCCTTCGTGACATTATCCACTGTAGCAGGAAGTACTCGGGCATAATCGCAAACAAGGCCCCCCATGACTTCCAGTTTGTGCAGAAGAAGGATGAGAATGGACCTCACTCCCACCGGTTGTACTACCTTGGTAAGCTGATGGACAATACTGCATAAAATCCTCCCTATCTACTGTTTCTTTGTTCTCCTTTAACTTGACCGTAGTCACGTTTTTCTGCTCTAGTCAGCACAATATGATTTCCTCATGACATTAAAACAACCACTGTGTTAAATTCCTCCTCCTTCAGTTCACACAAGCATTTTTTGATCTGTTGTCTGAGCTGCTTTTCTATGTACTTACAAGGAATGCCTTATGGGAGCAGAGAGAATTCGTTACTCTACTCTGAAATCCCCAAGAAGATCCGTAAGGAGGCCCTCTTAGTGTTGTCCTGGAAACAGATGCTGGATCACTTCCAGGTGAATTCCTCCACTCTTCCTGTTTGTAACAAATGGCACAGGGTGATGTGTCTGAGAAATGGGCGAGATAAGCGCTTCATGTTTTTGAGTAACTGAAATATGTTTTGAAGCTCAAAAGATTAAGCGACCATGGTAGAAACTATGAGAAGAATGCATGCACTGTACAACCATTACACAGTAGTTTGATCTGGAAGGATGGGTCGGTTGAATGTCCTTTTTCAACTATAGTTAACAGTACATTCCTGTCTATATAAGCACTTTAAAACACATGTACCTTGTAAAAAAAGTAATAGTAATATTTTATATCTTCTTCTTCTCTCATGTCGGACATTTAAGGCTACACCTCACCAGGGGGCCTACTCTCGAGAGGAGGAGTTGCTGAGAGAGCGTAAACGTTTGGGAGCATTTGGTATAACCTCCTATGACTACCATGCTCAGACGGGCCTGTTCCTCTTCCAGGCCAGCAATAGCCTCTTCTACTGTCAGGATGGAGGCAACAATGGCTTCATTGTGAGTACACTGATGATTTTTGTTATTCCCTCAGTTTGTGAACCCCTAGATTCTCAGGACAGATTTAATTCAGAGTAAGGTAAAGGTCTGCAAGCTCAGACCTCCACAGTGCACAAATGTGGTGGCACAGGTAGACAGGATACACCTTAGATAGTTTATAGCCTCTTTCCCATGGTTCTGTATTACAGCAAACAAAGCAATAATTTTAAATCATCTTACACATTATACAATTGTACAAGGGATATTCAACATCTCGTCCTATATTGTCAATGACTGTACTCTGTGTACCTTTTCATGTCAGTGAATCAGTCTCCATTAAGGATGCTTTCTTCACCTATATCTTTGGATCCAATGTCCCACTTCTGTTTCCCCCATGACTAAGATTGTGTCTTTTGGGTTTAGCAGTCTGCTTCTTTGAAGCCTGTGGAGATCAAGACCCAGTGCTCAGGGACACGTATGGACCCCAAGGTCTGCCCCGGAGACCCCGACTTCATAGCCTTCATCAACAACAACGACCTGTGGATAGCCAACATTAAGACGGGCGAGGAGAGGAGGCTCACTTTCTGCCACAAAGGTCTGAGTCCACCGGCTTTTATTTGAGTTATTTAAAAAGGCAATGAAATGCTATGTGTTGATCAGCTTTGCTTGCTCTGAATTTAAAACCTTCTTTAATTCACTGAAGTGCATTCAGTTGCAGAACAACTTGTTTAATTTGCTAGTTGACGATTTCATTTTAAATTACAATGCAATAAATAGATATGTCACATATTTTAATATCAAGGTGTAATTGCATAGTATTATATAATTTATACCATTTACCATCATACCAGTAAATTCACATGGATGTGAACTTCCTTTGTCCTAACATATTTAATATCTTTTAGGTGTTGATAATGTGAAGGAGGACCCAAAGTCTGCAGGTGTAGCAACATTTGTCATCCAGGAAGAGTTTGACCGTTTCACTGGCTACTGGTGGAGTCCCTCAGCAGTCGAAGGTCAGAACTTGGAATCTTAAGCCGTTTCAGACAGAAAATGTCAGGAAAGTTGAGTCCGGACATTTTCCTGCACTTACCATTCAAATATGAAGATCGCAGCGTCAACCCATATCAACAAATGCTCTTGAATCTCGGTGTCTTTCTTCAAATATCTTATCCTGAAATACTTGCATTCCTCCAGTTTTGTGTCTCCTGTGTGTTTAGAAAAGTCATCAACGTGCCCACTCGCTTGAATTGGCAGAACTTCTTTTTGAAAATGTTGAGAGGAACTGACTCAGACATTTCCGTTCTCACACACAGCCCCCTCTGGAAAATTTTAGGAAGATGTCTGAAGTTCAGTGCGTGACTAAAAGCAGTTTCAGATACTCCAGTTTTTCCTGTTTTCAAATACAAATGACAAATTGACAGCCAATGCTCTTATATATTAATAGTTCTGTGGCTGTTGGTACACTGTTTCCTGTATAAACTTAAATTGATAATTTTTTCTCCCCTCTCAGACCCTAATGGAGGTAAAACAGTGTATCTTCTGTATGAAGAGGTGGATGAGACGGAAGTAGAGATTATTCATGTTCCATCTCCAGCTCTGGAGGAGCGGAAAGCAGACGCGTACAGATATCCTCGCACAGGTCAGTGGAGCCATGTACACTTGTGCCTCGGAGCCGTGAATATTGTTTATTGACTATTTCTATCATTTTCTGTTTTTCTTTATTTACAGGTAGCAAAAATCCCCAGGCTACACTTAAACTGGCAGAGATCAAGACAGACCATCAAGGAAGAGTGAGTCTTTTATTAACAATCTTTTTATCGTCAACATGATAATCAGACGTTCCTAATGTGCGTGTGTGGTTGTACTTACAGATTGTGAGCACACAAGATAAAGAACTGGCCGTCCCCTTCGCCTCCTTGTTTCCTGGGACAGAATACATCGCCAGAGTGGGATGGACGAGTGACGGCAAATAGTGAGTGTCCCACTCAGAACTGAGATACTGTCATTCTCGACGTGAATCATGAGAAGCTATACAACCTGATATTAGGACATTTGATGCTTTGACATGAACAGGGACACCTATAGATTATATTCTCTTTGGCAACTTTTATGTTATTGGTTTGTATTTATCCTTTTTAATGTTTCAATAATCAATTATTCTTAAAGTAAAAAGCAATCACTTGACTTTGTTTCCTCTTCCACTCAGTGGCCTGGCGGTGCTTCTGGACCGCAGTCAGAGGAAACTACAGCTGGTCCTGCTGCCTCCTGCCCTCTTCATCCCTGTCACAGATGACCCAGCTCAGAGGCAGGAGAGTCGGGATGCAATGCCCAGTGACACACAGCCATACATAATCTATGAAGAGACCACCGATGTCTGGATTAATGTAGGTCTCCTCACATTCCACATGAACACTTCTACGTTACTTGTCTGTTCTGTTTCTACTCAACTGTTTGTTTTTATTGTTAGTGTTTTTTTCTGCTGTAAGTGTAACTGGTTCTTCCCCCCCCCCCCCCCCCCCCGCCACGGTCATGATATATACTACCCCTTTGTTCAAACGACAGAAGATGAGTTCACTTTTATTTGGGTCAATGAGTCTAAAACGGGTTTCAGCCACCTGTATAAAATCACATCTCTGTTACAACCGGGCTGCAACCTCTGGACAGAGGACTACCAACACTTAGAGGGTAAGAGACGAGGAGATGCTCTCGCGTTTATTTGACTTGATGTCTGTCAAACAATCATGTGAATGTCTGTTTTATCTCATCTGAACTCAGCTGTCAGGGTTTATGTCAAGGAGCATGTTGATTCCATTGTCTGTTGGTTTTTCAGGAGACTTCAAATGTGCAATCAAGGAGGAGATGACATTGACCAGTGGAGAATGGGAAGTCCTGGCAAGGCATGGTTCCAAGGTCAGATTAAATCACTCTGTTGGATAAAATTGTCATACACAGGTGTGACATATATTTGCCTCTGTATTCCATCACTTTGTTTTTTTAGATAAAATGGTGTCCGTGAAATTAAAAGTCTGACAGTACGTCAGACGAAGGGCTTGACCTTCAGTGTCTAAGGTCTGCAACTGATCGACATCTGCTGACTCTCAGAATATTTTCCTTGAGGACGTTTTGTCAGGCTTCTCCTGCAGCGACCTTCTCTCTCTGCTGGTTTTCTGCTTTGTCCTAAAATTGGGGAACTAAGGGGGAAAAAATCAAGAATATATGGTTGTGTTCTTTCACAAGGGTTCAGCATTACAACATAATACAGAATTGGAGAAGTCAGTCGATATGAAGATGTTTTGTTGGCTCCTCTAAAGTTTTCCATAATTTGTTCTATGTTCTCTCTGTTTGTAGATCTGGGTGAACGAGGCGACAAAGTTGGTTTACTTCCAGGGAACTAGAGACACTCCTCTGGAGCACCACCTCTACGTGGTCAGCTATGACTCTCCGGGAGACGTAGTCAGACTAACCAAGCCTGGCTTCTCTCATAGCTGCTCTGTTAGTAAGGTAAAAAAAACAATTATATGTTTACCTTTGGTGCAAAACATTTTCAGTTTCAGTCCTATGTTGAACAGTTTTTCTTTTTGCTTTCGGGCAAAAATACGTCAAATAAGCAGTGATGTATTTAAATGTATTTTTCCTAGTTTAATATAGTTGAGTAGAATTTAATAAGAAAGCAGATAGAAAATAATGAAAGCTGTGAAAGCCTGGGATTGGTTGGATACACTGTACTACTTGGGATTAATGCAGTGCGGCTGTCAGCAGTGATCTACACTGACTGTAGCTCATGTTGGAACAAAGACACAGATCCTTGCAATATGTGGCGAAGCATTGTAATTGCATCCCGTCTTCTCGTAGCGTTTCACTTCCTTCATTGTCCTTGTTCATAGTTACATTTGGTCCAGATTGTTGTACACTTACGATTCTTTGCACCTCTCTCCACCCTGTCACTCTGCAGAACTTCGACTTTTTTGTCAGCCACTACAGTAACGTGAGTACGCCCCCATGTGTTCACGTCTACAAACTGACCGGTTCAGAAGGTGACCCACTACACATGGCACCTGAGTTCTGGGCCAGCATGATGGAATCACCAGGTAAGCAGGATGTGATGTAAACGACCACTTTACTGTGGGTTTTTTCCGAACAGAAATAAATTGCCTTTTCTATAGAGAGACACAGATGGTGTCAAACACCAACTCCTCTATGTAGACAAGGAGCGACTGGTTCCAACAACAAAATGGTTGTTAAAAACTTTGCAGTCTTTTTTGCACTAAATAGCGAATCATGCAAAAGTCTCTCAAATACCAGATCTTGGTTCAATGTGTCTGAGCATCTGATTGTCCTACATCCCAGATATTTAAAATAATACCGGCTGCACTGGAAAGTAAATGTTTATACATGTTGTTAATAGCTTTTTAGTAAAATTGTAGAGCAATAGCTTTTTTAAATGTTCAGGTTTTTTCAGTTCTGTTACGGAGGTTAGGTTTTCATCTGCTTGTCAGTTAGTTCGCAGGATTATGCACAAACTAATGGACAGATTACACTGGTCAAGGAAGAACCCATTCAATTTTGGTGCAGATCTGGTGTGAAGGTTGGCCACCTATCTGAGGCTTTACTTCTGGAAGCATCAATAGAGCAGAGTCTGTAGGGGAAAGTTGAGGCCTGGATTTGATTAGATCAAGGACAGAGAATTTGAACCACAATGCCCTCGTCCAGACAATTCTGACTGTGATCAGATAATGTGCTGCTCACACGTATGTCATCACGAGCACTTTGTGTCAGAGTTGATTGTTTATGATGGATCAAAAATAACAGGAGTGAGAAGACAATCCTTTACTGTGTTGTTTTCGAACTTTGTCCGAAGTGAAAGGGTCACAGGCATGAAACACCTTAAGTTTGAAGTAGACGAATGGTACAGAAGAGTTAAACTGAAGTACCAGGAAGTAAAACATTTCCAAAATTAAAATGTTTGCTGAAAAGAAAAAAGGATCTTGTACATTGAGTGTCACAAGATGATGTATTGCCGTATCGGCTTTCAGATGAAAATGTATCACAATCTAATATCAAATCAAATTTTTGTGTGGTTCGTAATCTTTACTGTTTATAACTAAAACTGTTAAGACACTTACCTCAATTCTCTTTGCTTGGAGCATATAATCACGTGCTATATTTATAGTTTAGTCCAAAGTATCTACAATAGGAGTTGACCTAACGTTTTGCTAACTTAATGTCCTCATCTGTTAATATGTCTTCCAGGTTGCCCGGGAGATTACAATCCACCTGAGATTTTTGACTTCCCAGGAAAGTCTGGTTTCCAACTTTATGGGATGGTATACAAGCCTCATAACTTGCTGCCCGGCAGGAAACACCCGACTGTTCTCTTTGTGTATGGAGGCCCACAGGTACATATCTAAATCCTCTCTCTTCTGGCCTGAGTGTGTGATCTGATCAGACAACATTATGACACAAGAGGCATGGCTCATATATTTTAAACACTATTTACTAAATATCACTAAAACCTGTATGACTGTTTAAAGGGGAAAAAAAACGTGTGTGTTTTCAGGTGCAGCTGGTGAACAACTCCTTCAAGGGGATGAAATACCTCCGTCTGAACACGCTCGCCTCTCTGGGCTACGCTGTGGTCGTCATTGATGGGAGAGGTTCCTGTCAGAGGGGCCTTGAATTTGAAGGAGCACTGAAAAACAAAATGGTAACGTGAGGGTCAGATAATTCAAGAAATGAATTGTCAGTAAACCGACATGAAGGTTTAATAACACAATTTTGACCTCTGTCTCTCCAGGGTCAGGTGGAGATCGAGGACCAGGTGGAGGGGTTGCAGTACGTGGCAGAGAAGTTTAACTTTGTGGACTTGAGCCGCGTCGCTATCCACGGCTGGTCGTACGGCGGGTTCCTGTCACTCATGGGCCTCATCCAACGACCCAATGTCTTCAAGGTTAGGAGCCTCCTTTCATCGTTAAACGTTTCCATCAGTGAGCGTGCTCTGCTGCCTCCTTTATGCAGAAACAGAGTTTACAACAGTTTGTATCAACAAGTAATGCACTTAAAATAAACTGAGAATGACTTTAGTGCTTAACTTGTTAGTATGAATTGTAAGAGCTGAACTGGAGGTGCAGTTGCCACTTACATCCACATGGTGTCTGTGTTGGACAATGTTACAGTGTGCTACTAAAAGCATTAATTCTGCAAGGATATCTGTGGATACATCCCCAATACGATAGACGTATGAATATATTTTGCTAAAATGTTTTTGCAACTCATCATCATACATACTTCAATGTAACATTCACCTACAATATAAACACTAAATCTAAATTGCTACCTTCCTCCTGCACCATGAAATGACACTTTTCTATACATTTCAATCTAACTACGTTGTGTTTGTCACCAGCTGGCCATCGCAGGCGCCCCCGTGACTGTGTGGATGGCCTACGACACTGGCTACACAGAGCGCTACATGGATGTGCCTGAGAACAACCAGCAGGGCTATGAGGAAGGATCTGTAGCCTTGCATGTGGACAAGCTGCCCAGCGAGTCAGTACACACACCTTTTAATGAGTTTGTTTGCCTGTTAGCGTGTGTTTTTAACTGCATAGATTTTTGTACACTTCGCTCCTAAAGTTGTGCTTCAAATTCTTGGAAAGTCAGTCTGACTTGTTCACCAAGTTCATTCTGTTTTAAACGTAGTGAAGCCAACAAACAACAAACTAAAAGGTGACTCATGTGCTTTGAACCTCTTGAATGTGGTACACAACAGGTACAGATGTCCTGCAGCGGTTGATAAATTGTGCAAGGAATTCAATGTTTGAGTTGTCAGGCCAAAGCAAGCCTCGGTTTTTAGGGATCAAGGAGACCCTGAGGGCCTGACAAACGGCATGTTGGAGCAATACTCCTGGACGCTAAATTCAAACTCCAGAGCTGCAGCTGCAATATTTCAAGATTTCTATACATTTCTTTGGATTTGTGACAATTTTCCTTCACAACGGAATGTGGAGTCTTACTCTTCACTCTCAAACTGCATATCCTTTATCTTTGTGTTGTATGAAAGCCCATCATTTTGTTGTGTATCTTTTTGTAACAGCGTAATCCTTTGTCATTACAGGCCTAATCGTTTGCTGATTCTTCACGGATTTTTAGACGAGAATGTGCACTTTTTCCACACCAATTTCTTAGTGTCACAGATAATCCGTGCTGGGAAGCCCTACCAGCTTCAGGTGAGCACCACAAACCTTATTCCACTCACTAATACTCACTAACAGAAATAATTATTGTAGGTTGATGCAATTAACGTAACTCTTCCACATGAGAAGCATTCCAGAAGCACTCAGCAGTAAATGTTTTTGATTTATTGGCTTAGACCATTGTAATGTTTAAAGGGATAGTTCAGAAATGAAAATTCACTCATTATGTACTCACCACTATGCCGATGGAGGGGTGGGTGAAGTGTTTGAGTCCAAAAAACACTTCTGGAGTCTCAGGGGAAAACCTTGTTTGAGCAGAATCCAATACAATTGAAGTCAATGGTGAGTCCTTCTTCAGACGTAATAAAACAGAAAAAACACAACACGCCTCCATACTGCTCATGTGGTGTCATCCAAGTGTCCTGAAGCCCCAACAACAGCCAGAAGTGGCTAGGCTAGTTGACATAGCATTTCCAACGGTCCCTGAATGCACCTCGTCGGAAGATATCAGAGGACATTTAGGCTAAAAACTTGGTGTAAATGACCTTGAGTCGAATATGAATGTCGGGGCGTGCGGACACTTGGATGACACCACACGAGCAGTATGGAGGCATGTCGTGTTTTTTCTGTTTTATTACGTCTAAAGATAGGTCCCTAATGTCTTCAATTGTCATTGGATTTGGCTGCTACACTATTTACCCCTGAGACTCCAAATGTGTCTTGTTGATTCAAACACTTCACCCACCCCACATTGGCATAGGGGTAAATAGATAATGAGTGAATTTTCATTTCTGGGTGAACTATTCCTTTAAAGATATAATATCTAACAATTATTCATTAAATGTCTCAAAACAAATAGACCAATGATGTATAGTTTGTTGACTTGTGTACTTACATTACATTATCCAAAAATGTGTTGCAACATATCTGAAGATTCTCAGTCCTCAAACTAGGTCTTTTGTTATTGTAGCAGGGGAAGTTACATATTGTACATTTATGATTAAATACAATCAATGAATCAATTTCAGGATTATGCATTAAGAGTAACTGTTGTGGTGCAGTCTTTAGTGCTTTTGACAAGATATCTTTCAAAGCAGATTTTTACCGGATACACACATACATACATAATTTGTTTATCCTGTTTCCATTTTCCAGGTCTACCCCAATGAGCGACACAGTATTCGCTGCCCTGAGTCTGGAGAGCACTACGAGATAATGCTGCTGCACTTTCTACAACAATACCTCTGAAATGAGACAACAGGGGAGAAGTGGAGTCCGGCGTCCCCTCGGTCCTCCTTTACTCCCTCTAGCCCACCTTACTCTCCCTGACCTCCCCAACCCATCCCCGTCTCCCAACTGTTCACCCCATCATCCAGAGACTATCAGACACTGCAGCCACAAGCCCCTCTTTGTCTCCCATGAAGTAGTCGTCTCACTTCTCCACCATATTTCCCACTTTTGCTCTCTCTGTCTCTTGTTCTGTTACTCGCTCGCCCTGTCTCCTCCCAACCCCCCCTCCCCTCCCGCCCGCCCGTGTACAGTCTGGGGTATGGTTTACGAGCACAGAGATTTGGTGTCTCACCCTGAAAGCTGAACAAAGACAAGGACGTATGGAGAAATATTCGTAGGCTGTGTCACATTGACTCATCGCTCACTCGTGTCCTCCGCTGAAAACACAATGGTTTCTTTGCCAAATGTTATGGTGTCGTTCTCCCCCTTGACCCACCTGTTCACTCGAGTCCGTGTTAGAAAAGTGGGTCACAGTCCACAGATATGAAATGGAATCTATAAACATATTTTCAGACATGAGCTCACACACTATATGTAAAATGCAGTTTATTTCATACATAAACCAAGACACTCACTAACACACTCACACACACACAGTACATATATCCGTACATACTGTGAGTCTGTACTTTGCAGTTTGTGTAATGATGAAGAAAAGAAGAAAACCGAGAGGCTTCCTCTGTCCTCTTGTTTTAAGTGTGTGTAGTTTAAAATAAAATATTTTTATGGATTTTTATTCTTTATTTTTTTTTTAATGAGTGCTGCTCATTGCAATTTTTTGCGCCGATTTCTCCCCTCACATTTCATTGCTCAAGATGTCTGCTTGCCTTCTTATCACATAATTTATATTTGCCAAAGTACCTCTTGACTCTTGATCATGCTGGTATTTCCTTTTTTTACTGCAATAAAGACAACAGGAAGGTGAGCACTGGAGTCTTACAACAGCTTTGTACCACCGGAATACTATTTGTACATGATTATGAATAAATGTATGAATCAATCACACGCTCTCTTTTACTGCAGTCCCCTTATTTTCTCCGCTAAGGAGGTCATGTTTTCGCCCCTGGTTGTTTGTTGGTTGGTTTGTCTGCAGGACTACGGAGAAAGAAAACTTCTTAAACTGATTTCCACTAAACTTGGTGGAAGGATGGGACGTAGTACAAGAAAGAACCCCTGACATTTTAGTGGGAATCTAGGAATTTTTTGACACTTCTTGTACATGAATAAAAATCCTCATCTAAATGTGGTTTCACAAGGCTGTAGCTCTTTTCAGCCACTGTATGGTAACAAATTGGGCGTGAGACCTGCAACTAACCCCAGTGTGTAGCTGAGAAACGTAATGTGCTCTTACCTGTAAAGCTTGTTTGGAGTTAATGGGACTATTTGGCCTCGGTGACCCTAAACATTTTCTAAATTACCATTGTAGTGTGTTGGGTCTTATTGTGTGTTTGTCTGTCTGTCGTAAACCGCTGGACAGGTAACGTTGAAACTTGGTGGATGGATGCGGTCTGGATCAGAAAATAAACCATTAAATCTTCTTGGGGGGGCAGACCCAGGAATTTATTTTTCATATTAACATCGCAAGAAAGGGTTTTAGTATTTATTGATCTTGATGAGAAAAATCATGTACACTAAGGGGACTGATTTTTATAAGTTTGTGTAATTTCTTACAGATCAAATCAAAATCCAGATCTAGAGAATTTAAGTGTGGTTTCCTGAGGGACTGTTGGGCCCTGCTGGAGGAAGTTCAAGGTGTTCCAGGTTTTGGACACTGGTTGCAGCACGTGTTCTGTTAAAAGTTTTGCACCAGACAACCAGGCTGCCTTACTGGAAACCACTCATCTCAAGTGTTTTCATGCATTAATATTCCACTTCAAGCTTCAATAGTGTCCCCCTACTCCCTGTGCTATTCACTCAGAGCTGCACCACTGCTGCACTGATGAGAGCTTGTCAAACACTTCACACCTCTCACCAGTGAAGCAGCAGATGCTTGTCGGTCCTTCTGTCCTCTTCCTGTGTGGACGGTTCCCATGGTAACCTGTGGAGTGGAGGGCTCTTCACAGGTGAGTGATGCTCCGCCATGATCTGCTGCTAACAGCGACTAGCAGCTGGTGGCACCAGTGCTACACGTGATGGATATCCAAAGTAGAAGTATGAAGCTAGTTAGCTTAGCTTGTCCTGTTTACACCCACGTAAGCTAAGCTAACTAGCCCCCCAGGCCAAAGGTAACACACTCTTCCTACCAGCACCTCTAAATCTCACGTAAGAACAAATTGTTAAAGAACAGTTTGTGGGGTTTCCAGAGGTTCCTTTCTTAACTATTTCATATTGAGCCACCCTACAGATATTAGCATGACAGGCTTCCAATGTTCTCATGTTTGCTAGTTAGCTAAATGTGGACCCCATTCTCTAAAGACCACTTGGTAAGATGTGGAATATGTGGAACACCTGTTGTGAGCACTGGAATGAAGTACATGTACTCAGGTTCAGTACAAGTCCACACGTTTATATTTGCTACCTCTACATCTAACTGTTCTTTTCAAGTCACTATATACATCTGCTCCTCTACATTTCAAAGATAACATTTTAATTGTCATACTTTTTACTTTGCCACAACATAAATATAATGCATATGGAATGAACAGTTTTACTGCAGTACTTTCACTGGTAATATTTTAGGCATGTGGTCATAAATATAATTACTTACTAGTAATTTACATTGTGGTATTATAGGACCTGAGTACTTCTACGGAATATGCTTATTGTGTATATGTATCTGCTGATGATGACGATCGTCCGACGATTAGTTGGAGCGCTTTCTGTGAGTGTGTCACCTAATGCGCTTTTGGTTTTTCTCTGCAGGTATCGAGTGCTGGGTGACACAGCACGCTATAGCCGACCTTGGAGGTCAGATGAGATCAAACCTCATCAGATCAGCTGTTACAGAGGTTGATCCTTAACCCCTTGTCAGCGCCGTGAGGATCACTTCGGATGAAGCGTTAACAGTAAGCCCGACACGGAGGGAGAAAGTGGTGAGCTGAAAATTCAAAGTGACACCTTAAAGCTACTGCTTCTATAATATGACCAAGCTGGTAAAGACATTACGATCTGCCACGTGTGGCTCAATCAAATGTGGAGGTAAGTTTAGTTCTACTCTGTGTGATGGGGCCTGAAGTCAGGTCCCAAAGAAAATATCTGCATCCAGAAATGTTCAGAGGATTAATACAAAAAGAAACACAAAACATTAAGATTTTTGTTGTCAGATTTGAATTAATTGAAGACCAAGTCGGGCAACTGCAACTTGCCATTTTGGAATAATTAGCTTGTATTGGCTTCCTCCATCGAGGGCCAACAGTTCCCTGACATTCAATCAAACTGCACCAAATTTCACACACTCATAGATATCAGCTCATTATATATGTCTGATTTATTTCAAATAAACATCTGTCTGGATCTGTCCTGAAAGTTAATGGCTCATACCCCACCCTTCCACCATATTTAAATAAAATCGGTTCAGTAGTTTTTTAAATCCTGCTAAAAGATATACTTACAGCAATGAAAACATAGCCTCTGAACATGGGCCTATCCACTCATATCGACTGTAGTTGTGGTTATATTTTCTCTACATGTTTATATAATATTTTTGTGAAATATTTGTGATTTAGTTCTTTTATCAGGTAACTATAATATGTGAGGGTACTACTTTAAGTGGCAAATAATACACAGACAAATAGCAATATTAGTTTAAATCAATTTTATTGGCTCATTTTGGCCAAACGATTGGTATTTTCTCTTAAAAAAACAATCTTACATCTGTTAAACACATAAAATATAAATTACAAACAGGCAGCACCAGAAATATATATATATTGATTCTTTACAATAATTTAAATAAGAAAATGGGACCTCTACAACAACAGACTCTCAAGTAACGACAAAACAGATAGTGTCACAACAAAACAGGAACATTTACATTTATGAAAACACAGACGGCATTTCTGCGTACACTATTTACAAAAACCATGCCTCTCCTCTTTAAAGTAGTCAATATGACTTGACATCACCTAAATCTCCACAGAAAAGTTTAAGAAGAAAATGCTTATTTGGAGGCAGGATGTACAAAAGGCTGGAATGGTTTTGAGTGCCCCGTGTTCTGCTTTCTGACGTCTTAACCCACTCTCTGCATCGTAATCCTAGTCTACAGTGATTTTATAACTTAACATAATGCTTTGAAAACACTAATCTCATCCTCCTCGTGAGGAAAATGACGCTTTGTTTGAATTAAGTCACCATTTGGTCCGCACCATTGGGTTTAAAAGGCTCACTTAACTGGCCTGCATTTCACTCCTACGTGAATCCTCTACAAAATAAGAGCAGAGCAGACACTGTTTACTTGCTATGAAGCCACATTCAAACTCAACAGCGGTCTACACAACTCTGGTGACGAGTCGCGACATGTTGGAGATGTTCTGTGACTCACAGCACAGTAGACAGGCCTAGACTCGCCCTGCAGCTCCCCTGACTAGGGGCCCATGCCAACAGATGGAGTCAACCACAATGGTTGAATGGTAGAACGATAGAAATGCAATTTGTCTGTGGCTTCTAGGTGCAGGGCAGGAATCTGCTTGTCTCTCAGAGAAAAGAGCAATGGAAACGTGGAACTCATTAAAAGTGGGTTCTCTTTGCTTCTATTTTGAGGGACCTTGGATCTGGTATGTTAAGTCTTCCTCACTGGGACACAACCAGGGAAATGGAAACCTCTATCTCATCAACCAAGTGCCAAGAAAGGAAAGAACAGTCCAAAATCTACTTCTTCCCTCTCCTCCCCCTCGTCTCTGTGTCTTGACCTTTTTCTCTTTGTCTCTTGCTAATCTTTATGACTTGTTCTCAATCGCAGCGGGGGCGATCATAATCATGCTGGTCTTCAGGGGATAGTAGCGGCCTCTCCAGGTCTTCCAAAAGATGCCCTGCTTCCTCTGGTGTCGCTGCTTGGGAGGAGGACTCTGGAAGTATCTACCGTTGAGGTTGGAGCGACCACAGTTACTGAACCACCAACCACCTGTAAAGACAAGGAAGAATATCACATTAGATTCTGCCATTAAGCTCAAACCAATAGAGGGGTTTTATCAGTGTGATTGTCATTTGCAACTCACCAGAAAGGTGCTTGGCGCAGTTGAGGTCATTTTTCTGGTCGTTGTCTTGGTCACTGGTGGAGAAAGGCAGGCCACCGGTGGCGTCAGTCCCCAGGGAAGTCTCCAAGGTACTGAAAGTGCCGACCTCCTGAGTCTGGAGCGAGTACTTTGTTTCCTCTCCACCCAGACGGAAGGGCAGGCGGACGGATGCCAAGTCATCCCCCCAGTCGGAGAGCTTGATGTTGAGGATGTAGCCGCCATCTTTAGCGATGGTGTGGATTTTTTCAAGACCCAACCAGAACTCTCCTGGAGATGTCAAAGAAAAGTAGAGGGAGTTAGAAAACTGTCCTCAGCTGAAGTACTGTCTCCGGTTTCTGTTTTTCAAGCTGATCTATGATTAGATGCATTTGGGAAGCCGCCTCCTGCCTCTTGATGCCCTGGCTCTAAACACTGTTATGCAGCGTGAACTAATCCGGCCCTGGCCCGGCCAGCGAGCACCTGACAGGTTTAGGTAGGGACAGTGACGACAAAGTGAAAAGAGCATTTACCATTCAGGTTGCCAAAGCCTTTCTGATAGGCGTGCCATTGCTGGTCAAAGTCCACTGAGCCATCTTGGCGTCTTTGGATCACCGTCCATCCGCCATCTAGTTAGAAATACAAAAAGAGGTCGATCAGAAAATGTCTTATTGGTCCAAACAAACAGAGACTTAATGTCTGAGTAGTTAGTGAATCTTGACCAAGCACTAAATCACAAAACAAAATGCGAAAAAGTTAAACTCCACGTACCGGCTGTCATCTCACAGAAGACTTTAAAGGGCTCTGCGTTGATTGGCTTGATGGTGTAGACCCCGCTGGTGGTCTCTCCTCTGAGGAACAGCTCGTGGCAGTCTGATGCCACCTCTGCAAGAGAAACACAGGGAAAAAACTCAATGTTAAGACCAACAGCTCCAGTATCACTGCAAGAAGTCTGAACAGCATGATTACCTTTCCCCTACACTGCTGGGAATGCTATTTATACATGACACATTGAACTCATGTATTTTTCTTCAGCTTCACAACCCTGAAGAAACACTTTTTCTGAAGTGTGTTATGTTAAAGGGGGCATTCATGAATCAGAGCTTCTTTACTCTACCCAGCTTTCATTTCGTTTGTAGGTCAGTCATAGGGAACCTCTCAGCGGCAGGTTTCTTTGCCCCTGTGAGAGCGAGAGTGTTTTGAAAATAAGACTATCGCTGCATGTGAGCGTATCTGTGAGTCTGGAGATATGAACGTGCAGCCGATAGAACCTTTGACCCAGCCTCAGCAACAGAGAGAGTGGGTGAGTGAGAACGGCTTTCTTGTTTATAAATATGACCCTTCTCCCAGTTACAAAGCAGACTTCCCTCTTTTACAGCTGCTTGGTGCTCCAATCTATTGAGACACTACTACGCTCTTACACCCCTCTCAGAGTCAACCCTCCCCTTCCCTCGGCAGTCGGCACGCCTCCCTCACGTGCGCCTCAGCCAGTCAGTGATGCAGGCGTGCGTGGCTGCTGCATGCACAGCGAGTGATCAGGGGGTAGTGGGGCGGGGGGTGTTGTTGCTGTAAAGGGGGAATCGGAGACAGCAGGAATACAAAGCAGGCGACTCCAACTGAAGCTGTCATGTGGATCATGTGGCTGAAGACTAATAGCACCCCTCTAGTAATCCCTTCCTCATCATGGATGGCATTGACACATGATATATTTACACAAGCAAAAATCTAATGATTCAAATAATTTTTTTAATTTTTTGCTGAATATTCGCCTGGTTATTGTTTCAGTATATACGTTTCCCAGTGTGTGTGGGATGACCTCTCCTCTAGAGGTATGAACTCTTGTGGCTTTATTCAGCCTCGGGGGTTAGGGGTTCTCCTGAACTTTGGCACACTTCTTTTTTCCTTACAATAGGGAAAAGGAGGAGATGGGAGCTGGAGGTAAGGAGTTTGCATGAAGGGATGGGGGAGGAGAGGAGAGGAGAGGATGACCGAAGTGGAGGAGGGGGATGTCTGACTCCCTGACAGATCTAGGGGAAAGGTTGCTCATTCTTTCAGGATCTACAAATGTTTGTTTTACACAAAGGGGGTGGATGTCTGTGGAAGCAGTGGGTGGAGGGGTCTTCAAAACAGTGACATATATCTGTACAAAGTTCACAGATAAATTTAGACCACCTTTCCTCAATCCCCGCTGTTTCCCCCTGATTTTCTTGGCTCAGGCACAAGGGCAGTAATCTGAGGAACATTGCATGTGAGATTTCTTCAAAGCCTTTGCTGTTTCCTGGCTTCCCTCAACTATCCCTCCCCCCCACACACACACACCAAAGAAATGATCAGTGTGAGTAATCCCATTGAGCTGTGTGACCCTGGCTGAACACTCCCAGAGACTCGTGAACTTTCCCCCAGTTGAAACCTCGCCAGAGAAACTTGTTCCTTTTTCCTCATTCCTCAAATCCTGCTGATGTCAGAGCTCTGAGGTGTTATTGTGATTGGCTGACTGAACTCAACTGTTGCCTCAGCCCTGTTCACCTTTCACCCACTTCTCATCTGTGGCCACCAGAACCATGGACGCAAGTTCAATATCACTCTGATTCATTATTATAATGTACTTATTCATCCTCCTCATCGTGTGTGATCCATCCTAAAGTGAGACCAAAAAACTGTGGCTGTGTCTCAGCTCTTGCACTTTTGGTTTGCATGCAGCCTGGTACAGTCTGGATGAAAGCAGTCATTGTGAACACTGGTCCAGTCACAGTTCACTACAGATGGGAGCAGCAGCTGCTTGGCGTGGCTGCACGCTGTGGGCATCATTTACTGCTTCTTACAATTACTGTACGCCACAGTGAGAAGGGCACAGGCAAAATAGAGACTTACTCTGTCAGTGTTTAGGTCCCATTTTAACTTCTCCACTGCTGTTTATCCCAATGGATGTTCTTTGTCTGTGGTAGTTTGAAATTAATCTATAAAGTATGTTGTGTTTCTTTGGCCTAATTCATTTTTTTATCCAACTTATCTTCATTTACTTTACATGTGTTATTGTGTTAATGTTATCCTGTATTAACTGAACGATGTAATTGGGATTTTAAGAGCTCAAAGACACAGAGTTGCCCTATGTGCCATAAGTCCACCAGTTGACGGTGGCCTCTTACTGGCATCATGCTGAGCAGAGGAGCGTGTCCCAAACTGATTCAGTTCCTTGATTTTAATTGCCAGTGATTTAAGCTTCTTTGAGGCCTTAAACTAAACAGATGGTCGGCTACATTTGGCGTCACATTTTGTCCAGTCGACTTAAGACGGTGTCAACAGGGGATTTCAGACGCTTCCTGGCTTTACTTACCAACTGGTGAGTCGCCTTGCTCCACGATGCCACTGCACTCTGTGTTGCTGCTCCTTGGGGAGTGTCTCTGCTTTGATTGCTGGATCTGAAAAAATAAGGTATGAATCAGTGATGAAAATAATAAAAAATACGTGGCAACACTTGCTTTGATGTGGAATGGGGACATGTTGGTTTGCTGGTTGTAACGCATGCTCACCTGACTCTGCAGGGTCCTGATGCGCACATTCTGCTTGTCAAGCTTCTCCTGTTGAAGTCTGATCCTCTCCATCAGATCATCAATGCGTCTGTTCTGAGCCTCCAGCATCAGCTGACAGAAAAAACAACACACAGGTACCATTTTAAAGTATTTTATTAACTTTATTCCACACTGTGCCTGTGCATAAAATCATGGCACAGTAACCTTTGCAAGAGAAGCACCAGAAAAAACAACAAACGGGCCACATTGAAAATCCTGAGACACAGACATTTACATCCTTCGATGACGAGCATTCGTCTTTTCCACCCGGCTGTGGTGTGGTTATGTAACTCACTCACAGAGTGGGATTTTCCACCCCACTATAAAGCCTTTCAGGCTCACATACTGCTTTGTAAAGGTTCAGCTTCAAAAAGAGCACAACTCTTAAAAGCCTTGTTCTACTGTGTGTCTTAAGGCCGAGTATTCTGCAGGTTGTAAAAATGTGACAGCTGTGCAAACTTATTCACACCTTCCTGTAGCTGGGTGCGTGCAGATTCCTTTGTCTGGCAGCCTTTACTGTTTCCCTACACGTACTGCACACGCTTCCTCCATGCTGAGCAGGCTTGTTAACCAACCCCCCTCCACTCCACTATACCCACCACTCACTCACCCTCTGTACACTTGCCTTTGAGCTGCGAGAAAAAAAGCCTCACCAATAGCCCACGCATGCTGTACATTCATTAACTTGAAGAAAACTTAAGCAATGCAACAGCAATAATTACTCTAGGAGGCTTTATGGTCATATTTTGTAAAAAGAATACTTTGCACATAGTGGAAAGGCTCATTTACAGCCAAGCTGACCGATGTAACTACTCCTATTTTAACATATTTCTGCCTTCTTAACCAAATTATCTTCATCAACACCCAAAGACAGAAAAGCTTCCATTCTCACCTGGATGTTGTGAGCATCACTCTTGTTCTTGGCACCAGCATTAGTGTCAGACAGCCCTGGATCTCCCTGCAGCATGCTGTCCACCTTCTCCTCCAGCCGGCTCATCCTCTCGCTCATCGTCCTCCTCTCCTGCTGCATCTCTTCCGCCTTCTCCCTAAGCTCGGCGGTGACATTCAGCAGCTGCCCCTCTCTGTCCTCCAGCCCCCGGGCCTGAACCTTCAGGGCTTCCCCCTCCACTCGCAGCTTCTGGCTTTCCTTCCCCAGCTCGGCCACCGTGCGATTGAAGACCTTCAGCTTGGTGGAAATGTCCCTCATCTGGACTTTGGTTTTGTCAACATGCTCCTTCAGCCCCTGGCCCAGTTGCAGCAGGCCATGGGCGATGACATTCACGTCATCCCACGCTGCGTACTGTACACGCTTCTCCTTGGCAGCACTGCCGGATGCTGAGCCGCCTTTCCTCTCCAAAGGGAAACCTGTGGCCATGAGCACCACCAGGCAGAGAGTCAGAGTTGCCAGTGTTGTCTTCATTTCTGCTCTTGTCCTGAACTTGACGTCTTGCTGTGAAATGTGTGGGTTCTTGTTGCAGAGGTGTGCAGTGTCCTGCTCTTTCTTGTTGAGTTGGATGAGTTCAGGGCTCAGGCTCCTGTCTGAACAGCCACAGCGCCACTGTTATATAGTTTCACAGCCCTCAACTCTGAGCCGCCTGCGATTGGCCAGCCGCGGAGAGGGAGGGGTGCAGTTAATCTCAGGTTTCTGTCCCTCCTCCACCTCCCTGTTAACTATTCATGTTAGAGGCAGAGGAGGGACATGATATAACAAAAAGATTGTCTTTCATCCCTGCACTGTGGGAGAGGGACATTATCTCAGGAGGAAACTGAAGATTTGATATCCCCACCAGTGAAACAATTCCTATTGTTGAATAAACACTATGTTTCATTCCTGAATAAGCCAGCTAATCCATTCATCTGCTCAAGAACATCCCAGAATTGGTTGATAATGATATCAGAACCATGATAATGCTCATACAAATAGAATGTGTCTGTTTGCTTAGTTATTTCTAAGCATGCCATGGGCATGCCATTTTTAAGATATATAAGCAGTGATGGGTCAAAATAAATGTACTCTGCTGGATTATGAAAGTAAAGTGGTGAATGTCAATCTGGGCCACCCACGCTGAAGGATGACCCCCTGACCTTAAGTGAACTTGTCACCATTTGAGCCTCTGCTTCATGTCAGTATAGTTCACACTGTCATAAATTGTTTTCCATGTCCTGTAACCTCCCTCCATTATTTCAGTAATTCAGTCTCTTACTTGTCTCTCTGCCTCTCAGGATCATGTGCTGTCGTGTACTTTGTAGGTTAGTTTAGTGCAATTCAAATTCATTTTATCAAGGAATCTGGATATTACAATTTTTTTTACATAACTGATAAAGAATTCAGGCAGAATTAGGGAACATGACTTGATCTGCAACACAAACAGATTTTTTGGTATTCAGCAGATTCAGTAGATAAAATGATATGGCTTTAAAAGAAGATATTTGACTGAATCTGTTATGATTAAATGTTTTTTTGAATCCCTAATTTCTCTGAAACATTCAATCGTTGGCCTTCACAACAGTCCAATAACCTTAAAAATCTAAATTGCACTCCACTCAACAAAACACTCTTCAAAGCCCAGAGAGGCAGCTATTGTGGAACAAACACTAATTATCACTTCTTTGATATGACAAGGAATGAATGAAGTCAGGCCGGGCAAGTCGGGGAGAGGAACATAGCAGCGATTTGGCCTGAGGTGCTTGCTCCTCAGCAATGATTTGTTCTGTGAGGACTGTGAGAATTAGGGGAAAGTTCACAGCACAGAGAATGCCCTGATCATGGGCCGTAGTTTTTCATTTTTTTTTTTTTTTCAACAAGACTCCGCCAGGGAGATCGCAGGCCATACGTGATCCAGGGCCACACCACAAAGAAGGCGCTGGTTTAACCCTCTCCTGTCTGCAGCCAAGACTAAGTAGGTGAAAGGTAACTGGGAGACTGCTGACGGCGCTGAGAGAATTACAGCCCTCACGTAAGTGTCTGGAATGTAACAAACATGCATTATTTCTCCTCAAAGCCTCAGCAGAGAGGAGGTTTCCACATGGATGACCAAAATCTGCTTGGTTACAGTTAAAAATTTGAAAGAAAATAGGCTTTTCTTATTCCATGTTGCGTGATGCTGAGGTCAATGCGGACAGATTGTCTTTGTTCAAATGAACAAACCTGTGTTCCTTCTGTCCTTTCAGCTACATCAGGATTATCCCTGAATTAGAAGGAATTTTTTTATTTTAAGTATTTTTCACAGGCTAAAGAAAGGAGCAGGTTCAAGCAAAACCATGGCAAATGGAAAAGACAATAGCTGAGCCTAATGACCGTGTGCTACACGATCGTCATGTACAAGTGAACAACCTACGTGCCTTATTACATTCTCCTGGGACAGTAGAGCACTTGGCAGGGATGTGAGTGGGGTTTACAGTGATGACGTGAAAGATGAACTGCAGGCCTTCGTTTTTCTTGGCCTTGCGGGCCGATGTCTGGGTTTTATCAGGCTTAAGGATAATTATTTCTTTATCTAAATGCAAATTAAACATCCCCCTGATGTACCATTTTGATAAATATCGCTGAGTGTGGTGGTTGAGATCAGTTCCAGCTGTGCTGTCAGGAGCAGGAAAATGGAAAACTTTGATAGACGTCAATGTTGAAGTGTGACATATCAAATGACTCACACTTGTGTCAGTCAGAGCCTTCCAGATAATTTCATCATAATATAGTAGTGGAGGAAACATTACTGTCTTACTAGGTCAAATGTAGTAACACAACATTGCGTATTCTGTAAAAGGGCTGCATTCAAAATTTGACCTAATGTACATTAGTATTTTAAAAAATTGTGTCAACATTAGGCTCCTTATTATGTAGTATAATCTATTTCAGATAGCCATTTCATTAAATATATGATATTGGATATTGGATCAAACTAAACCTGTGCCAAGGTTTTCACCCCTGTCCGTTTGTAAGTTGGTTTGTCTGTCAATTAGAAGGACCGATTTTCACGAAACTTAGTGGAAGGGTGCGGTATGGGTCGGGGATGTGGATCAGGCTCATGGGGCTGATCCAGGAATTTCTTTAACACTGCATAGATTGGCCATTTTTCAACATTTTCACCATTTCCCCAGAAAATACTTTATGGATCTTGATTTTAAAAATCAGGTTTATTTATAATTGTGTGAAATTTGGTGCAGCTCTGATTGAATCATGTTGTGAGGAAGCTTATTTAGTAATAACCAAATAAGTACCAAATTATTCCACTGGATAAAGTATAATATATTATGTGAGTATAACTTAAAGTAAAGTACATTACAAGTACTTCTAAATTGTACTTAGGATAAATGTGCTCAGTTATTTTCCACCACTGAATTCCATCCTGAGACGACTGCAACCAGTTCAGACAAGAAGAACCAGCAGACTCATCAGGTTGCCGCTAGACATAATATACTAACTTCAGACCAAACAGTTTCAACAAATATCTGTTTTATTTGTTTAATATCTGCCATGATGTACGTGGTTCGCAGGAATCAGTCCTGTCATTTATACTTTTAAAACCACAGTCATATGTTACTGATCACCAACAGATCCACGGCCCGTCACAGCTGCTTATTCAATTTTCCCAAAATGTCCGCTCCCATCTTCAGCCGGCATGCTAACCTTTTACCCAGATTCCAAACACAGAACATCTGTAAATCCCAGTGCCGCCCCCAGACTTAGTCATGTACGAGAGGATGGAAAGAGAGAGAGGAAGTAAAAATAAAAAAAACAGGTGCTGGATCCTGTTAGAGCAGTAAACCTCTGGTTCCCATGGATAAACTGTGATCTGTGATTTTTTTTTCCATTTCATATTTTATTAGTGGTTTGAGGTTTTTAATATTTACTGCTTTTTCCACTTCTGTTAGCCAGAAATACATATCTGAATTTATTTCATTGATTTAAACACACAAAAATAAAGATGAAGACCAGCTTTGAAACTGAAGTAAATTGTGAGGAACACAAACTTTATACATTTTCACCTCATATGTTCCTGTTCAGACCGATGAGATCTCAGCAAGACTTAATATTAGAATAAGGCTCTCAGTTTGACACGCATTCTTTAAGACATGCCAATGGATGTGTCACACCTCTTAGTCAGCGACGGGGCAACCACATATCATCTGACTTATATTCCTCATTTCTTACATCATGAGATATTCATGAGCAGCAGACCTGCAGTGACCTTTGTATCTGTCTGCATATCCACTGGGGTTCAGGGCTGGTGAACGCAGCTTATGACTTGTGCTGTGATTGAGTAGGAAAGTCAGGCGAGAGATGTAAAGTAGATGAAAATCAGGGGCATGTCTGACAATGCTGCTGTTTAGATGCAGCACAATCATAAATATTATATACAAACATAGATTCATATTGTTGATAGGGGTGTGGTGAGGAATGTACAGGTTGTTAGATTTATTGAATTTGTTCTATACCCTCTTGTTCTTAGTATATGATCCCTTACAGTAGTTCTTTCTCCAAAGTGGAGAGAAAAAAAGATCTGTATGACCTCGCATCCCATCCTACCCCACCAACATGCCGAATGTATATCATTTAAAGAGAAAAAACAGTCCTTATTATTATACATCTGATTTTAAAATGTAGGTGACAAGAGAAAATCCAACAATAATAAAAATAATGAGAAGAAGAAAAAAACGAAAAAAAAGAGCGAAGGAAAAAGAGAGAGGGTGATTAAAAAGGAAAAGTGGAAAAAGGAACGATTAAGAATTATACATGTGTATTAGGTTTGGCTCAGGGATTATCTTAAACTAAACAGTTGGCTACTTTGTTTAGCTTTTTATTTCTGGACAGTATTTGTCTTCTGTATCCAATAACGTATCTCATCAAACATCAGTGTTACAATGTACTAGATTAAAGTTACGCTCTCCACTCAAAGGGAATAACATCACATTTAGAAACAAGTGACCTTTTAAACTATGATTTCTCCTCATCATGGGAGATAAGTAACATTTTTCAGTAAGGACAGACAAACCTGCTGACCAACGCATTTGTGTCCTCATTTACACAGACTTCTGCACCACACGGACGTGCAGGGGAAAACGTTTTCCTTGAACCCATTTTCCACTTCTCATTCTGTGTTGAGAACAGCAGACAGCCAGGTGAAACACACTACTGCCTCCAAGTGGTGATGAGCGAGTGCATAACGTTACCTATTTACTCAGCCCTGACCCTTGCTCATTTATCCAGTGGGGCCCCTTTGGTGACTGTTCTACATTGTTGCCTCAGGAACTGCATGCTGAACATGGCACAGGAAGATATGAATACCTGCCTCTTTTTTTCCCCATTTTTAGCCACCAGCAGTCCTGAGAGATGATTTGTGACTCTTCACCTCTGGTTTGGTTTTGTACGAATAGGCCTGTGCAGGCAGGGACAGCATGCAGGCAGAGGATATGAGAGACTTCCCGTGTGGACTGTTAAAATTCTGTCCTTGGACAAAGATAGTGTCCATTTAGCATCAGCTTGTATCAAGAGACTCCAGTTCCCACACACATTTTTGACGTCTCCCCTTCTACTTTTTTTTCCGATAAATCTTTAAATATCTGCATTTGATTAACTTTTAGAACATCCTGTGAACGATGAATGTTTCAGTTTTTTGTCACTTTGGGGTCAAACACTTTGTGACATAAGACACGTTACATAAGACAAAAGAACACAAAACTGCTGGCCGTGTTCTCCCTTGCCCTGTTTGTGCAGCTGACCATAGACTTTAATCAACACATTTCATTTATCCATGTAGCCTACTTGCACACACACACACACACACACACACACACACACACACACACACACACACACACACAGACAGTCGTCTCCTATCGCATTCCCTACATCGCATGCTCGGCTTACACATGCACAGACTTGTGCTACATGATACAAATGAATGTGTTTTTGTTATTGCTCCTTCTGCTTGACTGGGTTGGTATTTGTTTGCCATGAGATACTTCTACTTCTCAGACTGGACCTGAGAAATTAAGTCATCCCTGAGCACATCTGTACTTCTACAGTCCCTTCATGCTTTCCCCCCTCAGTTCTTCCATCCTTCGTGGACTAAATGAGCGTCCCAGCTGGCAGGAAGCAGAAAAGTACAGAATGTACATCTATGCCATTTTGAGTTTAATGCAAATACTTATATACTGCAGTTGACCTCAGCAGCTGTGTATGCAATCAGTTCTTAATGGTGCAGGAAATCTGCACTGGTTTACAGTATTTTGGGGTTAGGCTCTGCCCCTGTACACCCAACAAACAAGGGCTGTCCTTGTAAGATGGCACACAGTATTAGACTTGATCCTTAGGCTAAATGCAAGGAAGTGTGCCTGGAAGTTAGGTGAAAAATTGCAGCAGAGACTCAGAGTCATCTCTGCCTTCTAGCCTTGATCTTTCTTTTCTTCCATATTGGAAAGTCCAGAGTTTCACATCTGCTGTAAAACAAAGCCCCAACTTGACTCTCTGAGTTTTTCTGAGAATATTTTTCATGCTTAAATAAGAATTCCACAATTTGGGAAACTTTGGGACATTTTCCCCCTCGGTGGAAATTTGCTTTCTTGCAAAGACTTAAATGAGAACTTCAATATTCACATCTCATCAGTCATCTCATCTAAGCGTGAATACAAATACTGTATTTCTCAACATGTCACTATATTCATTTTAAAGTGCACAAATGGATACACTAATGGATACATGCAGCACTATGAGCGAGAAAGGCATCGAGTGTATCCATCTGCCACGGCCAAACAAACCTAAATATTTATGTTTTTTTCAACATGCATATATTATTTCATGAGAAATTGATGAAAAATATATTTTTTAAATCCCATCTCACACACATTGGATCCTTTAACCAAATCTCATGCCCCTTCTTGCTAACAAGTTTGGTGCAGATTGGCTTCTTACTTTTTGGCAATCCTGCTGAAAAACGAGTAGGTCAATGCCAACAAACAACATGGGTGAAATCCTAAGCTCCCTGGCAGTTGTTCCTGAACTATATCAAAAGCATGTGTTTGTTTACAAATCCTGGTTCTGTAATATACTCTTTACTCAGAAAAAGAATCCAGCTGGACACCAAAACAACTCTAACCCAAAGGTCAAGGATGAATTCCATGCTAAATGCAGGAACTCTAAATAACTCAAACACATATTGACATTGTCTGGGGATTGTGCTCGAATGGGGCAGCTGCGGGTGCTGAACGAGCTCTCCAGAACACATCGCTTACATTTTGGGACTCAAAGCATCAGATGTGATGCAGTAGCTGTTTAGCCTCCCCCATGGACTTGTTAAAAAAAAAATGTCTCCCCTGATGACGCATCATTGTCCCAAAAATCAGCCCCTTGCCGATGTGCCCCAAGCTCGATTCCCATGAACTAATGTGAAACACTTGAGCACACAGACTATGTTTAGCACAGAGTGAGGAGCACTTGAGTTTGCTGGGTATAGGTCACAATGATGCCAATTTATTGCCCCATTAATTTGATCAGGAGTGGAGGTGGAAGCAGTTGGATAGAGGAGACACTTGAAGTGAAGAGAGGTTTAAATGTGATTGAGGTCTGTTTTGGGAAAGATGTGGGTATCATGGCAGAGAGCCTCTTACTGTTGAGTGCGAAGCAGCTGGTGGTTTGGAGAAGTGGAAGGAAAGAGGGCTTGGATTATAAAGTGTTTTTCCAAATATATCAAAATCTTGCTCGTTACAGATTAGTTTATGATGATGATGATGACCAATCACTGCAAAACTGCCCATAAATCCCATAAATCGTGTAGATTAAAAGAAAATACATGTAATGTGTTAATATTTGAGATTTTAGGATGTTGGTCAATTCTGTTTGGACAAAGCCAGGCCAGCTGTTTCCTTCAGTTTCCAGCCTTTATGCTAAAATAAGTTAACCAACTGCTAATAGTAGCTTCAATGTACTTTACAGAAATTAGAAAACTATGCTTTTAATGTTACCTTTAGTGAAGTGTTACAGTTTGTTTGGTGGCCTTGGTTTAGATTTACAGTCTTAAATGAGTCGAGAGGAGGTGCAGTTTTGTCAAGGAGACATTTAATTGAAAAGCAACCAGTGCACTTCAAGAATAACAATCTGTCAGGTTGAGTCCATGACTAACCATCTGTTTAGTCACTCCATTTAAACCGCAATAATCTCCAATGACTGATCTCTGACCCACGATAATCTCAAATCCTGAAATCGAGTTGTCCCACCGAGTGCTTTAATTGTTTTGGAGCTTTGAAGGTAAAACAGGCTGCGAATCCTTTTTCTGTTTAGCATGCACAGCAATTTTTGTCCAGCTGAAATAACTTGTGGTGGTATTTTGTGTTATTTTATTTCACTGTGGAGGTAGAGCGGGTTGTCCACTAACCAGCAGGGCGGTGGTTTGGATCCCATGTCTCCCCATTCCGATACTGAATCCCTAATTGCTGAACCTGTGCGATTGATGTGCAATAAATAAAGTGCTGCACATAGACGCACTGTATGAAAGTGTCTGTGAATGGGTGAATGGCAAGACTCTAGTGTAAAGTGCATTGAGTGGTCATCAAGACGAAAAGCACTATGTAAATACAATCCATTGACCATTTGCTTGGCAGTCTTAATTTGATATGATGCATTCTTTGTGCCTGGGTTGATATTCAGGGGTGATCACTGCCAACAGGAGGTAAATTGGTGGCACCATCATTTCTCAGCTGTCCAGTCAAAAATCTTTCCCCCATGTTTGTCCTATACTGACTCACTGAGTAGATATGCAACACTGGCATAAATGACAGGTCAAAGCAAAACCTGAGGGTTAGAGTAACCTGGCAATATTTTTTCCTCTCAAACTTGGAATTTACCTCCTCAAATTCCAAGTTTACTCCTTCTAAATATTGACCCAGCTGAGCGTGCTGAGTGTATCCTTATCTCTCATTCAATGTGTCAGAGTGTGACGCCACTGGAACTTGAATCCTATCAAGTTTTTTTTGTTTCTGGCTGCTTTTCATCATATTGTTCTTGTATTTAAACCATAGGCTGTATATAAAGATGGACGACATGACAGCTCCCTAAAAGTTAAGCCAAGGCGTCTCTATTGCCACCTGGTGGCCGCCTGCAGTAAAGGTTATCAATCCCACCTCCACCATTTTAGTGGGTGGGACATAGAGAAAACTAAGAAGTCAAAATACACGTTGAATAAATGTTTCTCAAAGATGTTTTCTGTCATTTATGGTAGTTCTTCACACTGGTGTTTGTTAAAGTGTTCATTTATCCTGTAAAATTGGTTAATTAGATAATTGATGCTATAAAAACAGGCTGAAAGTCATGTATGACAGCTGAGACACGATTTGTCGAGCGATAACCCCGATGACCACTGCACAGACTGTGGCTCCAAATGCACAAGACGGTAGCGTTTGTATCTGGGATATTTGGGCTTAATTTCTGGATAGTGGGAGAAAGTGGAGACGGGCCGTCCATCTTTTAATACGGCCAATGATTCAAACTGTATCAGAGAGAACAAACCAAAACACAAAATGACATCAGCTCAACCTTTAACCCAGATGTTGTTTACTCATGGATTTATTGAAATCTTTATTTAAGATGACTAATATGTAGATTATCTTTCACAATATTTAGAAGCAGTCACGAAAGTCCTGCTGGGTACACAATTAATGTTTCGCAACAGCTTTTCTGACATGAACAAGTCACCGCTGAGCAACTGTCTGCACTACAAACTAGGAGATAATAGATGGTTCAGATAGACATGTGCAAGGATGATGGGAAATGGGAGCGTTTCTTGCCAAGAGGTAGATACAACAGCTACAGAAAATAGACACAACATCTCTGTCACATCAATCTTCTCATTTACCGCTCAGCAACATGAATGGACATATCATCACAAATGTTGAACTGCTCCTTTAGGGCCATATCAAGGAGGAAACTGATCACGCTGTTATGAGGCTTAAAAGTAAATACTTATTTTATCACTCAGGTGAAGTTCAACCTCTCACCTAAAACTTGCCGGCCTCATGTATCACAGCAATAAAACAAGCCTGATCACATCAGGTTTGCCCTCGGTGCTGCACGAGCACTCGTGCCTCTGCAACGACACCTGTCTGTGTGCAGCCAGAACACAGTGTCAGTGTTTGTGTCAGTCGAGGGGACAGAGTCCGCGGAGGTTTGTTTTGACAGTGTTTGCTAAAGGTCATATGCCACAGAGAGATTCCAAACAGCCCTTTCTTAACCCTGCCCCGTCACCTCCACAACAAGCTTCATTATTATCAGCAGCCGAGCGTGTGACCCTGTGTTTCAGCCCCGTCGCCTTTTTCTGTCTGTCTGTGCACCTGCCATTTGGGCTGTGACATTGTGGTGCAGGGAAAGATCTTCCACAAGTTGCATGCAATGTGGGGGACGGGACGGAGCCTTCGGGAAAATAAATGGATGGCTTGTTTTTCTGACCTTCACACCATGAAGTCTCCCCCTTGTGCACTTTCGCTTACATAAAAGTGAATCAAAGATGTCCAAGCTGTGTTTGGCTTGTTGTTGTCATCATTCAAGCTGTCCTCTCTTCATTTCATCCTTCCTGGTCTTCTATGTAGACCTTTTTTTTGTTTCGGTGGTTCATCAGTGTTGCTCTTACAGATATTCAACAGTTTCTTCTCATGCCTGTTAAGATATTTGCAAAAAAGCTACTCTTTTTTGTCATTTGAGTATCCTGGATTAAATGTTTTTCCTTGAGAACAGATTAGAGGAGTTAGAGCTGAGTGCTTTTGCAAACAGATGAACTTGATGAGCATGTTTCGAGTGTGAGATGCGCTTTGCATGCCAAGTTTTTATTCTTTAACCATCTCTTTCAGCCTTGTTTCGTCTCTAAATCTCTGCTCATTACTGTGGGCTGTAAAAAGGAAGCCCAATTAGACCAGCTTCACCTTTTGCAGCCTCATCTCCTGCAGTTATAGGCAGGAAACAAGGACAGTCTGTAGAGAGGCATGGTTTACTAAAGTTCAGTGGTCGATAGGGCTGGAGAGTGTGAGAAAGAGGGAAAGGAATCAGCAGAGGGAGATAAAGAGAGGGGCAGGGAATGTCTTCTAGTTACCTCTGGGGAAATAGTTTTCTCTGCATCCCCTCCTTGCGTCCTTTGGGCCCCATTACTAGATTTGATGGCTGTGACCCAGGTCACAGCCGGGATCGGAGTTTGTAGATCAGAGGCCTCTTCCCCCCATGGAGGCTCTGTGACCTCCCTGCTGCACATCCTGTTAACCAGCATGGGATAAACAAAGCCCGAAACCTCCTGCTAAGTTCCTCCATCTCCAGCGAACCCTTTTTTAAACCAGCACGACGAGACGGGGTCTCCAGTTTCAACTTGTGTCCCTGTGCAGTACATTTGTTTTATGCATCGTAATCCGTGCAGAATGTCAGTAGCCATTTCCAAAGGTAAACTTTGTCAGACCACTCAAGTACTGTCTTGATGTGCAATTTTGAGGTACTTCATGAGTATTTCAAATTATGATACTTTTTATTTACTGCATTTATTTGATAGCTATTGTATATACTGTAACAAAGAGAAAACACAGATTCAACCCGTTTAATCATGCATCAGTATTAATAATCCAGTCATATAATACATCATGGTATCAAACATGCAAATGGGACAATTTTCTGCATAATGAGTACTTTGACCATATTTTCTGATAATAATTCTGTACTTATGAAAGACTGGTGATGCAGGACCAGACTGTCAGAAACAGACTCCATGAGGGTGGCATGAGGGCCCGACATCCTCTAGTGGGACCAGTGCTCACAGCCCAGCACCCAGCAGCTGGATGGACATTCACCAGAGAACACCTGGATATGCAGGTCAGCCACCGGCACCCCGTGCTCTTCGCAGATGAGAGCAGGTTCACACTGGGCCCATGGGACAGGAGTGAAGCAGTCTGGAGATGCTGTGGTGAACTTTATGCTGCCTGTAACTTCATCGAGCATGACCAGTTTGCCGGTGGGTCCTGGTAGGGTCGCACGGACCTGTATGTCATGGCCAACGGTACCGTGACTGTTGTTAGGTACTGGGATGAAATCCTCGGGGGGTTGTCAGACCTTATACTCGTGCGGTGGGCCCTGGGTGTTCCTCCTGGTGCAGGACAATGACCAGCCTCGTGTGGCCAGAGTGTGTATGCAGTTCCTGGATGACTAAAGCATTGATGCCATTGACTGGCCTAAATCCCATTGAGCACCTATAGGATGTTATGTATTGGTGTATCAGACGTCGCCAAGTACCACCACAGACTGTCCAGGAGCTCACGGATGCCCTGATCCAGGTCTGGGAGGAGATCCCCTAGGACACCATCCGCAGACTCATCAGGAGCATGCCCAGACGTTGTTGGGAGTGCATACAGGCACACGGGGGCCATACACACTACTGAGTCACATTATGAGTTGAAATGATGAAATTCACGCAAGTTGGATCAGCCTGTGATTTCAATTTTGTACTTAGATTTTTGGTGTGGTTTTGAAACCAGCCCTCAATGGGTTGATGATTTTGGTTTCCATAGATGGTTGTTACGTCATTTTGTTATTAGATATTTTGAACCTGAATAATTTGTTCATCAAGATCTGATTCCACTAGCTAGTTGCTTTTGTATGTTGTTTTGTGCAGGGCAGGTTGTGTACAGTGGATTTTGTTGAATTCAGCTTTGTGCTGTGGCTTGAGATGGGAGGAGAAAAATAAGTGATCCAAAACAAGGTCAGAAAAACCAAAGCAACAAGCTGAAAGATGGCAAAATGCTCAGAACAGAAGCAAGTGAACAATTTGATGAGAATTATCACTTATATGGTTTGGATGAATGAAAGTGGAGACACAACAAATTGAGTCTACTTCTCGGAAAGTAGCGAACATTTCATACCAACACTTACAGTTCCCAGATACATGTCTGTAAATACTGCCTACAGACAGACAAACAGACAGACATGTCCACTGCTGGTGTTTTCTCCAGGCTGAGTTAGACCTTGGTGGCATGCAGACAAACAGGGAGTGGCCTTGGGATAGAGAGGGAGGGAGACGGGGGGAAATGGAGAGATGGTAAACACATGCCACCCGTAAGGTCTGGATGTGTGGGTGGAGTAGAGAGATGGATAGGGGCGGAATGATGATGACAGGGAGAGGGCTGGGGGTAAGATGATAGCAAGTTGTTTTGAAGCACGGGGATGTTGTTGACTGTGAAGCCTGTTGAATAGCATACTAGAAATTGCCCCCCTCTTTTATATTCTCTTCCTACTTTACTTTACTTTAGGTCGACGTGAGAATAAAGCCACTGCAGTTTGTTAAACGTTCCTCGGTTTGTGATTGGCAGTCAGATTCAGGCTGAGGGAGATGATTTCTAATTTGCTTCAGGATGCGGTATGATGACCACAGAGTGCTGGGCAGCTTGTTCATTTGTATATGCTCACATGTGGCTCCGGAGGTACATTTTTCGCTCAGTGAACCAGAGTGTACGCACTTGTTTTCTGCAAGACAGATTAGCAAGACGTATAACCTGAAAAACGGTGTTCCTCTCTCCCTCTTGCTTGCTCTTCACTTATTGCCGGGTGTCAAGTGCCAGCGTGCAGCCCCACTTGGTTCTGCCTGTCTGGCTTTAACTCAATGGACGGCTGGCAGGATTGAATTCGTGTCTCTGTGTCAGTTGCGCTTCATGTTACCGGTCGATGCCTTTGCCGGTTGAAACTGCAGCTGCTGATCATGGTTGCTGCAGAATACGTAATGGTGAATAATCTGGACTGTGAGCGGAACTTCACCTGTGTTGCTTTTGGCAAAGATATGCATAAACAGTAATTGGGCCAACAGAAAGAAAAGCACCTTCCATTAAAGCATTTTTTTTAATCATGCTGTAGCTCCTTTAAGAAGCACTTTCAAATCATGGTGTGTTATTGGGTTCTAAGCTTATACTGTAAAAACCATTAGGATGCATTTTCATACCAGAAAGAAGAGAAGGTGTTAACAGTTATATGAGCCATGATTTACCATGTTTGAACTTGTAAAAAGTGACCCCTAATCAAGCAATTTTATAAAATGAAATTATATGAAACAAAATTAAATAAGTCAGTATTTTCCACCGCATGATAAACTAACTAAAAGTGACAACTCTAGGTCTTGTTCAACTTTGATTAAACATTAATCAATTAAAATCAACTTAATAATGGTTAGGAAATGGTGCTAAACAAATATATCAAATATCAAGGCAGTGTGCTATAGCTGTTTGCTCGTTGTGTATTGATTTTACAGCTAAAATAAATTCACCTTCTACACAAGTATATCAGTTCGAAGCCGTGTGCCAAATAGGGAAAAGTAAGGTGGAAAATGTAAAATCATTAAACCTACAGTCAACATATGCAGCAGGGTTAGGGTATATAATTACGGCCCAGTGCCAGTTTTGTCTAGAAATACTTAGATTCCTCGTCAGAGTTTAAGTGGGGATAGGAATTGTGAAGACCAAAGTATTTCTAAAAACTTTAGTGGCGCTGCCCTCTGCTGGACAGAATGTAGACTGCACAGCTTGAATCCAGTAATAAATGTCACTTTCTTTAGATATATTCGACCACCATAAAGTCAATTTTGTTTGTGGAAATAGAAATGTGACAATGACATCAAGTAATTTAACTTGAACTCAAAACAGTGCAGCAGATTTACCAACTATCAACTTGACCTTTAGTCATTAAAAATAATCCACTCAAGTTTCATTGGGCTCTAAGAGTGTTTATACTGGAGATATGAGAAATCTACACTAAACAAGATCAAATTAACTCTTTGTTTCAAGGGAACACAGCTGACTTGGATTACTTCATTTTGCGGGTTTTCATACTGCCCCGCTCTCTGGACTAGTTCCACTATAAAGTATGGATTTTAGTAGATCACCTAGTGAATTTCATTATCAGAACTGTCATGTTCCAAAATTTCCACCTTGCCTAAAAACGTCCAGTTTATTTCCACATCTGGGTGCAAGGAGGTTACCTGTATACACCTGTATACCGAGAGCCAAAAAACTGTTGAACACTTACTGCTTGTGTCAGAGAAGTCAACTAACTGTTGCAGCCCTAATATGTGTTAATTATAGTGAAGGAGGAAAATAAAGTTAATCTTCTACTGAAAAAAAAAAAACTGGACTTCCACACTTTCATCTTGATAACGAAATTTATTTCAAAACAATCTGAAGGAGTGAGATGTTTGCCATTGCAAGCAAAGCTGATGGCGTCTTCTACTTCACATCGCTGGATGGCACCTCACATCTTCAGCGGGCACTGTGAATAAAGACGAGTTAAGTTACAACTCATCTCAGAAATATTAACATCTGACACAACTAACTGCCTTCAAAAGATTCTGTGTAAACAAGACAATACAAACAAAGAACATGGAAATGTAATCTATTCCAGGGATGAAATTTGATGAAAGTACCAGATCTAAAAGGATAGTTCACCCAAAAATTTGAATTCACTCACTACGCTGATGTAGGGGGGGGTGAAGTATTTGAGTCCACAAAAAACTTTGAGTTTCAGGGATTAACAGTGTTGCAGCCAAATCCAATACAATTTAAGAAAATGGTGACTTCTTCAAATGTAAAAACAAAATTTACACCATGTTTTTAGCACGAATGTCCGCTGTGATCCACGCACGAACCCGGCTCCAGAGAAGGATAAGAGCGGACATTTAGGCTAAAAACACAGTGTAAACGTTTTGTGGACTCAACCACTTCACCCACCCCTCCATCAGCATAGTGGTGAGTAGATAATGACTATTTTCATTTTTGGGTAAACTATCCCTTTAATTTTGTGAATCAATGCCAGTGTTGTCTTATTGTGATCAAGTGCTGCTCTGTCTAACGCAATCATCCATCTCCTGTTTGGTGTTTCAGGAATAACAGTCCTGTGATCAGCAAAGAGAACCACAGACCACTACACATGGCTGGAATACACAGCAGCAATGCATTTGAGCCACAAGTGTCTATTTAAATCAGTGCTGAGCAAACCTTTGTCGCTCAGTAAGACAAAGATGAAACTAACACATAACAGTTCATGGGCCCAGCATTAATCATATTAGTGAGGCTTTCACTTTGTTGATATTGGGGTCAAAGAGCTTCTAATTCAGTTCGATGGTTAAAATAGTCCAATACAACAGGGGTGAATATTACATCAGTGTTGTACCATTACATTGTTCAGGGGTTCATAATGTATCTTGTTAGGTGACCTACGATACAATATTTTGTTTAGTTCCAGATAATAAAATTGCAGTTTGGATAAGTCTATAAATGTGAAAGCCCATGTGTGGACAGACATTTAAGTCAAACACACATAAGTGAACTGACTCGGCCTGGTCCATGTGCCCTCACCTATCGCAGCCTCCTGGCCTCTCTTTCAGACTCCAGAAGTGTGAGCACATCTCCCTCTCTGACTGGGCCCTTCACGTTCCTGATGATGGAGCGGTTGCTGTCGTCCATGAACTCAACACGGACCTGCAGGTACACACAGATCACATTAAATACAAGATGTCCTGGGTGAAAATCTGACACATGACGGTCTGCTTCAACGTTTTAAAAACTACTGATACATACACAGCAGCATTTCTACAGGGTTTATCAAGTTTAACAGCAGATTTTGATACTGAGGTCGACTTTAAGAATTAGGAAGTTGATGAAATTACCAACGTTTCTAATTTTGGTCAAAACGTCACAGCTTTGCACACGAATAATTCACAATTATCTCGTTGATCAACCAATGCACAAGCTAAATATTGAACCCAAATGAATGGATTCGAAAATACATTAACTTTGAGGTCCAAATATAAATTTAGTCTGACTTCAAGATCAATGCTTATGGAGATTTACCAGCTGTTGATTTATTTAAACTTTATAAATACAAAGATGTAATATAAGAACCATTATAGCTCACTGCAGTTAAGGCCATTAAAAGATGAACCTACAATACAGCAACATGAAAACAGGCTTAGACCAGAGAGTACTTGATGGACACATGATACTGATGTTATTCCAGGAGCTGCTCAGTTGACTTATAATTTAAAAAAAAGAGAAGAGCAGCAGAAACACTACGTTTCATTGACGAAATGTCGCCTTTAGCGTGTTAGCATTAGCATACCTGTGTACATTGTCCCTGGGAACCAGTTCTTCCGAGCACCTTGGTGACCTGAGAACAAAACGTACATGTTAGGAACACGGCAGCATTACAGGTGAATGTCTCAAGTAGTGAGCGCACACGGTCCTGAGCACTGAGCTCCAGCCGGTGGTGGAGGATCAGACCGGAGCATGGACAGGCCTCCATGATGGAGGCTCGAGAGCCGCGCTGCGGTGCGCTAATCTCAGCTTTAAACCTCACTTAGCTTCGACTTGTCGGCACCGTGTAAGATGTTAATACTTTATGTAACTATCTATCCGTCTGCATTTCTTCATTTACTATATATTAATGGTTTTCTTACTCTGGCGAGCTTGATCGGCTGCACGCGGCTGGCGTCCATGTTGTCAGGTTAGACCGGAAAGGACGTCACGTGCTGCGGGGACGGTCTATATCCAGAGTTAAATCTTTCAGTTTATTCAAGTTTGATCATGTTTTGTAAAAAAAACTATTTTATTAGAAGTAACTTTAAGGCAACGCGTGGATAAAATGGTTAATCGTGTTAATTAAATTAATACATAAACATTTTTGAACAAAAAGTTTATTTGTTAAATCTTAGTCCATACTTCCGTTTCCGCTAGGTTGGGAACAACCATTGACAAAATCATCCATGGGTGGAGACTGGGCCATACCATTATTTGCTCTCTCTTATATTATATTATATTATATTATATTATATTATATTATATTATATTATATTATGAATAAATAGATCTAGATTAATTAGATTTTCTTTGCATGGTTTGTTTTGTTTTTATAAGTTATATCTATATATATATGTGTGTATGTATGTATATATATATATGTATATATATTTATTCTTAATGTTTTCTACAAAATATATTAAAATCTGTGCATGTCTCCCCGTGGATCACAGTTAGTGATCAATGGTCTTTTCTCTTTTCATTTTGCATCAGTCACATTTTTGCCATTGTTTACTACCAATTTTCTTATCAAGATTCTGTGAACTAGAATTTAACCTATACATTAAATGTAATTTGTTCTGACTTAGTATTATTTCCTCAAAATTAGAAGTTATTTTGATTTGGCTTTACTTTGTTTTGTATTAAACTATTCATGCTATCGCAATGCTGAAAGGCTTTTGTTGGAATATAGAGAAAAAGAGTTAAACCAAATATAGATTCAGTCTTTATTTTACTGTTCGGCACATGCACAGAAGGACTGTAGCTGCATGGGACTAGCTTGTGTAATCTACCTGCACCATTAGTACTTCCTTCCTGTGAGAAATCTCTCCTCAGCCTTGTTAGCAACACAACACAGACATCGCACCACCCCTTCTGCCTTTCCTCCTCTCAGAACTCAAAGCCTTAAATCACAACACTAATCCTTGTGAACAGTATTTTTAACTTGCGTTTGGACTGAAAGAACAGCAATAGGATTAGAGAATCAGTGAAGAGGCTGAATCCCTAACTCGTGCAGTTGATCTTCTTGCATGCTGAGAGACAAGCACCAGAGCTTTGACTTTATCTTCATTTCAACCTGCAAGCAGCACGTTTTAAAGGACAAGGGTAAATGGAGATCTTGGGGAATGCTGTTGTGGTTGTTTTTCTCTGACTTGATCTGAACTCGACGCAGAACTTTTTTCTGGCTTTGTCTTCTGAGAAACAGACACAATGGCGACTATAAAGCCAAAGTTGAAGGTGCTGAAAAAGCGGCGCTCGAGTCTTTTTGCGACCATAAAACGGGAAATTAGTTTTTCTCAAAGCATTGAAGAGCAGGAGTGCGAGTTCCCTTTTTCGCAGGAGAGCTCGGTGAAACCATGGACGTCTATGGACAACCTTGATGCTCCTGATGAGAAACAACAACCAAAAAAAGAACCGAAAAAAGAGGCTATGAACCCAAGGAAATTAAACCTCGTCAACCTTAACGTGGGTGGAAGGGTGTTTCACATCCCGAAACATTTGGTCCTCCGACACCCAAAAACCAGGATTGGTGTCCTTGCCCTCTGTGATGATCCAGTCAAGCGCCTGACGCTGTGTGATGATTACAATGTTCAGAACAACGAGTTCTTTTTTGACAGGGACCCCAGGTTTTTCCACTACATTTTCCACTTCTACTGCAGTAATGTCCTGTGGGTGATGGATAGCCTTTGTCCTGTCAACTTTGAGGAAGAGATGTCATTCTGGGGCCTGAAACTGAAGGACACTCCAAGGTGTGCTGCAGATCCACGATTAAGTACTCACTATGTGTATTGTGTAGCTTTGCCTGTTACTGTTTGTGTATTTCAAGTGTGACTTTTTAAAAATGTTTCTTAAATCTGCCCCTCCTCTGCTCAGGTGCTGCCGTATTTTGTTTGAGGAGAAAGTGGATGACATTCGAGACCAACTCAAGGTCAACCAGGAGCTTATTGACGAGATTAAACCTCACCAGGACGAACAAGGTTACAAGGCCATGTTTCTTGGAAACTTCCGGAAGGCCCTCTGGGACTTGATGGAGAATCCCTACTCCTCGCTTTCAGCCAAAGCATTTGCTGTGTTTTCCAGCCTCTTTGTACTTATCTCCATTGTTGCCATGACAATGAACACAGTGAAAGAACTCAGGGAGTACAAGCTCGCCGGCAGAACCTACATGGAGTGGGTGGAGATTAGTTCAATCCTATTCTTCACGTCCGAGTACTTTTTGCGACTATTCACCACATCCGACATCAAACGTTTCGTGAAGAGCGCCCTCAACTTTGTGGACATTGTGGCTGTCATGCCCTACTTCTTACAGCTCATGTTCGAAACGTTTGTTATAGATGCAGAGGACATGAACGCACAGGAAGATTTGAAGGCCATGGCAAGGGTCAGTAAGGTCAGCAAGGTGCTCAAGGTTGTCAAGCTGATGCGTATCTTCCGTATCTTGAAGCTCGCCCGCCACTCCACCGGCATGAGGGCCTTTGGTTTCACCATCCGCCAGTGCTCTGAGCAGGTACAGAGGAACATCACACAGATACATGAAAAATACACACTGGATAATTAACAGGGGGTGACACACACAAAACAATAGAACACATGTAACTCCTAAACAGGTAGCCACATATTATATTGACACATGATTAATTGTATATGAAAGTGGTCACTTGTTCTTATTTACTTTATGTTCTGGCCCATGACTTCATCATAGATCACAGTTAATGATGACTGTGTGTCTAAACTACATATTTCCTTTTCTGTATGTATATATTTTTTTCTTTGCATTTTCATAGAAATATTATGTCAACTGGAATTTGATGCTGATGAATTTAGCATTTAGCAGCTAAAGAGACAGATATTTATGACCGTGTTATTAGGGCCACGTTGAAGAAAAAATATCCTTAGATTTTAATAATGAATTTTCAATATAACAAGAAAAATATTGTTGATATTTCACTCAGTTGGTAAAGATTTAAAATAGCCCCAAATGCCCCAAAACATGACTCTAAAATGAATACCTCTTTTGTTCCACATCTGCATGTGTTCTCCAAATAGATATAATTTTGCTAACAGGTTTACCATATCAACTTCATAAGATGATGTTGTGTTTTTAACTGGTTTCCTCTGTGACCAAAAGTCAGTTAATGCAGGTTTGGGGTTCACATTGGCAACTTGGTTGCTCAGGAACCTTCAAAGATTTATGGAAACATTTGTAGGAAGAGAAGTAGCACGGAAAAGGTTGATAAGTGTCATCTAAATGTGTCAATCATGTTAGAAGTTCATCTGAGGGGAGGAGTACTCATTTTAAGCACATTTATCAAATATGGGATTTAATTTACTAATGTGAGAACTCCAGATGCTTTGTTTTTTTTCCTTTAACCAACTTACTGTGATAAACCTTAACATCATCACATGACCTAATTGGTGGTGCAAGATCTATAAATATATTGCTGTGCACTGTTCTTGACATATACTCTTCTGTTCTTATTCAGGTATGCTGTCTGTTCCTGTTCATTGCTATGGGCATCTTCACCTTCTCTGCTCTGATGCACTCTGTGGAGGTGGATCAGCCTGGGACACCGTTCAGCAGCATTCCAGACGCCTGGTGGTGGGCCGCGGTGAGAGCCATAAACTACACATCTTTGCCTAAATGCTAAATAACAGGAATGTGTTTGTATCAGGACTGTGGTCAGACCTCAGACCTGTGATTTTAGTCACTTTTTAATGAACTTAACTGGATCCAAATATTTAAATAATCAAAATAATTTTTTTCTTTTCTTACATTTCCCCTTAACCTTGAATATGTAATGAATGAAGTAAAACTGGGATTATGTCATGGTTGATATAACACAGTCCAATTTAATTTGCGCTAAACTACATATTCATATGATGCTGGGTAACACCTGAATGGCCTCTCATGTTTTTATTGCTATGAACGGAGCAAGAATTGGAGAATTCAACCAGCTCTTATGGCTGCTACTTATGGCTGCTACTTATGGCTGCTACTTGGACTTTGCTAAGCTGTTTCGCTTCACAGTGCTGCAGGGACTGAGCAGAGGCTCACGGGGGGGTGTGTGTCAGCATGATTAAGCAGTGCGGTGGATTTCAGGTGTCAAGGATTAGGCCTACCGGGATTTGCTGCTGTCTGCCTAGTCAGACCAAGACAAGAGTGCACAGGACAGCACAGAGTCATGTCCTGGGCTATTTCTGTGGATCTACCAAGCCAGACGATAGAATTATATATAAAGACTCATTGTGTAATCTCATTTTGTGAATGAATAGTTGGCCAAACAGAGTTTAACATAAGTCTCTCAAAAGATGGACACAGGATTATTACCCATCTAACAGTAAATGTGTCTTAACAGTTGTGAAGATCCAAGCAGTGTTCACCTGAAAAGCTTCTGTCTTGTTCTTTGTCTTGTTGTAAATCACCGAATCATCAAATTATCACCGTCATTCGATGGCAGATCTCCTACAACGGGGTCAACATGGAAAACAAATGTGTTATCTCCCGCAAAGCTTTTACAAAATTTGACTTTCTTCATTTTGGCCTCAGTGCTACTGTACATCGTCAGCATCTCTCTGTTTCTTTTCACTCTCATTTAAGGACATTTGTTTTTTTATTTATCTGGCGGCAGCTGTCAACTGATATGTGTCTAATCCTCTGTAATTCCACTAATGCGTCTCGTTCTCGGCCAAACACAGTGATTGCATTCGAGAGATCGCAAAGTGTTGCAGTACATTCCTGGGAGTTTATTTAATCTTTCTCATTCTCAACTTGCAACCCGCCCAATGATCAGTTAACAACATATTTTGATCATCAGATTCTCTTGAAGCCAGGGCCAGAGGAAATGTTTGGGGCAGGATGAAAAGTTCCATGAGGATGAGAAATTCCAATTAACATTTCCATCGTGTTCCATATTTATTCATGTTAAAAATCCAAAGTGAGAACAGGAGTATAGAGTATGTTGTGCCAACTTATTTTATTCAAACAGTAAAGCAGCGTCAGCAGCAGAGTACAAATCACTTATTCAACATGGCTCCTGTTACTCTTTTTCTTCCTGCAGGTGAGCATCTCCACTGTGGGCTACGGAGATGTCGTCCCCATCTCCTATCTTGGCCGCTGTGTGGCATTTGGCTGCATCTCGTTCGGCATCATCCTCAACGGCATGCCCATCTCCATCCTCTTCAACAAGTTCTCCGACTACTACGCCAAACTGAAGGAGCAGGAATACACGTTTTCAAACACGGAGCGCACCTTCCAGCTCAAGAAACGTATGAGGCGCAAGTTTGACAACTGCTATGAACCACAGCCAGAGGACTCGGAGGACGATGTCCACTATCGGCCCTGCGAAAGGCATGAGGACTGATAGGAGCTGCAGTGTCGCATACGCTCTAACCCTAAATCGCCTTATCACCCATCGGTCCGGAAAGTGTAAGACCCCATCTGCCTCCAACTCTGAGTGTGCGTGATTTAAGATAAAGAGTCTAAGCGGAGTAAATGGAGGCAGCAGCATTAAAGTTGAGATAATCTTTAAGCCTCGACTTTACAGTAGGTTGCTGTTTGCACGCCATGAGTGACGACTCTGTCGAATGAGACATGATGCTGCCACTGGACAGCTTGTGATATGTTTCTAAGAAAAGGAAGTGGCTGAGTCTAATTCTGACCCAACTGAAATAGATGTTTGACATAAGGAGGTCAAGCACTAACATTATTAAGGAAGCAATGTTGTACTGATCACTTCGAAGGGGCAAGATGCTTGTGAAGAAATATTTTTATTCGAAGTGCTATTCATGAACTGTTGTGGACAATGCCTGATACATACACTGTATAATTCTGATGTCAGGCTTGTATAAGATTCTGGCCAGTAGCTGTAACGGTCTTCCACTTTTTGAGTGTAATTTAGTTGCAAGGGATTACCAGGATTTGCACTTGCGCCTCCTGCCTGGTTCGACAGGAGCAGAAGCAGATCATGTCCGGGGCTATTTTCATCCAACGCATCCAACGTGCTTACAAGTCACTCTCATGAATGACAGCAGAATCCATTTGTTTCTGATATAAGTCTCTCAAGCAAGGAAATGGAGATGAGAGACAGTGGGGCTTATACTTGTCATTGAGCATGTAAGTGTGGCACAATCCCTGCAGGGAGAGAGAAGTGAGCTCCATGGTGTTGGATCAGTCATGGTCTGGTTCTGGAGTCAAAACTGTCTCTGACTGCTGGCTGTGTTTAGCTCTATTGCTACGTTCATTAAAGATCCCATATTTTACACCTTGTTATTAAGTTTATATAGATCTCTGAGTTCCTCTCAACATGTCTCTTATTTACATTAAAAAAACATGAAAAGGTGTATTTTGCACAATATGGCCCCTTTAAACCAGTTCCTCAACAGTTCTTTAGAGACCAGACATATTTAAAGTGTTTAAGTGTTGTGTCGACCTCTCAATGCATTGGTCAAAGACATTATTCCACCCATATGAAACATAATTAAAAGCAGTCATGTATGTTCAATACATTTTTGTACAAATTACCAATACATTACAAATGCTTCCTTGCTTTCGTCACAGTGATACATTTGTCCGATTTCTATCTCCATTCCCTCTGATGCAACCGAGTGTCACTGAGTGAAATCTGTGGATCAATTTCACCCTCCTACATGGGTGGTTGTAAATGTATGACGCTGATAAAAGCTGCCATGTGCAAAACAAAAGGTGTCAAAAGAAGGACATTTCATGATATGTATTTTATTTTATAGGCAATTCTTGTATTATTTATGCCATTTCGTTTTTCAGAGTGGAAATCTGTGTATTACAGTAACTGTAAATAAGGCTGTAAAATGTGTCATTATTTTGTCTTTATTGTGCATAAACACACACAAATACATCACAGTTTGGACAGCAGTTTGAACACAGATTTATACTTCTCAAAAATGAATTTCCTTCTGAATAATAAAAACAATCTCCTCATAACACTCTGTCTTGTTATTTCCTTTTGAATACAAAGAGACTTGATGTGTGTGTATATTAACAGACACTTGTCTCATTTGTCTGATGGAGGACGCTGCCTGTCTAATAGTGTTACAGGATAAGGTATATGGGAGAGATGCCAGTGGTTTAATTGTGTCGTCAGCGTCTATTAAATCTCAACAGTACTGAGAAGTTCTGGCTGTCTCATGTGACTCAGGCAGGACTGAGTGGACAGGAATACATGCACTTAAGAAACCTCAGGGAAAGATCAGGGACATAAACACACACACACATATATATATATATATATAGATAGATAGAGAGAGAGAGAGAGAGATAGAGAGAGAGAAAGAGAATATTGCATATAACATCAAATATAAGAATGTTATCTGATGTTGTACACACAGGCTGTAGGAATGTCTGCACTATTTACTAAAAAGGTTTGAGAGCAAGACCCTCTATATGTAGCACTTTAGCTGCTCTATTGTGTTTACAGGACGTTGTCGTTCTTCGACAAAGGAGAAAGTCAAAAAAGCCAAATGCAAGTCTGTGTAGAAGTGCCGCTTTAACCTTTATCATCTTTAACAGAATGGCCCTGAATGCATACCTGCGCCAAGGCCCAACAGTCCCCCCCCCCCCCCCCCCCCCCCATGAAACCACCTTTGAATTCACTTGATTTGGGTTTTTATTTGAATCTGCACTAAATAAATAAACAGTCCCCTTTTTTTCATCAAGATCAAGGAGTTATTCTTCTTGAGAAATCAAGAAATATGTTGAAAATTGCCCCTTAATGTAAAAGAAGCTGCTTGCTTATGGCGTCCTTGAAGTGAAAAAAAAAAAAAGATCAAGATTACATTTCTGAAAACAAAAAAGTATTTTCCTGGACTCAGATGAGCTATAAGTGTAGTTAATTCAACATCTGTAAATAATATGCAGATGCACTAACTTGACTATTATGCTGATAATAAACAGCATTGATATTAACTCCCTAAATAAATAAGAAATTAAACGAACAAGAGAAGCGAGAGAGACATTCTCACCTCCATATCCTGTTGTCAGCACACAGCAGCTGAGAGCAATAAACCAAGCACTACTGACCAGGTTAAAAAGCCAGGCATCGCCACAGGAACATTTAGGACATGAAAGTGCCACCGTTTAGGTTTTTCGTGGGTGTTGGGAATATTAAATCGCTCGTGTTTGGCCTGTTTATGATACTTCTGTATTATCCGGGGTGAGCATGTGTGTGTGAAGAGTTGCGTCAATATCCTTGACATCTTCTCGCCAGTCGCACGCTGTTTTGTTCGCTCCCATCCCTCAAGACGTGTCAAGATAAGGTGCCAGAGCCACTCACGTTCAAGGGAAAGAGTTCACCGTAATAAAATGATTTATGACCACTCTTAAACAAATACACGTAGATTCTGAAATATGGAATGAAATATGAAATAAACAACCCAAAATCTGCATTCAAATCTTTAAACTCAGGGCTTGTTTGCATCTAAACTGCTTGAAATCCATCTTTGTCAAACCTCTGTTGGGTTCCAGATGTTCTTATGAGGCTCTAATGAGTATTTCTTTGCCCATTATGTTACCTACAATGTTTTTAAACGAGCTTTAGTGACTGTAAGAGCAGATGTTTATGAGAGTTTCATCCTTGAGCAGACTTCTCATCACTGTCATGCCGAGCTCTGGATCAGGACATGCTTTTCCCTCTTCAAGGCCGAATACATGTTTAGAAGAACCCGCGGCCTCTGCGTTTTTAAAAAATTGCCACAATGGGCAATGCTGGTTCACTATATAAACCCCCTCGAGTTCACCTCATAAGTCATCACGGATCCTGTCCTCACACCACAGCTCACCACACTCAGTTCCTGACCGACTCAAGGAGAAGTGACTCGTCGTGCCATGGCTGCTGCGAAGTTTCTGGTGTCTCTGCTGGTTGTGCTCGTGGCCGCAGAGTGCGCCGTTCACGCCCAGGAGAGGATAAAGATGTGCGGGCGGGAGCTGATCCGTCTGGCCGTCTCCACCTGTGGTAACTCGCGTCTGAGGAGAAGCCTCCTGGACTCAGAGCCGGGCCAGCATCAGACCACCACTCCTCCCTGTGAGTACTTTGGGTTACATTTCTCTACTTTCAGTGGTTCAGAGTTCACTGCAACTTCAAGATTGAAGAATATTATCAAATAATGCAGGAGCTATTGGAAATGTATCTTTAGCTGGTGTACGACACACAACATAATATAATACAGTACATGAGAAGACAACTATACATTACCCAGAATGAAATGTCATTAAAATACAAATTGCTGTATAGTAACAGGAGTGGACAATTTAAAACTAAGTAAAAGTTGACCTGTGTGCCTGCAACCTTGTTTGGGCCCCCTCAGAAACATGAGGATACATCTCAAGGTTTTTAACCCATGACAATACGTTTCTGATTAATCTTTTCATTTCTCCTTGGAGTTCCACGTAAAGTTTTCCGAATGAAAATCTTCCGTTTTCTCTCTGCTCTCCACCTAACTCTGCTTCTCATCCGCACAGGGGACCATGATGCGGCCGCAGAGGAGCTCTGGGCTGCAGAGGCCGTCCACATCCCCCCAGAGTCTGACGAGAAGAGAGACGTCCTCTCCCTGGCCCCTCACTGGTACCCCCTGTCCTCTCGGATCAGACGAACTGCTGGGAGAATGTCCGAGATTTGCTGCGAGAAAGGATGCAGCCTGAAAGACCTGATACAGTTCTGCTAGATTTGGATTCTGACCTGTCACGCAAAAGAATTCCTGAAGTGTTGTGGAAACCTTTGTTTCAAGAGTTTCCTCCGATAGAAAGACTCCTGCTATTTCTCTAGGGATGTAGTTTTCTTACACTGCACATCAGTAATTATAGATACTTGATCATATTTAATAATTTATTTTCATGTCAGGGCAAAAGATAAAATTGCAATGTACACAGGTTTTATGACAAGACTGTCAAATTGAAATTGTTGTTTATTTTGTAGTAATATAATTTATTCTCTCTTCATCACTGTAGAAAAAAATATGTGTTGCTCTCATACTAGACTGCAATAAAGCTTTTGATGATTATTTATGAAATCTTATCTGCTCTCTGTGATTTCTCTGCGTTTTATGGTTTTCATCAGTGTTTGTCTGTTAGTTAGCAGCGTTACACAAAAACCACAGGACGGATTTCTGCGATGCTCGGTGGAAGGATGAGTATGAGTCGAGGAAGAAACCAGTAACTTTTGTTGCAATAGGTCATAATATTTCAGTCCAATCCCTTCATGATAACGGATTTCTCATTTACTACTACTACCTCAAAGACTGTGATAAGATAATGATCACACTATGTGCTTACGACAACGATCAATATAATGGTTTTATAGAGTTCCAGAATGTAAACATTGCCGTCACCTCTGGGGCCTCTTGTCCGCACACATCAGTCAACACAGCCCCAATCGACACTTGTCAATTCTGCACAACTAAAAATCAACACTTATTAACACTGTTTTGTTATTTCGGTGTCAATTTGTATAATTAAAGCTGCAGAGAAATTAACCTTGAAACAGCAAATGGCCTAATCAAACTAAATTACACTTTCAAGCATGAACACATGGTAACACATATGCACGCACACACACATACGCACGCACGCACACACACACACACGCACACACACACACACACACACACACACACACACACACACACACACACACACAGAGAGGTATAAACTGTGCCTTTAAAGACACAGACTTGAATGATGGGACAGTGTGAGTGCAGTTTACAGATCTCTGATAGCACTAAATCGGATTGAGGCCATTGGCTGAGTCGTTCAGCTCTGAAATAATCTCTGCAGCCCGGCCAGTTCCTCACACACTGAGGGCTGAATAATTCTCTCAATGGATAATCAAATGTGTTGCTGATTATCTTCCACTCTACGCTGCAGATGTTCCTAAATGACTCCTAATGGCAAAAGTCAATCAGCCCACAGTGACTGATTGGTTAATTGGTTTTATTTGCTGAGGGATGGATTGCTATTATTTTGCTGCATCATCAGACACAAAGCCCCGAGATGAATTTAGATCAAGGCGGAAATAGAACATTCTGTTTAGATGGTTTTTAACTACAGATACTTAGAGAATGCAACAGTCGGATAATGTTTTTGAAAACAGTTGGATACGTCTGGCAAACTGAAACATGAAACAGGTTTTACATACACTTCACATCTGTCCCTGATCCATTCATTCTGTATAGTGCTAATCAGTAAATTGATAAGAAGAAGAAGAAGAAGAAGAAGAAGAAGAAGAAGAAGAAGAAGAACAACAACAACAACAACAACAACAACAATAACAACAACAATAACAATAATGCTAATAATTATTAAGTTAAATGCTGTAGTGTAAAATAGACAAGGGTTTTTCAGTCCAATGTACAACTTGAGCCCTGTATTTTTTTATTTGTTATATATAATTAAAACAAATAGGAATTTGCAGTAAAAAAAAAGAGGTGATTTATTTTCTTGAACTGACATTGAGCAAGGAAAAGTATAGGAATCATTCTGGGATGTTTAAGGCAGATATTGGAGAAAACAATATTATCAGATGTAAAGTAAGTCACACTGAAAATATGTGTGAGGAGTATGATTCTGGATTGAAATTCAGGGTTAAATCCGAGAGCCTATCTACAATAATTTGGTTTCTTTATCCGTCCCAGACACTTCACACCGCCTCGTGTCTCTCCCTCGGTACCATCAGAGTTTGAAAACCTCTGAAATTCATAGTTTTTTTTGTCGGCTGAACTTATGAAACTGTCAAATCTTCCCATAGACAAACATTCAGTGCAACATAGAAGAGAAAGAAGTTTCTAAATGTAAATGAATAATTAATCTTGAGCATTTGTTTCAAGGTAATTCCTTCAATAGCAACAAATCCTTTATGATTTATAATAACAGCAACATTTCTTCCTCTATTAGAGCCAAATTAAATCAATACTTCCAAGAAAACATTTCAAATGATGCTAAAATTAAACACTTGCACATGCAAATAGACAAAATGTAGATCTAGACATTTGATGCAATGTCTCATAATGACCAGCAGAGAGTGACAGATAGTTGATTTTAAATGACAGTAGCCCTTACTGTACCTACCACTGAGGAGCTGGTTCCTCCTGCCAACACGGGGAGGTCTCACTGCTTCTGTACCAAGTTCAGTCGTTCCAGTTTTTATTTCTTCCACGTTTGTCTCCTGCCGTGATGATCACTCTCTCAAAGCTCATTACTGTAAAATGCTCAATCACCTCAGCTGATCCTTTATCTCCCCGTAACAAGAGACATTCGATCAGAGGACACTTCCAGGCCTCAGCCCATCCTTATTCAGTCCCAACGCCAGATGACAAGACAAGGCCTCTTTGATGGGCCTCTCCTCCTTGTGCCTGTTTTGTTTCAACTGAAAAGCTGCTAAAGCGAATAATGAAAACCAAATCAGAGCTTCTATCTGTCTTTCTATCTCTTTGTGTTTAGTTCCAGTTCGCAGGAAAGCAGCAGGACAGAATGGCACCTTCGCTGAGTGCCAGCAGAGTGGCTACACACACATGCAGGAACACACGTAAACAAACACTGGGAACACACACACACACACACACACGCAGGGCAGCAGAGAGGGAGAGAGAGAGAGGAGAGTGGACTGGTGGGTGTCAATTTGCATGTAAATGAAATGGCTCTCAGAGCTGGTTTCCAACAGTAAAAGTATCAAGGCTAAAGATGCTATATTTGGTGTATGTGTGTGTGTATGGTCCATGTTTTCATGTGTACACTCAACACTCTACTGTACAGTACAGTGTGCTGTGTGCATGCGTGCTGAATAAATGGTGTGTGTGTGGGCGTGCAACACTGGGAAACCCATCTGAAGTCAATACTTACAATAGGTCTTATTTTATAGTAGTACGGAGCCCCTGAAGTCCTGAAAGGTGATTTTGTTTTTGTTCCCACAAGATAATAACTTGTGTGCAACAAGATAAAAAAGAATTATCATCTTTTGGGACTTCACAGACTCCATATCAAACACAATACTGGAGAAATTAACAAATTCTTAAAAGCTACTAACGCTACTTGCTGTTGTCTTCAAAGCATCGGCCAGTCATGTCTTCAATACACAGACATTAACTCTGTGTGCACAACTTATTTATCTCCTTCCCACTAGATAAGTAGTTAACTTATTATCTTGTGGGTGTACACTTCAGGGGCTCTGTACATGTGCGTATGGCAGCAGAAGTGATGATGATGATGTGTGTTTCTGTGTGTCTGTTACTGTCGGTGCTGGTATGTTACAGTGTGACAGTGTGACAGTGTGGGCCGAGTCTGGGTCTAAACAACTGTGTGTTTTTGACTCTTGTCTGAGAAAAATACAAATACAAAATACAAATAAACTGTATTTACTTGCTTACCTTTTATCTTAGAAAGTTTCACTCTGGGAATGTGATTTATTTTATGTTTTTCAAGTGGTTGGTGACAAATACCAGTGTTCGGCCGTCACCTGGTGCTATTTCAAAGTGCAGCCAGAGGGAGGCAGAGTGGATTGTTGTCCATTAATCATGGACAATGTGGTTTCTGTATAGATGGCATGTTTCTAATATTGATCTCTATTGATCCTCTGTAGTCTTTTAAAATGTCTTCAACTATAAGAAAAGCTTATATGGGTATGTCAATTTATGTATTTTATATCATTTATATCGGAAAACAACTCACAACTTCCTCCCACAGTCCAAAGACATGCAGATTGGGGTTAGGTTAACTGGAGAGTCTACATGTGAGTGTGGATGTTTGTTTTTCTCCATATGTTGAATAATGGTATAGATGATGGATGGATAACTTCTAGAATATTGATGGCTGTGAGGAATCCCTCTGGCTGGCGCACCAGCTTTACAAGGGGCCAGGGATATCTGCTTACATTATTCAAGAGTGACTCCAGATCTTCACATTAACCACATGTGCGCTCGCGATGAGCTCATTTTGACTCAATAAAACAACACACCACAGATTGAACGTTCTTTACCCATATCTAGTAAACCGTCTCCTGATATGATCCTGTATATATTGCTGCATCTTTTCCATCTGCAGCATCTCCCACTGTGACGTGACGAGTCTGTCCTTGTCTGTGCTTTACAACATTCAGGCGCTCTGACCAGCAGTGACAGCTTCAGGAGCATTGTGTGCTTAGACGCTGCTCCCAGGGGAAGAGGAGAAGGAAGAGGAAGAGGAAGACAGAAGTTCCAAAGGAGCTCTCTCTCTTGTTGTCTCCTCACGTGCTTTGATCTCCTCTCATCATGAAGCTGCATGGCTGGAATTAGCCGCTCACTATCTTTAGCACCGTGACTATTTGATTTTAAAATATCGTCTAGAACATATTTAATCCTATTTTTGCAGATGTCTGTATTCCAGCCATGCGGTGACTGAAAACACTTTCTGAGAGACAGTCATTATTTTAAAAGCATACTATATTATCTAATAGATTAGCGGCTGCCAGGAGAAACCGCAATTTATGGAGACTCTTAAATTATATTATTAGAATAAATCTCTATTACAGCCATATATAAAAGCTCTGTACTGTGTGTTTTGTGCTTAATAAAAAGGATTTGTTTGGCTGATACTGTGGCTACAGTGCACAGATGACTCTTAACTTTATCCCTTTTCTCTTCAGTGATCGGCCCATTTGTTTAATTATTCTGCCATTTTACAATCGTTTTTGTAATGATTCTGCTCCTTGTTGTGCGTTTGAATAGACACTTAGGGACCTTTTGAAAGACTTTCACTTCCTGTTTGGAGGGCTCGGGCCTGGGCCCCCCTCGCTGGTCGGCTGGGGCGGGGGAGGTCTCTCTTCAGGTCTCTCTTCAGTTGCTTATGGGCACTTGTGCAAATGAGATAAAGTTTCCTTGGCTCCTGGTTTTATTGAGTGTTTTTTTAATTGGGTGTTACATTAGAGTTATATTTTGTTTGTATTAAATATATATTGAGTCTTACTGATTGATTTTGATTTGTCTTTGGACATTTGATGTATTTTTGCGAAACTTTGTGCTGGACTAATAGTTCCAATTGGATTGGATTTATAATCTCCTTGTGTTTTGACTTTGTATATTTGGATTTATATCTTTGTGTGCACTTTGAGTTCATTAGGTCATGTTTTACTTTGAAGCTTCTTTCCTCCTGTGGCTCTCTAACTTTACTTCCTGTGTCGTTTTCTTACCTGTGATTGTCTTCACCTGCCTTCATGTGTCTCACCTGAGATCAGTAACTCCTGCTTCCTCTCAGTCTCCACGCTCTCCTCTGTCAGTTTGTGTATTAACTTCCCTGGATTTCCACGAGCTGCAGTTTTGCTGGTTGGTTTTCTTCTCCTGCTCTTTCCTTATGTTTCAGTTCTTTCTCCCTGAATTGCTGGTTTGTTGCCATCTGTAGTTTTTTATCTCCACCAAGCAGGTTATGTTTTCATCCATGTTTGTTAGTTAGCATTTATTTCACTATGTGCAGGGGTGAGACATGACCCAAGGAAGATTTAATAAAAATTGCTGTGTGGATCAGGATCAGGGGGCTGATCCAGGACATCTTTTACACTTTCTTTAACATAATGAGATGACATTTTTCAACAGTTCTAAATTCACAGAGAACAATTCATGTGGAAAAAACACATATTTAGGGGACTGATTTCTATGAGTGCGCTATTTGGTGCAGATCCAATTTAAAATCTAGAACCAGTGAATTTAAATGTGTTTTCATAGGGGACCGTTGGGCCTTGGTCGAGGTATGTGCTCTGCTGAGTGACACTCTGCTCTAGTATGGGACTTTAAGTTTGCTTGTTTGCATTTATTTCCACACCCACCTGTTCTGCCAGAAACACAAAACATGACACTCTTGTCACTTTGAAATGTTTGTCCTCTACTGCTGTCTTTTCCTTAGTTGGACTAAAACTGAAATGCCTGCAGACTGAACATACCTGTTGGTTTCTCCTAATTACTTTCCTGCCCCATACCGTTCATCGTGCATGTCCTTATATCTACTTCCTTTGTCCAGTGAAAGAATACAAACGCATGCATGCAAGCGCCACACACACAAACATTAAGTATCACTTTGTCACAACCTTGGGGCCACTGGGAGGTGGTGGAGCTGAACTAATAGAGCTGAGCTGGTAGAGGGCAGTGTGGCAGCAGCAGCTAAACCCACCGCAGGCGAGTTTTCTGCAGCTGCAGAGCTCGAAGCCTCCGAGCAGCGCAGGTAATGTGACGCTCTGTTCTGCTGCTTACGACCAGATCTGAGGATGGTTGTGTTAAATAATGGAGAATCTATAGTTTGTTGCATTTATGAGACTGTTTTGTCCGATTTTTTGGACGGTTATGAGGATATTCGGGAAATGTTTTAATTGCAGTTAACTTTTACCAAAATACATGTATTCTGCTCAGCTTTTAACTTGTGTGTGTTTGAACCACACTCTGCATTTAAATAGATGTGTTGAATACAGTTATTCAACTTTATTTTGCTCCATCGAAACTTGTGATTTACTGTTTTCAAAAAGCCAACATTTTATTTTAATCAGAGCAAAGAAATGGCTTTTAGTCCAAGGTGTATTTTTGATATTACGAATAAATAAACAGGCACATCCCATAATTTGTGTTCAAGGATTTGCCCTTAACCATCATGAACAATTACATTTTTAGCTTTATGTTGCTTATTTTGATTAACGATGGCTTGATATCAATATAATAACGTTTATTATTGAGATGAGGCAAGATGTCACCTTTACACACTGGTTGTATGTGAGTTTGTACCTTCTAGCTTAGACTCAACGATAATGTCAATATAATATAAATTGCATATTATTCTGCTCTTGCTGTTTTACCTCTTCACAACCATATAAATGTAAATCCAGATTAGTTAAACTTCTGCATTAATTATTGACAGAGAGGTAAAATATGATTTTTGCACCTTTTCTTTCTTCCCCTTCTGCCAACCTGAGTAATTCTGAAGCCCTTTTTTTTTTAATGACGATTCAGCTTTGACAAATATTTTTCACTGTCTTTTTAGCCAGAGGGTGAAAACTTACATTGCACTTCTTACTTTTTAGATGGTTTCATTTCTCCAGCACCTCCTTATGTGTAACATCATATTTGGGATGTGATGACACTTCCCCGCTGATGCTGCTCATGTTCAGTTTAGTCCGGATTGTGCCAGAAAGGTGTTGATTTCATTCTGAAACTTTTGAGGCCGTAGTAGTGGCTTGGTTCTAGACTGTGTCATACAGTTAGTGTGTATATTGGTTCACACACTGCAATTTAAATAGATTTGTGAGGAAAATATTTGGAACCGTTTAGCATACAAGCCACTACAAGCTGCTTAATGAATGAGAGAATGTTTTTGACATTGTTATTTTGTCTCTTTCCTATAATTTTTTACATTCATGCATTTTATTCCCCTTTTTCATCTACGAATCTAAATATTTGGTCACAGTCCTGGTTGTGTCTCGTCTGCATCGTGGGAAGAAATATCACAATTTTTGTTGACAACCTGACTATTACACACAAAACCGAAAGCTAGTGTATTTAAAAATGAGAGGAAATTGATAAAGATGGTGTGTGTGGGTGTGGGTGTGTGGGTGTGGATGAAAAAGCGTCGAGGAGAAAAACGAGACGGTGCAGAGACGGCAGTGGGCAGGCCCAGAAAAACGATTACTCCAGCTGCTCTTTCACAGCTGCTCCCAATTGCGCCGTCGCACCTCTTTCTCTCCGTCCATCACTCCCTCCATCTCTCCCCTCCATCTCTTCCCTCCATCTCTTCCCTCCACACTCTCATGGTGTGACTGGGCTGCTTGTAGCTGGCACCTTGGAGACGCTGCTGTGAAGATGTAGGAGAGGATTCCATTTGATGTGACGGCAAAACATTGTTAGTTAAATGATGTAGTGGAGGAATTACTGCGTTTATTGATACACCCATCACTTTCTGTTTCATGTATCACACATTTCAAAAAGGTTTATTTAGTATATTTGGTTTGACACTCGCAATAAATATTGTAAAGTGAAATCAAACGTATTCATGGCTCATGCAAGTGAGGATGAAAATACACACACGTTTGTGTAGCCATCCTTGTTAGGACACTGCACTGATTTTCATCCAAAGCCTCATTCCACTTTAACCATCACCAATTCATACATTTTAACCTAACCACTATTCACATCTTACCCTTAACCTCAACCAATGATGTTTTGTCTCATTAGGACCGAGCTTTGGTCCTGACAAGGTGTTTATGCTGTGAGTACAGACAGACGGGGTCACACTCTCCTTGGTTTCCATGGCTTCAGAGGACATCACATTGTCTTGCATCATCTCTGGGTCAATGTAAGTCTGTAAATGTTTTCTATACATAACGACTTGTCTAAGCCGTACTGTTACCTTAAAGGGATACTTCACCCAAAAATTTAAATTCACTCATTATCTACTCACCACTATGCCGATGGAGGGATGATTCAAGATTCAAGAGTTTAATGTCAAATGCACAACAATTACATTAAGCAGTCGCTGGCAATGAAATGCTTGGGTCACAGGCTCTCTTATTGCAATGCTCCGAATATTTACAAGCAAAAAATATTGAATAAAATAGAATATCCAAAGTTTGAAATAGAAAATAAAATATATATATCTAAATATATATATATACACCTAAAGAAAAACAATGGTGCAATTTGTGCAATAGTGCAAATATGCAATATGAGTGAAGTGTTTGAGTCCACAAAAGACTTCTGGTGTTACAGGCATAAACAGAATTGAAAACAAAAAAGTGTTTTGTGGACTCAAACCCTTCACGCACCCCTCCATTGGCATAGTGTTGAGTAGTAGTGGTGAACATTACCACCCCCTTAAACCATTACTTCACCTTCAAGTTTACAGATTTTTCTTATAAGGGACTTCAAACAAGTTTGTTTACACAGATTTTCGGTCCCTACAACATGGGGAAAGCCTTTTCCGTCCCCCCCAACACACACACATGCATACATACGACACACACACACTGGCCCGCTGCCTCCTTCAATATTCCTGTCACTGTTATCAGCCGGGTCCATCTCAGGGGAAGGCTGCTGTTAAAACATGAGCAGTCCATTCAATACACTTCACCTAATCAGGGCTGAGCTGCTTGTGTATCTTCCCGCTCCCCCCCCCCCCCATCTGAGTGCGCGATGGAGACAGAACGAGGGTGCATGGCTTTCCTGGCAATGCATGTGTGTGTGGTCGAGACTGTCCGAGCATGTGTGTTGTTGTGTAGAACACTTGTTTGCCTCTCTCTCTCTCTCTCTCTCTCTCTCTCTCTCTCTCTCTCTCTCTCTCTCCCATTGTGTGTGTATGTGTGACTCAGTGGGATACCTAAGCCCAGAGGAGCCGAACAACAGCAGTTAGGCAGCTTTTTAAGAAATTGAAAAGCTGCGCCGTCACTTCCAGTAAGTGGAACCATTACTGAATACAAAGGTTTCATAGTTCAGGGTTCGGCCTCCTCTTTGGCAAATGTGCCTGAACCAAAAGAAGAGGGTGGTGTATTAGAGCTAAATGTTCGCTCCACCGAAATCAATTAAATCAGTCTTGAGTGTCCTATTTAGCTTTAAAGTTGAATCCCAAAAACTACAGTTAAATCAATTTGTACACACTGAAAATATGTGGCACTAGAGGCCTGTTGCATGTGAAGCAGTGGCTCCTGTTGGTGGTAACTGGTTTGTTTGGTGGTTAAATGGATATGAAGAGGTAAGCTCTATAGAGCAAAGTTATACAAAACTGAATCACGCAGTAAAACCAATATGCATCCTCCATGTTGGACTCTCCATTCCCCCAAAAGGTCAACACTGAGAAGACGATTTGCAACTATCACAGGTCAATACATTAAAACTATGCAACAGATCAACACAAATTCATTTCATGTCAACAAGCGATGATCACGGCGACTCGACTAAAATTGATTATTGACCCATTTTTGACATTTGTGTGACATTATTGTAAATCTGAGCCTTGCAGAAGATTTCTACACTGGTAGAAATAATAAATACTGTGCATATTTGTCCACGTCTTCTAAAAGCCTCCAGATATGGACGATACAGTCAAAACAAAGCAGTACCACAGGAAATCATGGGGGGGCAGTGTAGCCTTTAGCGCACTTTAATGGATATATGTAGTTTTGCCCTTGGTAAGTTAGTGAGTTGTCGTCTTGTTTCAATACATATGGGCAAGGTTTTTTTCCCACCGTGCTATGTATTGCAGACTTTGCTTTCACGTGTCACAATACAAATTATTTTATTAAAGCAAAGATGTCTGACAACGTCATCACAGACATTAGATAATGATCCAATATCACTGAGCAGATTATCAGTTACTGCAGAGCCACCTGCAGCTCCGTCCACGAAAAGGACGACTCTTGTTTATTTGCAACTTCCACCGCCTACATCCACCCTCAAGCATGACAGAAATACCCCCCCCTTCCCAACCACCACCACCACCACCACCTCTTGCTCATTTTTATCTCCTTTGCCCTCCCTACTCCCCCTCCTCTCCACCTGCCGCCTCATTCCTCTGTGTAGGTGGACACTCTCCTCTTTCCCACTCCATCCATCTCTCTTCCTCTCTTTTTTTTGCTCCAGCTACCCTGCCATGCATAATTAAGTTTGGTGTAGAAGTATATCCCCCCCGCCCACCTTCCATATTTCTCGGATTTCTCCTTCTCCGTTTTCTCTCCACATCATCCTGTCTTTCTTTCTTGCTCCCCCGAGGATAAGAAAGGTATAAGCTGGCCTGGGAGCGCTGGACTTTTTCCTTTTCTCTCACTTCCCTCCCTCTTTCCTTCCTTCCTCTACCTGTTACTCTCCTCGGGCCTCCGCTGAGGGGCTGAGTGCCAGGCCTGTCTTGTTAAGTGATAATGTTAAAATGCTAAATCACACCAGCACAGCCGCCACTGTCACCGCCTCCCTCCCTGCCTCCTCCTGCGAGGGGTCTCTGGTTTCACTTTGCGCTGTCATCCTATCCAGTCGTGCTCATCAATACACAATGCAGGAGCTCCGTCAGCCAGCGTATTTCTCTCTTAGCGTTAGGCGAGGTGATGTTTGGGGCCTGACCAACGCCATGTTAATGAGTTTGAAGTATCAGACTTCCTCCTTTGCTTCAGTTTCATGTCTTTTTCATTTATTCAGCAAGTAAAAACACGGGGTCAAATTCTGATGGTCTGATCAGTTTCACTCCCACATTCTGGCTCCTCAGTGAAGCGTGTTACAGAAACAGTAAATTTGAGACGCTCTCAGATTATCTGTTCATGTGGTTTATCGCTCTATCAGTGTGAATGTTTGAAACTCAAAAAAAAAAAGGTTACTGACCTAAGACACGAGGCAAATATTTTAATCACTTGCTGACACTCTTCTTGGATAGCGTCCACCTGGTAATCTTTTAAAGCAAATACCCTGCACTTCACTCTGTTCATTTAAAACCAGTTATACTGAAAGTATAGCCTTTGCATTTTGTCAGTCATAATATAATAAAATCTAATAGGATGGACAGTGTTGGGCAGTATCCCATTACGGTAATGTGATTACTGTTTTCAGTAGCATGTGTAGTGTAAGGGATCAAGAAAATGCAGTATTTATATTACAGGTACTAATCCAGCGACGCTCCATTACTGCAACACTGTCAGTGGTCGGCTTGTTGGCTTCATTACCAGGAGGTTGATGGGCATTTAAAGGTACAATATGTAACTTCGGCCACTAGGGGTCTCTCAATAAAAACAATAACAAAAGACCTAGTTTGATGACATCGGTAAGCAGCGTGGGATCATGGGAGTTGTTGTTTTCCTCCTTTGCAGATAAAAATCTACCTGGATGGCGCAAATTATCTTCCCGTATGAAGTAATGCATCATAGCTGTATTCACTTTACGAAGCATACGGTAATGAATAACAAGATCCACTATGAGGGACTAATGGAAACAGTGGAAGGAAAAAAACCACTGCCGACCGACTAACTAGCTAGCTGTGTGTTTTTCTTTGGTCGTATGTTGTTTACCCCGGAAAGTACAGTTGTTGGAAACATACTGAATATTGTAAGTACACAAGTCAACAAAATATATCACATAGGTCTAGTTGTTTTTATACATTTTAATAAGGAACTGTATGTCTAACATCAGTTTCAGCCCTGTCTGTAGGGATTTGTGTTAGCTTGTCAAAATGTACTTGACTTTATCACGTTTGATCGCAGGTTCAGTTTTCATGTTAATGTAGCCCCTGGAAACTAAGGGTGACTAGATTGTTAGCCTCTGCCGTTATATTACTTTTAAACAAAGTTGTGCGTCTTATTAGCTAATGTATTTTCCAGCAGCTACTGTACCACTGACCCACTGGTGGCCCCGTCACCAGCTTTAAGGCTTTATAGGATTTAGACTGGTAATGTACCCGGCTGCTCAGGCAGAGCCGGCATAGGGTTGGATATCAGTGATTCATTACATAGGCGTGATGAAGTCGTTCCGTGTGTCTGGACTGTATCAAAGTATATAACATTTTTGGCACAGCCACTGTCATAATCCCACTCTGAGACATAAAGCAAAATACGACATAATGTATTGCAAATGCACTAAAATGTGAGCATTAACTCTCCTCTACTGGAGCCTGTCCAAAGAAAACCTTTACTGGAGATCAGATAAGTCTTTATTCATGATTATGACATGTATCTAGTAGCCATGAGAACACAGAGAGGCAGTTCCTGTGTCAGACATTTCCATTGCACTAATTTGAGCCAAGCCTTGAATATAATCCAAGACCATCTGTTGGGTAGATCCAACGATATGCTAATTGGGTTGTGGCAATCATTTCTATCTACAATAGGGGGATCTACTATGTCACAGATAGATTTACAGATGCCTTTAGTTGATATAAAATGTGCCTGTGGTGAGCACCTACTTCTTTGTGAGGACAGTCTGTTGTCTTAATAACTACAAACGTGTAACACCACTGTGCTGTTTCCTGTGAGAACATGAGTTTTTGGATGCTTAGTCTTTATTTGAGACTTAAATTCATGTTGCTTTCACTTAGGAAATTTGCTCTATATGACTGGAAACTACCTGTGAACAAAAAATATAATAAAGCTCATTGTGGCTTATTGTATTATGTAAAACTGGTTCATTATAAAGGGTCCAGACTTAAATGTTATTTCTTATCTTGTAAGGATGGTTCGTTACCTTGAAGGATGTTGCGTTTTCTTAAAGGCACAGTATGATGTGCTGGTTTTCTTTCTTGAACTACTCGTTTCTCTACCGTAAATATGAGACTACGATTAGCAGACAGTTAGCTTAGCACAAAACATGCAGAAATTACCTTATAATATTTACAGTGTGGCAAAGAACAACCCAGTAAATTGCACTAATTGAAACAGAGACAAGATATAATGTGTTAATTATTGAGCCTTAAAAATGCTAATAGGCTGATTTCCTTTTTATATATAATACAGATACAAAATTAATAATAGTCTATATCAATACTCTCAGCAAGATGGTAAATAAGTGCATTTCCCAAAAAGTTGAACTAGTCCTTTAAATGTATTTTAACACAACTTAATCACAGCTCAGAGAGCCACAGTCATGTTGGACTGATGTGGATTAGTGCAGAGTAGTGATCAGTCCACCCTCTGCTTTCTGTGAAGGGGGAAACTGGTTAAAGTCTTTCGCCTCATGGTTGAATAACATGGGGCTTGCATCATACTTTGCAGAACCTGTCATATACAGTGAAACACTCTTGCAGAATGTCAGCGTCAGTTGCTCGCGTCCAAACCTCCCTGATCTTGATGCAAATTAAAGCAATGATGTCAACAAATCAAACTTTAACAACACTGTGTTAAATAAATAAACACTGAGTGCATGGATTCAGTTTCAATCCATGTTTTCTGACAGTTTTACCACCGCGCTTTAAATCTCCAGCAAGAGCTTTAGTCAGTTTCTAAAAAAAGGACCGACTTGACGTAATGGGAACATTGTCAAAACGAACTCAATCCTTAACTCTTCTCTTACAGTCCCAGTCAGTCATGTTTTGGGACTATATACACTGAGTCATTTTCATATTCATTATTGAGTTCCAGATGAAAAAAGAAGTGAGCAAACCTGAGAAAGATGCCCGCTGACAAATATATGCTGAGTAATTCTAAATGGAATTATTCATCCTCATACACACAACTGCATATGTGCACGTACAGACAACCCAACACACGCAAGGATTCTATTCCGTAGAACCATGCATAAATATGTATGTACAGAATCTGACACATAGCTTTCCTCTCCTCCTTGACATTCTCAAACATAACATAAAAAAAAACCTAAGCCCTGAAATCCTGCTCTTACTGCCGCGGCTTTGGAATACAATCCATCGCGGCTCATGATGAAGAACCAACAGCTGTAAAATCCAATTGGAGGTTTATGAAGATAGATGGAGAAGAACGCTCCTCTCTGCCACCCCTCTCTCTCATTCTTTCTGTTATACCAACACACAAACACGGACTCACACTCGCACATGGACCCATTTTCCTCTCGCTGTTACATGAAATCCACCCACAATAACACAGGATGCTGCTCACAACTGCGAGGGGATCTTTCGGCAGCCTTGGTTTGGTCTCAGTGGGCAGCGCTTCACTGCTGAGTGTGCAGCCTGGCTCTCCTTGGCGGGGGGAGGCCTCCTCTGTCGAGGCATTATCCGCTGCCATCTAATATTCATCAACCACTGGGAGATTGGTGAGGACAAGTCGATTTGATAGGCCGACAATGCACTGAGGTGGTCCGTGTTGTTGTGTGCACATGCATGTATGTGAGTCCACATTCACAAGGTCTAAGCAGTACACACATGGTAAGGCATGTGCATGATGGCACCATGAATTGAATTCATCTATACAGTACTTTAAAAAAAATCTATGAATAAGATAAATGATGTATAATGTATAAATGACAGCTTACAATCATTATTTAGCAAATGCAAATACAATATTTGTATTTTGCCCTTTTAGATAGAAATGCCGTTAATTTCTTGAAGCACATTGATTTGCTTATAATTTACCACAATTTAAAGAACAGTTAACTCAAGTCTTTAAGGGCATGCGTGTGTTTGGCGGAGTATGACACGTGATGATGGGTCATGTAGCAGCACAAGTGTACACCATGTGTTTCCAGTGTAAATGTATGGCCAACTCATGTATGTAACACCCATGACAACACCCCCAGTTATCTCTTTCTAAACCAGCACCACTCATGTCCCATTAACACACATTGTATGTTTTTCCTCTCTTAATTAAAGAGCGTGGTCTTTCAGTTTGAGATCAGGTCTTCTTCATTTCACGTTCCGATCTTGTAACGCTCTCACTCAAAGCCTTGCGCTCACTCTCAAATAGCCCCTGCTTGTGCTTGGACTTGCTCTGCTTGTGCGCTTGCACTCCGATGTTTCGTCTCTTGGACAAACATCCTGCGTTCTACTCTTCTGTGCGTTCGTGGATCATGTGCTCTCAGACTTCTCCTCTGCTCCTGGATTTTTTCTTCTGAGCTTTTAAGTCTGTCTTTTAAGTGTTGACAAATGAAACTGCCCTGCCCTCGTTGTGGGTGCGTTAACTTTTTTCCAGTCCAGGAGCACCTGAACCCAGATAAAGTTACCGCCCGTACAGGAGTCTCAAAGAAGTAAAGCTAACACACCCACAGCAAGCCCTGCTTTCAGACTGAAAGAACAACAACATAGTAATAAGGAAGTACGATAAAGGCAACATTAAAGAAGATTATGACATGAACTGAAATGTGCCATCTTGAAACATTGTGGGCACCTAAACTGTCTGGTGAGCCGTTACAAAGATGCAAATACATGCAAACACCATGTGGTGGGGTAATACAAGGTTGATGGTTCTCTCCGGGATAATGCTTTTATATCCCTCTCAATCAACAGTAAATGTTCTCAGAGAAGTTATATTGAAAGATTAAAACGATCATTGCACCCTGGCACTGCTTGACACTATTGTTTTCTTATAGGCTTTGTAAGAATGAGTGACAAACACAAAAAGTGCATCATTCAACAGCAGACCTTCTCACCGCTTCCCCATACACACACACACACACACCCTTCCCTCTCTCTCCCCCCCTCCCTCTCTCTCTTTTTGGCATCCATCACTGTCCGCGGCAATGGACTGCGAAACAAATTTCTATCACTATACATTACAGGTTAAGAAAGGGAGCTGGGAATGTGTTATATATGCCGGGTTCGATTTTTATGTAGTGTCTACGGGCTCGTCCATCATTGCTCCGCTGGCTACCCTCGTCCACCGGGCCCCTGACGAGATGTTGTCTTGGCACCGCTATCAATCACCCTGCACTTGCTCGAGCCCTGTGCCCGGTGTGCAGGAGGGGGCATGTGTTGTAGCTGCAGGACTCCCTCCCTCCTCCCAGCCACGCGCTCTCCTGCCCTCCGCCTCCCCCGCGCCTCCATGACGGCGTCGCCAACACTCACAGTCATTTGTCATTTGAATGGTGGCGTTTAGAGCATGCGTTTTGAATGTGGGACCTTCCTCCCTGGGTGACCCCTGTAGTACTGATTGGGCAATAATTGTGCAGGCCACTTGGGAAACACCAATCACCCATGCACTTATACTTGGGTCGGAGCGATTCAGAAAACACGAGGTGTTGACTTTATATGAAATGCGTGTAAACCCCAAGTGTCTGGCATCATAAAAACCAACAGCAGATCACATTATATGGCACTGTGGGTGAAGGTGGTTAGATGACGCTTTGATTTGTGGTTTCCTCGCCTGACACCATTTCACAGAGACCGTGAAGCTATAACCTTTACTGCTCCGCTGCCATAACCTGCGTGTTTACTCTCTCTCTGGCGTCTTTACTATATGATGACATGCAGGGTTAAAAAGACACAGGATGCTGATGCATGGGGCTTCGCATGGCTGATCTGGCTACTGCTAGACTAATCCCTTCTCCTTCAAAGTCAGGCGGATTATGATGTGAGGAATACTCCTTCGCCCTTCACACTCTACGGTGAAAGTCACCAACCTATCAGAGAGCACTGGAGGTAGGGGTTGTTCAGGGGGGTGTTGGGCGGAGAGAGGAATTAATTAGGCCAGATCACTGTCGCTCTCCACCAGCGCCAGAGCCACCCCCATCCCCAGTCCCTCCACTGTTCCATTTAAATCCCCTCCATTTAATGTTCTGTGAAATCATGTCCCACTCACCCTGAGAAGTGGAAGAAATCGGACCCGTGGCAGCACTATGGGGAAATTGACCGTTGGTGACGTGGGAGATGTTGTGGCCTGGTGGAGAGCAAGCACATCTGCCCAGCCCGTTTCCAACAAACAGACCAAATACAAATTCCCAAAATATTAGTGGGGGATAGTGAGGAGGAGTGAGTTGCACTTCTGTCAAGTAGAAGCTAAACTCGGTGGCTATCGGCTATCGCCTGTCCTCCATTTCCCATTCACAGTTAACCGTCTGACGTTTCTTTATCACACAAGTTGAAAGTTTCTCCACACAAAACACAAACAGTGATATTTTTCGTAGGTGTTTTTGGTCCAGACAAAAACTCAGCTAATGTCTATTTTACAGCTGTCGGCATATAAACGCAGATTATGAATCGATAAAGTAAAAATTTAATTGCTGATGCATTTTGGTCAATGTGTTGCCCAGATCCTGAGACCTGTGAGTTGAGGTCAGGCCTATGAAAGGCTGACAACAAGTCCAGCTTATACCCTGTTTCTCACACTATCAGCTGGGAGTGGCTCCAGCAACCCACAACGTTGTGTTTTACCCATGAAACACCTGGAAAATGCAGATGGTGCACTTAGCAATAGACAGGTTATAGAAATGTAAACATCGCTTTGAATATTTCTGTCCTCAGATTATATTTTGCAAGGTGATTTTCCTTCTACTATTACAGTTTACACTGAGGTGGATATAATAATAATAATAATATAATAAAATGACTATTTCTTTTGGTAATTCTTCATTTACATGCATGGCTTTATATTGAGAAATGGAAATAAAAGGAAATGATACTGACAGTGACTCTCCAGGGCAGCTGCTAAAAATACTATATAGCCATAAGGGCTCGGTGAAAAAATACCACAGAGCAAAATTTCAAATGTCACCATGTCCCTGGAAGGTTAAAACAGAGCTGCCAATAGCTGATAGTTGTTCCAGTGAAGATTGTGAACGTGATGTCAGGTTTGAACATGCAGTCCATGGGTTTGAAATACCGCTGCCTCTGTATATCAGCCAATTCAAGCTGGGTTCATTCTCTGACTAATGCACCTTGTTAAAAATTAAATCAAAGCTGCTTTAATTCCTAAATTATAAATGCATTGTATTTGTCCATTTCCCTCATCTCCATTTCAAACTTTAAACATAAATGTTGCATTGTGAATAACAAAGAGTTGTTTCTTCTGGGGTTTTTTGGTGAAGCCGGGCAGAGGCAAAGAGGCAGCGAGGACATCCAGCAAAATGGAGGTGGCCGCACAGAGAGCCAACCTGAAGACAGACGGATGTCAGAGAGAAGCGCTGTGCACACATCCTGGACAAACAGCTGGCCAGATAAAGACAGACAGGTGAGCTGACAGACAGACAGACAGGAAGGAGGACATCCAGACAATCCATGCAGAGGAGATGGGAGGGTTGACAGACAGGGACAGACCCTGCCGCCTCTCCGCGCCTCGAGGACACTTTGGCCGTAAGGAGAAGCTAAAGCTAATCCCCCACTGTGTTTGGCGAGTTAGGGCCCTTCAAGAGCAGAGAGAGTGGCTGTGCTGTGTTCTTGAGAGAGAGAGAGAGAGGGAGGGGGGGGGGGGGGGGGGGGGAGAGAGATAGAGATAGAGAGGGGGGAGAGAGAGAGAGATAGAGAGGGGGAGAGAGAGAGGTCCGGCATTTTCCAGCAGCACAGATAGCATCTGTTTTGTTTTTTTCATTAGGACACAAGGCAGCATTATCATCCAGAACATCTGAATTTACCCCCGTCCACTACACCCGCGTACCCCTCCAATCATTTCTAATGCACCCTGTCTCCCTCCGTCCCCTTTTCCTCTCCTCCCCACGTCTCCCTCTCAATCACACAGGGTTGATTTTTCTTTCTCTTTATTTTCAATATCGTATCCGTTGTTCTTTTCTAGCCAGAGTTGGCTTGAATTCTCTTAAAGGTGAGAACTCGATTAATCCTTGTTACTGGATGTTGAGGCGAGGGCTAAATGTCTTGGAGTGAAACACCAAGAGAGGTTCCCACTTCACCGTGCATTAAGAGACATGAACCTACTTATAACGCAAAGCAAGGAACTAGAAGTTAGCTGTGTAAATGATGCAACGATGATGAAACAGCATATTGTTTGTTGGCCTGTTTCTAAGGCTTAATAGCACATGCACACAAACAACAACCACATGAATTTATACTTCAGACAACAAGCAGCGAGAAGAAAACCTGCCTGCAGATACCGAAGAATTTTAAATGAGTGGTAACCATGTGAATCTTGAAATAGTCTATTCTTCCACCAAGCTCTTGCCTTATTATTAAATGTTAACTGAACATATTTGGAGAGCACTGATGCTGAATGTTAGTTAAAGAATTCAATCAGGCTTAAACAGCAATATTCCATTTGATTAGTCTGTTGTGCGGCCATGGGTGTGGCACGTCTGCGGCTAAAAGCTTCAAGGTGTGGCACTATCATTTCCCTAAATGTTTCTCTCATCACGAGGACCTCTGTACGTCCCCTCTGCGGCAGTTTCGTCTGCTCGTGTTTCTCTCTGTAATTATACGCTTCTGAATAAGTGCCTGAGTGAATAATGCAACCAGCTGGAGGAGTCCTCTCTGACGCCTGTGTGTGTGTGTGTGTGTGTGTGTGTGTGTGTGTGTGTTTGTGTGTGTGTGTGTGTGTGTGTGTGTGTGTGTGTGTGTGTGTGTGTGTGTGTGTGTGTGTGTGTGTGTGTGTGTGTGTGTGTGTGTGTGTGTTTCTCGTGGTATGGTAGGCTATGCCCAGGTCTCCCCCTGCCGTGTGACCTGCAGGTGACGGGGAAACCTGCCATCAATGTGCCCGGAAACCCTCGACGCCAACATGGCAGCATGAGCTAAAAATAAATCCGCTGGTGATAAATAATAAAGCCTCTCCCCATATGCCGAGCTTCCCTCTCCTTTCCTCCTGGTTTCAGTGTGTGTGTGTGTGCGGCTAATTGTACGACTTAATTTGTAGGGTGTGTTGTAAAGAAGTGTAAGTGCTGCAGGCTGGTAATGGTGTGGCTAACTATATGACCATATGTCAGACAAAACAATAAGAACCAAACAGCAAAAAGAAAAAAAACAATCGCATATTTAGTCCACACATCCAACAAACAAGCTGTACCTCAGTATATCTTTGTACAACTTAAATAGAATACGTTTAATGTAAATAAATACACATGATTTTAGTTTTCTAAAGGTTAAATTAAGTATTAACATTAAACACTGTCAGGTCTACATGTCCAATGCCTGTTTAAATTCACCCCTAACCAATAAATAGGCTTATCATATCGCTTAATTGTGACTTCATTGTCATGGAACTAAGACAGATGGCTAACAGATGTGATATATAGGCCTGTAAAAGCTATATAATAGCTGTGAATAAATATACAGCAGCCTATACTATAAATCTAAATGCCGTTGCAGGTTTATTATTGTATGTTCTTTTTTTTCTCTTGAACACTCTTCCTAATCAGCCTCCTCATTTCCCACACTATAATTACACACTGTATAATTCTGCATGATTTCTTCTCTGCGCCCTGTCTTATTCATTTAAGACATGATGTAAAAATAATAATAATAAAAAAATGAAACGATGGTAAATCAGAGAAAGCAGTACCGTCCTGTGTGGAGACAATGACACGCCGCTCCCTTTTTTCTCCCCCTGGCTGTCTGGTCACGATTCAAAGCCCCTCGCAGCGGGGATCTTTGTGTTGATGCTGCTGCAGCTCAGGTCTGCCTGGGAACCCCCCCCCCCCCTCCCTCTGCATCCTCTCCATCCTCATCTTTCTCCTCTCCTCCATCCCTGCCTCCTCTCCATCCCACCCACCCCTCTACCCCTGCTACTCTGTCTTCCTCCCTCCTCCTCCTCCTCTTGCTGCTTTCTCCTCTTCTTTCTTTCTCTCCTCCACCCACGCATGGCTCTCCACGACCAGCGGGCTAAAAATAGCATCAGGAATCCCCGCATCAATTCAGGGGAAGGAGGAGGGGAGGAGGAGGGTGTGTGTGTGTGTGTGTGTGTGTGTGTGTGTGTGTGTGTGTGTGTGTGTGTGTGTGTGTGTGTGTGTGTGTGTGTGTGTGTGTGTGTGTGTTTGGTTCTGTGTTGGTGTGTGTGTATGTGGGGACGTCAGCACACACAAGGTCATAAAACCACCCTCCAGTGCTTTTCTTGATTTGTCACAGTTCCCATCAGTGTTGCTATCCTCTTCTTTTTCTTCTTCTTACCATGTCAGATTTGATTTTATTGTCCCGAATTGATAAAAAGTCCAAATTGTATCGATCCCCCGTAAATCACATTAAACGCCCCCTCCTCCCTATAATTAATTTCATGACACAGAGGTGGAAATGAGATTTGACTGCGGACTTGAGGCAAAAAAATGTAATAAAAATGAAATATATCAAAAATAGAAAAAAGAGAAAGGACTTTACATGTATGGGGGGAAAGCAGGTTTTTATCAGCGTACAAACAGGTGGAGGAGAGGAGAGACAAATAGAGGGGGAAGGAAAGAAGAGGGAGCAGCCATTAGCTGTAACAATAAGCTGGAAAAATTCAGAGCGTGTATATTCCTGCTTTTTCTATACAAGCGACAGGAGGCTGCAATGACTGGGAGAGCCCCTGTTCTTGGTGAGGGACCATTGATTGTCCTGCTGTCATTTATAATCATTGTTGATGTGCCTTCTCCAAGCAGAGAGGGTGCATGTGCATCCTCCATCTGATAAAAGGTACGTCCTTTCCTTCTTTCCTCCTCTCCTTTGCTCTCTCTGTCACTTCCTCGCCGCCTTGCCTTGCATTTCATCCTCTCTTCTCCGGCTGTGAAAAGATTGCATGATGAAATTGCAATTGCAGGCTCTAATATCTGTAGCTAATAACCTTTACAGCCCACTTCATTTGCATTTTCACACCTAACGGCACAAGTGCATGACTTTTTCTTTTTTTGCAAGGGGTGGATTCTTATCTGTCAGAGCTACACCTTGAGGGAACAGGAATGGATCTCTGTTTCTGCTGAGCAGTGCAGTGGAATATAGAGGGATTTCCCTCTGCATTAGATTAGCTGCGGCCGTGCTGCCTGCGTACAGTATTTTAGTCCTTGTGCAAATATAGCAAAATGATCAATCTAAGCAGAAAACGCGTCTTAGAGTGTGTTTTTCTTGAAATGGTTTCTAAAGGCTGTTTCATGCTTTATATAGTGTATAGTGTACAGTGCGTCTCTGCCTGCTGCTGGTGAATATAGGGGGTCAGTTGGTCATCTCCTTTGTGTGTGTGTGGCAGCTCTGATGATGAGACGGGGGCCGAGTCTTTGAACCTTTGCATTAGTGATGAGCTTTCTCCTCTCTTTATCTCTCATCACCATATTTTACAAACTGGGCAAACGTGGCCTCTCTTGTCAAACGCTGGTCCCATCCGCCCACACAGGTATGCACACGTGTATGAGGCACATGTTTAGAACACACACACACACACACATAATGTCATAACAGTCTTGCAGCGACAGACACATACATACACTAGACTTCGTTATAAATGAACCTTGCTCTGTTTTTTCCCTCTTTCTCTTTGTCCGCTTCAAATCCCCTCAACATCAACGGCTCCATTTTGTGCAGTGACATCATTGTACTCTGTGAACACAGGTTGATGGTCCAATGCTTCTGTGAAGGCCCCGCCACAGAAAACAAGGCAGGTGTCTGTTGCTGCATAGCAAGAAGACGTCATGTAAAGCCGGAAAGCCCAGAGACGCCTCTGTCAGTGCTGCATTAACGCCGCTGCCACACCTTGATTTGAGGTAGGAGAGAGTCTGACTTGTGGCGTTTTAAAGCCAGTGAGATCATGTCTCAGATACACAAGTGATATGAAATGAGAAACAAATCTTTGCTCATGCTTTGAATCTATTAGGATTGGTCTTTTTCATTGTGTCTACTGGATGATTTTAGTATATTATTTTCTTGTATTGCTGTTGTCTTCTTGCTAAATAATTTGGTTAATCTTATGGAAATAAATACTAATGACAATAGGATTTTCCCCATATTTCCATTCATTTACAACCAAATTTACAAATCAGGGTAAATACTTACCTTACCTAATATTGTAGTAAATTCATAGATCGGTGGGGGGGGTTTAGTACGTGTGGTGGGGGGCACTTTGTCTTGGACTAAGGTGACTAATTGCCCTCTTGTTCATCCTCTGAGGTGGATGGGAACACTTGCCCCTCTGCTCCTCTCAGCTTATGACTGCGTGTCAGAATTACCCAGGATGCCTCTTGAGTATCCCCCTTATTCCTTTCAATGGGATCTCATCACATCTCGTCTCGGATGTTGCCTGGCATGCTCGTGCATTACAGCTGCTGCCTCCGTGTCCCACTTTATCATTCCCTGCACCTTGGCTTTCCTTGTGGCAGTAATAGAAAACACTTCATCACAGTTGTCCGCCTTGTGCGGGTCTTTCCACTCATTTTGGGGACTTTGGGATGCTAACATGTCAGCTGATATATAACCATGACTCCTGCCGTACCTTCCTCTTCCTGAATGATGGCAAAGCTGCTTAGTCATTTGAGTAGCGGGAGCAAATCTCACTAATGATCTGAGCTGTCAGAGATAAATTCCACCTTTGGGCGCAGGGCCCTGCCACCGCCGCCGCTGTGGCAGGCACGCCTGTGTCTACCAAATGCGCCGTCTCGAGCCTGCCCTCGGTATCATCTCACAGCGGCTGCACTGAGTCCAGGGTTGAGTCACGACTCGGCTCTTATCTCTAGGATCCCAGGTTGTTTATCATGTGAGGAGCATATCAGCGTTTACACAGACCAGCCGCATCAGTCCAGCTGAATATGTGTCACATTAGTCACTGGCCATTGCACTGTATCGCGGCCTGCCGTCCCTCCCGCAGCCTCAAACTCACTCTATCCTTGAGGCATCAGTCCAGTTAGTCATAGCTGAGTGAGATGACAGCCATGACATGCTGTCTAATTCAAGATGGCTGCCTTCCACTCCTTGGCTATCACACTGCAAGGCAAAGAAAAACAATGTAGGCTCTCACTTTGCCCTGGATCGCATTCAGAGCCGAGGGGACATGTTTTTTGACAACCTCTGCTGTGTTTTTAGCAACACTCGTACACTTTGGTTTCTTCCTTCTTTGTGTTTCTACCTCTACTTTGTGTTTGGCCTGGAGATTCAGCAGTAAATGTTAATTTGTGGCAGTAATTTAGAAGGCAGATGAAGGAATCCTCACTTGCGCTATGTCCACACTAAAGTGGGTACAACAAATCTTTGACTCTGCATTTGGGCCTCTCGATTTTTACAACTTACAAAGTGCAGATTTTCAAACACTCTGGTTTCTGTGTATAACAGAGTGTTTGGGGAAACAATGACATCATAGATCACTTCGTGCATGCCCACTGTTGTTTTGTGTAATGAGCATGTAGCGAAAAAAATATCCTCAGTAGTGTAAACAAGGCGTCAGTTAGACTCTGAAGGCCTCAATATTATAGTTGAACATAACTTCAAGATGTAAACAAACAAATAACCCTGTAATAAGCTATAGTACAGTATTATAACACATTAAAACAAAATTGGAGATTATGAATTTGTCAGATAAATTGTAAACAATTTGTTTTATTAATGGCTTAAGAAAATGGTCCAATTTAAAACAGTCATTGGTAAGTGGGTAGTTTGAACCCACAAAGTGTCTCTGAGCAACACACCACAGCCCTGCTGGTTGAGCCTAAGTCACAGCACTTCATTTAAACATGTAAGTGCACCGTTCAGATTGATATTCAGAGAGAATAAGAGTGAGATCCCAAAACCTCTGAGAACTGTTGGACTAGATCTTTTGTAAACACGTATACACTTATCTTCCTGTTTTAAGATAATAGGCTGATCTCTGCACCTGTGTGTAATTATTTTAGATTTTCTTCGCAGTAAAACCTATTTTCTGTCGTCCTCTTCTTTTCAATTTAACTCTTTTGGTCTCTTCTGTATTGGTGCGCCTGCTCTTTTTAGACATGTCTCCCTCTCTGTCCTGTTGCTCACATATGATCTCACACACACAGGAATGTGCACGCTATCGGTTTCTCCTTCTCTCACACACACACTTACACATCTCCCTGTGTCGCCCTGCTTGGTTTTCTCTTTCTGTGTAATTACAGGCTCCTTATCTACTTCCTATGTTACGTGCTGCAGCCGCTGGTCTCCACCATGTTTCCTCCTCTACCATTTGAATGTCACACATCTTCCGCTGCGCTCGTGCCTCCAGCAGCCAACAAGAGGCACACAATATGCTTTTTTCACACGGCCGGAGTCGGCCAAGTTTGATGGCTGCATGGGACACATCCAAGCGGCACTAAATTCTGGTGGCAGTTTTTGTTAGAAAGAGGCTGTTTGAGTGAGCAGCATTGTTATGGTTGTGGGTGTGTGGGACGTGCAGAGTGGCATATATGGCTCATTGGTGAATGAGTGTTTGGGGCATTTGTGTGTGTGTCCATTAGTTGTAAAGTTTGATTTAATTATTCATGTGGAAGCAGTAACATTGCTTCCCAAACCAGCAAATGAAACTCCATCTCACCAAGGAACTCACACAGGTCACAGCGACCAATTACTTAATGAAAATGATCGGGTTTCTAATGCAGCCCTGGCCGGAGCTCCGTATGCTCCTGATTCCTGCTTCGCTTCACGTGGCTATAAAAGAGAGTGTGCATCAGCTTTCTTCCAGTGGTTAGGTAAAGTGTGCCACCGCTGCAGTCTTTAGACGCATCAAAACTCCAAAGGGCTGAGGCAGCTTTAAGGAAAGGATTATTACTTATTAAGAATGGCTAATGTATGATGTAAAAGTTGGCTCCTTCTCCATCTCGATCCAGTCCTGTCTCTTTGGCTCAGCCTCAACTCCTCTCTCCCCCTCTAAAATGAAGTGTTTGTGTGGTTTAGGCCCAAATTTCCTCATGCACACCCATTCTTGTGGAGCTTGAAGATACGAAGGATGTAAAAAGGTTATAGAGAGTCCTCGTTCGTTGCAGAAATGAACTCTTAAAGGCCGGTGTTCTGTATTAAAATGCAACAAGTAACTTGTACAGAAGAATAGATAGGTTTGGAGTTGAGGTTTAAATTTGTTCCACAGAGTTGGACCTGCACCACAGCTCTTATAATCTAGTTCTCTCTTTGCTCTTCTAAATTGTTATGTTTTTAATATTTTAACTCTTACTTCAGCACAAAGACCCCTTAATTCTAAAATGGAAAGGCCACCATGCTTTTACCGTTTTAGCTGCACCACCACGGAATGAACGCTCAGTAATTTATCTGAGCTTGTGCCATGTTTTAAAATAAAACTTTCAAAACCCTGTACTTCTTTCATGGGGTCTTTATTAGAACCTGTCACTCTGGTTGTTTTATGTTGTTACTTTGTTTTATTAATAGATTTCTGACCATTCTCTGATATTCCTCAAGGGAATATATCTGTAAAGTCCCTCTTTGTGTTACTGCCCCCCCCACTAGTTCAGCAAGAAACACTGGATATCGTAGATTTTTGTTCACAATCTTTCCGTCTTAAGATTTTAAGTGAACAAGACTAAAATAAGAAAGATGTACTTTTTCAATGTGCATATGGGAATGTAAGTTTGTTTTATTAACTAGACAAAAAAAATTATTTTATTATTTAGCCACTGTTATTTTATTTGCATTGTACAACAACATGGCTATTCAAAGTGCTTTCCACAAAATATAAAAGACATCAAGACAAATTGTAAATGCATGACGATACAAAAAATAAGCATTTAAAAGAGTTGCATAGAGAATAATAAATGAATAAATGATATAACAGTTCAAATAAGTGTAGGAAATAAGTAATTATTTGATGTAGTAAAAGGCAGTGGCAGGATATTCTTCAGCAGTGATTTAAAAGAACTACGAGTTGCAGCAGACCTGCACTTAGGACTTGGATCCCAAACGCAGCTTCTTCTTGTTTAGAGTTGACTCTGGGGACAGAGAGCAGACCTGTTGACGGGTCTGCACGGAAAGCTATTTTGGCCCATCCAGTGCTTTATAAACTCAAGCCTATTACGAAAATTTCAAATCCTCAGAGCTGCGAGACATTTCTGACCCTCGTCAGATGGACAGTTGTCCGTCCTCTGGCTACTTGACACCACAGCAGAAGCTATTTTAGATGCCGTGCGTCTGGACGCGTTCGGCACGGCGGACAGCGCCGGCTGCGCCCGGTCTCTCTCTCCCTGTCTCTGTCTCTATCTACAGCCGCTGTGACAGGGAAGCCTTGTGTGTTTCACTCAGAGCATGCAACACACACACACACACACGCACACGCACACACTGAGCCGACTGCAGGCTCTGTATGCAGCACCCATTCTAAATATTTCTGCCTGGTAATACAAAACCAGGCATATTCTGATCAATTATTAAATACCACACTGGGGCACGGGCTGTATATGGCATGAGGTAATCCTCGCACAGCCCCGCTCATTGTAATGCTCCTCTATTGTCCAACAAGTGGAAATGTGCTTAAATGCTATGTGATTATTGTTTCTCTCTCGCACATGTTGAAATGCTGACACTTCCTGGACGTGTAACTTAATGTAATTAGTCCGAGTTGATCATAAACTCAGGGTATATCCAGACAAAGCATAATGTTTGGCAGGCCTGTGGATGTGTTTGGGTGACGTCGCAGTAAAAGTGATTTCTGATTATGCAGGGTGGTTATGGCAACATTGACAGAGTCGATCTATCGGGTCCACAGTGGATTATGGTGATCGACCATGTGAGGTGGATTTAAACATCTGTCTACATGCACAGTCCCGTTCTTGTTATATCCTAACCCCCTTTAAAAAGAGCGATCGATCCGCTGCAACCTGTGCGCATAGCGGCCAATGGAGCGATATTCAGTCGAAGGCGGTGTTTTGGCTGTACAGTGACGTTTTAAGGCAGGTCCTGGTCAAACCTTCCAATGATACAAGTCGGTCCTATTCTGCTGGGACCGATCGCGATGAGCGGGTGTCGGAGCGCTGCACGGCAAAGGAGCAACCACAGCGAGACGCGGCGATCAGGGGGATGCGGCATCGGTGCGCGGGAGCTGTCCATCAGCACCAGACGCCCGACGAGAAGCAAGCGAGCAGCAAGAAGAGCCGAGACCCAGACGCTCCTGTTTTCAGCCTGCCGCCCCCGCCCTCTTCTCACCACCACCGAGACCGCACTCCGACCACCGCCGCTCAGCGCCAGAGCCTCCAGGAGCTCCCCTGTCTGAGCCAGCCCACCGGGAGACCCGTGCACAGCGGCGACCCTCTACCCCTGGCGCGATACGACACCGCCCAGCGACCTTCACACCGAGCCGCTGAACCCAGCACCGGGCAGCCGGCGCACCTGCAGCAGGATCCCTGGGCCCCGGCCGGCTCCCAGCAGCAGCAGCAGCAGCCGCCGCCGACGCAGGAGAAGCCGCCTGTTTTTCCGAGCTGCCACTGCAGTTTTTCCGAGCAGGAGGCGAGCCTTTCACAAAACCAGCACCATCCTGTCGATCCTCTCCCACCGCAGCCCTCCCCACCTTTTCCGCCGCCTATACCGCCGCCGCCGACCTCCTCCTCCTCCTCTCTGCTGTTTTCCAGAGAATCTAAAAGGGGGGATCGTCTCCCGAGCAGCGCTAATAATTACTACCAACAGGCAAGCATCGTGGAACGCTGCAGGGGAGGAGGAGGAGCAGGAGGGCACCGAGACCACAGGCAGTTGCAACAGCAGCAGCAGCATCAGCAGCAGCAGCAGCAACAGCAGCAGCAGCAACACAGTAATTTAAGACTCCAACAGAGGGACCCCTCCCCTGAAGGAATCCGTGCAAACTCACAGAAAGGGCGCTCTTTAAATGTATGTGAGTCAACCGAGGCTAACAGGAGAGCATTCGAGTCTCAGGACCTGCAGCAGCAGCAGATCCCACAATTACGAGCGCAGCAACAGCTACTGGTGGGGAGCAGCTTGCCTATCAACTACTGCGCCAGCGGCTCAGGAGAGCTATGTAGGACTCACCAGGCTCCACTGCTGCAGCAGCAACAGCAAGAGCAGCAGCAGCAGCAGCAGCAGCAGCAACAAGGTGCACTGGAGCTCTGTCCCCAGCGTCCGCAGCAGCAGCAGCAGCAGCAGCAGCAGCACTGTGAACAAGACCGCAATAAGTCTGGGAGGATCGGCGAGCAGGCGCAGCCACACAGCCGCGACTCCCGCGTCACCCCCCCGGTAACACAACAGGCGTACGCGGGGAACTCTTCTGCGACCGGGAGCAACAGCAGCAAAGACAGCCCCAACTACGGCTCCAGCTATCACCTGTGGCCGGAGAGCCCGCATAAAGGCGAGGAGAGGATACGCATCGACCTCCATAAGGTAGCCTGGATTTTTGCACATTTCCCCGGTGCCGTGTCTCCGTTAATTACCCCCCCCGGTGATAAAAACAAAGTGGTTTAAACGTTTTCACTCAATGACCACGCCTGTCATACGGTTTTGATAGAACATTAGTCTGTATGTGTGTGTGTGTTCGTGCGCGTGTTTTGTTTGTGTGTAGCCTGCATGTGAAGGCGGGTGTTTGGATCGTCATTGCTTCCCCCCCCCCCCCCCAAAAAAAATACCGCACGGATGTTACTGTAACCCGGCGCGTGACATCGCCTATTCCTCATCCAACCTTCTGTGTGTTTGGTTTGCTCGCACGAGCACGCGCCGTTCCGCGGTCTCGCGCACACACACCTGTTCCATGTTGCAGTGTTGTTGTGGCTTTAGCTCGGTGCAAATATTCAGATGACGCCGCCTGGCAGCTGAATCAGAAAACAAAGCGAGCCCCGGTCTGCACACAGCGGAGGATGCACGGGAGGCGTTTTCCTGTTTTTTTGCTGCTTCCAGACACCGTTTCTGACATAACGGTTGTAGCTTCGCACCATCAGGCCTGTATAGGTCGCCTGTCAGTGTGAGCAGCTGCTGCTCCGCACACTTCCAAACTCACTTTCTGCAGCAGTGTGTTCTACCTGTAGAGCTGTAGCAGTCCAGCGCCATGTCGTTCGAATGGATTCTCGTTGAACTTAAGGCGTTGTGTGGCTATGAAGGCCTTTTTAACACCGGGCTCGAACAGCAAGAGGATAGGCGTGCTGATCGGATCACGGAGTCTACGTGACAAATTGAAAATATCTCGAGGACATCATGTCAAGCAAAGTTTGTAAAATGTTTTTTAATTATCCTTGAAGAAAATGAAATCGTAGGTTAAGTACAAGTGTGGTAACAAGTGGGAAAATGGTTCATTCCACCACTGAAAAAAAGCAAAAATGTCCAAGGACTTGTTTTTTCGGAGTGAACCAAGCTTGTTTGACCTCAAAGTACAAGTAACCTACTTAAAATGAGTGTCAGTGTAAGAATTGACAGAGTGGGACGTCTGTGTTAAAATGAGAAAGGACAAAGACAAAGGAGCAAAATGAAAGTCGTCTACTTTAACTGATTGTGGATACAGACTTCAGTGAGAATGTTAGTGTCCAGGGCAACAAGTTTATTTGGTACGGTTGGGATCTTTATGAGAAAGGTAAACCAGTAAAAAGCTAAATCAAACGACAAGTGTTCAAATGCATCGTCGTTTACTCAAAACCTCATTAGAGGAAATCAACAACCCTTTTCCTCCAAAGAGCCACCTGTCATTTCCCCTCAGAAATCAGATTGTCCAATCATGGCTAATCATTGGACATGTTTTTTTTTTTTTTTTTCCTCCATCTGCATTTACTCGAGGTCAAGTTTTTACAGGAGAGAAAAGAACAGGAGGCATTGATGAGGGTGCAGCATCTAAATAAGTGCACCACCACCACCACCACCACCACACTCCCTCTTTAAAATGCTGCAGCAGGGGCTGAGCTGGCACCAGTAGCAAAAGGTGGCTCATCAAACCACCTTGACATGACTGTTCTGAACTTGACTCAATTTTAGAGCATCAGCAGAACAGCGAAATGACCAAACGACTGAAGAGAAAGTAAACTTTAGTTTTTTTTCTTCTTACAGTTGCTCCATTCTTTTTCAAGCAAAAACAAACCAGACAAATCTAGAATAGTGCAGCCAGTTGATGTTAAGATAACATATTGTTCACGTCTGAAATATCGAGTATTTCACCTCCTCTGAGGTTATATTTTCAACTGCGTTTGGTATTTAGCAGGATTACGATAAACCACCAGACGGATTTCAATGAAATTGGGTTACAGTTTGGGTCACGGAAGAGCCCATAACATTTTTGCTAATTTCCAAATTATGTATATTAATAGAAAAACAATCTGACATATTTAGGGGGTCGATATCTATCAGTGTGTTGGTGCAGCTTGATTGAATTTAAGGGGACTGGGCCTCGGTAGAGGTGTGTGCTCTTTCCAGTAACATCATATACTGAGTCTGCCAGTTCTCACCTTCACTTTGTTTAGCCTAATAAAAAAAACTACACACCATCCAACAACGCACCACTACAAAATGTGAGGTAAGAACGTCCGGATGCAGTGACACTATTATTAATGTATACTATTCAATGAAATAGTCATATTGCTCTAATTATAGAGTAAAACCTCATTACAAAGACTAAAATAGATCAGCAGCTGGGACTTGAACACCCTGTAGGACTGTTACGTCTTTTTAATCCACTCTGTTTGTGATACCGGGAGATTTTTCTTTGTCCTCTCCAAACTGATTTGAAGGCAAAAATTACAATTAAAAGCTGGGAAACAAACTGAGACGTCAACATGCAGCAGTTTACGGTGGAGCTGCTGTACAACATTTACTTATTACGCAAGTATGACATAATCCCATTCCGGTCATGAAAGAGGAAATCAAAAAAATCTTAGAAGTGCTCCCATGACGGACTTTGCTTAAGTATCAAACCTTTTCCACTCGCTCTGATCGGACCGCGCCAAGTATTTTGATATGGCTAGACATGCTTATCCATTCATGGATATTTGTGGGATCGCGGTTACATCTTATTGACTCGCCCTTAATGAGACAGCCCCTACCCCGCTCCCATTTGAAATCCCTTAAACAAAACACTTGTGACAGAACAAGCCTGATAAAGTGTATACGATTACAGTATCCCACAGCACGCCCTGAAACCCAATAGCCAGCCCCACTGAACTGATGGCAGGTAGTACGATATTGTGTCCTGCCTCAATAACATTGTGCTTTGAAAGGTGCATCGCTGCTCCTATTGTGATAGGCTGTGTAAGTACTCTAATGCCTGCCACTTACTGCTATGGTGATATCCCCTGCAGGGACACTGTACTACATAAACATGGGTGGATTTGCTCTTGTTGAACAAGGCAGATTTCTTTTTTTTAAGGATACACCGATGGCGCGTTCAGCAGAAAACTGTGATTAATCACGTAGCGTTTGTCAGATTTGATGTCGTCAAGGGCCTGAGATGAACAGGGCTTCTCTGAAAGTGAAAAAAATACGTGCAAGGTTAAAAAGAGGAGGAAACCAATGTCCCAATAACATCAAGTGGGCTTTCTTTGTGGGGGTCCAAGCTGGATGAATCCATCCTGGTGCACTGTTATTGACTAAATGGACCAATATTTTAGTGCTTCAGCTAAAACCTTCATTACTGAGTATTCTGTTGATTTATAAATACAGGAATGCATCATGCAACGTCTCTCTTCAATGAATTCCTTTTTAATATTGTAGTGCTAGTTGTGTCAATGGGCCATTTTCCGATGGTTAATTTAGTTTGAAACCTCTAGTTATTAAATTTGCTATTTCAAATATTAAATCTCCCACCATGTGAAAAGATTTAATTGGAGAATGTTTGGCATTTTTGTTTATAAATTATGACAAAAGAAATTATTTATCAGTGATCAGAAGTGTTGACGATAAAAGTCTTCAATCAATGGAATAAATGATGAAAAGACTATTTTTTTTTTTAAAAGGACAACTTAGCAGGCACAACACAATAGCACAGAAGCTCTCAGGTTGTTACTCAGCTTTGTATCCAACAATTACTTCCATTTTCGATTCATTTTATCAGAATGTTTGAGAAATCATTGAATCAAAATGTGAGCAAACAGTGACTGTTGTCTTTCACAATTTCCCTTTGCCTAAACTGATGTTTTTTAAAAAGCTCGTTTTGTCCAATTAACACTCCGACCCTTCCACTCAAATAATCACTTTACTTTCATAAATCAAAAGAAAAACTGTCTGGAATTGGAAAATGTTTGATATTTCTCCTTGAAAAATGACTTAAATGATCAGTTGATTTCTGATGCTGTTATTTATTATAAATACAAGAACTCTTTGTGCTTTTATATTCAATATTTACTAGTTAGCAGATAAATACAAGTCTGTTATTATGTAAACCAAACAGAAGAAATCAGAACTACGGTTAAAATTAAGAAGAACAAAAAGGAAAAGTCCCGATCTAGTGCCATCGCTTTTTTTCTGCTGTCCCATCACTGAGTGTGTGAGTGTGTGTGAGTGTGTGTGAGTGTGTGTGTGTGTGTGTGTGTGTCAGACAGGTGCCAGCCCACCTTTCTGGAGAACATAAGGTTGTATGTGTCATTGCAGAATGGATGGCTTGAAAGGGGAGAATAGCTATTACAGTAAAGCCTTTTGTGCCGCTCCTGCCAAACTGCAGCCCAACACGCGAATAATCACCCTATATGATCTAACAAAGGTCAACACAGAATATATCAAAGTGCCACTTGCAACCAAGTTAGTGTCTCTGTGGCGTTTTTCTGCAGGATTTAGGATGTTTAGTGGTGTGTGTGTGTGTGTGTGTGTGTGTGTGTGTGTGTGTGTGTGTGTGTGTGTGTGTGTGTGTGTGTGTGTGTGTGTGTGTGTGTGTGTGTGTGTGTGTGTGTGTGTAAAAGCTTTGCAAAGTAGAGTGTGAATGATTTTCTTTCCCCAAGAAACATGAACGGCAACACTGACGAGTGTTTCCAGCAAAGAAAAGGCAAAGCAAACACTATTTTAAGAGTTTGGAATATTTGCTGCTTTTCTTTCCAACGTTCAGTTTTTGTTATCACTCAGATCATTTTACTTTAGTCGCGTTGGTCTTGTCTGAATTAAGGAAAAGTACGGAGGGAATTGAGCTGCCGACTCTATTTAAAAAAGTAGTTTGTCTTATCAGTTGTGTGTTTGTGTTGGCTCCGCAGTAACGCTGAGGTAACGCTGGCGCTCGGAACAATTGATGCCGACAGATCTGCTTACGGCCTTATGATTTAGTGGCAGGCTTATGCCAGGAGAAACATTATGTTGATTTAAACTTTCTCTATCGGTCATCTCTCTGCTGTTGTTACAGGGGCCTGCATTTGTTTTGCTCTCATTAGGCGTCCGTGTTTCCACTGCCTTCTGCGTTCGAGGCGGCGAGGGCAGCCAACACCTTGAATATAAACACACCCCGCTGAACAATTAAATGTCAGACAAGGGGCAGATCCCAGCTCGCAACCCCTGTTGGAGATGGAGGAGTGGCACTGCTGTAGATCTCTGATAGCGCTCACAATTGCGTGAAGAGGGGGGTAGGTGTGAGCTGTGGGAGCCTCTTAGTTTCGGCTGCAGCTGGCAACACACAGGCAGTAAGTATGAACATGAAGCTCTTTTAATAATTGATTGCTGTTTTCCCTATTTTTTTGTGTGCTGTGTTTAAGTGCAAGGCTGCGCTCCGGCTCTGAAATAGATTTGTGTTACCATGTGTTGCTATGGAGAGATCAGCCTGGTATTGTGTAGCCGTCTCTCTCTCTGGGGTATTGGGTTTGGTCAAAGGAATCATCTGCAGAACAAGATTATCTTTTGGATTTACGATTCATTTCACACTCGCGTCCGACGCACACTCATGTACAGTACGGGCTTGCACACATGTCCACATAACGCACACACACACACACACACACGCGCACACAAAGAGAGTAGGGCAGCCCACACAAACACTGATGTTACTGTTACCGGTGTTCAAATACTGCTCCACTTAATACAGTTCATTCGCTTTGCGTTTCATTTGAGTGAGCCAGCACAAGGAGAGGTGTATTGAATTACTTGCAGTCCAGTTGAATACAAAGAGTGGAAAGAAAGAGTGTTGGGGGTGGGTAGGTGGTGGTGGTGGGGGGGTGGGGGGGTGGGGGGGGGTTTCCCCTCAGTCGCCGTGAGCTGCCTCGTTGCTTACTTACTCCAATGGTAGAGTCACAGCGTGGCAGATGTTTTCGCTCTGCCAGCGGTCAATGCAATTTGTAGCTCGACTGTTCGATCTCTCATGATGTTTCCCCTTTTCTAATGTGTGTAGTAACTTACGATGTTTTTTTAAACTCGGTAGGCTATAGTGTGCCAAGTCCCCACCGTGCTTGCTTTAATAAATGACCACAGTTCATTTATATGGTAATTCCTGTGAGACTCTAGCCAAGGGATGCCAGGCATATAATGTATCACTGCTATGCATATGCTTTATGGCTAATTAGGTTATTGATCTGAGGCTGTTTCTGCGTTAGGGCATGATCACAACACTAAAGAGTATGAGTAATGCAGCTGTAAGCAGATATTTGTCATTCATTACAAGAGCGGGGCCGATTCAGATCTACACTGATGGCTGCGTAGTGGATGTGTGTGCAGGCGTGCGTCCGTCTGCACGATCTTGTAACTGCCGTGGATGTGTGAGCTCATTGAGTTGGTTAAACACAGCGTCGGGTGGGAGAGCAGAGTACATTAATGATACGGGAGAGATGTGTGATTTCATCATACTTCGCTCACACAATCAACCAACGCGTCGCTCGCGGCCTGCCCTTGAAGATGTACGTTTGGAAAGCATCTCCATGCCACTGTGAAATTCCATAGGGAGAGTGTTTGCTTGGTGAGGCTGTGTGTGTGTGTGTGTGTGTGTGTGTGTGTGTGTGTGTGTGCGCTAGTCATGCATGTGAATACATGTGTGTATATTCACGATGTGTCCCCCCCCTGCTCGGCCTGCGTGCTCCTTCCCTGGATATGCGTCCCCCCCTTTTTTTTTCTTGTCAGGTCTTTATGCCTTCAGGTCAGAGTTTAACTGCTGATCCCCTGAGCTGCCGTACTACTTAATTTACAGCACATGATACACAACCGTTCCCCTGTAAAACTCAATCACAGCCTCCTCTGTCCACTGATAAATATTCAGTGAAGAACAAAAAAGCCTTCGCTGATCCGCATCTATCCTGCTTTTCGCCGTTTATATAAAATGTGAGTTCTATTTGTTAACCGTATTTAAACAAACAAATATATTTAATAATATGGAAATGAAAATAATGAACCAAACCTTGAATCAGCAGTGCTTTGTTTATGTATGTATGTTGTATGTGAGTCTAAATGCCACCAAGAGGACCCTTTGTCATGGCCCCTTTGCCTTTTTACACTGAATTAAATAAGCCGACATTATATTGTCCCCATGTGTGATTTCAAATAGCATGTTGCTGTTTTGAAATCAGACTTCAATTCAGGTGCAGCATCCTTCGGAGGATGCGCCGCGACTAGACTGTCCCATTTCGAAGGCTCAGACAAATGTGGCGGACACATGCCTCTTCCCGTCCCCGAGAAACAAAGGCTCAAACGGGTTGATACGCCTCAGGCCAACCTATCCCAGCATTCATTGCGCTTCTGTCCTGAACCAGTTTTCAAAGAGAAAGTGGCGCCGGCAAGCGATGAGACGTCCGATGCTAAAAGGTTCGGCTTCAACTCAGCTGAATGATACACAAGTTAAATAATCAAGGGGCATTGAGTTAAACTTTCTCACTGTGTTCAACTGCAGCTCTGTTGCTAGGCGACGGCCGTCAGGGCGGGACAAGCTGGTGACACTGATCACAGGAATCCTCTGCAGACCGTCTCATTTCGGTTCGGCCTTCACGGTCCTAGAAGACGGCCCCCCTCCGTGGACCGTGAACTGGGACACGGCGTGATGTGTGACATCATGAGCGCTTTGTCGTGCCGTGCTCTCCCTTTCACACACACACAGATCTAGCTCTCTGCTGCTCCCCTCCAATGTTACCACTGCTCACACCTTTTGTACAGATCGACGTGGCAGAATAAAGCTGTCACGTTCCTGCCTCGAACAGTCTGTATTAAACTGGGCTCTGCTGCAGGGATGTGGGAGTCCTCTGCTATCCCCGTCCATAGTGGCTCTTCTCCAACACACAAGCTTTCCACATTGAAACAGAAGATGCGCTGAATGAAGCTGCTTTCCTTCAGCTTTGTCAGCCCCCCCCCCCCCTTCTTCTTTCTCTGCTTTGTTACCTCAAGTCACCTAGCAGGAGAATATGAAACAGCCTTCACCACAGCACCGGGCCTGCTGAAGTTGACTGCAGGCGATGTACGCTGCAGAAAAACATCTGTTCCATGGGGCATTATTCCGGCGTGCGCGTGTTTTGCATGTGTGTGTTTCCGCACATTTGCATGTTCATTTGTACCTGTGTTATTGTGTAAAGGGATACGGAGTGAGCGAGCGAGTGGGCGGATCGCTTTTAGCATATCATTATCATGTGGACATCGCGGTCTTCTGATGGTAGAGGCCCCATTAACTCTATTGCAGCTTCTCGTCATGTGGAAGACCCTGTCGCTGGAGCTGTCGTCTTCTCCTGTTTGAGCCACGGCATCTGGGCTCCGTGCTTAATTATGCATCTGCAGTCGTGTTTACAAAGAGAGCGACCGCACCGTGTGTGTTGGTTGTTGTGCGTGTGTTTCCCGGATCTGTACTGTTTGGTGCGTGAATGGATAAAAGCATCAGTTTTGTAACAATAAATGAATGCTATTTTTATTCATCGGATTTGGTTTGTGAGCGTTCACACAATGCTGACATGCTGACATTAGGAAAATGTAACGCCTGTTTTCCTCCCTCTCTCCACCTCCCTGTGTTTCTCTCTGGTTTATGTTAGTGGTTTCTATGGTGTTTGGCTCTCTGCGTGTTGTTGTTCCTATACAGCTCCGCCAGCTTCCATTATCGGCCTCCCTCTGACTGTTAACCCCTTAATGGTCCGGTGGCCTGCGCACTTCCCCTTTTGTCACTGCCATTTTCTCTTTAACCCTTTCACGAACAAAGCTGCCTCCCATCTCTCTCCTCTCCCTTTCTTTGCGAGTCCATTTTCGATCGCTCGTTTCCGCTCCCCAGTCACCTCTTCTTCTTCTTTGTCAGATGGGGAAAAAGGCTTTTTTAAAAAGCTGAATCAATTTACATTAAAGGGCCCAAGGGGCATTAGAAAACTGCAGCACTTAATTTCATGACCAAAAAAAAAAAAAAAAAAAGAGTCAGGGAGGGAAACTGTAGCTGGAGGCTGTTAGCACAATACCCAGAACTTTTATCATGTGAGACGTAAGAGACGAGCATGAAAGACTGAGTGTAGTACAGTGTGCTGACTGCCTGTGGTTCACCCACCTGAAAACAAGACGACATGCAATGTGTGTGTACTTGTACTTATATATTTGTGAGGACCATTTTGAGCATAGACCTTACGGAGTGACGATATCTTTGGAAAGTGACAACATTTTGGCCGGTTCTCACTTTTTCAAAGGCTTGTTTGAGGGTTAGGCCTGGTTTTAGGGTTAGAATTAGGTTTAGGGTTAGGCATTTAATTGTGATGGTTAAGGTTAGCGTAAGGGGCTGGCAAATATATTATACCAATGACTGTCCTCACTAAGATAGAAGTACAATAGTGTGTGTGTGTGTGTGTGTGTGTGTGTGTGTGTGTGTGTGTGTGTGTGTGTGTGTGTGTGTGTGTGTGTGTGTGTGTGTGTGTGTGTGTGTGTGTGTGTGTGTGTGTGTGTGTCTTCCCGAGGCCTCTGTGGCTGAATACAAATGTGCTGCTTTTCCAACTGGCCTCTGTTTCACTTCACCAGAGAAAAATTGGGGTTCAGAGCCAGATAAGGATATTCAATTAGCCCGAGTCTATGGGAGACCGCTGCACCAGTCAGAGCGCGCAGCAGCCGGGTGACATATGGTAAGGGCTCTCTGTTAGAGTGGAGCAGCAAAGAAACCTGATATCTTCTCATTTCATCTTGTCACTGTTTCAGTAATCTTCCTGTTGGAATGTCAAACATATACTGTCTGCTTCAGTAGATATCTTTTTTTTTTTTTTTTGTTCTCATTGTGAAGGTCTCGTCTTAGAATACGAAAATGGAAGCTAACTCGAATACGGGGAGTGAGACTGAATACTTTTCAGATTAGCGCAATTTGAGACATTATCATACGTTATTGGTGTTTTTATTTTCCACACAAAACTGAACGCGAGTGCAAAGAAACCTATTGATGTCATTCATTTGTATTTAAAGTTGATATATATCCGCTGTAAGACATTGCTCCAAAAAGGAAACTCCCCTGATTCCCCATCACTTTCCCTTTTTACTCTCCCTCCTGTCCTCCAGCGTCTCCCGTTGGCCCGTGTCCTCCTCTCGTCATAAATCTAAAGGGCGACGTCTCCAGGCAACTCTCCAGTCAATCTTTACTGAGTTTGTTGCGCTATCGATCTATCCCGTGCTATAGGTTGTCCTGGCTTCTCGCACCGCTATTGATGGTTTTACCTTGGGGGGGAGGGGGGCTCTAAACTGCCTCAGCCTAAATTTATGGCGGGGCTCGTTTTCAAATGACTTACAATCACCTCACAATGAAAATAGAGGTTGTCAGGTGGTGGCATTTATTCATCGATGCTGTAGCTGGTCCTCGCAGCTGTGAGTGCAGTTTGATGGGGGGGGGGGTAAAGATTGTGGGATTGAGTTGTGGGTTATGGAGCACTTAAGGGCGATAATCTCTGTGAGGAATATGTGGCCACTCAGGTCCTGTTGGGAAGTCAAATAGCCGCCAGGGGAACAGTCACCTAATCAAGATGGTTTAGTCTTCAGGGTCCACATAGACTGAGCTGTATTTCAAGCTCCCTCAGTTTGGTGTGTTTCAGTGTGTTTGTGTGTGTGTGTGTGTGTGTGTGTGTGTGTGCACGTTGTATCCCTGGCCACATGCATTACTGGGAAATCTGATTAATTGGAAAAAGGGACAGAAGTATGAGGCCTTTTAGGTCCTAATTCGCACTTGTTCTCTCACAGGATCGTAACGTTACATAATGTTACGCTGTGCTCTCCTACACACACACTTTACCCTCTTACATCTCCAACACATAACTACACTCATCTTAGACTCTTCCGTATAAATATACATACGAGAGGATAACTGTACATGTGAATTATAATGGATGCATGTACCTGACATTACTCTACAGTGAAGTGGCTGCAGTCTACCATAGGTGCATGAGAGCGAAGTTTTCCGGCCTCAACCTCCTCTCATACGTCTGCTTGTGTGTGGGAATGTGTCAAGGACAGGGTCTGCCCTGTGGTGAGGGGGTTATCAGCACAGATCAGGCATAAATCAAGCAATCAGCCATAATGGGAGACTATGAAGGTGAAAGGGGCAATACTGTTGATTAGTTAAAATAAAAAGGGTAGTTTAGAGTTCCATTTCCATACACAATGTCAAACCTCAAGGAACAGCTTTTATGGTGGAATTAACACATCAATATCAACACAGACAATACAAGGATCTGAGATTATACTGTGCCACCAAGAGTCTGACCTGGAGGGTCTTTTTAAATTCCCCTGACAACTAAAGTAAACAGGTTAATATTGTTTAAGTTCTGGGCTCTTTCAGTCTAAACAGCAAAAGCACTTTCACTTTACCTTTGGAGGAATTTTTAACATTTTCTAATCATATATGTAAAAAGATATTAAGTATCAAGCAAGAAACAAAAATCTATAATTTAAACGTGACTCTTCATGGTCATTGAAACTAAACTAAAACTGTAAAACGCTTGCCATGATTAAAAAATGCCATGATTTAACCAAAAGGCGGGCTGATTATAATCTATCATGTAACCGTTGGTCAAAAAACTGGTCTAATCCAAAAGAAATTTATTGAATTCATGAAAATATAATTGAATTTATAATTTAGTGGTCATTTCTTTGTTCATTACTTTCTTTTTTTGTGTGTATGTCAACACGCTCTCACACCGAAGACGCTCTCCTCAGTTGACTGTACTGCCTCTGCTGCACTTATGTCATTTATGAGAGGTTGTTGTAGTGAGTGCAAACGAACTTAGAGAGATGTGAGTGGCGTCTCTACTGGACATTTTACAAGTCATACGTCTTTGTCTGGGTAACCATCTTTCCACATTTTTATAATGCTGTTGCTGCATTACAAAGAATAGCAATAATTATTTGTTATTTAGTTATTTATTCATGGAACAAGATTATTAAAGTTTAAATCAGCTTTTAGAAATGTGCGTTTGCTTTTCACTGACGCAGATTTTCAGATAACAGTCACTTGAATGTGTGATGATGCTTAGACATGTTCTGGAAATACAAGGAGCATCTTTTTCTGTGGTTTCTAAGTGGACGTGTGTTGGTTATGGACATAAGAGACACTGGTATCAATGGGAAGTCTAAATATGTTTATCATATCTGTCTGTTCAAATTTGAGTGAGTCAGAGGGAGTAAGAAGTTTGTAGGTTTGAAGTCCAACTAAAATCATCAGCCTTAAGTAATAACCAGGACACCTTACTATTATTTATACACACATACTGTTTAGGGGGTTAATCTGATTCACAAATCAAGGTCAAGGTTAAATTTGTTAACTATTCCACCAGAACCCATCCGTTACGGCCCTGATCTACAAATCAAGTTTCTAACAACCCCCTCCGCTAATTTGCTGGAAAATTAAAATTGCTTCTAATGAGGCAGGGGTGTCCCATAGGGAAAGTAACCCCCCTCCCCCTGTTCAGCTCTAACCCCAATCTCCCCAGGACCTAGTTTATAAGACACATGAGCACACACGCAGTAACCTTGTTGGGTCCTAATTAAAACAGCATTGTGTCTCTATTGGACAGAGTGTGCTATTAGTCCTAATAATAACACAGTCCCACGGGCATGTACCTGTGTCCTTTTGCCCCACTGAGGTTTTATCTTGTTTTTGGCTACTTCTCTAATTGAAGAATAATAGAGAGGAAAAATGAGGTAGACCGAGCTTTGCTAGAAGCCAATAATCGTCTCCTCCATCACTTTTAACTGCAGCTGTGTGACGAGTGTATGTTTAGGCACAAAAGTTCCTACGTTAATATACATTTTTTTTGCTTTGATAGTAATCAGCAGCTGTTATATGTGGTCACAACCCTCTTTTCCTCTGGTCTAGTTCTTAGCCTCAGTAAAGGCTGTAGCTTCCCTGAGGCGACTGTCAGTGCTGAACTTAATTTTTCAAATGTTGCCACAGTTTGTTGTTGTCTTTCATTCTCCTGCTGAGTTGCTGGGTTGGGTCTCCACTCGGGGTGGGTACAGTTCACATTTGGACCAATAGGGTGCAGGTACCTGGAAGACCGGCAGCCAACCGTACCTTTTTATAAGTAGGTGTTTGGCTCTCTGTAGGTGTAACACTGGCAATTTCTGTCATGTTGTTGTTGTCAAGGAATTCTGGCTGCAGTCATTGGTTGAGTGTTGCCAAGCTAATGTCAAGACAGTGGAAAAAAAGCCCAACAACCTAATCAAACTAAGTAATTAATTACCTGAACATTTTTATGAACATAGATCGTCCTCAGTGTGTTTAAGCTGGCTGGTGGTGAGGGTCTTAAAAGTCTTACCAGCAATGTTATGAAATATGCATCTTCTGTCACAGATGTTTCAGTTATTTCAGATTTCAACCCACACAAAGTCCTCACAGAACAGTTTTAGACCACAGCAGGAAAGGACGTCATCAGTTCAAAGCACTGGACTGGGACAGAAGAGGTCCCGATTTTGTGTCTCTTTGTGAGTTTAAGTTACCGAGACACGTGGTGCAGCATCAGGAAACAATTAGTTTCTGGTTGACTATTGAAAAATTCATCATGGTCCATCTTGTGCTTCCAGTCAGCTTTGACATTTTTTCTTAAATGAAACAATGAGCTTTCTGTTACCTTAACCTAAGCTTTGAGTTGTCTTAATATAACATGTTACACTATAAAGAAATATAACTTTAATTATCATTTATCATAAGTAAGGAGCATATTGAAGAAATAAACTGACATGAATATCAGGTATGGACATTTTGAACTGGTAGTGCAGATATAACAGCAGTTTGCAGATTCATTCAGTACACATATCATTAATGTGTTGATGGAAAAATAATATATATTGAGAAAGCAGCAGTGTTTTGGTTATGGTGATGGATTCTAAGATCTGAACTAAGGTTGGGGATCATCTCTGAGAACAAATATGGAAAACTTGGATTGTTCATTTCACCCAGAGCAGCCAGATCAGACAAAAAAAATCATTTATGTCTCTTGAACTCAAGAAAGTCAAATGGAGTAAAATCCTAACCTGCTTAATAGAATGAATGTGGCTCTCCAGTGCTTCCACTGCCTCTGATGACTCTCCAGTGCCTCGTTTGAGGTGAAAGATATCAGTACAGTAAAATATCTTCTTTTAATTAACAATTAGTTTAACCTTTATCCATAACGTTTGCAGCTGTTAAATTCAAAATGCATCCACCCATTACTTCTCAGATGGTGTCATGATAAAACAATCATTCCACCAAAGAGGTCACAGTATGTTTTCATCTGCGTGTGTTAGTTAGTTTGCAGGATTATGCAAAAACCACAAGTCAGATTACCTTGAAACTTGGTGGAGGTTTGTGTTACGGGTCAGGTGAGAACCCGTTAACTTTTGGTGCAGATCTGGATCAGGGGGCGGATCTAGAACCCTTTTTAGTGAGATAGGGTGTCTTTCAACATATTCCTTGATTGCACAGATAATAATTTATGGATCTTGATGAAGAACATCTGACACTTTTAGGGGACTGATATTTATGAGTGTGTGGGTCCAGATCCAAAAAAGTATCTAGTAAATTTAAATGTGGACCATTCTAGTTTTCATCCTGTGGACTTCCGTACAGTGTATCAGGAAATGCATGGGATGCTGAAACCCTTTCTGTGATTTTAAATTTGCTGATATATGACATGAATCCCTCTGGTATTCATTTGTAGACAGTTGTCCAACCAAATTCTTCATTAAATATAGTATATTGTTTATTTCCAGAACACAGAGAGATGTGATGGAGGATTTTCCTGTACATGAATGTGGGTCTGCAGCCTCTGGTTTTCCTCGGTCTTGACCAGCGCTGAGTAATGATCCACATGCTGGTCAGGGAGAGACGGAGGAGCCCTGATGCCCGCTGGCCTGTCAGAGAAACGTGACAGCGTCTAGTGTGCAGGGACAAACCGGAGAATATAGCCTGCAGCTCTCAATCACTCCAGGGGCTGACAGAGACACCCACAGGGAACTGTCCTCCCTCTCTTTCATTTATCTCTTTCAGCCCCTCTATCTTTCATGTTCCCTCCATTTTTAGATTTCTGCCTTATTTTGTCTCGGTTCCCTCTCTTGTGATCCTTCTTCTACGTCGGCCTTCTCGTCCGTATCCGTGCGCTGTTCGCACATTTCGCACACGCACGCGGACCTTCCCAAACAATTCCTCCTTGTGTTTGTTCCGTTGTCTGTGTCAATATCTGACCAAATCCACTGACTGGCTGAGGCTCAACTTGTTCAACTAGCACACATATGCACACATCCTCCCACACACACATACACATACACATACACACACACACACACACACACACACACACACACACACACACACACACACACACACACACACACACACACACACACACAATTAAACAGACTGGCATTCACATGCTCTAACTCCCAAACACAAACACACACACACAGAAGTGACCACATTTGATTTTTAAAAAGCGCAGATCCATTTTTAGGGTGTATGTAAGCCTTGAGGACTGCGGCAGAGTGTGTGCACGACTAAAGAAAGAGGGTTTTCTATTAGATTTGAGCCGGCTGGAGAGAGAGAGAGAGAGAGAGAGAGACAGAAAGAGAAGAGCGACGCAGAGAGTTGCCGTCATTTAAACTGTTCTGCACTGAGGCTTTTCAATTTTATTATGAGGCTCCATTTCATACAACCTGGAAGCCGCGTGCCATTCAGAATGAAATTGAGCCGTTGGTCGACTGAATAGGCCGCCGGCCCCTGTGTCTCCTTGTGAGGGCATCGGGGGACAACAAGGGCAACGCTGGCCTGCCGTGCCCTTCCGCCGCACTGTTTTGTCGGGTTGCAGGGGAAATGCAGAAAGAGACGCTTGGGTAGCTGTCTAAGTGGGCGAGAGCATGGTAAGTGATTGAGTGCTTTGAGATTTTGGAATTGGATGCGAGGACTCCTGCTGCAAACTCTGTGAAAGAGAGGAGATTAACAGGGGAGGAAAAAGTCAGACGTGCATGTTGGTGTTTTGCACGTTGTGTCTGATTTATCTTTCTTCGATACGCTTGCGTTCCCCCTGTTGTTTTGTTTTTCTTTCCACCAAATCCTTCCCGGGTGCCTAGACATGTGTCAGTGTTCACACAAACTGACAGACGGATTGGTTTGTCCATATTCGGGTCAGTCCTGACCTGGTTCACTGACGACTGTTGGCCAGAAACACGTAACTAAAGATGAGGGTGTAACAGCAGCCCTTCTCTCTCTGTGTCCATCAATCCTCGTCATTTACGTTACTGGAGCAACACTTCCCGGGATGTTCTCCTTTTACGTCTCAGGCTCCCACTTTGTCCTGCAAATGTCACAACATGGCGACTTGACTCTGATTTATCGACATGTAATCAGTCATTGGAAACCAAATCAAATTGTTCAGCTTTTAGTTTCAAACATTTGATGGGAAAATTATTTATATTTACTGGTGGAACCAAAAGTTAGATTGCAAATAGGATACAATGCATTTTAATGTTTTTTAAAAATATATATTATTGTTCAGTTCGCAAATCAGGGGTGAAAAGAGTCCACACAGTGTGGCCATTTTCAGACATGAACTCTGTAAAATGTCCACACAACGGGGTCCAGAGTTTGTCCGGAGTTTGTCTTTTACATTTGATAAAAAGCAGCAGGAGATTCTACGAGTCAGGACAAATCAATTCTGCTGTGGAGGTCATGTGTTTTTGTTTACAGCACATTGACACCGACATCAGCCCTTATCGCCAAAACCTTTCAAATCTCGTTTATCTCGTCTTTTCTAAATTGACATCTTCGTTGGTGTCTTCTTTGTGTACGACACCTCTTTTTCATACGGAGATATTTGTATGATTTTTGTTTTCTCAGGTTTGCATCTGTTGCATCTTAGAAATCTCATCAACACACCTACTCGCTCGCGGTCAGTTTTCCGGTCAGTATCCTGCTGTGTTCTCACATGGGCTCACTCTGACATTATCGGGAGTTTTTACTAAGATGCTAGAAGGGTAAAATCTGGAGATTGTTGGTAGCCTCACTCGGAGATTGGTGTTCTTACACACAGCCCCTCCGGATAATATCAGGGGATCACACAGAGTTCAGTGCATGTCTGAAAGCAGCTTCAATGATTTTGTTCGTGCAGTCTGTGGCAGGGAGAATTTATGTTTAACAGAAACCTGTCAGTCATCTAACGTAAAGTCACACCTGCTCAGAGGTCAGAGGTCACTGTGATCTATTGATCCACTAATACAACCAATGATTTCTGGGTGTGTTATGTTTTTTTTTACTTGCTGTCGTCTCTTGACTTGGGAAACTTTACTTAAAAACAGGCCAGACTGTCATAATTGCCAAACAACTTTGCAGCCTGTTGTGAAATGTAAAAAATGTAAGTGTACAATTGCATTAAAAATACATACGCAGTGTGTCAGGTGGTAGAAAAATAACCCCTGTCATCTGAAGGGTTAATGGTTCAGTCCTTGAGCCGGATATTACACCTCAAATTGTTGTGTGTGAGGAAAAGATGCAAGTTTTCGCTCAAATGAATGTTATGTAATATGAGTCAAAGGTTTGTAACTAACCAGTGTTGTGATAAGACAATAGTAGAACAAACAGTAAAAAATACACTCATAAATACACAAAACGATATAAATAACATTTTCTGCAAACCTTTGTTTGAGGTGTTTGTCCTCATATTTTGTAGCCCAGGAGCCACATTTGCATATCAAGCATCTCAGAACCTCTCTGAAAGTTTGACTGGGACTAAAAATACTACAGAGTTATTTACTTCCTACAGCGACGCAGGAAATTCTCTTTTCAGAGTGAATGACATGATGTTGTGACACTGAATACCAAAGGAATAATGACATTTTGCAGTCGCTTAGTTATCACTTGGATTCGACACATTTTGAAACATCTGACAGGCTGACGTACTGTTAGTCGTGATGCAGGAATGAAAAGCAAGCTCTTTATGCATCGGTGAAAAGGCTACTGAATTTGTTTCAGTACCTATAAAAGAAGTCCACTGAAATTAGTTTTAATTTCTTATACCAGGTGAGACTTATCTTGCTTAGCCAGTATTCGGCTATAGTAAAAACATATTTTTTTCTGCATGATTTTGCTGATGTTAGGACGTCTGTCATAGCCTCTGCACATCTGTGATCCGTGCTTATTTATAGTTTAGATATCGAGTTGTCAATATGTGTGTGCCGTTCTTGATGCTGACACAATCTAATATATCTGTGTGGAAACTTGTAATTTTCTGTGATAATGAAAAGATTCAATTATTTACTGACCGAGCCTTGTTACAGCTCACGTTGCTCCAGTAAATTCTAATTTATTCAGCATATCTTTGGAACTGAAATCAAATTAGCAATATCTGGCTCTCCGTGCATTTTGAGCCACTATCGACGTATCAGTATCTTTTCCGACAGTATTTCCTGTCATTCAAATCGAAAGTTCACTCGCTGCACAGTCTTCAAAAGTGTAGAGGGGTCCTAATGGCACAGATTAAAAAGCAATTTAATACAGAAAAGGGGATTAGAAACACTATGGGCTGCACTAATCCTTAACCTTTAGTCCTGTTCTCATGGAGCCACAATATGTGCGAGACGATAGTATCACAGGACCGGAGTTAGTAAATTTCCATTAGGGCCGCCCTTCTTTATTCCCACCAGCACATTTAAAGGCATTAGGCATGCTTTGTCAAGGCTAATAAAAAGGGCCAGCAGTGCTATCACACACCCCCGACTTGTTTCGGGAAAAGCACTGTTCCATGTGAAGTTTTCATAAGCCATTATGATAATCTGCTGGAGTCTCTGAAGGACAGGGGATAGACAGGCAGATAGATGCTGCTGGGGGACTGCTCTACAGCCTCTGCATGGACGGAACATTTTCTGTGTAACCGCGACAAAAACTCCTCACTCTCTGCCAAGAAGAGCAGAAACGATAAAAGGCTTGAATGATCTGAGAGCATGGTCTATAGCTCGAGACGCATGTCCATTCAGGGTGTGTCCAAATCCACTTTTGCTTGTTTAACGGCAGTAGGAAAGGTCACTGCGCCAGGGCCCATGGTTCAAAAGGGATCCACTCAGTCTCTTCATTTATCATGGGTGTGTTTTGGGGCGTAACACAGTAAACAAGTCGAGACTGCTGTGCTCCTATCTCTTTAAAAGCCATGGGGATTTCCACTATGGTGATGGATTCTCCAGGTAGTAGAGAGAATGCAGAAGAAAGGAGCAGATCATCCGTGTGTAACAAGTTTACCAATGAATCTAGGTGCAGGTTAGTATCTTGATAATAATATCCATAAAATAACAGTACAATACAGCAATGCACCAACCTGACCACACCTCATTTGAAGACCCATGGTTCATTTGCTATTTCTACTCTGGATGGTAAAATAACAATACCACAGTATCCTCTGAATCCATGTACAAGGGATTTAAGTATTTGTGTTCCTCAACTTGCCCCCAAGTTGCCCTTTACCTCAACACACTACATTTACAGTACTCGGTTTCCTTTGAGTTCCAAAAGAAAATGTTTTCTTAGTTTCCTCTTAAAGGGGTTGGATTCTAAACATTTGGTCCCTGTGGCACGCCTGATTTGAGAAGTTCCGCATTCTCTTCGTCACTGCTCCCTTTTGGGAAGCCCTCTGCTCATCTCTGCGACGGAAAAGTGTTTCTCCGACAGGGAAACAGGGTCAGGCCGACCATTAATCATTCATATCTAAATTTGTGCAGCGCAAAGATTCAATTTTCTGCACTTTGTAGGGTCTTCTATTGGTTATATGGTTTTATTTATACATCAAAGCCCATACATTATTTATTTGTTTTCGAACCATCTACATTTGATGCCATTTTCTTGGGAGGAAAACCTCATGAACCATACTGTCCAATAAAGGAAAAAAACACAAGGGGAGCTCCCCACTGTTGTTGTGTAACTGCAAAACTGTGACTATTTCAACATTCACCAACACAGACATAAAAACGATTCATGAGCGACCAACTCTCTGTTACCAGCGCTCAGTAGACCTCGGTTATTTGGGAGTTTGAAACGAGAACTGTTGATATTTTGGGTTGCATGTTGGCCACGTGTCCTGCTGAGAACTAAATCTGTCTGCTTTTATAACCAAAATTGTTTTTGCTAGATCCTTGCCTCTCTTTGGCCTCTCCAGAGCCACAGAGATATCACTCCCACATCAATGCTCTATTTAAAGTCCATCAGTGTGCTGGGCTCTTCAACTAACTGAGGTTCTACTCCCTATTTGTTGTGATAGTATTGTACTCATCACGCTCCTCTCTGTTCACAGGCCACTACTGAGCAGAAGAAGCTGAGCCATGCTGGATCCAAGCCCTCCCTCTCTGAGAGCAGTGGCCGACTCCCTCAGATAGCCATGAACACCTGCAAGTACAATGGCGGGGTGGTGAGACCACTAGTTGGCAGCCTGGCGTCATCGTCGCGCCGCAATCTCGCGGAGCTCGACTCGGAGACGCAGCCCTTGCAGACGCTGCACAGCTCTGGCCTGGAGGTGGTGGTGTCCAAGGGCAACGGCGGCGAAGACCCCAGCAAGGCGTCCAACGAGAGCTTGGTCAGGGAGGGCAGCGTGCGTGTCGGTGGCAGGGCGCCGCAAAAGAAGAATAGGGACATTGGCTACAGGCTTGGCCACAGGAGGGCGCTGTTTGAGAAGCGAAAGCGGCTCAGCGACTACGCGCTCATCTTCGGGATGTTTGGGATTGTTGTCATGGTGACAGAAACGGAACTGTCATGGGGGGTTTACACTAAGGTAGGTTGTGCATGTGCGTGATGAATGAGTGGGAGCTCTGTGTACTGTCACTGCTATTGTTAACGTTTGAGTTGTGTGGGGTTGGCAGCTGTCAGATTTATGAAGAGCGATTATTAGACTCTGACGTACATTATCTAACAAAGTGTTGGGAATAATGCACAAATATAATATGTGTCATGTGATCGGCATAATGACTAAAAGTCTGCAAATTGGATTCCATATCTTTTTTAATTTGTCTTTAAATCCGGTTCGGTTACTAGTTGAAAATGTTCAGCCTCATCTCGCACCATTCTGGTTGTATCTTTATCTAAATCTATGGGTATGTGAAGAGAAATAAACAAGTAGAGTTCAAGGGAAACATCAATAGAACAAAAGATGAGAATGAAGTTCCAGATGATTTAAATTTCTTTTACTTTGAGTGGATCAGGGTAGAGACTACGCAGCAAGCTATAAGAACAAGTAGGACCCTTGAGTAAGGACACCAGCAGGCGGTTTACACTTAAAGTCACGGTGACCAGGTCACCACCTGTTGACCTGTTATTGTCCTTGTGTGTCAGCCACTCAGGTCCCTGCTGTGTCAGGGTATTTGGTGGAGGAATATTGAGCTCTCAGAGCCGCCTCTACCCCAGTATTTACTGGGCTGTTTGGATTGGAGCTGACACTGCATTACACTGCAGTTTGTGACAGGTCACAGAAGCTGCATCTGCTTATGAGTAAGAACTGAACGGGGCTGCAGGTGGTTGTGGTGGCTTTAAAAGCTTGAGCCTACTAATTGTGTTTGATGACTTGAAACGTTACAAGAAGAACATCACAGACACCTGACGTGTCATGGCATTATAACATTGGTATACAGCTAAGACAATAGCAAAAAATTACTTGTTTTACATACAGGATTCATTTTAATGTGGGTTGATGTTCGTGGGAATTGGCTGTTAGTTGAATATTAACTCTTGTTTTTGTTCTGTTTTCGTCATCACCAATTTTGGGGGATTAGGCTCCAATTAGTTCTTTAGCTTGTTATTTTCTTTGTGATGTTCACAAGCCTGTTGGTAGCTTTTTTCATTTCACTGGCCGGATGCTAAATGTGTCTACGCTGGCCATTTACTAACATTGATGTTTTAACTATCAGCTAACTAATGGTTAACTATTAGTAAACTAACTTTGGTCCAAGCTTGTAGCTATTCCCACAAATGTTGGTGCTCAATAGAAAGTGTACAAAGGGATTTATCAGAGCTTTTATAATTGATTACAGCAGCTTGTTGTTTCTGGAAAAAAGCGGAAAGCCCAAATCAAACATAAAAACAAAACAGTGCACTGAAAGGAGCTAAAGCACATCAGTGGTTGAAACGATAGATCAGAGTATTCCCTTCTACAAGGGCCGGCTTTAACTTTCCACTAATGTTCCAGCTTTAACATTATTTTTATTAGCTTTTTGTCTTACACAAAACAAAATATTAATTTTCAGCCTTTGGCTACGATTGGTTTCCATTTATTTCACCGTTGTGTGGAAACTGATGTAGAGTCTTGTAACGTAACCTGTGATATCAGGCCTAGTCTTCTAACAGTAAGACAACTACAAACTACCACTCCATAGAACACATCTAACTACAACCGGACAGACAAGTTTTCAATTATGGTGCTTTTAAGAATGCTTTGACATGAGTTTGAGAGTCGCTCGACAAAAAGCTTTAAATTTATTATCTATACTGTCAGCAATGTTGTCTGTCAGCTCTCAGATGTTGGGAGCAAATGAAAGCTGTGGTGCGCTGTAGAAATATGTCAGGATTGATATGTATATGTGAATTGTAAGTTAGGACTAAAACATACAAACCACTGCTATAGGTTCCACTCACAAGGGATAGGAGTGGATTTCCCCCCCACTTGTGTCTAACAGTTGTATTTGAATTTGTAAATGTATATTTGATTACAAGTGTGTGTGTGTGTGTGTGTGTGTGTCTGTGTGTGTGTGTTACGCGCAATATAGTAAATCAGTGTGGTAATCTATAGGATGATTTATGGGGTTTTAAAAAAGTCAATAGGTTTGTCTGAGTGTTACTGAATGGGGTTCAGTCCATTCATCACGCTGACCTCAGCTGAAATGGAAATGACCTCCCATCTCTGAGTGGCACCGGGATGGGAGGTCACATCCGACAGTTAGCATGTGCTGCGGACGGTCACATCGCGCCGCAGACACTTGAGGCTCTGCCTAGATTTTCTAAGTCCTGAAGGAGGGAGACACTTTAACAGGCGGTGAGCGCTGGGACTGAAAAATCCTTGAACCTCTGGCAGGTGGATTAATTGGTTTACTCAATGTTATTTCACCAGGGACTTCTCAAAACAATTTCAGACATTAGAATGTCTTGCGAACATGTCGCCGACCTAAGGGGCAAAGCAATCTAGTTGATAGCTAAAAATACATTCTGTAATATGGACCATCGAAGGACGGAGTAATGTTGAGCAGCTCTCACTGTCATCACACTGACAATTATGAGTGATATTTCCACTTGTTGCTTTTGTCATTTGTTTGTAGCTGTTATTATAATAACAACCCCATGATCGTTAACCCGCTGCAGAGCGGCGTTTTTACATCATGGTTGTTAAATTGATTTATCAAATGGCATTTTACCAACACAGAGGGAGGGGGGGGGGCCTTAGTAGTACAGGTTCTCATTTCCTTGATCTATGGCCCCAGTGTAAACACACACACACACACACACACACACACACACACACACACACACACACACACTGCATTAGCACCCAGCTGGTCTATTTATCATCAGCCACACTCGCTGTGGTGGCCTCCCTGCTAATGCTAGCCTTGCCTTTTTTGCACCTACCATTAAATGGAAAGTCCCCCAGTTAGCGCCGCACTTTGATTAATTGGTAGTTTGCTTGGTGGGGAACAGTGTCCATGGATAATATGAGGCTACACCTGCAGCTGCATTGTTTAGTAACATCCTGACTGCACCGTGTAAAACCCCATTAACTGGTCTCAAATAGAAGTTTAAAGTAATAAGTAGTGCGTGTGTGTGTGTGTGTGTGTGTGTGTGGTCTGTTGTGTGTATGCACTGTTGCATAACCATGTGAAATGTGTTCTTTGGTGACATTTCTGCTGCTCGTGTTCCTTTCTTAAATCTATACCATATGAAATGTTGAGTTACAGTAAATACCCTCAGATTTCACCTACCTACGTTGCTTAACGACCTGATTTCACCTTGTTGCTAAGCAGTTACCAGAGACCATTGCCATCTACTGATGCTAAATATAGAAAATAGCTGAAATGCACATTGACAATGAATAGAAGGAGATCCTTTGTATTCCCATATTTAAGTATAGATTGTATGTGATGATAAAGTGTGTTCATTGTTGCTGATATTCCTTCCTCTCTTTTTTTCTCTCACTGTAGGAATCTTCATACTCATTTGCACTGAAATGCCTTATCAGCCTTTCCACTGTTATATTGCTTGGTCTTATAATAATGTACCATGCCCGGGAAATCCAGGTGAGTCTGCCGCAGAAAAAAATACTTTATTTTATTTATTTTAGCAACAGCTTTTGGGATAGGGATGCTGATAATGATGGTAGCAATAATCATAATAATGAGGAAGAACTGAGCCAAAGTGAACACAGTTTTGTATTATTTGTATTGTGTGTGACCGTTTGTCCGTCTGTCCCAATTTGTTGTGAACGTGATATCTCAAGACCGCTTTGAGGGAATTTCATCCAATTTGGTGCAACCATTCACTTGGACTCAAAGATGGTCTTGTTTGTGTAACAGCTCAGAAACACCTTGTGGGGGAATGTCTTCAAATTTGGCACAAATGTTCATTTAGACTCACAGATAAAATGATCAGATTTAGGTGAGCAAAGGTCAAAGGTCAATGTCATTGACCTCACACATGTTTTAGGCCTATTGAACATGATATCTCAAGTATTCCTGTAGGTAATTTGTTCAAAAATGACCAGTTGTCCCTTGATTAGATTTCAGTGCTCAAAGGTCAAAGTGAGTCTGAGAAAACATTTATGGATTGAAACTGCACTGGTCGGCAGAGGCTTCCAACTGCACAGCAGTAATTCTGGTTAATGTCATATATGATTTTACACAAAAGGATCTGACACATGTAAATGCATATTTGATCGTTTTCCTTTGCAAAAAATGACTAAACATTCGTTCATAGTAATAGGTTTGTTTTCTCTTCTCATTTTATGTCATTTTTTGTTCTTCAGTATGCTTTGATGTTATTCTGGATTGCATCCAATATTTAACATTTATTATCTGTTTGGTCTCAGCTGCATCAAAGTGATCACATTTTATTGCTACAAATTACGTCTTCTGCATCATTTTTATTTTCCACCTTTTACCCAATTTCAGCATGACCTCTGGGGCCCTTGGTTAGAATTTCAAAATACCTGGCTCCCAACACAATTCTGAATGTGGCTGTAAAGGAAGTAAAAGGAAGTTCTAATTCAAGTCCTTGGTGTTTGTGTGTTTTTTCTCAGCTGTTTATGGTCGACAATGGTGCGGACGATTGGAGGATAGCCATGACGTATGAGCGGATCTTCTTCATTGTGCTAGAGCTGCTGGTGTGTGCCATCCATCCCATACCAGGCCAGTACGTGTTCACCTGGACGGCGCGGCTGGCCTTCACCTACACGCCGTCAGTGGCCGACGCTGACGTGGACATCATCCTCTCCATCCCCATGTTCCTGAGACTCTACCTGATAGGCAGGGTCATGTTGCTCCACAGCAAGCTGTTCACGGACGCTTCGTCTCGCAGCATCGGCGCCCTCAACAAGATCAACTTCAACACACGCTTTGTCATGAAGACCCTCATGACCATCTGTCCAGGAACTGTCCTGCTGGTTTTCAGTATATCCTCCTGGATCATTGCTGCATGGACTGTGCGCGTCTGCGAGAGGTAAACACAGGGTTGTCAATAGTGGCCGAATAATGGATGATATGGAAACACTAAATCTCGGCTGCACAATCACACGTTGTGGATTACTAGACACCCTTTCCTCCTTCACTCTTGTCACTGTTTTGTCCCGTGTCTCTCTGTGTTACCTTGTTTTCTGTCACTCATCTACACTGGTGTGAAATCATCAGGATAGGTTACATGGCGATACTATACACAGGAAGGCAAACACCAGACACTTACTACTCAGCTAAGTGTTTAAAAACACCCTGATCTACGTTTCATTAGCTCAGCAATCGCTCCACTACTCCCTGTTCTTTCGTTTCTACTGCTATTTTAGATGTCTTGTCCATAATTCATGAGTGTCTAATTGTTTGTTTGCTGAGTGGTTTGTTTTGGTAATGCAGAGCAGCCCCCAGGATCCCCTAACCCGTTTTCTCCCCCAAAACTGCGCATCGGGCTTCGTCTCAAGGGGGCAGCAATGATTCTCACGGAAAATGAAAGAGGCAGGGAGAAATGAAAAGCTTTTTTTCTTTCTCGTTTGGCATTTGCATAGGGAAATGAGACATTAATGCCAGCTTTGATGTTTTAAAGTCATTTTTGCTTAGTTGGGGTGGGGAAGGGGACTTGAGTAGGGTGGGTGGAGTGGAAGATCTATAGCTGCAGTTCCTGTCAGGCCTGATATGCTACTGTACATGTGCTGCACTGTGGAAGTTAAGCCTCGGCTCAGGGGAAGGCTTTGCTCTCAGTCTCTCAGCCAGGACATTACCACAGATGCTCAGCGTCCTCCTGCAGCTCGCCTCGCCTGCTTTATACTAAGTACCTCCCCTCCCTTCCTGCGCCTCTTCTCTTTACTACCCGCCTCCCACTCCCACTCCCCCCATGTTAACACCTGTCACTAACTTAACCCCCCTCGCACGTTCGAACCCTGGATCTTCTCCAACTCTCAGCACCTCTTAAAAGTTGAACGGTGGGTTTGACCCTTGCTGGGGGAACCCAACCAGCTGCTCTTTGCTCCACTTGACCACAGAGGCAGGGCAGTGAGGTGTAACAGACATCCGAGGTCACCATTAACTATAGATTTACATCTGTTGCAAACAACACAATGACAATGACAATAACAGTTTCAATACTGGCCTAATCCATACTACTATGTTTTCGTTTAAAAATACATCTACTCTGTTAAGGATACGCCTGACGTCCACACTTCTCTAGAGTTTTAGAGCAGCTAAACCAGAGACATGTGGAAATGATTACCCTTTTTTAATTTGAGTCTGGGGCTGCGTTTTAGTCTGAACGGGCAGAACAATAACGCAGACACTCACAACCACTTGTTGATTGGGTCTTTTCGGTCACGACGTGATTCTGCATGATCCTATCACATTACCGGACGAACAAAACTAGCATTAGCCTCGACTACCAGTGTAGAATACAACATGGATAATCAATCACAATCTTTACTGACCCTGTTGTGCAGTTAAATTCTGCATTTTACAATAATACAACTGTCTACATGTGGGAGACGAGCTGTTAATTGAGCAATTTGTGTACCCCGGCCCACGAATGCCTTCCTGTTTACACCATCACACATGCCCTGTGCACGTGAGTGGTCCCATGATATAATTTACAGGCGTTTTATTTTAGACGAGATAAAACCAAAACGGAGCCAAAACTCTTGACCGAGATTGTTTAAGTTTGAAAAAGCTGTTTTAAAATGTAGTAGTACGGATGTAGCCTCAGTAGTGAATCTGCAGCTAATGGCTACACTCTTTCTTTATTATTCACAATCTTAAACATGAGTTGGCCATCGCCATGGTTTGGTCTTAGGTAGCTCAAGACAGGAACTCCACATTGGATATCTGACCCTTAAGTCCATAGTATGCTGGTGTCAGTTTGGAAATTTGAATGTAAACACATGATTAGATTAGAACCACAGAAATCACAAGCAGAGCCGTGTTTCATTTGTTTGCTCACACACACACACACGCACACACACACCATGAGCAGTGCATGCTATTAGTCCTTTAGTTTCAGAAGAACAGCTGGGTGGATATGTGTTTGTGTGTGCTACTATGGATAGGTGCCAGCATGCACATGTAGGTATGTGTGCGTGCATGTGTGTGTGCGTGTGTGTTTGTATAATGTTTTGTTGTACTTTCTATTTCCCCACTATGCTGCTCCATAGGGATACCATGTGAGTCCTCGTTCTCTAGCCGTGGAAAAAAAACCAACTTACCATTTTGCACCGAGCTGGCGCCACTGCTGTCCCGAGTCGGGATTGGAGGGTGGTGGGGGGGGGGGTTAATAGCGGGGAGAAGGGGTGGCCCCTCAAAAACAATTAACCCTTGAGCCTTTCCAAACTCAGTATGGCAAAGGAGGATTAGGTAGGCCCTTTACTTGGCACCGTCCTTATGCAAAGAAAACAGGCCTTTACTGGCTATAGGAGAACAGCAGAGACCAACGGCGTGAGCAGCACTTTGAAGCAAGCGTCTCTTTGCTAACTGTTGTGTGTTAGGCTGCAGGGACTGGAGGAGGAGGAGGTGGTGGAGGAGGAAGAGGAGGAAATCTGTGCTAAAATGGAACAGCTCCTTCAAGTCACCTTCACGTGTCTGCCAGAGGGCAATTTGTCTTTTCTCATTTTTTCTCTCCCTCTCCTTATGCAATTGTTATAGATCTATATTTCACAAAAAGTCCTTTTAGCAGCAGCTCCAAAGATTTGCCGAGGAGCAAGAGCCTCTCTGTTCTTTGTGTTCACACATTACCATCCCATTATGTGTCCCCCTTCACAAAATTAATTGAACAGTGTTGTAGTGTTTTTTTCCCACAGACTCTTGTCGCTTCTCCTGCCATGATTATGCTCTAGAAATGGTCTCCTGTAGCCAAACGAAGGTCTGAGTGTCCAAGGAGAGGACAGACGTCAATGTAAACTTGGTCTGGGTTGTGTCTCAGTATCGAGCACAGCGTGATTCTGGTCAGCAACTATTTGGTATAAAGCGCTTCACAGTTCAAAGCTATGGAGGTAAATGAGGGCATTGCTTTCCATTGTTGTACAGTTTCTTAAATGGAGACACTCTTGAAGAAGGAGTCTGTTGTGCGCTGAAAGCAGTGTCTCCAGTTTTTGTTTACATCTATGAACCGAATGTCCTCATGCCCCTTCGTCCTCTCCTCTTGTAAACATCGAAACAGCATGAGAGTTTTCATGTTTACTTCAACCAATCCCATCATTTCAAGTAAAAAGTAAAAGGGTGGGAAAAAAAAAAGAGGCGCTTGTTTCCCAAAGTGCTGTGTGTGACTTTTTGTATCTTTTTTTAAATGCGCCGTTACACTTTCACGGCTCCTGAGCCAATCGAAGGGCAGCACGATCTGAGATTGGACGAGCACGGAGTCCACCTGGCAAATGCCTAGATGGGGGGAATGAAAGACACAAGCAGGGGGACAGAGAGGGATGGTGGGGTGGAGGGAGAGTGGAGGTGGGAGGAATATTACAGGGGACAGATTTTGGTCACTGGGTCCCTTTCCCTTCTTTCTGGACACACTCCATCTTCAAAGCTAACCCACTTCAGCTAAGCACCTTAACTTAGCTCTTTTGGCTTCTCCCTCAGTAAGATAAGAGTCTCTCCCTCTCTCTCTAACTCCTGACTGATGGTTTGCTGATCTCTTTCTGTAGCCATCTAAAGTGGCATGTCTTACAGTTTCTCCTCATCTTTCCCTACTATTGATTCCCTTTACCTTCCCTCATCCATAAGAATCCAATCAGGCCAGAATTCAGTTACACACTTGCATGCATGCCTTGCCTGCCTCCTGGTTTCTCGCTCTTTTTATCTCTTTAACTGTTATATAATATCTCTTCCTCTCCCGCTCTAACTCTGTTACCTGAAACAAAACGCTGTTCGGAGGCGATGTGAAAATGCTGTTTCTCACCTCGCTCTCTCTCTCCAGGGAAGACCCCATAGGCTACGTTAAAAAATACAAGCTCTGCCAAAGTTTCACTGGCTTTCCATAGTCGGCTACACCTACACCCAAAGTTTGACGTCCAGATTGTGTCATCGCTTTAAAAACAGTGCCAAACAAGAACAGACTGTCCAAACATCTAACCAGAGAAATACACAACAGGGAAACTTGAATGTTCTCACACCAACCACAGGTTTACATCAAATATTTAAGTAGATTTGACAGATTTGCTAACAACTAAAAAACCCACTGATTCATCACTGAAACGAAATCTGACCCTGTTGATGTTCCTTTTAGTAAATTCATATGTATACTATGAACTGTCTGTATAGATGCACTCCCTTAGTCACTGTCAAACTAAGTGTCTTAAATACCTCTTACCTTTATCTTATCTTTAAAAATGAGCATCTCCTCAACAAAGACGAATGGATCTTATGCAAATGGATGTGACTTCAAGGACAGGTGGATTCTCTATGGCTTGATGACTTTATCCGATAACGTGACTTCAGACTACGCAGGCGTAGTATTGATTGTAGCCGATGGCAAAGTCATACACTGAGCCCACAAAGCATGTTGACGATTGTGTAAGCGATAAATGTGCCAGGATATGATCAGAATATGCAGGTTAATGAGCTGAGCCAGTGCTGTAGCTCAAAGTAAAACGTTCCTGTGTGTTACTGTTGTCATGAAGCCCTAGCAACACATTTAGTTTCAGAAATATGCTTTTCTTTCTGAAGGTTACAAAAAGCATAATGGAAGCCATACTAAATGTCGTATGACTATTCCTCCCAGTTAATGAGAATCATTGCTCTCCTGTAGCTACTATAAAGAGCTGCCTTTAGTCTGTGTTTAGGAAGATACTAATGTCCATCAACATGTAGGAAGACATAACAATTAGTTTTGATCAAGAACCATGTTCCTAACTAGTCTGTGTTGATGTGAGATTTCCTCAATGGCAGAGAGGAGGAGAAGATGTCTAATTGTCTATAGGTTATCAAGTCAATACCTTGGGTAGCAGTAAGCATCGGACTATTAGACTGCAGGACTACAGTGTTTTTGACAACTTACTTGTGAGTACTGCATCCTTTCAAGTTTGTATCTGTCAATCTAGCAATATTACAGCTACAATAAAGCTTATAGATGGGGACCAACATGCACTGACTAGGAATCTACAGTACTCTATAGGACAATTTTTTCAGCTCGGTTCAAACAAGAATTCCCCCTAAGCCATGAAGGTGTCGAATGCCTTAAAAGAGTCTTTTCAAAATCTTGAAGAGAACTAGCCACTGGCTGCTGCGGCACAGTAGCCAGTGGCTACAATGTGATCTTATGGGGCAACTGTGACAGTCTCGCAAAATTTGATTTTTTTCCACGAACAAAGGCTCAAATTGTTATTCTGGGTCTTTAGCAACATTACACATGTCTCGCGGAACAGGAAGTCAACAAGTCCTCTGACTTGGTCACACAGCGTTGTGTAGTGTCTGAGGTATCGTCTGTGGCCACATCAAGACCACCAACATTGGGCAGCAGCAGGTGCATTTTCATGGACTGTCCCAGTTGCCCCATAAGATTACATTGTAAATACTGCCGCTGAGTCCTGGCTGCCAATGGAGGCGATTTACTTGACTGATTCCAAATTTTTTTGTTAGTACATGTATAAATTTAGTGCCCTGGTTGAAAAATGCCATAATTCCCATTTAGTATATGCAACCTCACAAGATGTCACCAAAGGTATTGGTAGGTCCGGGAAACGGACAAATGGATCATATAATGGACTTCAAACTCTGGACTTATTGTCATACTTAAAATATTGAAACACTTGGTGCTTTGTTACGCACTGCTAACTAAATCAGTGCTATAAAACCTTTATGCCCCAAAGGTTTATCTGACACTGTCAGGAAGTAATTGAAATGTGAAAACATTAAATAGTTAGGGCAGGTATTAAATGGGGCACATGAATGTGGGCACATTAAGAAGGCAGTTGGTAAACTTACAGGTAGCTAGCACAATCTTGTGGGCAGTAGTACAGCAGACAATATACTTTTAAAGTGTACAGTACCCTGGGAATACTGGAAACATGAAATAAAACTGTTCGATGGACTGGAAGTGGAGGTGGAGTAGTGGTGAACCAAAATGTCACCTGAAGGACGAGCACAGTTGGCACAGGTGAGGTTTTTATTTTCAGGCATCTCCAGCCTAATTCAGTACATTCAGAACATCTGAAATAGAATACTTGCTGTCTGATAACCTCAGTGACATAACCACACTCCAGTCTTGAAACCCTGAGATTAAGGGCTTTTGTGAATGATGCTTACTGTGCGGAGGCCTTGTAGATTAAGGACATACACAGCAGGTCATAGAAGGGGCCTAAATGAAGGTCCCAGCTTAAATATGAAAGAGAAGTGTCACCAAACTTTGTCAGTGCCTCACGTTAGCTATATCTTTTGCTTCCTTTGTATCAGAGTGCCTTGCAGGAAATCTCAATAGAAACACTCCTGTGGTGTTGGGGCTGTCATTGGATGTTCAGTTAGTCAGGATGAGATTCACAAACATGCACTTTACATAATTTCTTGCAGCTGAAGCCTGAAAGTTTGCCTCGCTGGCAAAACTGCAAGTCAGCAAATTAAAGCAGTTCTTCACTTCTGGATTCACATCTCAGTTGTCTGACAGCAATGCATTAGGCGTAGCTCATTATTAAAATGCAATCATTTTGCCATTGTCTTTTAATTGGCCAAAGTGCAATTACATTACACCTCGTGACACTGCCGCTCCACCATGTTTGAATTTCAGATGGGGGGGGGGCACACCGTGGCATTGATCACCTCATCCGGTCAAGTGTGTTTTAAGAATTCATTCGTTGTTTAACTCCAAGAGATGAGGATGGCTGCAGATACACTCTCTGTCCTCTGCATGTATATTTGAAAAGCAATGAATGAAACAATGGAGGTACAACGCGACCTCATGTGGCGTATATGCTATAAGGAAAACATATTATAGTATAGTTGAGACTTCAGTGTTCACAAAGATAAATAAATCGTGAGGTAACTCAACGTTGGTTTTTCTCAGAGTAAAAATTCATATTTTTCCCAAGTTTAGAAGAAAGTCTACAGCAATGCCAACACCTCTGTGAGGCTGTACTTTGACACAATGGAGCTTTGAGCTAAATGCTAATGCCAGCATGTTACCATGCTAACAAAGACAGTGTGTTATCTTGGTCCATACTGCCTTTACGTACGAAATGAGATGCAGCCATTTCAAACGATGTAACCGTCACTACCCACATACTCCCATTTGCCCTTTATGTTTGCATGGATGCTAAGCCATATATCCACTAGAGGGCAGCACCGAGTCGAGTTATTGATAAGAACAAACATTCCGACGGTGGATGACGTTGCGATAACGAACCTCATAAGAAATAAGCAAAAGCGGCTATTTGTCTCTGTGACTTGGCAAACTAACATCATACAGATGCCTGCGGTTTTTTACAGACTCGCCTCTCGAGTCTCTCCTCAAAAATGTTGCGCCATTGTTGAAATTTCATCCTCGTGTCTTACGGTTGTGTCTGTTGAACTATTAGCTACACTGCCCCCCCGCCCCATGATTTCTGGTAGTACTGCTCTGTTCCATCTGTGTCTGTAAGCTTTCAGCAAACGTACACAAGTTCGGACAAAATTAACACATAGTCGGACAGAAGGCATCAGGCATTGGTTATATCAATAGTTCTGCAGGTGTTTAGACATAAATTAAAACCACAGAAAGTAGAAGGAAATCACTGGAAAGTTTGACCTGATGATGGCGCTAGATGAACAGTGGATGCAATATAGTAATTCATCCTGAGGGGAGCATGAATTTGTGTTCTAAAATACTTCCAGTAGATTAGATTTAGACACTTAACTCAAAACAGCAAATTTGCAAATGTGCTAGTGAGTGTCTGTACAAAATTCATGGCATTTAATTTAACAACCATGCTGCTAGTGTGACTAATAATAGCTTTCACGCTACATTCAAATTAAAATGTAACTTTTAGATATTGTAATTCTTGAAATAACGCCTGTTGATTTTAGCTCAGTGTAACTAAGTAGTATATTTTTTTTTATTTCTTGGAAACACATTACAAAATGCACATATTGTAAGATTGCCCATTCATTTTATATGTGCAAAGTCAACTTTGAATGTGCTGCTGCCTGCTTGCTTGCTTGCTTGCTTTGCATATTGGCTCCGCTGTAAAAAACACTGTGGGGTTTGCACTTTTTTAATTAGGTCATCATCACTCTGAGTTGAATCTGCTCATGTTTACTGCAACTAACACACTACACACCCCCCCCCGAGGAGCATCCCAACCTATTTGTCCCCAAGTTGTCTCAGCCTGTGCTCAAGCTCATTTATATCAACAAGACCTGCACTCGTGAAAAATCTTTTAAATTTGTTAAAGTCCTATTGAAATGCAGGGGGAAGAGGGGAAGTGCTTCCATTGGGCGCAGGCGATAGCTGCAGAATTTTGAATGTGGAGTAAGTCACATGCTGACCGGTGATGGAGAGCAGAAACAGACAGAAGTCAGGATGAGGCTCTCTAGAGGAAGTTTAAAATAGAACATCAGATCAATTTTTGCATCTATTTTTTTCCTACTTCTTACCAGATGTATATTTTGGTCACACAAACACTTTTGTCTGTGTGATGCCTCGGTCAGCTCTCTTCTAAGGAAGCAGGCTGTGCCTCATCATATCCAAACTGAGGCAAAGAGTGTTTGTGGTTTCACTCGACAACAAGCCAAGGTGGCATAGGCCCCTCAGTCTTACTTTTTACTTCCTCTGTTAAAGAGAGACCTGCAACCCCCCCGCCCCTGATTTTAACAGCGAAGTGTTAATTCATTTAGAAAATAGTGCTATGGTGCTTCTTTTCATAAGGGCACTGGTTTACTTAAATTTTGAAAAGGTAGCTTTATGTGGCCGTTATTAAGCCTTTTGAGGATATTGCATGGTTAAAAAAATGAATTTTATTTTAGGACATTTTTTAACAGCCCCCTCGTTCACTTCATATTGGCACCAGGCCTGATAATAAGTATTTAAAGTGACACCTCCATCTTTAAACTAAAGACTGAGAAGAACTTGGCTCTTCATTTAAAAGCATTGTGGCTAAATGCAGTTGTGTTTGCATTCATTGTATTAATTATCAGGTACTGCATGAACAAAGGCTATTGTGATTTGATAATAGCGTGTATGGAGTTTTCTATCAAATATTATTGATTTGTGTGCGTGTGCAGAGGGAAGTGTGTGGCACGTTGGATCCATCATTACCATTCTGTTTGTTCAGAGCTTAGCTTTCAGATTGGGCCGGGCGGCAAAAAAATTGACCGGCTGGGAATCGTTTATTAGTTCACATAAACAGAAAACACTTTTATCCTTTTCTTTTGCCGTGCAGGGCTGAACTCGATGTTGATCATTTGTAGAGAAGAAAGAGGCGACTCGTACCTTGTTGTTGTTGTCGACCTGTTTGGTTGCAGTTTTAGCCATGAGCACGTTGGCTTACTGGTCTGACGTTGTGTAAAGTTTGCCGTGCTCCTCTGACCCACCACAGACGGAACGTGTCAGAGCTCATTTGGGAATAAACGACACTATCATTTTATACATCAGTGGATAAATAATGTCGTTTCCGAAACATTTGACCAGGGAAGTGATGCCAGGTTAATGCTTTCACTGCAGAGTGTGTGTCAGAGAGAATTTAACAGTGGGGGATAAAACTGTCTGTTCTGGACTCTATATACCTCTTGTCCTGGAATTGGTTGAAAGTGGTGCCAGCTCTTCTCCATGCTATTCCAAAACTTGACACAGTATATTGAGAGCCTTAAAACGCTATTGATCAGCTCCCCATTTCCGCCTCTGTCTCTGTTCCCGTATTGCCGTCTCTATTCCACGGTAGGGAATTATAGAAATATGTGCATTCAAATATTGAAATGTGTGCGTTAACAAAACGATTGCCACATTAGAAACACGAAAACATAATTCAACAGAGTGCCTTCTCGTGATTAAAAAGAACGACGCCTGCTCCGTCACCGTCTGGCATATTTAGGTGGTTACGTTGAGTACAGAGAGAAGGCCACTGTAACACTTTGTTTACTGTGCTGAAGGCTGCAGCACGTCTCTGTCTCCGAGACGTGACTCCCTCTCTGGACGCCTTGATGACAAGATGAATGAAATTAACATAGTAGTCACTTGTAATTACAATATTTAGCCAGCTGATCAAGTTGAGCCCCCTGGCAGCTATCAAAGGGCAGCCGCTGAAGTGTCGGGATGCAGGTAAAAGAGACAGGGGTGTCAAATTCAATGAGCTTCTTCCTCTGCTGATCATCCAGTCCTACCCCTCTGTTTGAGAACGAGAAGACGTGCAATCCCCCTCCACCTGGTGATAACTGCGGAATTTGTCCCAGGTGGATCCCCCAGGTTTGCCCAGCGCTCCCCTGCTCTCAATATACTGGCTGTTGTGGCATGCAGGTTGCAGATATTCTTGATTCCTGCATGGTGTTGTACAGACTGCTTCTCTGCATGTCATCTATGAAGCTTGAATCCCACAGACTGCACACTGTTTTGTTTTTTTGTCACTCTGAGGGAAGGGAAGTGGTCAGAGTTGTTGTTTTTTTACCCCCCGACTTTGAGCATGAATAGAAACTCAGGAGTGGGAGTTTTAAGACCTGCAGAAGGCATGATTTATGATATTCAATAACAGTGACCTGTCTTGGAGGAGAAGGAGGAGCAGACGTCGCCACAAAACCACCCACCAAGGTTTTTTTCATCGTCTGGCCCCGAGTGTTCCAGTCTGTACTCGTGCACTAATTAGAGGTGATTGCTCCAGCCGTTTTAAGTCCACATGCTGGGTCACTGCTGGATAGTTTAAAGTTGTTAACAATTCCTGATTGGCCCAATGAGAATCCCCTTCAGAGAGGCCTCAGCAAAATCCCAAGAAATTACACTCCATCTCCTCTGTCTTGTCAGAATGATGTTTCTGAGATGTTGTCTCAAAGTGTTTAATGAATATTTGATTCTAACTCCAAAATTAAATCTTATCTGATCTCCTCCTAGACAGCCCATTGGGAATAATCAGGCGAGTTGAATGAGGGTGGGTGGATGAGGCAGACTTGTCTCTGTGATGGATTTTTTTTTTGTCTTGCTGAAAAGGTATGGGAATGTCATCATCAATCCAGCTTTGCACTGTGTGTTTTTTTTTTTTTTTTATGGAAATAGCTTTGCATATGCACAGCCGGCCTTTGGACCGACAACTCAAGCATGGCTGTCAAGCTATTTTCAGCCAACAACATGTTTGAAGTGATGATTTGCATTGCCAAACCTTTTTTTCCCGTTGGGGCAGCGTAAACTCTGCAACAAATCGTGACCAATAAGCCAATTCTTAGTTGGATTTAACGCAGCAGTGTGTGCATTCGTGGATGCACTGACATGACATTTGTTGGGTTCTGACCTGCGGAGCTCTTTATCCAGTCACTTACAGCGACGTGGCTCGTCTCTTTTGTCATTTCAAACGTTCTCTGACAATTCAAATTTCTATGCTAATGTCAACAAGTGGACATGAAACATGTTGTCAGTGGTTCTCATCTCTCAGTTTGAAATCATTGCGTCAAATTCTTTAACTAACACTATTTTTTAATTTATTTCCTGCCTACATCTCCTTTTACGTTTTTTACCCATTCAACACATCTCTCCATTAAACTGTCTCACATATAAAAATGACTTAAAGGCAAAGAAAACAATAGACATGAAGTGTAGCATCCACTGAATTTATGTTTTTCTTCAGTTTACTTCCTCAGAATGGACTTTGTTGCTTTAAAATCGGGTGTAGCACCCTGTGCCATGAATTCTTCTTCCTCCGCGATCTTCACCTCCTCCACCCACCACCTCTGTTTGGTTCACACAGCACCACGTCATCCTCCAGCATGCTCGCGTTCACCAAAACGTGTGCAGTCTCTCTCTGACTGTGTGTCCCCCACTTCTGCTTATCTATCTATCATCACCTCAGGTATCATGACAAACAGGAAGTGACGAGTAACTTCCTGGGAGCCATGTGGCTCATCTCGATTACCTTCCTCTCCATTGGCTACGGGGACATGGTACCGCACACGTACTGTGGGAAAGGCGTGTGTCTGCTTACAGGGATCATGGTGGGTCCCTCTCCTCCTCGCTCACATAAATGCACGACATGCTCACATGACAAACCTCAGCTCCATATACTATACAACATGTCACACAAAAAAAGAACACAACTTTCCGCTCATTCTTTGTCTACTTTTATAGATATTCTAAATATGTGAAGATTTTAAACAGTTTGTGATCAACAGTCATGTTTAAAAGAGGATGCATTAGAAAGCTTCAGTTTGTTTGGTTGTCAATTTCTTATTTGTATTAATGCAATAAGGTTAACGAATCTATGGCGGAGTATTAGGCCCCTATTAAAGACAGAATTCTTGATTTTGAAAATAATGTTATAGCATTACAAGAATAAAGTTGTAAATGAGAAGAAAGTCATAATATTACAAGAATAAAGTTGTTTATTAATGAGAAAACCGTAATAATAAAATGATAATAAAATCGTAATTTAATGAAAAAAAATTAATTATATTACAAGTATAAAATTGAGATTTTACGAGAGACGAGTCATAATATTACCAGAACAAAATTGAAATTTAATGATAAAAAATTCATAATATTACAAGATTATAGCTTGAAGAAATAAACTCATAATATTACAAAAATGAAGCCATAATTTTATGAGAAAAAAGTCACAGTATTTTAAGAATAAAGACATAAAAACATTTCACATAATTCAACAGAGTTTCACTCCTTCTGGATCCAAAATCTTGAACCAGTCTAATTGTTTTTTGAGAAACTACGAAACCCTTTTGAATATCACTCAGATGTAACCAACGACAACTTTACAGTCGACCAGGACCAAACATTTCCTCCTCCACAAAAGAGGCAACTTCCTCTAAGTCTGTGGTTCTTTCTTCAGAATAGACACAGTTTCTGACTCGATAAGTCCTGATACTTATGATAATGTGCTGCTGATGAGCCAAAAGATTCTGTATTTTGTTATTCGTAATAACTTTACTAAAGTACAACATCTAACCATGTTCTCCATTATAACACAGGCGCAAGGCAGAACCTCTGATATTCCCCTTTAAAATGACACGTAGTCTAAAATTATACTATTTCCCTTTTAAATACATACTCTGTGCATACACTGTGTGTTTTGTTTGACCATGTCTTTGTGCAACAGGGAGCCGGTTGCACTGCGCTGGTGGTTGCAGTTGTAGCCAGGAAGCTGGAGCTGACCAAGGCCGAGAAGCACGTCCACAACTTCATGATGGACACACAACTCTGCAAACGAGTGAGTCACTGCATGTTCCTACATTCTGAGGGACTGATATGTTACTGATTTTTACTACAAGGTCCCCTCACAACTGTCTGCACATGGATACTCTACGATTTGTAAGAAGTTCAACCACAGAGGAGCTGAAAATGTTGATATTTTTAAATATAGATTTAAAACCCACCTATTTAGTCTGGCTTTAATACTACATAAAAAATTAAAATTTCGTGGTTAAATATTTATATTTTACTTATATTTATTTTTACTCTGTTTTGTTTTACTAAAATGTTAGTGTTGATTATAATATATATATTATTTTATAATCGTACCTTATTTTATTGATGTTTCTATTTTCTATTCATTTTTAACATCCCATGTTTTGTCAATCAACTGTGATGCTCTTTGAGTTCCATTTGATTTGTTTGAAAGGTGCTATATAAATATAGTTTGATTGATTGATTGAACCGTCCGGAGCTAAAATCTTCACATTAGAAAATTAAGATTAAATATATTACATTTTTGTGACTTATTTTCGACCCATTATGAATCCTGACTCCTGACTTAGGGGAAGCTACAATGATGCCAATTTACATTTATAAATACTTATATGTCCTGTATTGATACTAATAATATATTATATTGTCAGGGCTGTAAACTCTCCCACAGTTTAGGGTCCACTTCTCTCACAATTTTATAGACTTTAAAATTTGTGTAGACTGAAATATTTACAATTTAGAAGTTTTACAGCTTTTTTGCTTTGTTTGATTTCTCACTTTCTTTTCTGGATTGAATATTGCACCATTTCATTAAATTCCTGTTGTATTTCATGGTATTGTTTCGGTGTACGTGACCTTACAGTGTCTTTGCAGTGTTAACATTTAATCTCGTCTTCAACCCCGCGCCACAGGTAAAGAACACAGCTGCCAATGTACTCAGGGAAACATGGCTCATCTACAAACACACCAAGTTGGTCAAAAAGATAGATCACGCCAAGGTGCGGAAACACCAGCGCAAGTTTCTCCAAGCCATTCACCAGTAAGTCTTGCACTGCGTTTTCTCTGTGAATCTGATGTCAAATTAAACGTGGAACAGAAAATAAGTGAGTTGGTCCTCAGCAACCACCGAGGAGAATCTATCTTATAGAACGCAAACTAAATATGTCATTGAAAGAAACGTATTGAGATGTTCTGCCCTGCCCTGTGACAGTCTTTAATCTTTAAGCTTATTTGAGGTAAGAACTATTTTATCTGTTGTTAATAGTCGTGTTGCTATTAAACTAATAAAATGTTGTAGTAGCTCTAAGTATTTGGTAGTATCGCCTCTATCGTTTGTTACAATCTACTCCTAAAGTACAATTTCTTTGATTGTTATGCCCACAATCACACATGTACACACACACACACACAAACACACACTTCGATCTAGTGTAATGGTCCTTCCTCTTCCCCCTCCCCGTCCCCCTCTCCCTCCGACCCCCTCTGACCCCGTGCTTACAGTGACAAGTGTAATGGTTCCACTCGTTTCGTGAATGTTGTGAGGTTAAAACTCTGTACTGTGTTCTGTCTTTGTTTTGCTCTATCACCGCAGAGCTCAAAAGTAAGTTGAGTCTTCTATGTATCCTCCTCCTACTGTTTCCTCACCATCCTCCTACTCCTCCTCTCTCCATGTCTGCGTTTGACATGCATGAACAAAAAAAAAAAAAAGCGTATGTTACCACAAAAAAAAAAAAGACTGAAAGTTCTGGATGCTGGATTGTTTTCAGTTATTATAATTTCAATTTTGTTTTACTTCAGTGTTCCATTTACTTCCCTCTCCCTCCCATCCCCCTTCGAACTGAATGAAACAGACACAAGCATCAACATTTTGCCACCAGTGTCAGTAGATGTTGAGGGTTGTCTGGAGAGAACGTGTGAAAGAGAAAAAAACAGCATCATGCGCTGAGCTTGAAGCTTTGTTGGCCCGGCCAGCGGTTCATGATCATCTACAGTGTACTGTACACATGATTAATATAGCTGCTCTGGAGGCTATATTAACCTCCATCAACAGAACTCATCCTGCACTCCTGATGGTCTTTGTGATGATGTGAACACACACACTGTAATGTACTGTAGTTCCACTGAGGTTGAAATGTCTGCTGTTCTTTTTCGTATTGATTTTTGCTTTATATTCCATTTCTTACATGAGATCAAACACCAACACTTGCATGTGCCATTGATGACATAGCCCAAAACGTGTAGGTTGTAGGTTTAAAATCGCACAAATAATGTTTTACACCAGTAAGTGGCCCTTTTGCCTTTTTAGCCCCAATTCCTTGACAGCCATAAGGGATAAGAAAGGCCGAGCAAACACACACACACACACACACACACACACACACACACACACACACACACACACACACACACACACACACACACACACACACACACACACACACAGCAGCTGAGACGGTTTCCCACAGCGATGGAGCCATAAGCGAGCTGTCTCCCTCTGCTCTGATATACTGATTTGCACATGAATAAATGCCCTTGAATGTCATCCTGTCTCATAATTTGCCGAACAGGGGAAATTCTTCCTCTCACCCACCCAGATGCGTGATGCCGCCGCTAACAATGCCACATTACTCACATTCAGCGTTAGCAGTTCATACGGCGCCATAATGTATTTGATTAGAGATAAGGAGGCACAATGTTGAGGCACCGTAAAAAATACGTCCAATGTATCACCGCGCAAGTTATTTGAGATGTCTATGTTGCAGTGTGTTCAACGGTGTCATTAGATGGTTTATTTCTGGCAATCTTTTATCTGCGACACTCGCACACACAAACACACTCAAACACACACACACACACACACACACACACACACACACACACACACACACAAAGGGCAGCACTCAAAGACACATTTCATTGTGCACAGTCACTCACAGTCACTGCACGCTTACTGAATGACCGGTGTGTATTTATATAAAGTCCCACCACTGAGCTGTGTGCAGCACTGACAAAAGGGCATGTCATCTTTTTTCCATTTTTTAATGTCTTACTTTTGGGTGGAACGACATGCGAATGTTTTAATTTGAAACATGAATTTTGAGGTTTTCTTCTGTGGAAGCATTTTACGCTCTTGCTGAAAAGAAAAAAAACATTCTTTGTCATTGTAATCTTTAGTTTTTTTTGGCATTATATTGAAGCTTTGTTCTTCCTATTTAAAAACAGATTATTTCTAGGTTGTAACAAGATCATCACTTTGTATCAAGGCTGCAGTGAAACATAAGAGAATTGCTGCTGAAAGCCTCGAACCATTATCAGAAAAAGATCTTGTTATAAAAAGACTTTTTGTGAGTGTAGTATGCTTCCACAATTTTGCATGTTTTGTTTTTTATTGCATTGACGAAGACCAGGAATGCCTCTCTATATATATACATATATACACATTATGTATATACATATAGATATGTAAATTGCAATCATTTATGATGCATGCAGGCTGTCTTCTCTTCACCATGTCATCAGTGAGAGATCCCTCCTGATAAACAATGTGTCGTTCTTCCTCCTCCTTTCTTCCCTGTCGGCCTCCTCTGTCCCCTCAAACAACCTCTCTCTCTCTCTCTCTCTCTCTCTCATTCTCTCTCTCTCCGCTCCTCTCCTTCACCCCCCTTCACCTTATTCTACTCTTCCTCTCCTCCTCCCCTCTCAATCTCTTCCCTCCTCCCCCCCTCCTTCTCTTGCCTTTGTAAGACTGCGCAGTGTTAAGATGGAGCAGAGGAAACTCAATGACCAGGCCAACACCTTGGTGGACCTGGCAAAGGTAAGTCTGTCTCGCCTCAAAAAATTCAACATTATCATCACATCTTTTTGAATGATTGAAATCTTTGTCTTTAGCGGGTCTAATCGATAGTGTTGCACTTAAAAAAGAAAACTGTTTACCACTTAAAACGAAAGTTTAAAGTTAAAATTAAAGTTAACAATTTACAATAAGAAAAATCTTTTGTGTGGCACCAATTGAAGTATTTAGGAAAATTTCAGACTTTCTATTAAGTTTGAAGTTCAACCCTATAACTAAAGTACCACTTTAGTCCGTTTTAGGTTCACTGTTTTCCTTCTTTGAGACCTAATTTGTCCTTTTACATTATAAACTTGCAAAGGTGAATTTGAAAGTATTTGAGAGGATTTGTTCTCTTGTTCCTCACGTTAATCACATTACTGGATTTCTTGGCAAGTTACAGCAACCAACCTAAAACTATTGGCACAACTCTGTATCGCATGTTTCTTTATCAAGGGGCCATATTCTTAAAAACATTGTTCCATAGCGCTACTTGTGATCTGAATTTAGCATTACCCTTAAATTTGTCACATCCGAGTGCTCATGTGAATATGACCTGTAAGGTTTTGGGTAAATGCCAGTGAATATACACATCCTTTATAAAGGAGTTATAAAATACTTGAAGTCGTCGATAGTGTCTCAGTCTGTGTTGTTAAAGAATGCAGCAGGAAATTGTCTGGGCCAGACGAGAAAATGCTCAGAACACTCGAGGGGTGGCGCCTGGGTAGAGCATGCACAAGCATGACGGATAACTTCCACTGTGAAAATCACATGTTTACAGCACATCGACACCAACGTCCGTTCTTGTAACAAAAAGCTCTCAAGGGAACTGGCAGGAAATGTTCCTAAAAATATCTGGAGCAACTGGTTCGGACATTTCCTTTCATACATACAGAACATCTGGAATATTCTAAGAAAATGTCTGGATTTCACTGTATATTTGAAACCAGCTCATGCTTCTTTATCGATACCAAATGTATCCATGGACTGACAGGCATGTCTAAGCTAACTCAGCTAAGCCCAAGTCCTGGTGCAAGACTACCTGCTCACCCTGAGTAACTTGACCCTAACATATATGCATTGTAAACAGTATGTGGCTGTATAGACGTGTGACTACAGTCATGGCTCAGCAGCTTGTGTCCGGCTGTATAGACGTCAGATAACCCACCAGCCCGAAGCGGGGGGGGGGTTTCAAAGGGACGTACATGGCCGCAGTCTCATTTGATGTGGATGACATTTTCACTCCAGTGTGTATTTTAAAAGGTTCTAAGGCCAACTCCTTTAATGTGTGCTTACTTGCCCTTACGCTGCTTGATGGTCAGATCCATCTGTGTTCACCCTTCACTTGTTCAATGCCACTTTCTCGAGCCTTATGGAGAAGTAAACCTTTGATTTCTGTCCTATATACATACAAATCATTTCATTTTGAGGTGCACAAATGCCCGAAGTGGGTAAGCAAATATTTTGCGACTTTTATTTAACTGTACTCTCATTAAAACGATTGTCACAACTAACTCACAATGTCGACATATAGAATAGAATAGAATGTAGTATGTTAGGTTTTTATAATACATGAAACTGTCAAAGAATTACATATACAGTGGTGTAGCACATATATTAACATCGAACCCACTGCATCTACGGCTGGAACAATAAATGCCTGAGTAATAAAGACACTTTTCATTACGTGAATGAGTTGTGTCAAGCAAATACATTAAGCACTGAGGACCTTCTCTGGCTATAAATGGACCGGAGAAGCTGCTTGTTAAATCAGTGGGAAGATAAAATCTATGCTGACTTGCTGAAACAGTGCAGCTCCCCTGCACACTGCTTCCTGTCATTATTTCTTTCTCTTCAGGCTGAGTAAGTCAGATTTTAAATGTCTGCTTATGTAATCCACAATGAACTATTACATGAAAGTTCCGTAAGCATACTGTATCTGTGGTTAATTCCGTTTCTTGCATCTCTCCATGTGGATATTAAGTTGTAAAACTGCTTTTTTTTTTCTTTCTCTTGTCTGGTCGTCCTCTAAACACATTTGCTTTCTCTCCTCCATTAGACCCAGAATGTGATGTACGACCTGGTGTCAGAGCTGCAGGAGCGCAGTGAGGAGCTGGACAAGCGCATCGGCACATTGGAGGACAAGCTGGACTCGGTGACGGGCAGCCTGCAGGCGCTGCCGTGCCTCATCTCCCAAGCCATAACCCAGCAGCAGCAGGAATTCCTGGACGGCTTCGTTCACCGCTTTCGGCCGGCCTCGCTAGCCTCTGAGCGCTCCGAACGCTCGGAACGATCCTGGACTTCCACCGCCCGCAGGAGGCGCTCGCCCTCCACAGCACCACACACCTCCTCAGATAGTGGATGACCTTGACGAATCACCTCTGAGCCCCTCTTTACCAAACCAACTTGTCACTTCATTCTGTCCCATCTAAAACCGTCCCTGTAACCGCTGGAGAGTCCATGTCTGGACGAATAAAGAAACCCATATCTTGACACCTGACCAGATCCTTGACCCTAATCTCCCTCTCAACCATCACCACCCATCCCTTCTTGCCTTCTTCCGCAATCAACATCAAACCCAAAATCCAATTCCTCTGTGACTGGGCCTCTCAGCACAGGACTGGATCAGAGCTACTCCAAAAGAACAAAGAACGGCAAATGAAGACTTAAACCAAGTAAAAACACAAATGCATCCAAAAACCGAAAAAGAGAAAAAAAAAATTACAAAATGACAGAAAAACCGAGATAAAGTAGAGATATGGTTTATGTTTTAGCCATTGTATGGCTGTTCAAGTTAGCTTTTTTGTAAAAGCCCTTGTATAGTTAAAAAATGACTGAGTTCAGGGTCGCTGGGGTGAGAGCTGGCTATCACACCGGAGAGTCCTTAACCACGAGGGGGGAAGTTGGTCTGTGGAACTGAGGGCCTCGGCTCGCCTGCTGGCCCTCCGAGGCCATGGAGGACATCTGTCCACCCATCTGTCCACCCATCTGTCCGTCTGTGTTTGTCCGGTTGTGGAGCGAGACAAACCACTGGATTTCCCTTTCAAAAGACTAGTGTCATGGATTCTTTCCCATAGGTTAGGGTGGAAGCTTTAGGAAAGGCTGGGAAAGCTCCGACTTCTCATCCGTGTTTGAAAATGCACTTGGGGGATGGGAAACTACTACACAGAAGAGCAAAGGGGACACATATGGCATTACTACTGGGTAGGAAAAATTTACACAATTGCCAACTTCAAGGTTACAGCTTCCTTGTTCTTACCAAGGAAAAAACGAGAGCGACTATCTTTTTTAGTTACATATTGACATGTGATTTTTCAGTGCCTGAATGTATAAATAGTAGAGGGTTATTTAATTACTAATTTCAGAGCTTTTTTACGATGTTAACAGTCTGAATACAGCATTGCATTCCTTTTTCAGATACATTCCTCTCCAAAAATTGAAAGAAAATGTCTTAATGTAATGCATAGCATTGCCTCCATTACATATACACTATTTCTACTAACACCATGAGAAACGAAAAGTGTTCAGAGAGAAAGTGAGACAGACTGAGAGAATATTTATGAGTGTTTGTCGGAGAACAAGTTCACTTTTAGCTTAATGCTGCAAACTCATGCACACGACAGTGGAATACAGTACGTAGTAGTCTACCTTTCTCACCACCACTAATTAGAGCTTCCTGTGGTCTTCAGATGAAGGCATGGCTTGAGGTCTGCTGGTACACACGGCCACACAGGCACCTATCAGCGGTCCAACTGAGGAACCATCCCTGCCCCTTTGCATGGTTCTGTGCAAAAATGGAACACACTCTTTCTAGGATGGCTTGATGATTTTCATGATTTTGAGTTTAATTGCTTTTACTTTTGTTTGTTGCATTGTCATCTTTTTTACTACAATTTCCTTTTTTAAAAGCTAAGATACCTTTTTCTTTTGAGTTGCAGAACCTATAGAGTTGCACTAACGTGATTCTGTAATGCATTCCCTGTTTGATATATGAGGTAAAGATGAGTCAATACTACAAAAGAATCCTGGACAGCTACAAATAAAAGTGCTGACGAAACTTTGATGGTTACATCACAGTGAATTGTTCCCTCAGCAAGTTATAAGGAAGAGTTTTGACATTTTGGGGACTTATGCCTGTCCACTTTCAAGCTAAGAAAGATAAAACAGTACCGATATCATATCTCTGAGGTAAATATGCAGCTATCGCTCACAACCTGTTAGCGTATCTTAGCATACAGTCTGGAAATGGGGAAGAAGCTCTACTGGCTCTCTTCAACATTAGCACACATTATATCTTAGTTATTTAATCTGTACATAAACTAAGATTGTAGACTGATATAAACTATGTGCGGGTTAAACAAATACATTTTCACTTTTTTTTCTGTCTCTATGCTAAGCTAAGCTAGCTGGCTGCTAAGGGTAGCTTTATATTTACCGTACAGACCATAGATTGCATGTATAGATGGACAACATGTCTCCACTTCCTGCCAGTATCCAGAAATGAAGCAAAAATATTGTGATACAAATGCTGCCATTTTGTGCGAATTACCCCATTGGGAGCCAGAGTCTAGCTATTGAGGGACTGATCTGTGGAATCAAAGTCTCGACCAATCATTGGTGGGTCTCAGCTGTCAATCATGATGTTTCAGCACATTTGTGTAGCATCAAATAACTAATTAAAGACAAACTTATTGGAAAAATGAAGACTTGAACAAATATCAGTGTGATAAGAGGACCCTAAAATGACAGAAACCATATTGAAACGAACGTAACGTTTGCTTTGACTATTTAGTTTGGTACATTTCCCATCCACTAACATGAAGGAAGTTAGTGACTTAGAAGCAATTATGACCTACACTGCAGCTAGCCACCAGGGGGCGATCAAGTCATTTCGGCTTCACTTTATGGGAGCAGTTATGTCGTCCATCTTTATATACAGTTTATTGGGAAGGCTCGATATCAATCGTCTTGTCCAACTCTCTGCAAGTGGATTCCTAAAATGGCAAATTATCTCTTTACAAATACAGTCTACATGTCAGGCTTGTTTCTAAATGACACTGAAGTACATTCACTGTGATATAGAAGAAATTTGAAGATTTAAAATTTCAAAAGCATGGAATATGAGTCATCCTAGAGTTGTAACGACTAGAAAACTTCCGCTCTGAAAAAGTAGAATTTTTTTAGAGGACCTATGAAAAGCAGATCAGGAAGTCAGCGGGTTAGCGGGCTAGCATGCTGTCCTAAAGTAGTTTGAATGGTAGATAATCCCAAATGGATGTTAGTGCTAAAAAAAAATCTTTTAATGACCCCTTAAGCTGACAGGCAAATAGAATCATTATTTCTTGGATCTTAATTATTTCCGAGCTGCTTTGGGACCAGTCAGGTCCAAGTCAAAGCCTGTGAGACAGAGAGCGACTTCGCCCTCCCACAGCTTCTGGACTGGACAGACAGCACTTCATTTAAGAACACACTGAGTTTGCTACAACTTAATCAAGCATGAATATGGGTTATTTTTCCTTTCAACTTGAGTTGATGAAGCATGACTTTTTACTTCCCCGCCATGCACCTCTCGTGCTACATCCCACCCTCCTGGTATGAGGGGATCTATCATGCCATTAGAGGCTCCGTTTCAATCAGTGTCATCCAATGAGTCAGCGCGGCTAATGGAGGACTATCTGCTTGATTACGACCTCACCTGCCTGTTCGTATCTAAGGTTTCCACCTCTTCATTACATCAGAGCTTCGGCCTTGTGTTTGTCATCTGTCATCATTAAGAACATCACCCGTCCTCCCCCCCACACACACACACATGGACACAAAATGGCCCGCAGCAAAGACATTTGATTGGTTCAAATGAAAAAAAAACACACTCAAGAACAGGAAGAAGCAGGGGAACCTCTAGGTCTTATTCCACGTTGCACTCAGTGTGTAGTATTCAGTTACACTCCACAATGCTGGGGTGTCCAGGTAACGGTGTTAAGGACTTCATCCTTCATCAGGCAACAGGAAAGAGTGAAAAAAGAAAGAAAGATGAGAGCCATCGCTCATTTACTGACAGACATCTGTTTTGGCTCAGGGGGGTTGTGAACAGCGAGGGTGGGTGTCCTGTAAATATGACCTCATTGTAGATGTCGCCAAGTAAACGGGACAAATGGTGAACCGCAGGGGTAAAGGTGGTCGGATCCAATGCACAGCATGTTGCAGGTATATGCAGCAGAAAACCTTGAAAGGTTGAAACTGAAGGGTTCCAAGTTCTGGCAAATTAAAAGATAATGTTTTATCAGTTTCACACGTTTTCTTTTTTTCTTCTCTTCCTCTGATGGAGGTTTGATCAGGTTCTGATATTAAGTTGTATTTTAAATTTTTTATCCATTTGTTTTCTTCAGTCCTTATCCTGTCACTAACAAAGACCTGCCAAAACACCATTCCAATATTTAATAGTGACCCACTAGAAAATAAAAAAAACACACATAGTATTTTGTAGTGAAGTGAGGGACATTCATGATGTTATTCTGATGATGGTAGATGAGTCAAAGTGATAAACCCAGAGTCTTTTATTATCCAGAAAATCGTAGGCTTTCCTCATAGAGCAGGCATCAGAACACACTTCCACTGAACAATAACAGAGTGAAAACCCCCCAAAAAGTGAAGAAATGTAACCCAACCATTGTTCTGTGTACACTGCCACATGATGCATAATGTACGTAGTAGCACTGGAATAAATCAACTTTTACTGGATGGCAAATGGGTTTAACATATTCTCTGTATACTGTTTCGCTGTTCCTTCATTTTGCAGGTGAACTTTTGTCCTAGCAAGGAGAGACACCAAGGTGAAATCATTAAAGACTATCTTCAGCTATGACCGTCGCTCGCTTCTTCTGTTTTGGCAGACAATCATTTCTCATGTTTTATCGCGTCCGCTGAGGACCTACGGTGGCCGAGATGTCTCACTCGAGCGCGGTGACCACACAACGGAAACACAACCACGAGGTGTGTTTTTATCCTGTCTTTCCGTGAGGCGTCGCTTGTGAAAACCCGGTTCAAGCCAGTTACCGCTTAAAATTTGATGCTTGTCTCTTTGAGATCTTTCTTTTTGGGAAAAAAAGAAAGAACACAGTGTGTCCTCTACGCACCTGTACTGCACTGTAGCTCTTCAAATAGACGAGCGTCAAAATTAAAGCGTCAACCTGCTTGACCAGGTGTTCTCAAGTAGTTCGCAGTAAGTAAGAAACTCTGTGTTCCCGTTGTGTGGCTTTTGTAGTTGTGTTGTCACTTTTATATTTGTGTTGTGGCTTTGCATTCGTGTTTTAAGTAATTGCGCTTTTGTGAAACGTCTCGGCCACAGTAAGGAAGTTATGTTTTCACCCCTGTCTGTTTGTTTGTGAAGATGATTTCACAAAAACTACTGATTGTACTATCACGAAACTTGTTGGAAGGATGTGGTATGGGTCAGGGAAGAAACTGTTACATTTTGGTGTGGATCCAGATCAAATGGCAGGAATCTTTTTTCACTTTATTTAACAGTGTGATCGGGTGTTTTTCAACAGTTTCACCATTTTCTCTGAGATTAATTCCTTTCGATGAGAGAAATCAGCCATATTTAGGAGGGTGATATTTAGGAGAGTGTGAAATTTGCTTGATTGAATTTAAGGGGGCGGTTGGGCCTTAGTGGAAGTATGTGAGTGCAATTCTAGTTTTCCATGAAATCAACAGAATTACAGTCACTCTTACCATACTTGTCTTCCAATCTGAGGCACTATCAAGGTCTAACAATGTGAAAATAAAGGGGAAACTGGAACCAATTGTGACTCCAAAAGTTGGGTTGGCACATTTGTTGACAGACACAGACATCACACGTCTCCTGCTGTAAAACTGTGGAACAGGGACGTCCTAAAACATGATTACAGGATGATGTATTGGTATAAACATGAACACCACGCCAGAGGACACACAGCTGCTGAGGTGCTGTTCCAAGGTTAACACACACAAACACACACACACAGTCTTTAATGGTCATATAACAAGCTACTATTCATGTCCACATGCACAAACAAGGCTCAGCTTGGTTAATTACAGCCAAACCAGGAGGGATTTGGCAGCAGACCCGTATCCTACAAGAGTGACACAGCCAGTCACCCTGCAGTTGTTGCTACACAACCTCAAAGACATGCATCAGTGGAAAACAGCAGGCACAGCTCCTCTGCTGCTCATCCCTCCCACGGGTACAGAATAGTCAAATTCCGTACTGTTTTTATCATGTGACGCGATAAAGATCACCTATGATTTTGAATATGCACTAATAGAGAAACCAAAAAGAAGGGAAACTGTGCCCTTTGTCTCCTGAGCAGGTAAGTCTTCCTTTATTCCCTCTGTAACAATATCAGTCTCTTAATGAGCACAGTTAAGACATCCAGCCAAGACTTATTCTCTTTAAGTGAGAAAGGCAAGAAAAAGAGGGATCCAATTACCAGGGATCCCCCGTAGAGGGTACTGAAGATCAGCCTATGGTGAGGGAAGACAAGAGAAGAAAGCGGTTTGCGGAGGATTGAAGACGACCCTTGGACTGGGGGAAGGACAAGGGGGAGGTGTCATTTCGTACGGTGTGGAAGATCGTCCCACAAAGTCAAAGAGTTCTTCTGGGACAGCTTGCAGCAGGCAGGGGAAGTAATTTATTGAATTTCTAACCGGCCCCACTTTCCCCCTGTCTGTCTGCCCTGGGAGCTAATAGCTAGCCGCTGCATTATGCTTAATGCCCTCGCTATCACTTTCGGCTAACATGGTTTGGCATACACTTTGGGAAATCAGAGAGAATGGGAGTATTGATCTTGGTTTTTGGCCTCGCTTAATGCACGCTGCTGTAATGCTGGAGAGTGGGTGTGAAGGGCCTTTTCATTTCATCAAATGTTTTTTGGAGTGTCATTTGTTTCTGCATTCAATCATTCCACTCTTTCTCTCTCTATCTTTCTATTTGCATCTCCCACTCTGCTGCACGTCTCCCTCTCTCCGTCTCTCTCGGAGAGATGTGAGGCGGAATGAACTGATAAAAACGAGGTTGTCTGTTGGAGGCTGCCGTAGCTTCTCTGCTTCTTTTAGCTGTAGAGGAAGAAAAAAAAGGCTTTTTTCGGAGCCCTCGAGTCATGTGTCAGGACTTCAAGCATGAAAGTGAACATACATGTCCGTGCACGTGAAGCCCAACACACACACACACGCACATAACGTATGCAGCCTCACATGTTTCCTCAGCTTATTATTGGCTGGAAATTCCCAATCTATCATCACATTGAACAGGAATAGTTTTTACCTCGTTCATGAATGTTATGTTCTTGTAGCAGGATTACACCAAAACTTTGAATTACCACAAAACTTGATGCAGCACAGGTCAGGGAAGAACCCATTAAATATTGTAGTGGGTCTAGATCAGGGGCAAGCTGTGAGATTTTTCAACATTTTCATCAGTTTCACAGAGAATAATTCATGGATTTTGATGAAAAAAAGATTATGGGACTGATATTTATGAATTTGGTGCAGATCCAAATAAAAATCCCCATCTAGTGAATTTAAATGTGGTTTCATAAGGGAAATGTTGGGCCTTAGTGGAGGTACAGTATGAACTGCAGTATAATTCAAATTTTTTTTATAAGTTAAACAGATGAACCTTCTCTTTACAGCCACTGACACTTCATCTATTGAGTGGCTATTGGTTGATATGAGAATGTCATATTTGAAAGGATTTCATAAGATGTTTTTTCCATAAACATCACATACAGTCGAAGAAAATGCAAAACAATGTAATAATTTAACTAGATATAGCTTCATATTTAGTCCACACACATGAGAGTGGTGTCAGTCTCCTTATATGCCTTAAGAGTAAATAATTGTATTTTGTATCATGTCCTATAACAGTAAATGTGATCACAGGTGTACAAATTCATTATTTAACCTGAACTATTTGAATATTTTAAATATTCTATTTGAAATGAGGAATATGGCACAATGAGGTATGAAATGTAAAATATTCTATCAAATATTGAATTTATCGTATGCAAACAGCTAAACCTGTTTAATAATATCTTTATATACAGGCTACAGTATATATCATCTATACCCTCCCTCTGCATGACCTTTGCATTGTTCCGCATATTATTTGCAGCTGAACAGGCACCTGTGCCGGCAGCAGGGGACAAGCACGGCAGCACCAGATGAGGTAGCCCCAGGCCAAGGCCACTTGTGGAACTCGCTACTCACTTGAGAGAGTTGGATGCATTATGTGTTTACTGTACTGGAGCTATGTACTGCAGAGGGTGTGTGTGTGTGTGTGTGTGTGTGTGTGTGTGTGTGTGTGTGTGTGTGTGTGTGTGTGTGTGTGTGAGTGAGAGAGAGAGAGTGAGAGAGAGTGGAAAGAGATTGCTGGAGGTTGGGGGTGGGGGTGGTGGTGGTGGTGGGGGGGACACTACAGATGTCCTTGCCCTGAGCTTTTCTCTGCATGAAAATCAGCGCTGCTCTGGAGGAATCGCTGGCACAGACTGACGTCACATTATACAGCAGGAGTGACTCCTGGAGTCAGATGTGGAGGATTCAATCTTAGCTGGGGGAGAATCCACGAGCGTCACCGCTAAAGGGAAAGTGCTGCAGTAAGACAAGATACTGGTGAAGTTTGCTAGTTGGAAACTTAAGAATATCTCAATGGCAGTAATAATTTAGTTGCTATTTTATTCCATTATTTTCACATGAATGAAGATACATGGTCTGAATGTTATGAGACATGCACTGGGAATGATTAGTGCCTGAACTACTCAAGCTGACTTTTAACACACTAAACAAATCTGAACTTTTACAGACTCTTTGTGTATATTTTACAGTTTTTCGTGCGTTTTTTTTTAAATTTTATGTTTTTTCACATACAAAACTTTTGAAACACATTCACAAAATCATCATAATTTCACTAATATTTAATTTTTATTCAAGAGCTGAAACTGTTACATTCATGTTTGATTATGTAAATAGGTTTCTATAAATCCATACTTTTTCCAAACGTATGCAATTTTACATGGATTTGTTGTTCATCTTGCATAATTATGTCCGTTTTCACAACAAAAACGTTGAATAAATGTGTTTTCATCAGCTCATATTATTTATAAGCATTGTTAAATTTCCTGCTTTTAACAACTGACGTTTTGAGTCTTATCCGGTTCGGTGTGAAGTGCATGAGGACATTCCCACAGGAGGGGGTGGAGCGAAGGACCCCTCCCCTGCACAGATGTCAGGCTTTTTCAATCTGTAATCAAAGTAAACTGATTGGTGGCAGTAACTATAAGGGAAGGGAAACAGAGCTACTTTGGCCTGTCTTTTCTGCCTTCCCAACTCTGTACAGAGTGGATCTCTGGATGGACTGTGGACAAAGCTGGACCAGGTCCACTAGGAAAGTTAACATCAATTCTTATTCATGAAAACTAAACTTGCCTGTTTGCTTTGCTTGTGGTGAGTCGTCCTCCAACAGTTCTACAACATACTGTCACTTTTTAATTGTTTGTGTGCTGGACGTTGTGCGCAGAGTGAAGTTAGAAAACTTTGTGGTCATCCTACCTGGTTTATCTGCAATGAAGATTTTATAGTCATTGCTTTTCATAATGAAACTGAATTAGCTTTGTTGTTCACGTGTGGATCATGTATGTTTGAACTGGTGTTATTTTTCATATGTTACATGTTGGCTATAAGGTGTGTTAAGCAATCAACACAATCATCAGACCCAATTTCTCAACTTTTAATAACAAAACTATGTACTTTCATTCAGTAAAGAGCATTGCAGCACTGGTCGCCAATCAATTACTTTTTCATTCATATTGAATGTATCGCGTGTCCAAATTGCACCAAACTCGGCACCACACTTTTTTGTACAGTTTACAATAGACCTTCCCAGTGTGAAGCTGATAAGGTGAATGGTTGGCGAGATATGCATTCAACATAAGGACAGACGGAAAGATTGGGTCATGATTTTAACTAAAAGAGGAGATTGATTTGTAACACTGACTGTGGACGTGATAGTCTCTGAGCTTTTTTATGTGGGATTGCTTAACCCTCTGTGAAGTGGAATGTGTGGATCTCTTCAGGAGGGACCACCGGCAAAGACAGGGGCCATTGGATAAGACGGAGCTAACCTGATGAGGAGAACCAGCCGGAGAGGGAGAGGTTTGAAGGGCTCCCTTCCAGCATTTTCCCTCTTTATGTTGAGTAACTGGAGGCAAATACATTGGATCTCTTAATTAACCATCATGTTTCCTTTGCCTAGAGCCTGCACCAGCTGGAGCACAGTTTGAGCTGCATATTGATCATTGTGCTTTAAAGACAAATAAATAAATCAACCTAAAACTCCATCTGGGTTGTTGCGGTGGTTTTTATATCTGGCCTCTGCATTGAACTCAAATCACACTGTACCTTGAATCTTGATGAAAAGTCACTAGAAAGCACATTTCTATTTAATGTGCACTTGCCAGGAATGAAAACAGTACAGAAGAGAAAAGATCAAATAAATGGTAAAGATGGAAAATGGATGAAATAAAAGTAGGAGTGAGAGTTGGTCATTAGCAGTCAGAGAGAACACATGGGAGCTTGCTGCCCTCTAGTGCCGAACACTGCCGCTCTCGCTCTCTTTCTCTCGCTCTCTCTCTCTGGCTACAAAACACTGACACAGTGGAGATAAGAATGAATTATTCATAACAGGATGATAAAGCAGTATTTCACAGATCTTAGATATGAGATGTAATTGATCGTGTGGAGCTGATATCAAACACATGCTTGTCTCTAAAACTAAGTGTAATCTCCTTGATGTTTTTTGATGGTCTAAAGTGATATCCTTACTGCGTAAAGTACCACCATGCTGGGCTGCTAGCTGCACTGTACAGAGTCTTAGAGGCAGAACTTCAATGTATGAGTGGATTATACTCTTTTATACCAATTTCTTATCAATAAAATATCAAGAATCGGCAGTCCCAGCAGCCTAAATGGACGCCCAGGCCCTTCTGAAGCTCATGTTGTGGGCTACATGCATCATTTCAGGTTAACTTACCACCTACTCGCCTCCATTTTATTAATGTCAACAGTTTCACCTCTTACACTCTAACTCTCTCTCTCTCTCTCTCTCTCTCTCCCACAGATTAACCTAGTAGTGCCAGTCAGCACCAGTACAGGGGCGGCTCAGGTTTAATGTTTAAACTCTTACTCCCCCCTCCACACACACACAAACACACACACTGGCCAATCGCTCTGCGTGTGCTGAACACAGCGTCCAGCACCAGGAGTGAGTCACCTGAGAGACTGAAGAGGCTGAGCTGAGTGGGCCTGGCGGACACAGCGGCCATTTTACAGTAGGTATCAGTTCCTGTTCCATTTAAAAACAAACACTCAAAAGTCCTACGAGAAACATCAACCTGAGGGACGAGTCGGGGTCAAACGGGTAAGGAAGGCTGGTGTTCTTTTAAATCATTATTTAAGGTTATTAATGTGTGCGTTATTAATGTGTTTCCACGATGATATGCTGTGACAGTGTCATGACTGTTGGTGTATTAAGAGCTCATGCAGCAGCTCTCTGAGTCACAGCTCAACTTAAACTCTCCTGTCATTAGTGCAGCCTGAGCTGTGCTGCAGTTACACACTGTGACACACGCTGTTACATTGTTTTGGGCCATGTGCCGCCGATCACATACTCAACACTTCACATCGCAGGTAACCATCTTACAAACGGTGCATGTGTTTTAAAAATCTTTTCATAGGTTTCCTTTGAATCACATTCGATAAGAACACTTTTAAAACTTGCCTCTTGTCACATTATGATTTACTATGAATATGACCTTTATTACTTTTATATTTGACTGGTTAAATGACTCTGCATACTTAACCATGTAAAGCTGATATAAGATTGTCAAAGGTAATAGATGTTTGTTATCTTAACCAGGGAGTTTGCTATTTTCTGCTTTTTTTTGTTTGTAAGCAGGATTATGCAAAAATGAGGGATCAGGGGGTAGATCCAGGAATCATTATTCACTTTCTTACACACTGCGAGACATTTTCATTGATCTATTAGGGAATAATTCATGGATCTTGATCAAAAGAAATTAAACATGTTTAGGGGACTGATATTTATGTGTGTGCAATTTGGTGCAGATCCAAATAAAAATGTGGATCTCTTGAGTTAAATTGTGATTTATATACAGGCCATGTAACAGATTTTATGAGTATATCAAGCGTTCAGCTCCTATAAACAATATTGTTACTAACAATGGATCAGATGAGTATAATTATGTGAGGAATTTCTCAAATGATAAAAAAAAATTCTGTGCAGCATTCGAGTGTCTTTCAGCGTTTTGGTTTAATGGACCATAAATGTAATATTTAGGTTCACTTTCACTCGAAGCAAATGGCAGACAAGCTGGAGAAGAAAAGAACATTTGTTGGTTACAGAGAGCGACTATTTGGTCTTACATATATACATCATATATACAGTATATTACAATAACATGGACACAAACTCTGCTCTGATTAAATGCTACTGTTGCAAATAGTCAAGTTCTCCTCATCCACCTCAGCATTGATGTCAGTGTTTTGTGTCTGTCAAGGGACCCAAGAAGTTTAATGCCAGTTAAAAGTGCACACTAATTGTTTTCCATATAATTTGGAATCGAAAGGAAAAATGGAATATAACGAAAAATGAATTACAAAAATTGTTTAATATAAATGTATGTAAACACACTACGATAAGCTGTTCACGTTTGTAGATTTAGAAATAAGACTGTTTCTATCTTGGAGAACAAATTATCAGGGTTATGGAAGGTAGAATTAAATTCATAATCTGACTCTTGCGCTGTTTTGTTTTGAATCAAATAAACATTTGAATACTGTTAAACATGATCGATTTCAGAGCATATGATTATGATATGTTTGCATTCTTACTACATAGAACTATTAATCTGTCTTTCTTCCCTGTGCAGTTTCTCCCTCCCCATGTCTCATAAGGATTCTGTGATTACGTCTGTCTCGATGAATCATCAGAATCAGACTTCAGCATGAAGAGCTGGAGCAGCAGATTCAAGGGACAAGAGCCTGACAGTGAGGCCGGGTCCTCCTCCAGTAAGAGGAACTCCGTCACTGATCCACCGGTGCCTGTGTGGGTTACTCACACACCCACACCAGATGATATCACTGAGGATGGAAACTCCACGGGCCGCACATCCAGCACTCCACCGTACGCAGGAGAGGATGATGACAAAAAAGGGAGCATGAAGGACAAGCTGAAGTCCCTCATCCCTCAGTCATGGGGGGGCATCCTCCATAAATGGAGAAGAGAGAGCGACTCTGAAACCAGCACGACGGGGATCCAGATCCTTCCTAACGGGACCAGGGTGAGTCCTCCTGTAAGTCCACTGCTTGAGCGCAAGAACTGGGCGGAATCGCTGAGCGAGTCCAGCCAGAACTCCCATAAGCCTTTGCTAAGGGAGAGCCCCACTGATGGGTTGTTTGAACGAGGCCCAGGAGAGGAGTCTCTGCTCAGCAGCATCCACCCTGCAGAGTACTACGCTGAGAAGCTGGAGGTCTACAGACTGAAGTACTCCTACTTGAAATCCTGGCCAGGCCTCCTTCGACTTCTGGCCGGACTTCAGCTCCTGTTTGGGGGCATGGTCTTCGCCTGTATCATCGCCTACATCCAGAAAGACAGTGAGTGGTCCAGCAGTTACGGACTCTATAACGGTGCGTATAACAACGGGCTCGGAGTGTCCGGATACAGCTACAGAGGCCCCATGACTCCCTTCATCCTGGCTGTAGCTGGAGTCACCTGGATCATTACCCTCTGTCTCCTGGTGGTGGGGATGACTATGTATTATCGCACCATCCTCCTCGATGCCCCCTGGTGGCCTCTGACAGAAGCCTTCATTAACGTGGCACTGTTCATGCTCTACATGGCGGCGGGGATTGTATACCTGAATGACTTGAACCGTGGGGGGCTGTGCTACATGACGATAGGCGTCAACCCCATCATGGCCAACCTGTGTCGGGTTGATGGGGGACAGATGGCGGGGACGGCCTTCGTCTTCATCAACATGGCTCTGTATCTGGGAAGCTTCCTGGTTTGTCTGAAGATGTGGAGGCATGAGGCTGCACGTAGGGAGAGGGAGCACTTGGGGAATGAGGTAGAGTTAAAATATTAAGTCTTATTTTTTCAGTTTGTCACGTTTAAATTTCCAAGGTTCCTACGTGAAGTGGTTACGGTGGCCGGACATTAAGTGCATAGCAACAAGAATGTAAAAGTCACAAAAAAAACGCAAAAGCCAGACAACGGAAACACGTTCGTTCACTTCCATTATCTTTTATTATCTTATCATTGTCAACATCTTTTGTCGCTCACTCCCGTTGTGGTAGTGATTCTATTGTGTGGCTTTTGCAGTTGGGTTATGGCTTTTACGATTGTGTTGTGGCTTGTGTGAGACGTCTAGGCCACCGTAAGTGCTCCTTTTGAATCCAGTTTAGAAATATCGTCAACCAGGTAAGGCCTTTGAAAAATGTGAAAATTGTTCACTCTGCCAGGTTTCTCTCTCAGATTCAGTAAATATTCTGCCCATGTTTTATTTCTTTTCTTTTGCGAGACTCGTAACTGTCTTCGATTCATGCCTTTCAGAGTGAGATAGGGGTTTTGGCATAACTCTGCCCAGTTTGTCATCTTATGGGGTTATTTCAGGTATTTGTGTCATATCAAATGCCACATTTATTGCAGACAACAGTAAGCGATACTAATATTGATTGCAAACACGTCTGCAACAACCCCCAAAAATAACAGTGGCAGACCAATCCAATAAAATAGAGTCAGTCAAGACAATCTGCAGGGAGCATGCTGCCTGTCAGTATTGATATGTCAGCGTTTTCCTGCTGGGTGATGCTGTGGCAGTCGGCCAGGATTTGTCCCAAAGCTGCAAACAGTTTTTCTTGACTTTGTTGACCACGTCAAAAAAGGTGGTAGTATTGTGCGGATTCTGAATTATAGGAAACACAGTTATACATGTAAGTGCTGTTGTTATCACCAGAGAAGTCTGCTTCTAACAGAGGGAACCACTACAAGTAACTGACAATGAGGGATCTGATCCATTCAACATACATTCGGTACAATATTATAAAGCACTGTGATGGATGTCCTGTTTATTGTTGTGACAGCCACTGACAAGAAGTTGTGCCTTTTTTTTTTTTATATAGATATAAAATACAAAGTTAAAAAGTCCAAGAGTTTGGGATTGTTCCCCTCAACAATTACCAGGCTCATTACTGTTTGCAAATGGGGTCCATGTTATCAGGCATCACAGTCAACACCTATGGGTGAGAAACCGCATGGTCAGCTACAATATTGGATGTGAAATAAGAGGCTGAGAGGTCAGGAGCGAGCAGCACAATAATTAATTCCATCTCTCTGCCGAGGGAATGCAGCTTCAGAGGTTTCACTTGTCAAAGCAAAAGAACGGGGGCTCTTTCTTTTTTCCACCGACTGTTTTTTATAAATTATATTTTTATTTTCTCTGACAATGTAACTGATAATTTGACCCTTGGCTTCTCTGAGAGCGTCTTCATTCATTTGTTGGTTTAGATTTTTCTGACTAATGCTCTTTCTCTTTGACCTTTAGCGTCAGGGGGAGTTTCACCAATCCGTCCCACTGGCCGCTCCCAAAACAAAACGGATATCGTTCAACGATGAAATGGATAAATCTCTGAATAAAGACCATATCGGTCCACATGCACTTGTCCCTGAGGTCCACAAGAACCCAGTCAGTCTGAAGAGAGACACGACGTCTGAATACAATCCAAAAACATTCATCATAGCAGACTACATCATGTGAGTGAACATTTAAAGCAACTATGTACATTCTATGTACATTAAATTCTATTTTTCACACACTCCATATATACTTGATGGTCTGTTGTTGTCCCTATGTGATGCCACTTCTCTCTGTAGGAAGTATCCAGAGATCAGCTCTGTGGAAGAACGGGAGAAGTACAAAGCAGTTTTCGGTGACCAGTATCAGGAATACAAAGACCTTTACCGAGACATCAGCACCACGCTCGGTAAGTTCCGAGAGCTGGACGCCACGATGACACGAGTCCTCAGAGAGGGACGAAGCCACGAGGTGAGATGGATTAAGTGATCAACTGTATTTAACAACTTGCATATATTATATAATCGATTTCTCTGACATGATTCCAAGAGATAATTTGTGGTCAAATGGTCACTAACTTACAAATGACCTCTGATTTATAAATTTGTTTCTGTACAATGCAGACTGTTGTATGTTTCACATCATATTCTGTTTATCATTTTGTTTTTCCTTTAGGATCGACGGAGGATTCAAAGCATTTTGAAGAAGTATCGGCAGAAAAAGATTGTAAGTGATGGATTTTGTGAAAAATGAAGGGGCTCCAGCCTGCTCTGTGTCTGCTCACGCTGTAATAATGAAAGAATTATTTTCCAATCATGACGGTTAAATCATAGATGTATTAGGATTGCTACTGTTGTGTAAACACTCAGGTGTAATGTTTGCTCTTTTTCAATAAAGCTGCCCACTGATGCGAATAATGCCATCTCCATTATGAAATGTGGTTAACTCTGGAAAAAGTCATTTAATGCTGCAGCTACATTACAGAGTGAATCAGACGAGACTTCAGCCGACAGAGGGAAAGAGAAATTGAAAAGACAGATTTGGGTAATTAAGTTTGCAGCCACTAATCGTTAGATTGTTTTGTGCGTCTGTTGGTTTACAGGACCCTGCCTTCCTGGAGAAGAAGGAACGCTGTGACTATCTGAAGGCCAAATTAAGCCACCTCAAAAACAGGATCCACGCTTTTGACCAGGAAACAATGACAAAGTGACACATGAAGAAAAAAGGGAGGCCAAACACAATCTACTTGCACCAGGTGTCCTTGTTGATTCAGTGTATGCTTTAAGATTCAAGTTCTGCCAATAATCACATTTTTTCTACATGAAGCAATTGTAAAAAATTGTACAATAAAGTTGTTTTCCCTTGCATTTAGTGTGCAGTTTATTATTTTCACTTTGTACTATTGTTGGTCCTATGTTAACAAAACGTGATCTGTTTTGTTACTTGGCCTACAATGGGTTTTTAGTTATTAACAGTTTTTAATGTCGCTGTCCTTGTGCACAGTACTGGTGCAGCATGAGGTCAAATGAAGGTTGTGATTACTGGCACTTGTGAAGTATTTAAAACCGTTAAAGTGATGAATGAAAAAGATCAGTTAAGTAATCTGGTAGACTTCACACAGAAAGACACCTTGACCAGGGGACCGAACCGGAAACCTTCTTGCTGTGAGAAACCATGCCACCCAATAATAATCTTCTATCAGCAAATCATTTTCTCAATTCATTAATTGGTCAATAAAATTATCTGAATTTTCTAAATCTTGAGGCAACATCTCCAAATATCTTGTTTTGGAATGAGTGATCAATTATATATATATATATATATATATATATATATATTTATATATATATATATAATTTATAAACATTTGTCTCTGCGGGAAGCATTCATTCATTGACCCTGAAATTTGCAATGCAGAACTTGGTGTGATTTGGACATGCGATACCTTCAATACTAAAATGTGTAACATTTAAATAAACCAGTGACCAGTGCTGATAAATCAGGTAGGATGAATGTTTTCTAACTTCACTCTGCACATACACTGTTAAATAAAAGCTCTGCACATAATATTCCACAGGACAAGGTAACAGTCTATTACAAACAGGTTCAGAATGGGCACTGCACTAGCTACTTTAAATAGAAAACATTTAAATATAAAAGTACACATTTATTTCTATTAATCAATTTAATTCTAATTGTTGATCCACCAATCAATCAACCGTTTCAGTGTTTCATAAAGATAGACTGTTTACAATGACATAAAGTAATTAAAAAATTCCCTGTGCAGACTGGAGTGTTTGTGTTGAGCAGCAGTCTGTATCAGTGTCAGAGAGGCTGCAGTGGGAGCAGCAGGTGCGTGAGAGGCAGGTGAAGAGTTTCTCTGCTGGGACTCAGTCCCTCTGCTGCTCCGCTGTGACTCAGGCAGAACAGTAACTTTCATTTACAAGCATTTTTTTTTTTTACAAGAGAAAGTCTCCACCATAGACAGTGATGAGGTTTATGACAGTAGGTGAAGTATAAAGCTTTTAACAGACGTACATGAATGAGGAGGTATGAGGGAGACTGAGCTGGACTGGTGCACAGCAGAAGATCATTTTCCTCTGGTGTTTGGGTAAGTTCTGTAATATACAGGTTTTTAATGGTTGTTTTGTGATTCTTACAACATTTAAATGGATATTTTCTGTCGTGTTTGTTCAGTTAGACCTGTTGAAAGTTTGGACTTTCATGTGTTAATAATTAAACCTCAAAAGCGTTCGGGAAAACCGGTAGAATTTCAACATCCATATCACTGCCATGTATTTTCATGTGGATGAAGCAGAGAATGGGGATAGATTAAAAATAGAGCCCTGTTAATGTTGATAATGATCTGATATATATTTACAATATTTGGCAATGATACAAGGAAATGTAACTGAGGCTTGATAATTGACAGATTAACCACATATTTTGGTATAGATAAAAAGAAAACACAAAAACATAGATATTGAATTAAGGTCAAATGTAAACATAAATGCACGTCTCTTCTCCATTGTTTATGTAAAATTTAAATTGGCAAACAGAGAAGCTCAGATGATCTCTGTGAAAGGCTCATATCGACTGGTTTAAAAGCTAACCAATTCTTAGCAGCCAACCATCACATTGGTTGGGTTATGATTAAAAAGTAAGTTATTTGGGTTTTTTTGTGCTTTTTACCTTCTTTGCAAAGTTAAATAAATATGCAAATGATCAAAAACACAAACAAGCTCGTCCACGGCTGACTGGGTTTAGTTCATAGCTCCCTCAGCGCTCTCTGTCAGGGTGCTGACACTCAGCAGGTACACACAGGTAACCTAACATACTGTAGCTGCGGCACAGGGAGGGAACACTGTCTGTGGTTCTTCCCCTGCAGTAAACACCACGCGTGGCTGCCCCGGCTCGCCTCTTATCGGCTGTCGGTCTGAATTATTGAAGGCCACTGGTTTGAGTTGCTCGGGAGTGATGAAGTGAGGGTCAGCGATACCGAACAGAGGGTTCAGGGATGGGCTGAGGTGAACGAAAGGCGGGGGTGTATGATATGCAGGACAGAGGGTTCAAAACTTTAACTGAGTTACATCAAATCAACAAAAAAAAAAGTTTGGAGTCAGTTATCATTTTCTTTATTTGCACAATTAACTTTAAAAGTCAATTTACGCATCAAAACAGAGGAATGAGACAACGCAGGGTTAGAATTTGATTATTTGGCCCCTTTAAAGCTGTAAATGTCAATATTAAAGCTGCTTTCAGACATGCACTGAACTCCAGAAGTTTTCCAGAAATGTTCCAGAGAAGTTGTATGTGAGAACACAAATGTCCGAGTCACTTGATGCAGACATTTTCTGGAACCTTTCCTGCAATAAAGTGTCCGTAAAATGTCAGAGTGAGCCCATGTGAGAATGAGGCGGGAAAATAGAAGAAAGTAAAAGAATTCTCTGTATGAAAAGATGAGGCATACATGAAGAAGACACTGACAAATACATCAACTTCAAAAGACAACAAGATCTGAGTAGATAGCAGCCGCCACTAGTGGCAATATGCTGTACAGAAAACACTGTGATGTCTACAGCCGAATTATATGTCAGGTCCTTGTTGTGGAAGTTTTTTCCCCAGAGAAAACTCTAGAAAACCTCTAGAGATCATGTCTGAAAACGGCTTGAGTTATGCATTGATATTACAATGTGTAACAAGGACATACTCTTACCAAGAATTGATTTAATCTTGTGTTTCCTTTCTCTTCCAGATGAAACTGAAGCTACATCCACCATGTATGACAGCCCCCCTGTTTACAGCCCACCGTACAGCACCGTGTCTCAAAACTTCTATCCCCCGAGGAGCCTCCACTCCCCTCAGAGCCAGTATGTCCCGTACAACTACCATCTCCCTCCAGACTCCCACCACATGGAGGGGAGGCCCCAACACTTCTACCGCTGGTTTTCACCACCGGGGTTTGTCAAAACCTTCCAGGGCGCCACCGTGCTCATGTGTTTCCTCATCTTCGCCTGCGTGGCGTCTACCCTGGTGTGGGATATGAATGGATTTGGGTATGGGGGTTTCACTGCTGGGGCTACGGGTGGCGCTGTAGGGGCCGGGTCTGGATATTACGGAGGCAGCTACGGATATGGCGGCTCCTACATGACGCCACAGTCCGCCAAGTCGGCAATGATCTCAATGGCAGCCATCAACTTCCTGGTTTCACTGGGCTTCCTGGTGGGGAGCTTCTCGCGGTCCAGGGCGACGAGGGGGTGCAGGTTTTACCTGACTGTGTTCATCTGTGACATCATCTTAGCCGTGCTTCAGGTGAGTCTGCCTCACATGAAATGATGACTGATCACAGGTTATACTCTACACAGAGATGTAATAAGAGGAAGAGAGATAAGGTGTTTCCAGTGTTTTGAGCTTCTAGAGTCTTACTCATTACACAGGTAACCATGCTGTAGACGCTTTGCATTCTGGTCTATTGAGCCTTATCTCTGCCGCTGAGTTCAGTCTGTAAATTTTAGAGGCATTAGAGGTGAAGTTGCATATTTCAACCCCTCATCCCACAACTACAGTGGCATTCAGGGTACGTAAAAACATGAGACATAAGACAAAAGACACAAACCAATAAATAGTTTGGTTTGGTTTGTCCACTCTGGGCTACTGTAGAAACATGGAGGTTCAACATGGCAGATTCCATTACTTTAAACCTGCAGTAGCTGGAAACAAGCTGTGAACACAACATTGACATATTATTACATATTATTGCTATACAAAAATCAAACAGTTGCCTATTTCCCAGTTACCAGCAAATTACAAGGCAACATAATAATTCCTTTAAAAATGTGTGTCTGGTCAATATTCACTTGATCCATGCAGCTATTACTCTATGAGAGCTATGAGATGGTTATAAAATCTAAAATCCACTCATGAACTTTAGCCTCAGTCGGAAATATCAAAATGACCGGGTCAACAAACGCAGTCCTATCAAATCTCACTGCTGTTCTGTCCGTAGCTCGTATTCCATTAGCCGACACTGAGACACAGTGATACTATTACATGTGACCTTCAGATATTACACTTGGTAAGAAAAGCAGAAAATATAAAAATGTGATGGTATGTAGTATCTAATGTGAAAATACTCGAACAGATCAATGGTGTGATGGAGCCTGTGTGTCTTTGTAGGGAATCATCGACATCATCTTTGTGATTGGTGTGAACCCGATGTCTCAGAGCTCACAGAGCATGTTGTACAACCCCATGCTGATGATGTGCCAGAACATCCAGGGCAGCCCCAGCCTCAGCGGCAGCGTGGGAGCAGGGTTTCCAGGCGGTTTCCCCATGTACAATCAATACCTGCACCACTACTGCTACATGGACCCTGAAGAGGTTCGTTCAATTGCTCTGTTTTATTCTAGTCTTGTGTTTTCGATTGCTTTCTGGTCCATATAATTTACCCTCTTCCCTCAGGCGGTAGCGTTAGTGTTGGGTCTGATTGTGGTGTTGGCGTTGTCCCTGTCTGCTTACTACGCCTACAAGACCCGCAGCAAGATTTGGCGCCACGGCAAGGCTAACATCTACTGGGACGATCCAATGGTCAGACCTGCGGAGGGGCAAGACGTGCAGGACTGGGTTAGTGAAAGCTCTCCCTCTTCAGAATTTATTTCTTCATGTGGTATTTTAACAGCATTAGAAAACATAAGTCAATTAGCGAGTTGACAGTTGGCAACTTCACTTTTTATCTTCTTATCTCAAATTTTGCTATCTGTATGCTAGCTCCTGTCTTGTCTGTAGGTTGACTAGATGTCTCTTGAGCCATATCAATCATCTGGAAACAGTTGTGAATTTTAGGTAACTGATCTGAATATAGCTTGCAAGATGACAATTAACACTTGACAAGTCAAGCCAGGCATCTCCTCCATGCATGCCTTGTACAAGAAGCAGGCCAACAACTGAATTGTTTTGCTGTGCTTCCCTGGCCATCGCCATCAGTCAACGACATTTAGCAGGAACATGGCTGCCTGGTTAGCACTGACGCCTCTTTCCGTGTGGAGTTTGCATGTTCTGTCCATGTCTGTGTCGGTTTTCTCTCTGTACTCCTGCGTCCTCCCACAGTCCAAAGACATGCAGACCAGAGTTAAGTTGACAGGAGCCTAAAAAATTGTCTGTAGTTGTGAATGTGAGAGTAAATGGTTGTTTATCTCTGTGTGTTGGCCCTGTTATATGCTAATGACCCGTCCAGGGTGAACCCCACCTCTCACCCAATGTCAGCTGGGATTGGCTCCAGCCCCCACTGGGACCCTCAAAGGATAAACTGTATAGAGATGGATGAATACATTTACAATTATTTATATTACTTATTTATAATTGCTTCAAACTATATACAATCCATTTGTGAAAAACATGACCTGAATGACACTAATTTCATGTGACTCATAGAAAGAAAATTAAAAAAAATCTGAATATTGGTGACTGCGCCAAGTTCTCCTAAATTACTTGTTTGCAAATATGTTTGCATGAGTAGTTCTTGGATTTAGTTTGAGTCGATAAAAGATCTGGAGGCCATGTTGCTTCTGTTTGTTTCTGTATTACTTCCAGGGAGAGTTACATAACTTCTTGCAGCCTCATCTTTGGTCTTTTCCAGCACATATTTCGTCTCAGGGCTGATATGAACTCGTTGTTATGATTCTGGTGTCTTTTTAGTTGCCGCAGGGTTTCACCTGCTCACATTACCTGTTGCTGTTGACTCAGAGACCGTCGGTGTTTATCTGTCGGCACACCCAGGTTTCACTCTGACTGATCATTAACCCAACAAGTGATAACGACAGCACAGAAACCACATAATATTCACAAGAAACACCTCAGGACCTCCTGCGAAAGGACAGAGGTCACGAGACTCTTTTAAAGTAATGAGCCAGGTGTCAAATTACACCTTGTTTGAACAGGTTTTTTATCTCACACACATTTCCTGGTCACACGTTTTTTAAAGGATGGTGATAAACTGTGTAAATGAGTCATTGTGTTTCTCATCCAAAGAGGAAACGCTTAAAGAGATAGTTCACCTAAAAATTAAAATTCACTCACTATCTACTCACCACTATGCCGATGGAGGGGGTGGGTGAATTGTTTGAGCCCACAAAACACTTTTGGAGTTTCAGGGGTAAACAGCCAAATCCAATGCAATTGAAGTAAATGGCGACTCCTACCCCTGAAACCTGTTTTGTGGACTCAAACACTTCACCCACCGCTCCATCGAGTAGATAATGAGTGAATTTTCATTTTTGGGTGAACTATTTCTTTAACACTTTAACTCTTAAATTATTATAATTATATGACTGTTATTTGGTGAAATACTTTATTGCTGTTTTTTATGGCACATTTATTACCAAATTCATAAAAAAAAAAGCTGTGGGTTGGAAATGGCTCATAACGCCACCTAGTGTTTCAAACTGTCTTGAACCTAGCAGGGCCAATTCTTACATCGAGACAAATGTTCGGGACGTCTCTATGTCATGACCTTCATATATATTGGAAAAGGTTTACACCCTCTAATCAAAGGTGGGCACCTCCCCACTCAGCAGTGAGAACTTGTGAGTGGGAATCTGAAAAGCTACTTTTGTGAATGCGTAGGACGATGGTAAAACCATTTCAAGCATCAACACATTACATCCACATGAGAAAAGGGGGATTTTTTACAAGAGGAGGCTGACATAAAGCAGACGGGTATCATGCAGGTGCCTGTAAAAGCTACATTTGAAAAGATATGTAAAAAAGAAGAAAAATGCCCCCAACCAAAAAACAATCTTCCCTTTTTGCATTTTGGTGGCCTGTGGGGTGTATTTCACATGAAAAAGCTTTATTTTCCGTAAAAGATATGCATGACTCTGTGTTCCAGAAATATCTTGTTAAATATCTTGCTAAATGCTATCAGGAGCATCCACCTTTACCAGGTACTCATGGTTGTAGAACCTTTGTGAACGCTGTGCTGTTTGCTCTTCACAGCCGTGGCCTCACGTGGTATTTAGCATTTATTAGCGTTGCAGTGTACTATGAATGTATCATGTCCATCATGACTCATCACGGAAAAGGGGAGAAACATCTTCAGTCAGTTTATCCAGTGAGGCCTTGGCCTACATACTGCCTATCACTGTAGAGTGGGTAGCGAGACGCCTCATCGAGACGCACACGTCTTATTCTGGGACACTCTTGTATCTCGGTGAAGATGCTTTGCCTTGCAGGGAGGCATATATAATGTATGTGGAATGTATAATGTATAAAAAGGCTTGAGTTGCCTCTGTGTTGCCGTGGGAGACCCGACAGAGCACGGTGGCGCTAAATGATTCAGTTTGTGAAGCGGCTGCCACACACTGGTGCGGATGAGACACCTGGCAAAGAATCAATTTCCCTGTGTTTTGTGCCACATTTTCATCTAACGCATGCGGAAACTGTGGCCAATGAGAGAGGAGCGTAGGATACATACATTAAAAAGAAGCACTGCATCATTTTACTGCATGTGTTGCTTGCATTGAATCATATGAGCAAAGTCAAAAAGCAGGACAGAACTAAAGGGGAGAAACATGAAGTGGTGTGCGGCTCGTCCGCAGAGAACACATTCACTCAGATGGTGGGTGCAAACACATGGAGAGGTATTCTGTGAGAATGTGGATTTGCACAACGTAAACTTTGAAAAAGGCTGAAATGATGAGTCAAAGTGATAGTGAGCATCAAAAATATTGAATTTGAAATGTTTTGAAAACACAAAGCATTTGCTGCACAACTCCTTAACAGTAAGATCGTATTCATATCACTCTTAATTGAATATCTTTGGGTTTTTGGAAAAATGTTCGGATCCATCACTTACCAATGTAAATTCATGATATTTTTAAATCTCAGCAGCACGGTGATTAACATCACGCTGCAGTCACGGCACCTTTACACATTCCATGCAGTTTCTGTGAGGTTTTTCTTTTTCCACACGGCGGATCGTCCTCCGCCTCCACATTCATGAGATCCGTATCACAGGCTGCTTCCTCCAGACGCTCACATTAGCTCACTGGATCCTCATCCTTTGTGGCTCCACTCCGATCCAGAAATAGGTCAAAGACTAGAAGTCATTAATGATGCATTAAACAGTGTGACAGCAGAGTATATGTGAGGTACAATGCAGCTGTGGTCTGTCTCATTTAAAGGGTGTTTTCTTGAGGCCATGCATGGTAGTTGTAATGTTGTGTGTGTTTAATGGAGCTGTGGTGTGAAAATGTTCTGTTTGATCAGCACAGAGAGAGAAAAAAGAGCCCTGGTTCTCTGCTGCATGTTTACCTGATGAAGAAGGAAAAGATGGAACAGCAATAATGTTTGATACCCAGGTCTCAATCTGTCGTGGTGATACACACACACACCCTGTAACACACACAGGGTAACACAGTGTTTTCAATTTCACATTTTGCTCCGATTGTTGGTGAAAGAAAATATTTGAGATGAGACACTGATGATCCTGGAAACCTGGAGGAAGAGGCATCTGCTCCGCAGGGCTGATGGGTGCCTTTTATTTTACTGCCGTGTGTCTGTGTGTGTCCTTGTATCTGTCTGGCTACGTGTGCACATGTCTGGCACTAACACGGTCTCTCTCATCATTGTGCTCATCAGTGTAAAAACAACTCCTCAGTTTGTTGCTCATTTGACAGATTAAGTAGAGAAACTGTTCTTGTTTTTCCAGCATAAAAAATGCATTCGAATCCTCCTCAGGATTTTCTTGTGTACGTCATGGTGCTAAATGTGGTTTCAAGCCTCAGAATACTGAAAGACGTACAGATCCCATCATTTGTGTTTTCTGATGTTGTGGATTTTCTATCGTCTCCACATAAACAGAATCAAATGAAACAGGGTCAATATTGAACTAATTGACGCTGAATTCACTTTCTTGACGTTGTCTCAGGTGAACGCTGATGGAGACATGCGCAGTACACAGCATGCACCGACTGTTGTTGTGTCAGAGAGAGGGGCGCCTGACCTCAGGGTGGAGAACAGCGTGGTCTCCTATAGCAACGCGACAGTCAGCATCCACAGCGAGGGACGATATAAAAGCAACAGGTGAGAGATGGCCACAGCCACAGTATGGTGGGGAGGATTTAAACATGACACAATGAGGATAAATGTGAGGATCTGTTTATTTTGGTTTACTCTTAAGCTGTGTGAAAGAAGTATGTCGTGATGTTTAATTTCATATTGGAAAAAGTCACAGAATGGGCTCGGAAACATTCACTAGTTTAACTCAGAACTCATACTTTCATAATAATTCCACTTTTATATACAAACACTTGAGTAAAAGATTCTGTGAATGTTTTTTAGGTGAAATCTTGTGATGCTGGTGATGTGACTCTGTGGGTGTTGGCCTGTTGTTTGATTGTCAGTCATCTACTTTGGTCCAGACTTACATATCTCAACAGCTGTTTGATGCTTGTCATGAAATTTGTGTAGGGAACATTCACAGTGCCAAAAAAGACTTGATTTCCAGACATTTCCTCTTGCGCCACCAGCAGGTTAGAATTTTAGCTGCTTCAACCTGCCAGCACCGGAGCAATGTAGCATGTCATATATGTGGCCTCTTATTCATGAAAACCAATAATGTTTGGTATCTCTGGTTAAAATGTTTTATAAAGTGTGTATGAACGTGGCTGTATATGTCCAACCACGTATGTGCATATACTCATCTACACATGTGGCATCTCCCCTAGTTTCTCTGCTGACGCCAGTAACCGTGAGAGTGCTGAGCCTCTGTACCAGAACAGCAGGGTCACGGTTTACTCCAGCAGCTCCTCGGACGAGGCCGACAGCGTCCGAAAACCTCCTCTTCATCATGTGAGGAGGAAAGAGAGGAGAGATCGAGAGCCGCGGCCCGCTGCTCAGGAGATGGTTGAGTCCCAGTACGAAACCGGATACACCACAGGAGACACCGGAAATGAACTGGACCAGGATCACACAGCTCATCTCTACAGGTGGGTCACTGCTCTGCTGCTTTTAGTGTAGAGGGTTTCATTTTATTAAACAGCATCATTGTCAATATTTTTTAAAGATTGGTCAAGCCCAAATGAAAGTATTTAAGAATAGTTTGTTTCTTTTAGTGTAATAATTAATTTACGTGAAACTGTGTTGTGTCCGAAACACAGTTTTCATTCTATTTGATAAAAATGCTGTAAAAGCACAAACACTGTTAATCATAACCAGTGTCTTTAAGATGGCCGACTGTTTGAGTGACTTTAAGTTAATAAGGCTTTCCCCTCTATATTTGCCACAGCCCACATAATGGTTTTTATTTAATAATAATTCCATGTCTCCATATTAATATCCCGCTCCAGGCTGTACCCAGAGATAACCTCAGACGAGCAGCGGCAGCAGTACAAGCGGGAGTTCGACTCTGATCTGGCCCGTTACAAGAGGCTCTGCGCCGACATGGACAACATCAGTGACGAGATGCACAAGCTGAGCCGAGAACTGGACGCGCTGGATGAGAGCTCCGTGAAATACCAGGTGAACAGGAGGGTGGGATAACACAGCTGGGAGAACATACTGTCCTCATGAATAACAGAGACAGATTTCACTCAGTTGTATGTGCAGATCATTTATTTATTCATCTGTGTTTGTGTGTTTTTGTCATTAGGGTTGAAGATGAACTAGATCATGTGCTACATTTTTTTTCCGAAAGTACTTACATTTTTAATGACATCATTTCAGGACAGTTATGATAGAATGTGTGTTTCTATTGTCAGGGTGTGGCGGAGGAGTATAACCGACTGAAGTACCTGAAAAGGGTGAGTGCATTTAGATCTGTGGCATCATGTGAAACTATAAAACTGTTTGACATTGTACGTGTTGCTATGAATGTGTCTGAACCAGACTATCTCCTGGTGTTTTTCTGCATATGTGACAAACTCCTGGAAATGTCCAGACCCAATTTTCCCTGACATTTTACGTAGTTTGTGTCTGAAAACGTCTCCAGTGCTACTACTACTAGAGCTGATCATGTTAATAGTTAAATATCTTCTCTCTCCCATAGACACCGGACTATCAAGCCAAAAAGAAGCAGAGCAAACAACTTCGACAAAAGCTTTTCCACATCAAGCGTCTGGTAAAGATCTACGACCAGGGTCTTTGTTAGTGTCAGTGATCGGGTCACACGACTGAGGATGAACAATGACAATACAGTTTCACTGCTGTTTGAATCGTAACAGTTCAGCCCATCCCAACACGACAGAAACTGAACCTCAGCTCTGACACTTGTGTTTACAGCCGCTATGTGAACTTTATTACCTTTGAAGCCGTCAGAATAAAGCGAGCTGTGGACTTTACCCTGTGTGGTTGTGAATGTCTAACTGGCAGTTTTCACGTTTGAATTTGTTGAACCTTGCACATTTTCCTGTTTGTTTCATTTCAGCAGCAGTTTAGATATTGCATCTTAGGGTCTAATGAAAGTGTTTTGGATGGAAATAGTGTGAAGATAGACATGAATGAGGATAAAGATGACACTGATCATGTAAATAAGAATTAAAACAATTGTATCAATACACTTATGCCTCAATGGTACATGTTGCAGTGTTTATTTGGCATTCTTCATACAGATGTAATTACAACACTTTTTCAAGTAGTTTGAAAAAAACAAACAAACGTAACAAAAGACACGTTGTCATCTTTTGATTTTTTTTTAATAACATTGCCATACACAGGAAATTTTTAAAACTCATGAACTCAGTAACACAAAGATAAGAAAACATTAATAGCATATTTATTTTGTTTTTTCTCTCTCTTCTCTACGACATGTGTTTGTGTGAATCGCTGCCTAAAATGAAGAACACCCAAATAACTTTCAGAAAGAGCGGCGGCAGATCAAGACGTCCAATCTGTTCATTTTCATGTAAATGCTGAAACACGGTTCTATTTAGAGTTGATTTTATTTGGTTAAAATCAACAAGTGACTTCGTAAACTGAGGTAAAAATCCATGTGGACCGGCAAAATCGGTAGCCCCGTCTTCTCTTAACTCGTCACAGACTGTGTGATATATTTTGGCATTGAATATCCTCAAAGTGCACCGTCACTCATCGCAACGTCGTCACTCACTGCAGCTTCGACTCCGGTGTCTTAGATATGAGATCATGTCTACGTCACAGCCGCTGGGACAATGGCATGACGGTCAGCGTCCGTGTTGACATCTGAACAGAGGTATTTTTCATGTAAATACATATAGAAAAAAAAAAAAAAAAACGTTTAGGAACTAACAGAGAAAGCAACACTTTAAAATGAATCTTGAATTACAGAATGTAAAAGAAGGAAAGTCTCAACTTAGCAGAGATCCAAAACAACATTTGAACATGCAAGAGGACAAAGCTGGCTGTAATATATTTACACACACACACATTTCAATACATTTCTCAAGGGGATCAATGCCTCCAGAAACAGCACTGGTTGACTGATTGCGTTGGTTATAAACTCTCTAATCACCAGCTTTATTTGTTGAACTAATTATCTTGATTTCCTTAACGTACTGGAACTTAAATTTGTACGTCAGCCTGACGTTTCTCTAGAAAAAAAAAAAATGTCATAGCTGAACTCGGTCGAACTCATATTCAAAAACACAAATGAAAATCACTTTGGGGCTTTTTCTTTCTTTAAAGGTACGAGACGAATGTTTGTAACACTCGTAGGACTCATTTAATGTTTTGTCGCTGTCCCAAATTCAGACTGAATAACAAGGCAGTTGTCAAAAAAGAAGGCGGTTTCTGGTGAACGACATTTACAGAGGTTTGTGTTTAGCAAATATCAGACGAAAGCATTCTGATGTCTAGTGAGGTATTAGTCCGTTCTCGTGTTACTGTGGCTTTTCGTTCTTAACATCGTACAGCGACAGTGAGCCCTGTGAATGAAGTTAAATGCATGGTTCACTGGATGGTGAGGCGGTCACAACAGTCCCATCATCTCTATTTCTCTCACTCTGCTTTCTGTAGTAACTTTTCTACTTAGACTTTGGTGAGTTTTTCCTTGGTTTTGTATTTAAGTTTCCGATTCTTCTGAGCAGTTCGTCGGCTTCCTCCTCCAGCACTGAGGTAAGAGAGCGATGGATTCAGAATCCTCCTTTCAACAGCAAGGCCCGTACTGTGTCTTATATTCATGTTCATAGCACAACCACGGCTTTCTGATACGTTTAACTGTTCCATTAAGAGTCAGTATGATCAGGATCGTAATGTCGTGATTAAAAACATCACTGTTTCACAAATGGTGAGTCATGGAAAATGAGCCGACTGCTGACGTTTAGTGGCGGGGCAGTTTTGTACTCAGGACGTGTTTGTAGCAGGGTGGTGCTGCCCTCTACATGACAACTGCAGCGTCTTTAGTCGCTATGGTGGGTGGGTGGTGACATGACTGGCTGTGGAGGCCATATCGGAGCGCAGCATGAGGAGCTGTTCGCTGGCCTGAGACCTGGCACCGAAACAACCAGTTTGGCAACAAGTCAGATCCAGCCTGGCACTGGCTCCCGTGTGCTTCTCTGGTGGCCCGGGTGGAGACAGAGGGCTTGTTTCATAAGGGGAGGGGGGAATAGAGCAGTTACAGTACAGTATGTGTGAAGGCCAGCTGGCACTGCAGTTTGTTAACCACACAGATGGATAGTGATGAGTCAGGAGGTTTCCTGTGGGTCCTTGTCGTCATTAATCCCAAAGGGAGACCTCGTCCATCGGGAGGGTGAGCGGGACGCTACTGTCCTGGGACATAGGGCCAGCTGATAGAGCTTCCGGAGAGCTGCATGTCACGGATCAGCGTCTCGATGGGTGTCTTTCCTACCAGGCGCATGAAAAAGAGCTGGGAGATGAGGCTGGCGGGGACGGCGCGCAGGGCGGGGAGGCGCAGGAGCAGGCGGCCGAAACGCTGTGGCTGACTCGGGTACTGCATCCTCTCGTACTCCGTCAGAGCCACCTGAGCCTTCTCCTGCAGAGACTCCACGTGGACGGGGTCTGTCAGACCACAGGCATCTGAGCAGGGAGGGAGGGAGAGATGGTTACTTAATAGCGTGGGCAGGTTACATAAAGAGTCGTGATGAGCTGAGAGGCAGGTTGAAATCTTAGACAATAACCCGATAGACAAATGTTGTGTAAGGAAAAAAACTTTACTAACCCAAAACATAACTTCAAACTATTACCAGTGGTCATTTAGATTAAAAAAATAAGAGCGTAACATTTTAAAAAGGGGGCCCTCACAATAAGTCTAAGCGTTAGATGCACAGTGCTATAATTAAACTGGAAAAAATAGCACTCCAATATACATATTTACGAAAAATTCATTTGTGCATGGACTTTTTGAGATGCATGCCCCATCCACAAACATGGAGGAGGTGGGATTTATCATCTATACCGCAGTCAACCACCAGGTGGCAATCGAGACGCTTTGGCTTCACTTTTGGGAAGCTGTGATGATGTCCAGTCTATGGACAGCACCAATTACACAGCATTTAAATATTACTGCATGTTCATGAGTATGCCAGGAGATGGTGCCATAGCAGGTTTCCTACTGACTGTTACTAATGACAGGGGCACCCAACACTTCACATGAGGATCAGTTTAATGGTTTAATGTTTAAATGTCTTCTGGGGCTCTGAGTAATCCTGTGCTTGGATAATACAAAACACGTGTTCACCAGACAGGGACAGTCTAATGAAATTAACTGTTTACCTGCACTGTTTTATATTGACACACTAGAGACTAAGGATGCAGGGATTGCAGTTGATCCTCGGGTAGGGTTGGTAGGATCATAGAAATTTAAAAATCAGATTAAAAGCAGGTTGGTTCAGGTGGGTGAAATAGGCCTACATAATAAAATAATTAATTACATTCTTTAAAATGTAAACGACAAAGAAAGAGAATCTTGAGGCCGGATCGAGTCTGACGTTTTGTGCAGTTTGCAATTACTACTCAATGAAAACATAGGCGGACCGTGCAAAGTGAAGTTAAATGTCCAGTGAGCAGGGAGCGTGTCTGTGTGCATTTGGTCTTGCAGTGTAAATGGGAGAGAGGAGAGATTGAGGTGTACTGGGTGTATATAACCAGACAGTTTTATTACGTTTATCCTTCCCTCACAAATCCAACAAATTCATAGAAGTGTGACACTCAATCGCTGGAGAAACATTTTTAAAGTGGCTTCCTGGCATGTACAATAGGAGCAGATGAGAACAGACACTCACCTGGTGAGAAGAGAGCGATGGCCTTGAGACAGCTGTACTCAGCGGAGTCCACCTGCAGCCTGGTCAGCTTGTCCACCTGGTCCTGGAACACCCTCACCTGGTCCATGAAGGACACCACGCGCTCAGCGGACATGGGCGAGGAGTGGAAGCCGGCCGCCGCCAACAGGGGAGCCATGTGGAGCGGCAGAGCCGACTGGGCGGCGTTGAGGATGAACAGCTCGCTCCAGCTCAGCCTCAGCAGGGCCACCTGTGGATTGGTTGGCATGTTAAATCAGATGCCCCTACACTGTTATCATCCATTTTTAATGTTCACTGCGTTCATTGTATATTAATTCTTGATGTAAACATGATTCCGCCACCCTTTCCTGACAGTTGCTTTCCTGTAGCCTAGTTACTCTCTGTTAACAGGAGAAACTCATCAATGTTGTTTTATACTTTTATATGAGATTTAATCCACTGACCTGGTCTGAAACAGGCAGCTCAGGGAAATAAGGGATGCTTCTGGCCCACTCCACGGTGCTGAAGAGTAGCCGAGCAGCCAGTTCACAGATATTGTCGATCCCCATGGCGTTATCTGGACCGGCCTGTTGGTTGTACTGGTGCCCAAACCGACTGCTGGGATATGGCTCAGCTCGCAGCAGCTGAGAGATGAGCTCTGACACCGGCTGACCTCCGCCACTTCCTCCATTGTTGTTGTTGTAAAACTCACCACCTCCAAGGCCGCCGGCACCCCCTAGGGGTGTGATGGAGGGGCTGAGGCTCGGCTGAGGTGGGATGCGACCGCGTTGAACTGCTGTAGTTTGGTTGGGGGACAAAGGGGAGGAGAGGAGAGGCGAGGGAGAGAAGTAGAGAAGATGAGGAGGACAAGAGAAAATGGTGAAGGACGAGGGGAGGATAAGGGGGAGGAGGATTTGGAGATAAAAAAAACAGAGAGGAAAAAAAAGTTAAAACGGAGTTCATCCAGTGGTGAACGTCAGATTACCAGCAGACAGGTTTGACTCGATTAGGAAACTACTCCCTTTGATTAAAAGGAGGCACTATCGAGAAAAGACTGATCCCTCATCGTGAAATTGTAGAGAAACATGCATGCATGAGGCAAGAATTTACTTTCCATTAGAATTTTAACCCTCTGCGATATAATTCTGAAGGAGAATTTGCAACATGTTGTGGCAGTTTTTTAGCAAAAAAAAAAATGAGACTAAGAACGTTAAATAGGGAAAGCACCATAGCCTGGACAGACGCCGATTAAGACTTATCCATTCAGGTATATGAATTCATGATGTAAGCAACTATGTCCTTGAGCAAGACACTGAATCTCTTCCAGGCAGAGGAATCCTGCTCTGTTACTGAATCCGACCCCTGACCTCCCTGTGGGGGTGGTCAGTGTCAGGGAATTTCTCTGTAGGGAGCCATAAAGTGTCTAATTAGCATGTTTATGATCTGTGAGTGTTACGTAAAAGGCAGCTCAAACACAAGATCACAAAAAAAAAAAAAAACACTATTAACAGAAATACATTTTCTATCTGTATCTAGATGAAAAGTATGTATTCATTATTGGTCTCTGTGTGATTCTACCAGCAGGATATTGAGTAATGTGTCGCCAGGACTCTGCCACTTAAGGTGAAAAATCCTCATATTGGATTCTTCTCCATCGAGCCAACAAGTCAGAGGGTTTCTGCTTCAGCTTCAACCAGGGGCTTAAGGCTCTGGGACGCAGGTGTCTTAGCACTGTATCCCTCTCAGTCACTCTTACGCAGGCACTAGATTAAGCCACTTAGTACATGGCATTGAGCTGACACGCATGGCTAGCTCCGACATGATAGGGCCAAGACGCCCATGTGTGGCATTTTCCCTGCTCCTTGGAGCTCGTGGAGCTGAAGAGGCAAGATAATGGCAAAAGCTAATTTAACTAGGATTGATTTTTCTGTTTCCTTTTTAAAAAAAAAAACAGATGATGGGAGTAATGAGGAGACTCTCTGAGGCTCTTCACTAAACCAAATATATTCCTTTTCCCCCTGATCAGTTCAACTAGAGATCTTGCATCAGTCCGCGTGCACGATGTTTATTGATACAGTGCCCCTCACCCGTTCTACAGGATCAGAATCGATGAAAGAGTTATGGATCAGGATGGACAGATACCTTCTTTGCGCATGCCAACACGGAAACACTTCTTCAGGCGACAGTACTGGCACTGGTTCCTGTGGTGCTGGTCAATCTGACACTCTCTGTTCGACCTGTGAACACACGCACGATAATTTCAAACAAGAGAAAGTAGAAATGATCACCCTGCACATTTGCAACAGTAGTCCTATTTAGTACATGAAGTTTGTTAGCTACTACCTGCTCACACTTCAACAATTTCTTGGTATTGAAATATGTTTCAGTGACAGTGTTGAAACTGTCAAAAACCACATGACAAATGTGTAACTGATGCTTCTTTCAGGCTTAAGAATGTGTGAAAAGAAGTGTTGCAGTGATAAACATGACTTAGTCTGCAGTTGAATTGATGAAGGAAATAGCCATTAGCTGCAGTAGCCTTAAGACTGTAGAACTATAATTGTATGAGGTGACTCAGTCACAATTAATACATTTGAATGAATTTGCATATGAAATATGACACTTCATCCCTTTAAAGGCTAATGAATGACGCAGAGGTCTATGATTAACTCTAAAATAATTGATATTGGACAGATTCAATCGTATTTAATATTATGAATTAAGGCTGGATGATACAATGTCCTTACTTTATCAATTTGCGAATATATTGGTTCACGATGATACAAGACAAAGAAAACCTGAAAGTCCTGCATATGTGACACAAAGTGAAACCAAAAAAATGTTTTGCTTGAAAAATTCATATAGTTTTAGAATATTTTTGGGCCCAAGAATTATTCGGCAAGGGTGTATCCAGTGGTGGGTTTCAAGGGGGCACTGAACCCTAATGAAATCCGATTGGCCCTTGTCCCGTCAGTATTTCTTCTATACATTTTAATTTTCTAATCTTTGTTTAACACAATGGCTTGGACAAGGAACTAATTTAAAAACATAAATTAAATGATGTGCATCTTTGCCCAAAACTATAGAGGAAGCAGTAAAATGTGCTCCTCACTCAATCAGGAACTGTGCATGGATGTAGGACATATCATTGGCCCCTCTTTATAACTATATGGCCCCTGGTTTAGAAAAATCCTAGATCCACAACTGAATCAACAGATTATTTTTACCATATATTTAAATCAAAAAGCTATAGAAATGTATAGGAATAAATATCCTGACATGAGTATGTTGTTGGACACAGACACGAGGCTCATGTAAGGGAGAGACAGCGGCCAGACACTACAACACATTACATGACTCACATCCTCCTTCAGCATCATCTGTTTATCATCACACATGGGTACACAACCGTGCGTCTGCGTGCGTGCGTGCGTGCGTGTGTGTGTGTGAGTGAACCTCGAACACAAACATTGTCCTTTTTCTGCAGGATGTTTATGAACTGCACAGCCATGGATCCGAACTACATTACCCACGATGCCCCGCTCACCTGCAGGTGTAGCTCAGGTTGCGTCTCACGCTCCTCTTGAAGAAGCTCTTGCAGCCCTCGCACGTGAACACGCCGTAGTGTTTGCCGCTGGACTTGTCCCCGCACACCACGCAGTCCACCACGCACGCCTTGTCGTCGTCCCCGGCCTCCATGTCGCTGCCTCCCGCCTGCGGGGAGCCGTCCTCCTCCTCCCCCCTCAGGTAGCTCTTGTCCCCCAGCCCGTTGGTGCCCCCGTTGGGATCTCCCCAGCCCCCACTCACCATGGCCATCGCTTGGTTACCGAACCAGCGCAGGGGAAACAGGCAGCCAAGATTCCTGGGTGCTGTCAAGGTAACATAAATATCTAGAGACACAAGAAGTCCTGAATGTGTGTGTGTTGCCTTCACCTGGAGACTATCAGTCTTATCAGCGTGGCTGTGCTCTCATTGGCTGGTTAGTTATGTCGGAGGATAAACTGAGGGGGAAACCAGTCCTCAGACTGAACAGGCAGATTTAAGGAGGGAAGACTCTGGTATTGAGGAGGAGGGTGTTTGGCAGAAAAAAACAAGAGCAGTCGAGTCTCCTCCCACTTCACTATGACCTGGAAACAGTCCTCACTGTGGCAACTTTTAGTTCTGCCTGCCTGTGTGGATTTTTTCCAGTCCAACTCTGTCCTTTTCTTCTTTTTCTTCTTATCCAACTCCACCACTGCGTGTGGTGTCCTTCTCCTTTCTTCCCTGAGATGGTTGAAGAGAAGGCTGGCCGCTCAAACGCCCTCAGACGAGGAACCTTTCACAGGGAACAATGAGTCAAACACACAGAACACATGATACAGAACGAGAGAGAGAGAGACAGCGAGGAAAGGTATTTGCAAGCAAATAACACTCAATGTGAAAATCATTTACCATAAACACAGTCTCACACCTCCTGCTCTGTCTCTGTAGCAACAGTAATGGCTGAAAAAGGACCTCGGTGTAGCTCGCCTTAGCACATGCCTGGAGAGGCTTTGACCACCCCTCTTAAAGTAACCCTCACACTGAAATGTGTCCCCGCTCGCACCAATCATTCCTCTCTAAAGGCAACTGTCTGGCTAAACGTTCGCCTCCGAATCCTCCGAGAAATTATGTCACGCTTACCTCAGGGTCAGTACATGAATGTGCAGCGTCTCCGGCTTCCCTCGCTGGAAAATAAATCCTCCTCTCGCTCTAGATCTTCCTTCCATCCAGCGAGGCAGAGAGGACAGACACAGCTCGCCTCCTCTCTTGCTGTAATCCTCTCAGCGGCAGCTGCAGCATTTTGACCCACAATGAAGACACCAGCTCAAGCAAATTCAACCTGACGGCCACACAACAACAACATCACTTTCATGGGGGCAGTGGGCTCCTTCAAGGCACAGCCAGCTGCAGCAGCAGCAGCAGTCGAGGCGACGTGGACCAAAATACACAACGCAAGTAGATCCCCCAACACAAGGAAGTGCTCTCTCTTCACCGCCAGTTGTAGCACGAGTGCTCGGCTGTGACAGTATCCTCTGTGCTGCTTCCTTTTCAGGAAATTTAAAAAAAAAGAAATAAAGCTGAAGAGTGTCCGCCTGCTCAGCCCTCCATGGTTCCTGTGGTTCCTCTCCAGGCACTCATGCAGGCTTCTCCCTCCAACCTTTTGTCAATGCTTGCCCACCAAGAACTAATGACTTGCGGCCTAGCCCTGTGTGCTGCTTTCCGTCCCTGTGTGTGTGTGTCTGTGTGTGTGTGTGTGTAGCCTTTCCCTTTGGCTCAGGCGAACAGGAGGTGGGGGTGGGAAAGGATGGGTGCTCCTCTTCCCCCTCTCTCTCTCTCCCCTTCCAGCTTCTAAGTCCACAAATCAAATTCTGATTCAAGAAAATGGCCAGAGCCGGAGACTGGCTGGATTTCTCAGCATTTGCTCTTTTTTTCCCCCTCCTCGTTCCTCTTTTCTCCTCCTGCCTGTTTTCCTCTAACCTATTTGTGTGTGTGTGTGTATGAGAGAGAGAGAGAGAGAGAGAGAGAGAGGGAGAGAGAGAGAGAGATCAAGGAAAGCAAGGGAGTGGGAGGGAGTGCATGCAGAGGGGGAGGGGGCAGTGTGTGTGCGTGTGTGTGTGTGTGTGCGCTCCCAGGGATTTGACACTGCTATTCAAGCCCTGCGGTTACCATGGTGCCGGCTGCCTTATATGGCCATTGGAGTCAAAGAGCAAAGAGAGTGGGCTGTGTGGGGCAGCATGCACACACACACACACACAGGAAGAATGTGGAGGATCTCTCTCCTCAGAGATGCAGAAAGCGTGACCCCAAGGCCACAAAAACCACTCTGACAATACCAGATTACCCCGAAGCCCTGCAACAAATACAAACAAGCCCATCTCCTGCCCACCCTTTGTCTTTTTAGAAAGCAGCCGAATGCCGCATCCGAAAGTTTTTAAACTCCAGCGCACAATTTTACATAGCAGCGCAGAGGTGAGCTTTGTTTCTTCAAAGCGAGACCATCTCTCGTCCTCCTCCGTTTGAGAAAAAAAGACCTGCTTTGATCCTGGGTATACGTGCGGAGCGGCTTGCTCCAGAGCAGCTTATTGTGCTGGGAATAAAGGTTACCATTTTGTGGTCATTGCTCATTTCTCAAAGGGCGTCTGTCTCCGCGCTTTGTGGAGCACATGGTGATTTGTGTTCGAGGTTACCCCGAGAGGTCAAGCTGACTTTCACACCCCTGTCACGGTAAAAAGCCCAGGGTCAAATGCAGATAAAGAAGAGGAGAGGACACACAACAACCCTGGATAAGAGCTTTAAGAGATAAAGTGATGAATCTGCTTGTAGATGCGCTGCTCTGCGTGGATGGGGGTTGCAGCCGCAGATAAAGTGTTGGTGCCTTCAGAGATTCACTATATGCAACTTGTTGTCTTATCTAGGGAGCGATTGCAGAGATTTTACAGGCATTCTTTTCCCCCGTGGACACTTTTATGGCATTCCCTAAATCTAAACCCAGCTTTACCCCCCTGAGCACAGAATGTGTGTGTGTGTGGGACAGAGAAGCATTGTCGTGACCATTGTGCAGCTAATGGATCATCAGAGGGGTGTGTGTGTGTTAATTTGAATGAAAGTCCCTTTAATTAGGCCACTGTGCCTGCTTATTGTCACTTGTTGTGTTGGGAAAGATTAGGCTTGTCAAATAAAGGGGGCTTGTAAAGCCCTGTGTGCTTCTGTGTGTGTGTGTGTGTGTGTGTGTGTGTGTGTGTGTGTGTGTGTGTGTGTGTGTGTGTGTGTGTGTGTGTGTGTGTGTGTGTGTGTGTGTGTGTGTGTGTGTGTGTGTGTGTAAGAAGATGAGATATCCAACTGTTGTGTACCCGAAAATCAGTAGATTTGTGTTAATTGATTCTATTTGTTGTTGCTCTAGAGTAAATATCAGAAAAGTGGCATGTTCTAATTAGAGCGCCGGAGGCCATTTTTGTCTGGTTGATTATCTGTAAGCTTAATTTCAGTGTTTATTCTAACATTTAGATTATCTTCTGTAATGTAAATTGATTTTAGCACAGTCACTGGTGTCTGGAAGCTGCAGCCGCTCTTCCACAGCCTACTCAAGTTGATAATCGGTGCGCTCGACTTAATGCGGCGCTGTGCAGCGCTGACTTAAAGTGATGCATGCTGGTCCTAACACAATGCATGCTGGTTAGAATTTTTGTTCGACTTTATTCAGGGTTGCAAAACATCCCCAGGTCGCGAGGCCTTAAAACATCACGGGAGCGAGCCGGCTGCAGTCAGTGCTATACTAATAAAGTTATTATTATAAAATACCAGAGAAGAACAATGAGAGCAGCTCATCTGAGTGTGGACAGCACATACAGTGTGTAAAGCTAGATACACTGAATTGGGGAGCATTGTTCCTGCAATAAGCCATCAACAGAGGTCGTCACACACTGGAGGAGCATTATGTCTGCTTGTATTTAGTTCAGTGTAAACAAGTAAAGCCAGTATTACCGGGGATCTTCTTAATGACAACACAGCAGGGTCTCTGTTTGAAAAGGACCTCTGTGTCAAAAAACGATCACTATCAGAGGGTTACAGTCGCCCTCTCACACAATCACGTCTGACTTTATCTCGCTTCCTGTGCTTCTGTCAACGTCATTTAGCTTGGGCTCAACAAACCGCAGCAGTTTGACAACAGGTTATCATCCTGACAGTGACACATTCATTTTGCAGATGTAAAATGGAAAGTTTGTTCGTTATTGGGGACGAAAATTATACTTTTTAAAAAAGATTTGTAAATGCAAAAGTAGAACAAACTACAACAATATTGGCAATTAGTCAATCAGATTTCTTAAATAGTATTTGACAGACGGAATGTCAGTGAGGGAAAAGTGTGGTACACTTTGGATTGGATAGAGAGAGAGAGAGATGAAAGGGATGTCTGTGAATGTCTTGTAATTTCTGTGTGTGTGTGTGTGTGTGTGTGTGTGTGTGTGTGTGTGTGTGTGTGTGTGTGTGTGTGTGTGTGTGTGTGTGTGTGTGTGTGTGTGTGTGTGTGTGTGTGTGTGTGTGTGTGTGTTTGAGAGATACCACTGGGGGCACGAGTGATGTGACCTTTGAACCGACAGTCAGGAATCTGGTTGCCCGGAGTGAGGAATCCAGCAAAGACAGCAAAAGATGTCTGCCAAGCTGCCAACCTGACAAATACATCTGATCTCACTGACGTAGATACAGAGGAGAGAGTGAACAGAGGAAACACTTCAGCTCAACAGTCTCATCGAAACATGTTTGGGTAAATGTTTGTTTTCACATTTGCTGCAGTACCACAGTTGTCCACTAGAAAAAATATACATGAATTGTCAGATTCATTATTCATATACTCATTGCTATGCATCCTGCAAACAGCTGTGTGTGTTATGGTGTGGTTTAATATTCCAGCCAACTTTAAGCCCCCCCCCCCATACATTGAGTGACTTGGTATTGTCTAAGGTGGAATCATAGACTGTATATAAACAGGGTGGGATGTTCCATGTGCCCACAATAAGAGGGGGGGGATTTCTCCTATACCTGTATAAATGTATGTAATACTTAATGGTTATGTTAAATCAGTTCTTATATTGTTAGAAGATTGTCTTTACTGACAGATGGGTTCATATTTTATGAATCATTATTTTTACATGAATTTGTTGAGTATTTTTAAACCAATCAGCAATTTGTTTAAAGAAAAAGAAGATCTCGAACCACTTAAATGTGTTTAACTTGAGCTATTTTGATGACCAATCAAAAGCCTGTAAAGAGGATGTATGTAAGAACGCAGATCAGTCAGTTGCTCCCGACATTTTCTCGAACATTTCCATTCAGCCTCCTAGTAGAATGTCGCGAAAAGGTCGGAGTGAGCCCATATGACAAAACAGCAGGAGGCTAGAAAATTCACAGCGAGCGAGTGGGCGTGTTAATGGCGTTTCTAACATGAGGTGGACGCTAAACTGAAAAAAATCCAAAAGCATAAAAAGAGGTGATGAAGATGAGGGCCGACGCTGGTGTGGATGAGCTGTAAACAAAAACGCACTTCACATTTTACTGTTATTGTGAACTTGTCTGACTCAGGCAATCAGCTGCTGCATTCTACATATGCGGAAGGCAAACCCCAGAAAATGCCCGGACCCAATTTTCCTGAAAACACAGTATGTTTGTGGTTTCCAAGGGTTACACACACTTTCATGAGCCACCGGTAGTCTGCGTAGCAGCAGGTAGACACATTTCTGGGCTCTGCCATGTTTGTCTTGTACAGAAGGTTACCACTGCTGTTTCCTTATGTTTCTTTTGCCAATGTATTCTAATCACACAAAAGATACAGCTTGGTCCATTGTCCAAACTGTCTTTGTTCAGGTTTTCGGGTCGTGCTTTACTGGGGTGAAAGGTCCCTGAGTGTGTTGTGTAACCGGAGGAACATAATTAACTAGTCATGGCTGTAATTTGAAACCGTTCTTTGAGGTTGAGCTGATTGGGATCCTAGCATGTGAGCTACTGTTCTGTCGCAGTGTGTGAAAGTTCAGTGGCCTTTTGTTAACATCTAACCCTGAAGATGTCACAACTAAGCCTTCATGCAAGTTTTATTTATAACATCCTTTGTTACATAGATTTTTTTTTTTTTTTTAAATGCTTGCAAGGTGCTATATTAATACATTTTCAATGATTTCTAGCTTTCATTGCTCACATTTTTCATACTGTTATATGCATGAAAGTGTTTGCTCTAAGCTGAGCAGAGACAACACATTTGGCATAGATTTCTCATGTTTAATTCAAAGTTTCCTCCCAATCAATACTTTGTTTCACCATATAAGAATATTTTTGCATCAGCCATCTTCCAGATTAAAGGGGGCTCAGGGTTTTATGGTAATCCAGATAACTGAGTAAATCAGTTTATTGGAGCACGTCCCAGTTTTCCTCAAATGTAAATCACACCTTTAATGATCACAAATCTTGAGTGCCTGTGTTTTGTCATGTTGTGTAGAATCAACCTTTTGTTGAACTTATCAGTTGCCCGATAACTCAAATTTAAATTGATCCTAAATTTCCTTTGGCTTTAAATTGTAAGACGTTCTTTCAAAGTTGTGATTATAAGGTGGGTCGTCAAGCCCCACCCTTTGGCATTTTCGGGCAGGCCCAAACACGAGCCACCCGGCCATTGATTCAGTTAACATTTCAACCACTGACGTTAACCTTTCAGGTCCGTTACAGAGGATCATCCCATAACAAATACCATTGCCCCTTTCTCCCATACACACCCCCACCACCCACACGTCTGCATGTCTTAAGCTAGTCCAGCCCCCTCCCTGAGGCATCCCCAGCAACCACTGTAATTCAATATCAGGGTGTTAGCAGCGTGCTCTCAAGCGCATCAGCATATGGAAAGTAGGTCTTTACTTAAAGTAATCATGAGGCGTTAGTGCAGCCTTCTTGCGGGCGACGGCGTTTTCATCACGCTCCGATGGCCGTCAAATGTTTAGACTTGCGGTGACAGCTTCACCCTGAGACCAGGGTGACCTGTGACCTCTGAGGAATGGACGAGGCTGCAAACAAAAACAGAAGCCTTTTGTGCGGGTCAAAGGAAAAACATCTGCTGGGCTGAGGACACCGAGAGAAGAGGGGGATTAACTCTCGGGCATTCAACGTTTGGTCTTTTAGCCACCTCTGATGAGAGGTGGCTGATGGGAACACGCCGGAAGCCACTGTACATCACATGATTACGACGCAAATCCTCCTTATTTCACCCATTAATGCCCCAGCTGCCTCCTTGGCTCAGCGGCAGAAATTGATTAAAAAGAAAATGCAGATAAATGCAGTGTGAGGGGGAATTTCTCCGCTGCTGCGCCTCTTATCACATCACCACAGGAGCCACTGGTCACAGCCAGTCTTTCAATTTTAAATTAAATTTGCGCCTGAATAAATGATCTGAGACGATTGCACGTCACAGGGGCTGTTGAGAAAATTCATGTGAACAATTCTGGCTTTGATATCATCATGCATTGTCACGATAAATGAGTGTCTGATTATTTATTTTTTAAACCCCCTCTGAAGCAGTACAGTATCATTTAAATTCGGCTGATGGGATGCTGCCCACTCAGTAGCTGGAGCGAAGATAACAAAGAAAGCGTTCCCCCTCCTTTCTCCACTTAACACACGTGCAGTTATTTAGCACTGTGTTGTTTATTTGTGTCTGTCCAGTCTGGTGGTCAGCTCAGGTATTTACCACTTCCCCTCTGCCCCCCCTCTCACTAACAGAGAGCTCTTTCTTCTGGTCGGGCCTCTGATATCGTACACGGATGTGATATGAGTAACCAGATCTTTCAGAGCTATAAGCATCTCTGGAGTGTGTCGTTCAGGCTTCACCACGAAGAAGAAGAAGACGAATTGTCGTTTTTACATCTTATAGAAAAAATAAATGTGGTAATTGGGGAGAGCCAAATGTTGGATGAGAAGAGCAATGAGCTTATTTGTCACCAGATGCTTATGTGATGCTGTAGCCAGGCTTAGCATAAAAACAGGAAACAAAAAGGTAGTTATGACCAAATGAAGAAAAAAACAGTGGCACATAATTCACCATATATTTGAAATAAAAACAGTTTTTTGATTGGTTTGAAAAAATTACATATACCATGTTAATTTCTCAGCTTTACAGGAGGTAACATTTGCAGCGCTACTTGTCTGTCTGTTAGCAGAATTATGCAACAACTACTGAACCGATTTTCTTAAAACAGAAAAAAAAAAAAACGTTTGAAGCATGAAGTGGTGAAATTTAGTGCAGATCTGGACAACAATACTGATTTTACTTGATCAAAATAAGTATTTTCGTGAGAGTGATCTTTATTCAGTTAAGCCGTTGGGTCTGGACATTTTCAGAAGTTTGACTTTCACATATGAAGAATGCAGCAGGAGATTGTCTGGGGGACAATCTCAGGACACGATGTACAAAAGCTCTTGAATCATTTTCTTTCCAATTTGACATCGGTATCCATCAACATTTTACTAGGAGGCAGCAGGAAAATGTCCTGAGCAACTGACATTCGTGTTCTCACGTACAGCCCCTCCAGAAAATGTCTGGAGTTCAGTCCATGTCTGAAATCAGCTTTATATTAGGGTAACAAGTAATTATTTCAACTATATCAGAGAATGGATATTTTGCCTGTGTTTAATCTAAGATCTTTGAAGGATTTCTGTGTACAAATACGTATATAATTTCAGTACATGTATATGTACAATATAAAAAAAGTGGCCTGTGGTGTGGTTAATGTAATTTACTAAGTGTTACATTTTGAGAATATATTTTAATTTAAGCATTCTTCAACCTTAGCCTGCAACTTGAAATACTCCTACAATTAATATGAAAAAAACAAACAAATCCAATATCAGGTTATATGCTTTAGTGAGAAACATCTGCAGCGCTAAATGCATGTTTGAGACAGATGTCTATGTCAGATGTATTTACTTGTAGTACAGTTGTAAGTTTAACAATTCAGGAGCGTAGACTGTGTGAGAGAGGCTCAGTCCATCAAATATTAAAAACAAATATCAGATCAAAAAAGTAAAGGCCATGAATATGTAAAATACATCGTCCCCCGTCTTCCACCATATTTACATATTCTCTCTGTTTTACTTGGTTCATTTACTTCTGAAATTATGAAGATTATTTACATATCTTCATCAGTCAGTGTTCAGCTGCTGAAGCAACATTTGCCCACTAGGTGGCAGCATGTTCCATGACAATTACTGTTATTTGTGCGTGCGTGTTGAATATTGCATTAAGGCTGTTGTCTAACTATACCATCAGTACAAGTGAAAACAGGAAAAAAAAAGGTGTGTGTGTGTGTGTGTGTGTGTGTGTGTGTGTGTGTGTGTGTGTGTGTGTGTGTGTGTGTGTGTGTGTGTGTGTGTGTGTGTGTGTGTGTGTGTGTGTGTGTGTGTGTGTGTGTGTGTGTGTGTGTGTGTGTGTTGTACATTACCTAATGTGTTTGTCTCTCTCAACAGTGTCTTCCAATTCACAGAATTTGTAATAATGGAGTTCTGAGTAAACTTCTTATGAATTAAGAACAGAGTTGTTTATAGGAAGGCTGAGTTCAGTGTGCCACTATTGTTTCTTTGTGTTAATGAGTTTTAGAACAGAAGTTTTAGGCTTGCCATTTAAAGCAGTAGTATTTTACATTTTCAGCCAACACAGGCTGATCTCACTGGAACCTCAGTGTGTGTTGTGTGGGTGTTTGTTTTGTTCACATACCAGGAACATAGCCTGAGCAGAATGGAGTGTAATGTTCACTGACTTTGCAGTCAGGTGTTTTCTTCCAAGTTTCAATATAACAAAACTGAACGACCTGATTACATTTTATGGTCATGTAAATACACTTAAATTGTGATTATTTGTATTTTAGATTCTCCTTAAGCACTGTAATGTTCTCCAGCCGTACAATGAGACAGGCCTTAGTGAAATAGTAATATCAGGGACACAGTTCCTGCTCAAAACAGAGTGCCCAAGCCAGGGCAAGCAAATCGGACAGGAAACCATCCCTGTAAACACTCTTCAGTTTGTTTTGTGTCTACCAGAACATTTCAGATCTAAACACCACAGACACAATAGGGCTCTGTTCCAGCAATACTTGACCCATGAAGGGTGACGCCCAGAGCCCCCTCCAAAACCTCTTAAAAGGGTTAGGGTAAGGTTTTTAAAGAAGCAGCGGCCGGTGGTGTGTGGGAGTGGCTGGTTCACCTGTGAGATGCTCAAATGAGGCCATCTCAAAGCCACATGGACACTTTCTACAGTTTCTGAGTTGAGAAATAAACCGTATCCAGCTAAAATCCAGCTTCAAAAAACAGTTTCTATAATTATCAACCCTCTTATGTCCTAATGAACATAGTTGAAAATGGTATCTGTGATTATCCATATTGTTATGCCTCCGTGCCGGCGACAGCCAGAGGCAGACATGTTTTGGGGTTGTCCGTCAATCCCATCCCTATGAAGTGATTATGTTTCGGTAGTCAAAGGTAAAAGTATGTATGGTTGGGGGAGGCATACAACTGCAGTCCAGTAATTCTCGTAGTTAATTAGAGCATTGTCACTGGGAAGGCATTTCCCTGTTGAGTTTTCCACATGTCGTTTTTCAGTGGTTTGAGCAACACAAACACAATGAACCTTCATTTTAACTTGAAGAACTATCACTAAACCTCAGCGCACCTAGAAATCGAATATCAAGTCAGATAACTGATGGTAACTGGGATTAGCTCCAGCCCGACTGTGACCTTTACAGAATAAGAGGTAAAGATTGTGAATCGATAAATCGTCTGTTTCAGTATTTGTGTTTTCAGTAAAATCTATATCTCATATATATGTGTGTGTGTGTGTTTTCCAAATCTGTTTGAAGATTCTGTTGCGTGTTTTATATATATTAAATGCAACACTCAGGGAAACACGCTAAATTTCTTTGTACAGCAATAATATTTGTATTGCTTCAAAACATAAATTGATAAAATAAGAGCATTATAATTTTTCAACAAGCCTTCCTTACTGATTTCAGTTTGCTGTGTTTGCTATGTTGGCAACATCCCACGAGTAGATCCAAAATACAAATATAGCTAATGAACAAAAAATCTTCCCTTACCCTTTTTATAGATATGAAGATATAAACAACCCACTTCAATCTCAATTAAATCAACACGGTGGCTGTTTATGTCTCCTATTTGTCTCTGATATCCGGCGTTTGTTGGCGCCTTTTATCTGGAATCTCATCCTAAAAGTTGCTGCGTGTTTGGCCGTCAACAGTTCCTCTATGAATTACTGCTTCCTGTCAAGATGAGGGCTGGCACGTCAACGACGCCTGGCAGGAAAAAGTTGCGACTGTAACTGTCAAACTCTTGAATTTCACTTTATATTGTGTGTGTGTATGTGTGTGTCCTCTGAGACAGAGGGCAACTTACCCACGTCATCATGTTGGACTGAGACTTGCCGCATCAAAGGGCCACTGGATGAGAACGTCAGGAGAACAAAATGAGCCATTGTCCTCCTGGCCCGCTGTGCACCGGAAAACACTGTCCATGATCCCATAAAAAATGTTTTTGGCACGTTAATGGAGATGTTCCGCACAGCTCTTCTAGTTGGCTCTTCGTGGAACTGTGGGCACAAAGGAAAAGGAAGGTGTTCCAATATGCACCTGTGTTTTAAAGCTTGATAACAGTTTTTGAAATGAAAATGAAATTAGACTTTATGGTAGGGAAATAATAAAAATCTAAATGGCTGTTTTTTTTTTTGCTTTTACAAGGCGCATGACTTTTCTAATACCAACAGTGAAATGTCTTAATGTTTCAAGCACAAACCCGGCCTGAAATATTGTTCTGGGGACTGATTGGGACAAAGAGCAAGTCCCCATACATCTTAAGGTGAAGAACTGTTTAATGTTTGGGTTAGTGTGAGTTAAAGTATTGGTTATAGTTACAGTTTTTAATAAAAGTAATGTATGTTAATTTAATGTAATGGAAACCCAACTGAGCATGTGATGTGAGAGACAAAAAGGAGAGAGAAAACGTGTGTGTGTGTGTGTGGGGAGGGGGGGGACAGACGATGAAGGGAGGAGACTGAGGCTCGGTCAACTGGTGTGAGGCATGGAGAGTTTATAAATCCTCACCCATGTTTACACCTTGGTCACAATCTGATCGATTCTCATGCTGTCAACACTGCAGAGAGGAAAGGTGTAGCCCCCATCGTGTTGGGTTTTATGTAGAGGAAGGAGCACAAGCTTCTGTTCATTTGGAGTGCTGAGCAGGAACGTGTCCATCCTCTGATATAGTGATGGACCTCATTTAAACTTGCAGCTGCTCATTGTAATCCTCAAGCCTCGGACTGTACGAGACTATTTCTTCATCACCCTGCTTGGCCTTCAGCAACCATGTACAGCAGCGGCTACTCCCAGGTGTCCAAGCGCAGTCCAGGAGCCCAAAAGAGGATGCAGTACCGCTCGAAGGGCAAGAGCTGTGGCTACTACATGCGCATTGTCTTCTTCTTCTCTTCGCTCATTCAGTCCCTGATCATAGTCAGCCTGGTGCTCTTTCTGGTCTACGGTAAGACGCAGGACTCGGCGTCCACCGAGCGCATTCATGACCTGGAGGAGAGCTTCAGCCGACTCTCCATAGAGAACGTCGCCCTCAGGCAACAGAGGAAGAACCTGACCAACCTACTCAACACAACCCTGACTCTCAAGGCTCGTAACGACTGGGACCTGGAAAAGTTCCGCCACTACACCAACATCTCATCATTCATGATCGTAGACTTTGACAGGAAACTGGTGAGAAACTAAATCAAGCTTTTTTCTTTTCATTGTATATCTAATATGCAAGTTCCTGTCTTGTGTAATTTTATTCCCTTTATCATTATCCAACCACTATAGAAATTCAGATGTGATTATATCCGAGTCAGCCAGGTTTACTAATTGTTATTTGCTTTCAAATACATCTTTGATTATATTTGACATGAGTTAAAGAGCCACTCAAAACATATTTGTAAGACAAGACAGTGTTAAACTTTGAAAAAAGTTCAATGTTTGTTCACATTTCCCAACTTATCTAGAACAAATTACTCAAACACTAATGACTTTTCTTTTATTAATATGAACAGCAACAGTGCAAACACGAGTTGTTCATGTGCAGCGCCTCTCCCCGTTTTCCTTGTGACTGCTCAGCAAGAAGTAAGTGTGATATTCCAAACCCCAAAATATTAAAGCAACAAATAAATGATTTCACTTTGTCTCACTTGTTTTGTCTTTCCTGTAAAAAATTTGAATACACCTTTTTTTTTTTAAATCAGCTTCAGATAACTGTAACTGTGGCTTGCTGGCTGAGCGGCTGAAAGCTCGGCTTGAGCTAGTGGAGTCCAACTTCACCCAAGCGACAAAGAGGATGAGGATAGAAATGGACCAGACCGCCAAAGAGAGGGACTACATTAACCTGGAGGCCATCCGTCTGAGGAGGGAAAAATCCATACAGGAAAAAGAGTTGCTGTTCAACAAAGAAAGATGTAAAGATGACTTCTTCCAGTCCTTGAGTGGCGTCTCCAACGTCTCCAAGGCTTTCCTCATGAAGATTGAATCCCTCTTCCCCACACACCTTGCCTTCCAGCTCACCTGCTCGAAACAGAGGGAATACCTGGAGCAGATCCACACCAACTGCTCCAGCCTGTCCAGAGAAGTGGAGGACAAGTTCCAGCATTACTTGAACAGTGTGGGAGACCAGGTGTCGGACATCCATGCCGAGAACAGCCGCCTGAAGGCAGAGAACTGGCGCCTGTCCAGTGACTACCGCTCGTGCACCCAGAACCGCACGGGCCTGATCAAGGAGCACAGAGAGAAGTTAGACAGGCTTCAGCAGAAACACGATCAGGATAAGGAGAGACTCCTGATGGATAAGATGAGGTTAAATGGAGATATAGAAGTCCTGGTAAACAATGTCAAATTCAAAATTAAGGAAGTGGATCACCTCACACAGCAAATCAGACATCTCAACATGTCCTGCATGTCTAAGGTAAGAAAAAACCCAGCCATGACTAATGACATGAACATGTTTAAGCTCTTCAGGGAGTAAGGAGCATCATGACCTTTAGGGACCCTACAGCTGGGCTTTCTGAGCTCTTTAACATTCTTTAGTCATATCTTTAAGTAATATTCACATTTTCACTAACAACAAGCTTTAGGCTGCTGCAGCAGATATTGCATGCTGGTGGAAATTCTCTAATAACCCACCCTGTTATGTGTAATTATCTTCTTACATTTGGGTTGAAATATTGTCATTTTGTGTGCAATGTTTAGCTTGCAGGGTCAAAATGTGAATGTTTAACACCTATAGAAATACGTAAATACAAACAAAGCCCATATCAAACTTATGCTCTCAAGATCACACATAACAGATCAAAACAGCCTGACAGATTATTGGAAATGATCCAGATCCAAGTGCAGAGGAGGGGGCGGAGGAGGGAGCATGTCTGCCTGTAGAGAACAAGAGGAGAGCAGGGTCTGTTGTTATGTTTAGTGTCAGTTGCTGTGTTAAAGGAATTATTAAGAGTCTAGATTTGAAGCCCTATGATGTTTCTTTTAGGAATCGGGTTTACATGATAAAACTGACTCAATATACTAATTTATGTGTCAATTCAAAACATGTTGCCTAGTGAGATGTTATGTCCATGGATTTGTTTGTTTTTCCTATATTAACATTGCTCTCATTTAATTTCAGCCAGGGTTTGCCGCTGGGTCGAACTCTCGGCCAAGCACATCAAGTCAGTCTGTGTGGAGCACGTTGGGTGGTGGTGGATCCAGCTCTGCTAGTGGGGCTCAGCTTAGTAGGACAGGGTCAGGGGGGTTGGGTTCAAGCCATGGCTCTTTTGGATCATCGTTCAACAAGCCAGGATCAACTGGTACTGGCTCTTCAAGCTTATCACACTCATCATCTGGGTCAAGTTCAAGCCTTGGCTCCACCGGGTCAGGCCTCAGTAAGTATGGATCAGCTGGGAGGAGCTCTTCAAGCTCATCACTGTTTTCATCTGGGTCTAGTTCAAGCCTTGGCTCCTCTGGATCCTTGTTAAATAAGCCAGTATCAACTGGCACTGGCTCTTCAAGCTCGTCACACTCATTATTTGGGTCGAGTTCAAGCCTTGGCTCCTCTGGATCCTTGTTAAATAAGCCAGTATCAACTGGCACTGGCTCTTCAAGCTCATCACACTCATTATTTGGGTCGAGTTCAAGCCTTGGCTCCTCTGGATCCTTGTTAAATAAGCCAGTATCAACTGGCACTGGCTCTTCAAGCTCATCACACTCATTATTTGGGTCGAGTTCAAGCCTTGGCTCCTCTGGATCCTTGTTAAATAAGCTAGGATCAACTGGCACTGGCTCTTCAAGCTCATCACATTCATCATCTGGGTCTAGTTCAAGCCTTGGCTCCACAGGACTCAATAAGCCAGGATCAACTGGGGGAGCTTCATCAACCTTAGGATCATCAGGCTCAAGTTCAAGTCTTAGCTTAAGTGGGATCGGCTCAAATAAGCAAACTTCAAGTGTGAGGAGCTCCTCAGGCATTGGGTCGTCCTCTGGGTCAACTGGGTCAAGTTCAAGTCTTAGCTCAAGTGGGATCGGCTCAAATAAGCCAACATCAAGTGTGAAGAGCCCCTCAGGCGTTGGGTCATCCTCTGGGTCAACTGGATCAACAAGCAAAACTGCGCCAAATTCATTTTCCTGGTTTGGGTTTGGGAATAATAACGGAGGACAAAGTAAAACCGGAAGTGCAACAGGGAAAGGAACGACAAGTGGGAACAGTAATGGTGGAACTGGCTCCGCTCTTGGTGCAGGACGGTCAAGTGGACTGGGAGGTGGCTCAGGTAAGAATTAAAAAATGTAGTAGCTGGAGTGGGATTATCTATAGTTTTTAGTTTCAGTTAAGTCCCATTCAATCACATTCTTTTAATTATAGGTTTGGTTTACCCAGATTAAAAAACTAGTTGCTCACATACCTCAGGTGGAATCCAGTGAATCCATTTCAGTATTTTGGCTCACAAATAAAACATTCACGATAAATGTATTAGTTATTAATAATAATTTAATTAATCAAACTGTGAATCAATAGCTCTGATGTGTGATGTCTGTAGATCTACGGAAGTATGTATGAACTAATCCCTGTCCTTACTTACTTATTTTACAGTTAATGTCGCTCAGCACCTTCAAGATCTGCAGCGCCTCATCAACCCCTCTGGTCAAGAGTGAGTATGAAGTATTCTTAGCTCTTTTATTTCAGTCAGAGCATGCTCAGTGCTGATATTTTATATTTTGTTTGTCTAAAAACGCCCTCTTTATGGCTCTCATCCCACACAATGGACATATGGAGCGTCACACTAATTTGTATAATAAGTCATATCAAGCTTTGTCTGCACTGACAACACTTTTTTTCCTTGAAGAGTCTGGTCATTTCATGGGATTTGTTACAAACGACAAGAAACACATAGAGAATCACCAAATCCTTAGAGCTGACCCTAACCAAAGAGCTGTGATGCTTTCACGTTTTACAGCATTACAGGAAGAATAAAATGTAATAATTGTCCATTTTCTTTCTTTGTTTCTATCTTTTTTTCTGTCTCCAGGGAGAAACAGGATCTCTCCAGGATGTTGGGTTAAAACATCTTCTCTTGATGAGCCAAACAAAACCAAATCAAGAGGTGTATACTCCATTCTATTACACACAGCATATCATGTTCATACATTGGATATTAAGTAAATGTACCATATAATATACAGTTTATGACTGTTTATACTTCAATATTCATTTATTAAAGTAAAACGTTTTAAATAACTTTTCCACTTTTGAATGTAAAATGTGAACGTTGTGTCTTAATGATTTGTATCTACACAGTAAGCAACTTTATCAAGAATGATTAGTATTTTTACAATGTAAATATATGAAAATAAAATCTTTGTTTTGATGTAAGCACATCAGCTGAGCCTGTCTCTTCTTTGAAAAACAAAGCTATTCAAGATATTACCCTATTCAGATCCGGAAATGACTGTTTGTCCCTATGTGCGTCACCTATTGTGTGGCTAATTGTCCACAAATGACTTTACCGACCCCTCCTGTAATGTCTCCACCGAGATTTGCTGGCACCGCCATTTAATCCATCCACCATGTTTATGTTTACCTGCCAACCTGTCAACAGGCCGGCAGAGGCAGATGGGCGGAACCTTTGGAAATGCTCCTGTATACATGCTGCTAGAACAATGTTGCATCACTTAACCATGGAGAACACGGATATCCATTGCCTAAATTAAAACTTCATACATCTTAGGAAAAACACATGAAGGGGGGGGGGGGGGGGTGGGGGGGGGGTATGGATCTTGTATTGTATCTGATGACAGCTCTGACCTTGAATCAGACTAAATATAAACGGGGCTGTTTGTCTGTGTAGAAATAAATACCATTTGTGAGATATGAATTGAACATATTTTCCATATAATACTTGAATTGAGTTTTACAGTATGTATTTACATGTTGGATAATAGAATCCCTCAATGTGAATTTAAAGGTTCAGTGCAACATTTGGGTGAAAGGGATCTTTGGCAGGAATTGAATATAAAATAATCCTAGTGATGTTTTCACTAGTGTGTTTCATCTAAATTGTACGAATTGTTGTTTTCTTTACCCTAAAATGGGCCATTTATATTTAAATACTTTATATTTACAACGAGAGAAGGTCCTCTCTCTGGAGGCCACCATGTTTATGACAGCCGTCCAAACTGGACAAACTAAACACCTTTTGAGTTTTTATTACAACTGAGTTTCTGAGGTTCTCTTTCATATTTGGAAGGGGAGGGTGAGATGAGGGGTATTGAGCTGTTACATAAAATGTCACCTCTAGACGTCACTAAATTCTACACACTTAACCTTTAATGTGATTTAGAGCAGGACAATATTACTATGCAGCCACAATGGAGCAGGGAAACAAACCATCATGAGAGCAGACAAACATCCTGTTCATGGTCCTGAGAAAGGACAGGAACATGCGGTTAATTCATGACCCAAAAGTGACTTGTGTCGGTGCCAATCAATAAATACAGCACTTAAACCTGAGCGAGGGGAGAGGTCTTTCCCGCCTAAAGGATATCCTTTGTTTAACATCAAATGTTTTTCCACATTTGGGATTTGCAGCTACTGCAGGAGTAGTGGTGAGGATATTGAGGGTCAGTTGCCTGGGTATCTTTGGGAATCACTTTATCAGACTAACAGAGACACAGGATGTGTTGAATCACTGGAAAATCATCATGATGCTGTTCCTCTGTGCAAGTATGTTTCCTGTAATATCGCAACAAGTTTTCCTGTCAACTCATGTCATTTGTATTTTACCCGTACCGAAAGTGACACAGTTGACCAATGTTCCAACTGACACAGCGGAAAATAAGTATTATTAGTAGGTATTATTTGATTTGTACTTTTTACTGCTGTACACAGCAGATAGGAAAACATTAAAACATCTACAATAGAAGAATAAAAGCTACACAGAGGTCAAGCAAAAACAATGGAACCATAAGAACTGGACCGAGAGTTTTTAACAATCTCTTAATACTGTTGATGGACTCTGCATTTTTTATAACAAAGGGAAGACGGTTCCAGAGGGTGGGAGCCATGACAGAAAATGCCCGGTCACCTTTAGTTTTTAATCTAGAATTTGGGATGACTAGAAGGCTTTGGTCAGTAGACCATAAATATCTTACCGTGTGCAGGGGACACAATAATTCACAAATATAATGAGCCTGCGTATTGTGTTGTGGAAATCTGGAAATGAGGTTCTGAGACAAGTTGTCTTTGTAAGTTTTATTGCAAAGCTTTCTCGAGAAAGGATCGAAGCACAACCAGCCGCCACAGGCTTGAGAGGCATGTGATGAAGAAACAGTGATACACAGTGTGTTTTGTCATGGAGAACAGAGCCTACGCCCCTGTGTTGTCCAAAAGGTGTCAAACTGAAACTAACTGGGTTCCTCAAAATCAAGGACAGTTTAACTACTTCTGCAAAATATGTTTATGAATATATGTATAAAGTTCATATCAAGCTGCACACAAGATGGAACCTTCTGCTGTAGGCATAAGCAGAGTGGTTACTAGGTAAATTCCCATTACAAGTCAATTAAAATCAATTCTACATTGTATGGAAATGAGCATTCAGTGGTAAGTGATACATGTCGAATGGTTTTGAAGCAGTTGGTCGATGTGTATCAGCCGATCCTGCTGCTGCTGCCGCCCTCCTCCTTCTCCCAATGCAGGAAAGGGAACTGTAATTAATGATTACGACCTCCTTCCTCACCTGGGGTTTCAGGACTGTGACCTCTTTTGTCCGTTGCTGCTAATGTCCCCTTTTTACTGTGACTTCTGATTGCGTATCCGATCTGCTTGGCCTCCCTCGCGGTCCCATGGCTGCCCAGGCTGGTAAAGACATCATGGGGTAAAACCCCTTCCCTTTTGCAGACACCACAGTGTAGAAGCAGGGGACTGAGTAAATCCTGGAAACAGCTGGGAGGCCAAATATCCCCCAGCTCTGGGCGTCCTTTTGTTTTCAAAGTCCTTCAGCGCGACCCTGACCTTCACCTTGACCTCTTTGAGTTATGGAAAGGAAAACGATTGTTTTCAAGAGGATGGGTTTGACTTTGTAACCTTAAGCTACAGCATATCCTCAGATTTGTAGACAAATCTGTAGTCCTTACTGATAGTGATAATAACAAAGCTTTTCCTGTGGTTACTGTAATACCACAAACAGCTTGGCATCAATCAAAGTCAAGCTCTAATGTTTGCAAGCATTATGTTGCATGTGAAGAAAAGTTTTAACCAAACTCAACAGTTACAATTTCTTTACTGAATATAATAACCTTAAACAAATTACAATAAAAACCTTAATTGGAACAGTCAAATATGCATGTGACTCTAAAGCTGAGTTCACAGCAGCTTCGTCGCAGCTTTTAGCTAAATGCTAGCAACAGCTTGTCCTCAGCTGCACACTTGGGACTAATGCTGCGTTCCAGACAACTCGGATGTTGGAATTTTCCAACCTGCCACCTGAAATTGTGAAATGGTAAACTACTGAAAGTCGGAGTTTCGACTTGTGAGCTCGTGAAAAAACGATCTACCCCGACTTCACGGAGACGCAGTTGTCTGTGATCACACAACAATGGCGACACTCATAGAGACATAGATACTGTAGCGCTGAGGCCCGTCTACCCTCTGTTGGACTCTTTGTTTCCTTGTTTGTGAGATTGAGTGACAGTGCATGTGTGCGTGTTCTCTCGATCTTATGTATTGTAATGTGTTTCCAAGTGTATAAGTTCCGTAAAGTAAAATGTACAATGGCGTCTGTTCCCTAATGTGTCGTTTTCCCTCCTCTGCTTTGTTTAAGTATGAACGGAGGCTTCACTGCCAGATAAACATCAGCTTCTCACGGTCAGCCATGTTTGTTTACGTCTGACGGCATGCCATCATCGTGCATTGGAATGCTTGGAAGTCGGAATATCAAACATTCGAGTTGTCTGGGACACAGCATTAAACACACGACATATACACCAGATTCAACAGACTCTCTAGTTCTTCAATTTCTAAACCAGCATGTTTGGAAATAACATTAAATCAATGCTATGTTGTTATTTAGTTTGCACCCACAAGTCTACAGCCATCCTGTCGGCTCTAAGGCATCACATGCTGCACTTTATGAGCCACATATAGGCATAGCAATATTTCACACTACATGAAAACATCAGCTTGCTAACATGCTCACAGTATTATTTTGTGCCCAGACCAGCATTGTTTATCTATGTCATTGATTATCCATCGCACTCTGTCAACCTTAACTGGGGCTACACCACAGGCAATCGAGAGAAGATTCCTGGTCGTCTATTGTGCTAAGCAAGAGTAACTGAGCCAAAGCCACTGCAGTCATTGGGGTTTGAGCCCTTGAATCCACTGAGAGACATCAGTCATTGAACAAAGCTCTTGAAGAAGTGTGCTACATTTTGTCAACATTAAGGGAAGAGAAGTGACTCAGTAGGAGGACTCTGTCCTGCTCAGTAAGCATAAACACCATTTTGCGTAAGCGCCAAAGTTATTCTGTTTCCTGTTTCCGAACAAATTGCCTTAGGTTAACACTTCTCTTATGAGCTATTGAAGTGAGTGTTGTGGAACATTCTTATTTAAAAAATCAACCGGCTAGAAGTATTCAATCAATAACAGTCCATGTAGAGGGTCGTCTGACTTCTGCAGTTTAAAGGTTCAGTGTGTAGAATTTAGTGACATCTCGTGATGAAGTTGCATGTTGCAGCTGAATACTGTTAGGATTTTAATAATATAATTAGACACTATAGCCCCGAAAAGGATCGATTTTACGCGCACCATGTTTGTACCTTAACAGAAAGAATTAATGTGTGTGTGTCTGTGAAGATGGCAATGAAACTGAACTCTAAACAAATGCAGTGTGTTAGACAGGGGTGGGGGCAGGGGCAGTTTGGGCTGAATATGTGTGAAAATGTGCGGCCTTCACATAGTGACTGATAGTAGCCGTTGCTGGCTGGTTTTAATCTTGAAGTTGGTTGTTGTGTGTGTGTGCGTCACATCGCAGTTCAGTCTTGCACCTGTCTGATAAGGCCTGTTTTGAGAAGACTGTACATCTGTGGCATACAATACACTGTACTTGTTCTCATACCTAACTTGCTATATTACAGCCTAAACTCCATTAGCTTTATTCAAACATCACACATACATGAATGCACTGTTTTCTCAAAAAACTGTGACATACCCTTAGAAAGAATTCAAGCAGCTGCCACTAGGGTCTGAAGGACAGATAGGAAAGGCGTTGTTTTGTCTAGAAAATGCGCATGCCATACTGAAAACTCACAAGCTGTCAGCCGATTCAAGGCTTGTTTTAAAACACCCATAGCCCATAGCTATGTAGTAGCTTTTCATTGCTTCTAAATAAATACTTTTTTGAACCAAGACCGACTCTACTCTCTCTACCTAAGGATAAAAGAACACGACAATACCCCTCACCTCACCTTCCCCTTCCAAACATGAAAGAGAACTGTGGTAGCCTTCATTTGTCATAAAAAATCTAAAACTGTTTATTTTGTCCAGTTTGGACGACTGTAAAAAACATGGCAGCCTCCGTAGAGAGGACCCGCTACTAATGTAAATATAAAATATTTAAATATAAAGGGTCCAATCTAGGGTAAAGAAAACAACAATTTGTACAATTTGGATCAAACACACTTATTTTATATTCAATTTCTGCAAATAGATCCCTTTCACCTAAATCTTACGCACTGAACCTTTTAAGGTATAAATTATTAAAAAAAAATTTGACATGTAATGCAAAGGCGTAGAAGTTTCCCAGAAGGTTCCACAGATGGCCTGCCTTTGATTTCTCCATTTCCAATAATTTTTCAATAATACATATTGAGACTCTAATTGACTGGAAGCCTGGAGAGTCAGGAGTAAGCAAACCTTAGGATCCACTTCAGCCTTTGAAAAAATACAAAATAAAAATAAACCCTGCTAGTGTTTTAATTTAAGCGTCAGTGTTATAATTGAGTGATTTCAGGTACACTTTTCATTTATGTAGCAGCAGCCAGGATGTTCCCTGGTGGCTTCACGCCTTAAACTGTCGACTGCCTCCATCTAGTGGCCATAGCAGTGTATTGCTCTACTGGAATTGGAGGGAAATTGATGTGAAAACCTTATTTTGGTTCTGCTTCTTTTTTCAGGTGTGAAGGGTTCAGAGAGTTACAAGTTAATCACTCTATATATTGTATAAAGAAACTAGTCTGCGATATTTCTCAAAGCTGTTTCAAAGATGCGGTTATGGAAAATCTGACGAGTCAGGTTCATCGGGTTTGTTGGCTGAATTTGTTTTCATTATCGTTCAAGTGCCGACTGATGTATGCAAAATATCTATAACTCTTTGTTTTGAGTAAATCTGAAAGTGCATGTGAGCAATACTATCTAGGGCCTATGACAATAGCCCTAAAATACTCTTCAACCAGTCATCAACCAAGACAGGTTTACTTTTGAAATCATCTTTGTTGCAGCAAGTCAGTACAGACCACCTATGTCTGTATGTGACATTAAAAAGAAGGCAGGTTAGCTTGGCTTAGGGCTAAGAGCATAAATGTGGCTCAGTCAGAATGAAATGTGCCAACCAGCACTTCTAAATCTTAGGCAACTAATTGACATATCTTGTTTATTTAATCTAAACAAGTGTGAAAGCAGTTTGTGGTTTCATGAGGGGTTTGAGATGAACTATTTCATAGCTAGTTGGAGTGACCTGCAATTAACTACTTCTCTGGCATCCTCACTTGACATTTGCATGTAAGTGAGCTCAATGGGCGTTGGGAGACAGATAATGTTACTTTTAAACAAAGCCAGGCTAGCTGTTAGCCTTGGTGCTAAGCTAACTGGTTGCTGACTGTCTCATTTACCTTAGAGAGTGTTGTAATTTTCCCATTTTACTTTCATGTAAAAAGCACATTACCCAAAATGTCCAACTGATTCTGTTAACACTGTGGCCCTATTTTGAAGAGGGCCCCGTGTCTTGCTTCAACTCCTTAATTTGGTAAATTTATATTGTGCTAATATGGGCAGATTTATAAACTATAAGTTGCATTAATTGTAATTGTATTAAACTGACTTAGTACCTGGTAACTTGCTTATTCCAGCAAATACTGTCTAACCTTGTCTGTTCTGTTAACAGGAACTTGGAGGCAATCCATGAACACAAAGGGTGGAAGTGGGTGCTCAACAAATTTTTGCCCAGTAGCCAGATCCTATCTGGAGAATGCAGCCATCAAGTCTGACACATTCAATCACTTTACATGAAAGGCATTATGAACTTTATAATTATGCGAGACATCTATTTTGTGCATTTAAATTCAGGCTGTTCTAGCGTTGATTTCCTCCACAAGAACAAAACATATTTCAAAACAAATGTTTCTAGCAGAAAAAGGTAGTTCAATTCAATTCAGTTTTATTTGTTTTGTGCTAATTCACAAAATACATTATCTCAAGGCACTTAACAATATCATAGAGAAACCCAACCGTTGAAAAAACTCTCTTAAGCATGGGAAGAAACCTCTAGAAGCAGACTCCATTCGCCTCGACCGGTTGGGCGAGCATGAGTGAAGAAGGGGGAGAGAAGCGAGGGAGGTGAGTATCTCTCTAAATATCTGTTATGAGACATGATAGATGCTCCTTCAGCTCAGCATGTAAACAGATCTGCAGCCTGTAGCTCGGTGTTTCCCCCTAAACTCTGTCGTCACTACTCAGTCACGACTGGTGCGCGTAGCGTGAAGATGCCATGATCATGTTCCATCCCCTCCTCCTCCTCCTCCTCTTCCTCCGTCACACACGCTACAGGCTTTTCCCTCTCACATGCACTAAGTGTTGTTGTTTTTTCCGTAGCCCTTTCGCCAGCTGGAGTGTTTGCACAGCACCATGCAGGCTGCGGGCTCGGGAGCAGCTGATTCCGACGCTGCTGTGATCAGTAGCAGCAGCAGCAGCAGCAGCAGCAGCAGCAGCACAGACGTCGACGACAGACACGGGGCAGAGGAGAGGATGGAGAGGACGGTGCCAAGCGAGCAGCAGCAGCAGCAGCAGCACAGGACCAACAACACCCAGCAGCAGCAGATGTCCTTAAGCCCGTCCGGTGTGCTCGGTGTGTATCTCAGACAAAAACGGTGCAAACAGTCCGTGTCCTGCGTGTGGAATCCGAGTGTGTTTGTGTGAGCGTGTGTGTGTGTGTGTGTGCGTGTTCATGTGCACGCTGCCTGTGCTCCTGTGCAGAAGCAACATGGTGCATTCGCTGATAATTAACCCACTCCACTGGCCGGAGACAGGGAGGACCAGCGGGGCTCGGTGGTGTCGGTGCGTCTTTCCTTGACCCGCTTCTTATTGTGCGCAGTCGGGCTGAGGCAGGCCCGGGAACAGTCGGTCAGTCCGGTCGGTCTCTGTGGTCCACAGGTGCATGCAGCGGGTGTTTTTACGCAGCGGACGTGCGCGTCCCGACGGGCTGTGGCACACTGTAGTTTGAGGAGGGTCGAGACTGTGCTGCAGGCTCCGATGTCAGCTGTTGTCGAAGGTTGGTGGAGACTTGAGGGTTTTAGAGGAGACACGTCTGGTTGGTGAGTAAGCAAAATACATGTTGTGGTTAATTCTGGAATTACAATATGAGGGATATAAGGCATCACTTGGCATGTCATCCTCTTTATTGGCTTCATCATGCCATGGTCCTGGGCCTGTGTCCCTCTGGGCCAGGGGCGGATCCAGGTTTTTCTTAAGTCAGGGGCCATACTTTACACAGAGGGGCCATTTATATGACCAACATCCATGCACAACTCCTGATTCAGTACAGTGCACATTAGTATCATTCCTTATTTTTACTGTTAGCTCTCGAGCTTTGAGCAAAGCCCACACATCCTTGGATATATTTTGAAATTAATTTATTGTTCAAGGACAATGTGCTCTTCAAAAAAGCTTAGAAAATAAAAAATACCTATCATATTGTCATTAGTAAGTGACTTATCTACACTTCAGGGGCCAATCAGATTTCAGCTGGGGCCAGTGCCCCCCTGGTGCCCCCCCTGGAGACAGGGAGGCCCAATGGTTTTAGCGGTTTTCCCCGATTTTACTTTACCCGCTGTATAGTGTGCGATACAGGGATCCCAGAGTGTGGGTTGTTCTGGTTGAGAGAAGACACTCAGGTATTAGTGTGGCCTTCTGCATGTGACCATATAACCGTTATAGTCTTAAGCATGAACAGTGTCATGTGCTGTTGCTTTGTTTTGCATCTAAACTTCAAGTCAACGAAAACCTATTGAAAATGCATCTCAAAATCAACACAGTTGAGTTACAAAGCATAGAAATGAATTTATAGTAAAAGATTGAAATAACACATCTACATCTACATCTGTTGACGCAATAATAATGATTCTATTTGTCGTTCTTGCTGGAGAACGACAAATACAAATATAATTATTTGTTTCTATAGAATACAAATACAATCTTACTAGAACAACTAGAGCTGTTTAGCTGAGCTTTGACTTATGAATTGCAATTTTGCTGATGGCCACATCCGTTTGGTCTATGAGGGTAACAGATTTTAACTACGCGTATATTCTCAAGATGTAAGTGTGTGTGTGCGTGTGCGTGTGTGTGTGTGTGTGAGTGTGTGTGCGCGTGTGTGTGTACAAATGGATGAATTTACATCAAGAACATGGTGGGATATCAAGATATTGGAGCTGATTTGTCAAAGGCCAGAGGTCAAGGTCAACAAAATATGGTTTTCCTACATATCAAATAATAGCTGTGACAGAGAGACAATGTAAAGCTACATTGATCAGTCAATGATGTCATGTAGAAGTCACAAAAAAGTCAGGGTCTTTGTGCATAGTTCTTGTATATTTTGAGTTATCTCTCCATCCTACAGGACTATAGACAAAACATAAGGCTTATACTGTATATCAAAAATATATAATGATCATATGTTAAGAGTGACGTCATCCTGGTGTCCTCATGACATCACTAAGAAGTCAGAAAATGACATCATAAAGTGTTGATTAACCATTAACCTTTGCAACATATCATCCAGCAGATGATATGTTGCAAAACTATTCGTTGGTTCATTCGTTGAAAGTTATGATTTGAACAAAATCAGGTCTGCAAGAGATTCACAAGGTTTTAGAAATTCGATTCATTTATGTTTAGCAAACTCAACTGGGTGTTAGTGAAAATACATATAATGAAGAAAAAAACCTGTCTGAATATCTATATGTAAGCCTATGCCAATAATGTTATCGTTATGTTTATTTATGAGAAAAGTTTTTTTTTTTGCATGGCTTCCCTCTCAACTGTTAAAACAAAAGTAAAATAAAGAGAAGATACAGTGTATTTAGATATATACAGTTCTGAAACATCAACCGGCACCCAGGCATCAAATGTTCTCATCATACATGATAATGTGGCTCTAAGTAGATACAGAGCTGCAGCCTGGCAGAGAGATTTACATGTCAGATGGAGCTACATGTCCTGAAGATCCAGCCTCAATGAGCTATTATGTCAGTAACAGTCAGAGGGTCCATCAGTCTGAGGTCCATCAGTCTGAAGAGCCTGCAAGTCGAAGAAAAAAGGCCCCTCAGTGTCAGTAATTTGGCTTGAATTGCATCATTGTGTCATACACACATGCACACAGTTCAATCAGCAGAACCACTCAGTGATTTCCATTTCCAATAATATCTCTGGATAAACACACTCCTTCATCAGTAGTGCAGCTCTCCTCCATGATAACAAGATCACACCCTGTTTTCATCGGTTTCTTTCCTGTATTACAGTTCATCAAGTGTTCCTTACAGTCAATGTGTTGGTGTGCACGTGTTAAACGTATTTCTGTAGAACATGGAGATGACAGCAGCAGTGATGGCTCTCAGTTGGAGGGAGGAGAGGTGGTGGTGAAAGCAGTTGTTGTGATAATACAGTCACTGTACGCTGCAGAATAAGAACCAACGTGTGAAAGGAGAAGAAGAACAATGATGATTTCACATTTTAAACTGCTACTTCTTGAGTTTTTTCATCAATAAGGGGTTTTGGTGACAGACTTGAAAAGCTGGTTTGTCTGTGGCTATGAACACAAGTGCCAGTTTCGAGATCATCTATTTGTTTGCTGCTCGTAGCGTTTGTTTGCTCAGAGTCATATGACCCAGTGCTGCACAGTCAACCTTCACGCTGGTTGGACAATTGTTCTGGACATTTCTGTCTTCTTGTCTCCGCGACCGGAGCAGAAAACAAGGGCAGAAAATATGGTGATGAAGTAACAATGATGCAAACAATAACCTGTCATCTGATGAGATATTAACACCTTCTGCCTGTCCCCCTTTCTCTCTCACACACACTCAGTCGGGCCCTCCTCTTCATTTGTTCTCTGTAATCACTTTCAACATTATTAATCCCAGTTTTTTCCTCCTTTCAGACAAACTGTTTGGTAAGCGCCTCCTCCAGGCCAGGCACTACATAATGTCTCGGAGGTCCTGGCTGAAGATGGTGCCAACCGAAAACTGTGACATCCTGATGGCTTTCCCAGGTTCGGTCAGCTCCGCTCATCCTTCCTGTTCGCCCTGTTTGCCCTGTTCGCCCGGGGATGACTCAATCACCACCAAGAGGATGCTGCATCCTTATTAAATGTATTTAGAGGGCATCCATTTACAGTACTTGTGTCTATCTCTTAGGGATCTTGTAAGGAAGCTGCCATTGTGGGTATGGGATGTGAACAGGAAGCATTTAGCTGCAGTTTGGCTCCGACAAACTTCATTCACAGTTGGAATAGTCCTGGCCAGAAGGTCGGTGGTTTGATACCCCCTCCTCCAGTCTGCATGGCCGATAAAACTAGAAAAACACTATACAGTCAAATTAAAAATACTAAATGTATAGAATACATACTGGAAATGATGTTGCAACGCTAAAATGGGATTAATCAGATATGAAGTGAGTTATGTGACTGCTTATCGGTAAACCCTCGAACGCTATCCCACACAGTGTATGTCACATTTCTGCTCAACATGTGACTGCTGTCCCTGTTTGGAGACTCACATTCTCTCTTTATCACGCAGTATGTTATCAGGATTTTTGAGACATGTACTTTTTCCAAGGTAGTTTAATGCTGTTTTTTTTCGATGTCATGCACTGATTTTAATTGAAACTAATGAATGACAGATAATGGTGCGAACTTAGAGTAGTTCAAGTATCAGCACTTAATCGATTTGAACCACATTCAAATGCAAAATCACACCAAATCAAACCATGATACCAAATGGAGACGTGTTTAGATAGGTTTGTAGTGGACACAATGAGGACGTAATTCACCAAAGCTTGTTGGGTGTGGGTTTGGCACCTTGTGAGGTCACAGGACTCTCTTTGTGTCCTGTTGTCACTCGCTCCTTTTAAAGAGCTGTGGCAGAACCATGGTGAAGGCAGCAGTTAGAACACAGGTTGTGATGATGCCATTTTGTCTGTATTTGAGTGGATTGACCTTTTACTGTCCCCCCCCCCCCCCTGCTGCTGCTGCTTGGCCTTTTGGTGGTGAACAGTGGTTTGGTTCAGCCTCTTTATGCAGTAAACCCATCCGTTACTGCCTTTGACAAACATGGGAGGACAAAAAGCAAATGTTGGAGTGTGAGTTTGTCTTAGGTGTGCCATCAAACTTAGCATAAATTAAAAGAAAATCTCCCCCCAGATACGATCGATGACCACACTCTGCTGTGGCTCCTGAACCAGATCCGTGTTGGAATCCCTCAAATCAGCATTCAGATTCGACAACATAAACACACCCAGGCACACGCCTTCTTCATCACCACAACGTTTGAGAAGTAAGACTCTGAATGTGCGTGCGTGTTTGTCCGTCTGTTTGCATGCACACGTGGGCCCGTTTCTGTCTGAGCTGTTTTAAATGAGAACCTTTTTGCCTGATTCGTACTTTTCCAATCAGCTGATGAGTGCTTGGTTTAGTAACATTTCTCCATTATCTAACTGCATACACACAGGATCCTGCAACATGTTAAGGCAACACTAGTAGCAACAATTATCTTTCCTTCTCATATTCCTGTATGGTTTAAGTGAGTTTATAAAACCGTTTAAAATCCCATACTAAAAAAAGATTCTTAAAAACATTTTGTCTAATTTTAGCAGCAACTGGCGACTATAACCTTGTTGTCCAATTGTCTAAAGCACTAATTCTCCCCGCCCTTTGTTAGTTTGTTAGCAGGGTTACGAAAAAGACACAAACTTTGTGGAAGGATGAGGTATGCGTCAAGGAAGAACCTATGAATTTTCGGTTTGGATCCCAAATAGGGGTCAGATCCAGGAGTTATTGAGACAGGGCGTTTATCATCATTTTCCATGATTTCATAGATCTTGATTTGTGAAAAAAAACAGACATTTTTATGAATTGATATTCATGAGTTTGTGCAAATTGGTGCAGATCCAAATAAAAATCCAGATCTAGTGTATTCAAATGTGGCTTCATTAGGGGACTGAGGTTTTCTCTCTACTGAGTGACATTCGGTCAAGTTATCATCTGAGCACTTGTGTTGTCTTCATCACGTCTAGTCCGGATGTAACTGGATCTGCAGAGGTTTCCGAGTGAGACATTATCATAACTCACTGGGATGGTGAACTAAACTGTGAAACTATTAAGATTAAAACTGAACAGCAAAAATAGGCAACAGTGGGAGTGAGTACACTTAGTGTCTCTAATTTTGTGCATTTCGGATGAAGTACTTATTTGCCTTCTTGCTGAGAGAAATCACACAAAGTCCTTTCTGTTTCACTGTCGTACTTATTGCAGTATATTGTGTGTGTGTGTGTTGTATGTTGTACAACAGTATGTTGTTTATATGCCCTTAATGCTCTTAATTTATCCAACATGTGTGGCCCGGCCTCTGCACGGAGTTAGTGCTCCATCAGCTTTAATCCTGCTGTTCATTTACCCTCAGCTTACTGCGCGGCGCCGAGCAGATGGGCATGTACAAGGCGGTCAAACCTCAGTTTGGCGGCGGGATGCGGCGCTTCTCCTGTGAGGAGGACAACATCTACGAGAGCATCGAGAGCGAGCTGTGCTTCTTCACCTCACAGGTTAGAGGTCAAAACTCTGGCCCGTGTGAGTCAGTATAGCTGTGAATATTCATGATATTATATAACAGGGGTTACTCATTTTGATATAAAAAAAATATGAATAGTCTCTTTATCAATTTTAACACATCATTCATGATCTTTTTCCTCCCTCTATATGTAACTGTGCTCAGGAGCGTCAGAGCATCATTAAGTATTGGCTGGACAACCTGCGAGCCAAACAGGGGGAGGTCCTTCACAACATTCACTTCCTGGAGGGACAGCCAATCAGTATGCTCGTATTTATTATTAGGGACCTTTTTCTTGCTGTTCTATGTCTCTTTTTCTTCTTGCTCTAATTTCTAAAACCTTTCAACTTAAACGTGGCCTTTGAAATAGCATCATTACCATGTGCAGTGGATTCCTCTTGCAGTGTTTGAAACAGTGATTACAGTGTTTTTACCATAGACTGGAAATAAAGATGGGCAGTAGTGATCGGGGGATGGAGCCGTGGTGTCGAGGTCCCAACGATAAAATGCGCTCAATCAATCATGACTCATCCAATCACATTTCAGCCCATTTTTACATCATTAAATAAAATAATGCAAAAATGATTGGATGGATGTGTACTTTGACCTTTTGGGTCCACGTCTCATCCACTAACATGGAGGTTTATGACCTGTACTGCAGCCAGCCTCCAGGTGGTGATCTAAATGCTTTGGCTTCACTTTTTATATTTAGTCTAGGGTTTTGACCAAGAATCACTTTACCAAGACGTGGTGATGATCGGCCTTTGTTTAAAATATGGTCTTTTTAAGTAAACCCTTCATTTCCAGTTCCAGAGCTCGTGGCTCGGGGGGTGATCCATCAAATGTTTCCGCTCCACGAACAGAGGATCCTCAACCAGCTGATGACGTCTTGGGTCCAGGCCGTATGTGAAAGACAGCCGCTGGGTAGGAAGTATCAGTTTTGAAGATCAGAGTTATACGATCACATTAACTGACACTTATCTGTAATTATCCTATTCTCACCAGAGCCCCAGTATTATCTGATTACAATTTCCTCTGCTCTGTAGATGATATCTGTGACTACTTTGGAGTGAAGATCGGGATGTATTTTGCTTGGCTGGGTTTCTACACCAACTCCATGCTTTACCCTGCTGTCATCGGCTTCCTGCTCTGGATACTAGCAGAGGCCGACCAGGTACCTGAAAGCTCTAAAGCCTTTTTCAGACATGTCCTTCAGAGGATCTCTGGAGAATTGGGTCCGGACTTTTCTCCTCGCAGTTTGCCTTTCACACATGCACAATGCAGCGGGGTTTCTCTGCTCAGACAGATTCACAACAGCATCTTTGTCTGTGTCTTCTATGTGTGTGGCAATGCTTTTTAATCCTGAGATATTAGTTTTTTCATTTATGCGTCTTTCGTGTTTTAGAAGCGTCATCAGCCCTGCCTGTTTTCACATTTAATTTTGCATTTATAACTGAAAACCTTGACATGGAATTAATCGTTGATTCTCTCATGTTCCTGCACAGACCAGTCAGGATATCTGCTGCGTGGTATTTGCCCTCTTCAACGTTGTGTGGGCCACGTTGTTTCTGGAGCGCTGGAAGAGGCGGGAGGCCGAGCTGTCCTACAGGTGGGGCACTCTGGACACCCCCACCGAGTCCTTGGAGGAGCCCAGGCCACAGTTCAGGGTGAGGATTGTTGCCTGAGCGGAAAGTGCTGAGTTACCAGTGCTGTATAGTTGTGTGAAAACAGTGAAAACCTGAATCTCCATGAGTCAGTCACACTCACGTCATATCACGCTGTAGTTTTACGGCCGTTTCTGAGAACTTGCGCAACTCTGCAGCTACCATATAAGGGAACAATACCAGGAAATGTGATCACAGGAAGAGTGTGTCTTTCATGCTCCACGTGGCCTCGGAGGAGGGAGCGGGGGTGGGGCCTGTGGGGTGTGTGACGGCACCCCATGTTGAGTGGAATGAATGGAAAGGGGGGTGACGTAGTGAGGGGGGTGGACTCTGGGTGGGCCTGTCGTTTTAGAGAGGAATGCGGGGTGTAAGAAACAAGCCCGGCTAGCTCAGTCGGTAGAGCATGAGACTCTTAATCTCAGGGTCGTGGGTTCGAGCCCCACGTTGGGCTATCAATCTTTTTCCTGAGGGTGAAGGAACTCCCAGTATTGGCTGAACAGTTTCAGAGATAGTTCACCCAGAAATAAAAAATGCACTTATTATATACTCACCACTGTTCCAATGCAGGGGGGGGGTGTGAAAGTGTTTTAGTCCACAAAACACTTCACCCACCCCTGGAATTTCAGGGGTAAACAACTGTTGCAGCAGAATCCAATACAATTCAAGTGATTACTATTACTATTATTCAGATGTAGTAACAGAAAAAAACCTAACATGCCTCCATACTGCTCGTGTGGTGTCATCACAGTGTCCGCAAGCCCCGACATTCATATTCGACTCGAAACGAGGTCATTTCCACCAAGTTATAAGTCTAAAAGTGCACCAGAAGTGTCAAAGATAGTAGATGTTAGCATTTCCGACGGTCCCTGAATGCACCTCATTGGAAGCTATCAGTGGACATTTAGGCTTAAAACTTGGTGTAAATGACCTCGTTTCGAGTCGAATATGAATGTCGGGGCTTGCGGACACTGTGATGACACCACACGAGCAGTATGGAGGCATGTTATTTTTTTATTCTGTTGTTTCTTATGTCTGAATCTTTGTTCACCATCCACTTCAATTGTATTGGATTGTGCTGCAACGCTGTTTACCCCTGAAACTCCAAAAGTGTTTTTTGGACTCAAACAATTTACCCACGGCTTTATCGGCATAGTGGTGAGTAGATAATTAGTGAAATTTCATTTCTGGGTGAATTAGCCCTTTAAGAAGATTTAACACTATGTGGCATTTACCAGAGCCTGATCACAGATGTTTGAGAGTTGTAGAGCAACTTTGATCTAGTTATACTGTAAATTAGTGCTTTATTGTACTGTGTCTGTTTTATTTGTTTTCTACAATAAACTAGCTCTATAGTAGTAAATCAAAGAAATGCATTTATGATTTTTGTAAGGAATATAAGGTAATTATAATGCAAAAATATAATGTAAGCGGTAAACATCCATTAAACAACTAGAATGGCAGCGGGTAAAGTGTATACCTCCAGCAAGGCCCAACAGTCCCCCTATGAAACCACATTTAAAATTAACTAAATCCACATTTTTATTTGGATCTGCAACAAATTTCACACACTCATATATATCAGTCCCATAATCATGCCTCTTTTCTTTCATCAAGATCCATGCAGATATGTTGTAAAACGTTAAAAAGTTAAGGACATTGAAGGGGAAAAAAAGCCATAAAGCATCTTTCCACCAAGTTTTTGGGAAATCCGTTCAGTTGTTTTTGTGTAATCTTACAAACAAACCAACCAAAGCGATTATCAACCAAACAAAAAACATTCATTATGGCGCATTCTTATGCACAAACATTTCCAGTCCATGTTCTACTGAACATGATTGCAATGATCAAAACAAAGGTCTCTAACACTCTCTTTTTCTCTTTGTCCTCTTCTGCTGCCGTCTCTGCAGGGTGTAAAGCGCTGCAGTCCCATAACCGGCTGTGAGGAGTTCTACTACCCGCCCTGGAAGAGAGCCCTGTTCAGGTGGCTGGTCAGCCTGCCCATCTGCCTCCTCTGCCTCTGTTTCGTCTTCGTCGCCATGCTCCTCTGCCTGGAACTGCAGGTCGGAACAGATAACACAGGCAGAAATCACTCGATACAAATAAATGTAGTTGATGTATCCTATAGATGATAAATGAGGATAATACTGCATAATACTGTCTCAATTTTGTTATTAGGAGCATTCCATTAAAATGGTACATCATACCATAGTTTCATTTTAGTCTGAAGATTTGTGTGAATTGTGTCATTTTCCAACACATATATGAGATTGGAGAGTAGAAACAAATGAATGAGACTCTATTAAATACGTATTATGCTAATTGATCATGTTGATTTACCTTGCAGGAAGTGGTGATGGAGATTCAGGAGCTACCTGGTATTACAAGATTCCTTCCTAAGATACTTCTGGCCATCACTGTAACCATATGTGATGAGGTGTATAAGAAGATCGCCTACTGGCTCAATGACATGGGTGAGAAGCACAAAATTTACTCGGTGGGCATATTATTTTCTCTGTGATAGACAATGTAAGAGAGGAATTACTCTATAATAAATTTAATTAAAATGTAATGTAGACATGATTGTAATTTAAACAGAAAGGAAACAGCATTTCTATTAGAGCCTGGATGATTTACAAATACAAATTTGGCCGATATGAGCCTTTCACATGCATTTTGGTATCGGCATTTATATTTATCGATATGAAAACTTTTATTTTTCAGAATAAACAATGCACAAAATATGTGCTTTTATTTTGACATTTTATGTAAAAAGATACGTTTATTTAGTTATTCTCCTGGTTATTCTTCTTCAAGTTATGTAGGTTTGGTTGCATTTGATCTTTTATTTATAGAATTAATAATAAAGTTAATGGTTTAATTGTAAAATATCAAGCCTCAATTACATTTCTTTGTCATAACGGTTTTGATAACGGCTTCTTAGGAATCATTGCCATTTTTTATAAATATATATATCGGGCAGAATATTGGTATCAGAAATAATTTTTCTCCCCAATATCACTATCAGCGCCCCAAAATCTGTATCGGTCAGGCTCTACTTTCTGCTGTCATTCATTTGGACGTTGAGTGATGTGTCTCTTCTTTCTCCACCCAGAGAACTACAGACTTCAGAGTGCCTACGAGAGTAATCTCATCATCAAGATGGTTTTTGTGAGTCCTGCTTTAGTTTGACGCTGGAATAGAGATGAGTCATCCTGATTGGCCGATAAGCATTTGACTTCCCGGAATATTTTCTGTTTGTTTTACAGTTTGAATTCATCAATTCTTACCTTAGCCTTTTCTATATCGCATTCTACCTCAAGGACATGGAGCGACTGAAAGAGGTACCAACAATTGTACAAGGTTCAGTGTGTAAGATTTAGGTGAAAGGGATCTATTGGCAGGAATTTAATATAAAATAATCCTAGTGTGTGTTTCATCTAAATTGTACAAATTGTGGTTTTCTTTCCCCTAGAATGGGCCCTTTATATCTAAATACTTTATATTAACATCAGGAGCGGGACCTCTCTACGGAGGCCGCCATGTTTTTTACAGTCGTCCAAACTGGACAAACTAAACACCTTTTGAGTTTTTATGACAATTGAAGGATACCACAGGTTCTTCTTCATGTTTGGAGGGGGGGTAATTCAGCTGCAACCTGAAACTTCACCACTAGATGTCACTAAATTGTACACACTGAACCTTTAACACATTCTCAGGCAATAAGATATAACATGGAAAGGTCATATGTAGTTTTTTTTTTAAAGTGATAATGCTCAAATGATGATAATACATTTTTATTTACTGGCCATTATAAACAAAATTATTTAATGTCTGTTGTGTAGGATGTTGTCCATGAGTTGACAAGGGGGTGAACTTCATGTTGAATTGCTTTTGTAATACAGAGAGATAAGACATTCAAATATACATACAAAAAAGAACCAAAAATAAAGAAAACACGGAAGGATTTGGATCAACCACTTTCCTGAACATTGTCCATTTCTCCCATTTCTCTCATGTCCTCTGCTAAACACTTTCGAAAATGAGCATGTGTTTTACCTTTTGCATTTCTCACAGATGCTCGCCACCCTGCTGATCTTTCGCCAGTTCCTGCAGAACATCAAAGAGGTCCTCCAGCCATATCTCTATGAGCAGAACAAGCTGGGTGTCTTCACCCCGAAGGTGCTCTGGGAGCTGCTCAAAGCCATCATGCTCAAATACGGCCGACTGGCTCTGGGGAAGGCCCAAGCCTCAATGACAGCATACTCCTTCCTGGGTCCCAAAGGGCTGTCCGTCAGTCACAGCGCTAACGGTAACCCAGAGCCGAAGAGAAGAGGGGACCTGAAAGCCGGATTCAGGCTGACAGAAGAAGAGTGGGACCTGAACGACAGTGCTCTGAAGCAACGTAAAGTCAGTTTCACAGAGAAGGTTGACTACCAGGACGTCACAGCGGAGGTGCAGGTGGGGGACCGCAGCTCCCTTGAGGACAGTCCTACAATGGTAGAGGAAGGGATGGATCCATCGAGTATTTTTGACAGTTGTGACGAGGACAGTGATTGTGAGCTGCTGTCCCAGGTATGTTGTCTGCTTAGTGTTATTCTAATTTATCATCCCACACTTCAGCTTTATGCTCTTCAGTCTAAAATTGTTCAACAATCATTGCCTCCCTCATTATGTTTGAATAATCTCAACACAGATTAATGTGTTTCATGTAGTTTTATGTATTAAAGGAAGGGTGGGGAATTAGTTTCTGAAAAACCTTTTGTGTATTAAGTGTAGCCTGCTCTTGTTGGCTTTTCCAGGCTTGCTAACCCTCGCTTTAAGTGACATTCTCTGTGAAAACACACCTCAACTTCTCACCAATAGATGAGAGACTATCCACTGCAAAGCTGCGGAATATCTGGTGTCTCACTGTCTCACCAGAGAAAGTATTTTTTAGACTAATTTTAACATTTAAATGTTGGTTTACTTTTGCAGGATACGAAGGAGAACGCCACTGTGTCCTCTCCGAATGACACCCATTGCCATAGAAGAAAGAATGTAGCTGAGGGGAAAGAGGACAAGAAGTCGTGGATCGATCCGCCAGAGGAAACCAAAACTGTGACTCTGACCCAGGCTGAGATGGAGAGCTGTATGCAGACGTATGAGGTGGGACTATGATCCAGTCAGAGTAATGACCATTTGACTTTTTACCAGCAAATAATGCCAAGGTTCATCAAAATTCACGATGTTTGTACCCGGCAGGACACGCTTCAGGACTACCAGGAGATGTTCATTCAGTTTGGTTATGTGGTGCTCTTCTCCTCTGCGTTTCCCCTGGCAGCCATGTGCGCTCTCATCAATAACATCATCGAGATCCGCAGTGACGCCCTAAAACTCTGTACCGGCCTTCAGAGGCCGTTTGGCCAGAGAGTGGAGAACATTGGACAGTGGCAGGTCAGTGTGTCTTGTTTCGGAGGATGTGAGATAAACCGTCTGATGGCAGAGCCTGTGAATGTTTCTATGTCTCTTTCTCTCAACACCAGACTGCTATGGAGGCTATGGGCTTGATAGCCATCATAGTTAACTGTTACCTGATTGGTCAGTGTGGGCAGCTGCAGCGTCTGTTCCCCTGGTTGAGTCCTGAGATGACCATCATCTCCATTGTCTTACTGGAGGTACTGTATGCTCTGTAGTTTCCTAGTTTTAAGGAAAGGCAGTTTTATTCCCAATATGATGATTTCAAAAATACAAATGTGCATGGCCTGCTAATTTTTGTTGTTTTGATTTAATAAAAATATTTTTTTTTTCCAGTCAGATTCATTAATGAACAACAAACCTTGTAAGAGTTTGTGGTGTGTGTATGAGATTAGATGTTTTTTCTGTAGAGGAAAAATACAGAATGGGAAACGTGATTGTGTCTTTATGTAACCGTGTGTTGAGTCTGTCCCTCTGTGGTCTTGGTGGTTTACAGCACTTTGCAATCCTCCTAAAGTACGTCATCCATGTTGCCATCCCTGATATCCCTGGCTGGGTAGCAGAAGAGATGGCCAAGCTAGAGTACCGACGAAGGGAAGCTTTCAAGGTATAGTCGTGTCATAGCTTGAAAGACCTTCGGTCAACTTTACGCCTGCTGTATATATGTATTATATGTACCCCTTTGTGTCCTCTGGTCTGCTTGTGTGCATCGTCCAAAGATGTACACTAGAGCAATTCTTTTTTTGACTCTCCATGAGAAAAAAGTGAATGTGTTTGTCTGCATAGTGTTGTATCACATCAGTGGCCCTCTGGTCAATTTTAAAGTCCTCTTCTGAAGAAAATCATCTTTTTTTAAATGTGAGCATGTCCCCCTTGTAAATGAAAAAGGCAGAACCTAAGAAACCAATACTGTAGACATGTGGGTTGGGCTCAGTAGCTGGAAAAAGCTCCTCGGCTGCAGGTGGCGCTGTGAGGGTGGGGAGCAGGGGCGAGGCCATATTAGCATATTCATCGATCCCAGTCGGGAAATGTGTAGCGTTACATTTAAGTAATTTTAAGGCCAGTAGGGGAAGTTTTTTAATTTTTTTGAATGTGTAACTCAAAGAAGAGTTTTAGGTGGCGTAATAAGCTACTGGAGTGGGACTTTAAAAATCTAAGTGTGTTAAGCATGTGTTCAAATCTAACTTTGCTAAATTAATTAAAGGGGTTGTATTTATTTGCTTAGATATAGGGTTAGTAATTAGTTTCTGTAACACTTTTTATCTTATTTGCTGAAATCCTCTTTACGTCCCGATAGCCATAGCTTTGATGAGGGGCAAGTCCACCGGGGGATCCCCTGCTGTGTTCTCACATCCAATTCTCCAGGTGGAGAAAGTCTGAAGATAATCCAGAGGCTCCCACTCTGACATTTGTGTTCACACATGCACCTCCTCCGGAGTTAAGTGATGTCTGAAAGCAGCTTCACAGTCCCTTTAAGGTGCAGATTACTATAATAACACCAGGTATGAAACGAGAGACCTTTTCTGCAGAGAACAGAAGACGATCATATGTGTAACAGGCCGAGTGCATGTGGGTTGTGCACCAACCTTTGTAGGTACACTTTACTTTTTTGGAAATGTGCCCTGAATAAAAACCGTAACTCACTGCACCACTGACGTCAAAATGATGGTATAAAACGATGTAAGACTCTAGTGTTGCACTTGTTGACGTGTAAAAGACAGAGCCCTTTGTCTGCAGTTAACAGTTAGGACCAAATGTCAGCATATTTAGTGTGAACAACAACCAAACAGCTTTCTGGTGTGAACTCTGACTTCTGAAATGAGGGGGTGGATTTCTACTCTAGCTGTGTGCTCTGTTCACCACACGTGTTCATGCTTTTCTTTATCTCCCTCATCTTCCTCTATTTCAAGGTGTCTTTCTTACTATAACCCCTTTCTATCTCCTCTTCCGTATCTTCTGTTTAACATGCCCTCCCCCCTTTCAGAAACATGAGCTGCAGGCCCAGCAACACTTCCAACAGCAGCTCAGACGCCGGCGTGAGGAGGAGGAGCTTCAGCGTCAGGCCGAGCTGCAGGCAGAGGCCCGTCAGGAGAGCGAGTACCACAAGGCCGACAGCCAGCACCAGCATCACCACGACAAATCGTCGGGGGGCAAGTCGGGGGACAAGCCCAAGAGACCCAGCTCTCTGCTGGGAAACAACAACGTGATGAAGCTGAAACAGATCATCCCTCTGCAGGGGAAGTTCTCCTCTGGCACCTCACGCTCACCGGCCCAGTCCCCGACAGGAGGTGAGGCCAAGCTGCCTGGATTTTTGAAGTTCCTGAAGTCTCCCGACATGAAAAAAGAGCCAGCGGCGGCAGCAGGAGCACCAGGCTCAATAGTCACCTCTTCAGTTCTCCCTAGTGGCCAGGAGAGGTCACAGTCCCCCAACAGGACATTCAGTCCTGGGAAGCTGTTCAGTTTCAGCAAATCGGAGGGTACCATTGTGTGTGCCAACGGGACACAACCAGCGACCCAGGCTGCAGCCACCCAGCCCAACAAGTATGACTTAAACACGTCGCTGGAGGAATTAGCCTCTAGCGAGTCCGATAAAGGAGAATCAATCAGACAACTGACTGATTTAGAAAACTCTGGCTCGAAAAGCTAATTAACTTTTTTAGCCGTGCCAATGTAACATTACTAATGGAGAGCAATGTACAAATGTTCAGGCGACATTCACGGTACTGTAGGAGAACATGTCACTCACACGGACCACATGTAAAGTCGGCGAGTGTTAGATTTCCACTCTGGATGCAACTTACTCCGCACAAAGTATGACACTAACACTTGATTATCTAGCTTCCACATAAACTATGTACAGTAAGTGTTTGAATGGAGGATTGAGAAACCTCTTGACGTACAGTTTAAATACTGCATGACTGCCTGGTTTCCAACAGCACCAGAACAGATGATGTTGCTGTCGAGGATCTTTTTAAAAATCTAAATCCAAACATATAAAGAACTTTATCGTCGATGAGCCCGTTTTGTCAGAAGGACACGAACAGCAGCTTCCCATTCCACGTCCGTCTCCTTCCGATGCCTGTATTTGAATGCATGTTACGTCATGTGCATGCACTGCGTGTCCACCGTGTGTTTTTCAGTTGTGCACTTTCAAAGCCATTCTATTCCTCCGCAATAGGTCCGATTATATTCACTGTGACCATGAAAAAAATATTCTATTTTTCTTAACTTTGATTTTCTATGAATTATTTTACTACATAAATTAGTGAATGTACTTCTCAGATGCAAACAAATCTCACTTGAATAAACGTCCATCAAATGATGATGCATCAGCTGATTTTGTTAAAAGTTCATAAATACCACTGGATGATGGAGCGTGTTACTGGGTTGATTTGTTGCAGGGTTCTTGTATGTGAATTTCCCTGGAGAATTGTAACCTATGAAATCAAACTCCTCTTGTTTAAAACCAACTCCTATGGAGATAATTATGGCTCTGTGCCAGCGACATCCAGTGGCGAGAGGAATTATGTTTTTGGATTGTCTGACTGCCCCATTCTTGTGAACACAATTTTTTCACTTTGAAGGAATTTCTTCAAATTGGTTCAACTGTTCCCACTCGACTCACGGATGAACTGATTAGATATTTGAGCTCAAAGGTCAAGGTGACATTCTTGCAATTGTGACAATCTGGAACACCCAAAGGGAATTAATTACATTAGGTACAAACATTTACTTAGACTATAGCAGGAAATGTTGAGGTCAAAGGTCACTCTGACCTCACAAAACCCCTTTGCCTCATGAACATGTTTCACGCCTCAGATACTTTTGAGTTGGCACACATGTTCACTGAAGACACAGATGAACTAATGACATTTTGGTGGTCAAAGGTAACGTTGACCTCACATGTTTCAAGTCTGCCTGCATGGATTTTCTTCATATTTTGACCAATTGCCACATGGATTTACAGATTAGATTTTCGTGGTTTAAGGTCAAAGGACACGATGACCTCATAAAAGTCTAGAAAAAAATACGTGGACTGAAACTGCACAGGTTGGTGGAGGGTGTGCGACCAAAGTTCAGTAATTGTAGTTTCAAATTACATTTCATTCGATTTGATAAAACACCGACAATCATTTTATAGGAAGGATGAGATTTTCTTCGGTTCCCCTGAAAAAATGTGGATTTACTGAGTTTTAGACTTTACTGTATTTTACAGAGTACACATGCGAGAACAAGATCTGAAATCGACAACACATTTATACAATAAACTGAAAGCAAAGCGTTTAACAATTAACACATTCAGAACTTTATCAGGTGATGTGATACAAATCTCATCACAAAAGTAAAATAAACGCACTTTTCTATGAAGAGACGGGGGGGGGAAATAAATCACTGCATGTCTCTAGTTTTATGTCTTACTCGAGAAAATGAAAGAGTGTGCGTTCTACTTGGATTGACTTTCAGAAGCAGCGAAGTTAAACACATGCTATGTAAACCTTGGAACAGCCGAACAACTGTAACATGTAAAAATGTACATGAATAGATGGTAAGATGTGCCAGACATTGACAATGTGGTTAATACAACTAGCAACAGATTGCTTGTATACATTTGCGAAAAAGGTGCAAAGCTAATTAGGTCAAATGCTTCCGTTTGTTCTTTGGCTAAACAAAGTGAAAATACAACATGGCTGACCTGGGGAAGATAAGGAATTAAGTTGTCTTATTACCTGATAAAAGGGTCAGAACAATCACGATATTCACACATTGCAAATGTACAAAACGTGTGGAGCGTAATGCAACATCTTTACGAGCAGCTGGCCGACTGTTAACGTAGCCCTGCTATCCAACCTATTCCCTCAACAAATGACCCATTTCATTAAATATTGTGCCGATCGTGCTATTAAACAAATATTGAGCATCGAACTTAGAAAGTGGCTACAGAATATAAAGGAAAATTTGTTTACGTCATCTGGTATGACTGTGTTGGCTTTAATGTGTCCTCACTGATACTAATAATATCCACTGTGTTCGGCAGTGGTTAATTTCTTCCTGAAACAACGTTGACAAAAGGGACAATTACAAAAAACCAGTGAAAACACACTTATTTCCAATTAAGGCAACAAACGATTATTTATCCGAAAAAAATAGACGTATCTCTTTAAACACTTTTCTTCTTCAATAACAAAACCCTGAATAATCAATCTAAGCAAGGAACACAGTGCAGTTTTAATTTCACCGTGCTGACAGTGATCACATAAAGGATGAGCTAAAATAAGATTTTAAATTTAAAACTGAGAAAAATAAACTATTGGAGTAAGAGCTAAAAAAGATGGCATGCCACTAATCCCATATACACTTAACTTAAGATATGCATATCTCAGCCTTACATGGCAGCAGAGGAGCGATGACTTCCCTCCCTGCATATTTAGAAGAAAACTGTGAGCGCAAGTGACTGAAAACAAGAAGAGTTGAGGTATAAGGAGGTAGATGTATGTTATTTTCTAAACTACAAAGAGTAAAGTCTGAGGCATAGCTTCTTGGAAGTAAAGGAAGTAGCAAGGAAATCTGTCTGATTTTTAATTTGAACATTGGGGTGACTGTTGTCTGAAATGTATTGATCCTTCTGTGCATCAGTGTCCAGGCCTGGGTTGAGAAACACACATCCTGAATCTGTGCATTTCAGTGGGTCAGTCTCTGCTGGGTGTACACGGGCGGCACGTTGCTTTATGAATCCTCGCTCAGCTCTCGACTGTCAGTTCTGGCGATTTTTCTCGGCGGTGCCGTGTTGTCTCCCTCTGCGGGTTCCTGCTCTCGCTTTTTCGCTGCAATCTGATAACGCACGGGAAGAAAGAAGATAATTAACAAACGAGTAGCACTAATAAACATGATATCTACTGACACAGATAATTAGCATCTTTACCTTTTTGTCCCACTGTTGATGAAGATATCGCAACAAGATGTTTGTCTTCTCTGTGACGATGACTGGCGACAAACAACACAGAAACTTATTAGATTATGAAAGACACAGTTACAAGGTTCACAAGTGAGTCGAAATCAGCTGTTCTCACAGAGAGTAAGAAGCTTGAATAGACTGAGTGATTACTAAACGTCAACTGAGAAGTAAAGATGATTTCCTCGAATTGAAAACTGCAATTGATGACATAAATATTCTCCAAACACATTGTTGTGTGTTTGGAGAATCTTGCTTAACTCAGAAATAACTTCACATATAACCAATAATAGACATTTCATTTGATAGACATGTATAGTTCCTCCTGCTCAGGGAACATCCTCTCACTCAATGTACTTACTCTGCTCCGATGGATATTCTCGTGTTGGTAGATACACAGATGGTCGACGGTTCTGAAAGAGTATGAAGATCCAAGTTAGTGTGTAAATGGACTCGACACATACAAAAGGCTTAGTACCACAGGACCAGACATTGTTGAATTTGAGACCAAGGCCAAATTAAAGTTCTGTTATTCTAAAGATCTAGAATAGGTAATGCATTATTTTGCCACCTCTCAGCTAGACTGAGAGGTGGCAAAACTGGTATAAGTTTTGCCACAATATAAACTCCCTTTATATTGGGCTGCCTAACTCCTTCCTCTCCCAAATACATTTGGTTCAAAACGCAGCTGCTTGACTTTAAACAGGCAACATATCACTCCTACTCTGGCAGAACTACACTGGTTACCAGTTAAATATAGAATGTTATTTTGTTTACAAAGCCCTGAATGGTCTAACTGCTAGTGAGATCACCAATCTCTGGGTTCCATATTCTACCCCCGTGTTACCTTTGTCATCCTCACACCAACTCCTCTCTGTCCCCCTTTCCCATCTCAAAACTAAAGGAGAACTTTCTCTGTTGCTGCCCACAAGCTCTGGAACATTCTCCCATTTGATATCAGGTCTGCCCCACTATCAATAGTTATTACCTCTGCCAAGGGTTCTGTTTTCACCCCTGTCTGTTTGTGTAATGATTGGTTTGAAAGCCAAAAACTACATGACAGATTACAACAAAACTTAGTAGAAGGATGTGGTATGGGTCAGGGAAGAGCCCATTAAATGTGGTGCTGATCTGGATTCGGGGGCAGATCAGGGACTTCTTCATCACTTTCCTAAACATTGCTGGATAGTTTATTTCTTTATCTCAGGGAGTTATTCATAGATCTTGATGAAGAACATAAAATATATTTAAGGAACTTATATCTATGAGTATGTGCAATGTGGTGCAGCTTGTTTAAATTCTATTGGCAGAGGTATGCGCTCTACTTTTAAATCTAATTTAAAGTTTTTTACCTTTTTTATCTTGCTTTAAATTCAGCTCAAGTCCGGCTGATGAATCTCTGGACGTTTATCATTATTTGACTTTGTCTTTTCCACTATTTCCTAGATTGTACATCTCATCTGTTTATCGATGCTTGTGTTGCCTCCCTTTGCCATGATGGCAAATAACTTTGGGTCAAGACATCCTATATGTTATGGGCTATATAAACTAATCTGCCTCGACTAAGTTCCACCTTGAACTGACCTGACTTTAATCTTGATGTAATCATGGTGGACAACAGACGGGATCACTTACCGATGCTTTGCATACCGAGTCCGCATGGAACCTGCTGAAGTTGCTCTTGTTGTAGACCGGCAGTCCCTTCAGAAAATCTCCCTGTGGACACAACACAGCAGAGAAATATCAACACAAACACTTCATCAACTCGAGAGAAGTCCCTGTGTGAAGCGTGGTGCTGGCAGCTAGCACAGCCATTTAATACGAGCTCCCATAAAACAAGCCATACTCCTCACAGTTAGCAAGATAGCTTATTGGTAATGACTTACAGTACGTCCTGTCTGTCGCCCCATAAGCAACACGTCTTTTACACAACTATTAAAGCTGATACGATGTATCCACCCACCTTCTCCATTTCGTTTGTTAACCAGCTCAGTCACAGTGAAACCGACCAGATGCTAGTCTGTTAGCCGTTAGCTGCTAGCTGCTGGAGCGTGATGTTGTTGTCGCGGCCAGTTTGTTTAACCCGCTCGACAGCTTCTACCGACGGCGACAGGATATAAGCTACGTGTGAACTGGTTGCATCGTGTTGCTTCAGTAAGTCAGAAAGTTCCCGTCGTGTAAAGCTGATGATACAAAGGCTGAAACTGGACGTTCCTCGGTGGTTTAACGCAAGTAACTCACGACTCCATCTTTGTTGTTCGGATCTTCAGGGGCGGGTAAACTCCTGGCTTCGACATTTCTGATTGGATGGGCTATGGCGGATGTGTGCCGACAGAGGAGAGGGCGATCCGCTGATTGGCTGGAATTTGATTATGTAACAGACCAATCCTCGGGCACAGGGGGGTTGTGACGTCAGATTCAGTGAACACAACTCAAGTCCTTGGTGCTGCGTTCACGTGCTCCTTTGTTTCTTCGGTGTATTGATGTCGGTCTGAATCAGGGAAGAACAAGGAACCTAATAAACAAAATGTGTTATATTTATCTGTTTAAATCTTTCAAACAACATTTGACAACTCTTAAAATTATTTACATTATAGCAAAGAGCAAAGAAAAATGACCCAGGTGTGACAGAAGTCAAAATAATATTTATAAAAGCGTTTTTATCAGCCAAACAGTCTGACGTAAGTTACTTGTGAGAGATGGTAACACTCATCCAGTGTTCAAAAAAACAAAAAGTAACATTTGACATTTGTTTCCACTTAACTTGAATTTTGCCAGTCCAGAACTCGTTTTTCCGATTATTCCAACACCACCTGAATGCTCTGTTATGTCCGCCTCCATGTACTGTATTTACATTTATGATGAACAGGATGAAAATACTGAATTTATGAAAAAAGTTGAATAAGAGCAATTGAATCTCTACTCTGAAACTATATATGTCCCAACTCATGATTCCTAATAAAGTTGCCTATTATTTTTTTCAACCTGAATTAACCATGTGTACAAATGCTAAATTTAAAAACTGAAAAATAAAAGTTTTTATAGACAAATTAGAGCAAACCATGTCCATTCCAAACTAAACTAGCTACTGCTAAATGTATCTCTTAAATGTAGTTTAATTGTGTATTATTCATTTACTACCAGGCCCCTTTAGAGATACTGCAATATATTTCTGTTACTTCTATGGGCCATTTGCTGGCATGTATATAGTTTTAAGGAAATGCCAGTTTTCTCTTTGCGTCAAATTTTTAGTTGTCACAACTTCTCATTTCCTACTCTTTCTGAGTCTATAATTGAACCTCTACTGATGACATTCTGAATTAGAATACCTGATGTAACACAGGACCACAAGGACCTGGCTCACTGAAAGTAGTCCTCTCCTCCTGCTCCTCAAATACCTAGTTAAAACTCTACTATATAACACTATACTACTATACTTCCTTTAGCTGAATAAAACTATCTTTGCCACAAATATAGATGGCAGTCAAATTTGAAGGTCAAGACTATGACTGCAACACACTTGTTTAAGAGCACATACATGTACAATAAATTCTGCAGACTTGATTTTTATTTTAACCAGAATGTGGTGTTTACATGTAAAACTAACAACGACAGTGATTTTACAAGATCATTTTATTAAAGATGCTTTTTTGTCTTCCAAATCACATCACAAGCCAAATTGATAAATCTGCTTACATTAAAGATTATCACCATAACTTTACAGAGCTGTTGAGTAATATTTGATATGGGTGGAATCAGGTCCATCAACACAATTTGGGGGAAACTACCGGACTTCTTTCTTGTTTATCGAGGGCCAGTTTCAACTCTCCCACCTATTATCAATGTAGTGGGAAGGCCAAACCTAAACCCCACCTAGTATCACCAGGTCACCCATTACAGACGTTCTTCCCCATTTGCTGAGCAGCTCCAGCATTTCAGAACAAATGTCTTTTATTTCTTGAAAGTCTCATCAGGTTTTCCAACAGGAACCTTTAGTGCGAGAGTGATTTCCGTCCTTTCAGCATGCGCCGCAGAATCACTTCTATGCCCCCTCGAGAGCTGACCCTCTTGATCCATCCGTGGGTTCTCTTGCGCTTGATGTTCTTGGGTTGATACTCGGTGCCTCTTTTCTTTGTCCGAATCTGCTGGTACTGGCAGGGAAGCTGCTGGAACACTCCCGAACCCTCAGCTTGTGAAGAAAGTGGACCGCATCTAGAAATCAGAGGTGCTGTAGTTGCTCGGGCCGTAATCCAGCTGCTAAATAATCTGAGATGGGGGATGCCCGTTGTTGCAAGGCTCCCTGCAGGGATGCTGCTGAAAGAACACAGATTACAATGTTACTCTTTAATATCATGCCTCTGCTGCGATTACACTCGCATTGTAGTGAGTTAATGGTGCTACACATCAAATGTCATGCTTTTCACCATCAACATAATTAGATTCATTCATGTACAAACTGTGAGCATATTTAACTGTTACTTTGATTTACAACATGCTAACACGTAATACCTATAATCATAGTTGTGTTAAATCAGATTAAACACATTGTTGTCGTTTGGACCATCATGCATGTGAGAAAGACAGTAGAGCACGAACACGTAAGGTCAATATAAACACAACACATGTAGAGGTGCCAGAAAGGTTTGACTAGCCACGCTGCTAACGTACTGCTAAGGCTAGTTAGCCAGTGTTAGCTTTGCCGTTTGTTTCTCCCACACACACACACGTGGAAATCCTGTTACCTGCCGAGACGAGTTATTCCACTCAGTCTGGAGAAAGACGACAGTAAAGTGTTCATTTTGAGATTTTTAGACAGTTGCCACTGACATGAGATCAGTGAATGTCACAGGTCTGCCAGACACCCTGCGAATATGAAGCACAGCGATTGGCTTAGACGTTTTAGCCAATTGAAACGCTTCTTACTGCAGTAGTTTCTCCCTGAGTGTTGTCTTTCAGGCAGTGAACCGACCACCAGCACCTTCATTCACTGACAACACGTTTTTTTAAAGAAGCATCACTGGTTTAATTTCAGAGTCGTGGTTTGAGGTTAGTGTTTGATGGACAGAAGGTAGTAAAGGTCTGGAGCTGCACCAGTATAAAGCCTGAGAGGAAGCTCTGTCTGACAGATTTTACCCGAGGAATAAAATCGTAACAAATACAGTATATATGAATATATATTATATATATATATATATATATATATATATATATATATATATATATATATATATATATAACAACAATGTAACAAATAATATATACAACTGAGTCTCACTGGACTGTCTTTCTCTTTTCCTGTATTTTTTAGTCAGCCGGACGACCTGCGGGGAGTAGTCGTGGGACACATCTTTGCATGCAGTGTGGTAGGCCTGAAGGGTGATGGTCACTTAAACAGGGTGTTGTTGTTTGTCCTTGCAGTGAAAATTGCAGTGGTAGTGATCACCATGTGCTCACCGGGCTGTGTCTATTGGGGTTTGCGATACAATCTCCCCATGGTAAATATGCTAGCTACATAATTGTGTCCGCTATTTATGTTAAAGTGTGTTGTTTCTCTGTGGTCTCAGGCATTCAGTTATTTTAGCTTTTATAATTATCAGGAAATAAAAGTTATTGACTTTTACTTATAATCGTCTTATCTTTTTTCTTTCTTAGGTCCTCCATTCCAGTCCTCCAATTTTCAAATAAAGATTTACTTGTGAACGGAATGCACATCTCCCGCTCTTCTTGAACCCCCAAAATGTTATTGTGTCCATGCACACTGAGGTCTTTCGTGTCTTGAACGACCCATATAATGTTTTAAAGACAAATTTGTCCGACTAGACTCTGTATTGGTCACACTGATATTCTGTAGTATTGCGTGAGTCTGCTGAGGAGTATCCACCACTACCATTCTTGGGTTTCTACATATATGGAAAAGTATATTATAAAGTATTTAGAGTTAAAGAAACATATTTTCACATCAACATTGATTTAAACCAGAATCAAATAAAGCTTTAGTTGCTTTAAGGATTCCAGCAAATGTTCAAACACTGTATGTTAAAGAAGTATATATTAAAATACAGAGGTTGTAGGTTTGTATGAGAAAATGTGATGTTTTTGTCATATAAGGATGTGAAATCAAAGGGTCTATTTAGTTACAGTGCAGTACAAGATTCACATCCTGTATGAGTGTTTGTATGGAAGTTGTTTCTTGCTCTCTGATAATCAAGAATTTGCTGTTTTGTACAAACTAATTTGTTTTCATGGAGAATTTGAGAGCGGTATTTCCCACATAAGCCAAGCTATATGCTGTTATGGTAATTGGCCTAACTGGCTTTTGAGTCATTTACTTAAAACACCAGTGCGATAACCAGTAGCATAAAGACACTTGTTATTTACAGTGGCTGCAAGACAATAACAGTAAGTACACAACTGTTGGCTCACAGGCCCCCCCCCCCCCCATCACTGTCCTAGCTGTGCGGTGACAGGCACTGCCTTGATGTGAGCTCAAGGGTAACAGAGAAAAAACAGCACAGCTTCATCCAACAAAGGCCATTTCTGCTGACAGGGATGTTTCCAGGTGTCAGATCATGTTGTTGAAAGACATATTGCACATATTACACGATTCCTCTCCTTGTGCTTTTGGTATTTTTTATATTTAGGGCCCGAGCACCGACCGTGCGGAGGCCCTATTGAAATTGTAATGATTATTATTATTTTATTATTTTTTGCCTTTTTGAGGGCTTTAACATACTCGAAAACTCACCAAAGTTCGCAGAAAATTCAAAAGTGGTGAAAATATACGTATTCTGGAGTAATTTATAATAAGCATGGCAAAATGGCTCAACAGGCGACCAGGCCTATCGCCGGCCTCAGTCTGGCACGTCTACGTTACTCCACACTGAGCACAGCGACACGGCACGTCAGAAGAAATGAAGCGTAGCCGCTGGTCTCGAACAGTAAAGTTCTTAGGAGAAATGTGCACGGACACATTCTCTTCCTTGCATCCCTCCACGCTGCAGTGTTTCTTCAGTGTTGTTTGTTGTGGTTAGCCTGTGGTAGCTAACGAGCTGGTAGCTCAGCAACATGTCTGCTTGGTGTGGAGGGTTGATGGTGGAGGTGACGGGGAGCGGGTGAGGTGGGTATGGAGGCTGTACTGGTACCGGCTGGGTGGGGCTGAGAGATGAGTGCGATTCCGAATGACATCATACGGACAGGAAGTACGAAACGAGACGTTTCGCTAACATATTTCTTAGAATGGACTGAGTGAACAAGTCCGCGAAGTGACTGTTTTCATACTTTGAGGGTCCCTACTGACCCCCTTCAAGTCATCACGGATAGTAAAAGCCCAGAAAATGTATTTTACACAATATGGGCCCTTTAAATTAGATTGACATTAAAATGTCCCCGTGTGGTCTGCACTTGATTGTGTGGACCGTAATGCGAGATTAGTGGACGTGGTTCAGCGTTGCGTGACGGACACAGGAAGTGAAGCGTTTATCGTTCCCGCGGTGCACAGAACACACGCAACGCGGAGCTGTTTTACCCGGTCCCCGAGCGCTCTCTCCCAGGATCAGGTCCCGAGTTCGCAAGTGCTCAGGCCCACACAGTGCTGCTCGCAGCCCTAGATTGTATATTACATGTTAGTTTCCTATTTTCTTTCTTATATTTATACTTGCACAAATACACCACAACAATTTCGTTGTACGTGTAAACCTGCTTGGCAATAGAGCCCGATTCTGATTATGTATAAAAAACAAAATCTGAATTTGAAATGGGACCACACATTGATGTGTCAGCTCATTTAGACAAATAGCTGGAGCATCAGTTCATCTTCTCCATCACTCTCTCCCTGACTGCACGCACACGCACGCGCACCGTTTGCTATTCTGTCAGCCTTAGCAACAGGGAAACGAGCCCCTGCCATTGGCCTCCTCTCTGCACACGCTGCTCCTCTATTCGCCCTCCGCGCTGTCACTCCGAGAGAGACCGCTGTGTGTGCTGCGGATACAAGGGCAGCAGGGTAGGGCTCGGCCTGGATGCGCAGTGGATGCTTGGGGAGAACAACATAACAGTGTGTGTGTTGTTGTTGTTTTTTTCCTTGAAACGTAATGGGTGTCTCATTGAAATGCATGTGGCACATTTTTAAGGGAGCATGCGCCATTGCCAGCAATGCAAACCCCTGTGATCGCAGTGCGATGAGGCCAATAAGAAACGTTGACTGTTTTGCAGCAGCATCTCCAGCGTAGACAAATTGTTGCACCAACTGCAACGATTCTCTCATGTCACCGTCGTCGGTCCTGGACTTGATTCGTTTGCTGCAGATTTCTAATCACCTGAATCACCAATAATTCTGCAGGTAAGGGATGGATTTTAATTGCATTATGTTGTCTAAGTAGCCGATGTTTATTGTGCAACCAGCATCAATGCAACCGCTGCACCATCGCTTCATGCATTTGTCCTGTGACAGCGCACAGACAATCCATCGGTCAGCTATCTATCTATCAATAATATACATTTTGCAGGTATGGCATGCTGCAAAAGACTGCTATACTTTTAATCTTTAAAATATATCCTGCATAAACCTATATGAGAATTGCAAAACAATTTTTTGCTACGCATGAAACATGATACTTATGGATTTATGTCAAATATTTGACCCCTGCAGCCTATTATTGCAGTGTATGGCTTTCATGTTTTGGGGTCACAGGCTCATACAACCAGGCACACCATAGGACATCTGTGCATTAGGCCTTTTAGCAAAAAGTGGGCTATAATGGTCTTTTTTTTTTGCAAATTTTGAATGTGCACATATTATGTCACAGTTCGCTCTACTGTACTGTGCGTAAAGTCACGCTTTTGGAAATGGAGCAGCACACGGTGTTCCAAATGTTAGTGTAAAGACTTGACAGACACATCAACCCAGATATTCTGCAGTGCAGACCAACATTTGAACATGGCTGAGTAACCTTCAGCCTGTTTGATGTCAGGGTTTGTTGATCTCTGATGCCGAATTTAAATCGTTGTTGGAGGTAGAGTGTGGGAGAGTAGGTCAGGAGGAGAGTCCATGATTTAATAAACTAAACAGAGCTGCTTGATACAGCTCTAGTTTGTTTTCTATTAATGACCTGCAGCTTTATGTCAGGGACATTCTATCTAAGTGACGATGTCTCATCATGTACCACTTGTAGCTATACAGAGCAAAGGATACTGGAGGAATCCGCTGATATTCTTATGCTATAAAGATTGGTATAGGTTGATGGTGCATTTGTAGTGGAGATCATATTTTTGGGATTTGAGTTGAACTGTTCACCTGCAAAATACTATCATTCTTCTCGTGGACAGATAATGATGACATTTCTAAATACGCTAAAGCATGTTTATCCCCCTCATATAAAAAAATCATATCGGTGCATATATACAGATACTGATTTATGTGTGATAGGGAAAGGCCACTGTAACAACAGATATTGGTCGGGCTCTGCTTGCAGCTGAGCTGACATTTAAAAACCTTCACAAATAGTCAGATACCTTTAGGCTTGTAGCAGTTTCAATCAGACTGACAGCTGAAGCTGGCTGCAGCTCGTGTGTCTCTTGTGCCAGCGCTCCATGTTGATGTTTGTGGAAAAGGGACAGTCGGCTGACATTCACCCAGCTCCACCAGGATGTAACTGGAGAGCCCTTGATGCACTGACCTTCAGACAATCCTGCACAGAACACAGACACATGCACACATGAACCCTCCCCTGTGTGGTTAGTGGTTATAAATTGGATTTTTGTCACAACACAAACATGGAATCCTTGTATTTTTGATAAAGTGAATGAATCTCCTCTAGTTGCAGTTATGTGTGTGTTCAACCTGTTAATGTATTACATTTTGTCTTTCAACATGTCCATATGTAGTTGGAACACAGGCATGATCTACACAACATGTAACATGGAATATTTTGAGCATTGATGTGACTATCAGCCCTGCAGGCGGTGAGGTGCACACTGAGCTCAGCTCAAGAGGAAACAGTAAAGCGTTACTGTGTGACTCTTACCACTCTGTTTCCTGGAGATAACCAGCCTGTGTATGTAATAAAACTGAGGACTAACGGTGCTTCACTTACACAACATGACATGCTGTAGCTGTGACTGGAGCATTTCGGAGAGTTTTTTTAGTCTCCTCTCCACTGGAAATGGTGATATCCTGGAAAACTGCCATCACACTGCCAGGAGACATGTTGTATGCAGGCATGTTTACGGTCATGACTGGTTGTTTTCTATTTATATATATCCTGACTCTGACCATGTGAAAATGGACAGGCTATTAATAGAAAACATGGAGGCCGGCTTGACATAGGGAACAAGTGTTGCTTTCACGCTGTTCTGTTTGTCGATGTGGAATCCCTGAATGCTTAATGCTTCGTCTCGCAGGTGAGTGTGTCAGTGGAGCTTTAGCTGGACTTGCACTGACTGTGGTATTTTGCATTTGCATAGTGGTTCCCAGCCGGTTCAACTGAAAGCATCTCGGTGTGTTGCATTTCACTCATCACCGTGTGTGGTCTGATGAGAGGATAAAGGAGACTGTTTCATTGTAACTGTTGCTAGGAAACAGCTTGGGCCCAATCTTATAGGAATCCAGCTGGGACCCAATTTCATCCTGGTGAGCTGTTGACATTTTGCAAACACTGCAAACCTGGACTCTATATACTGTATAATGCTCATGCTTGAATCCTAGTGAAAAAAATTATGCTGGTAGGAGTAGAGAAAAAAGCTTCACAGAGCCACACATATGTTCATACATCTTGTACATTCCATATTCTGCTTTCGTGCTATGTTTCAAATCAAGCATCTGACTCATGATCTGCTTTGCTGTATCTGTGTTGTTGTTTCTGCAGGGGAGCGCCATGCTGACCAGCATCACTGAGGGGATCCTCTGCTGCCTGACTGGGAAGGCTGCCAGTCTGGTCTTGCCCCTGGAGTCGTCAGAACCCTCCGATGGGTTTGAGTTTGTGGAGGTGAAACCTGGAAGAGTCCTGCGAGTGCGGCACATCGTCCCTGAGCGTCAGCCCATAGTTACGGAAGACCAAGTTGCAGACAAAGAGAAAACGGACGGTAACCGCGATGATATTCGCTCTCCTCACTGTAATGAGAGCAACACTGGCAGCAGTGTCCACTGCAAGAGGAAGATCACTGTCTACCGCAACGGCCAGTTGGTGATTGAGAATCTCGGTGACGTTTTGCACTCTGAGATCCTGCAGTGTCAGGATGGGGATCTGGAGCCATGCAGCACTGTGGAGGTGGAGCTGGCAGACTACAAAGAAATAGCCTCCTCTCCAGACCCCAAACCTGTTCCTCCTCAAGTTCCTCCGCCTCCCGGGGAACAGAAGCCTGCTCCACCTCCTCGCCGCCGCCGTCGCAAGCCAAAGCGCACAGTGGTTATAGACTCAAATAGGGTGATCGCGAGCTGCAAAGGGACGCACTCAGACGTAGCGTTGTTCTTTGTGCATGGCGTGGGAGGCTCTCTGGACATTTGGGGCAGCCAGCTGGACTTCTTCTCTCGGCTGGGCTATGAGGTCATTGCGCCCGATCTGGCGGGGCACGGAGCCAGCACTGCCCCACAGATTGCAGCAGCTTATACTTTTTATGCCCTGGCTGAGGATCTACGTGCCATCTTTAAGAGATACGCTCGGAAACGCAACATTCTCATCGGCCACTCATATGGGTGAGTCTTTGCAAGATGCTTTATTTAAAATCTTTCACCACCAGTAACTTTTGTAGTCGTTTTTTTACAACATGCTGGTAACATGCTGTCTCCATCTTTTCCAGGGTGTCATTTTGCACCTTCCTGGCCCATGAATATCCCGATTTAGTCCATAAGGTGGTGATGATCAATGGAGGAGGTCCCACAGCTCTGGAGCCCAGCCTCTGCTCCATATTCCAGCTGCCATCCTGCGTCCTTCACTGTCTGTCACCCTGTCTGGCCTGGAGCTTCCTCAAGTAAGAGCTGCACTGGTGTGGTGCAGAAAATTGTCACCAACTTCTCTCATTGCAGGCTAAACATTATGTGTATTTAAATGTCATATCATTTGACACAAAAAAATTGATCTCTCTCTTACACCTTTTAGAGCGGGATTTGCTCGTCAGGGCACAAAAGAAAAGCAGCTGCTGAAGCAGGGCAATGCCTTCAACGTGTCACCGTTCGTCCTGAGAGCCATGATGAGCGGCCAGTACTGGCCAGAGGGGGATGAGGTCTACCATGCTGAACTCACTGTTCCCATCCTTCTGGTTCATGGCATGTGTGACAAGTTTGTGCCCATGGATGAGGATCAGCGCATGGCAGAGGTATAGCACAACTTCCTTATGCTGATGTATCATAATTTTTGATACAAAATGTCCTGTTTCTGCTGCAGTGTTGTCTAATGTAATGATCTGCATTCATTTTCTTAGATCCTCCTATTTGCCTTCTTAAAAATCATTGAGGAAGGCAGTCACATGGTCATGATGGAGTGTCCCGACACTGTCAACACTCTCCTCCATGAGTTCTTCCTGTGGGAACCCGACATGTCCAAGAAAGACAGCAGCAAGACAGACACGGAGAAGACAGTTGCTGCCAGTGACACTCTCCACACGCTGAAAATCAACAAGTCGATGGATAAATAACCAACATGGACGTCTAGTTTAATCAAGCAGAAGGCCTTTTTTGGCATGTTGGCGAGTGTTCTTAAGGCTGCTGCCAGGCTGAGAGCTGTTATATACAGGGCCACATCTTAAGGATGTGGGCGGCCACTGGTGCTTCAAGATAAAGCAGGACTTAGGGCGTGGTGCCAACAAGAGTACAATGGGACAAACATTAAGACGAGAGGAACAGATGCAAATACAAAGTCGGTGTCTGCTTTGCTTTTTGATACAAGTCTGTGCTCCATGACGTTACGTTTGCAAAATGACACAATATCTGGAAAACAAAAGGACTTTGTCCACTTGTGATGTGTGTTTGAAATGTTTCTTGTGAAGAACTGACTATGGCAAGATGCATAAGGCATACAATCCATGAAATGGTGTCTGAAGTTCCTCACCTTTATCTTAAATACTCTGTAAAGTACTGTAGAGCTTCTGTTCTGCCCTTGTTGAACGGATTTTATCTTATCATTGGGCCCATCTTACATCTGATTTGAGTGAGAACCTGGCAAATGTATTGAATTGAGGAATTACAGATGCCAGGATGATGGCTCACAATAAGATTAAACTGTTGACAATAGTAATTTATTATGAAATACTAACTGGAGGGTAAAAGAAAATAGATGATAACATTAATATGCTGATATACGTGCAAAATGCAATTAACAATTGCACCACATTCATACATAAATTACATTATTCCTGGAGGAGAAACAAAAACTCAATGTTCACCTGCAAACCTTTTAACCAGCCCCTTTCACTGTCTGCACCATCGTCAACATGAAGACTCACAACTACAGCAAGTGTAAGGGAAATTGACTCATCTGATCCAAACAACAGCACTTTACTTTCCATATATTGAATTTATATCAAAACTAAATCCAGAAAGGAATATGTGTGGCTAAGCACAATGTAATCAATTCATACATTCATAGTTGCATGGAAATTAAATAATATTCAACAGGAGATGTGGACAGATGTAAACAAACATGGATGCCTAATAATGGTTCTCCTCCTTAATTCTAGCAGCCATTTCTACAGAACTATATAATATCCTAAGGATACAAAGTACTGAGGCCCTGCATGATTTCAGAGTATGAAAAGGTACGAGGACGGACAGCTGCAGTATATTCTGATATTGGAAAAAAAAATCCCAGTGCACTCCTCTCTAATCAAATGAGTGTTATTCTAAGTGTGTAAGTATTATTTTTGCCTTTATTCTGAAATAACAGCAACTGCCATAACAAACTGTGGTTGTATTGACCGCTTTATGCTGTTGTGTCTCGAAGCTGATAAATGCAAACCAAGTGTGTGTTCTCCTATTACTCTGCAGTCCACCCTATTTATCTAATAGTGTCAGACTGAACGAATTATGCTCACTGAAAGACATTCATTCATGGGTGCTGCTTTGTCTCATAGTGGGACAGTAAGGTGCGAGTAAAAGCACAGTGTATTACGCTCCCCTGTTGCTCTTTATCTGCTGACTGGATAGTTTACACTGTTTGGAATTGCAGATGGTGCAAAGTGGTGGATTTGAAACTGGGTCATATGATGCTAAAAAATCTAATATGAATCATGCAAAGGAGAAAGTCCCCTTCTGAAGAGGGACATTTGCTCTGACCATGCTGGTTGTAATATATGCATTTTGACAGAATGCGGATGCAACATGATTGCTCCTATGCAAATGGCACAAGGGGAAATAGAATGGAAATAAACTGACCCGGCGCTGACACTTCTAAAACATTATATATTCTCTACAGAAACCAAATGCTGCTGATGCAAAGTACTGTACGTTTTCTTTGGTGTGATTGATCAGTAAAACTGTATGGACTACAGGGTGCACATCTACTTCCTCTTATGCTAAAAGTGTGCATATACAAATTGTCAGTGCTCATATGTGCTATATCTTTTTGTCGTTAAAGTGTGCTAATGTTGTTGTTGCATTTATTCATGGGGATCATATTATATGCACTACCTGCGTATAGATGCATATAACATTATATATCCTGTGAAAACAGAGTCAGTGTATGAATGTGCCATTCGAAATAAAACAGATGTTCACAGTCTACAGGTGGTTTTGCTTGCTTGTTTATTTGCACGAGTATGGTCTGTTTTTCTTCAGTGAGTAAAAGCATTACAATAATTTCGTTCCAAATAAAAAAATAATACACTTTTGCGTTTACATTAAACACACAAAAACACGTTTGCACTGCTATACTTGTTAGGATACAGCATTGGCTTCTATTCATTGTAGTCATGACCAATTCATGCCTAACCTTTACCTAACCATAATTCATATCTGACCTGTGTCCTTCACCAGGACCTCAGAAATTATGGTTTGCCTCATTGGGGCTGACCTTTAGTCCCCATGAGGTCCACTGGTCCTGACAAGATCAGTGTGTGTACTGGAATAAGTCCTAAAACATTAACAAAAGCAAGCACACACACACACAATACAGGCACCTTTGGAGATAAAAGTAGTTAGACAAGATTATTTGTTGTTATTATTACAGAGGGACCGCTGGGGAAAGCACAACATCCAGGGGCAGATCCAGGTTACATTAACATTAGTCTTATCACATTATCTTTCCTAATGGCTTTTAAAGCGTAAACACATTTCTTTGCCTATCATTATAGAATCTACTGTAACCTAACCAAATCTCAAATAAATCCATGTGAACATTGTTTGTACTTTAATCCAATATTTATTATTCAACAAAAATAAAACGGATAACCTAGTGCTGATTGAGAACAGTTACATAGTGATCTACAGTGTATGAAACAACAGAATATCTATTCTGGAATATATATATATATAAAGATGTGTCACACCCTCTGTTTAGTTCATTTGAAAAATGTTGTACTGACAGACACAGATACAGAGAATCCGTGGCAAAGAGAAGCATCTTTTCTCCATCTTCTGTCAGCCTCATATTGCTCTTGTTTGTATGTGATGTTACTACTCGAGCATTTTTACCTCAAATGGTCACAACTTCAGGCTCACTTTACTGTATTTATTGTATTTCTCTTTCTTTAAGGTTTTCTATTCTAAATGTTTATAGAAAAGAGTTGACTATTTATTATTTTGGTTAATTAATTCGACAATTTTCATTCATTACAAATAACTTTGATTTGAACTGTGGAGCCATGAGAGGCGCGCTGTGATTGGCTGAGCGTGTCCCATGCGTGTTGTGGTAAACAAGATCCGAGGAGCGTGTGGTTGCGTAGACGTGCTAATGGAGGATCCTCTCAGGGGGCTGAGTTAGCAAGCTGTCTTCTGTCCCCTCTGCTCACTTCTGCTCTTTCCACTGACCGCGAGGCGTCTGCGCCGCCAGGGACAACTTCGGAATCAACCCGAGAGCAGGTGGTGAGTATCCGCCTGTCGAGTTATGTCACGGCCGCCGCGCACTGTTAGCTTCTTAACTCACAATGCTAACCCAGTGGCTAAACTAGCCGGAACTGCTCTACAGCTAATGTCGGTGCAAGGGGTCGGGCGGAGTCTATTTCCTGGGACAGTCTCGCTTGACTTGGCGAATGGTGGTTTCACTGTTTGTATCTTCTGTCAAACCCAACAACTGTCGAACTGAGCGTTTACTAATACATCAGCGGACATTGTGTAACTGATAGTGTCTTGACGAGGACGTGGTTGCGGGTTCTGTCCAAGTTTGCGAACAGCTCACTGAGCGAATGAGTTGGATAGCAAGCTACGGTGGAATATGTAACGCAGGAAATAGTCCCATCCCGTCCTGATTCTAACCTGAACTAGCGAGCTAACGCTAGCCGTGGCTGCTGTTCTTCTTTGAGGCGACGTGAATACACGTTGACAGACACACGGTGGTAATTTACACGTTTATTTGAGATGTCATGTACGCGGCTACAACTAAATGGGATTTGGACACCGCTGCTATGCTAACAGGAGAGCTAACGATGGGCTATGTGTCAGTTGATATTCGCTACCCGAAGTAGCTCATGTTTCTGTAGCAGGTGAGCAGAGGAGCTAATGTTAGCTTCTGCGCTTCAGGCCGAATTAAAGAGCCGCAGGTTGAACCAATCAGGGCCGGTTGAAGCTGCTCCCTGCCCCGTGCAGGCCAGCCCGTCCCCCGCTAAACCGAGGGGACCCCCACGAACATGTTACTCACTACAGACGCACAGAATTAGTTTGTATTATTTAATCAAGCCACAGAGATGCAGGTCAAACTCTGAGGTAAAGTTATTTAAGTTGTTTGGCTTTGACGTTTACATTTCAATTCACTAGATGTGGGTTTTTATTTGAAGCAGCACCAAATTGCACACACTCGTAAAATATCAGTTCTACAAACATGGTTGATTTGTTTTAATCGATAATCAATTATTCTCTGATAAATCAAGGAAAATGTTGAAAATGCCATATCTTTGCAATGTCAAACAGTTAAAGTAAAGTGAAAAGAAAAAAAAAACCTGGATCCGCCCCCTAATCCGGATCTGCAATACAATTGGGTTCTTCCCTGACCCATGCCCCATCTATCCACTAAATTTGGTGCTAATGTGTCCAGTAGTTTTTGGTCAATCCTGCTAAAGAACAGACGAAAACATAGCCTCCCTGGCTGAGGTTATGATGGACGGGTTTATTCAAAACATAAATAAATCTGAATGGCATATCATGAAATCACAGTTTCTCCATTTACAATGTACAGGCTTGGCCACTGAAGTTTGGGATGGCGTCTGACGTGGTTTCCCAAAACCATGGTTCCAAGGGGATCATGACTTTCTACCCGACTGCTGAGCAATTCAAGAACTTCAGCCGCTACATTGCTTATATTGAGTCCCAGGGAGCACATAAAGCAGGCCTGGCTAAAGTGAGTACTGAAGTGCATGTGTATGGTCACATTCACAACCATCGCGGGGTTAATTATGTGTTTAGTACAATAAGTGGTGAGCAAATTTTAAACTAAAAACTTAGAATATGATAAATATCAGTATCATCTGTTTGACGTTTTGTTACATTATATTTCATGAACATGTCAACACTTGCTTGTCATATACCAGTACCTGTCGTAGAAATGTATTCCTCCAACGTATGCTGGTAGATGATCTTCAAATAGTGTTAAGAAAACAGAGTGATTCACTGTTAACTTTCCTCCCGAAAGATTGTCCCACCAAAGGAATGGAAACCTCGACAATCTTATGATAACATAGATGATCTGGTGATACCTGCACCCATCCAGCAGGTGGTGACAGGCCAGTCGGGCCTTTTCACTCAGTACAACATTCAGAAGAAGTCAATGACCGTCAGAGAGTTCCGCAAGATTGCCAACAGTGACAAGTAAGAAGTGCACATTTGTTATAATTTTAATGATAGTTTTTTAATATTAATATATATTTTTTAATTTTCAGTTACAGTAGCGTGAAATGTTTGCTGTAGAAGATTAAAATGATAAAAATATTCAAGAAATATATAGTTTTCACATTTATGCTTTTTGGAAATCAGGTCATCATTTACTCACTTAGCTGTCTGTTCCCAGTAAAATCAATTTTAGCCTGGAGTCATCAAATGTTTTTTTTATGCCACTGTACTAGATAATCTGTAGTTGAATACTCTCAACTGTTTAACATCTTCTGATACTGAAAGTGCATTTATGGTGTTGTGACTAATTAACTGTTGCTAATTCCTTGTCTAGGTTCTGTAGTCCACATTATGATGACTTTGAGGAGCTGGAAAGGAAGTACTGGAAGAATGTGACATTTAATCCTCCAATCTATGGAGCAGATGTTAATGGAAGCCTGTATGACCCTGTGAGTTGCCATCCTTTGAGAGTTCTTGATGTATTGAATATTTATCAGTAGTGATGGGTTCTCTGTGTTGACCTGATAAACCTAGGGCGCTGATTATGTTACCCATCAAATTTATCACTTTATCTGTATTTCTCATGTGTTGATCAGGTGTTATTGTTGTCTTTCTGTAGGACGTCAAAGACTGGAACATTTGCCATCTGGACACCATCTTGGATACCGTTGAACATGAAAGTGGCATCACTATCGAGGGAGTTAATACACCCTACTTGTATTTTGGCATGTGGAAGACCACCTTTGCATGGCACACTGAGGACATGGACCTCTACAGTATTAACTACTTGCACTTTGGACAGCCCAAATCATGGTAAAAATACAAACTTTTTACTTGATAAGATGCAGAATGAAAGATTTTTTATTTTTACACATGCTTATAGAATTCTCACATTCCTCAAAAATGTTATGCAGTTGTTTTCCTACCGCTGCTGGAAACCTGTGGCAGGTTGTCTGCTTTTAGCTCTAAACTAAACCTTCTCTTCCACATGGAAATCTGTTATTTACATAAGTAAAGACCCTTTCACAACCAGAAGACAGGCTTCCTGTTTCATATCAATGGCAGTACATCATTAAAGCAGCAGGGTGTCCTATCCCAGAATGCTTTGGTTTTAAAAATAAATTTAAAATTTGGCTCCTACTCCTTTTCTACTGGTTATTAGAACATCAATACACCACACTAACCAATCAAATCCAAACATTGAGTTGAACTGTTTGCTGATGTTAAGTTTGAAGTTATCTAAACCAAACGTGCAACTGCCCCAGCTACATTGAAAGAGCTCAAATCTTGCACACTTAAAGGAAACGTACTTAATTTAATGGCCTGACATAACATGTAATAAGTAGACAAAGCAGTTAGCCAATCAGCTACTATAGGGGCACCACCAACTTACCGCTGTCATGTAAACAGTGTTGTAGTGGATGATATCTTTGTTGTATTTTATCTATGATCTGTCAGTTTATTGTGAATGAGAACTCCATTTGACTGTCTTCAGGTACTGTGTGCCTCCAGAGCATGGGAAAAGATTGGAGCGTCTGGCTCAAGGTAGGAGAGCAATGAAATATTTTCTGTTTGTGTTTACAGTATAAATCTTTTAACTGTACGAACCCCCTGAACCTCAAAGTGAACTAATGTCAGTTTAACATCCATCTGCTCATTTTTCTTTAAGGCTTCTTTCCTGGTAGTGCCCAAAATTGTGAGGCCTTTCTGCGGCACAAGATGACTCTCCTCTCACCCTCTATCCTGAAGAAATATGGCATTCCGTTTGAAAAGGTAGGTGAAGACTAACTGTTTGTTTGCATTTCCAACTGGGATCTGACCCTATGACTAAAAGCCAAATGTTTAAACCATAGTAAGTGTTTTGTTACTTAATCCTCAGATGACTCAGGAGGCTGGCGAGTTCATGGTTACTTTCCCCTATGCCTATCATGCTGGTTTCAACCACGGCTTCAACTGTGCTGAGTCCACCAACTTTGCCACCGAGAGATGGATTGAATATGGCAAACAAGCAGTTTTGGTGAGAACTGCCAAATGGAAGCATAAGAGACTTACACTCGTTATCTTTCAAGTAAAAATGGAATATGTATTTTTAAGATTGAATTTACATCATTTGAATCTTTAGTGCTCCTGCCGTAAGGACATGGTGAAGATTTCCATGGATGTATTTGTGAAGAAGTTCCAGCCGGATCGTTATGAACAGTGGCGGGCAGGACGAAATGTACCCATCGACCACTCACGACCCACCCCGGAGGCTAAGGAGTTCCTGGGGGACTCTTTAAGTGACAGTTGCTCAGTGGAGAACTGTGGAGAGGACGGAGAGCGGAAAAGGTGAGTCACTTGCAGCTAAAAAAAGCGTATCCTTGTGTATAAATGTTTTCTTTTTGATGGGTTATACAGTGAGATTTAGTACTCCTAGTTGTTTTGCACTTCCTGTTGGGTATACTTGTGGGTGCGTCAGTCTTAAGCAACCCAAGCAGTTTTGATAATTCAATTATTTCGAAAAAAAATTCTTCTGTTTTTGACATAATCAAATTTTTTTATATTTTAGGACGCAACCTCAAATATTATGTGCGTGTGCAAGAGCTTTATCTGAGGCACACATAGCTGAAGTCCAGTTTCACTTTCCTTGGTTTCCAGCAGATGGCAGTAACAACTCTTCAAGTAGTCTTTAAGCCCTCACAACCTCACATGACACCAAGATCCTTTCTTTATGTTATGAATTTCCATTCTCAATTTTATTGTTTCAGTGAGGTGCATGTTCATCTTATTCTCTATTCTGTAAAGGGAATACATGTTGGTGTTTTAGTGTTGCATTTTTGTTTTAATTGTACTATGCCAGTGTTTGATTTTATATGCTGTTAAAAAATAAAGGCAAACATCTCAACAGACCAGGTGATAGTAAAAGATCATTTAACAATAACAATTCTATAAACAAGTTTTGGGGTTGGAACGTTTGGAGCTTAGGGTATCTCACCACATTCAGTGTCAGCAGTCCTTTGACAACTGTATGTATTGTGCTTTCATTGTTGATATACCCAGAGGTATTTTCTACTAATGAACAAAACATAATGGTTACATCCTGTATGTCCCCTACTGATTCATTTGTAAGTGAGCGTGTACTGTTTTTTGCTAATGAAAAGCTTTTCTGTTCTCTACCCCATGTCTGCATCTGGTCTGTCCTCAGCATGACACAGAGGATAGAGACCAAGAGACACAGGGTGTGCCTGGAGGTTCCTAAGGAGGTTGCTCCCAAGGATGAAGATGAGGAAGAAGAGGAGCAGTATGGGAAACGTCCAAGGCTAAGCCTCATACCTCCACGTACTACGCCACAAGATGGCAGGAGAAATAAAGGTATTATTATCTGTTCTTCATTTTACTAGTTTCCTATAGGGTATTAACATTATATTAAGGATTTGTCCAATATTCCCTCCTATTTAATAAACATAAATCTCTAGATTAAAGAGTGTCTACATTTTTCGTGTGTCTCATAACAAGTTTCAGACACCGCTTTGCTTTTGGGAGAAAGAAATGCGAGTTTATCTTTTATCCTGACTTCATGAACAGACTTCTCTCTTTAATTTACAGGTCCACCAAAATTGGTTGTCACGCCGACCAAGCTCACTTTAATGGATCCGTTTCACAGATGCTTGACCCAAAGTAACAGTGATGCAGGCCGTACGCCTCATTACACCAAGACTCGAGCACCTGCCATCTCCTCTCAGTCCCACACCAGAAACGGACATCTATCAGCAGCTCCTGCATGGAGAGAAGCTTCAGCACAGCCTTCTCGCAAAATGGGGGTCGCCAGCCTGCTCTTCCACAGGACTTTGAGTCCAAAAGACACTCTCCAGGTGCACAGCTACACTCTAGAAAAGCAGCGGCAAACTCACACACAGCTCCAGGTGCACAGCTATGCCAGAGAGCATCAGCCCCGTCATCTCCAGCACAAATCCTACACACAGGCTCAAACACAGGTACAGTCTTCATTACAGTCCCCGAGCTCTGAAGCAGCAGAGCAACAGCAGGAATCTAAATTCATTATTATCAAAATGGCACCAACTAAATCAGAGGCGCAGAGTCCTGAGAAGCAGGACCAGGAGGAGGACAAACCCGAAATATCAACGTCCGTTGAGGCTCAGCCTAAAGTGGAGGAGCCTGAAGTTGAGCCTGAGCCTGAAGTTGAGCCTGAGTCTGCTTCCCCTCAGATTCAACCACAACCACAAGAGTTGAGCAACATGGGGAAAGAATCTCCCAAAAACAAGAGAAAGGTCCGTGTTCATATATTTCTTACAAACACATCGAAGGTGTGACATAATCTATGTGCATGAGTGGCATATACATGTTTTAACACAGATCATGGTGTATAGTGCATTCACTGTCTGCGGTTCGCCCTCTTCTTGCTTTGTAATACAGATGTATATGTCTGCATTAAGGGGAAATACAGCTACACCTTTTGGAGGCTCTGTACTGATGCAATTTCCTTGCATGGTGTTTGCATACTAATCTCTTCCAGCTCAGTGTGACCACTAACAAAATAATTTTTGATGATTTCTCTGGTGGTGGCAGAAAACTGTTTATCAGGCATTATTCTGCAATATACCACAAAGTTTGGATGTTAATAATGCTGTTCAAACTACAGAGTAACCAATGCCCGCTGGCTGATTGTGGCATTACCATCCTGAGAGACACCATTCCTCTCCAGGAACCAGATTACAAAGAGACGAAGGTGGTCGCTCAGAATCATCAAGTAAGTAGCTGTCTGCTGTGATCGAGTTCTCAAAAGGGATGATTAGACCTAATGATTACCAGGAAATGTATGCATACAGTGCAGAGCTCTCAAAATGCCTCAAAATAGGGAAACTTCATAGCAGCGGATGTTTAAGTAGATTGTTTTTGATACTGTATAGTTCTTGTTTTTAATTTGGGTTTTGTTCTACAGTTGTTGCTCCAGCAAGTGTCAGAGGAGCAGTCGTACTGCAAGTCAGTGGCGAAGAAGCAGCAGCAGCAGCAGGAACAGCTCCGTAAGCTGCCTCGCCACCACCCTCTAATCAGAGAGGTGCACAGTGACGATGGTGAGCACAACATTGATCCTAGTTAGTTTATCGTCTATAGTTCATTAATAGTACTCTGAATTTACTGAAAAAATTATCTCATGATATCAGCCTGAGTCCGGCTTGGATACATTTTTTTAAACTTACACCCACAAAGCTCCGAACTGGACCTGACCCGTTATCTCCAAGTCAAATATGGACAGTCCCCGACCAGTTAACATATGACTTGCAACCCATCCGTCACCCATGATTAAAACACACATGTTACAGACACTCGCATCAACTGCGGTGGCTGAGTTGTGTTCTTGTGAAAGTATCTGTCTATTGTTGCAGCCCCTCTTATCCTACAGCCGTCTGTTTCCTCTGCGACAATGTGTCTAGCTTGTGGCTATCCAAAGCTAATACTTTGTGGCGCTTTTTACAAGCAACAAAGCCATTGAGAACATATTCACTACTGGCTGTTTCTGTCTTAAGGCGATCCATTATAATGCACTAGCTAGTTTGGTGTTAGTAGTGACAGTTATTTGAGCTGAAGTTAAGTGGTCAAAGGTGCTGTAATCGGCTTTCACAATAAAATAAACCCTTGTGGATGACTAGGTTCCACATTAGCTAATTTAGATGTTAAATACTGCACAATGTTTAAAATTTGCTATTCCTCCAGAAAATAGAGATTAAAGTTCTCCACCACTGCTTACCTTAAAAAAATTTGGGAATTTATTTAAATATTTTTTACCAGTCACAACCTTTTTTGAGGGTTACCTGTCTGTGACTGACCTGGTACAGGACTCTAATATCATGTCCTGACCCCATTCTGTACGATTTCTAATGTTGATATCGTTTTTTCCTCTTCTCTCATATGTAGAAATGTTTGTAGATGTGGAGTTCGAACAAGAGGAGAAAGAGGACTGGGCGAAGCCACTAACCCAGCTGTGGCAGTGTCGGCCTTATAACCATGAGGCAGAGAAGGAGTACAACAAGAGCATGGGGCAGCAGGCCCCCTACTGCTCCATTTGCCTAATCTTCCACACTCACCATCAAGTGAGAACTAAAACATTTCATGTGGTCATAAAACTACTTCTGTTGTTTAATCGTAATTGTTATTCACACCCTTTTCAATCTGTATTTATTCATAGTTTATAAATACTGGCATTTATATGTTAAAACACCAATAGAAAACAATGCAATGGCTGTTTGAAATCATGAATAAACAAGCATCTGGATGTTTTCTTTTTTTCCCCTCAAGTCTGAGTCCAGTAGTGGGAGTTCTAGCATCAAGTTAGTGAACCGCCCAGGTGGCCGCCAGAGGTCCAAACCGCTCATCCCTGAAATGTGTTTCAACACCCAAACCAGCAAGACCAATGAGAGTGAGGAGGGACAGCTGTCGAACCCTCACATGGGAGAGGACGGGACCAGCCTGCTAGTCAGTTGTGCTAAGTGCTACGTCCGTGTGCACACCAGTAAGCTCCGTTTTATCTATCTTTTTTGGGGGGGGGGGTTTAAGGAGCGGATATGTACACATTACAGTGGCAGCATTCATATAGAGGCAAAATTAGGAAATTTCCCTTTAAAGCAATGGACAAGGATTCAGGAACTTAAAATTAAAGTAGAACAAATGGTATACAAGAATGTAAATTAATAGTTTAAATTTTCTAAATGTAAAAGAAAGAGGGAAAGAAACAAAAAACATTAACTCCAACATACCTAGGCAACTACCAAAAACGGAGTGCCTTACCACACAAGCAAAATGTAACGGCGAGTACACTATTAATTTAAAGAGACCTGCTCCAAACTAAAATAACTCCGCTAGCAGTAAAACCCTCAGTGACATCACAGATAAGTTAAGTTCCAGGGACCATTTTTGTAATTTAAAACTTTCACAACTTTGAGCTTATCAATAAAGTTAAATTGACTTCCCACACATGCGAGTAGAGCAGAGCATAAACCATTCTAACTGGCTTAAAGCATGTAGGCACATTCCATTATTGGTGTGTGGAGTTGCGCTGGGAGGTGAGGAGCCGCTCTGCATCAGCTGGGTCTGTGAATGTACACGAGGTGCCATCCACCGTCATCCTGAAGCGAGATGGGTGGAGAAATCCCTAGCGGATTGTAGCTGCCTTACACTTCTCCCGTACATTGTTGAATTTCTTGCGTTGACGTTTTATGAAATATATTGTGCATAAAAAACATTCAGTTACTCTAAAAAGTACTGTTACAGTTGTATCAAAAACAGCACTAAAGGCCGTACATGCATTATGGATGAATACACAAACACAACTGTGGAACATTAAATTATTCAGCAATCAGTGCAAACAGCTCTTGCACACACAGCACAAATTTGTTGTTTTGCTGAATAAAGTGGTGTTGGTAGTTAAGTTAAAGTTGAGCTTTTATTTGCAATTCTTTCTTACTTTAATCGTGCCTCTTGAAAAATATTTAATTTTGATGTAGTCGTTTCTGTCTTTTTAGTCTAATCAGTTGTGTTTCATTCTTTTAAATCTGAAATTACTCCTCAAAAGCAGACAAACAAATAAATCTTGCTCTTTAAAATAATCAGCCCAACATGATAACAAGCTGTGAAATGAAGCACCAGAGGACTTAGTGTGTGACTTGTACTTTTCTCTTCCTGTTCAGGTTGCTATGGTGTGTCTGGTGATGAAGCTGAGCTGGACGATTGGCTGTGTGCTCGCTGTGAGGCTAATGCCATAACCGAGGTCAGTTCATTGGTCCCAAATGGCTACAGAAGACAATGCACTTTTTTTTTCACTGTTTGTCATATTGAGAAGAGACACATTCATATATACAACAGTAGAGTTGTTTTTTTCCCGTTCCACTGTCAGGAAATCCAGCATCACAGATCATGATCAGGCGTAAACGGAGGAAAATTACTTTGAAAAGCCAAGAGATGTTTCAGTTGAGAAGTTTCAGTCAAAATAAACCTTTTCCTGATGTTGAATATAATGTACTGGCCTTAGATGTGCAATATCTACAGTAGTGTGAAATTTTGAAATTATGTTTGGGTTCCAGTTAGTTTTGTTTATGTTGGCAGGGCTTCTTACCTGATTCTCTTACACTGTAATGAGGGAAAACATCGGGTTTGAGACAGGCTCAGTTAGTTTTCTCTCAGGCTCTAACAGAAAATTGCATCCTGTGACTCAAGTCTGCAGGTCTGTTTTCCTGATTACACAGTTAAACAAAGTTGGTCTAAAAAAGCTTAAAGGATAATTCACCCAAAAATGAAACTTCACTCATGTACTCACCACTATGCCGATGGAGGGGTGGGTGAAGTGTTCGAGTCCACAAAACACTTTTTAGGATTAAACGGCATTGCAGCAAAATCCAATATAATTAAAGAAAATGGCGACCACTTCTTCAAAGATAAAAAAACAACAGAAAAAAAATGGAAAATGCCTCCATACTGCTCCTGTGGTGTCATACAAGTGTCCAGAGGCCACCAAGTACATTTACACCATGTGTTTAGTCTAAATGTCCTCTGTGATCCACAAACAAACGCGGCTCTGGAGGAGGATAACAGCGGACATTTAGGCTAAAAACATGTTGTAAATGACACCGTTTTGAGTCCAATTTAAATGACTGTCTATTTTACGTTCGAAGAATTGGTCAGCATTCATTCAATTGTATTGTATTTTGCTGCAATGCTGTTTACCCCTGTAACTCCAAAAGTCTTTTGTGGATTCAACACTTCACCCACCCCTCCATCGGCATAGTGGTGAGTAGAGAATGTGTGAATTTTCATTCCTGGGTCAACTCTCTCTTTTTAAAATGAAGATCACATGTTGGCACATGATGTGACATTAAGGTATTCATGTTGAAGGAACACCTCAGATTTATGGGTCTCATGTTGGAAACCTGGCTCTCCACCTCCTTTATTCTGAGGCTGTTGTTGTTCCATTCCTTTTGTGTGTCATTGTTTGGGGGGGATTTGTTTTTCCCAACCTTGTTTGTAAAATGTGTCTTTTAAATGTCCTTTGCCTTTAGCATTCCTGTCTGCTCTGAACAATTGGAACACATTCTGGGAATGTGGCCAAGTAGTGACACAAACACTTGCCCACCAGTGGGCAGTGTTCCACTCTACACTTCATAGTCATGCCTCAAAGGACTCCTGCTGTTTTGGTTTTCATTTGTCTGGCTTTTCAGTTTTTTTGTCTATGAGCTGAAAGGTGATAAATATGTGTTTTAGGATGGTTGTTGTTTATTTTATAGATTATTGGAGCATCTAATATCACATTTTTTCTCAGAGGAGCTTCAGCAACATTTATGTTATAACTGTGGTTAAGAGCTACGTCAGTGTTCAGCATGTCTCTATCAAACCCCCTCTCTGAAACGGGCCACTCATTACTGAGTCGGCTGACTTTCTTTTGAGGGTTTTCCGGATTGACAAAACACCACAGGAAAATATGTAAAGTAAGTCAGTGTGTGGAGAAAGCCATGACAGACATGTACTGTGACAAGTTCAAATACTGTTGTCACTCAACAGCAGCACTTTACAAGTCAAGTGAACTGTTACTGATATATAGGCAAAGTGAATATTTTTTTATTCAGACTTTTTTCTGTTTACTTCACTCGCTCGTGTTGTTCTTACTGAACCTGCCATCTATTTACAAGTGTCACTCTGTGGTTCACTTATCTGATCCACCAGAATGTACTGAATTATCACCGTTTGAGCTATTAAACATACATTATTTAGATGTGATGAAGAGGTCATTGTTGTGTGTTTCTTCCTGTAGGACTGCTGTCTGTGTTCCCTCAGAGGTGGAGCTCTGCAGAGAGCCAACAATGACAAGTAAGTAATACAGCAGGTAATAGTGCTACCACCATAGAGAAGAATTAGCTCAGTTATTACTTTCAGGATTGCAACATGAGGGCACTCTAAAGATTTCTGTGGTGCTAAGCTGCTATCATATCTTGTTGATAATGGTTCATTTGGAAGAAGTAGAATATAGCAAAAGCTTGTGGGAACTCAAAATACATTTGCATTCGCTTTCAGTGTGTGTGTCTGTGTGAGTCTGGTACACTGCAGATTTCTACCAGTGGCCTCTGTTCATTTTAGTTTGACCACAGTAACTCTGCCTGTTTCTTCAGTCTGTTACTGCCGAGGTCCATCTGCTGGATCAAGCACCCCAAGCTAAATGCGCACACACAAACAACACACACATGCAAATTACTTGGAACCAACTCCAGACCTATAGACAGATGTGTATTTTTTAGTATCTCCTGTTGTACAAAAATACATCTAAGCTTGAGATCTCTGCGTAAAAGTCTATGATCGATTCCTGAGGCGCAGCTGAAAACTAGAGGTGAATGTGTTCTCAGTCAGAGCCCTGAAGCTATGGAACGAGCTGCCTGAGGAAATTAGGTCAGCACAATCTTATTTTGAATCTCTTCGTACAACTTATGTTTATTAGATTTTTTTTAAAATTGACTCCCTTTTTGCTTGTGACACTCATTGGTTTATTGTGTTTGCTGTATAGTTTTTATGATCAGCTCGTTTGAACTTTTCTTGTGTGAAACATTTTGTTTTATGAGTTTAGAGAAGACTGGTTTACTACAGTTTGGATTATAATAAAAATGTATTTCTACCTTCTTTTTTTTTTCATTTCTTGCACTTTATATTGGTAATGTAAAGTAATGTTTCCAATATATTTTTTACATCACATAGTTTTAAATCTCCAGAAATGACTAAAGGTTCACTTACAGGCTTTTACTCAAGCTTTCAAGAACACCTCAGTCTTTCACAGTGAGTGGAATTTTCTCTTAATATAGAGATACAACGGCTATCTAACCCACGTCTACAGTATCTATCATGCAGAAAACTGTCTCTGAGAAAACTGCTGAGGTAGACAGGGCTGAAAGTGGGAGTTGAATTTTTATTTTACTGTTCCAAAGGTCAAGAAGGTTCTTTCACACTCGGGTGTCACAGTCATGATTTGAGGGAATTTGTGTTTGAAGCTTCTTCATGATTTACTCAACACTTTTGCTGATTTTTAATTTAGAATAAAATTGGCATTGATTATATTATTTGTAAATATATATTTGTCACTTTGTACAAAGTCTAATACTCTATATAGTTCCAACGTGGTCCTGGTAGTAATAGATTCTTAGGGTTTATACAAACAAGGCCAAAAGTATTCAGACAGTTACAAAGATGTTTTCATCTCAGGCTTTATGTTGTACATTCAGTTGGAAATAAGTAAATTAGTGGATACTACATTGATGTCTCAGCTTTAATGTTGGTTTACATCAATGTAGAAAAAAGTGTGGGAGATCTTGCTCCTTTAACAGAACCATATGGGTTCAAAACTCATTGGACACTTGGCTACTAAATGTTCGTGGTGCAGCTGTGTGTGTACACAAACAGCTCAGGTCACATGTGTCTCTGAGTTGAACTCAGATCGATGGGACGTTTTCTGTAAATGTGAGGAGTGATGAAGAAGATTCTGAAGAGATGATAATAGTTCTGAACCTTGACTCCCAGCAGTACAGGAGGCTGTACGAAAAACACTTCTGCTTTAACATTTGCAGAAACACTTGGCCCTGGACGTTGAACTATTTGTCCTGAATTGACTTCATGTTTGTCTTACACAGGTGGGTTCATGTGCTGTGTGCCATCACTGTGCTGGAAGCATGCTTTGTCAACATCACTGAGCGGAGCCCCATCGACCTCTCTGCAATACCACTGCCACGGTTCAGACTGGTAAGACTCCTCACAGTTGGAGTTGTATGTTTGATATGACGTTAATAGGTTCCTGCATGGGATTAAACTGCGACCTTGCTTTTTAGCTCTGTTTCTCTCTAATTTTAAAAGTTCTTTGATACATATATTGACTGTCAGTAAATACCACATTGATTTAATGTGGTTGCAACCAAGCCTATTTACTTGTTTTTGTTGCATTCCACTCTTATCATTCATATAATTTTAGCTTTTTCTTTTGGCATGATTAGTCAGTTCTTTTTTACTACTGCCAAACACAGGAAAAAGAGATTCTTAGTAAACAAGGGTGTACTCTGGGCATCTGGTTGTGATTCTCACTGAAGACAAGCACTTCTCCAAAGTGAAACTTACAGTTCCACTTCTCGTCTTGGCGAGAAGTGGATCTCACAATAGTTGGCCCTGTTTCCATTGTTGTAGGTCTCGATCTCAGTGGGTCCACTTCTAAATAAGTACATAGGATGTGAGGAGCCAATCAAAAGGAAGTTGTGTAATTTCCCTCCAGCATGTCTGTCCTCCAGTTCACGTCTGTCTGCCTCTGTTATTTCCCTTGATTTGTTTTTTTTGGTCTCATCCTCCTCCCCACTGGGCTTGCTTCCTTTCTCCTCCTTTCCTTCCTGTGTACTTCAACCTGTTACCACCTCCTCTTGACCTCCATTCTCCCTTCTCGCCTGTGTCTTTGTCACCCTGGTAGAAGTGTGTGTACTGCAGGAAACGGATAAAGAGGGAAGTGATGGGCTGCTGTGTCCAGTGCTCCCACGGGCGCTGCTCCACGGCGTTTCACCCCACCTGCGCTCAGGCAGCCGGGGTCCTCATGCACCCAGATGACTGGCCCTTCGTAGTCTTCATCACCTGCCACAGACACAGAACTCCTGTCATACCTGAGGTAATATAGTAAAAAAAAAATATTTCAAGCCAATACTTATTTATTAGATGCAAAAACTCACTTAACATTTGCATTACTTCATGTAGTTCTGCCATTTGCTTACACACTGTTGCTCTGTGTCTGAACTCAGTGCACAGCTCAGAATAAGATGTTTAGCTGAAAGGGAAGCTGGCAAGTCAGTAATGTAATGACTCTTTAATCATATGCCCTTTCTCTGTTTCTAGAACTGACATGCATGTTGTAGGAAATGGCCAAGTTTATCCATGCTTATTCTGTGTTTACTTCTGAGAGTACAAATGGCAGCATTTCCACTTTAGGAAATTTCCCAGGGAACTAGGAACCTCTGCAGGAACAAGGACCGGCGTCTAAATGAAGTTCTGGGGAAATCTTTTTACCCACCAAAAGTCCCTGCTTGAGGGTAGTAGTTTGGAAGGAACCTTTAGAGCTCACACTGCTGAAGATGACTGATTGATCGAGTACTCCTTTTAGTCTTTTATTTAAGCCGATCCATCACAGCAATAGCTTATAAAAACCTGTGTCTTTAAGAGCGTTTTGGGCATTTTGAATGTTTTGTTATTAGTGCTCGTATCATCGTAATCATTAAATTTTCAAAGCAGTGAATCATGACAAACACCCACTCGACTTGACTATTTTACTGTTTTTGTAGATTTGCTTGATAAAGCGTCATTCTTGTTGTATAGTCTTCTGCATTACTGCCAGCTGGTGGACGGGAGCTTGTTGTAGCTGTCGCTTGTTGATGCATCATCAGGTTGCCTCATGTCCCCTTCCAAGATACCTTGAAAAAAGGTTCCTGTGACTAAAGGTTCTGGGTACTTTTGAACAAATAGTTACTTTGTATGTGTAAATGTCGCTTTGACTCATTCATGGAGGGAGACAGAGATCCGGTTGCTCTTATCAGATGCACTGTGTGTTTTGTTTGATGAAGCAGAGAGAGCCGCACATTTTCATTTACAAATGATTGACTAAATGTTGTTTTAGCCACTATAGTAATCTAATCTTTGTAGACCTTTGCTGTTTATTACTTTATAAACTCGGCCTTGTCTTTCCTGTGACATAAAGCAGTTTGTGATCATAAACATTTCATACCAACACTCTGTTTCTGTCCTTTAGCGCAACAAGGCATCAATGAGGGAGTTGGCAGTTGGACAGAAGGTGATCTGTAAATACAGAAACGGCCGTTACTACCACAGTGACGTGGTGGAACTGACCACAGCCTCCTTCTATGAGGTTGTGTTCGATGACGGGTCTTACAGCGATAACCTTTTCCCTGAGGACATCGAGGTTAATACAAATATCTATTTTTTTTGTAGCTGAGGGTAGTGGATCACAGATAAATTAAAGTGACAGATATAAGCCACAACAGCTAAAGTTTCCTCAGATCATTTTCCATATCTAATGTGCAGCCTGAGTTCACCGCTTGCTGTGATGTGTTTGCAGAACCGGGACTGCGTCCGTCTCGGTCCACCCACCGAAGGTGATGCTGTTCAAGTGCGATGGACAGATGGGCTGATATACGGAGCCAAATTTGTAGCATCACACTCCATCCCTATGTACCTGGTAAACTCTCCCCTCCCTCCGAGTCTCTGACATGCATATACTGTATCTAACAGGGTTACTCAGTTTGTCCAAACCACATCACAAGAAGCTGGGTTATGTTCCTCAATCTCAAACTGGGGGTGGCCTGTGTTTAAAAATGAACTGTTGGGACACAATTGGAAATATATGAATATGTGATGTCTTAAAGAAAAGTACTTGTATGTGTGTTAGTGTACTTTTACCACCCAGTTTATTTACCCATGTAAAGTGATGAACTGCAGCATGTGTATAAAGGGCTGAAGTTCATGTCAGATAGAATGACTCTTTTAAAGCAGCATTGATGCAAATACATGTGGTTGAATTTTAATGCACATAATTTGAATGTCAATGGATTAACTTGCACATGTTTGTACATTTGTGTACATTCAGGTAGAGTTTGAGGATGGGTCACAAATCTCTGTCAAGCGAGAGGACATCTACTCTTTGGATGAGGATCTGCCTAAACGAGTCAAGTCACGAATGGTAAATTAAAATCATTTTTTGCAAAGGAAAAGTTCAATGAGGTTGGAATCTTAACATTTATACACCTGATGCAACTTGTGCATGTATATAGTGTAACTTTTATGACTGGGTGCGATGGTTGCATGCTTCTCCCTCTAGAGCCGGATTAAACGTCTGTTTTCTATATGATGTCATAGTTTTCAAGACATGTGACTAATGAAGTGCATTGAGACTCACTGAAATGCTCTTGGGAAAGATGAAAGGCATTATAGGAAATAAAGTTTGTGAGAGCTCTTAGCCTGCCAAAAAAGTTGCATTTCAGACATTGGCTGAATATCTATGCGACAGGAGCGATATTGAAACAGATAGTAGCTGTTCTTCATTGACGAAAAGAACGATAACGATGAAGAAGATTCAGATGTTTGTAGGAGACATGTTTGAGGAGGAAGGAGAGAACGAGAGCTCAGCGATTTTGCCGGCTTAATTCATTTAGAAGAAAAAAATGTTCATGAACCTAAGGGAAACGACAATGATTTACAATGAAAGCCAAATGTTTTAAATTTCATGTCTATCTGCTTAGGAGACAGAGAAATTCAAGTTTTTCTGTTATCTCTCAAGTGGTACATTTTTATTTCATGCCTCAGGTCTTATTGGGTTAAATTAGGTCATTATATGATTGAGATCTGTAACAACAATAAGCGCTGATTTTCTCTACCTGTTGTGTTTGTTCCTCAGTCCGTGGCGTCAGACATGCGTTTTGAGCTCTTCTCACAGAGCGGCGTCAAGCAGAACTCCAAAAGGCAACGGGTCATCAACTCTCGATATAGCGGGGACTACATCGAGCCTGTCATTTACAGAACCGTCATGGAGTAATGGCATTTCTCTCACCTCCTGCTTTCCATCAGCACCACTTCTTCTCTTCCACCTCATCAACTCACCACAGAGAGCTAGAAGTCCTCTCTGCTTCTGGATATTGCTGATAGGAACGACCACCCCATCCTCACCCTCCTCTTCCACAGCCTGTCTGGCTACATAGTTATGAACTACGGCTGGGACTTTAGATGACTTTTGTTTGCATTGTATACATACCTGTAAGACCCCTGTTTTCCATCGAACTCCGTAGATTATCTTCTTCTTCCCTCTCATTTAGATTTATTGTTTTTCTCAGGAAGAAGCCATGCAGTGCTGATTTAAATATGGAAACTGTTGTGCTACCTACCTGAGGCAGGATGTTTACTTTTTCTCTACCACCGCATTAAGAAGTAAACACATGGTGGACAATGGACTGTTTTTCCTAGTACGGATATTTCTTCTGCTCTTGACTTACAGACTCATTTTATTTTCATAATTATTGTCATTTCCAGTGCTTGGTAATGTGGCTTTAAAGGAAGTGTGATAATGGGTCAGTTTTTAATTATTTTTCATCAAGGACAAAAGTCATAACTGTACAATTTTAGCCAATCAGCTGTTGACTACCAACTACAATAAAACAATATAACTGATCAATTTGATTCTGTTTTGACCCCAAAGAAATTAAATGATGCATTCAGGTCACGTGCTGAAGCATGTGTAGATTGTACCAGTCTCTTCATGCATCACATTGACATGGTTCACAAGCCTTTCTTCTCATAGGAACATCAGCGTGCATCTACTGTGAAGAGAACTAGATGTGTGTTAGTGGCCCGAGCCTTACATTTGAAAGGGTCAAGCGTACTTTGGTTTTTCTAAAGCTCAAGGTTTATTAAGACTATTGTAATTATTGTTATTATACTTTATTTATGCGAGTGCATTACATTTGAGAACAAAACTATTTTTGTCATGTCCTTTTCACGATCTGTAGAAAACCTGAGATGTATTTATATTTATTATATTGATGGGTTTCTGTTTAAATTTGTAGGCTCGCCTTTCCTTAACTGGAATTGAAGGTGTGAATAATCTGACTCAAGTCCCTCTTTAAGCAAAAGCACTTCTTGTAACCTGCTGCTGTGGGACGCGTTCTATTTTTTGACATTTGGACTCCTGAGTTTAGACTGTGTTTCTGATCAATTCTAGCTCTAGAGACAAATGTTACCAGGTTATAGTTTGATCCCAAATAAACAACCCCATTGTAACAGGAAGTTTTCTTTCATGTCCAGTCCCTTGTATCTTCTTTGAAATAGTCTTTAGTGTATTATGAAAAGATGCTGGCTGCAGGCGGACACCTGGCTGCTTATGTCCATGTCATGGTGACTGTTGTGTATTTGGTTTCATTTGGGCTTATGTCCAAGGCGGCGTTAAATCTGTGTACTCTTTGTAAACAGCAACTCTTTGAGTAAAGTTTGAGCTCAGAAAAGCCCCTTGTATAATTTATTTTCTCTGCAACTACCAAACACTTAAAAACAAGTAGACGAAAGCATCAACATTCAGGCAGCATTTCTATTGGAGCCATTCTATCAGCATCAGAGAACAGCACTTTGTAACTGGTGTTGATGTTGGATGTGTGCGCCAGAGGGCCTGCAGCTGTGCCAGGGCAGGATTAGTCTTGCGGGGGCCACTGCTGGAATTTGATAAGAAGGATGGTTCTTCCCATCTCTGCACAGTTTACAACCTCTGTGAACTGCACTGTGTCATAATAACCACTTCATGATTTATCAAAACTACCAGCCTTACAAATACACTTAAGCTTGAGTTGATTAAATATCACGTTTGTGCGAAGTCATCAGGAGAACTCTTATTCTGGAGATGAACTTTTCCTATAAAGCGCCCATAACTGGTGTTTAGTTAGTTATAATAAGAGAAAACATCTCTAATAATATGTAGTGATACACAAATCATTTCTTGCATTTGAATATAAAGCATTTCATACAAATCTTTGTAAAATTCCCAAGAGTTTCAAATGTTGTATAAAAATGTATAAAAGGCATACAATATTAAACACTGGTTGACAGCTAAGCATCACTTAGGAGGCCATTCATCTAAACCGTATATAAAGTAGTTTAGTAAACACAAAAAACTAAGTGTCACATTTGTGCAAAGTCATCACAAGGAGGGGAATTTAGTTGTGGGGAAAATTAAAAGAAGTGAAATTTCAGACTTCCCAGTCACATGAGATAACTGAGCTCATGTAATAATTATAACTCCCACATACAAAAACATAGCTCCAGTCCTATTTCCTGAGTTTACATCAGATCACATGGACGGGAAGCACTGAAGTCACAGGATAAAACCACTGGTATGTAATCTCTGCTGTGGATGACACTAGATAAATTGAACTGCCAAAAGATATGTGATATAACTGCATATACTGTGTGGAACATACAACACATTATAACACATTTGTAAACAGATACAGACGTTGTTTTCATGTTTTGGTCCACTTTTCCAATGAAACCATATCAGCCAGTTATCAGCCATAACTGGTAAATAATTATTTGATAAGATGAAATAACATAGCTGTAATAATATGTAATGATACACACAAACTATTTCTTACATCAGGTTATACAACGTTTAGTAACAGTTTTATACAATTGTTTTTCAAATTTACCTGAGTGCTAAAATAAAAGTTTATAAAAGTGTTCAAAACCTAATGAGGACACGTTGAGCTCAGTAGGATTTCCACGTTGAAAACAGCAAACACTATTTACAGATTTGTTGAGAGAACTTATTCAAATAAAATGACAATTTATAAAGATCATATTTTTCCCTAAATAGGAATATATGGTTACACCTGTGTTATATTGTTAATCATTCCGTTTCTATAACAGCAATTTCACAGGAGGAGTCATAAATTGCTGACATATAGTAATGATGATGATGATAAATAACCAAAGAAATGTCTTAAAGTTAAATAATACAAATTCTAAATAAGTTAAATTAGTTAAATTGACTTAATATGCCAAATTCCCATCTTCGTATTCGCAGAGTAACAACCAATTTTTGGTTTATAAACTTTCAGATTTGAGTGCAAACATTAAGGTTGAAAACATTTTCTCTAATTCTGTCCCTTTTACAGGTAAGCATGGAGGCATCACACAGGAACAGTGTGTATAAGGGTTGTGTGTTTGATTTCGTTTACCCTGAGGACGTAAACATTTCTCAGAAATTTTATTGAAAGGAATCAAGTTGTGACTGTTCCACTTCAGTGGAATGACTCAAGGGCACTGTTAGAATAAGGAAATGCCCCTAGTGCCATTTCAGTTCCCCTTAAATAACTTAACCTTGAAATTTGGCTTGATTTCAATAAAAATTTGAGTGTGGTCCTTAACATGTGGACTGGTTGTAAGAAATGACTTCAACATCCTGCCAGCTTTACGTTTGTGCTATATTGTTGCCCTCAATCTCACTTCCTCCTTATGACGAGAAAATGTCATCTTTTCATCATTTGAAAAATTATTTCCCGGTAGAGAAACTATTCAGTCAGTGAAAAAGACCCGTCACTTGACAGACAGGCGGCAGGAAAGCAGAAACCTCTGTGTGGTGAGAGAGAGAGCCGGGTGCGAAGCTCCCACTTTAACACATGAAATAACAAAGTGTCAGTAAGCCACCTGCAGCAGACGCCTGCTGGATGTGTGTCCTCTCCCTCCCCTGTTTCACATCCACACAGGATTACGACATCTGCCTGTAGCCAATCCTGCCTCTGGCTGCATCTGCTGAAAGATGTGGCAGCTGGAGCTGCTTTGTTACCCCCCTGAGCCCCTGCCAAGTGCTTAGAAGTCAGTGGTTACGTGTACAAAGTTGTAAAAGCTATAAAAAGAATATGCAGCCTCTCCATTTTCCTCACATTGGGGGTGGTCATTATAGTCAGGATGTTACATGCGAAATGAGGATTTGCTTTACTAGATAGAAAAGAGGTGCTCAGCACAGACATACTGTTTTCTTCATTTAGATAAAAGCATTTCTTTGTCATGGGTTTACTATTTGTGGTACAGTGCAGAAACACTCAAGGCTGAATGTTGGAATATTTGATCAGCTGCTGTATCTCGGTTTGCTGGTCTAATGTTTTCTGCAGCAGTGGGTGTGTTGAGCGAGTCTGTGAGAGTTAAAATGAAATAAAAGAGCCACTGTGTGGTTAAGCACTACTCAACTAATGTGATGCGCTGAAGTGGATCATCACAAAGAACCAAGGGATTTTTAAAAGGGGGATGAATCATGACCAAACACACCAGGATCCTGTGAATCCAACGGAGAATTGGGTCCTTTCCTCCATACAGCCTGTTCAGTTTGGCCTGTACAGAAGCTCACTTTAGATGTTATCATGCTCATAATTTAACGTGATAAAACAAGCCATATTGATATATCAATAAATCTTTTCTGCGCTATATTTGAGGTTGGAGAAATGCGCATTCATTTGATTACTAATTTTACTACGATGATAAGAATGGTGTAAATGGCTCAGTTAATAATGTTATCTCAGTTTCTCTCAGCTTGCCTCCATAACTAAACTCTCCCACTAGTTCTCACTCGTCGCCTGTGACCCGGCAGCTGTGGCTCCCTCAGGTCTCTCTGTTAGTCGAGTATTGTTGTCCGCCATCGCCTCAGAGGCCAGTCACATGATAGTCAAGTGACACAGCTCAGGTTACTTTGTGCTGTTGATGTCAGAGATTAGCGCTAACCAATCATTTACTGAGCTTGTTTCCATGTATACACGTATGGTTAAGGCAACACCCTGGTTTCATTAATAAGTAAGTGATTTATCGGAATTTCCGAGCTGAGCTTCCTTGAATGTTCTGAGGCAACGTTTTTCATCACATTTATTACTTGGTGCACGGCCATAATTCTTATCGTCTACCAAATAGTTTAAAGTTGCCTTTAAGAGCGTTTTGCACTATTAAGTTATGTGCATGTTCGGTCCTGTCCTTTCAACATGCTTGAATAGAATGAATAGAGCCAGTGATGATGAAGAACCAGTGAAGTCATACAGTTCCTCTGCTTACCTCAGTAGACCCTCATCTAGCTATGTAACTGAACTTTATTAGTATAGTATATTAAGTCTATGTGTTTGGTCAATATTGTTTTTTTAAATTGAAGTTGACCACAGTAAAATACATTAAGTGCTTACATCGTTAAAACACAATAAATGATTTCTATCTCACCATCTTAAGTTTACTTTACCTATTTTTAGGCTATGAGTTTGCATGTGTTTTTAAGTAAAGTCAACGTATTATTATTTACTTACTTATTATTTACTTACTTATTATATGTTATAGTGCAATTACAGCTGGTGGAGTCACCAGCGTGTCTCTATGATGTGAAACTTCTGCTTTTAACAAGCTTATAGTGTTTAAAGTGTTTATCACGATTCTCCTTCACTACATGATTTATATCACTTTATATATTACTATACATATATATTACTATTTACTACATCTGCTAAATGTTAGAACAAAAAATAAACTACATGTGCGACCATCAATAGCAACGAATTAGCTAATATATAAATTTAAAATAATAATTACCAGCCTTTATCAGGGAGAGCCTTTTGGTCTAAGCTTTTATTAGACCCATAAATAATACTGTCAGTGAAAACCAGCCTTTCCAGCGTACCACCTCCAGTTAGTTAGTACTTAACAGAGTCGTTAGGTCACCTCATCACTCAAAATTTGTTCACAGTTTTTATGCGCACAGTCAAATATTTTCTGCCCATTCACAAACTTAAGTCTCCTGCAGATTTATTTTGCAGATTTTCAAAGGTTGACCGTAAACATCCAATCATTTCCGATAAATGGGAAGCAAACACATTAGCTCACATTGTTTCTTCGAAATCAGTTCAAACCTTTTACCACATAAAGACTGCTTCAGACTACAAAGGTTTTGAGCCGATACTACAGCACTGTCAGGGGATGTTTTGCTGGCAAAACCATTTCACTTTTAATGAAACACGTCATCACTGTGGCACAGCAGGCACACCACAGAGGCTGGTGGTTTTGGTTGGTATCACTCACAATCTACTGTGTGACATAAGGTAGTTTCCTGCAACAGTTTCTGTCTGCTTTATCTGCTGAATCTGAATCTGAAGTCCATATGACCACTGATATTACTTTATCCCTCAGGGTTTGGATCTGGTGCCTGTGCTTGTCAAAACTGCTTGCACTCACATTAATCATTACCGTGTCAGAGACGGTGGACTTTTCTACCCAAAGCCCCTTATGAAGGTCGTACAAAAGCCACTTGTCCATTAACATTGGAATACAGTTGTTTGTATGCTTCAACATTTCAGGCTGCAGACTGCTGTGCTTGATTCAGAGCTACGAGATCACAGTCAGAGATTTCCGTCAACCTCAGTGAGTAAACGCAACTCTTATGTTTTGTGTGTCTGCATTTTGTCTGTCACAAATTCGATAAATCCTGCATTAACGGGTGATTCTAACAGAAAATCCACACGGCAAATGCCGTTCAAAGTAGACAGGGGTGGAAAATCTAATTTTATCTCTAATGTATTCCAGTCTTGCATAATTGAAGAGTTTCTAGAAAGCTGAGCTAATGCCGCCTCGCTAACGCAATCTCTAAATCTGCTTTAGGTGAAGCAGACGACCAAAATAATCTATTTGCTTGGCCCAATATCGCTCACAAGATCTTCAAATACATCTGCAGTACCATCAAGACTGTGTCGTATCACTATGACAACCCTAACCCACATGCTGAAATTAGAAGTTATGGCAGTATTGAGTTCATGTGTGAAGCTGAATGTCTGGTGGTGACAGAGCCATGAAAATGGCCTTTATATTTAAACACTATTTGAAAGTGTCTCTGCGGCGGCTCCACTTCCTCCTGTTTGCAAACCCTCTCACACACATACAAAAGCTTTGCAGCACTTCTTCAGCTGCTCTGCTGATCTCCTGCAGCACCCAGCCACGCTGCATAGAGACATTAGACGCCAAGTACGTGCATGACCACACACAGGTGTGAAGAACTGTTTATGAGACTGACAGAGACAGAAAGTCTAGATATGAAGGCGCGAAAGCAGAAGTTGGTTATAGATTTACACATTGAGAGATGAGTAGTCTTCTGTGTGACCCTGCCAAAAGAACTGTTTCTCACATTGACTCACAAGCTCCTGTCGACTTTGCTGTTCATGCTGCCATTTGTTTTCTACAACATATTTCAAAAAGTACAATATATTCCAAGTATGTTCTGCTGTGTTGCTTGTTCATCTTAGTCTTTTTTGCTTTATTGTATCACATATTTTTTGTCTTTGCCTACAAAAACCTTTGCTGTACCATACATTATATGTGTCTCTCTCTGCTATTGAGGTCACACACAGCTCTATCTCTGTGCGGCTCTAATGGGACCTCCCCTTGTTGCCACTTCATTAAGCAGCAGCCTGCAGCGATCTAAGCCTATAGGTTTCCCAGAGGCTCTACTTTGGCCCAGAGTTCTCACATGACGGATCAAGCCCATAATCGTCAAAGCAATCTTGTGTCTGCCAGCATGCAATCTTGTGCCCATTCTCGCCCCAGTGAAAGGACAAACTTTGAATTTCTGAAGAACTCGGTTGATGTTTCGAGGGATTTTCATTCACTGATTCTAAATTGACGTAGGAAACTCCTGTGGTTGAATGTGTGGTCTGCATAACCTTATGTTTGCTGCTGTGCTTTGTGGGTGATGGGGTCATAGCTGGAGACATAGACATTATGCAAATGTCATAAAAATCAGCACATGCTTTTGCTGCAAGAGTTAAACGCCTTGTAAAGGAATGTGTGGTATGACTAGTGAAAATGTCAGTGTATTGATTCGCTTTTGAAGAGCTTGACTTTAAAAAAATATATGTTTTCAAAAGATTTTCACATTCAGTCGCTCAGATTGAAGGCCGGTTTGAATAACATTTGCATGACTGTAAAACCAAAATATTGTGTGCAAATACCATTAAATATGTAAATACTGTATATACACAGGACTTGTATTGGGCATTTTACAGTTTTGAGGGTTGATTCCCTCAATATCATTTATAATATTGTGTTTTTCACAAAATCCTGCTGTTTAGATACATATGCTAGTAACTGCACAAAGGATCCAAATTCCTCAAAATATCTTAAGTCTTTGTATGTCCTTTTATCTCTTTGTTTTCCACCACAGTGAATCTGATTCACAGACCCCTTTATGAAATAACTGGACAGCCAGGTAGCCATTATACCATAACTTAATAAGTTAGAATAGCTTGTGGTGTTTTTCAAGTGTAACACATCCTGTAGATTAGCAACCCATCTTGTAACTGGTTAGCAAATGTTTGCAGACAACACTGTTAAAACTCTACTGTGCCTTTGGTTTTGCCCATGAAATACTGTGCATGAGTGTTAGAGCGTTTAGTCCTTCAGCCGTTCTGAAAACAAGGTAGTGTCTGTTTCTACCCAAAGGTCTTTAAGGCAAAATGTTCAATTTGTCAGCATTATTTTTGTATTTTATATCTTCAAGAAATTACTTAAACAAAATGTTACAGAACTTCCTCTTAATATATTTTTTAATATATTTAGGCATCAAACCGAAAGCCACAGAGCACAGTACATTGATAGAAAAGGGATGTAAACAGTTTTTTAAAAATTCTTAATGATGCATATTGTATCATTCAAAAATAATTTCAAGCATGGAGACATAATATTCGTTTCTCTATTCGGGTGGGAGTGTTCCTTCCCACCCTGTCTATCTGTAGAGATACAGTATCCACATACACACGGGCTGAAAACCAAAACAGGAATTATTTGTGGGCCAAGGATGAATCTATGACCTTAAGTGAGGCTTAAAATATGCTGCCCGGTGAAGTCCAGGAAGGTGATGCCTTTAATAATATGTCCATATGTAACCCACATTAGCACAGACTATTTAACCTTAAATTCAGTGGTTTAGATTAGTACAAAGTGCATATTATACCTATTGCAATTTTTTTTATTTTATAGTCTGATCACATCCACAAACTTTAACTTAATAATACTCAACATACAGACCATTTTGCACGTGTCTAGGAGATGAATGTGAGGATTTGTTTGTCACATGGAAAACTGAAGCTGATAACCTTGGCAGGTATTGTTAAAATTTGACACAGCTGAATCCCAGTTTGCAGTTCTTATGCAAGGCTAAAAGTAAACCATTTCCTGGAGGTAGCATCATGAGATCCCAGACATGACATTTCCCAGAATGATTAACCATTCCTTTCAAAAATGGTTGAACTTTCTAATGAAGGTTTAATTAATTTACCAACTAACCAGAAGCCTTGCGTTCTTGTGTTTACTGTAGCTGAAGACTTGAATGAACATGTAACCTATGTTTGATGAAACCATGTGGGAGTAGAGATGAGGTGGAAGTGTTGGAATGGGAGAGAACAGACAACTGTGAAACGGATAAACAGATTAGATGCGAACGAGATGACCTACGGGTTCTGTCTCTGTGTTGAAGGTGACCTTTGCTTTGGGCGTCACCTCAACACAAGCTCATCTCCTGAGATTTACATGTTGTTTTGGACGTGTTCTATGTGTTAATCATGTCAATCGTGGATCATGACACCTGTTAACATGTGATATTGTGTGTTACTGCATTGTGTATGCAACCCTGCAGCCAGGTGGGGGTTTCTTCTGCTTGGGGAACTGCTAAATAAGACAGTATTTTAAATAAAGTAAATGTGGAAGTGGAAGCGCTTTTAATTCAGATGGAGACACTCGTCTGCTTCTGAGCTATTAAATTCCCATTATCACTTGTTTATTTCCTGTTGCCGGCCCACTAGAGCGAAAGCTATGCCACTGAGCAGATACTTCATCTATGAATCACAGAATACAATAATCAATTATTCATCATGCCATGGAATTGGCTCGACTCATCTTGGAATTTCACTCAGAAAGATGAAGGGATCGAACTTGGACAAGTCTGTTTAGAGATGTTATTAGTATGTTTGTTAAGTATTGACAAAAAGATACACCGTTAATGGCATGGCTCACTCCATTTATTGGTCTTTTATGGGAATTTGTGTTTTAGGATTTATTGCAGATTTGAATAAATAAAAACCTAAATTAAGGTCAGCATAAGGAAAATAAGGGTTAAAGGTTAAAGTAAGCCCAGATTTTATCATGAGGTTGACAATCTCTGCTGAGCTTTTTTTTTAAAAGCCTCAATTGATACAAGCACAAGACTGTTTCCGTCACCCACTGACCTGTTGTACCTTTAGGTTCCTGGAGTAGGTCGCTTGTGCACAGTGGAAACGTTCTGACTAGACTCGAAGAAGATAGAATATTAATTCCAGCGGTTGAAGCGATGGTATCACTGCTAGCGGCACTGATCAGCAGTACGCACAGGCTGAAGGAGTTTGTTTTGAATGGAGTGTCTATTTTATTATCATGACAGATGTGTCACTCAAGACTGCTCTCATCTGTTACTTACTCCATGCCAGTTCCAAAATAATTAGCGCATTGGGGCACGACGAAGCAGAAGCAGGAAAACCACACTGTCACTTCTCCTGAAGATGGATGTGGCTTCATGTTGGCAGTTGGACTTAGGATGTAAAGTGAAGCAACCGCACAACAATATGTGGACGTTTAAAACAAACAGGGCTTTTCCCCTTCAGGAACATGGCTGCTCACTGGCAGACAAATAAATAATGGTGTGTTTCCCAGACATGTTTAGAGAATGGTACATTCCAGCTCTTTGCATTGTTTTCTCTGGCCATTGATCACTCCCTCTTGTAAGAGCGTTGTAAACCTGTGATCTGTGCACCAAAGACCAAAGTGCTGCCAACTCACCAACAGTCTCGGGGGGGGTGGGATTTCCTGCTTGATTCAATATTAATAGATCGCTATGCTACTCTGACACACTCTTTACACACACACACACACACACACACACACACACACACACACACACACACACACACACACACACACACACACACACACACACACACACACACACACACACACACACACACACACACACACACACACACACACACACAGCCACCCTCTCTTACCTTGGCTCTCAGCCCTACAACTGCTTAGAGAGGATGTGAGACTTTGTGAATGTCAGGGCACAAATAAGATGCATATTACGAGGGGAAAACTGAATCATCACGTAACACGAGCAGGTGTGAAGGACAGCACTATGGATCTGCTGCCATATAACAATCTCCTGTGAGCTGACACATGATAGGCTAAAAACCCAATTGTTATCGTGGATGACATACAAGGTCTGCAGGGAACATGTTTACTAAGCATCTTAGTAAAGAATCACAATTTAAATCCGTAAGTCTGCTCTTAGACGCTTGATAAACAAGGTGTCGGTGTGTGACTGTCTCACACGCTTTATGCTGCTCTTTGTTTTAGTGCTTTGAGTTTCACAATGAGAATGAAACATAGGATTAAAAGGGAGCAGCTTTAAAAAGGCGGACACAACCAGACCCGAGCTTGACTGTACAGTACATGTGTGCTCAGGAGCATGAGCTGGCAGCTGGTATTTAATGAGGACTGACAGAGTGTTGCCCTTAAAATAATATAAGTGATGTCATACTGCAGTTCCCTTTAAAGAAAAAGTGTTATTTATAAGAGAAACTTATAGACAGGGGGAGGGTCAAATCAAAGTGTCTGAAAATGGGAGCAGAGATCATGTGGTACGTTGCATGTGGTGTGTGTAAGTGTGTCTGTGTGGTCTAGGTATTACTCATGTTGTGGGGACTTAAATCTATTTACACAATCACAGGGACAAAAAGCAAGTTCCCATAACAAAAATCATGACATTTTAAGGGTTATGTTTAGGTTTGGGTTAAGGTTAGGATAAGGTTAGGTTAATGTTTGGGCTAGGTTAAGGCCTGGGTTAAGTTTAGGCTAAGGATAAGGTTAGGTTTAAGTTTAGGCTTTGTCTTGGAAGTTTTGACTTGGGTTAGGTTAAGGTTTGGGTTAAGTTTAGGCTAAGGTTAGCGTAGGGTAGGGGTTATGGTAGTAATTATGGTTAAGATTTGAGTAAATCTGCAGGAAATCAATGTAAGTCATGGAGACACTACTCTGTGTGTGTGTGTGTGTGTGTGTGTGTGTGTGTGTGTGTGTGTGTGTGTGTGTGTGTGTTTGTGTGTGTGTGTGTCTGTGTGTAGATAAATGGGTGAATGATGTGCCCCCCTGTAAGTGTAAGGTGCTTTCCAAGTATTTATCTTGGATAAATGACTTCATACATCACTGTTTTCAGGGCAAAATTTAAGGGCAAAATGTTCCGTGCTGTTTGTACTGAATGTGAGGAATATTCTAACCTATCCCACTTTGAACATTTGACTCATTCGATGGGTGTCACCCTGTGGTTTCCCATTATCGTAATTCAAAGTACCAGTTAAAGTCATATTCTTTTTTTGGACATTGCAGTGAGTGTACAGCCATGATTCCAGTTTATCACTTTAACCAAAAGTTTAAAGGTTTGCAGAGAGAAACATCATCGTCCTGCGATGTATCCTAAAGAAACGCAGATTAACGGGGTAATAATAATTTACTTGGGGATCACTAGAAACATGTCAGTAAGCTCTCCAAAGACTACACACAGCCAAACACTGTCAGCACTGTTCAAGGTCTGTATTGATTTGGACAAATATTGACCGTTTGATACTAGAGTCTATACACAGGACGGGAAGAGCTCAATGGATTAAAGACTTGCTGCCATATTTTTCTAAACTAAAAGTGCTTTGATCTGGAATATACTGTTTCAATTAAACTTAATGAGAGTAAAATACTAACCACTAAATCCAAGCCAGAAATCTTGGTGTAGTCATGGACTCAGACTCAGACTTTAACAGCCACACTAAAGGATTAAAGGACTTATATTTCAGGAGGATTTGGACAAACTTGACTGCTGTGTTTACAGGACTCTCTACAACAATCGATCAGTAAGCTGCAGCTTATTGTGATCGCTGCTGCTGGAGTCCTCACCAACGCCAAGAGAGTGGATCATGTCAGTCCAGGCCTCAGATCGAGACTTTGGCTCCCTGTCTGTCAAAGAACTAACTTTTAAATAGTGCTGTTGGTTCATAAAGCACTGAAAGGTTTAAGGCCAGAATACACGTGTGATCTACTGCTACATTATGAACCATCCAGACCCCTCAGGCCGTCAGACACAGGTCTGCTCTGTGACCCCGAAGTCGACCCTAAACATGGAGAAGCAGCGTTCACTTTTGTGCATTTTCCAATCAGCCTCAAAACTCTTTAACACGATAACAGTCCCACCCCCGAACAGATCCATATGTCAATATTGACTCATCATTACAGCGCCACCTGCTGGCAAGAAGTGACATGTTTTATACTTTGATGCACTGCTGCTGGCTGCTTTACAACATACAGCTCAAATGAGCTCAGACAAGTCATAGGACCATAGTCAGAATTGTGACCTATTTTCTCAAACCGTGTAAACGTTGAGGTGCAGCGAAGGTTGATCCTTCACCAAAGGAGATGAAGTTGTCATAACTCCACTGGGCTTTGTCAAATCGGCCCCAAAATGATGTCACATGATCAGTGTCCCGGCATGAACAGCTCTATGTGTCAATATTAAGTCAGGGTCATAGGGCCACCTACTGATTCCCTGTGAAACAGGACATTTTTTTTAACGCCCCTGTACATTGTCCAATCGACACCAAAATTTAAACCTATGATCACAGTCCCAACCTGAACAGCCCAATACACTGTATGTAGTGACAGTGATAGCGCCACCAACTGATCAGAGACAAAATTAAGTTGTTTTGAACTCCACTTTGCATTGTCCAACCGGCCCCAAAATTCTCCCCTATGATCAGGGCCCCGACCTGAACAGATCTATTAGTCTGTATGTAGTGACAGTGATAGTGCCACCTACTGATTAGTCATTAAAATGATTTTTTTTTTTTAAACTCCACTGTACATTGTCCAATCAGAAGTTTGGTGTTGGGGGAGAGGGCTGACGTGTCTGCTGGGTATAAATGCAAACCCGGATACGAAGGGATGTTAACAGCTGACGAGCAGAGAGGAGGGACACCACGTGAGGGTGAGCAGAGAAGGAAAAAAAAGAAAAAGATGCATTCATTTTAGCTGGAGCAGGAGGGGGTGATGTGGGGGGCATCGTAACTCACCGACATATCTCATGTGACTGCTGGTGATGATGGAGGTGTTGATGGAGGGCCTGCCGTCTCTTTCTGCCAGCCGTGTGTGTAGCTGCTGAGGCAGGGGGAGAGACTCGCAGGCAGTCGGGTCTGTGCTACTTCCACGGATCTTTCTTTTTTTTTTTTTCTGAATCAAGATGGCTTGGAGAGTGGGGAGCACACGGTCGTGTTATCGACGAGTCCGTGGTTTGAACTGAGGCTGCTGCTGCTGTCTCTGACCCGAGGACTCAGAGGAGAAGACGAGGTAACGTGTAGAATCACGCACATCGGCTGGTGGTTTGATCTCGTTCTTTTATTGTATTTAGTGGCGAGCCGGTGGTCCACCCGCCGCGGGGTTACCTCCGAATCAACACCTCGTCAGACTTCGCCCCCCCTCGCCGTTGTTGCACATCATCATTAACCGTACATGTGTGGACAGGTTCAGACATTTTACAGCTCTGACTGCGGCACATGAGCTCATGGATGAGGGGTAACGTTTCTCCACAAGCCCCCGTGTGGCTCCGGAGCTGGGGGCCTGCCGATGGTGATCAAGGCGAACTATCCGCTATGCCAACGTAGCGCTCTTTAGCCTAGCTCCTGCTAACACAAAGCTAACGGTTAGCGGTTTGATCTTTATCTGCCGTCAATGCTGCGATGCTAACTTCCAGTGTTAGTGAATGGCCCGGGGTTAGCCGTTAGCTCTGCTCGGTATGTGGCTGTAAAAACCTCAAACGCAGCGTTTTTCTAAGGTTAAAGTTACGAACCAGGGTGTTAACGGTGAGTAGCCATTGTGTGTCTGTGTGTACACTGGGATCCAGCGTTGAGTTGTGAGACCGCAAAGTTCCGTTATGTTTGTTTTGTTAAGAAGACAGTCAACTTTTTTTATTATTTCCAGTCAACGACCCACACGTTAGAAAACTCAGATGTAACACAAACACGACACTTTCTACACAACCACCGTGAGTACAACACGAGTAACGGTGTGTTTTGAGGTGACTGCTCCAACCACAACGATGTAGTGAGTTTAACGACATATCCATTTTTTATTACTGTCTGTCCTTTTAACTCAATTCTGAAATGTAATCTAATGTAAAATGTCACAAGTAACCTAATAATGTCACGTTCGCATTAACTGTTTGTGTGTTGACTGTAGCTTCAAGTTTGAATACTGTACATTTAAACGATAAACAGCAGCAACAGTTATTACTAAGTCCCAAATATATCAAGGATCCAATGATTTTAATGTTTCTAAATAGATAAAGAAGATTAACAAAATAAGGGATACATAATGCAAGGAACGATGCATACAAATACAAATATGGTGTAGTCATGGATTTAGTCCTTCACTTTAACAGTCATATTAACACAATTACAAAGGACGTATCGAGGATTACAGGACTTGTATTTCAGGAGGATTTGGAAAAACTTGCCCATGTCTTCTGTGGAGTTGAGTGCTGTGTTTACAGGACTCTCCAAAAATCGATCTGTAAGCTGCAGCTTTTTGTGATCACTGCTGCTGGAGTCCTCACTACCACCAAGAGAGTGGTTCACATCAGTCCAGGCCTCAGATCGTGACTTTGGCTCCCTGTCTGTCAAAGAACTAACTTTAAAATACTGCGATATAAATACCAGTGGATCAACAGTGAAAAAACAGTCAAGAGATAAAGAAGATTAAAAAAATAAGGGATGAATAATGCATCGAAATGCATGCTGAAATATATCTCTTATGCATTGTGTAAGCACAGTGAAGACGTATAACGCATAACAAGTCTACATCAGTTTTGTAAAGCGTTTTGCTGTTTAAAAAGTGCTCGTCATTTACTGTCCATAATGAAGAGTTTAAAACCACAACCATCCTCACAAAAATCAGCGTTTAACCTTAACATTTATAATAACGTGCCATTTATTGTGATATTATCGATATCAACATATATAAACAAAACCACAAACAATTTTATCCGGATCATTTTTGGCCATATCCCTCAGCCCTAACTAAATGTATATTGAATTTGTATCATGCCATATGGCAACACACATTTACTCGAGGCACATCATATGGTGGAGGCCTTACAATATTATAGAGAAACCCAACAGTTTCCCCCAAGTGACCAAACACTTGGCGACTGGAGAGAAAAAGCCTCCAGCAGAACCAGACTCGTTGGTCATCTGCCTCAACTGTAATGGGTCACTGGAGAGGGGAGAGGAAGAGAGACGTGCAATAGGGGGAGAATATTTCATTAGTCAAGTCTAGATTGATCAGTATAAATGCCTTACTGTTTAGCAGGTAACTTGTAGAGTATTAACAATTTACCGTCTTATTCGTTAACCTATTGAATTATTGGTTGATGTTTGATTTCATGTAGAGTAGAGTATCATCAACAATTTGCTGTTCATCTGAGAGGACCAATCCTCTGTAGCTTTTTAAATATGCATGGGTTTGCAGCGGTCTTATCTGAGCTCAACTCTGCTCAGACACCTCCCTTTGCCAAAGCTTTTACAGTCCTTCATTTGCACTTAGCAGTCCTCGGGATAAAAGAAAGATGGCCCAGATGGAATATGGTTCATATTTTTTCATCTGAGGAAATTCTGCAAAGCATGCTGTGTTTTAACTGGCCCTGTTGAAGCTGCAGATCATGTTTGGATGGAAAAAAGGCCGGGTGTTGCACATGCTATCATGTTGTCATGTCATGTTTTCTGAAGCAGTGAGGGCGTGGTTTCCTGTAAACTAGTAAGAACGTTACAGTTTTTGAGACGTGTGCAACAGACGCGACTTTCACTATTGATACATGTGCAGCACTTATCTCCACTCAGTGTACCGTCCACTGTTGGACCAAAACAACCACAGACATGGAGTCTTTATTTCTGCTTCTCCTGCTTTAGAAGTTTATCAAGATGTCGCACAAAAATGGGGGAAAATACTGCTCATATTTGTTTTCTTGTTGTACTTTGTAACCGTCTTTGGATTCTATTCTCCAAACACAACTTATTCCTCAAGGCGAGACGATCTAGCTAAAGGAAGACATGTCAAATTCAACCCTGATGGAGTCCGACCACAATTTCTAACACTGCCTTCCAGTCCTCGTGGTTTACACACATCATATTTTCCTCTTACTACATTAGTAATCCCTTTTATCCTCAAGCTGTTTTCAATTCTGGCTCCACCTTTTTCCCTCTTACCTGTTTCCTAATGTTTTTTCTCTCTATCATTGCACCAATGATTTGGTTAGATTTGTGCTGTTGACAGATGGATTTATCTTTGGGGATGTGCTAATACGACATCCTGCTCTCCTCGTTTCAGGTGATGACCTGGATGGTGCGATGTGAATGACTGAAGACCATGAAGCCCACACACAAGCTGCTGTTCGTCCTGTGCCCCATGCTGGTCCTGGGCTTTATTTACTACTCTTCTGGGAAGCTACATCTACACGTGTGGGGCCAGAAGCCTCGTAAGTGACATCACCAGTCTGATTCATTCATCACCTGATCATCCAGCTGTCATAGCCCCTCAGAAATGTAGACAGTTTTATCTGTTTGTATTGAGCATGTCTGTTTGTCTCCGTTTTGCCGTCTGCCTCTCTGTGCTGACTGCCAGTCACCCGTCCATCTATTTCAGTGTTTTTATTCATAGTATTTTGTAGTCTCTCTGCTAAACTGTTAGGATATCAGTCTGTGTTGATGCCGCAAAACCTGCTTGCGTCTGATATTTATTTTATGAGTTTTTCTTCCACTTCACCAGACCACCGGATGTTGTGTGGAGAGCCTAATCTGATTCCCTTGTGCACCCAACATTAGTTACTCCATCTCTGCCACTTTAAATGAGGGGATACACTCGTGTATGTTGTCCGACAGATAGGACAGAGAAATCTGACAGTCTCAACTTACCGTAACCAAACCAATGTGTTAACCATAGAATGGTGATAACCAAGTAGGTTAAAGCTTTTTCTTACTCAATCTTTAACCTCTTACTTACATTCTCTCATCTGCTTTTGTAGATGGGAGGAAATGGTATTTTGAAATTTCGACACCCACAAAATGAAACCCAATGCACTAAACTGCAAATGCAGTTTCACGATGACCTTTATAACACGAGCATGCACGTCCTGCACTTTCTAACTTAAAACATGGATTGTATGTTTGGGTGTAGGACATGACTAAATGTTCCAAGTAATGCTGAATATCCTGAGCTTTTTATTCCATATTTAGAAAGGTAGTTATATGGGACCTGGGTGTTTTATATATTTTTGCTATTTGGCTCAGTTGGAATTATTATATGAAACGGATGATCAGTCATTTTCTACAAACTGATGATGTGTGTGTGTGTGTGTGCTGGGGGGTTATGTCATACTTTGTGGGCACCCTGAAAAAAAATAGCTGTTAAAGTCCAGCAGAGGGGGCTGGAAGATTTGTGAAACTTTTTTTTTGTGTCTGCCTTCTTTATTTTCTATGAAAAATCTCAGGGGGCAGTATTTGGCACAGAAAACTCAAATGTTACTGTTTAGAACAAGACTGAGAGGAACAACGCTGTGTCTTAAGTGTGAAGCTTGGGGGAAATGTTTACCTTCTTCTTCTTTGTTGGGTTTATTGGCGGGTGGCAACCAACGTCAAGGGGCATTCTCCCCATCACAACATCTTTGTGTTGTGTCCTTGATATCCTCACACTGGCGTTGATGTAAAGAAAATAGCCAAGGAAACCTTTTTAATCATAGCCCACCTGTCCTGTTTGGAATAGTCTTGCTCTGAATGAGTAATGAACCTATTTCTGTCAAGTTCACCCTACTCCAAAACAGTCATGTTTATTACAAATGCTTTGGCGGGATTATTTTTCTGTTTTGGCAATGTATTGATTTTATATGGCTTGTTGATGTCAGGACGCTCGGGTGTAATTCCAGCACTTCACACTAAGCACCTCACATCAACAACTGACTCTGCTTCGACTGTTGTATCAGGAATATTTGTGGTAAACTCCATTCAGACGTCTACCTCACTCCCGTGTAAGTCATGGCGAAAAACAGTGTACAGCAAAATAACACATTTCATGACCAACCTGTGTAAAATTCTGTGACATTAGGACAGGGATGATCATCCAGAAAAGAAAAACCTTTACATGTATGTGATAAACCATGTCCAGTGTCAACTAATACTTATTTATTTCCAGCTTCTCCATGCACTACAACCTAATTCCTACACATCATCTCCATCATTTTAACCCACCCATGCCTGTTTGTGGTCTCTTGACATGTAGGCTCTAAGTCAGTGTACATAAATCTCTGTCAACTTAAGTGTTACAAACTGTCTATGTTGTACTTGACTTTGATTGGCCATGCACAGTGTGACATACTATTCATAATACTGTCCAATTTTAGTGGCTGTAACAAACTGCCCCAAAAAGAAACAGAGTACACAGTTTGTATACTGTATGTGACTGACTTAATTTTCTGGTGTCCCCTCCATTACTGGGAAATGGTTTTCTTTAAAATTTCATAAAAAAAAAAAAAAGAACTTCCCCTTTTTGGGTTTTTGTCACTGACAAAACCCCTGATCAACAAAAAGACCTTGGCAGTTTGTGACAAAAGTGTTTCTGTTGCAATACTTTCCTTTTTTTTTTTTTTTAAAGTCAGCAGTTGTGCTCATAATTCTAAAGAAGGGCAGTGAAATGCTTTCAACCTTGTACTGTCATCGGATTGAAATGCTTTGCTATCAGTTTATTTTAATAACCGCATGATACCCTTTGATGTGAAGAGAGCCAAAAGAATGTGCTGCATTTTCTCCCCAGCCCACGGTTCAGCGGCACAGAAAGGAGAGCAGCTTTGATTGCAGTGAGAAATATTGGCTTTCTGCAGTACAGTGGTGCCAGATGTTTGGCTTTAAGAGGGTCAAAGTGGAAAGATGAGCATGTGGACAGTCTCTCCTGCCCTCCTCGCCTGGTCAGCTAAACTACGCTCTTTCTGTGAGGGGATCAAATCTGGATAATCTCTTTTCCTCATTCTTGATTTATAGTGCTCGGGAATAAGTCACTGCTCAATGGATCATATAGAGGCTTATACCCTGCTCACCATATACATCATCATCATGAGTGCCCCTGTAGTTATGTTGGTGGAATTATCTTTGTACTTGTTGAATGATGAGCCATATTAGGACAGTCTTTAATCATGTGTTAATGGTACTGTCAACAAGCCCTTGTCATGATAAGCTGACCTGTGGGAAAATGTGTGTGTTGTGCTTGTAAACATGGGATGTGACAGGAGCTGGGTTTAACCAGCTGCTGTATCCACCAGATGGTCACCACAAAATAGGGGTTGTTCCCTGTCCTGTTCTTCTTCTTTAACCCCAGTGTTATCATTAATCCAGACTGGTTTAAAGTGGCTGTATTTACGTTTTTGCGATTACCTACGCCAATGTTGGCATTTCATTTTTTTACTCAACAAGATGAACATCAATGTTATCTGTTGTCTTGTTTCCGTTTCACATTTTCTTTTCTTCTTCGCAAGTTAGCATGCTAACTAGCCCCGGTGGGACAGCCTCGATAATTTTTTTCCCCCTCTTACCAGTTTAGATCAAACCCTGCCCCCCTTCTGCATTGGTCAGGGTTAGGGCTTCAGTGGTTTTGTGGAGTTATATTTTGTTTTCTCAACTGAGGTGTGTGAAGGCCTGGGCCTACCCTACCTCTGATTGGTTAAAATTTAGGCAAGAAGCCTTTACCCACCTCAGTGGGAAAAAAACTCAGTTGCGGTTTAACTTGGAAAAGCAATAGATGCAGTCAGTCTCGTCACTTTCTGATGGCAAGTCACTGTAGTCGGTGTAGATGGAAGAAGCCTCTTTCTGTGACAGAGAAAACCCCAATGGTGTAATGCCTGAAGTCTTGATCAGATCAGTGCTGAATTCGCTTCCCCAGCGTGTCTTTTAATTTAAATTTATTTTGACACTGCCTTGTCACCCTGAGTGTCAATTTCACAGCAGTTTCATGTGACAGTTGTCATTCCTTTGTTAGCTGGAGTGGATATTTGAACCTTGTAAGGCTCGAGTGATGAGGGGCTCACCTTACCAGTGTCCTTTCAACAGTCTTCTTTTTTCCACCTTTTATGTTTTTAAAGTTGTACTCATTAAGTCGCGGCTCCAGCAGAGTTCTCAGTCAAGGTGATTACCTGCCACTTCTCTCTGGTTGTATTATTGTTTTTCTTTCAGTCTCGTTCAATTCTAAAACCACAACTAAAGCCTGGTCAGCTCTGATGAAATAAATTCACACAATCTGCTCTGTCACTGTGTTAAAATGACAAACATCATCAGGTTGTTGATGAAGCGAACTTTATATCATCCCTGTTAATACTGGTTTTAGTTTCAATGTATTCAATTCCAATACAGCTATTGAGCTGTAGTCATGTTTTGTTTGTGTAAAAACTTTTGATCTGATTTCATTGACTATTCCCAGTGCAGCAGGGCAGGAATAATTGAAGCATTTATGGGATGCAATCAAATCAATAACTGTTTAATTGTCTGAACAGAAATCAGAAGTACACATTAGTAGAAATAACATGTCTGACGTTTGTAAGTGATTCAGAGTTAAGACAACAGGAATGGCTTCAAAGTTGCAATTTTTAAAAAGGTTCACTTACTAGTAGTGGTGCACCGATGTATCGGCCGTATATCGGTAGCCCCCCCCCCCCCCCTGTTAAACCTTTGTGCGGTTCACATGGGCTGCGAAGCGCCGTGCGAGCGAGTGTATCGCGCCAGGAAACAGACTGAAAAATGATTTTAAACGATATAAATGACATATTTGATATGATATAAATGATCAAATATGCATCCCATACTTTGTATTCCCCTTCTGTTGTCCTGGAGTTTTAATTTTCCCAATTTTCCCAATCACATAATTAAATGTCCCCCTCTGCCCATCCACTACAGCCACACAAGCAGTCATATAGATAAAAAGAGAGAGAGGGGGGGGCTAAAGGCTTGCTTGGAGAATACGTCATTTACCCCCGACACCCGACATTGAACGGGTTACATACAACAACAAGCGGAGAACCGCGGGCTGACCGACGCGGAGAAATGCGGGTCCGGTGTGAACAGCCAGGCGGCTGCGCGCTTGAGAATAACGCTGCGCGGCGCGGGGCGGCGCTTCAGCGCCCGGTGTAAACCCGGCGTTACACACCAAGAAGGCCACATGCAAGTAATAAACAAATATCGGTATCGGTATCGGCTATCGGCTAGATTGTTGTTTTAAATATCGGTATCGGTATCGGCCAAGAATTTCCATATCGGTGCATCCCTACTTACTAGACATTTTCTGGAACCTATAACCACATCTCATGGCCTTCATCAGCAAATGGATTTTACTTGTAGTTTGGGATATTGTAACTTACTGTCACTTGATAACAGGTGGTCATACATTAGCATAGCCCTTTTATAATTAACTGGTGCTCGTAACAGGAACACCACCATCCTCAGCGTGTTACATCACACTTGAAATTAACACCCACAGGTTGATTAAAAAAATGTGTGTCACAACCCAAGCTGCTTATAGCTTTTTTTTTTTTCTCATTGCAGTAGCCAACAATATATAACTTCACTTCTAACCCATTGTATTCCCCCTGACAACTACTTTTCTAAAATAATTGAAGTGGTTCATAATTTTTTTTTATTATGAGTAAATGATAAATCCAGTTGTTTACTAAGAAGAGATGTATCTACACGGACACCAATATTCTGATGTTAGCCTGATTGATCGAACAACAGTCTGAATAAGATCACACTCAGAATAAGTAATAATCAATTTGAGACATGTGGCGGTTCTGACCTTAGTCACATTATGTAGACATCTATACGAGTTTTCTCAACATTTTATGACATCGACGCACATCAGTTACCGACTGCTTGATGCTGCATGCGCTGGGTTCAATTGTAAACAAGAAGAAGTACACAATGCTGATGTGAGTCATAATCAGACTTTAACATGTAAACTGGAATAGGAATGAAATATTTTATTTGAAACTCATGATGTTTCATTCAGAACAAGGTCAATGAATATTAGTGTCCATGTAAACGTAGTCACCAATTCTGAGTATGTAATTTTTCCAAAATAGCTTCATGGGAATTGTTTTATACTTCTGATCAAAAAATCTATAAGGATGTATAATCCTTCCTCTTGTCATTTTCAGTTCCTCTTTCGCAGTAATGTCAGCAAGGGCTCAAGGAGTGTGTGTGCTACTGAGAATATCTTCTGCTTGGTTTAAGCATTGGCCATTGCCTTCTCTTGTCTCTGAACTGTAGCTATGCGTCTTCACAGAATTACCTGAGGCAGGTTTACTGTGACTGGGGAATTATGATCTGCCAGAAGCCCTCATGGAGAGACCGTGTTAGCATTTGTGGAATCTTTTTTTTTTTCTAAGAGAACTTTTCATCCTTGATCTGTTTTGAAGAGGGCTCAGTGGTTTTGTCGTACATATTTGTTGGTATTTGGGAAGTGACAGTGCAGCTGTCCTCTGATTTATTGTGATGGGAGCAATAGAAGCATATTTATTTTTCTATTAAAATCTGTGTGGGTTATTGTTTGAAGCAAAACACCTTAATCAAAGGTCCTTTGTCATATCTTTTTAAGAAAATAAATTATAATTGAAAAGGGAATGTACAGCAGTTTCTAATGTCTGAGCAACAAACACAACTCTAATCATATTCTGATATAATATATCGTTACTTTTGGCTTTTTTTGTTTGTGTGTGCGCCTGCTGTTTGTATGCATCTGTTTTTGTGCACAGCCACTGTCTGTGTTTTGCTGAAGCTGATGTTGAAAACGTTTATTTAATTTTTTACATTCTGAGTACTTGGTGTTGTTTAATAGTTGTATGGTTATCATTAATAGTGGCTTCCAATCTTCTACATTGATGACAAACTTACTTCAGTGTCTTAACCCCCTTTTGTTTACAGACAGTGATGCAGAAGAGACAACTGTAGTCCTGACTAAAGGGGCTGAAGTGAAAAGAATTACAGGTAGAGGCAATGAGACTGCCTTTATGTACTGGTTGACTTCTATGAAGTGGGTGATTTAATCTGGGCTGCTGAGATATTTTGTCCTATGGAATTACAATCCCTGCTAACTCAACAATGAACGCTTTCCCATTTTTCCACTTTCACCTCCCTATCACCATCTGTATCTTTGTTTAATTTTACAAAATGTTTGTGCTCAGTCACTCATTTAATCCTTATGGGTAACTCGGTGTACCACCATAATAATCGCAAAATCACAACGGGGGCTTTCTGCAGTTAATTTTCCACTTCATTGGGCTTTTCATCTTTGAATAAAGATTGGGTGGCAGCATTATAATTCAACCCACTCGGATTAAAGCTACTAACCTCTGCTCCTCCTCGTCCTCTTCTTACTCCGTAATGTCTCACATTCGCGGTTGGCTTAAATCTCAAGTCCACTGCCATAACAGACAGACCTCAAACGGTGCTAACTGGAGCTTTTGTGTTGCAGCGGTGGAACCAGACATCAGCGTGGGACGAATAGTAGGCTCAGGTACATCGGCAGCCCCACCAACCTAACTCTTTCTCATCTTTGTTGTCCCTCTGGGGTTCGAAAGAAAATTACAGTGTTTTAAAACCCTGCAATACTACCCAGCTGCCACATTTGGAATGGGGCGGCATTATCATGTTTTCCTAACATGGAAAGCTGAGTAAATTCATCAAATACTGAATATGACAAAAAGTGAGGGGTCGATCTTCTGCTCAGTCATCGTCCTCCTTTTGATCCAGTGTGTGATACACCACTGCCCTCTGTTGTCTCAGCTCAGTAACAAATCTTTGGCAAGTGAAGCAGTTTGCAGGAGTTTTGATGCAATAATTCTGTAAGGTTCCAAAGACCGAAATCTTTCTTACTGTAAGGACCGCAGCCCCTTTAATTTTTTCCTAAGCTGTTTTCCTTGATTCAGCCCCCCTCTGGCTGCCTTATGCTTCTCAACAGACACATAACGCACACACACACTCGCATGCACACACACACACAGTCACACACTCATCTTGGCTGCTATGGCAAAGTCCCCGTCATCCAGGGCAGTGCTTGGATCCCTCCCTAACCAGCCTTCATGCATTCCCATTGTCCTTTTTTCTTTATCTTTCTCCTCCAGCTTCTCTGTGAAGACAAGATCCGCAACCACAGGAGTAATACCGGGTCTATTCCTACTTTCAACTAATACTCATGTTAAACCTAGTCATACTAATGCTATTACAGCAGTTTATAGACGGAAATTAATATAATAGTACTTGTTAAGCGTTTTTTTAGACAATGTATGCATCATTGTAAAGACTGCTGCAGATGCTTAAATTATGTAATTGAACATTTAAATATTTATCTCCTAGTTTTCTGTGCTTCTCTGTCTTCTACCTCAGTGCTTCACCAGGCACCTATTGGCTGCCCCTTTGGTTGACCATAGGTGATCTCTTTAACTTCTTTTCTAACTTTATTTTAAACTCAACAGATTGTTTTGGCTGGCTTCTCCCTAACCTCTGCTTGTCTTGTTTGTCACAACTTCTAATGCTTTTACTTTTGACATTTGCCATTTGTTTTTTTTCTCTGTGAAAGATGCACAGATTTGTTAACTACAGCTAAATGAGCTGATAGTTGAAATTGCGTAGCCTGGATGACCCGTGCTCATGAACCAACTACATCAAGTGTTCCACCCCAAAGGTGCCATTTGTTTTTCGACGTACTTCCCTTTTAGACGTGTGTGGTAACTGTGTTTCTGTTTCTGCTTTCTTCTCCAGTGTATGATAAGCAGGGCTTTCTGCTGCAGCTGGACACAAAATTGTGAGTATATATATTTTTTTCTAGTAAACACATCTTCCATTTAATTTAAAACATTTTGCGATTCTCCATCCTGTACTGTGTGGGATACTTGTTATATATTGACCAGCTGAATCCCCAGTTAGACTTGAACTCCCATTAGTTAACATGTGTTTTACAGCTAAACACTTATTTTATACAATTTCAGGTTGATCAATGGGAAAACATGAAAAAATGTAAACCTTCAGCCATTTCATCTCACTAGAGTTTTTTAATAAACATGCAGCATCTCATTGGAGTCCTAACTATAGCCTGGCGACAAATGCTCAAATGCGATTGGTGGTCTGAGTAATACATTTCGAAATTAGTGTAGTTTCTCTCCAGAGCGGCTGTGGTTCGTCAGAGTAAGAACATGCTACCTTGAGTCATTATGTAGCTGTCATTGTGTCAGCGTGTCTCTTGATATGTGTATAATTCCCTGAATTGGTTTGACACTCTTAATAATCATACGCTGCCATCACCACCCCGGCTCTCAGAGGGCATGTCTGTCCACACTCTGCACACACACTGTAAGCACTATGTCACTACACACTTATGGTGGTTTTCACATGGGTTGAGTTTATCTAATACGGCTCCCTACATGTCTGCAGTGTCATTAATTACACCATTACTGCACATGCATACAATTCATCTTAAATCCAGTAATTAGTTTTGTGACTGACTGATATAAAAGTGCCCCATATATTTCTTTCTCACCAAACTGTTTACCACCTTGAAACCAGTAAAGCTGCAAGTGAAAAACATTGGCAGGATTGAAATGTGGCTGTGGGAGAGGAGGTAGAGAGGGTGGTTCACTCATCGAGAGGTCATGGTTCCATTCCCAGCTCCTCCAATTAGCATGGGAACAACAAACTGGCCCGTGTGTGTGTGTACTTGTATAGATATCTTTTGTGAGGACCATTTTGAGCCTAGAACCTACAGAGTGAGGAGATTTTGGGCGGTTCTCACTTTCTGACCCACTTTCAACTTGCTTTAAGTATTCGGGTTAGAATTAGGTTTAAGTGAGGGTGAGGGATTTAGTTGTGAGGGTTAAGGTTGGGGTAAGGGGCTAGGGATAGCAATATGCTAATGAGTGTCCTCACTAAGATAGAAGTACAACTGTGTGTGTGCGTTAAGCTGCTCTCAGTCAGTTGCTATGACATTCTCCTGTCAGCCCCCCCCCCCCCCCCCCCCAATGAAAAAACTTGGTAAATGTCCAATTAATTTCTAATTGAGCGCGTGTGAGAACACACCAGGAAATTCTTTGGAGGATTTTTTGGGAGCGAGGGGGCGTGTTGATTTATGTTTCTAACACGCAACGGATGAAAAAAAGACACAAAGAATACAAGCATCTCGGGATAAAACAGAAATGTCATAGAAATAGAAGATGCAGAAGAAATTGTCAACTGGGTAAGACGAGATTTAACAGCTTTTGGTGATACGGGCCAAAGACGGTTTTGATGTGCTGGAAACAAAAGCATGGGATCCCTGCAGCAGAATTTATATATTGCATCCTGCCTCCTGCATTCTGTGCCACCCCTCGCCTGTACACTCACGAGAATTTTCTGTTTTTTTAAACGCATCTGATGTCCTTCATATGTGGAAGGCAAACTGTAGAGAAAAATCTGGGCACATTTTCCAGGGTTCATGTCTGAAAACGGCCTTAGTGAAGTGCTGTATGACTGTGACCTGTAGTTTAAAGAGCTTTTATTGGTCGACAAGAGCAATATCCATGCAGTCCACGTACCACTTCAAACTGTGCATGAGTAGGCCCCAGTCAAGCTTGTTCATGTGCCATCTTTGGTTTTGGGCCTCACATAGTGCAAAGACAGGGCCTCTCTCCCTTCTCCCTGTTTATTTGAACTGGATCCATGGCATTCATCAGGTTATTAATGATCACACTAGTAATCGGGAGGTTCGAGTTTAAGCACTGCCAGTGTGATTATTTGAACAAGGCCTCTCTGCTTTGTCTCGCCACACACAGGTGATATTCTGAGCTGTTGCTGAGTTCTCCAACTTCCTCAGCAACCCGTTTCCCTATCTCCATAAGCGGATTGTTTGACAAGCTCAGCGTTTGAGGCTTTGAAATGTGTCAGTTTGATTGATAATCAGTTAATCATGATGCATCTGATTAATTTCTCTCTCTCTGTGTTCTGTGAATGTGCAGGCCACTGGAGTTGGCGTACAAGTATGGTAACCTCAGCGAAGGAGTGTGCAAGCCAGGATACGCAGCAGCCAAGATGACCACCATCTATCCTAAGTGAGGAGGATTGCCTGCTCTTTCACACTTCATTTCAGATAAACGGGGTGGAAATGCATTGATTGTCCTCGAGTGTACATTCTCTAAACCGAGACTCCTTTTTGAAATATAAGAAGTTCACATGCACAACCAGGAGCTGCACAAACAAATCATTTTATTTGCATGTCAGGACGAGAATAGCTCAAACTTTTACTCAAGCATACCAAGATGCATGATGTCATTTCTCAAGCCAACTGGGCCTTTAGGGGGTTTGAGTCAGAAACCGAGAAGCCCCCACATTCCTCCACAATCTCCCCCAGTTTCAGTCATGTTTCTATCATCTTCTCCTCCGCCACAAAAACTCAACTGTGTCCTTGTGATCTCCCCCCGTCTCACAAAAGAACCTTTGTCGCTTGAGTACAAGGTCTCTCATCTTTCCTCTGTCATATCCTAGAGCGCAAGAGGCGTCCTCTATGAACAGCAACGACCAACTTCCTGTCCTGACTCATCATGAGTTTCCTCGTACCCAGCCCACACAATTAACACAGTCCTCCACGGCCCTCTCTGATGTCATCGACTCTTTTGATTTTCCTCCATGCCTCCATTTGCTGCCCATCTCGGCTCCATCTATAGGACATTGTCCCATTAGCATTCTTGGAGCTAAGCTAATAGAGGGGCAATTTTCCACACTACTGAACAATAGCCACTTGCACTTCAATGCAGTTCCTGACCTAGTTACTTGGGAAATTTGAATTTCAAATGTTGAACCTGATTTATCTCTCGACTTAAGATGCAGTCCGAAGCATTTGATGAGAAAAAAGTTTCACAATAAATTTATAATATGCACCTCAACACCCATATGTGATGCACAGTATGGAAGGAATTGATTGCGCATGTTTTCCTACACACAGACATAAGCAGCACTTTTGGCTGTAAATTGCAGCACTGCATAACGAGACGGACAAAGCAGTTTTTCGTAGAACTGCCCTCTCCCTGTATCTGAGAGGCTACATGTTAACAATGTCCTCCCTCATAACAACTTCCTCTAATCAGCCGCACGTGTCGGATCAAAGTTCTGTACAACACTGAACCCCCACTGGGATCCTTGTGATTACTACCACCTTCAACTCAGTCACACACAGGTCAATGAGGACAATTAATGCCGCACACTGCTCCACGTTGTGCATATGTATGTATTTGTATGCACGAGTGTGTGGTAAAATGTACACAGCCATGCAGAATGTGTAATTGTGATTTGTTGTGTCCTATTTGCGAGGAGCCAAACAATTAACAACTTGTTTTTTATCATCTCAACCCACTTTTTACTTTTGCTAGACAAAAACAAATCTGTGGAAATGTTCCTGTTAGCATTTTATCTAAATAGGAGTGGTCTACAGTTTAGCTGTTAGAGAAAACCTACTTAACCTCTCGCAGTGAGGTCCTGAAGCTCCCCCCCTCTAATCATCTCCTGCTTCCTCCGTGTTCGCCTTCTCCGAAGGCCCCTGCCCCCGTAGAGTCCAATTTATTTTCCACACCTCCCCTCCCCTCCCCTCTGCTTTACCCAAAACTGTTTGCATTGGAGCCCTAAATCAAGTCTTGACAGTGAACTTGAAGCAGCACGGTTATAAAAATATTGCCAGTGAGAGATGGACCCGGCAAAGGAAGCGAGCACAATGCATCCCTGCCTGTTGGCTGTTTTGGGAGCCCTCACTTTTTATTTAACAACAAGCAGCCCCCTGTCTCTACTTTATCAGGATGTCAGTGACTGACTGTCGGTCAGGGTTCAGTGATCCTGTGTTATTTATAGCCCCTCACGGCCTCAGTCTTGGCTTTAATGAATCTCCATTTGTTTTGGCAGGATTGATGTGTGTGTGTGTGTGTGTGTGTGTGTGTGCGTGTGCATGGGTGTGTGTCAGGTGATATGAGGAGACCAGAGAGCCATACATACTTCTCCGCTTGAGTCTCTGCTCTGCTGCTGTAAAGCTGGGGGGATAATGAGGGGATCAAAGACTTATTAGGGTGCTTGGAAGAGGTTGTCCGGAAGGCCTCCCAATAATGTCATCCATGTTTGGTCACTGTGCCTCAAATCTCCACATCGTCCTTGTGAACCAACGGCAGCGTTACGTTGAGTCCAGAATTTAAAATGTCTCTTTCTCACGAGTACATGCTGTCGCAGACACAATTCAAGGTTGATGAGAATGAAAAACCATTCGTGTGTTTTGTGCAGCCAACCATCAGCCCTTCAGCAAGATGCACTAGTCTTGTTCTCATTTGGTTTCGTTCCAGTTAATGCAGCTGTACAACAATCCCTGTAACTGTCTTTTATCATCAACACAATAAGACACACCATTTCTATCGATCTCTGCCCATCATTGTTTTCTCTGTCCTGAAAGTTCATTTAGTTCTTTCATTAAAGTTGTACAAGTATATCAAAGATGATCCATGAATGTCTAAGTCAGAAAAGAGACAATGCTCTCCACTTGTGCCCCCTCCCAGGCCTGACAGCAGGTCATGAAAACACACATCCATCCTGCAGCCACACTCCAAAGGTGACACGTAGCCCAGCACTCGGGTCGCAGGCGTGACTAAGAGGAAATGGCTTCTTTTGATTTCAGTACAGCAATTAATCAAAGACGGACCCGCGCGCCCACACTCGTACAGACACACAGGATGAGGAAGAGGTGATGCTGGAAGCAGCAGTTCATGGGGCATTTCAAACATTGATCACAGGTGTATTTTTGAATATTGGGCTAAATTTGTTTTAATATTGCAGGATGACTGGCTTCTCGCTTGATTTAATTTGAAGCTGTGTTCTCCATCTTGGGCAAACGCAGACCTTTTCTATTTCAGGCTCAAGCCTCTGAGACGGTTCTCGTTGGAGAACAACTTCCTCCTCATTTAGTTTGTAGGAACAGTCTTGCCCAAGATCGTTTGAGGAGTAGCATTCTGGCAGGAGTATGTTGTCTCTGCAGATTTATCAAAACTGTGCGTCAGCTGTGATTTAGACTTGGGTGGAGAGGTTGTGTCGATGGGGTTATACACTGCAGCTGCCGGTTGTGTCTCTCCCTGCCTCTCAGCTTGTATTGCCTTCTTAGTTTTTATCTACCATGCCAATGTGCTTGTTTTGGGAAACTCTCCCAGGGCACAGGAGCTTGGAAAGCTATTAGAATAATGACAGCGGAACAAGTGAATTTAGTTTTTATCTCTTTGTGGCTTAAACCTTGCCCAGGACATTAACACTGTAGTCACAAGTGGAGAAGATTTTTACGGGAATCCAAAGAGTTTGTGTAGAGGAGAAAAGGTGTGGTGGGGCAAATCACAAAAAAATGAATAGTTCTCGATGACCAATCTATGATGGAAAGTTAATATTACAATATGATGTTCTTTCCCTGCTGATGAACCTTTTCTCTCTCTCACCTTCTTTCCTTCTGTTCCCTCCCCTGCAGGTTCATGAAACCAGCGCCCATGTTTCTTGATCGGAACTTCAAACGTCTCGCAAAAGTCGGCAGTTACTTACCCCCATTTGGCTTTAAAACGCAAGGTAAGAAATACTCATGTCACTTGCCCTTTGTCTTTAAAAACACAACAGCTTCTATTACCACTTTTTGATAGTATACATGCTTGCATTAAAGGAGTGTCCCAACAGTTAATATGGAGGATTCACAACAAGCCACAAAAAAGGTTTAATTCATCAGCCGGAACAGAGATACCCTAACTTTTAGTGCTAAATATAGTTGAAGCTCCAAGGCCACTGATTACTATATTTCCCTTAATACAATTTCCTTGTATCTTTCCTTAGACCTCCTGCCTCCAAAATACCTATTTTACTCGAACTCCACACCTTGGGCTCTATTTAAACGATCTAAGTGCATGGTCTAAAGTGCCTGGCACAAGTCCTTGTGTGGTGTGTCCAAATCTAATTTAGCTAGTTTAGTGGGAGGGGAAAAAAGGTTGCTACACCGGGCACATTAGATTAAGAGAGTAAGTACAACGTTTTAAAAGGTTGTACTTACTCTCTTAATCATGGGTGTGCCTTGGGTGCTATGTGTAATATAACAATTAGAGTGGCATCTTCCATTCTTTTTAAAAGCCAGGTGTGCTTGCATCTTGGCAGATTTCTATTATAATGGTGGATTTGCCAGGTGGCAAGACAGAACACTTCTCCGAAACCGTTTCATGTTATGCACGAGCAGATCAGCTGTGTGTAGTAACAAGCAGAGTAGATGACAGCTGGAAAATGACAACTGTGTTGGTAATAAACTCCATTCACCCATTATCTATACGGCTTATCCTTTAAGGTTAATGGGGGGGGGCTAGAGCAAATTCTAGGTGAGATCCACAGGGGGCACATGCAAATTCCACACAGAAAGATTTAATGCCATAACTATGTGAGACAATAGTGAACCACTGCACCACCATGCCGCCCCCTGGAATTTTGCATGGATTGTTCTCTGGAAATTCTGTGAAAATTTCAAAGCACCCTATATCACAATGTTAAAGAAATAGGGGGGAAAAAATCCAGGATCTTCCCCTGATCTGGATCTGCACCAAAATTAAATGGGTTCTTCCCTGAACTATGCCACATTATTCCAACAAGTTTGATTTATTGTTAGTTAATTTTCGAATAAACAAAGACGGATGAAAATACAACCTCCTTGGTGTGGTGGAGGCAATAACCTATTAAAAAGCTTCATCCAGAGACACAGAAGACGTTCTCCTGTTTTCTCATGTGGTGTAGTGTTTGTTGTGATTACTAAGCTTAGCTCTATGTGTAATATCTGTGGAGTGTCCCTTTTTTAACGCCAGTAACGATCCTGTGTTCTCAGTGCAATGATTGTTATGGGGTTTAGATGCTGTGTCGAGGCATGACAGTGGCTTCATGGTTGAGCACTTTTTTTGACGGCACCGCCTGGTAACTCAAAGTACTAAACCATCTGATTGCGCTGGTATCAAACCCAGTTTTTTTTTATGGTTTTGTTCCGCGTTGCTAACATTACACTAAATACAGGTGATGAAATTACAAGGAAGGGCTGCCAACTCTCTACCCACCAGGTATCATCTGGCTCTTCATATGTATCTACTTATCCAAGCTGTCGCTATCTCTTCGGATTTTGGCTTTGCAGCCTGATAGTCAGACTGAACAGTCTTATTTCGTTTTTTATATTTTCATTTGCAGAAACAATATCAAGAATCTGTTGTATTATCCCAGAGTATGAAACCAAGCTATTTTATCCAAATACCCTTTTTTGAGCTCTTTTCATCATGAAGGTTTCACTCTGATGGTTGAGATGTGGAAAATATTAAAGTTCTGCTTTTTGCACTTTCATCATTTGCAGAATATATTTTGCCAAATGGTTGTGACCGTGTTTGTGTCTGAGAGCTAATACATCACAGTGCCCATTTGTTCACCTTTAGTTTTTGACATTAGCTGTTTTTGAAAACTATAGCTAGTAGTTTATTCATGGACTGTGTAGCAATACATCTGGCAAAGTTCCCAAGCATCAGCTATTTTAATGCAAGCAATTAATAAATCTCATCTTACACTGTCCACGCTTGGTCATTTAGTTTTATTCATAGCTCATAATGCTCTTTGACCACAGATTCCTGAACATCAATAACACATTATCAATCCCTGAGGATAGTTCAGAAAGGAAGATTTGGAGGTGCATGTGTAATCGCAAATAATTCCTGCTCTCCAAAAATTGGCAATCCTCAAAGTTTACATTGTGGCAAAATGCAGTGAAAATAACCTGCTATATAGTTTATGGCAGAACTTGTTTCTTTAAATCCAAACTTTTTCCCAGCCAAGGAACCAACAAGACATTTGACATCTGTCGTCATCATTAGCTCCTGAAACTCTTTCATTAAATGCCTATAAGTCAGAATATTTTATATTACTATTTATTTATTTACAATCCATATATTGGCTTCTGAGTTTGTCACAACATGCTGTATGAGTTCTGTCTTGGGACCAGGAAACTCTCATGTCTGCACACATTCCAACTGTAAGGCTTCACACACTCTGCTTGTTCTCTGACCTTAACACACTTCAGATATCAAACCAGCACATAATAGCATGGGAAGTGAAGAGATAACATTAACCTGCCTTCGGTGACATGCTGTCACATATTTTCCAGTACTTGCAAGCTGACGGTCCACTGAGTTTTACCTTTGTGTCCTGGCAAGTTCTCCGCTGTCATACTAACACACATACATACACAGCGTGAGTCAGCTGCTATCAAAAGAACACTCCCTGTGTGAGTGTTACACCTGGTTTCTGTTTTCTCCACGGACTGCGACGGCTGTAGGGTTTCCCTTTTAGTGGTACCCATGTGGAGAGATGATACGTGTGTATCTTGAATAGAACGCCACAAAGGATTCCAAATTGGGAACACAGAGTGGTGGTGGTGGTGGGCGGGAGTTTTATTTTTACTTTTTTATTCTTCCAGGAGGTATCTACTGGAACACATGAACCGTGGCCTGAGAACAGTAAAGCTGTGTTGATTCGGTCTCAGAGAAAAGCCTCTTGTCAGGACGCCAGTCAGCTACTTAACGGTCAACATGTGTTTCTAGTTATATTTTGCATTAATTGTTAAATGCTGCACTGTAAATGAAATTCTCTCTTCTCTGCAGTCCAAAGTGAACTTACTGACGTCGTCCGCGTGTTGTGGTTTTCCTTTTGTCCCTAAAACTCACTCAGTCCTCTGGCACATTTTGAGATTTTATCTTTAGATAAAGACACTAAGAATAGACTTGATGATGCTAAAAGACATGAGTTATGTCTGCCTTTTTTAATACGTCTCCAAGTCTTCTGATTGCATGTAAAATGATTTACTTATACACAAAAGTTGAAAATAATTAAAATATAAAAATAATCCAATAAATTAAATAAAACCAATTTCTAATAAAATCAAGAGAATATAATATATTGTATTATGTGATTGATTCAGCTTTTAATTTAGCTGATTGCAGACTATGCTGGTGTTTTATTTACTTTGCATAGTAATATACTCTCATTCCCATATCCAGAGATCATGTGATCACACTTATAATGTGCATATAAATTAGAGAGGTCATTTCCTGCTTCATCTTCTTTTCAAGTAGACACAAGTCCAGATGCACGTTTATATTATAAATCCATTCTCCCCTTTTGCCTTTATTGACCCAAGTAAGGACAAATATTTGGTGGAATGAAACTTCTGTAGGTATAAGTTTAATAAGATAAGAAATTAAATCACCACTTGCTTCATTCTCAGCATGCTCAGTTAATGAGGGCACACAGACCGTTATGCAACTTCACACAGGCTGGAAGAAACACGATTCATCCAGAGAGACTTATTGAACTTGAACATTTGAACACAGATCAGACCAATAACCTCGAATACGTTTTCATATTACACTCAAGTTATTAGTTTTTCACCCTGGCAGACAATTTTAAATAAAAGCCTGTTTATTGCCGGCCCAACAAATACCTCTGTTATAACATGATCTTTTATGTTGTTTAGGCTACACTTTTCCCAACAATGTGTCTGTGTTTACATATTATGCGACGCTTCCGTCGTTCGTCTTTGTTGCCAGTAAGATTTTTGTCATTTCAAGGGTTCCAAGTCGGACAAACGTCTCAGCCTACAGCCATTTGTCTCCGGCTCTGCCACGAGACATAGTTTGCTGAAATGTTTACCCCGGGTACTTACGACAATTAGCTTCCATGTCATCCTCTGGAAGAGAGTCCTGCCCATTGTGATTTTTCACTTTTCACCCGCTTGGATCCAGGTGTGGTCCGCTCTCTTGTGTTTATGCTGCTCGGGGTGATGCTTGACGCCAGACATCGACACCACATCCAAACAATGGGCTGTTCCTCTGCTCGCCTCTCCTCAGCAGGTTAATCATTAGGGTCGTTAGTCTGCTGAATGAGGCTGTAATATGTCTTACAAACAGCTTTGAGGCCCCAGTCTAAACTCTCCTCTTCTCACTCTTCCCCTTACTCTCGCTTTTAGTTTGGTGTTGCTCTTGGCCCTCCTCTGTTGACTATGTGCTATATGGTGATTATATCAAGTTAAGAAGTGAAGGCAATGAAAACGCCACTCGTGTTGCAGGGCGACAGTTTAATATATTTTTTCATGTGGGATACAATTACCAGAAAGTTAGACTTGGTATCATAGTACTGTAATCCATGTTGTCCCTCTATGGTGCGCCTTCATTAATACAATTGTTGCTCTGATCATAGATAGTAGCAACTGAAATGGAATCTTGTTCATTTGGGATGTTATGACGGGTGAATTACAAGTATGAGAGGCCTAAAAATGGTCAAGAGGAGTGAGGCGACATATGTAATATCTAACAATGGAAGCATGACTCTACCAGAATGCCCCGTAGAACATGGCAGGAATGTGCGCTATGGCTAAACATCCACATTTCTCGCCCTGCGATCAGAGGGGTGCTGGCCACGCAGGGAGACGAGCTCAACATCGCCCACTTAACCAGGAGAATGTGCTTGTTTGAAAACAGCATTCCTCTCTGAGTGCTTTTATGGGAGAGTTTCTACATACACACACATACCATCCGGAACCCTGTATGTCTGTTTCTCCGAGATTCACTCCTCCGTTTCATCCCATCACCGCTGCTCCTGAGGGCTGATTGGTCACTCCTTATCTATGACTGAATAAACGGAGAGAGGTGTTCTCCCCTCCAACTGTCCATGAGACCACCTAGATTGCTGTATCTCTCATGGTATGTTGGAGCTTTCAGCAGTTTATATATCTTCTTAAGGAGCGGTTCCCTCAGTTCTCAAATCCTTTTCCCTATAAAAGAACATCTAATCTGTGATGTTAAACTTCTGTTCCATAAAGAGTGAGCGCTTTCCGGACATATGACCTCCTGCCAGATTATCGCATTATCTCATACGGTATTTTAAATGGAGAGAATTTGACACTCGTCTACTTTCAGTGTCAGGAAAACAATTATCCACCAAAGTATTACATAAACTGCTCAGGTAAATGAAAAAAAAAAACCTTCGCAAAAAGCTCACATATGTTTTAGAATATAGGACAAGATGGTACATTTGAAGTTCTTCTGCACAATTCAAGTTGCCAACTACCAGTAGATGTTAGCAGGTGTTAGTGGCCAGCATCGGATGTTGGCGTTTGTCTGTTAGTTGGGTTTTGGGTCAGGGATGAACGCAATACATTTTTATGCAGATCTGGACAAAGGGGATGATCCAAGATTTCTTTTTTCCACTTTAACATTGTGAGAACATGGTGCAGATCCAGATAAAAATCTAGTGAATTCAAATGTGCTTTTATAAGGGGCCTTGAGGGAGGTATGCACTCCTCAGTGCCATTCTAGTTTTTAATTGCAGTGTAAGTGACAACTTATTGTATGTTTTAAATGTCCTCCTCATGATGGTTCTTGGTTTTTTCCAATGCAGAGAGAATCATAGACAGCATTTTAACTACCACGAAAAACTTTGGACTTGGAGAGGAGCTGGACAGGTAATTACTGCTACTCACCTACATCAACATGAAGTCCTGTTTTGTAACATCTGTTCTTGAAATTAATTATTTAATATATTATATTTCTTAATATTACTAACCCATGACCCTCCTGCTTTCTAGTCTCAGCTGTAAAAGATGCATCATTGTGGGTAATGGGGGCATCCTGTCCAACAAGTCTTTGGGTTCCCGTATCGATGACTATGATGTCGTAGTGAGGTGAGATGACTCCTTTAAGACAAAAGACACCATGATTATGACTTGATGAACTTTTAAATTCATAGATGTTTAAGTGTAAATTGCATCATCTTGAATTCTATAATCTCTGCGCCATGAACCTGAAAGAATCTTCGAGGCATGAATTCCATTCACTAAGTCATTTCTTGTGTCGGCAGGTTGAATGAGGCACCAGTAAGTGGTCACGGCAAAGACGTCGGAACCAAAACCACCGTCAGGATTACCTATCCAGAGGGAGCCATCCAGAAACCTGAAAACTATGAAAAAGACTCACTTTTCGTTTTTTCTGCTTTCAAACCGCTGGACTTCAAGTGGCTCAGACAGATGGTCTTCAAGGAGAAACTGGTAAGGACATATTAAAATCATTTCCTTTAACATATTTAACACACATACACACTGATACACTGACAGATAACCGGATGGCAACTCACAGCAGAAAGAAAGGAAACACTGAGTGGGTGCTCAAAGACAAAAATTGTTTAGAATGAGAGACAAGTCTGGTGCACAACAAAAATAGACTTACAAGTAGAATTTTCACTTCAGAGTGTTGGAATGTGGCTGAATATCTGAGTTATGGGTTATTTTTAGTTTCAGTTTAACCTCTGATCACATTCTCTACATTCCTTTTCTGTGGAAATGTAAGCCATTCTAGTAAAATGGATTAGGAGGACAACATGAATCTCAAAAAAAAAAGAAGCTTCATGTGGAAAGGACAGTTGAGAAAAACCAAACACCATTAGACAAGTTATTTCCTCTCTTTCGGAAAGAGAGATTTCTCTTTAATGCTACGTTGCCATTTCCCCTGGAGGTAAGATGCTCTCCTGTTAACCTGTTCATTCACATTTGGATTTAGCCGCACTTATAATTATGAATTAATTTCCCACATAGCAAATCTTTTGGGTGTCCTTTGAAATGTTATGATTGGAACAGTTAAGTGACAGGATGTGACCTGGCCTCTTAATCACAGGGGTCAAACTGAATGACGGAACAGGTTCTCCCTTATCTGTTTTAGGTATTTCAGAAGGTATTCATTGTGAATGCCCCCTGTGCCTCCATATTAAAACCTTTGTCATAGAAATTGCTCTCATAAGCACTTTCATTCACTTCAGTCTCTTGTATCAGTGTGAGTTTTTTTTTTTTAGTCCCTTCAACTGCAGGACAATGAGACACTTAGTAAGAGATCATCACAGAGTCATGCGAAAGAACGGTAGTGTTATTCAAAGGACCATACCATTGTTAGAACATGTATAAGCCCATTTGATACAAATTCTTATTCTTTTATATCTTTGCTTAGCATTTTGCAAATAACTGCATATTAAAGATAAAATGGATGAGATAAGATAATCCTGTAATAGTCCCAGAACGGGGAAATTCACTGTTACAGCAGCAAAGAGGACAGTCAAAATAGAGACATCAGTAAAAGTATTACGTAAACATGCCAGATATAAACAAGGAAATATAAAGCGGAAATAAATACAGTAGGATATTTTACTTCATTTAATTTTATACATCACTTTGGAGATGCTATATCAGAATATGGTCATGCCAATGAAAGCCTTTGAATCTGAATTTAAAATGTGTTTCACACGCACTCAGGAATTCAGCTTTTGTGTTTTTAAACAGTACTCCAGTCCTTTGTAAAATAACATTGTATACTTAAAAATGTTGTTGGTTATATTAGAGATACTGTACATTGATTGTAGAAATGGACTAAACCTTGCATACACAGCTGCTGCACAGGCTGATAAGCTAAATTCCCTTGTGCAGGATGCCTCCCTCTTATCAGGTAACTCTGAGCTAAAAGCTTCTTTTCTTCCACAGATGTCTGACTTTCAGAGAGCAGTGGAGGTTTATCCTAAAAAAAATAAAAATAAAAAGGAGTGAGAAAACACGGATAAAAAAACTAAAGCGGAGAGGATGATACATTTATGGTAGGGGATGGAAAGGGCAAGCTGAATGAAGTAGTGGTGTGAAGTTGGATTATAGGATGATAGATTAGAGGGAAGATAGATGGGAAAGGATAAAGTTAAATAGGGTAAAGGGATAATAGCGGAGGAAAAGAAAATGAGCAGTGGAAGGTAAAGTCAAATGAGGAAAATAGTTTGCTTGGCTGGCTGACGGCCCCTTCAGCCTTTGATAGGGCCCAGGTTGTTCTGGTGTGTCAGAGGGAGAGGACAGTGGAAATGGCTGCCTGGGATAATTGATCTGGCCCCTGGCATCTGACTCAGCCCTCTTTGATCTGCTGAGGAAGGAAGAATGTTTCCCATGGGTTAAAAATCTGGGAACAAAAAAGAAAAAAAAAATCATTGTCTTTTAGTTCAAGCCTTGATGATAATATGGAAGAAGAGAACTGACAGATGTGCAGAGACCCATGTTTGACCTCTGGAAAGTCCTTGGTTTTTACTCTGGTTTTATACATTTTCAGAGGTTGATTTACTACCATATAAATACTGTATTTCACCCTATATAAATGTGTCCTTGCCAATTTATTCCAGTTTAATAGTTTATGGCACTGAAGTTGACTCGGTCTCAAGTAGCATGGACTTTGTTTCCAAAAGACCCAAAATCTATTTCAGCCTTACTTGTCCGGGCTTGTTGGCATCCACGGTTGTGCCGACTTTTGGTGGTGTTAGCCGTTATGACAGTAAATTGTGCGTTTTATCTAGAGCTGCTTAAGGCCTGTATGTGAGAACGCAAATGTCTTCAGTCAGTTGCTCAGTACATTTCCTGGAACGTTTCGTGCTAGCCGCCCTTGTAAAATGTTCGGATTATGTCCGAGTGAGCTCATGTGAGAATACAGAAGGAAAATTCACAGCAAGCGAGTAGGCGTGTTGAGGACGTTTCTAACATGCAGCGGACACAAAACTGGAAGAATATCTCAGGATGATAAAGAGGGGCCAAACACTCGCTGAAAAAGAAATCTGAGCGCTTTGGCTGATGATGCCAACGGCAGTGTTGATAAACGAAAACACATAGAATTCATACGTCATGTCTAGCCTTCTGCGTACTCTGAACAGGCGGCAGTCCTGTTGTTGTTGTGAACGAATACAACCCGGACAATCCCCTGCACCTGAAATATGGCAAACATCGTAAAATGTCCTTCCCAATGTTCCAGACATTTGCCAGAGTTGAATTCTGTAAACATTTTAGAGGATTTTGACCCACTCTACATCTCCTCAGTGTTATTTGGCAGTTTGAAGTCCCCTTGATAGATACAGAAGCATTTATCTGGTTGTGATTTTGCATGTGAGGCTCTTTATTTTGCCATCCCACTTACTGAAAACGATCACTTCAGGAGAACTCACAAACTTCCCAGATTAATTTTTCTCAGTGAAATAAGTGGCATGTCGATTTGAACATACCGTGAGCCGCCTCGTGTTACCAGAGAAACGATATGTGTTTACTAGAGGATCCTTAGTCTTGGCAACAACATGAAAGGAACTGAAGTCCTGTCAAAAGACTGTTATCGTAGCTTCATTGTATCTGACATCCACCCACATTGGACTATTGCAGTGGAAACATAAACATGAATAGGTGTTTATGTGTGTATGTACATGTGCCTTCTGTGAACTCGGGGACACAGTTCCGCAAAACATTGACTCATAAATGTTTTTTTGTTTTGTTTTTTTACAAATTTCTCCTTTTAGTAACCGAAAACTATTTTCTGTATCAATAAAATGCTGTTGACTGGTTCACAGAGTGAAGCTGCATACTGTCGGGATAGGAAGTAGCAGCAAGCTTCCCTCTCTTTGCTCCATCCATTCAGTCAGTCCCCGAGTGAGACATAATGTAACTATGGACGACTGTCCTGTGGGAGCTTTTGTATCTGTTGGTCGAGCAGCGGATTTCTTTGTGCAACCTGCACACTCACAGCTGCAAGGGATGCAAAACCCCTTTCACTATCCTTCTGCGGTTATGAAAGCGGGTGTCTTTCTTTGCATTCTTCTTGAAAAGGGTAGTGGGTGGTACGCAGTTGTAGTCCAGCCGCTGGTGACTCAGTGGTCTGCTTCAAAGTCCTGCGCTATTTTGGCTTTTCAGATGCCTCCAGCACAGTCTTGGATGGCTTAACCGAACACAAATTAGCGAGGCAATTTCCCAATCTGTTATTTAGTGTTTTGTACACTCTCACAAACACACACACAACCTCCCACTCACTCACACATGCAGAGTCCAGATTTTAAACTTTGACCTTGATCACGTCCTCAGCTTGCAGACACGTCTTTCTCTGAATGTGTTTCGCATTTTAGATCAGTGTAGCCCGCTGCTACATCTGCAATTAGAGTGCTGCAGCATCACAAGACTTCCAACTTCCCTAATCCCTCATTACCGCAGGTATATGTGATTACAACTTGGCTTAGACACTCTTTAAAGTCTGACCCCACGTATGCAGCAGCCTGGTTGATTGCCCAGTTACATGCTGTTTACAACTGTGCTCAAACATGATTTCCACAATTGTCGATATTTCCTTTTTTCCTATGACACCAGTTTCGATTTTTGCCGCGATGCACAGCGCACATTCGCGGTTCATGCACACACAGCCGCAGTTGTTTGTATATGCAGGGATATTTTCAAACAGAGCCAGTGAAGGATATACAGCCGGTGGTAAACACAGAGTTCGAAGGTGGAGTGTCGGTGTTCTATCTCCTTTGTTTGTTTACAGGAGCTTTCCCTACCTCTCTACAGGCCAGAGAGATAAATGATGGATGGAGAGAACTTGAGAAAAGAGTTTTTCCTTCTTTAATAGAAATACACCCAGGGGTTCTTATGTAGAGGTTTCAAAATATTGTTATAAAGCCAATCTTTTTGAAAACATCTTGCCAGAAAATCAAGTCTGCGAGGAACTCCTAATATAGCCTGTTGATTTATATCACTGACAGATTTTCAAATCAGCTTCTGGCTGGAATATTGTTAGGAAACACTTCTTTTGTTTAACTCTGTACACCCAGTTTAATCGCTTTTTATAGAAATGTCATTTTAGCCAGAAAGCTTTAGTGTAATCATCACAGATGTTCTATGGGACAGAAGTAACCGCTATATGGGTCCTTTTTAAAGTCCCAACATCTGTGCAGAAGCCCAAAGTAGCATGCATACATGCATTCATAAACATTTACATACCTGTAAACATAGATTCTGAACATGAACCAAGTGACTAACATAGTGTCCGGATGTCACTGATTACCATGAGTGTTGTGTTTCGAAAATGAGTCACCTACCTAGCCTGCAATGATTAACACTCAGACCTGCACGGGGATTCTCTGGTAGCGTGTTGTCATGTGATGGATGTTCGGTTACTCCGTATTTATTCAAGTTCAAGGAGGACTCTGACTTGTCAAAATAAGTCAAAAGAAAGACAAATTTGTTTCTTTTAAAGTCAGATACCAGCAGGTCCTGCCAGCAGCAATGGCTGTGTGATCTTCCAACATGTCACCTGTTGGTAGGTAGAGACAAGGCTGCACATTTAAGTCCTCAGGGTCACAGTGTCGTCAAGGGTTGGCACCGTTTTTACTTTTGTCGTCATGGGACTGTGGAGACGAGAGTTTCACACAGCGGATAACCTCAGGGTAAAACAGAAAGCGCTGACTGAGGGCAGAGGTCATGGTATGAGTCAGGAAAACCCAAAGCACAAGCAAACTGGTGAACGGTTCAGATTCCTATTTGAAAGTGAAAAAATTAACCAAAGCTGTGAAGAATATTACCTCTGTGGATATAAAAATAGTCGTAATCCCCTCTACTGTGCTCCGAGCCATTTACCACTACTCTGGAAAAACCTCTCTTCCCTTCAAACATTTTTTTCCCGAAACGGTTCCTCCTCAGTGGAGCACTTATGTGGTGAGACACTGCAACTTGTAAACTCAAAGGTCCGACATGTACACAGTGCTAACGACCTCCAGACAAACTTAATTGTGATTGTTAGCAGTTTGGGGGCTGCCGTTTTTGTTTTTAAATTGCTTAAAGTCTACCTTCCGGAATCCAGTCCACCTCGAGTCGTCCTCTCTATAAACATCAAACGCACAAACCACATCCTCACACAGCTACTTACGGGACTGAAGAGCCCAGATATAGTCAAATTTATATGGTCGCTGCTTATCAGAGAAGCAGGGATGCATCATTCCAGCCGTGAGATTGTTGTGGGCAACACTCGAGAGCAGGTCATTTAGATTTCAGATATGTTCTGTATCTTGCAACGAGATGGTTTGGAGTTCTTCTCCTCTTTCCCCCTCTCAGTGCACTCCTACACAGTGCTCCACATTTCACTCAGTCCCTCAGGAGCCATAAACTGACAGAAAACTATAAACGGAAGGCTTTAAACCACGCTGTTTCTTAATTGGGCTTTTTTGACTTTCGTGGAATGAAGTGCAACTTGGGTATATTTTCATCTTTTGTTGTGCCTGCGTGTTTTGAAAACAGTTGCGTAGGAACAGCGTTGGGTAGTCATTTTCACATATTTAAAAAATGTCGTGCTTTTTCCATTTTAGCACTGGTCATTGTTCTGAAGAATCTTAATCTCTCCCTTTTTTTTCCGTCCGTTTGATCCGTCACTTCTCTTGGCCTACAGTAGCTCCTGTCCTCACCTGCTGACATTGTCTTTCTAATCCCGTGTTTATCTACTTTGGTGTTGGTCTGTGTGTAGCTGGAATTCTCCTACAGGTGCAAAATTACAAGACAAATACACTGTAAAGCCGTAGGCATAGTTTACACACGTGACGTTAAGAGGCAGTGCTTTTATAGTAATTGTCTGATACATTTTAAGTGCCGTCTTAACCTCCTATCTATTGAAGAATCTGTGCTGAAGAGCTGTTCATACATTACATTCATGCACAAGCACAAATATACAACCCAGCATCCTGACCATTAGTTATGTGTGGGGATCAAATGTTTCAGTTACTGCTGTAGCTCAGGCATTAAGTGAAGTTGGGATTAATTGTACAAATTTGTCTTCCCGTCCATTTTCCACTGTCCACTTTGATTCCACTCAACCAGGATCTCTGAGTCTGGATTTGTTCTAAAGCTGTCAGATTTGTACGCTTCGATGATTCAGAGGTGTGGGACCTTTTCTTGGACAACAGTCACATCCAAATACACGTTTTCACAAGTTGCCACTGTGGCCTACCTGGTTCTGTGAAACATCATGTGGAGCAAGGGGGTTGTGACAGTTCTTTTCTGGTGCCGTGTCATTCATCAGAACTATTTTTCCTCCTCATTGGCTCATAATCTCAGAAGCACTGCCAAGATCTGTCAGTATCCTGACAACACCAGGCTTTTACTAAGGGTGCCTCTGCGATTATGGCAACAGACTCATCTCCAGACCAACTCTTAAACCCCACTTGGTACAGTATTGTGCAGTGTGAAGATTAATCGTCTGGGAGGTGTTAAAGTATGAATTCTCAGATGGGAACAAATTAAGGCTCAGAGATTCCCAATGATTCCAATAGACTGTTTAAAGTAGGCTACAATAGATTGTCATGATAATGCGTAATGTTTTTACTCTAGAAATATTTTGTGCCTCATACACATATAACTGTTTATTCATGGCTCCTGAATACTCGTGAATCAAGATGCCTACTACAAAGAAAACGTTGTTATCCACTCGTATTAACAAGTTTTTCATATTGTTTTTCTTCATTTGAAGTTTTGCCGGCGTTCTCAATGCATCATTTTATTGCGTCCTCTTCCTATGCAATTAATTATCCAATTTGTGCCACCATCTGTTTTTCTGTATTTGGATTAAAACTTGCATTAGTTACCATTTTCGTATTTATAATTTGTTATTATTATTACTGTTAAAAATCTGCTCTAAATTTGGATGCAAACGTTACTAATGTCGATACAAGGAGAATTGGTTTGCCCTACTTTACCTTCTGGCAATGTGAGGCCGACCCCTCTACCGTCCATCTCATTGCTTTGCAAACAATTAAGTCTCCAAGTTCAAGGTTGTTTTCACAGGTGCCTTATTGGAGCACACAGCCTTGTGCACACACTTAAATCTAATAATCCAGACCAATTTAACCATAAAGCTGGTGCAGGAGAAGGGAAACAGCCATTTCCTCTCTGACCACTGCCAACCAGTCAAGCTGCACACTTCTGTTCACCTTTGAGCATGTGTGTGTCAGGACCTGGTGAGTAAGAGGTATACCACTCTGCGAGCTTCCTGTTCAGTCCATGTTCAAATGCTTCCAACGCAGCGCTGTTTCTCTAAACTAGGGCAAACAAACTAGTCCACAGTGGAAGCAACATCCTGTTCCCTGGAGGTTATTTGCCAAAGCTTTGAGGAGTCTTGCCGCATGATCCACCACTGATAGTACAGTGATTTACTTGCTTTGAACTTTTACTGAACCAGAACTGGAAAATCAGTGTCTTTGCTGTTGTCGTGATCAACAATGTCACTTTCGTTGATGAGTCCCAGCCACTGCTGCTACAGAGCGCCTGTCGTCTGTTTTAATCAGAGTTTGTTAATATTGAATGTATCCAGTTTCCAAATTGCACCAAATTCAATAGGGCATTTCATTAGGTCTGCAACAATTATCAGGCCAAGTGTGAAGCTGATACGATGAACAATTCTCGAGATACGTAAATAGATTATGCTTCCAGGCATTATTTTTTCAGGTTCTCTGTACATAATCTGTTGGGAACAACTTTACACAAAACATGTTTTTGGCCATATCTCAAGAATTTGTACCCCAATTATGACACAATTCTGTCTCACAATGTCTCATAGGATGAAATTATGAAATGTTATATCCAGAACGTCAAAGGTCGACTCCACTGTGACATCATGATGTTCTGCCAAACACTTTTCAAGCGATTATTCAACACCCTAACTCGGGAACATGAAGGGGAGATTGTGACCATATAGTTCACAATAGGTCGGATTCTGAATTGGTGACACCAACCTTTGTGCCCACCTTGAAACTGGTTGTGTAGAACTTCTATACTGCCTGGTTGAAGACTGATAATTAGTTGCTTCCCTGCAGCAACATGCATATTTGAAGCATTGTCTGCTGTCACGGCTGCAACTGTACAACTCTATCAGAATCAGCTTTATTTGTCAAATGTGAACATATACAGGGAATTTGACTGTTTTATGCTTTTCTCTGTGTGATGACTTCAAAGTCTCCACTACATTTATTGTCGGAGTCTGGACAGACATAGTTGTAAACTGCACTTCAAGGTTTAAACCACAAAGCAGTAATTCTAGTTTACCCAGATGAGGCTTGACTTCTTATTAAAACTTGCCATGTTGCATATTTAAATATTCATACCCAGTAGCCACAAACAGTCTTCATTGCTGAGATCTAAATGTGCCGTCTAAGGAGGGTTGAGTTTTATCATTAACTCTCCCTGACCATTGCAACAACAAGTGGTCTGAGTTAGAGATGTTTGAATGTAAGCAACGTTTTACATTCCTAAACTCACAACAGCAGCCTCCACCCCCTCCCTCTCTGCAGACCTGAATCCTTACATACTAATTGCTCTCAACATTTGTCAAAGCCACCTGTACTTGTCTGAATATCTTGAAAGAGATCCCCACCCCGCCCCGTCACATGCGTGTCTATGTACATGTCGGGTCATAAGCTGTGTAAAGCGAGGGGTGTGTGTTGTGTGTCATTAGCTTCTCCCCTTCCTAGAAATAAAGAAAAAAATGCATTACTTTCTTTATTCAGCGTACACAGACGCGCACACATCCAAACAGCGCTGTTAAATAGATTCCTGGCAAACACAAGCTGTGTTGACAGGAGAGATGAGCTGCTGTTCCTGTTGCAGCTTGCCGAAGGCACAGAGCTGGGCCCGCGTTCAAAAAGAGCCGCCACTGTTGAAGCCACAAAGCCAGCAGACTTGTTGCTACTGCCTCTGCCAACACACACACACACACACACACACACACACACACACACACACACACACACACACACACACACACACACACACACACACACACACACACACACACACACACACACACACACACACACACACACACACACACACACACACACACACACACGGTCATGCATTGCTGTATTAAAGGCGACCGGGCGGGTGCTTCACTATTTGAACAGGTGATTCCTCTTCACATCTGCTGACCCTGTGGATTCATGCCTTTTAGGAACTCACGCTGTCAGTCAAGTCAATCACGCACTGCTAGTTTGTTACACTATAATGTTGTTTATCATTTGAAGTAATGCTGCAAATCTGCCTGACTTGATAGACGCGTCATTAGGACTAGATTTTGTTCAAAATTGTCTTTTTTTTAATTTTTATAAATATATATCATATATGACAGAATATGACTCGGGTCCTGTTCTGGTGTGACTGAGTTGAGTAAGTGTGTTTCATTAGAGTTACATAATTTTATTCAGGTGGAGACGTGGGTCTGTCTGACAGGTTGCCCTAGCGACTGATGATGATTGCCTTTTCGTAAAAAGACCTGAGGTCTCGCAGAACACCCTCGGGTCAAGGTGCGATTTGGACCATTTCCTGTCAAATGCCACATTTAACCTTGGATGTTGGCTGGCAAAACCGTTTTGGGGGTTTTTGATTTACCAACTGCATGTCTAACAACAAATCAGGGTTTACTTTAAAATCATGCAATCCACTGATATATCCTCCATCAAGCCTAATCATTAATGCCATGTGCAACTTTTGCACTCTGTAAAACTCAAAACGCAGCAAGTTCTGACAGAGAATATCAGGATATTTAGGAAATTTAAGAAATGCAAAAAATCCTGCTCGGGTGTGTCCTAATGAAATCATCATCATTGGTATTGATATTACTTAGTTTTCTGCCTGACTTACTAAATCAGTAGGACAAGAACTTATATAGTTATAACATAAACATTTTTATTATGTTGAAATATTAAGTTAAACAGAATGCAAGTGAGTTAAAAAAGTAATACACAAGATGCTTTTTTACCTCAGAAACCTCTTTCTCTGCACACATGTAATTTGGGGAAAAGAGGGACTGCAAAGCAGAATCTTGTGAGCACTCCAGGCCGGCTGCACCCCTCACCCACTGCTAGACTCCCCCCTCCGAGGGGTCGTAATTATCGATGTCCTGCGAGCCCCTCACTCTGACTTCATCCATTAAGAGACCCAAAAGCCATTTCCCTAATCAGTGCTAGAAGGGGTCTGGCTTCTGGTTGGCTCCTGTGTTTTATGTCAGTGTTACAGAGGATAATCTCACTTTGATGTTGGCTTGGTAAATTGTGGAGGTGTCATCATGTGAACGTGTGAATGTGTTTTATGTACATGACTTTGATCTTATAGAGGGAAAAAACAGTCCAGTGCTTTCGACTAATGTACATTTTTCTGTTTTTCCTTCCTTCTCTTTGTGTTTCCTCAGAGGGGCACAGAGGGTTTCTGGAAGTCGGTGGCTCACTATGTACCTCGGGAGCCGACCGAGATTAGAATCCTGAACCCCTACTTCATCCAGGAAGCTGCCTTCCAGTTCATTGGCCTGCCCTTCAACAATGGCATCATGGGCAAAGGGGTAAGACACCAGCCAAAATATTCTACACACATATCAGTACCGCAATGTTAGATGGCAACAGCACCGTGATTTGAACAGTAGCCTCTTTTCAATAATTAATGGCAGGAAAAATACAAAGGTTTTTCTGGAGTCATTTAAAGCTAGGGTTGATAAGTTGTTTCTGAAACACTTCATATCTTATTTGTTGAAATCCTCTTCACATCTCAATAGCCATCAATAAATACAGTCGGTGTCTGTGGCCCTGGCAGGACGATGATGAGCACCACCAAGCATTTCATCCACACCAAATCAAATGATTTGCTGGGGTATCTGTCACTGTTTGACCTGCATGGCTGCGTGCACCCTGCTCATGCTGTCACTGCGCATGACCAGGGAGACAAACACTGCTGAAGTAGAGACAAATGCCAGAAGTTAGCGAGTGAAGCAAAGTCAGGTTCTAGCAGTTGTCAGGCAGTGCATCTACAGGAGCTTGGATTATGTATCATACCATATTTAACCATATGTAGCAAAGATGTGGCCTCCAGTGTGCTTTTTGTAAAAATAGGTTTTCTGTATGTGTATATGATTAACTCTTCAGTTGTATTTTACTCTAATACATTTCCTTTTTCATCTTAGTTTTGAAGACTTTCTTTACATCAGAAAGAACCTCTACCATTTTCTAAGATGTTGGTTACACTGGTTCAGTCTAAACCCAACTTTACTGTTATTTTAATTCAGTGTTAGCATTTTGCTCACGAGTCGTGTTTGTATGGACCTGAGACACACAAGAACATTTGGATATAGAAGTATCAGTCTGTGGCCACCAACCAGGGCAGACAGCAGAAAAATACAAACTCAACGCCACAGAGTGCTGTAATCTGTTGGTAGGTAGGGAGGGAATATTATTAGAGAAATGAGTGTATCACTGCAGCTCTGCCCTCTGGGGCCACCAGAACACCCCTGCATGAACTCCCCCCTGCAACATGTGTTCAGCATGTGGGCATCTGGCGTGTGTGTGTGTGTATGTATGTATGTGTGTATGTATGTATGTGTGTGTGGTCATGTGTGTGTTTGTGACTGCGTGCAGCGCTGTCTCATACAATACAAGCTGCAGAGTTGTATGATTTGGTTCGTTCTTTCAATACAACACCCTCCTGTCTTTCTTACGACCATCAGAGGGTATGTTTATGTACATGAAAATGAATGAGGAGGTCTATTTATCATATAAGTGTTTATGTCAAGTGTGTGTGTGTGTGTGTGTGTGTGTGTGTGTGTGTGTGTGTGTGTGTGTGTGTGTGTGTGTGTGTGTGTGTTTTTAAATTAATCTGTATTAGAACACGCAGTAGGGGGTTGGCCAGCTGCTAGTTCAGCTCCACCTACCCTGAGGGCTGCAAATCAGGGTAATGGTTTTAAATGGGGCCTCCCTCCACTCTTTCTTCTGGACCCGCTTTTTTTTTTTTTCTTCCAACACACACTCATTTTTTCTCTCTCTCGTTCTCCAGCATCCACACACATAATTACACACACACACACATCCACTATACCCCCCAGATCTCTGGCAGCCCAGGGCAGTTAGGAAGCACAGTTCAACCCTGTAGATCACTGTCGTAGCAGGGGTCTGCAGGGGTCGTGTCTTAAAGGTAATAGTTAATCACCAAGTGCTCAAAGTCAGTTAGCAGCGATGCAGCAGAACAAAGACAGAGGCATAAATGAGGAAGGGAAGCAGATACACTAGCGGGAGTGGACATCTGTCTCAGAATTAACTGGATATGTTAATACTACATATATGTTTAGTCCATATTGATGCCTGTGTTAGATAAAATAAAACTTAGTTCTAATGCTCCGTGTGCGTCTGTATTTTAATGATCTGACGGACTGTGTCTCTGCTTCTACTATAGAACATTCCAACTCTAGGAACAGTGGCTATAACGATGGCACTGCATAACTGTGATGAGGTGGCCGTGGCAGGTTTCGGCTATGACATGAACACGCCCCATGCACCTCTCCACTACTATGAGACTGTCAAGATGTCTGCCATTAAAGAGGTGAGTGTCTGAACATCTGAGAACAGAACTTATTTCAGATATTCAGAGTGTTCTTAAATTGTCCGATTTTTCAATAAAATGTGGTTCGACATTCTAATGAGAACAGCGTGTGTGCTTAATGAAGAATATGTGAAGAAACAAACGACTGATCTTTGTTGAAGATGGACCACCAGTCCTGTGGAGGTTGAGGGGGAATTGAAAAGGCTTACAGCCAAAGTTCACTCACTTTCTATTTGGGCTGAGAGTGATATTGGTCCCAGAATGGTGGTGCATGATTTCAATTCATCTCTGCTTTTGCAAAGATATTTCAGTGTTTGCAACATAGCCTCTGTGCAGCCTGCTTAGTCACATTTCTTATGTTTGAGTGAAGCACATAATGATAAATTAAACATTTTTAAAGTTTGCTTTATTCTTTTGCTTTAAAGGCACTTAAAACATGGTGGGGACTGTACTCAAAAATATCTCATGTAATAAAAACTAAAACTGTTAAAGGTCCAGTGTGTAAGATTTAGGTGAAAGGGATCTATTGGCAGAAATTGATACAAAATAATCCTAGTGATGTTTTCACTAGTGTGTTTAAAATGGGCCATTTACATTATTAGTTAGTATTCAGCTGCAACATGCAACTTCACCACTAGATGTCACTAAATTCTACACACTGAACCTTTAACACAATAAACTAAATGGGATTATAAGAGGAAAACACATTTAGAAAAATTTAAACTGTAATATCCCTGGATTGAAGCATTACTACTCTTTTATTAGTCACTTTATGAAGACGCTTCACTGTTAGCGCACGGTTTAAATAAGCATTTTCTAAACGCTCTCATTACGGACCCCTCTCTGCTCCATCAGTCAAGTTCCTCTCTGTGTTTACACTAAAACCCAGTGGAATCAAAGATGTCACCCGTGTGCTGACGTGTGTAAACCATGAGCTCAGTATGATGATAACCTTTGTCTAAACTCCCCCTGAACCTTTGGTATTTATTATCATCTTCATCATCAACATTGTCATCATCAGCCACACATGGCTAATTAAGGGGAACACTTTAACCGCCGCCAGTGCCTGGGGTTGTTTAATTTTCTGGGACCATGCGGCCGCTGAGCAGTGAAATCCTCCACTTTTATTCCACTACTTTGAGAAAGAGCTTGTTTCCTATCTGGATGGAGAAAAGCCAAAGAGCCACAGAAATCCTGTAACACCTGCTGTGGTATATCTTGAGTTCTGTTATCTCACAGCTAAACAAGTTTTAAATTGATTTGATAAAGCAGTTATTATTATTATCGTTTATAATAATGGATCAAATGACTTAACAAAAAGTGACAATCACCTTACTCTAAATCTTGGTAATTCCCGTAGTTCTTGGCATCTTGAAACTTATTTAGTTGGTTTTACATTCTACAACTTCAAGCCCTAATGTAAATGCGAAATAGTGCCAGCTCTCAGTTTTCATCAACACTTATTAACATTTCACCTCTGTCCTTGACTTGGCCTGCTTGCGTAGAGAAGCTAAAGAAGCATTTTGCAGATAGATTTCCAAAGACATTTTTCCTGACCTCAAAAAATTAAGAAGGTATAAATTTGTAATTCAATGTGACTGAAAAAAGGTTGATTTTATGAAATCATGTTTCTGATGCTAATTTTGAATCACACTGGCTCATTGTTCCTTGTGTGACCCATCACACAGAGATGTGGTTGGAGGTTTGACTCTGAGCCTGTAGAAGAGTCTTAAACTGGGTCTGACTCTTGCAGGGCCCAGCCTAGCTTTCTGCAGTTTCTTATTTTTTTTCCCCATTTTTTTTCCTACTCCTATTCCCTCCTGTATATTTCTTCCTTTACCATTTACCTCCTTCATTTGCTCTCTGTTGTTCTTCAAACCTCAATCCCAAAGCACCACACAGGAACCAGGAGCTTAGGTTACATGTTGACCCACTGGACAGAGTCCTCCTAGCACAGCAGGGAGGAAAAACAGCTTTACACTTTCAAATGTACACCTACACATATAGATACTGGGAATATGAAAACCCCAAACTAACACACGCTTGTGGCTCAGTGCATATAACAATGCATTTGTTATGAGTGCTGCTTAGTGTGGTCTGTATAGTTGTCTTCCTACTTCTGCTGTGATGTTGTACGACTCATTTTTTTTTTTCTTTTCTCCTCTGGTTCTCCCACAGTCATGGACACACAACATATCCAAGGAGAAGGACTTCCTTCGCAAACTGGTTAAGGCCAACGTCATCACAGACCTGACCAATGGTATCTGAGTTTACAACCCACCTACAGTCTCCCTCGGCCTTTCCCAAAGGACTTTCAGATCAGGAAGCTGGGAAAAGGATCAACCCAGGGAGAGAAAAAACGACCCGTATTTGGGTGGCCTGCACACTGCCGGGGTTTTTATATCAAAGGAGAATATTAGAAAATCAAAAGATACAGGAGGGTTTCTGTGGAGAGTTGCACACATGTGCCTTCTGAACCAAAGACTCCTGCTGATTGAAGTGGGGGTGGCGAGGGGTCCCGGGGAGGACTGGATCTGCCTTGTTCCTGTCTCACCATAAGACAGCCGCAGAAAAGCTCCGCCGGCCCCCGCGCTCCAACGTTTACCACTTCACATCACTTAATTCACTAGTAAGAGCGGAGGTGACATGTTGACAAAGCAGATGTCAGAAGTTCAGCTTGACTTACTGGCTAACTTGACGAAGGGACAGAGGAGAAAGGAATGAAAAAGAGGACTGTCACGGAGATGGGTTGAGTATTAGCAGTGCCAAATGTACCTCGTACAGGGGAGAGGTCGCCCTACTCTCCTTTTTGCCGCCTGAATGTATTCACTTTCCTCAGTGTAAATATCAAAGATTTTTACTGTGCTTTTTAATGAGCTGCAGCAGCCCCCCGCCCCACATCTGCCATTTGTCCATTCAACCATTCATTCATCCACCTTCTTGCCAACAGCAGATAAATCAGTGAGAGGCACCTGCCACACAGACTGGTGTCACTTTGACTCATTGACATAGTGTTAAATTAAAGTACAGAGTTGAGTTCCTGAAGTGTTTTCTGTAGAGAGATTGTGTTAGTGACTCAATAACCAGGTGCTTGTTCAGTTGACTCTCCGCACAGAGCAGCTCTGTTCCCTGAGGTCTCATGTGGCTGCTTGGTTTAGATGTGAGGCCAAAAGTAAGAATAAATCACTTGAAAGTTTTCAATTAAAACAAAATTTGCTTTATCTTTATTTAGATTTTAGCTTTTTTTTAGTGTTTTTCACTACAGTGGATAGGAAGCACATTAGGACTAATGCATGTTAATTATTTTATTCAGAATTATTTAAAGTCAGCCAGCTCTGGCAGGTGAGCCATGAAGTCAATTTGGACACTATCTCTCTTCTCCTCCTCTTTGTCTGTTCATTAACGCCACGGTACTGTCTCCATCACTTCATCAGCTGCGAGCCCTCGGGCCTCAGCGGAGACGTGCAGCATTGTAACGTACGTTTTGTCCCGGTCGAGGACGATCCCTCTCCCAAACCTCCTGTTGCTGCAGACTTTTTTGGTTCTTCAGTAAATGGTGAAATCTTGGATTGTAGAATATAAAAAAAATATATATTTTTTGTTTTTAGGGTTAATTTTAATAATTTATTTTGTTACAAAGTCCCAATGTGTGTTGGTCACAGGCAGGCCTGCTTTCCATTGATTTTGTTCAGAAATGACGCAAAAGGTTTGAATTTGTGTTTTGATTTCACCACCATGTGCTTCCTCAGAGACTGCATCTTAAAGGTTTTATGGCAAAAGCAGTGTTGTGATTAAATCCACCGATTTTAATCAGTTTTTAATTGGTTCAGTGTTAAATGTCGACAGCTCTTTCTGTCTGTCTGACGTTCAGCTCACGTTCATATAATTCATTACATTTTCATGAATGAGGTTTTAATAGGCGGGCTTGAGCGCAAACTACATCGTTTGCTGATCAGTCTTTTCAGTATTTATTAACTTCCTTCAAAAAGTGTGAGAATCACACTTTATCATATGAATGAGAAAATCAGCTTTACACAGTGAGGTTGCATTTTTTCATTCTGGTCAAATGACCAGTCAAAGAGGGTTTTGCTCTGGTTTTTGTTCTGTTTCTACTTTGTCTTTGGAAGTGCATATTTACTGTACATCGTACTCACACAGGTTCGCTTCCAATACTGTCAATCAGAAAGCTGCTGTTGGTACATCTCTTACATTGCTCCATCACGTCTTCCTTTACTTGATTACGTTTCCACAAACACTGCTGGGACCGTGGAGCCGCCTGTCCGACCCAGTCCCTGCAGAACAGTTCCACGGGGTTTGAAGGAATGGATCATTATTTTTGGAAAACTAGACCCTGTTTGGGTTTTTTTCTTTTTGTGTGTGTGTTTTGGAGCGGTAGCGTAACAGAACAGCTGACCATTGCACTATCACGAGGCGCTCTCAGTGCCTTACACCTCATCACCTGGAAATTGTAGCGAGTCTTGACGCAAGAAAAGTAACCGCAGCTGATTGGGTATGTAGGATGAGCTCCAGGTCAGGACGGGTCACTTCTCATATCTCTCATGTGGGACCAGTCCAGTTCATATCTGTACTATATTAGGGTAGGAAGACTGAAAGCCCCATACTGGTGGTTCTGTGTGTTTTAGCCCATAATCGAAGTATTCTTAGTTTAAGCAAATGATGAAACCAGGAAGGCAACAACTTAGAAGGCAGATAATCAATCTAACATCTACATACTATCTCCTGGTTATTGGTTATTAATAATATAGAATATGTGAAATGTACGCTGAGGTGCTTAAAACACACCAAGCCACCTGTATGCTCTTTGAAGCTTTCAGACTAAGCAGATCCTTGGTTGAAGTGAACCCTTTTTTTTGGGGGGGATTATTCTTGCAGTAGGTTTTTTAATTTTTAATGAATGCTGGAGGAGTTCAAATAGATTGGACCCGAATCGCCTCTTCTAATAATCTGTTCGTAATAAAGCAGAATGTATTAGCTCATCGTATTTATATACTTTTGATTGTTCTTAATTTCATTTTACATTTCACCATCATCAGTGGGGAAAGTCAGTGATCAAAAGTATTACTGTTTGTTTTTATATATATAAATATGAATATATATATATATATATGGCTTTCTGCATCTCCAACTCAATAAATACGTTTGTAATGGATATTTGCCTGTGCATGTTTGCATCTTTCGATTCTGTCGAGCAACTTGGATATATTTGGATATATATGGACAGCTCAACTGAGATTTCTGTCTTGTTGTATAAACATTTTTCTGTACACTGTGAATTTTCAGTTTATATAGTAAATATTTTTTGATGTATTGAGACGACTTTCTGTTTTTATCTCATCTGACGGGCGATACTTTTCACCCTTGTCATAATGTGAGTCGCCTGAAGATCTTTGCTGAATGATGCGTGTCCCTCAGGGTCACGGGCCCTCGCGTTAATCCAGTGTGCATCAGATGTTCTCCAGTCACATTCAGAGGTGAAAAACTGCAGGAAGCGCACAGTAAAGATGAACGAGGGATGGAGCGGAGGAGTGTGGAGAAGGGGATTTCCTCTGGTGCTCTGTACTCTGTATCTCCTACCTGCAGAGCCAGATGAAATCATTTTTCAATCCTCCATCCACTGGACTTCCTCTCTAATGTAATCTCCTTCTCTCATGTGTGTTTATGTCTGTCTCACTCGGTGTCCCTCTCTGACTCTTGCTTTTCTCCCCTCGCCCACTCCTCTTCTTTCCTTCCCTCATTTCTCTCTATTTTGCCGTCTGTTCCCATCTCTGTACCACACATTTCTTTCTCTTCACCTGCTCAACTCTGAGCTGGATCTTGTTTCATTGTTGAAGCCCATAGGGACCCATTCAGAACCTGTTGTGCACGTGCGCACACACACAGACACACAAAACACAGACTACTCAGCTGCAGCCGTGAAACTCTCACTCACTTTGACAGACCGCAACATCACCATAAACCAGAGGAGTTCTGCTGAGAGCCATGGAGGGCTGGCCGTCCAGCTGCTGTAGGTCACTGCTGGTGTGAGGTGAGAGAGGACAAAATCCTGAGGGCCCTTCAAGCACCGCTGGACGGTCCCCTCCTGCTGTTGATGGGCTGCCAGAAACCTTTTCGGGGCCCCACTAGTCACGCCTCACTGGTGGCCAAAACCACCAAGCTCTGGCTACTCTGACTCGACAGATTTCCTGACCTCCGCAGGGTGGGATCGAATGCTCACTCCCCTCAGCAGGAGAATATTTGCCACTGGGGATCTCCCCCCGAGGCAGCTGGCCGGCTGGAGGCGGTCGTTCCTGTTTGTCCAGCGGACAGGGGTATGAGCATGCCTGCACCTCTTCAGCCGATGGGCCTTTTATTCTTGGCGACAGGTTCCCCGCCCCACCTCCTCTCAGTAGGGTTGGAACGGAGAGGCCACGACCTCCGGGCCTGAAATCTAAACTCCTCGTAAAAAGAGTTAGAACGGGGAGAGAAAACACCCATTCAGACAGCCATTTTTTTCTGTGTTTACTTAATGCCGGGTCAGCTGAGATCAGGGAAAACAACATTCCCTTCTCCGCACCGTGTCCCACATTCTGTCAATCTGCCTTTGTGTGTGTGGATGGGACACACCTACAGGCTGTCATGTACCTGTATCACTGCAGGGAACTGAGTGTTTCTGCTTGTCCTGTCACACTCTGAACTTGTAGTGTAGCAATGATCATTTCTGGCTCATTAGTGATTATCCACAAAGATGGTTTCAGAAACATTTCAAACATTTTCATTGTAATTTTAAAGGACAGCAAGTCCCTGTGTTCGGAAGTTTCTGGCTGTTACAAAAAAGCGCCCGGACACAAGAAGAAAATCGAAAACATCTGTGAGTTCAAACATCTGTACGTCAAAAAAAAAAAATGCACCACTCAGTCAACTTTGGGGTCTTGAGAATGAAGTACGAGGAGACGGTGCAAATGCATTTCAAACAACTTTGATATATGGTGCATGTTGCAACACCTTGCTCATAGTTGGAGTCCTGTCTGGATATGACAATATTTTGCTCATTAATGTCAATACTCCCTGAATTTTCCGCCACATAACAGAAGGATTCTAGCGTCTCCAACAGCTGTTTCATATTTTTCATTCATCTGTCCTTTATTTTGTTGATTAGCCAATAAATTTGATGAATGGTTTAGTCTACAAAATGTCAAAAAATAATAAGGAAGTGTCCATTGAAATCTCTCAGAGGACAAAGTCTAAAACCCCCGGAAAATTTGGTTGACAAAATAATATCGCCATAAGCTCCACTGTGCAGCTGTTCAGGAGTTTTCAGTCGTATCAAATCGTCTTTATGAGCAGATGGAGTTTCATTATTATGAAACCGTAGCTGTTCACTTTAACGATGACTTGTCGTGATGTTGAAGGTTGGGATTCAAATCACTTCTTCATCTGGGAGGTGGCCGTCTCTGGAGCTTTCAATCATGTCACATGATCTTCAACCGCGGATGAAGTTTGCTACTAAACTGACCCTGCGGTGAGATTGTTTGCAGCTACTGCTTTCCAAGCTCAAGAGTCGAGTTTAAAAATCTATTTAAAGCCAACGTGGATGAAAAATGGGAAGTTCTAGGCATCTCCATCTGCTGATGAAGATCATGCAGGATGATAAAAAGCTCCAGGCAGCTCCTAAATGGACACTTCGGGGATGTTGGAAACAATTTTGTTCTGTGATCAAGTGACTCAACAAAAAGAAAGCTTCTTTTTAAAAGTTACGTTGGTCCGTCTGACTTGGATTTAACATTTTATTTTGTACAGTCTTGTTTTACGAATTGTGAATAATGAATTTGTTGATCCACTGACAGTTTTGAGTCCGGATGAATTTCAACTGGAAGTGCAGAGTATGAGTTCGTATCTCCGCTAAGGCAAACGCCATAAAGTGGGAGAAAAGTCCTTTATCGAAACCACTCCAAAAGTTTAGTGGTTTTTCCTTGGCCCGTACCACACCCTGAGGTAATAAGTTTGGAAATGCCTTCACTTTTCTTGCGCCATCATCAGTTCACACCTTTATCTGGTCTAACCATAGGCTGCAAATAAAGATGGGCAACATGACCGCTCCCCAAAGCGTCTCACTCACCCGCTGGTGGCCTGCTGCAATAGAGATCATAAACCCTGCCTCCTCCATGTCAGTGGATAGGACGTTGACTAAAATAAAACGTCAAAATACACGTGTAATAAGAATTTTTTGATGTGTCTGTCATTATCACACTGAAATCTGGTCAAGTGCTCATTTTCAGTTATAATCTGAAATATCATGATTGACAGCTGAGAGTGACTCACCAGTGTTCAAGCGCATGTATCAACAGGACCTCACTACCGACTCCAATGGAAGTCCAATGACATTCCCATTAGCCTGAGCTGTACTTTAAGCGCTAGTTGGAAAACATAGGCATGCTAACGTTTTAAACTAAAATGAACATAGTTTACATTATACCTGCTGCTGTTTGGTGCCATGCTACCAGTAGCATTTAGCTTAAAGCAATGGCTTGGCTACAGCCTCACAGAGCTGTTACCTTGGTTGAAATCTCTTACTCTTGTTGCTTTAAAAAAAAAAGAAGGATGAATTGACTATCAGAATTGTCGCCATTTGATTTTTGATCATTTCAGACCAGAGGGCCCCTGTGAAGCTCCAGCCCTGCCGCCCTCTGCAGCTCCCAGGGTGTGTGCATTCTCTTCATCTATCCACAGAATCAGGCTTCTAATCATAAAACCATGTGCCGACACCATGCTGTTGGATTTGTTTGTATGCTCAGTGATAGAACAAACCTGGAGGACGCCTGCAGGAATGCAGTTTTGAAACGCAGCTTTGAAATGCTCTGATGAATTATAAATTACTGCAGATTTATTTGTGCTACATTCACTTGTTGAGCTAATGTGGAAACACACAGTTATGCAGTTCAGTGTTTTGCTCCTCCTGCTACAGTACGACTCTGTCCCACACATTTGGGTGGGGGTGGTGTGGTGTGGTGGGTGGGGGGGCTTTGGACAGTGTGCTGGATGAGGGGAGTTCCCACTTGAAAACGTAAAAACAAACTTCAAAACCTGGAGGAGGCCCAAGAAAAGAAAGTCACCTTTGGGGTAGAGCGAGAGCACAAAGAGACGGAGAGAAAGGTCAAGTGGGGATAGCGCTGACCTCTGCCCCGAGAAGAAACCAGAGAAACTGGGAATAAAAAATGTAAAAAAAAGTTTAACTGTCTTTAACATCTGGAACAGTCGCTCTCCTTTATTCCTCTCGGTTTCCCCTTCAGCATCACCACCCAAAATCCAAACCACCCACCCTCTTCCCCGTCCCTCTGGACTTGGACAGACTCAGGACAATAAGGGCCCAGACCAACGGCTTATATCCATGGCAACCACAACTCATCCCAAAGGTACACCAGTATGTTTTGGAGAATAGTTTATATTTTCATGTTTTAAAAAAAAAATCAGTTTTATATTCTTGCAAGGAAGTTAAAAATTCCAGCATCATGTTCCTGTGGCTCGCTAAAGACCTGTGCGCGCGCGTGCGTGTGTGTGTGTGTGTGTGTGCTGGTGATATGTTTGTTGTGCTTGTATGGGGTTTAACTGTGGGTTCACAAACAGTGTCATGGTGCAAATCCCTCTCACAAAGCTGAACAGGTTAATCACCTGCGCACACTGTGATGGATGACGAACACACACTTCTGAAACAGACACACACTTCTTGAATTTGTGGAGCCCTCTGCTGAAACGGTTGTTGACTCTAAGTTTACACAGTGGTTCGTTTTTATGGAGGATCTTATTTCCCTCTGGAGGTTTTTATCTCATCTTTTTATGAAGAACAGTGTCATGCCTTGGCAGCAGAGGCAGCGGGATGTGTGTGGTAATCTTTCAAGCGTGTCTCGAGGAGTAGGAAACTGCAGTTTTTATAATCCTGATCACAAATATTACATTTTTATGATCTTCCCTTCCCTCCGGTTGTTATTGAGCTCATCCTTATTATCTGATGGTACATTCCTGCATGTCATGCACCTCGGCTGTTTGCATTGTTGCCTTGTTGGTTGCGACTATAAATAGTGGCGTGGCAGAGACCAGGATCCTCCCTGCATTTGTCTCTGCCTCGGCACAGAGAGTGGGCCCGGAGAGGGAAGCTAAGGAGCTGTTTACCCAGCCTTTGTGCTCGTCAGGCCTCAGTGTTTGCCCTGCAGGGAGTGCCCCAGCTGGAGGGCCCTTCTGTGTGTCGGAGGGTGGGTGGGTGAGTGGAGTGGGGTGGCAGGACAGAACGGGACAATCCTGCGAGTTGGAGGGTGGAGAAGATCTGGGGGCTCCATAAGTTGAGAGTGTGTTTGGGGTGCAGCGAGCTGGAGCATTGGCGTGGCCATCGTTCAGGATGGTGACAGCAGGTGACACTGAAGAGGCCAGGGAACGACTGACTGAGCAAACACGTGAAGTAGAGAGGCAAACATGCCCCAAGTGTGTGTATGTGTGTGTGTACAGAGTGAAGGCCTACAGGTGTTCACAGTCAGCCATGCATGTGTGGACGGAAGAATTTCTTAACTGGCCCACTGGGCGCAGACCCAGAGGATCAGGGGTCAGGAGGCCAAGTCTGACAGGACTGTTGATATTTCTTGTTGGAAAGTCAACCAATCGAAAACAAAGAGATGGAAAAAGACCACAAAGAGAGTCAAAACAACTACGACGGCTCACAACACAACTACGAAAAGATGCATGACATCCAAAGTGAGATGCAAGATCTGGGTATCTTGCTCTCATAGGGAGGGTGCTCTTACATGTCTGTGCCCAGGGGCGCATTGCCTCACAATCCATGCATTTGAGTCTCTCCATGCTCTCTCTGTCTGCGTGTGTGCGAGTACAAGTGGAACATAGTGACACACTCTGTGTAAACACTGAAGGACACATGTCACATATCCTTCTTCCACTGGAGCCCTTTTCCAGAAACGCTCCATGACCGTCCTCTGTGACAATCACTCCCCCCTTTCCTCCCTCCCTCCCTCCCTCCCTCCCTGCTGCTCTCCCTCCCTCTCTCCTCCCAGCGCAGGAACAAAAAGACATCTGAGCTATGTGGATGGGGAAGAAAAATCACTTGTACAGCAGGCCACCGCGCTCCGGTTTCACAGAGTCTGTGACAGGCGGAGGAGCGGGGCGCGCTGTTTTTACGCACAGCCTCCAGTCCTGCGGGGCATTGTACACATTGTCTGGTCGCTGTGTAGTAGACTCCTGAGAAGACACCGGAGCGGCACAGCCTGTGATAGCCTGGATACCTGAGTCCAAACTAAGAGCGAGGTTTAAAAAAGAAAACAGGAGAAGCGCTCGCTTGAGGGACGCGCGGGCTGTCGCTGTGTAAATGGCGTGACGCATGGACTTGTAATATTTAAGAAAGATATTACAACCGAGACAGCGGAGTTTTTTTTTCACTTGAACTTCGCATTCAAACCAACTTTAGATCAATTGACGCGTAAAAGAAGAAGATGCCCGCGCAGAGACTCTCCACGGACGTCCTCTCGATCCTGTGTCGACCTTGACTTTTGAAAGAGGCGCAGAACATTTTGTGAGAGATTTCCCCCGGTGTTATTTACTCATTAACTATATGAGCTGTTTGGAGGCAAGACTGAACAGGTTGCTGGAGGTAAGGAGAGGAGAGCCATGCCTGAAAAACTGGCTTCATTTCATTAAGGTTCATGGTTGGACGTGAGTCAGCAGGGAGACAGCACGAGTATAGCAAATTGAGGACATTCAGTTTTTACACTTCTGCCTGTTTGACTGTCCTCCTATGTCTCTCTCCCTCTGTGCCTCTCTCACTCTCTCTCTCTCTCTGTCTCTCTCTTGCTTATACCATGAGTGTTTGTGTCGCCCCAAACAAACTCCTACATAATTATATTTTATATAGGCTTTGCACTGCGCGGAACCAGTCAGCTGTAAAGTTTATTTTTCCTTGAACTGGCTAGCTGTGCCGCCGGCAATATAAACAACTAAAAATACGTTTGGGATAATTTCACCTATCCCCCAGAGACGATTTTCATTTACTAGAAACAAGACATAAGCAGGAGGTGACTGGTGCGTAAAAAGAAAATGAGCCATCAGAGTGCAGCAGCTTTTCTAGAACATTTGCTTCAGAAAGATTGAGAAATGAAAGTGGGGGTATCTCACCCAAAGGTCAAATCTAACTTTCCATCGTTAAACCATCTGGAGATTTTAAGATGTTGTGACTCTGGCTCCCACGTTAACTGTCTCTCCTCACTATCCTCCTCCTCTTGTTCAGAGGTGCTGAGCCCGGACAGGACACCGGCCAGAGAGAAAGGGAGTTTTGGCCGCGTAAAAGAGAAAAAAGGGAGAAGGAGGCGCCTCTCGTGCTGAAGCGGACCCGCGCGTATAGATGGATCCTTCGTGTTCGCTTCTGCCTCAGAGGAGTCGGCCTGCCCGGAACACCCGCGACCTACTGTGACAGTGAGGTGTGAAACATGACGCACCGCAGCGGCGTATGGATTTCCACAAACATGGGTTGCCCGCAGCTCGGAAGAAGCGTCTCTCCTCCCCTCCCCGGTGCGCACTTGGAGCGGGGCGCTGCGCACAGGACAGCTGGTAAGGCGCAGTTTCGGATTCCCTCTGTAGTGGTTTTTAAAACAATGTCTCGCTCATGTAGAAGATTTACTGTGGACCCGCGCTCTTGTCTCCATGTTTGCCAACACTGTTTGATGTTCGATTTCTTTTTTTTTGCTCCAAACCTCCCTGCACGCACCTGCCAACTGCTGCAGGTCCCTCTGACTCCCAGGGTCACTGGGACCTGGATCCAGTATGGTGCTTTAATGTAGTGTTTATTGGGAGTGTCTGTGAAATGTAAGCCTGGAGGAGAATGGTGGAGCCGTTGGTTCACTGCGTTTTATGAAGTAGAAGTTTTATGATTTATGTTCTCGAGTGTTTACAAGGTGTGAGGAGGTGACGCTGAGCGGTGGAAAAATGTAAATCAAATGACTGTGTGTGTGGCTGAGGAGGAAACAGTGGCAGCCAGGAAGTCTTCCAGTGAGACCCTCACTGTGATGGGCTGCAAATCTAAATATCAAAGTACTGGTCTCACACACACAAACACACACACGCACACACACACACAGAGCTGTATCCATTTCCCTCCTCCAGTGCCTCTGAGCGGATCAGGGGCAGATGAAGTCTTTTAAGCTTCAGTGTTTTGACGTGCTGGAAGTCAAACATGTTCCTGTTCAGCTTCAGATCAAACTGTGTCGCTCACCTCTGTGACGCTGGTGGCCCAGATGCTGTTTCTTTTCTTCATCACACGCTCACAGTTTCAGCTTGTGGTTGATTTTGTCCCTCATTGTGCAAATGATCTAGATTTGTCCATTCAGAGATGCAGAAGAAACAACGTGATGCATCACTGACTCATGCATCAAGAGGTGAACTTTAATACTTACTCACTGACTCAGTGACCCACTGACTCACACAGTCAAGTCCATACAATGTCACCCATGCACATAGATGGGGCTCAGTTGGAGGACAGCAGGCCTCGGCTGCTCGGAGTTGGATCTTACTTTGGTGTTTCCTGTCTCCTCATTGCTTTTCTAAGCTGTTGTGCTCAAACGTTGGGATCACCCGACACATGTCGCACATCCCCCACGACATGCCTGTAAAATGTGCGAAAACATGTCGTGAAACAACCTTGTTTTCCTTCGCTCGTGTCTTTTAAAATCTCAGTTTGTTCTCAGGCCGAACATGAGAGCGTCGCTCTCCGCTTCAGGCATCTCACACTCCCCCGTCATGCTGCCATGCCTTTCACTTCCTCCAGTCAAAGGTCACGAGGTCAGCGGCTCCACATAGGGTCAGGTACTGTGGGCCGGCACGTTCCCTTTACCAGGAGCCTCCTGTTGTGTGGTCTGGTTTGTTTTAACTAGCATGCGGCTTTACGAGAGCTAGCGTGCAGTTTGTTGGTGTTATGGGTTTAACTCTTTCTTGCTCCTCCTCAAGCTCACTGAGACTCCACTTAAACACACAGCATTACAACAACAAAATAAGTTATAATATATAGTCATATAAAAATTATCATCACCACTGATTTATGGAAGCATCCTAATGAGTATATGAGTCACTGGGGCTGCAAACACACTCTGACACAGTTTGTCCTTCAAATCCAGAGCCTGATGTTTTATGTATTCAATTTAACAATCTGAGAAAAATTTGAGGAATGTAATTCTATGAAGTCTTTTTTTATCATCAGATTTACCGAGAAATATATAAGGACTGACTCACCTGGCAACCTCTGGGTTCAAAGAACAGTTTCATTCACTTCTGGAGCTCAATAAATATTATGAAAGCTTTGAAAAACAGCGTTTAGGACTAATTAATATAGCCTTTTTCTTTAGAACTCAAAAAGTGGAATTTGCAAACTGCTCTGAATGCCTAAAACTATAAAAAAAAACATCATCAAGCAGTGGCAGCTTCAACATTTTTTCTCTTTGCATTGAGGCAGGGAAATTAAAGCAGAGCACAGTCTTTTCAGATTAGTGGAAATCTGTCATAGAAAGATGGATGTGTGCTGTGTGCAGTGAGCGCTGTCTTCAGACGTGTCTCCGCCTCAGTGTGTAACGTTACTCTGCTTGTTTTGTCCCGCCGCTAATGGAGAGAGTGCAGCAACAGAGAGAGAGAGAGGGAGAGAGAGAGAGAGATTGATTATGCAACCTGGAGTGCCACAGGGCAACTTCAATCTGGAAGTGCTTAAAGTACGCAGCGACCCACAGTGATTCCTCCGGGGCAAATTGAAGGAGGCATGATCTGACAGAAAGAAGTTTCAATTTGTTGGATGGGTTCTTTCATCACACGTTCTCTTGTGTAAATGTGAGCGCGCTGGGGGAATGATTTCTGTCTGATGTTGAATTGTTTTGTTGTTGTTGTCGAGCACTTTGGCTTCTTCAAGTTCAAACAGCTTAGATTATTCAGAACAAAGCAGCAGTTAATACGTTCGGAGCCACTGATGAAACGTAAAGCTAACTCCTGTCCTTATCGCCAAATCTCCCTCCTTAAAACAACTTTCTCTTTTCAAAAATACAGAAGAATGTTAACTAGTGTTTGTGGGAGAGTTTTTTGATACAATAAGCTGTATTCTTCTGAAATTAGCAGGTCACATTCATTAATCATAGCGTCTGAGTGCCGCTTTGAACTATCAGGCCAGGTCATTAAACCCAGCCTGTCTGGGGCGCGAGAGTGGGCGACACGGAAACACTTTGGAGAGCGCTGGTTCACCCAGACACGGGACACACTATTAATGACCAGTGTGTGTGTTGAGGCGGTCCAGGTATTACTATTATGTTGTGGGAACCTAAATCTGTTTACAAAGTCGCATTATGGGAACTTGTCTTCGTTACTGGGACAAAAAGCAAGTCCCCGTAACAAAATTCGTAAAGTTAGGTCGAGGTTCGGTTTAGGTTAAGGTTCGGTTTAGGTTTAGGTTAAGACTGGCTTAGGTTTAGGTTAGGTTAAGGCAAGTAGTAACCATGGTTAAGGTTAGAGTAATGCTCCAGTAAATCAATGTAAGTCAGTGTGACTTTGTGTATGTGTGTATGTGAGTACTTGTACAGATGTCTTTGTGAGGACCATTTTGAGACTTGACCATACAGAGTGAGGACTTTTTGGCCCGTCCTCACTTTTTGACCCACTTTCAAAAGCTTGTTTGAGGATGTAGAATTGATGTTAGGGTTAGGGTTAGGCAATTAGTTGCGATGGTTAAGGTTAGGGTAACGGGCAAGAGAATGCATTATGCCAATGAGTGTCCTCACTAAGATACAAGCACAAGGTTGTGTGTGTGTGTGTGTGTGTGTGTGTGTGTGTGTGTGTGTGTGTGTGTGTGTGTGTGTGTGTGTGTGTGTGTGTGTGTGTGTGTGTGTGTGTGTGTGTGTGTGTGTGTGTGTGTGTGTGTGATGGCCACTTTTCACAATGTTACTCTCAGGCTCAGCGTGGGCTTAATTTGGAGAAATAACAACATGAGATGGGAGCAGGAAAAGGTCGTGGAGGTGGGGGCTAAGCTAGCGATAAAGGGGATTTTACAAGTGTGTGTGTGTGTGTGTGGCTTTCTATGAAAGGTGACCTGTCCCTGTGTGCATATAACTGAATGTGTGTGTGTGTTTTCAGTTCCTCAGTTCCTCTTCATCCTTCTCCATTCTTTTCTCCTTTGTAACTTCTCACGGCCCCTTTTTTACCGTCGTCCTCACAAACACCGGAAAGTGAAAGCTAGCCCCCTGATCATCGTTCCGACACTGCTGCTAAAATGTGTTCCCATTTAAGGTGAGGCTCACCCAACCGCTCTCTGTGTGGCTTCCTTTTAAAACCAACTTAATCAGGCAGGAATTTGGGTTACGAGGGTCAGGGACACTGGGAAGCTGCCTGACTGAGAAACAAAGTGAAGGAGAGCGAGAAGGTGAGGACACAGATGTGTCACATCAGGGAGGCTGTCTTTATCTCAGGGCTCATGGGAAAAATAGGCCCGGAGATGATGGTGTCCCAACTAATTTACAGATGGGGTAATAAGATGCATATAAGTCTGTTGCATTGTGGGAAATTAGTGCTAACAACTAAACTTTCCAGTGACCCTGCACACTTAATCTTGTAGAGGCTTTTGTATAACATGGAAGTTACAGCTGATGTGGAAAATCTTGCAGCAGGTTTTGTATTTCTTTACTTTAGTAAAAACTCTTCTCTCTCCCTACATTGCAGTAACTGAAGCTGATGATGATGATGGTGTGTTAACGGGTAATTATGCCTGATTACAACTTTGTCTTATTGGCCACCATTCCAGTTTCTAATAATAACCCTGTATTCATCAGTTTAATTGCTCTGACCTGGGAACAAGTTCAGCAAACACAAGCAGTCACCCAACAGTCATTAAAGCTGCACTTCTTGATTTGTTTGGGTCACCTGGGGGCAGCAGAACAAACTGTAAACAATGACCATTACAAACATGTTTTAAAAAACTCTGGCCTACACATTTGCCTTCATTCAATTGTGTTTTTTTAACATAGACTGTATACAAAGATGGATGACATGACAGCTCCCCAAAAGTGAAGCCAAAGTGTCTCAGTCACCACCTGGTGGCTGGCTGCAGTATAGGTCATAAATCCTGATGTATGTTGAGATTTAAATAAAACAGTAAAATTTTGATTCTCAAAAACAAAACAGTTCAATCAAATATGCTAAAATGTTCCAGCAAATGAGGAACATCAGAGTCCAGCGATAATTTTCTTGATTGTCACTTGAAAAAAACACTTTTAAATTTCAGAGAGTCGTCTAAACCGTTGTTATCATAAAATTATTAATTAGTAAAACTTTGAACCAATTCCCAAATCTTAAAGCTAAATTTAGCATTTTTAAAAGAGACAATTAAGGCAGTAAACAAGAAAAGTATTACCCAGACTATTCATCAATCAGAAGTTTAGAAGTTTTACAGTTTATGAATAAATTACTATCAACGTTTCAAGTATGCCCAGTTTTTGCCTTCACCTATGGAGATGGATTAAATAATCTGGGTGAATTGTTGAGTTGGTAAAACCTATGTGATCGTTTGTTTTTCAGTAATGTCCCTGTGTTTTCTGCATTTACCTCTGAGAGCGGAGTAATTGTTGTTTATACTGTAATACATTCAATTATCCATTTATTAGTTCACTTTTTAAATCTATAGAGTTGTGAGCAAATGATCCACTTACTGTTAGTGGATTATTTTATTCCATTATTGTATTTATCTCCCAACTGGCGTCAGAAAAACTTGCAAATCTAATTATCACATACTGAGGAATTATTTCAGGTTGTTAATGTTATTGACAGACAGATGAAAACAGTGACGTGATTAGAAGGAAGCCAGACATCCTGGCAGAACATTGACAGCTATTAAATATCAATTTGACCAAACACGCAGTCTGGCAAGTAGAACAAACAAACACGAAAGGAAACATTTGATTGGCATATGTGAAACCTGCAGCCTGGATGCCTCAAGGGAGAGTCTGAACATCTGAGCAGCTAAATCAACAGTTTCAGGACAGCGATGGCTCCAGTTATTCCTGTACACATGATACATGATGAGGTTAGAAACTCCGCTTCACAGTGGGAGTATGTTTCCTTTTGTGGAGTCAGGTGGCTCCGGTGTTTAAGATGATCACAGCAGCTCCTTCTTCTTCTCTGTCGTAATAATGCCATCAGGGCTGCAGCTCGGGGTTAATGTGCTGGTCATGGATGACACTTTTACATCCCGTGGAAATGTGCGTTTTGCCGTGCTTGTTGTGACCCGCTGATCCCAGCACTTTGATGACCCGCACTAACTCTCTTTGCAGCACCTCTGGCAATTTGAACCCGCACGTGTGACGCTGTTAATCCAGAACTGTTACTCTTCAAACACAGAGCTCCCTGCTGAATGTGCTTCCTTTATCCCACTAAAGCACCATTAGACACGTTCCTGTGCAGTTCTTCTCTTTGGTGTGGAGAGAAGGCTGCAGGGCCAGTGAGGTAAATCACTAATCACTCAGGTTTGTCATCAACAAACCAATAAGTTTTTCCTCTAATAGGTTCTTTTAATATGGAACAGGTTGTAATGTCTGACCCTACAGGCAAGGCTTTGAAGAGGTACTGTTGTCTGTAGGAGTTAACCCTGCACATGCTGATGATCTGCAACATATTCAGCATTATATTCAACATGAATCTTAAAGCTGCATCTATCACTTCTTTTTGCAGAATCATTGACACATCATCATGTTATTAAGTTGATTTTATGATAACATGTTAGCAGACAGTCGCCTGCTTACACAACAAACCTAGAGTTGTGTTTCTGTGCTCCTGATGAACACAAGTTTAATATTTCCTCTCCTTTCAGCTCTGTTTTTGGTCTGCACCTTTTTTGGAGGGAAGTATTTGGCTCCTTAGCTGCTAAGTAATCCAATATATTCAATAGACCCTTAACTTTACTGAGCAAGTTGTGTGCAGTGTGTTTAATAATAAAAAATGCTCCAATGCTCTGAGGACCTGAGAGGAACTGCAGAAACAGTTGATAATTCTTAAGCCTGGAAATATAATTTAAGCAGTTGTTTATAGAAAAAAGCAGCTTTAAATATTGGTATTAGTTGAATCTAGTATTACAAATTATTCAAAACTCCTGGCTTCATTATGAAAAAGTTATATTGTTCAATTATTGATTAATTCCTCAAACTAACAAATGTTAGAAACAAGTGAAAAACTACCTCTCATTCCTAAACTCCAGGGCCAGTTAGTTTAAACATACCAGCAATACAGAACTTAATATGGCTAAAAATGATATAGAGATTAAAATACCATACCAGTCAATTTCGATAATTAACAGGATTATTATTTATTTATAGTTTAAGGACAAATGTCTGCTCCTGAGTGAAGGTTGTGGTTTTAAACTTGTCTTTGAATGACAAACACTTGATGAAGAACTCTACCAATTTTAACGTATAACTAGCCAGAGTATTTATGATGGTTATAGCTATCTTACTATTGATGTGACATTATTACTATGCAGGATTTTGTATTTTGTACATGATTTTTCTATGGATATTTATGATCTACTATAACGTGTATATTCTCTCTTTCTTAGAAGCAATATATTGATCTTATATATCTGATTATCTAATTTGTTGACTGGTTTTCGGTGGTCGATCAATCAACTATTTGTCTCAGCAATAAACAGTCAGTGAGTATCACCTGTCTCCGCCGTCCTGGTGGGGCCCGGCCCTGCAGCTCATGTTATTCACAGTCAGTCACTCTGCTCCTGACTGACCCGTCCTCTCAGACCACCATGTTTTATTCTCTCTCTCATGCTTTGCAGTCTGATACTGGCCTGAAAGAATCTCAGACACCTACAGGCTCACGTGTTGTTGTCAGTCGCTTGATAAAACCTCCTGGTGGCTGAGGTCATACAGATTCACTCATCTCCTGACCATCCTCCTCCAGGCTCTGTGGAGTCTTCACTTCTGACTACCCCAGTGTGTGCACATGTGTGTGTGCGTATGCAAACATATGTGTGAATTTGACAAAGGCTTGATACCTCTGTGTCTTTGTGGCAGAAAAAAGGTATATGAGAGTTCAGAGCAGCAGAGAGAACGGCTGTGTGCTCCAGTGTGTGTGCACATATGTGTGTACTTTCTGGGGGTTTAAATTGAGGGGTTGGGGGGGGGGGGGCTACCTACCTATCTGAACTGAGGCATGGGACCTGCTATCTGTTTCTCATTTTCGGCGGCGCTCTGTGGTTTTCAAGCAGTGACAGGCCTCAGAGTGGAAACTGGCACTAACGAGCAATTACATCCTGCCTGCCTGCCAGGGATTATGGGATTACAGGCTGACCGGGCTTCAATCTGCTCTCTCTCTCTCTCTCTCTCTCTCTCTCTCTCTGCACTCTCCCTCTCTTCCCTGTGCTCTCCTGTCAGACCTTCCCCCCCCCCCCATTCAGTCGCTCAATTATCTTTTTCTCATTTGTCCCCGGACAATAACCCATTCTCAGGTTTTTTAATTCTCCGTAACTCTTATCATGTGATTCTTTCACATCTCATTCCCTCCACCGCTCCTCCTCCGGCTTTTCCTTCCTTTGACTTTGCGGCTGCCCCGCCTAGTTAAGACGTTAACTGCTGAAGAGTGAAATTGGTTCAGAGGAAAAGGGGAGAATAGCTGGTTTAGAGAAAAATACTTTAATTTTTATTAAACATGAAATTGACATGACATGAAATTCACAAATGTTACTTTAATTTGAAAGAAAATATATTTTATCTGTGTGTAGCCAATTGAATTAATTTTTGGAAGTTGCTCCAACTATTTTCCTTTCTCAGTTTATAGCTCTAGATCACATATTTATCCCTTTTCTTAGACTCTTGATTTAGATTGAAAACAGTCATCCAGTCAGAATGTGAGCACTCGGTGTTACACCCTGAAGCCCCTTCATTGACATCCTGAAAAAATATTAAACTCTGTCAACGCCACAAGCAAGATCAAAGCAAAGTTACAAAACCCGTTTTCACACCGCTCTGGATGAATATATGCAGAGCTCTGGGGCACATGCATGTACAGCAGATATCATCATCATGCCTCGGTTTTTTGTGGGACCTCCACCGATCTCTGAGTGTCTGGTAGTGATCAGACGGCTCTCCTGGTGTTCTGCCTCTCTCCCCTGCATCTCCCCTTACACCACAGGTGTCTTTTATTGAGCCAGCCGTGATTTACTGTACTCCAGGTTTCCTCCTCGCCGCTGCAATCAGGCACCGCCTTAGTGACAGGTTAAAGCTCCAGGTCAGAACATTTCACGCACGCGCTTACAGCAGAGAGCAGAGTGCGTCTCTAATAGGTGGTCATTATCAGAGAGGTTTGGCTTTTAGAGGGAGGTGAAACAACAGGGGACTTTCTTTTTTTTTTAACATGTTGAGAGGTTTATGGAGGCTCTGCGGGCACAGCTCAGGTCTGAGGCTGTAATAGTATACAGTAGGCACATAGATCACTAATCAGAAACACATTCATGTTGCCCTGGTTCCTTTCTGTGTATGCTTTAAGAAAATAACAATAATAACGTCTTTTAAAGTAGTACACAGAGAATTATTGTATTATTTATGTGGCCTTACAAAGCCAAGGTGGTGTAATGATGCTGACGTTAAGAGTTCGAGAGTAAAAATTGAAGGCTCATATGGATGTATGTATGGATGGATGGATGGATGGATGGGTGGATGGATGTATGTATGTATGTATGTATGTATGTATGTATGTATGGATGGATGGATGGATGTACAGTTATCTACAATGTTCTTGCTCTCGTCCGTTCAAACTAACTGAGCCCGTTTAACAAATAATCTTTTAATGAAAAGCAAATGTAGCTTAACCACATGAAGTCATGTAAATTCCACTAGAGTCAACAGGACTTTTTAGTTTACGATTAGATTCATGTGGATTCAAAAACTCAGTGACTGAGATGTTGTCTCTTCAGAATGTATTTTTGAGAACAGGAAATTTGAACAAATATGTATTTACTCTGTTCTGGCTTCATGGCAGTCTAATAATGAAGTGATATGTCATATTTTCATTGTAAAGTACAGACAATAATGAATAAAAACTCTCATATTGTCCCTGCTTTAGGGCACAAGCATGTTCAATGCACGTTATATTCAGTGACCTGGCTTCTGTAGTGGCAGCGTCTGTTTCTTTACCTCATAAAAGACATATTAGCAACAACTTATAGCAGCAGAATAAGCTGCAGGAAATAGTAGCTGACTCTGGGCTCTATGGGCTGAACCTGCTTCAGGAGGGTTTACTCACTTAGCTAAATGTGAACCACTGGAGCGCAGAGGACCAACAATGCAAATGGAAGGTGACAAGACCTCTGCTTCTCTCTGCTGCAGACGTGCAGACTGATGGACAAATCAAAGGCTTTAATCAGCCAAACAAGGAAGGATCTCATGCCTCGCCTTTCTAAACACGCATTGGAAATGCGCACATATGCAGCATTGGATCTGAAACTGTACGCGCGCACACACCATCAGTGAGCTTGAGTCGGTCTGGTGCTCCTCAGGACCAGTGTCCCCCTCCCTCTTGTAATCTTCTCTCCACACCTCAGCTCCCCAAAGCACCTCATCCCCTGAAAAGGCTGCAGGCATCGGGCTGTAAACGGCTCCAGAGTACCGAGGTGAAATGAACCAGCAGACGGGCCTATATGTAGACTCCCGGCTCGCTAATCTAAGTGGGGCTAAACACTCCCAGCTGTGGTATTAGTGACTCAGAATGGCACCTCTTCCGAGAGCCGGCGAGGATCTGTAACCCTGCGTCCCACCTCACACCAGGTCTTAAATCAGCTCAGAGTCAGAGGGAGCGAGAAGTCGACACAGTTTGGTTTTAGGTTGCAGGGGTGGCTTGCACTCCGTCTGTCTGTCTGAATTATGCTCAGTCTGTCTCTCCCTGTCCTCTTGTTCCCTCTCCCACCCCTCTGTGTCTGAACCCCCCCCCCCCCCCTCTCTGGATCACCACAGCTGGAACATGCAGTATTGCATAAATGAATCAACAGGTCTTATCACGACCTCTGATCCTGAACTTGTTGTCGGTCTTCCATCTCGCAGCGCAGACAGAGCTGCTTTGACTGTTAAATAAACATGCTACGCTACATATCAGTGAGATCTACGAACGGCACATGCTCAAAGACGCTGCTATGTGCGCTCAGCATCGCTGTAGTTCACTGCCGAGGTTATACAAAGCTTCTTAGAGATGGCAGATGTGGTTTCAAAGATGCTGGAGGTATCAGACGGTTGTTCCCCCCGACTAACCTTTGACTAAGCTGGGTGAAAAGTATTTTACAAGAGAGAGAAAAGTAAAGAGGGGAATTGAAAAGGTCAGAAAAAACCAGAACACAACCCACAAAGTTAAAGTTCCAAAAGAAACACAAGAGGAAAGTGGTATTTTCTGACTAATTTGGCTGATGTGAGACTTTGCAGGAGGCTGCTCCAAAGTAACAACAGTTTTTTACTTTAACTATTGAACCATCAGAAAGCTTTCAAGTCTGGGGTTTTGCTCCCCTCCTACTCTATTTTCAGTCTTTTGAAATGTAGCACACAATTTATATTAAATTTAGAATGATGTACAATGTAAATGTATGAATGTAACATACTCTATAGACAAGACGTCCTTAAATGGCTCAGAGAACCTTTTTGAGCACCTTTAAATCCATGTCGATGTGGCAACTGTCTCCGCTGCAGAGGATTCTGTGATATGATCAACATCTCCAGAACAGATGCTAATGAGCCGCGGCGCTGTTTCTTCAACTGCTGTTTCTTCAACTGCTGTTTCTTCAGCTGCTGTTTCTTCAACTGCTGTTTCCAAGATAAACAATTAGCTGTCATTGTCACTTTCATGAGCAGTTTTTGAAGATGAGCTACTGGGCCCTGAGAAATTGTAATGGTCATTTCTCGAGGACTGCAAGAGCTGGTCCAGAGAAAAAAGATCTGTTACACAAATATATGCTAATTTTACAAGAAATTCTTTGCTTTTTTCAGGTGAATCTCTTTGTTTTACCACGACAGACCTCTAAAGATAAACAAAGGAAAAATTATTAATTCTTTACGGCCAAAGTTTTATTTGGATCTGCACCAAAATAGACACACTAATTAATATCACTCCTCTGAACATCTCTGAATATTTTCATCAAGATTCATGAATAATTCTCTGTGAAATCAAAGAAAATGCAGAAAACAAATTGTGGATCCACCCTCTGATTCGGGTTCCACACCAAATTTGATGGGTTCTTTCCTGACCCATACCACATCCTTCCACCGAGGGTTGTCATAATACATCCAGTGGTTTTTATGTAATCAAAACCAATCAACCAATAAATGGACAGGGGTGAAACCTAACCACCTCGGAGGAAGTCATGGAGAGAATTAAGTGAGTACAGTTTAGATTATACGATAAATAGGGGTTAAGATCAATATAAGACAGGTTATAAATAGGATTTTTTTTTTTTTCCGAGATAGTCCAAATGATATGCCTATAAGTACGTTGTACATTAGAAGAGTGTAAGGTCACTGTAATCATTCCCCCTGTTCATAATGGCTGTGAAGAGAATCTTTCCAGATGTTTCTACAACGTAAGACATTGTTTTCGGTATCTTTGTGCATGTCCTTGTCGTTCTATTGGTTGGTTGTTCCACTACTTCAGTCGACACTGAAATATCTCAACCACTGGATTTATTTCATTTAATTGTTCTTAGTACCCGGAGGATGACTTGATGACTAATGACTTGATGCAGGTCATTTGAGGAACAGGACTTGAGGTTCCTATGTTTTTGATGCTCTACCCATTGCTCATTCTCACATTTACGAAGCCACAAAAGAACCAGATTACCTCATGGGCTCTCGGCAGCCGGAACAATCCTCCACCCTGCACGTACTATATATAAACATCTGCATCCATGACACTTCTTATCACCTGTCCTGCATCTCTGTGGTTTTTGTCTGGGACCTCCGCGAAGTGCTCCCGCTATGCCTGGTTCCCCCTGCTTGTACGTGTGCCACTGGAATAACCTTGAAGAATGCTTTTGACGAGTCTATCGCAGGCGCTGGCTTTTGTTGCTGGTCTGCGGCTGTTTGCATGGTCGTATGAGTCGACAAGCCACCACTGGCCACACTGGCTGGCAGAAAACACTGGTCTTTGACTGGAGCAGCAACAAACACCGTCCTCGGGCATAGAAGACGTGATTTATGTGACACGTCAGTGTGCTCAGGGGCCCGCGGCGCTGTTTTTTTGTTTTTTGTTTTACAGTATCTGGACAATTGTGAATGTATAGACTTCATATCGCCCGCATGTTGTGCCTTTTAGTTTATGTTAGTCCTTTCAAAGTTCTGGGAGGAAGAAGGTTGACACAGTGAAGGCTTGTTCTTGTTCTTACATTCCTCTCTCGCTTGTTCTCTCTCTCTCTCTCTCTCTCTCTCTCTCTCCAGGTGGGACCAGATGCAGGGCTCGGAGGAAAGATAGACAGGAGGTTACCTCTGTAATGTCAGCTAAGGCCAAGGTTTGTCAGGAACACACGTTGATGCCAAAAGAGATCCGTGAAACTCTCCTCTTTCTCCGCATTTTTCTTCCTCTTATCTTCTGTTGCCTCTTCTACTCTCTATTCATCTTTTTATCATTCCATCTCTGCAAATAACCGCCAGCCTGCTCACTTTTCTGAGACAGAGATATGTGTTTTTATGTGCTTTTAATAAGTGTTATCTCATTGTCTTTAACTATAAAGCTCTTTGTCAAATTTTGGATTTTATTGCCATGATTGCTACTATTTTAAATGCTTTGCACCTCTTTGCTAGTAATCGAGTAATTGAATACAGATTATCAACAAAAATCTAGGAATATTATTTTTGGAATTGTGTGTATTTGTATTCTTGCTGAGTGTTAGTTGAGAAGCTTGATACCATCGTCGTGTCTGTCTGCTAAATATGAAGCTGATATTAGCTTAGCATAAACACTGAAAACAGGGGGGAAAAAGTTAGCCTGGTTCTGCTAAAAGATGCACAGTGAACGAATAGTCTTAAATAATTTTGCTTTATGAAGTTGCACCAAACTCTGCAGCGTGATCTTTTTCTGCTCAACATGTAAATGGGCAACAGGTTCATCTTAACAACTTTATAAAACGATAGCTGACAATGTTGCTCCGCCCACAAACATTTGGCCAAAAATCTAGAAATCAATCGGTGCTGCTCTGCTTTCTATGTCCTAGTGGCATGACATTTTTCTTTCTTTTTTTAAGAATCCCTGGCTTATTCGCTCTTTTATTCATTTATTATGCCAACATTGACATAGAAGAAAGTCAGATAAATAAACGCTCTCATCTGTGTCCTGTAGGTGCTGCTCTGGGTGCTCCTCTCTCTGCTGCCTCTAGTGGAAGGAGCTCATATGAAAGCTGGTGCTGCCAGTGTGGCATCGGACTCGGGCCACGCTGTGGGCCTGCTGGGAGGGCAGGAGGAGCGAGAGCTTCCTGTGACGTTACCAGAGGTGGTGGAGGACGAGGAGCAGGAAGACGACAGTGACCCTTACTCTACTTGGCACGCTCTATATGGTACTGAAGCTCTTATGAAGGAGACATTTACAGCACGTCTGCTTCACCGTGCAGGATTAGCATGTGGCTGGAGATCTGCTCTATATCTCAGTCATCTAAATATGTATGTGAGTTAAAAGGTGACCAGCTATTTTAGCTTTAAAGGGATTAAAATGAACAATGAAAATTCACTCATTATCTCCTCACCACTATGCCGATGGAGGGTGGGTGAAGTGTTTGAGTCCACAAAACACTTTTGGAGTTTCAGGGCTAAACAGCGTTGCAGCCAAATCTAATACAATTGAAGTGAATGGTGACCGATTCTTCAAACAAACAAAAAATAACATATAAATGCCTCCATCCTGCTCCTGTTGTCTCATCCAAGTGTCCGGAAGCCCCGACAATCAAATTCGACCCAAAACTGTGTCTTTTACACCATGTCTTTATATATTACGAGTGAATTTTCATTTTTCAGCGAACTATCCCTTTAAGGTAAAGTGCAGGAGAATTTGAGTCTCATTGCTTGTAATGACTTTGAATAAATGCTTTCATGCCAGCTCTCTGTTTACCCCTTCTATTTCCTCTCTGTTCCAGACCCATTTGTAATGGATGAGGTGGATGACCATCCCAGTAGTCGTTGGGCGGGGCGTTCTCCACGCTCCTCTGACCCCACAGAGCCTCAACCCACAGGATCACAGAAGAAAAAGAAGAAGAGGAAGAGGAAAGACAAGGAGGAAGTGGAAGAGACGGGGAAAAGAGATAAAAAGGGCAGAGGTAAAAACAGGCGGCCAAAGCAGAGCAGCAGGGACTGCCGGGTGGAGAAGAGAGAGATGAAGGTTCGGGACCTGGGCCTCGGGTTTGACTCGGATGAGATTGTCCTCTTTAAGTTCTGTGTGGGCTCCTGTCAGTCCTCAAGAACAAATTACGACCTGGCACTGAAGGCACTGCTGGAAAACGGGTCGGTGCCCCGGCGCAAAGTCAGCAGCCACCCCTGCTGCCGGCCCGACCGGTACGAGTCGGTTTCCTTCATGGACGCCCAGACCACTTGGAGGACCATCCAGTCTTTATCTGCTGCCAGCTGCATGTGTGTGGGCTGAAGATACGAACGAGGGAGAGGCTGATGAGAGCCGGTGTCATCCATCCTGATGGGAGAGGTGTCGAGAAGCAAGACCTGGGTGTAGGAAGCAGCAAGAGGGGCGCACTGTCATATTCACAGAGCAGAGGAAATACTGATGGCTGCTCTATGGCTTCCTGTGGTGCATTTCCAGATGAGGATAAGGAGGAGTGGGTGCAGCTGCATGATAGAGGGCGAAGGTCAGAATCAGAGATTGAGGGGGAGGTCAGCAGAGAATCACAGGCTGGATTTACAGTCGTCTCATCAAAGAATAACTTGTTACTGGTTACGGCAGGATGCAGCAGACCAGTCATTACTCATAGAGGAGACGCTTTATGTGAACATGTTTTGATGTAACATGGGCGAGACAAAGCTCAAGGGACACAGAGAAAAGACGCAGTTAATGGACTGACACTGTGTTTATGAACTGAAAAGACTGATGTGATGTTCACAATTACTCACAGTGACGCCAGAAGTTCAATATCTTTTTTTCTTCCCACACAAAGACGGGGACATTACATTGGGCCGTTTCTATGTTCAGGTGAACTCAGCCAAATGGATGCCATGCATCTTCATGTATTACTGTATAAAAGTAAAATATATTTATTTCTGATAAATTATTTATTTATTATAGCTTCATATGTGAGCTGTTTTTATGAACTCTATATTGTAGATAAATATCTATTTATTGCCTCAGATTTTCATGTCGACAGTTACTTCTGCTCACAGACAGTACGTGCATATCTGTTAAAGATGCTGATTTTCACATTTGTTAAACACCGCTCGAGCCCGGGCTGAATGGCTGATTCTAGATTCTGATGATTGGATACACTTTACGTTTCGGGAAAAAGTATCCAAAAGTGCAGATGTTGTCTAATATGTGACATCAGAAACAAATTGACCTGCATTGAAACGATGTGGTAAACTCAAGAAATGACCATCTCACATACTTGAGAGCAGATCTCAGGTTTTGTGGTTACTTCTGGATAATAACATAGTTTTTTTCCACAGAGAAATAGAAAAGAAAATCAGCTTTACATCTAGAATGTATGTACAGCAAACAAGTAAAACATGTATACTACAGTACCTCAACGTTTCTCATTTTACAGTTGTCACATTATTATTATTATTATTATTATTATTATTATATGAAGTTTCCTTTATTTTTGTATGGCATTATCCTCCAAGGGAATAAAGTTTTTTATATATACATCTTGTTATCACTGCTACTTTACCCATTGCAGATTCAATGTGTTTTCTCCAAGTCTCCAACTGACCTCTACAATGACTTTTGTGGTATCAACAACTCTACTCTTCTTTTCCCCCGTTCAACTCACATGAGACATTTTGTGTTATAGCGCCACCTTTTGGCGTAAAATAATAAGTAAGATTTGCTCCTGTGGTCACTAGTTTGAAGTGAAGGGAGTGTGGCTCTCCTGCCACCTGTCTGTCAAACAGGTTAAAAACAGATCATTCATCTCCAACCAACAGAGCAGGTAATGTCTTTAGTGTCACTTTATTCTCTGCACAGACCCACCAACAAATCCAGCAAACACCTAAACACCACCGCTTAAACCAACAATAAATATATATATATGTGTATATACATATTTTTGTTATTCTTTAAAAACTGATAGGTTTACTTTGGCTGTTTACAAGTGCACATATCAAAACATCGTATGGAAATGTGCAATACAAATCAAAATTTGACATGGTTTCAGGAGGTCTACATTCAGTTGTCCCTGCATCATGCAACACTGTGGAATGGCATCGAGCAAATTAGGAGCATTCAAATAAAAAAGTATGAGATTCAGTGTAACGACCACACATCAGGAAAAAACACGTTTTCCAAATGGCACATATGAATTCATAGAGTGTATCAAACTCTTAGTAGAGTCACACATTTGTACCCACAGGGTATGATGATAATACTTAGCATACATTTCCAATGGTTGGAAATGGTCACCACAGGCTTCATCTAATGCTGACTGTGGACTTTCAGTAGAAGTTAGAAATCAGATCTTTCTACAAGTATCAGTGATACTGTGCAACTTTTGATATCTACTAAGTTAACTGTGAACATAATGATACAAGTTAAGTTGAGGTGGAATCCTGCGGTTTCCTGGGCCTCATGTGAACGAACACACGTTTCTGGTTGATGTGAAATAGATGTTGGAAATATAAAACTAGATGTGTCATCCTGCACAATCAGCTGTGTTAAATTTTCCTTTAAAACATTCAAACTAAATGCACAGACCTTTCTGCAGCATTAAATCATACAATAGATGTGTAGTTTACAGTTTATCACGGACAGCATTGATATTTCTCAGTTAAATGAATAAGAACCACTTTGCTGTGGAGACAGAGTAGCTGCCAGACCTTTAAATATTTCTAAACATGTGCTGACAAATGTCCATCAGAGACATTTCTGTGACTGACAGGAGCTCGGTGTGCTGAACGTGCACGTGACAATGTCCACTCTCTGCGCAGAGAGCGGCTGTGTCGAGCTGCGTCCTGGAGAAGACTTGGCCGCCACCTCCTGTTGAGGATCCGCCGATACTTCCTCATCACACCCGAGGATGGTGGTCGACTCCACGCTGAACGGGTGGAAGTTGACCCGGGCGGTGTCGTACTCCCACGCTTGTCTCATGGCGAAGTCTGTGAACGTTTGATTCCTGATGGACGCCTGGTGCTCCAAGTCGTTCCTGTAGCTGGCTGTGCGTAATGACGCGTAACTGGTGTCGTTGCTGTTTAAAGTCGGAGGGGAGTGTTGACCGTCTACCCAGCCCCTGTTGCCTCTGCGACCATCCCTGACGTGGGCCACCGTCCTCTTCAGCCCCTCGCAGCCCTTCAGCAGCAGGTTTTTCCGGCACAGAATGTAAACCCAGGGGTCTAATATGGGGTTGAATGAAGCGAAGCGGATGGCCAACAAGTCGCTTCGGTAGTCAGGCTTCCCCCCAGCAGACATATAGGCAGGGTCATACAGCTGGTTGACGAAGATTCGCACCTGTCAGGTAAAACACGAGGAAAGAGAAAGTCAAAGATTATGTTATAATATCAAGTGAAAGAATAACTAAACGTGTTTGGCACATACGTCGTGTGTAAAGACAGTTGGCTTATAGTTCTCACCACTAAAGGGATGGAGCAGACCAAGAAAACGATGGTCATGAAGATCAGCAGCCAGAACATTTGGATCTCCGCCGCAGAGGTGACCGACGGCAGCCGGGGGAAGAGGCGACGTGAACCTCCCTGATCACACGACTCCGTCCGGACTATCCCCGTCCTCTGGTTCATCCCCACCAGCGACCTGCACACCGCCAAGTTGCAAAACACTGTCACTGCGATCAGCACCAGCATCACGCCGCCATACAGGAAGGAGTAGCAGGCTCCCAGTGGATCGATCGCCCTCCAGTTCAGAAAGCACCAAGTCCCGGGAAAGTGTCTGACGTGCTGCCCGAAGCCAAAACTGGGCATAATGCACAAGACGATGTTAGCGAGGTAGGTAACCAGGAGCGCAAAACGCGCCATCGTCCGGTCTATGTGCTGGGAGTAGAAATACGCATGGTTTATGGCCAGGTACCGCTCCACGGCCATGGCGCACAGGATGGACATACCGGCTGAGCCGAAGAAGAGCATGGAGAAGGAGAAGAAGTGGCAGAGCAGCGCACCTCCAGGCCAGCGGTTGGCGATGTATGTGGCGATCACCACCGGGCTGGTGAAGCATGTGCCCAACAGGTCCGTGATGGCCATCCCGCAGACCAGGGTGTAGAAAGTGGTTTCCTTCTGTTCCTTTTTGGAGATGCACAGCACGGCTATGGCGATGAGGTTCCCCAGCACCCCCACTGAGAACATCGTGGCTGAAGTGACCAGAGACTTGGACTCGAGCCGGAGCGCACTGTGGTTGTGGCTGAGAGAGAGTGAAGGCTGCAGCGGCTCAGAAACATTCGCGTTCAGTTCTCCAAACGCTAGAGAGTCGTTGATCATTATTACAATCAACAACGCGCAGTGGGTGAAAGTGCAAGAACTTTACAAGGAAAGCGAACGCGTTGTAGAAATGCCCAGTGACACAAACTCAACCACCATGAAAACAATCCTAAAGTGCACCACACTGGAGTGAATCTTGTCCTTGTCCTGTTTCCAGAAGCGTCTCTGTGCCTCGATGCGCCCACATGAAGGTGTGTCTGCAGCCTGTGTTTACACCGCTCTGTGCTGCGGGGTTTTTAAGCGATGTGCTGGTGTCAGGGCAGTGACGTGCGGGCTGTGAGCGCGGTCACCGAGGTTTCCCAGGATCACGTTTGTGTAGCCTGTACGTGTCAATGTTCAACACTTCTCACTGCGCGCCACGTCTCAGCCTCAGGGGTCAAATACCAACAGCTCAATAAACCCAAAGAGCCAAACTCCAACATCTGGGATCATTCAGCACAAAACTCCCAAAAGCTAATGAGCCCAGAGTTGCTTTGGATTTGCCCAACATTACATTTTCATAATGAATAACCACAAAGTGTATTCTGGATTGCTAGAGTTATATGGAGAGTGCATATTAACAACTGAGAGGAGAGATGTCTTTTAATATATGAACTAAGGAAGGACACTCAGAGAGTACATACCTCCACCAAGGAGGTATGTAGGTATTTGGCCACTTTATCACAATATAGCCCTAAGTATCAGATCAGATACATATACCATTTACACTGTAATGATCTGTTAACTTCTTAGATTAAAAGCAGTGAAATAATCCTTCTCTGATAGAAATTAAATACATATTTGTTACCATACAGTTACTGAATAAAGATGAGCCCCCCAATATACTTGTTTGATTCACAAAAGCTGGATCATTATCCATATCTGTACAAATGTTAACACCAGAGAAAATCTGGAAAACACCCTCATAATGTAAAAGGAAGTTTAAAAAAAAATCCACACAAAAATTCAATGGCTTCTTCTCTGTCACATAACGCGCCCTTCCTCCAAGTTTCATGGCGATTTGTACTGAAGTTTTTGAAGTGCAGATGAAAACACAACTTCACTGGCAGAGGTGATTAAGATAAGGTAACTTATCCTAAGTGCATCATAACATGGAAATGTTGATCAGATAGAAATAAAATCAGTTTCTGGAACCTTATGTGGCACAACGTTAAAAGCAAAACCATGGGATTGGTGTCACAAATCGTGTCACAACTTCAGCACCAAGGTCAACGCCTTCACCACAATCAGCACCATGAACAGAGGCAGTGGACACCGCTGCTATAAACCCTGCATTTAACCGTCATCCATAACTGACTGTGGTAGTGGAGCATCGGGGCAAAACAGGAATTGATCAGTTAATGTCCAAGAAGTCGAATGAAAATAAATTAATAGAAAGATATTTAAACAAACTGGGAGTGTTATTTTTGTGCGATTTGAAGTCTAAGTTCAATGAAGTGTGAAATGAGCCTCATCATAACCATCTGCACCTCTACTGCTTCATTCATCTTTTCTCTCACCTCATATATATATATTTTTCATAAGCTCTACACCTCTGTAGGTCTCATGATGCCATTCCATTTCTTTTTTTCATTTCCACTAGAGTTCCTTCAATAAGTCACATTCATATGTCTTCCGGTCCATAAAGCTGATTATAATTTAATGAGTATTCTCATCAATAATTCAGGAATTGTTTGCAGAAATTTAACGGAGGCAGGATTTTGTTTTGAAGATTCTTTATACTCCACTTTAATCTCTGACAGATTCTGTGCTTCCTGAGTTAAGGTGGTGCTGATTACGCACAAACTGAGAGCGCAGATGAAATTTAAAAAATAACATCATACCTGTATCTGCTGCCTGCGCCTCAGGTGTCCTCACAGCATCGATTTGTTCTCAGTGTGTTGTGAAGATGAGTCACGGAATGAACAATAAAGTGTCCAGTGGAAGTTCTCCTGGGGGATTCATTTAGAGTATAACCTACATCATGTGTTACAGCTGTTAATGGTGGACGGTGGAAGAAGATCCTTTTAGCTACTCAATTAAAAGTAACAATACACTGTAAAAAATAAAAATTGTCCCCTGTGACAATTCACATATTTAATTAGATCATTATTACAAATGCATTCATGTTTAATCAACATTTTACTGTAATAATAAATATTATTGTTGATTAAATATGAATAAATACTCAAATAATGTTAAACTTTTTCACGTAGGCCTATTGTTGTGTAAGTCGTATAAATCTGAAACAAACTAAATAGCCTGTTAACTATAAATTAAGTAGAGTTAAAAACACGATACATCTCATGAAAGGTATGAAGTAGCATCAAATGGATATCTCAGAGATAAATGTTTTTATTATATCTTATGTAGCTTGATTACCTGTGTAGTTGTGAGCTGCGCTTCCCACAGTTGATGTTCCATGTGGTCTGTTGTAGTGTTGTTGTGATATGAATTTGAATATACACTAGCATTTTATACACATGGATTAATGCATAGCATGAAGTCATATGGCGCAGATACGCAATTTATTTAATATTCTATAATCAGTAGTACAATACAATATAGTGTAGCGTCTTCATATAGGCCACAGGTGTGCCACTATATATCTTAACTGTACAGTACACTACTATACTACACACACACACACACACAGCAGCAGAGTCTACTCAGTGGAAATTAAAGAATTCATCATAACCTTTGGGGGAAAGCTCTGTCTAATTGTATACTGTGTGTGGGAGGCTGGGGTTCTCCGTCTCTGTCTGTGTAGGTAGATTCTTCTCCTCCTCTCGTGGACTGATGCCTCCTGGGTACGTGTGTGTTTGCAGCTCAGTCTGCCCCCTGCACTGTAACACAATAAGCATTCAGACGTCAGTGGCTCTGATGCCCACACATAGAAATACATACTCTCTCTCTCTCTCTCTCTCTCTCTCTCTCTCTCTCTCTCTCCATACACACACACACACATACACACATAGTAGTGTCTTTATGACTTAAGAGGACATTACGTTGACTTACATTCATCTCCTGGAGACTTACTCTAACCTTTATATAACTACCACTTTACTCATCCTGACCTAGTCCTTAAGCTGAACCTAATCCTGAACCTAAACCTAAATTCAAAACTAAACCTAAATCTAAAACGTTGTTTTAAGATGAGGACTTGTATTTTTCTTAAAGAGGACAAGGCCCCATGATGTAAACAGATTAAGGTCCCCACAGCATTATTATTAGCTGCACTACACCCATCTTCCTCTCTCTCTCTCTCTTGGAAGGCCGCCCACATAGTAATACAGAAGGGGTTTAATATGGATTTCTCATATGTGTGTGTGTGACTGTAACTGTTCTTCTCACCTCTATAGAGCAATATGATCTTTAGGGATTCTCTTTTCATATAACAGGACTTTTCTTGGAGCCTTTAATCAAGTGTCCTTGTAGGAATGTGCTGTCAGGAGAAATGCTGATACACACACGTTTAGTGGGCTCCAAACAATCCTACACGCATCTGTCAAAATCTGCAGCAATTGTACAGAGTCACATTTCTTAACACCTTAGATATATTTTTACATTAAAATCCACACATTTTCCCTGAGAAATGAAGAAAAAGGTCAAATGGCTTGGTAATGCAATGTCAAAGAAAGTGGTGAGAAATCCGGGGATGTGACCTTTTAACTGGATCCAGAGTCAAATCTAATGGTCTGAGCCATAAGTCTCCTCCTGCTATTTAAGTTCCTCCTTAGCTGTGGTTGTAACAGGAGCTTTGCAAGATTCTCACTGCTTATTATGTACAAAACACCAATTATTGATTTTCTGTCTTGAGGGAAATGAATATAAGTTAGGTATTGATCAGCAGGTAATCAGGTCACACGTGTTATTATACCGGCCCGACTGTTGGCATGCAATTAAAACAATTCTTTTGTTTCATGTTAATTAGATATCAAGTGATCTGAATGAAAATGATCCCAGTGATGACCTTCACAGTTAAAATGAAAGAAACGTGTTTGCAAGGCTTATCCCAAACCCATACAGCACCATGTTTTCTGTCTAGTACAGGTGTTATGGTTATGGTTTTAACGTTTTGGGAAATACACTAATTGGCTTTTTAGCCAAGAGTTTGATTAGAATTATTACCAAACTTACCAGAAAATATGAGCCTTTGAACAAACATCAGCGTGGTTAGGAACTACCTCAAATGACAGAAACCATCTTTGAGAAAAATGTGAATTTTTAGTTTGTACCATCCATTAACATGGAGGAAGTGGGATGTTTGATGTGTACTGCTGCTAAGAGACGATCGAGATTCTTTGGCTTTACATAAGGGAAGCAGTCATGTCGTACACAGTCCATGGTTGGATGTGGTGACTGCCTGAAGACTGAAACCCACCTCTTGGACGCCCACGCTTTGCATCGCCGCTGTTTCAACAGACCTGCAGTTAGTCACAGCAGAGAACTCCCAGTAGAACATCTCGAGTTTTTAAAAAGCTTGGACTTCTCTCGGTCTGCAGATAAACTCCTGATTCTCCTCTGAAGTATGTGAGCGCCTGAAGGATTAAGAGCTTGTTAGGAAGCCCATGTATAGAATCCCAAGAACAGAGCAGCAGAACAAAAAGAGAGGAAGGTGCACCAGGAGAGTCTTTATTTAGTTTTTGGTGTTTTTATGTCTTAGTCTGAGAGCTGTGGCCAGAAGCATTATGTTTTGAAGTTGTCCATCCCTCAGTTCAAATTACGGCTACATTCCTACATTTCTTCTCCCATTGAAGACATCTTTCAAAGTCTTCATTTCATTGTGTCTGGACAGACATGGATGTACATTGCAGATGAAGGGGTGGGCGCCTTCAACCTCGGCACAGTATTTATAGCAGTCACACTCCCATCATTCAGTCACACACACACTCCTGAGGGGGTAACATATTGACGGTGAGTTTCCTTCCTGGGTAGAGTGACTGAATGAGGTGCGGCAATGACGTCTGCGTCGCCGCTGTAATTCGATGGTGATGGTGATGCTACTGTCTTTATGTCGTCACGCTGCTCAGTGTGTGTGTGTGTGTGTGTGGGGAGGGGGATGGACGACGACGTCTCTCCGATGTCGTCATCCAGCTCTAACTGATCTTTCTACTTCCACCACTGTTTCTTCCAATCACACCGCGGCTCCTGCTGCAGGCTGCCAAGCTCATTACACTGGGGAGGCTAAAGCTCATTTCGACCCTCTACCCTCGCCTTCAATTTGCCTTTCCTTTTTCCTCCTTGGACTTCTCTCTTTTGTCTCTTGTCCTTCCATTTAATGTATGACTTAATTTTCTCTCTTTTCTTTTTTAAAATTATGTTTAGTGGTATCAGCTTGTTTATAAGGCTGTTATTTATTTTTTCCAGCTGGTACATTACAAATGAATAACATCTGTTTTTGGAGGCCTGCTCTGGGGTCTATTAAACACTACTGGTGTGATATACCCCAGGAGCAATAGATATCTGTTCCTCCCACATACACAAACGCACACACACACATACACAAAGACACAATCACTTGACAGTTGTTTTCTCATGTACTTCTGAATGCTAACATCCCACACATGTCCTGCTACATGTCAGTGTAGGTCAGCCGTGTGTTTGTATATATGCAGTGCATGTGTGTGCATCCCACACATCTCCATCATTCACCTCGTCTCTGCTCCTCAGCCTGGAGCTCAGTGCAGTGTAAGTGGTATATTCATTGACCGCCACTTCGCAAAATGTGTTCAAAAGGTATTTGAGTTGTGTCGAACTGAATGAATTGGCAACAATATCGCTGATAGACAGTTCTGACATTAAGCTGCACATAGAATGAACGAAAATACATCAGACGTCAACTCAAAAACTGTCTGTGGAGGTGTATTGGGGATTTTAGAGATACTAGTGAGCAGTGGCGGCTGGTGATAAAATGTTTTGGGGGGTTGCAGTTTATTTATTTATTTATTTTTTGGTGGGGGGGGGGCAAACAAACTGAAGCCAGACTCAACAAAAACAACACACCACACAATGTGCCAATCCTGTAGCCTTCATCGAGCTGCTGAGCAATGCTAAGCCTTCTGCAAAAGTGCAGCCTCATTGTGTCGAAGTGACTGTGGCAGCTTTCATGCCGTTTGCATTTTTCAGAGAGATGTTTTAGGTCTTGCACCCCCATCGTCACACTTTGAAACAGCAAACAGGGGAAGCAATGAAAGGCATTACTTACACCACATCCAGTCAGCCACCTCTGTTACTCATAACAGGAGCGGGAGAAGCCAAAGTCGTCATATCTTTGCCGGTCATCTCGCAGCCGAAGTAACTCACTTTCATTTGCCTGGTGCCCCGCACAACAGCTTACGGTCTACCAGGAGCATTGTACGGGTCAAATATTATTATATAATTAAATTATGTTCAACATTTTTATGTGCTTTTTCGTATCAGGGTGTTGGAGAGGGTGTCCTTAAAGCTGTGCAATAGCTCATTGTCTGTTTCAAGGATAACTGTGAAGAAACTGAAACCATCCAACTGGTCCACTGCCCATCTGCAGTTGCCATAGCAACCAAGGTCATAAGATATGATGGACCAAGCCTCCGGTTGAGGGAGTAAACAATCATACAGGTAAACCTCAGGGTCACAAGGTAAACATTCCTTGGAGGATATAGGGGTATTAATAGACAATTTGACCTGGTCAGTTGAACTCACTGTTAAAGCTTTGGTGATCTTCACAGATGTGTTAATAGATGCTGTGGTCACAGTTAGACAGTATCTCTCATTCATTCATAATAAAATGAATGAATGGAGATGATAACTGGCTCACCATGCTCAGCCAGAGAGCCGCCATCAGTGCTAATGGTCCTCCATACTGGGCTTTCACGTCATGGGTCAGATGGCTCTAGGATATTGAACATTTTCATCATGAGCTACTACTAATACTACCACACACACACACACACACACACACACACACACACACACACACACACACACACAAACACTCACTGCCAACAGATCTGTACCAACTTTCTGAAAAACAGATGCAATGTTCAATATGTCGGTGCATACTAATTAGTCTAATTAGAGCTTTAATTTCTGGTTTGGGAATGTAACAAAATTGAATGTGCATGTGTGTGGAGAGAAAAAGTGCAAATCGGTGTTTAACAATCCCCACGTCTCTGTAATGTTTGGAACCTATTTCACTTTGTGTATTAATGTAAAGACATTTTGACTGATTCATGCCTCTCTAACAAGGATGAGTAATCATGTGTATCAGTGGTGGGTTGTAAGTTTTCATTTCAGACAAAGACCTGCAGGCACCTGACTTACAGATACCTGGTATCACAGAGAAGGGAGTGAGGTCATCAGCTGCAGCGTTTGCACGACTCCTGACTCACGCTGAAAAGATGAAAAGATGAAACGCATTTTTTAAAAGATTTTTGTGTTGTGGATAAGAGATTTACCCATGAACTATATCAGGTTGCTCACCCTGTCTGTCTGAACTGTTCTCACAACACAAACCAAAGCAAACATGACTTAGTCTCAGGAGGAATCAACAAAGGGGCAGGACCTGAGCTGGACTGTGATCGTGAAAATGATGTGACAATATTCAGGCAACGAAATAGCTGTTTATATTCCCATGAGTGTATGTCATTTCAAAGACAATACATTTATTTATAACTGATCTATTAAAATGTTTTGCACATCTGGCATGAACTATTCTACTTTTTTATAATTTTTCAGGTTTTTAGTTTTACCTTGAAAAAAAGCCTGACAATACATGTCTGAGAATATGCAATTAAAAGCTTTAAAATCTGACAGTGGTGTCAGTGTTTTAATGGGCTCGTACCTGTAGCATCACCTCCACACACAATGCAGACCACCCACTGCCCACTCTTCTATTATTAATGTGACAGTCACTTGTGTTATTAGCAGTCTTCTCCCCTCATCTCTCCTCCAAACACTACCTCCACAGTATAATCTCCAGTGATGAGACACTAGATGTTAATCCCATCACAGCACCCTTGAGTATCCGTTTCACACAATCCCACATGTCTGAATACTGAAGAAGAGACCGTGAGAGGATGAAATCACATTATCCACAGAATTTCTAGAGAGTGCAGAGAAACCAGGAGGCTTAATGAAGCCTGCCCCAAGACGGATGGGTGTCAGGTTTCATATCTCTGTAATAAAGCAAATTTATCATCGTCTTTCATTGTGTGAAATGAAAACAATAATATGTTTTTTGTATTATCACTACAATGAAACAATGAAATTTACACGTTTTCTCTTTTACTCTCACTGACATAATTTGTCTCCTAACCATCATAACTAAATAACTAACCACAACTGTTACCCTTAAGCGAAATAGTCAGAAAGTACAGACCAGCCAAAATGTGTGTGTGTGTGTGTGTGTGTGTGTGTGTGTGTGTGTGTGTGTGTGTGTGTGTGTGTGTGTGTGTGTGTGTGTGTGTGTGTGTGTGTGTGTGTGTATGTGTGTTTGTGTGTGTGTGTGACCTTTTCCAGTATAAACACTGACCTTGTCAGTAGACCTCATGGGGACCAAAGCTCAATACTAATCTCATCGAACTAAGTCATTGAAAAAGAAAGAAAAAAAGCTGGTGTCTGTGGCACTCAGTCATTCATTCGGACTGAATGAAATGATTGGCTGGCTAAGGATCGTGTGTGTGTGTTTGTGAGACAGAGAGAGAGAAATCTCTCCAGACTCCACCAGATTGTTCATATTGGTCGAGTCACAGCCAAACTCTAATCTGTAATTCCTTCAGTCATTTAGTGTATTCCTAACCCTGAGTTTCAGGTGTCCAGGCCAGTTTTCCTCTGTATTCTGTCACATCAATCTCCATATGCGTTTCCTGTTTGGATTTTCTCTTCCTCGTCTCATCACCTGCACTTGCTCAACCGTCACCTCACTGCCTCCTCTGACTCTCCACAATGCTTCGACAACACACTGGTGAAATGAATCCATCCCTCAAACCAAAGGACACTGTCAATAAATAATTTATTAAACTGTTTCAGCTCGCGAGTCTGTGATTTTTGGTCTTACAAACGAGTCGTTTAACAACACATTTCTTTATCTGAACAGCCTCCACCTCAACATCTGTTAACTATATTTGCTTTACCCGTCTCCCATCATTTCCTGTCTTCTATATTTTATTATTTTTTATTGTGATGTTTGCATCCTCTCTAAACATCTTTTACGCCGAAAAAACAGAAGACAACATTTAGAGACCGACATATTTGGCCAAACTACAATATCTATACCTCTGCTGAAAAGATCAAAGGAGGACTCGTCTCCTTCCTGCACCAAAAAAACAGCATGCACATTGCAAAGGTAATAAATGGACTACCTAATTAAAAAGAATGAATATGAGGCAAATCATTTTCACGGGCATTTAAAAGCAGTTTGATACATCTGTTAAACAGAGCATGGAGTCACAGGCAAAGTAATTAATTGATAGAAAAATGAGTCATTTATCAGTTGTCATCATCTCTGCCACCAGAGGAGCCACTAACCTCAACTAAATGAAACACGTTGACATCCGAGACACAAACCACTGAGAGGTGACGCTGAAGGTGTCTTCTCTCTTCTATGGGAGGGTGTTTACTGTTTGTTTTCCTCAAACAGAATATTAATTACCTCCACGGAAGTTATATTTTTAACTCTGTCGATCGGTTTGTTGGTCTGTTTGTTAGTTGGATGGATTTTTAACAGGATTACACGAAAACTACAAAACGGATTTCCATTTTGACATGTGCCAATAAAGAACCCGTTAAACTTGGGGGTGGATCCGGACTAATGGGCAGATACAGGATTTTTTTTTCACCTTTGACATTGTGAGATAGGGCAGATTTTTTTCACTGATTTCCTCAGGGAATCATTTATGGAACTTGATGAAAAACAACCAGGCACATTCAAGGGAATGCTATTTATGAGTGTGTGCAGTTTGGTGCAGATCCAAATACAAAACTACATCCAATGGATTTAAAGCTGGTTTCATGTGGAGGTAGAGTCATTTCAGGTGCTGTACGGTAACATATAGCTGAGTTACTGTTGATATAGGGAAATAGGATATCACTCAGTAGAGCACCACCTCCACCAAGGCCAAACAGCCCCATTACATTCAATCAAGCTGCATTCAAATACAACACGACAAACAAAACATAACCTCAGGCAATCAACAGTTTATTATTATGTTTCATTTAAACATTTGTCCGCAAGAGGGAACAGGGACAGAGAGGGCCTCCTCCACTGACCAGGAGGGGTCAGATGGAGCAAGCTCGAGACTGGGAGATGTTGGTGGACGTGGGCCAGCGGCTTGCAGTCCCATCACATATAGTCCCTACCAGCCTAAGACCTGGTACTCTGGTCCAGCACCCTGCATGTCGTCTACTTTGTAGAATTGACATTACCCAGGATGCTTTTGACGAAGCGAATGAGAGGAAAATGAGAGTATTCAGATATGGCATTTGAGGCGACGTGGCTGGAAAGCAACAGTTTACCCTGTGGTGCATGGCTGCAGGGGTTTCATTGCAACATCCACCATCAAGTTGATCAAAGATCTGTGGATCCACGGACAAGCCTTGCACCAGACCATTAAAGAAACATATCACACTGCAGAACGCTGCAGCAAATGGAGTTAAGATCCCAACTGGGCTCCAAGCGGCTAGGGACATACACCCAGGTCTGATCAACCAACAATATTAGTCAGTGGATGTCTGATCTACTGAGTGGGGCCACATGGCTTTCATAGAACTGCCATACATGCCAGTAGCCAATCAGATTTAGCTTTAGCCTCAGAGTACCCTCACGTTCAGCCTGTATCCATGATTACAAGGCCAAAACACTTAATGGCGCTAAGGCTCACAACTGAGGTTATGTCCCTAACATCTGCTGGTGGCCGCTAACACCTGCTAACATCTACTGGTAGTTGGTTAATTGTGCAGAAGTCCTTCAAACATACATGGGACATTCAACATCTTGTCCTAGATTCTAAAACAATTGTAGTTTCAGGACTATATCAAACAAACATGCTGACTTTGATGCTGAACCTAAGGGCTCTGTTAGGCCTTGGCGGAGTTCTGCCATCTGCAGGGGGCCATTTTGCCTATAATTGTTTTAAAGGTGTCACAGTTGTTCTCCAGCCTCTTTCTGCCTGCACAAACGAGACAACTCAGCAGCCTCATTACTGTAGACAGAGTGACAGTTCTTTGCCAGCACCTCTGACTTATTACTGTCTGCTGAACATGAGAAGTCACTGCCTCACCTGTCATCAGGACGGCATGAGGAGGAAAGGAAATAATATATTAGATAAACTGATGTGATAAAGACACGGTTTCAAAATGATCAGTTCACAGGTTTTCATTATCTTATGTCACTGCAGATTTTTTTAAGCTCTACAAATGCCAAATGAAAGGAGGAAGCTATTATCGCCCTGGATGTGTTTCCATGGCGATGGCACCATGGCTTGCTCGAAATCGGTTTTGAGAAACAGAACATCTTGATAATTGTATAGGATTACACAAGGTTGCAATTAAATGAAGAAAACAGAAGAGTCAAACACAATCTTGATGAAATCAGGGGTCAATGAATTTTAATAAACCACAAAGGAATATATATTCAAAATTAAATTCTTCACTGATAATTATTATTATTTTCTACTGAGTCACTTTTATTTATCCTGATACTTACCAAAGTCACAGTCTCTTTCAAAAGGGATTGAATTCCAATGTATACGTATTGTGCATTTTAATGTATTTAATCTTATTGATCACATCTTCATATGTGTTGTCTGTGATGAGAGTCTCTACATGTTCAGATAAGCTTGAATTTAATCACCATTACAGCTTTTTCTTCAAAAGAAAAAATGGGTTGATGAAACGTTACGATCGAAAAATAAAAACATAAAGAAGAAATTTGCTCTTTATTACAAACTCACTTGCTTGATGTTGGTTTCAGTCTGGTTTGGACTGCATTTTGGTTGATGTAGCAAATGTCAGATAAATATATCTCACTTGGAGTCTGCTGCTCGTCCTGTATTTTTTGTACTTAATGATGAAGGATCCTCTCATGCATCCTATTGTATGTCCTCCGTCTCTTTCAAGGCATTTTCCTTTTCATCAAAGGGACCAATTTCCAGAGCCAGCCCGATATCTTAGTAAAGGATTGGATTATTGCTGTACTGGACTCACTGTCACAGACTACGTTTGCGTTCTTAGAAACACCAGGTTGAGTCATAGGCCATATTACTCCACTCCAGAAATAATGAGTCTTTAGGGTGCTACTTGTCTCGAAGCAGCGGGCCGGATTTGAACGGGTGCAGAAAAAGATTCTGCTCTATGTGTAGAAATATCAACATCTTACACGCAAATGCAATGCGGACATTCAGGGCGAGGTATATTTAATGTGCAAAACCTGATTCAGATTTTCAGTTTGGTTTGGATCACTTTGTCTGCTAATTTAAAAATGCAAATGCACTCACTTCTAGTCCATTTCACACATGCTAGGTTTATGTAGCACAGTTTGTATGTTTGTCTGTTTGTATAGTGCAATGCAAATTATAAACCTGTGGGGTTTACGTTTTAATCACAACATTGACCTGCAAAGTCAAGATGAAAAACACATGTATTATTTGATTTTACTTTTGTACAAGGAACTTAGTTTTCTCACTAAACCTCCACTTCCATAACACAAATATCTTGTGGATATATATCATGCTCAGGTATAGTTCATGGCTCAAGTTCAGGTGGAAATCCATTAATGGAAACTTAAGTTTAAGTAAATATACCAACATGTAAAAGTACTCCTGTGAAAAACTATTACTATCAAAATATGTCAAGTTATTCCATAATGTCACCTATTACAGAAGTGAAAGTATTCATAATTTATTGAAATCATTACTAGGAGATTAAAAGGTAAATGTTATGATGTGTAAAGCTAACTATTTCATAAAGGATGTCTTTATATTTAAATATTTGTATTATTCTTTCCTTCCTTTCCTTGCGCACACAAAACAGAGCAAAGCAAAAAATAAAAAATAAAATAAAATCATACAATCCCTGGTGAAATAGGGTTAGGGTTAGCTATTCATAAGATACTTCCCATCAAATATAAGTTTTGTGAGGTTCAGTTTACTCAACAAATCCCTTCTTCTCTTAAACCCCTATTACAGCATGAAGGGTTTGAAGGAATCAACCACATGCAAACTACATAAGGCAAAGGTGTGAAAATAGAAGCCGTGCAAAGCTGTAGCTGCTCTTTACCACCTTTGACTTCATATTCAAAAGGTAAACATAATTGGCTGTTGAGCTGGGAAGAGGATCTGCACCTTCATGTTGCTCTGGAGTAACAATATTAGTTAGCAGACGTGTGTGTGTGTGTGTGTGTGTGTGTGTGTGTGTGTGTGTGTGTGTGTGTGTGTGTGTGTGTGTGTGTGTGTGTGTGTGTGTGTATGTGTGGATGGATATGGGGATGGTAATGGATGTGCCCTTTACTTTGGAAGGATACAATGAGGTATCTGCCTCCGTCTGCAGATCTGTTACTGTACAGACAGACATCATGGTAAAGGCTGGGAGCAGAGCAGAGAAAACCGAGAAAGAAATTATGCAAATATCCCCAAGGATATTTAGGGATAATTGCCTAACCCCGAAACCTCATATAAAAACAAACCAGCACCTTTGCTCTGTGTTATTGTGTCCAGACCTTAATTAGCTTATTACAGATGGACCAGCACAATGACAGAACCAGCTCTTTTACTGCCGCAGTGTAAGAAAAACTCACATTTATTAAGTTATCCCCTTTATAATTTGATAATGTCCCATAATGTCACTGGAGGACTGTGGGAGTTGAGAGGCTCCAGTATTCACCATTTGTCTATTTAATGATGAGACTGTGGTCCGACTGTAAGTTGCAAAGAGCGTCCTTCTCTGCCATTTCAATATAGGCTATAAGATAAGAGCCATCACATGCTAATGAAAATGTGCTCTAATGCATCTTACTGCTGATGATAATTTGCTCTGTGTGCTCAAAATGCCTCTAAAAGAATGCTGTGCACACATTACTTAAGGCTTTTAAATATTTCCCCATTAGATGTATCTTTCCATTTTCACATAATGTCGGGAAATCACTGTTGCTCTTCTGTTTAGCTGGAACACAGCGAATTAAAAGTTGTTGTGGTTTGGACCGGTTTGGGCAGAGTGATGTTGCTGTGCTCATCCTTATAACACAAGGGCCGGAATATGTGCAGTCACATCAGAGGCCAGTGTTTACTATAAATGTACCACGGCTGCAGCTCATACGAGCACAGTCACCTTAAACCCTGCAGGCTTGAATCCACAACAAGCCACTGTTACGGCAACCAACCGACTTAATCCACCTGACGCAGAGACTGTTGTTTTTCATAACAGGAACGATTCATTCCTCATGATTAATCCCCAAAATGGAAAACTTTTTTGTGTTTAAAAAAATGTCCCCTCATTCTGCTGGACGCATTTTAATCCACTGGAATTTTTACTATGGAGGTTGAAGGTCGGCCTTCAAAGAGCACTGATTAACGTTTTGCCTGCAGTGAGGTCATTTCAATGGAAATTATCTATCCCCTCTCCGGACTATCCCCAGTATTCAAACTCACAAAAACGTATTAAAGTTAGGGCCGATTATTTTACATTTTTATGTGAAAATGGAAGTACTCAGACTCTACACGTATCTGATAAGGAGGCTCGGCCAATGCTATTCATTATTATTCTATAAAGAAACATAGGCAAAAGAACAGAAGCTATAGAATATTGAGTATCCCATTGTGATGGTCCTTGTCCTAATTGTCGGCTGCTGTCTCTGAGGTGAAGCTGGATGCGGCGGCTGGTTGGAGGACCTGACTGCAGCATCCAAACAGACCAGCAGAACCTGGGCCTCTATAGGATGCGCTGGGGTGCGTCATCCCCATTGTCCTGGGGTCATCAGGGGTCTTGATCAGGGGTCACATTGTGATTTAACAGTATCATGGTGATGGCATCTTGTCCTGTCTTTGGACGAGCAGTGAAGTGCTGGCGCTTATACAAGTGTGTCATGCAAAGATTGAAAGGACCATTTACTGTTTAAGAATCTTTATAATTAAAGACCTTCGGAAATCAATATATAAATACATATATACATACAGTATGTGTGTGTGTGTGTGTGTGTGTGTGTGTGTGTGTGTGTGTGTGTGTGTGTGTGTGTGTGTGGTTACATTCACAATACATATGTTTCATATAAAAATGAATTTCAAATTTACTATTTGAAATATTAAGTATTGCTTTATTTAAATGTGGATCCTATTTCTATTTTGCACTTGATTTTTTATAGGGCAAAGTAGTAAAACGTGTGAAGGTGGGAATGATATTTCAGAAAGAGCAGCAGTAAAGATGAAAACATTTTTCAACTAGTCAACCCGTGTGACAGACTCAGGATGTGGAGACTAATGAGGAAATTACTCTACAAGACCCAAACTGTTAAGGGCATCTTGACTTGTGATTAGTACTACAGTATAAGACACAATTTTCTTTACAAGATGTTCCACTTAAACTCAAGAATAATAAGGTAATGATAATATTTTAAATATTTGGGGTTGATCATGATATTTGCTTTATTTTCTTATTTTCTTCTCATTGACATTTTACTTGAGACTTTTACTCGATCCAGGCTGATGATCAAAGTGTAAGTGAGACTGATTTCTACAGACACTGATCAAAAACCCTCACCCTGCCTGTCACATATTGTACTTTTTAATCAATCACATCTATTTGCAAGGTTATTAACTAGAACTAAGGGATTTGATCACATCACACCTCTTCTCATGTTTTACCATTGGCTCCCAGTCTGGTTTAGGACTGATTTTAAAATGCTGTTGATTACTTGTAAGGCTCTTCATGGCCTGGCACCAGGCTATATCTCTGATCTTTTGATTCCCTGTTGACCTCTGTGCAGCTTGCGATCTTCAGGCAAGGTTCTGCTGTCTATTTCTGAATATGGGCTGAAAACAAGGGGCTACAGAACATTTGCCATCAGGGACCTAAGCACTGGAATTAATTGCCTTGCCAAAGCATATCCCTGGATTAACTAGGGGTGCCAGGCTATTAATGGTCTTTTATCTCTATAATTATTGCAATTATTATCATTATTAAATATGCACTTCCTTCTTCTTGTTTCCTTTGTGTAACACTTTGTACTTTGAGTTGAAAAGTGCTCTATGAATAAATATATAATAATAGCTTTCCATATAGTAGTAGTATTACATCTCTAGTCACAAGTGACTCTACAGATTCAGATAAATGACGCAAAATATAATCATGAAATAATCTCCACCATTGGCATCTGCAAAATTTAAGTTATATACATTCATAAATAAATAATGATAATTCACATTATAATAAATTCAGCCTCTATCTAAGGTTGGAGTAGCACTGTTGCCGTTTCCATTTCCGGATAGCCATGTGTTTCCCCTCCCAGATATGTCATCAGTCAAAACCTATTCTATTGGTCAGGAGGATGAGGGGGCGTCCCTGCTTATCGCTCATTGGGCGCTTTGTTAAATCTCCTCCCTCTGATTGGCCGGGAGCGTCGCGCTGCCATTGGCTGATCTCACGCACCGACAATTTGAAAATCGGTGGCTGCTCCTGCAGAGCAGCTGCACGGAGACAAGAGGAAGGAGCGAGACGGAGGTCCGGGCTGAGTTTACACAAACAAAACACAAAGGTAAGAGGTGGGAGTTGATCTGGAGGAGGGTTCAGAACCCGGAGTAAAGTTAAAATGTTGTTTCTGACTACATGTGTGATGTTTGTGTTGTTGTAACGGGGCGCAGCTGTTGTAGCGTTACATGGATTCAGTTCAGTCTGAGGAAACAAAACACCGATTCCTGTTTCGGACAAACATGTAGACCACACCATCAGAATAACGTGCGTTTGTGATTATTCCCTGTCGGATCGTCAGAGAGCCGCAGCCATGTTGGCCGGAGAGGACGGAGCCCAGCTGCAGTGCTGTGTGACCGTGGAGCAGCTCAACTCCTCCGGGCAGGCCTCCCGCAGGCAGCTCCTCCGCAGAGCCTCCGTCACCCTGGGCCGCAACGAGTTCCAGGAGATCATCCTGCGGCTGCACGACGGCAAAGTCCCGCAGAGCTTCCACCTGAAGGACTTCAGGCTCTTCACCAAGTTCGCCAGAGAGGGCAAGTGCACCGTGAAGCTGCTGCAGGAGAACATCCAGCTGCTCATCTCCAACTGCCCCCCCGACCGGCTCTGCCTCTTCCTCAAGACCCTGAGCATCAAGCACCAGGCCTGGCAGAGCAGCAGGCCCCTGAGCCACAGGGAGAAGCTGCAGGCGGCTCGGCCCCGCAGCTTCGAGGCCATCAGCCCCCTGCAGCAGAAAGACATCCAGAAGGTCAATGAGCTGAGGAGCAAAGAGGCTCCCACAGGCCTCACGGAGCGCACCAACAAGGGGCCTGCAGCTGGACGCCAGGTCAAGAGGTCGAGGGCTGACAGCAACTTCAGTCCTGTGAGTTCTGCACGCTCACTGAATCTGATCCCTTTCAAATCTGGATAATTTAACTGGTTTTAATGTGTTATTGAACCCTATACATATATAGGTTTTATATGTTTGGCAATAACTATCATTATTAGCAATAACACTGCTTCCTTCAATTCTGTCTGACTCTTTTTTTTATTAATACACCTCTCCATTTATCAGTGTTGTAAATGCTTTTATTTTGTTGACATGATCTGTTACACGCAACATATTGGCAGAGTAATCCTTCACATCAGGCTCTCTCTGAGGTTTCATATTTTTTGAATTAATGTTTTTTGTGCAAGTGCTTGACATAAACATTTTAAGTGAATTCAATGTTGTTTTTTTTATGCAAAAGCCTTGAATGTCAACTTTTAATGCAGCACTTTTCATGACTTGTCCTTGAAGATGATGCGCCACTAACTTAAAGTTGACTCTTTCAGTCGAAGACAAATCCGAGTAAGAAGCCCATCCTGTCTCTGCCCTCACGTAAGCTGAATAAAGAGCAGGCAGCTGTTCTCAGTGCAGTGCTGAGCGGAAAGAACGTCTTCTTTACTGGAAGTGCTGGTAATGTGACATTTTCATCGCATGAACTGTACATCAACCAAATCGTTCCCTGGTGTCACGTGGTAACAATGTTTTCTTTCATTCATGTTAACATCTCTGTGAGCAAACCTGGTGTAAATCTGCTTCCATGGCACATTTATGGTGTTTTACCACCAGGAGTAAGTGCATATGTCCTTTTGAGTAATTGTCAGTTCTGAGCTAGTTTGACTTTTTGTGTTTTTCAGGCACAGGAAAGTCGTTCTTGTTAAAGAGGATCATGGGATCTCTTCCTCCAAAGAGCACCTTCGCCACAGCCAGTACAGGAGTGGCTGCATGTCACATTGGAGGAACAACGCTGCACAGCTTTGCAGGTCTGTTATTGTAGACTAAATAGAAATTAAATACAAGTGTGTCTGCTTATGTTTTTTTTTTTTATTTGTGCAGAGAATTTATTTTTGCCCCCCAGATGTAATAACGCTTGTCGTCATGATTGTTCAATTAGCTGGTTTCCACAAGGGCATGTCACAAAAACTCAATTAGGATGAGCAATCATCTGTTTTCATTTTTTTTTTTTGCTGTCCTAAAAAAGAAAAGTATGAGTCAGCATCTTCATCAATAGAGCTGCAGCTTACGATTCCTTTACTTATAATTCAATCTTATTTTCAGAGTCAGAGTCAATCTTTTAACCTTCGGGTTTTGTTTTGTTTTATTTGTCCAAAACCCAAATACATTTACTTTTCAATGATACAAAACAGAGAAAACAGTAAGTAACTTTATGTTGATGAGCTAAGACCTTCACACATATTTACCTTCAATATAAGCCATTTCTTCTTTTGTTCTTTCATTTAGGCCGATCGACAGACTGTTTTTCATTGTCATAGTTTTTTATTTCGATTTCCGTGTTAAAACAAAATAAAGAAAACAAAACTCCAAACAGATCATATCAAATCCCAGTGAAAGAAATTCTAATAAGGAAATCCATACTTCCCTTAAACAATAAGCTTTGTGGTTAATGTGAGAGACCTACCTCTGTCGCATCATACAAGAATCACACGTTGATCCAATCAGAATAAATGTATACCTACGTTTAACTAATCCATCCCACACCCATTCAATATTTGGTTTTTAAAGTCTTTTTTTCATTTCTTGTATTTGACTCATGAGCCTCATGTAACAATGTGTGTTGGTGTATTTTAGATTAAGAATCTTTAATATTATTGATGGGGTGCTATTGACTGTCTCTCCACGTTAACAGATGTTTTGGATTCAATCTAAATATACAGTTGTGTGAACAGGTGTGAATTATGTATTTGAATGGTTAGGGGTTACTAACCCACTCTGACCATCTGTCCAGGTATGGGCTCGGGCTCGGCCCCTCTGGAGCAGTGTATCGAGCTGGCCCAGCGGCCCGGGGTGCTGCAGCACTGGACCACCTGTCGACACCTCATCATCGACGAGGTCTCCATGGTGGAGGCTCAGTTCTTTGACAAGCTCGAGTCAGTCGCCAGGTGAGATGAGATTCAAAGCTGAACGTTGATACTACATCTGGCTGCAGTGTAAATGAACACGTTTCAATGTTACTATATTATACGTTTGCATAAACTTTAATACAATATAACTCCTGCTTGTGTGTTTGAGCTTTTCCTCTGTGTCTTTTCTTGTATTGTGGCTACAGGCCGGAAGATTTGTTACTGAAGTGGCTGCAGCTGTTTAATTAAATTATGATACTTGCACAAGAAGAGAACTAATAGCCCTAAGTCTTACAAAATCAAAAAAGATCTTGATCAATTCATAATGACGATAAAATTCCAGTTTTTTATGTAAAGCTTTCCTGAGATTATTTCATCATGTACAGGAAACTGTGTCAATGCTCTCAATTGACCCTCTCCACAGAACTTGATAACTAATAACTCTTGACACGATACTCAACGTTTCTTTGTCTTGTGTGATAGTACATTTAACACTTTCGGGATATAAATCCTTATATTCATCTTTCGTGATTTACAACTTTTCACTGTTCTCCTTTAGGTCAGTGAAGAGGTCGACTGAGCCGTTCGGAGGAATCCAGCTGATCATATGTGGTGACTTCCTTCAGCTTCCTCCTGTATCTAAAGGAAAGGAGAAAGACACCTTCTGCTTCCAGGTCAGATCGTCATGGAACTTGACGCTTTCTATGTTTTTGTCATATTTTTACGAACATGCTGCATAACGAATAAATATATACGATGATGGGTGATTAAGGCGATTCAGCCATTTGCAGTCCAATATTAGAAAATTATAACTACTCTATTTGAACGAGTGCCCTGAAATTATCTAGTTTTTTTTTCTTGAAGGTTGTGAGTAGAGTTTAGTGACATCTAGTGATGAAGTTGCATATTGCAGCTGAATGCCTCTCACCTCACATGCAAGATAACTTTTGGTAGCCTTGGGTTGTCATAGAAACGTAAAAGGACTCGCCCCAGATGTACATATACGGTATTTAAATGTAACTGGTCCGTTCTAGGGTAAAGAAACCAACAATTCGTACAATTTAGAAGAAACACAGTAGTGAAAGTATCACTAGGAGTCAGTGAGTCATTCAGACTTTAAGTGATTGTCTTTGCAGTTGTCTTGAGTTAGGACCTATTCTACAGACTGGTTATTGCTTAAAAGAGCGTTAATGGCTATTTTTTGAAAAAGACCGTCTCACCTGTGAACCCTCAGGCCAGGAGCTGGCGTAAGGTCATCCAGGTCAACATGGAGCTAACGGAAGTGCGGAGGCAAACGGACCAGACCTTCATCTCCCTGCTGCAGGCAGTGAGAGTGGGCAGGTAACATAATAATAATAATACAATAATCACTGTCCGTTTCCCAGCTAATGTGACCACCAGGCACCAATTATTTTTAATAGATTAATGACAAATGTGCAGAATGATGTGTTGTACATTTTTATATAGAAATGGTCGATGCATTTAGAGCTGTTAAAGGAACATTCTTTTTTTTTTATTTTATTTTTTTTTATTTATCCCGACATAACTTTTGTGTTGTGTCTTAATCTAACATCATACAGGGTGACGGAGGAAGTCACTGCAAAGCTGTTAAAAAGCGCCTATCATAACATCGAGAGGGACGGAATTCTAGCCACCAGGCTGTGCACACACAAGGATGACGTGGAGCTGACAAATGAGAACAAACTCCAGCAGCTTCCAGGTCTGAATTGTTCCATCCAATCATATATATATTTATTTATTTATTTATTTCATCTTGAAATTGCTGTTACTTCATGTGGCTTGGTACCAGGTGAAAATGGGATAAACTTGTATCCAGGGTTTGAACCATGTGTGGCAACTGTTTCCTGTTCTTCAGTCTCTGCTGAATGCTATTTATTTTCTGACTCCAGTTATTTCCTGTTCTGGTTAACTCCGCAGTGGAGGTTTTTTTTTCTGTGTGTGTTTTAAAGATTAAGCAGAACGGTCTACATTTACTATATTGTCACCACCCGCCTGTTTAATGAATTTCTATCCATCCCTCAGGTTCAGTGCGTGTGTTTGAGGCCCTCGACAGTGATCCAGGCCTGGTGAAGACTATAGACGTTCACAGCCCAGTCAACAGACTCATCCAACTCAAAGTGGGAGCTCAGGTTTGACCATAATCCATAAAATAATCTCTGTACCCACTAGTTGCCATATACAACACTGCACTTGTTGGATGTATCAAACATTTTGTTCTGTTTGAGTGATGTGATGCTTTAAAAATGTTTTGCTTTTTAGGTCATGCTGGCAAAGAACCTGGATGTCACTCGAGGTCTGGTGAACGGAGCAAGAGGGGTGGTTGTGGCTTTTGAGTCCGGAAAACATGGTCAGTAATTATTTGATAAACGTATTTAACTCTGCGAGAAATCATGTCTAGATTGGCAAGAGGATTACTTATAGGATTGATTTGACATTCTGTGGTTCATATTGGTACCTTCTAGATTCTGAACTTAAACATTATATCATTTGTTTAATCCATATGCTCAATCACAATAAATAATACTGACAGGGTTACTGGCGTTGAAAAACATGTGCTAGGACCAGGCTAGCTGTTTCCCTGTGTTTTCAGTCTTCGTGCTAAGCTAACTGTCTCCTGGCTCAAGCTTCATATGTAATGTACAAACACAGGAGTGGACTCGGTCCTCAAACTGAACCCTCTGCAAGAATATTTCCCCCAAAATGTCAAAGTGTATTTTTCTAAACCATGGAGCTGCCTGGTGACATTAGTGGAAATAATATAATTGCATATCTCTTAGCCACAAGTTTTATCTATCTATCTATCTATCTATCCACCATTTTTTTTCCCTCACACCAGAGTTGTTGTGTGAACAGTCTTATCTGTTAATCATGATCGTGTCCACTCCACGGCCGTGCCTAAGCCCCCACCAGAAAATGTAACCATCTGTCTTAATGCTAATTTTAACACCAACATTTTAGAGCTGCCTCGTCACTGTCTCCTTCCATTCACACGAAAAACGTCACTGGAAGATTATTAATTGCGTCATAGTTCAATGTCTTTTATGTGGATTGTCAGTTCAGGATGAACAGAATAGAAAAAAATATTTTTACTGCTTTTAGTGTCGTCGACTGACTCACTCCTTTTTTTTTTACCAGGACTCCCACGTGTGCGTTTCCTGTGCGGCGTTACAGAGGTGCTTAAACAAGAGCGCTGGGTGTTTAAGTCCGGCGGTGGGATCCACTTGAGTCGACAGCAGCTGCCACTCAAACTGGCCTGGGCCATCTCCATCCACAAGAGCCAGGTGAGTACAGGTTCAGTACCAGTCATACAGAGAAGAAACTGCTCATCACTATGACGACCTTACTGTGCTTTTGAGGAGTACCTTGCCGTGGAGCACCCGGGTTGTGTGGTGTCTTTCTATTGAAAGAATGACTCACTTGATTCATTTCTTTTTTAAATGAATTGGCCTGAAACAAATTTATGATTCTTTTGTACAGTGTTTGTAATCACGACCAGGCAGCTAAACATGGCAGACGGTTTGATTGCTGTGTCTGAGCACGATCAGTCTTGTTCAGATTTTGATTGTCGTGCAGGGTTGATATCAACAGTGAAGGGGAAATGAGAGGTCAGAAATGTAGACTGTGATCAGATAAAGATAATCTGATCTTCTCCTGACAAATGTCGTTATAGTCTGTTTTCAATAACTCATTTCTAATGGCAGCACAGTAGTAGGAACAGGAAACCTACAAGCATTAGCTCACTGCGTCTTTAGACACTTTGGCGCAGACGTTCATGTTGCCCACAAGGTGAGTTGTAATATCTTTCATCAGTCTGTAACATGATTACACAAACTCCGGCAAGATGAGTCTAGAGCTGTTTTTGGACATGAACTCTGGGGCCGAAGTGTTCACAACAGGAAAATGTCCAAAACATTCAGACACGCGGTGCCGTCTGGGTAGAGCATGCACATCGAGAGCCCTTAATCACCGAAAGCTCTGAATCAGTCTTTAAGTCAACTTCTCCGTCTGTGTCTTACCCATCGTGTACATATCACCAGGGGCTGGCAAGAAAAGCTCTGGAAGATGTCCAAAGCAACTGACTTGGGCGTTTTCGTTCTCACATACAACACCTCCCGAAAATGTCAGGAAAATGTCCTGACTTCAGTGCATTTCTGAAAGCAGTTTAGGAGTAACAATGCTATGTGTTGAGGGACAGAGGCCCTGATCACTAACCCAGTACTACTGTTCCCCCCTACATGAGCTGCAACTGCGTCATCACCAGTCACACCAGTACCTCCCACTCTGATATCACAGCAGACTCCGAGATCCTGGCATCACACTCTGAAATTGGTTATAGGGGAGAGTATAGGGGGCCCTGTGGGTACCTGAGTTCATTGATCACAGCCAATGTGTCTCAAGGGTTTGATCTGCAGCAGAGGAGCTGATGCACAGGGACACTACACAGAAATCCCCCACTCCTACTCCTTTCAGAGTAAATGAGTGCACATGAAGAATACAGGAAAATACCAGGGGTAGAGATATTGTCCACGTGGCTTAAAATCTTGAAACTGGGTTGTTGGTAAATTTTCTCAAATCTCAGACCCTGAGCAATGATTTGCTTCTTATCTCTTGGTAAAAATAAATAGATCTGCAAAAAGCTCTGTCTTTGGTTGATGTAGATGAAGGTGAGAGGTTTTAACTAAAAACTCATACATGTGCTATGTATTTATATATACGAATGAGATATGAAAAAATCCTGGAGTCGGGGGTTCCTGGTTAAACGCTGAATTATCCATCCAGGCTGCAACATGGACGACAAAATGCCAATGAATTCTTTGTTTTGAAATAATTTTCCGTGTTTGTTTATTGTTTTGGTTTGTGAACAAGTCTCCTGTCTTTTCAGGGAATGACACTGGACTGTGTGGAAATCTCTCTGGCACGCGTGTTTGAGAGCGGCCAGGCGTACGTGGCATTGTCCCGCGCCCGGAGCCTGGAGGGCCTGAGGGTCATGGACTTTGACCCCCGTGTGGTGCGTGCGGATCCAGATGTTCTCGTCTTCTACAAGAAACTGAGGAAGGAGAGGCTGCTCATGCAGGTTGGTACAGTTGCTCAAATTTCTACCTAAACTCTACATGGATAGATGATTTATATTTTTAAAAGGCAATAACTTTAAAGTGTCAAATTTAAAACAAAGCATTTGGGACAACCTTATTTTGAAATTGTAGCAGAACATTACATGGGAGGACTATAACTTATTGTTCTATATCTTATAAAATGACTGTCTTCTCTGTCTACAGGCCTCCATGGATGATTTTGTTGGCAACAACAAAGAAAACTCTTGGTGAAAAGGAGAACCCCTCATCGTCTCTAATATTGTGCACTGTGTGCATGAGCTTTGTCCTTCTGATGATATCATGGTTTTGTTAATCGTCCTTCATTCATCATGTACCTCACTGTTTGTTTTAACTTGAAGTCACACTGCCACCATGTGTTCAGTACTGACACTTTTGTTTTTAAAGAACTTATTTTTATAATGCCTTGATTTTTAATTTATGATTTTTGGAAACGAATAAAAATGTTATCAACTGTATTTTTTTTGTGTATCATTGCCTCTGGGGTTTAGATATTTGATGAGAACAAAATATGAATATTATTCTTGTCTTTGCAGGTGTTGGAAAGTAAAATGTATTCCTTCCATAAATGGTCATTAAGTAAAGGGAACATCCGATCAGTGTGTGAGGACCTTTTTGGTGCCGCACCTGATGTGATTACGATGCATATACACTGTTTGGTGGCCTTTATATCTCATGTAGATGTTAGTTGGGTCAAATGAAAGGCTTTCTCTGAAGTGGGCCATACATTTGATACAGATCTCTTAAGTGTTGGGGAAAAATGTGAATAGTTTTTCCCCTCCTCACATTATTTCAAGGTAATTCTCATTTAAAAGTACTATAGTTATTTATTTGTTCAATAAACCTGACAGTAAATTCATGAGATTGGAGTATTGTTTTAAAACCATAACATGTATCACTGATTATTCTGATAATTGTATTTATCACCTTAGCGATTTTGTAAAATGAAGCCTTAATTTCTTTAGTAGCTCTGTAAACTGAAATTACAGTCAATCACCTCTTCACCACAGGTGTGTGGAAAATGATGAAGAGCAACTCTGACAAACTGGAAACCAACAAACACCTTTTTATTTTCTAGTCAGAATGATGAATTATGACCAAACCTGAGGTAAACTCCATTACTGGAGCAGCAAATTTACTTTTGCATATGAAGCTACTACATTATGGGTGATGATTCAACACCATTTAAAACGTATGCGTCCATCATCCATACAAGCAGCGATTCATTAATTAGTAACAGTTTTTGACACTGTCTGGAAATCTGCAAGATCTAAAGAAAATGTGACATGTGTTTATTCCAGGGACCCAAGAAAACTCGTTTACATTAATAAACAGAACAATAGTCTTCAGAGCTGTCTGGATTATTTTACAATTTGATCGCATAAATAGTTTCTGGAAGTGGGCAGGCCGGTCATTTCACAATGTGGAACAGCTTGTGTGCTACCTGTAGTGAGAAAGCAGAACAGTTCACATCAGTGCGGCACAGATTGAGCTCTTCACAAAACAAGTTATCTGTACTCTGGTCTTTTTATAATCTAAATAAAGAGTGGCTCTTCGTGTCCACCCTCACTTACACAATGGTCCCGTGCATGCAGGAAGTCAAAGAGCTCTTCTGTGCATTCCTCCGTTGTGCTGGACTTGGAGCCGACCCGCGCTTCGCAGACCTCCAAACGCTCCTTGAGGTGCACACAGTGTTCAGTCTGCTCGCACTTGGCTCGTATCGTTTCTAGAGGGTCCTGAGACGGACAAGAGAGAAATGTGCTGGATGTTATATATCGGGGGAAATTAGGCTACGACTTCAACACAGCTCTTAGTCTGAGCTGCTGATTGCGAAGGTGATTCAGGAATCTTACAAGTACAATTCTATTTAGTCCCATGGTAGTATGCAGATATAAATATAACTTGAGTGAACTAGTGCCAAACCGCAATGTGTTAAAAATACAATTTTTTTTATACATAAAAAGTTATACATAAAGCAGTGCATCTGTGTATGTGTCTCCTCAAGTTCATAGTTTCTCCTTAGGGAGCTTTGTGTGTATGATGATAGATGAGTTCATTTTCATACCCAATGAAGGTTAATGAAATACATGGAAAACAAACTTACCACCAGGTCTTCCTCTTCCTCCTCTTCCTCCTCTTCTTCTTCCTCTTCCTCTGCAGGTGCATCTTCCTCCTGTTCAGTGGCAACAGATAAAAAGATGTTTCGTTAGTTTGATGTGAAATTTAAAATGTAATGATGCAGCTAAAATTACAGTCATAATACAACACGTGTGTTGAACTGTTGTTGTTGACTAGATATTTAAAACCAACATAGTAAGAGGAACTATTCGCTGACGTGATATATATGTAACAGACTGGGGGCGCTCTAGAGCAGTCATCATTAAAACGAGCCCACTACATCTGGTGACTGAAACTAGTAGAAGTTGATTTGACTTTTTCCCCCGATCGTCAACATGTGACTCTTCACATTTAACTGAGCTTCTTCCATAGAGCTGACACTGAACTGACAGAACTGACCCAGAGTCGGGCTGACGCTACTGCGGTTGTGTAACTTGGCTTAATACACTGAGTAAAATGGTGATTTAAGGGACATGAAGCGGTGTTTTCATTACCTCTTCGTCGGGGTCGTCGTACGTGATCATCTTCCTCTCGAACACCATGATTGCTGCTGTGGAATCGCCGCAGAGGACGGGAGCTGGAGCCGGGAGGGTTCGCTGCTGCTGCTGCTCGGTGAGGTCGGAGCGTCGGTCACACAGAGGAAACGGCGAGAGGGAATAACGGAAGTATCCTCACATTGGTGGACAAAGGTTACTGACGTGACTCTAGTCCAATCATCAACTTGCTTTTTGTCTAAGGCCCACCCCCTCGGGATAGTTCATGCGTGGGGGAACTTTAGTTTTGGGCTGTCGGAGCGGGGTCGGACCCAATTAACTGTCGCACAGCGTAATGGCGCTGCTCATGGACACCAGACTGCTGCTGAGGAAAGTGAAAGATTTGAGGAGTTTAACGCCCAGAAGACACCGAGTGAAAGAGAAATGGGTACGTTGGTAACACAGTGGATGAAACAGCGATAACACCATATTTTTATCTGTTAGTTATCATTAGCCACATAGCTACATGAAGTAAATCTCTACCAAAGGTCCTTTTGACAGTGATGTGTGCACCATGGCCAGCGAGAGCTCGACTAAAATGTCCGCCCCTGAAACGTAAATAGTTATTATCTCTGTTAAAACAAATGACAGTGAGTCCTGCAGCTAAATATAATATATGACACAATATATTCATGAAATAGTCAAGTACAAGACATAAAGTAACTTTGCTGTGCTTCTACTGTTACTCTGATTCATCAAGATATAATTTACATACTGTTTTATTCTTATTGAAGAATATAAATCGAATCGTGCTCTTCATTGTACATTTTTTACAAAAGAGAATATCAAAACACGACTGGGCAATATAATCATAGTGTTTGTAATTCTCTGCTCTTAAAGAAGAATTTTAAAACTACAACTTTAGGAGCAAAATCAGTCTTTAAACTTTAAATTAATAAAACTGTGGCATTTATTGTGATAATTATCGATATTGATTGATAAGAGAATTTTTAAATTTTGGGCCATGTCATCCAGCTCTAAAGCAAAACCATTTAAAGTCAATGTTTTGGCCTCCTTAATGTTTTAACAGGCTGCTACACGTGCCAAGTGCCCAGCTTCCTCCCTGGCCCTGCAGCACTTTGATACCAGCTACAGTGCCCATCTGGGAGAGCTGTGGCCGTCGGTCCGAGTGGCCTTACTGTCCGAGAGGAAATACGGAGCCCTGCTCAACAATTTCTCCCATGAGGACGTCCTGGCAGACCTTCAAGCAAAGGGATGTAGAGACTTCATCAACGACACAGATACAGAGGGTAGGCGTGTGTTGCCAGAGTTCACAGTAAACCTGACATTAGTTTAAGAGAGTTTTAAGAAGTGTTGTGATTTCAGATTTAGTTACTGAGAGCTTAGAAATCTTTCAGATCGAGATCAGCAATCATTTAAGTTGAATTCGTCAAAAGTAATTTTACGTCATAATTCACTACATGAATTTTACTGTTGTGTTTTTTAATCATACATAATTACACATTAAATACTCATTCTCTTTAAGCGAAGATTTTTAATCCTGATCTAATGCATGTGTCTTTTTATCTCTTGCTCTGGGATAAATCCTGGAGTCTAAAATTGTTAAATCTCTTTTGTCCGAGACTAGGATGATATGTTATTTTACACTATAGTTTCCTCCAGATTTATGATCCAAACCTTATTATCTCAATGTGAATCGTCTATGAAACTAAAGTCATATTATTATATTATATAAATGTAACTTCTATATTCTTAATCATTTGCAGCTCAGCCATACTCGGAGGAGAAATCTGAGACTTGTGTGGAGGAGGAATCAAATAATGTTCCTGTGGAGAAATCTGATGTTGAGGATCAGCTGCTGTCTCCCCTGAAGCTTAGTCCTAACATCAAGTGTGTAGTGTTTCCACGAGGAGATCTCACCAGATTCAAACCTGCCAGGTGAGCTTATTCAACTTATTGGCCAAACATTTTGATTGAAGTTTTGATATGACTACTGAAATGGAAAAGGGTTCCTTTTTCCTGTTTAATACATTTTCAAACTTTTCTAAAATTCAGTTTTTGCTTTGTCATTAGAGGGAATTTAGAAAAGATTGACAGGAAAAACATAAGACTTTAAAAACCCTGGTTTGTGTAACAAAAACAAAGGAATTGGCCTGGCTATTTAAATTGTTTTAGGAGACTGTTGCTGTCAGTAATCAGAAAACATTGTTGACATTGGCCCTGCGGTTTTAATTGGGTTTTAATCGGGTAGTTTGTAACTAGTTTGTAAAGTGTTTTTTTTTTCATATATATATATATATACATTTAAAAGGACCCACTAATTGAACATTTGAGAACCGTGTATTCTTCCACGATTGACGCTCAGTTCTTTCTTGTTCTCTTAAGGCCAGACATAGAGAGGTTGCTGGGTTACTACCTGATGGACGCAGCGTCAGTGCTGCCTTGTCTTGCACTGGATGTTCAAGAAGGTCACAATGTCCTTGACCTCTGTGCTGCTCCAGGAGGCAAGACCCTCGCTTTACTTCAGACGCAGGCTATCAGTAAGTGGAGTGATCTCCCCCGCCTGTTCTCTTTCTGTCAGTCGTAGTTCTGTTGCTCTGTCAGTGAATTGCTGCTAACCTTTCCCTGTTTGTGTTTATTGAAAAGGGTTTTTGTGTGTAAATGACTCCTCTGCGCCTCGGACATTACGACTGAGAAAGATCCTACACAGCTACATTCCTAAGCACTTCTTTACAGAAAAGAACCTACGCATCACCTCCTTTGATGGAACCAAGTGGGGGGAAATCGAGAGGAACACTTTTGACCGAGTAAGACACATAATCATGTTTATCCTTTTTCAGAAAAAGTACAGATAGGCAGTACCCGAATAATCACATGTATTTCCAAATACTTCAACTTTGTCCACATCCTCCTTTCCTCTATGTGTCCAGGTCCTTGTGGACGTTCCCTGCACCACAGACAGACATTCACTAATGGAAGACGACAATAATATATTCAATAAGATCAGGACTGGAGAGAGACGGAGGCTGCCACAGCTACAGCTGGAGCTGCTGCTGTAAGTATCTGTGTGACTGCAGTTCATAAGATTACATTTTGTCTCAATATACAGTTAACGATTCTACCTTAAAGCTAAAAGTGAACATGATTATTTTATAAAAAATGAATAACCCTGCTATCTCTCCTGAAGGGCGGGAATCCAAGCAGCATGTCCAGGTGGGGAGATCATGTACTCCACCTGTACGCTCTCTCAAATCCAGAACCTGAGTGTGGTGGAACAAGCCGTTCACTTGGCTCGAGAGAATCACGGCATCAGCGTTGAGGTCAGTCAGACAAACTGTCGGTATCAAAAACTGTAAACTAGAGATGCATCTCCCACATTGAGTAGTCATAGATTGTTAATAGGAAAGTGACTCCTCATAAACACTCACACGTATATATGTGTAGTTTTTCAATATTCTCTGTACATATTAGTACTTCGCCATTCTCTCTCACCTTTTGCACTTTCTCTCTTGTATGTGCTTTGTTCTTGCTGTGACTGTAGGAATTCCCTGATAATGAAAACAGAACCCCAAATCACACAGACTGTTTTGACCTTTTTGTTTTCTCTTCTCCCCCCCCCCCCCCCCATTTCCCAATCATGTTCACTTACAGGTCGTCGATCTGCGCCCCCTCACGCGCATGTTTAGGAAAACCTTTCACTTCGCCCCTGACCTCCACTTGGGTGAGATGGTCATCCCACATTTAGCGGCTAACTTTGGGCCTATCTACATGTGCAAGCTAAGGAGGCTGACGTAAGCTGAGGAACCGATTTGACCCAAAGCCTGTGGACTTCTCGAGTACTGAGCGACACAAACGCCCCATTATTCTTTTCAACACTTGCAAACTGCAGCACATTTGGCTGCTGACTTATTCCAACATCGGAGTGAATGAAGTCTCCAGTTGATGGACATGACTGTGGACACACTGGACAGCTCTGAACTATTTGTTTTGGACACCTTTGGAGACTCATACACCAAGAGGAATGCCAACTTTCACTTTTGGAGTCCTTGAATACAAAAAGGTTTTCAACCCAATAGAAAAAAGATGAGGTATGGAACCAGCTCTGTGGTGTGTATTTTACTTGCAGTTTTATTTTTACCCCATAGGTGGCAACAGTAACTAAAGAGTAAAGGCATCCTCTATACTGTTTGCCCACTAGAGGGCACTAAGCACATGTGTCTATAGAGGTTCCAGGAACTCCACTTCTCACAGTATGTGTGTATGTATCAGTTTGTGGAATCACATTAGTGAAACTCACATTCCTGTCAGAATTACCTTCTCTCTTTAAGTCTCCAGTGAAAATGACTATCATGGTAATTCATCAGGTTTGATGGCTTTGCCTGATAATGTAATATTGGGCTGTGTGGAAGGAGGGCGTAATGAACAGGTAATGACCTATTTGACCATTTGGCTTCTCACATCTGAATCTGTGCAAGTTTCATTATTACTGCTGGATTGACTCCGTTTTGCATCGGCATCACCCAGAGGTGAAACGTTTCCTCTTATCAACCTAATGTGAGCGTGGAGGTGCCTCTTTCTCCATCACACTGCCGATGACCCTTTATGTTGTCCTGCCCAGGCAATGTTGCGTGAAAAAAGGTGTGTGTGTGTGTGCGTGTGCGTGTGTCTAATGAGTCCACCAACCACATCCCACCGTCATTAAGCTGCTCCAAGTGCAGGAGCCGACTCCCATCCCCGTGCAGGGATGGACGGCAGCCATGCGGCTCCCAGATGAACATTAAAGAGGCAGCAAAGAGCTAAAATAGGACGTCTCGCCCTGTTTTGCCCCTCCGCTTTTTTATTCCACAGATGAGTGCAGATAATTTTCTGTGCGATTGTGAGTGATTACTGTATTACTGCGGTAACAGGGGGATGTATCGGGGAATGCAGAGGGAATTAATGACACATAAAAACTATTTTTGTATTGACTGCTTTCGTCTCCAGGGTCTTGAATGCCTCTTCGCACATCTTGTGATTACCTAAACGTATTGTAAATATGTGTTTCCTATGGGCTCTTACATAAATTTACATGTTTTAACACTCAGGAGACGGCAGACTATTGAGATGACTTACTCTCTTTTCTGCCTGTCTATAGACTCGACTGGCTGCCTGCTTTATTATTGAATTAGCCAATGAAGCGCTGTGCATTTGCGTCCCCGTGTGTAAGCCTATGTTAGGAAGATGTATGCTGTGTATTAGAAAGATGAATATTATGGATTTAACTGCACAACCATGCCTCTGTTGTGTTTTCAAATACAAATGTTGCCTTTTTTTTGGTCAATAAAGATGCAACACACGGTCACAGTCTAATATTTTCACTTCATACAACACTCGCTCCGATGCTGAATGAATGATCTTGTACTATTTAGTAATGAGCTCTGTATATTGAAACAGGGACAGCAGGTTATTAAATGACAGCAGAAAGCAAATGGAACATCTTAAAAGAAATATGTCTTCAGTGGGTTACATTACATGTTTCAATGGGTTTTTACCTGCGACTGTTGACATTTCAGTTTTGTGTCTTCAGTGGTTCATGTGTATTTATGTTTTATTGGTACACACCTGGAGGGAAATGGTGTCTTAGTTATAGTCTGTGTATTAAAACCAGATGCTGCTGTTTTCATCAAACCCAGGATCATGTCCCAGTCTGTGGTGGGAGAGAGGATTTCACTAGTGGGGGTCTTTGTCAGAAAAAGCTCTGTGTAGACTGAGCACAGCAGGATGTGCTCTCTGGTTGCTCGCTTGTCTCAGCCACAGGTCAGACAGAAAATGATAAATGGTGTTTTGATTTTTTTCCAGATTACAGAGGTTCCTATTTTCAAAAACTAATTTATATTTTAGTTTACAGGGAAAGATATATTGCAGACTGAGGAGGTTTAGAGTAATCAAGAGCAGGAGACATGAGTAAGTTAACATCCTCTCTTCCCCTTTATTCTCTCCGGGGGTTATTTTCCATACTATGTGATGACTTTTTTTTTCTGTTTAACACAGATTTACCACTTCAACAGTAAATCTCACATGTAGAGTTTCATGCTCTCGATCGCATACTCTTCTCTAAAACCAAATTTACAATCTGTCATGATTGCATTTGTGTTTTTCATGATACTTTGTTCATGCTGTGTTTGGGCAGACTATGTATCTATATATAAGTAAATATCTCTTATCTCTTTAAATCATTTTGGTGCAAAGTTTCAACTCAACCAGCAAGTTCTCTCTTTGGGAGTACTGGATTTGTATGATTTTTTTATAAACCAGTAAAGATGTATGACGATATCTTATGTTAAATCTAAGTAAAAATAAGCAATTACAAATTACAAATAAATGTCTTGCAATCTTAACTGTTATAAGCAAGTTATGTTTAAAGTATCAAAAGTAAAAGCACTCATTGTGCAGAAAGGTGGCTTCTGACATATAATAACATGTTTGTGTGCAAGAAGTATTGTAATGTTGTGATTTCTTCATATACAAATGTAGTCACATGGTTCCCGACTTAGGGGCTGGTCCCCTTAAAATGGTTACAAGATAAATCTGAAGGGTGATGAGATTATTACATATTTGTGGTTATTTCAAAGGGGAAATCAATGCTGTCATCTCACAGATATTTGAAACATGTTTAATAAACCGATTGGTTTCAATCATTAACAATATATTGTATTTTATAAACTCAACAATGGTTTTAATGCAAAATCTTAATCACAAAGGGAAGGGTAACAACTTTCAGATGAATGAAGACAAGAGGAGTATAAACTGTACGTGTGAAATGTAGTGGCGAAGCATTAAGTGGCATAAAAGTGTGTGTGTGTGTGTGGGGGGGGAGTATCTCAAAATTGTTCTTTTGTACCTGAATAACTGTAGTTAGTTACTTTCCACTACTGGCATTTACATAATGAAGCTTTTTAATTCGTCTGATGTTTGATTGATGAACCCTTCTGCTTAATATTTCCCTACAGTTTTAATTGCAGTTCCAAGCACAGAGTCCTATTTTGTGTTTTTCATGTGGCTGCGGCTGCCCTGGGTTTTTTGTAGCTACAAATTGCTTGAGGCATTTCCCCTTGTAACTGAAGACTTCCCTTTTAAATTTCTTCCAAAAAGCTTGCTACAGCAGACATGTTACTCCATGAACTGGCTGAGAGCAGTGCCGTTCAGTTTAGTGGGGCCCGCATTGGAAATGCAACCGTAGGTTTAGGCTGCAGACAGATTAAGAAGACAGAGAATGGGGGTTTTCTTCTCTCTAAGAAGATTACCCGGGGAGGGGCGAGATGGCAGTCAGAGTGTTTAAGAAAAAAAGGACAAGAAGAAAATGGAAGATGAAGTGGAACTAAAGGAGGCTGGCCCAGGATATGCAGTTTAGACACCTGTTGTTTGCCTCTTGATATCACTCTCTTTGTTTTTCCTGCAGTTATCTCATCTCTCTATCTTCCGCTGTGAAGTAGTTAACATATCAAAAATAAAAGTCAGTTTAAAAAAACGCCTCCAGGAAAAGAACAAGGATTGTTGCCATGCCAATTTTTTAGAGAAGTTTGGACATCTTCAAGCATAATGTACGAGTTAAATTTCAGCGTGAATGATGGTGTCCAGCTAAGTTTCAGCTTTGTTGCGTGTGCATGTGCAGCTGTGAGCCTGATTATACTTGCTTCCCTCTGCCTTAAGTTCCTGCTGGTGGTTTCCAGGAGGGCTTTGATGTGTATCTGGGCAATGCACTATTAGAGGGATTTCCCTGGGCCTGACAGCTCCGAGAATATGCAGTGAAATGGCAATGCCAGTAGGCTAAAAGAATGCTGGAAACAGGATTAGGATCATATTCTGGCAGACCCTGTCACCTCCTCAATGGGCCAAGGTTTCTAACGCTGGCACTTTTCATTCTCGCCATGGTTAAAACCTTTAAGAGAACCATGGAGAGGAGGGAGGAAAAAGCTCTGATTGAATGGTACACTGTGATTTTTGTGTGGTGGGGCTTGCTCCTGGGGGCTCAGTGTGTGCGTGTCTGTATGTGTGTGTGTCTGTGCATGTGTGTGTGTTGTCTGAGAACGTGTAAAACGTGTCATTTCTATAACAGTCTTATTTACAACATAAAATTGCAATATTTACATGTTTACAAGTTACTTTTATAAAATGTGTTTTTTGAGAAGTTAAGACAACCAGAGTTTTAAAGTATCGGCTCCATAGCTGGGAGTTGTTGGCTACTCTTTCTTAGGCAGCGGTTTTCACAGAATTCACATGCTCTCTCTCTCTCTCTCTCTCTCTCTCTCTCACACACACTCATGTTTGTACTTCTATCTTAGTGAGGAAACTTGTTGACATAATACTTTCCCTAGCCCCTTACCCTAACCTTAACCATCCAAACTAAATGCCTAACCCTGACCCTAAACCTAATTCTAACCCTAAAAACAAGTCTTAACCCTCATACAGCCCTTTTAAAAAAGTGAGGGTCAGTCAAAATGTCCTCACTCTGTAGGGTCTATGTTTAAAATGGTCCTCACAAAGATATAAGTACACACACACGTACACACACAGACACACACACACACACGCACACATACACATGTCATCACTTACTTAAAGGAAAGTAGATGGAGATGAGTGTCGGTCTATAAATAGGTGGTTATGGCATCAGTGGTGAATATACAGCCCTGAGTGTTAGAAATGGAAGCACCTGATCCAGCACCGAGGGCTCAACACACTTGACCCTGCAGCAGTACAATATAGCAATCCTTGTTCAACCCCCGGGGTGTGTGTGTGTGTGTGTGTTTGGGGGATGGGTGGTGAGAAAAGAGAGAACACTTGGAACAAGAATATTGTGTTATGTTCTCTGCTCCTCGGCCCCATGGGAGGAAATCCTGCTGTGTAGCTGCACAGATTCCTCCCCTGGATAACAAGGACATTCACTCCGGCTGCATATCAACACCACAATCTTATCAGTCACACGATCGGGATGCCCTTGGCCGAGGACACACACACACACACATGTATGTGGTGTAATAAAACACAACAAGGTTAGGGTGAGGTGTTACACCCACATTAACGCTGCTAATCTGGTGAGATCATTATCCCCTTCTATCCGATTTTTGGAAAGCGCTCATTCATAACGGTCGGATTGTGCCTCAGTGCAGCGGCCGGCACCGGCTGCATTTGTTATTTACACACACCGAGGGGCAAATGTATGTAAGAGGCCATTTCAATTAGCAGCAGAGCAAAGTCACACAGACAGAATGTAAAGTTTTACTGCGGGAAGAGCAAGGGCATGTTTTGGAGGATATGGAAGAGATGTCCAAGTGTTTGTGTGTGTGTGAGTGTGAGTGTGAGTGTGCGTGTCTGTGTCTGTGTGTGTGTGTGTGTGTGTGTGTGTGTGTGTGTGTGTGTGTGTGTGTGTGTGTGTGTGTGTGTGTGTGTGTGTGTGTGTGTGTGTGTAGGAGCACAGTTGGGTGGGGGTCTGTGCGTTTTGACAAACCATGCTGTTAAAGATATAATAGCAGCATAATCACCGCCCCGGGCCGTCATTCTTCAGGATAATGGCCTGCTTATTCATTGGGGATGGCTTATGTCTCTGCGCAGCTTTTTATTTTTCAGATTACGTTGGTCTTTTTCTGTCCCTCTTATGCTCCTAATAACTCACGTTTAATTTTTTCCTGTAATTTTAATTTTACCTTCTTCCCACCTTTTAGTTGTTCTTGATTCTCTTCTTCATCTCACTGTTTCTTTTTCCTCACACTGTCACCCTTTCTTCTGTTATTTCATTTTTGAGGCAGAAGAAAAGCTGGACTGATATCACTGTAAATATATAGCTTTGTATTATATTTCACTTTCTTTTACGTCTACTTTGTTTTATGTAAAAAATGAGTTTAAACAAAATTATTCATGTACACTCAATCAATAGCTTTTCTTTGCTTAATACTCGATTTTTAACAATGCATATAGGAGTGGGCAATAAAACAATAATTAATAATTATAATAATTAGCAATATAACAAAAGAACAATCTGTATTGATATAATGCTTATATGCTTAGATTTGTAAAATGTTTTGCTGTTTAGTTATTGTTTGTCACTATCTGCCCATAAAGAAGAGTTTAAATCACAACCTTCACTCAGGAACAAAAATCTGTCTTAAAACCTAAAAGAACTAATAATTATTGTAATAATAATAATCAATATCGACTGATATGAGAGTTTTTATCGTGATATAATTTTAGCCCATATCGTCACCCATGTCAGTTTGGTCCCGATCCACCAAATATCCAGCACAGACAGAGAACTCTTCCATATAAACATCTCCAAGCAATGTTTTTATTTAATGATAATTTTACAACAACACTAGGTCAAGTCTACATTGTTAGGGAGGAGAAAAAGGAAACAACACTGCTGATGGTCCCATCACTTTCTCCTCCATCATAAATCTATCTACCACTGGACCGAGTAGTTTGACAGAAGACAGTCGGGGGGGGGGGGGGGGACAGCATTAGAATAAGGGCAACAAGGGAACTCAAATAGAGTCAAGACAGCAGGACACAGAGGACTCGGGTCAATTATTCACTGAAATCTCTTCACCTTCTTTGACTTCAGGCTTTTTTTCTCTCTGGATTGATTGCAAACTGCAGAGGGTGGCGGTTTTCCAACGACCCAGATTTGTTCCACTGCTTCTTTTAAGTCAATTCCAGAGGGAAAAAAAAACAACTGAACACCTATAAAATATTAATTCAACCCAGGATCTGTACACAGACAACCAAGAGAGGAGGGATGAACAGGGGCCGCTGCTGCCGGTGAGCTCAGCAATTACAATCGTACAATCTGACAGCTAAATGAGTTTTATCTGAGTCCATTATCAACTATACAACATAATAGGAACTTTACAATTATACCCTACCAGTAAACATTAATAGATAAACTTTTTTGTACTTTACATATTAAAATAATGTGCTTTTTTTTTCATATGAAGACTTAAACTTGCCAGAACACATGAACAGAAAACATCAGAGACGCGTGGGGTTCTCCTCATCAAGTGCTAACAGTCAAGCTGCATGTTTCCTCAAGAGAATATTAAGGCAAGAATAGCTGCTGAGAAAATACGAGTCCGGTCAGCATTTATCTAATCGTCCAAATATGTTGAGCATATCCTTGTGAATTCAATGGAAATTGATTTCCAATTGATGTCAATCACGTTGCTACTGTAACTGTTTAACGTGGAGACCTTTTGAATTTATAAAGGCTGCTTTAAATGCTATGCATGTTCATAATTGCATTCGCCCCAGCTCCCTCAGCCCAGGGCAATATGTAATTAAAAGCTTTGAGAATTTATTCACTGAAATCATTTTCTCATCATCAAGCCAGCCTCTGTGCAAAGTGGCATATTACTGGCCATTAAACTGGTAAATTAGTCACGTTTAATTATGCTGTTGAGGACAACATGGCTCGGGTTTATTTTTATGTATGTGCTGTTATGTAGTACATGCTATGTACATAACCACGTTTCTTAATTGAAAAGTCAATGGTCTTTTGACAGAAATGGTCTCTTTGCTGCGTGAGTGATACCTTTTTTTCTTTTCCTCCTGGCCAACAAACATTATTCCTCCAAAAGTGCCTCATTCATTCACATTATTCTTGTAAACATTGTTTGCATTGTCTTTTAAGTTGAGTGCATCCGTCGTCAGCTGTTCACATTATCTTTTTTTATATTATTTCAGGCGTTGTGAGGGTCCAACTAAGCATGTCTGTTGGAAGCGTCATCATGAGTCAAGAACACGGCTTGTCCTGTGAATTTGGGACATTCACTTGATCCGCTGCATCTTATTCATGCAATGTTCAGTATCTTCTGGGTTTTTCTTTTCCAAAGGATGTGGGATACTTTTGGATCTTGAGCTGCAGTAGAAGCTGAGAGGTGTCAATAAGGTCATGGAAGTGTGGTTTGTCTTTGAAAGCTGTTTCAGTTCTGTAGGTCCAGTGCATGTTGGTTTAATTGTGGAACATCTCTGCATGTCCTGTGTCCATCTGCTCTAGTAGGGGTCAGTTCGGCTCCTAAAGGCCGATCACAGTCACAGAGACACGCAGTGGGATGTGATGATGTGTAGGCCGATGCTGAGGTCGAGTTTACATTGTCCTCCGTACAGTCTGATTCTCAGTTAGTCATTGTGTCCAGTCCCAGCGAGGCGGCGTGCTGTTTGGCCCTCAGACGCAGGTTTTCAATGCTTGTGGTCTTGCTGTTGTGGCTGGTGAGTCCGCTGGCTGCAGACGCCTGAAGCAGCGGGCTGTTCCACACCTGCTGGGCATGATGGGACAGGGACTGGTAGTAGGACTGACAGGGCAGGGAGCCCATCGGTGCAGGGGGCATGTTAACATTCATTCCCAGGTAGGGCAGCGAGGATGGGGCGGCGAGGTCGAAAGCGGGGTAGTGCACCATGTTGTTGGTGGCGGCCATGTGCTGGCGGAACTGCTCCTGTAGACGAAACAGGCTGAGAGGGGAGGAAGAGTAAGCGTGGCTCTGAGAGAGAGGACCGCTGTTGGCCAGGCCGCTGCTGGAAGAGGAGGGGGTCACGGATGGAGAGACCAGGGGGGAATCTGGACAGAGAGTTAGAAGAGGGGATAAAGTTAGTCATTGTATTATTAGTCAGTGGATGTATGGAGTGTTGCAGATGTGGGATGTTATCTGATTCACAAGTTTGTGAAGGATAAAGAAAGGAATTATCTCTCCTTGTCAAAATAAAGTATAAGTGTTTACCTTGTTTAGGGCTGAGCCTTTTGCAGGGGGACACGTCTCCAGGTGTCACTGCTCTCTCACATTTTATCTCCTCCCTTTGAGATTTACTCTCGTCCTCTTTATCTGTGGCATTATCCTCTGTCGCCGACTCGCTGCCTGAGTGTTCCGCAGACGTGACGTTCAGCTCCATGTCCAGCGGCACAGGGCGGACCACGGGACCGTCTGTCTCCAGAGAAGACGAAGAGGAGGAGGAGGATGGAGGAGGCAGCTGAGTGTCGGGAAGGATGGTGGTGGAGGGAGGTGCGTCCTCCTTTTCACTCCCTCCTTCCCCTGATGCCTCCTTCTGCTTTTGGAGCTGCTCCTTCTGGAGGCTGCGCTGCTTCTTGCGGAACTTGGCTCTGCGGTTCTTGAACCAAACCTGATGAAAGAGAAAAGAAGGGGGTGAGTTTGAGGCAGAACAAGAAGAAACAGCAACAGTGAATTAAAAAAAAAAACTGTAGAGGAGACTTCAACAGATAATAAATATCTGAGTTCAGTGGGTCTCAAATGGTTAAGTGACATGTGAAAAGCACACAAAGTCAGTAAATGCCAGGATAACATGGAGTTTTGATTATCACAGAACTTTAGAAGCAAATGGTCATAATCGAGATTTGAGAATTAGAACAGAAATTAAATTGACACTATATTTTAGAATTAACTGTATATTCAGATGAATAACCTGCCTTTTCTTTTGTGCAGGCACAATTGTAAAAGTTTAATGAATGTAAGCAAGGAATAAGTACTTAAAAAACATACAATATTTAGATTTTTTTAGGTTAGTTTTAATTTAAATTGTATATAACTGTGGTTTATATTGATGCAAAAGAAAGTTAACTTTTTTCTTTTTCTACTATTTTGATTAATTCTGTTACTTATTTAAATCCACAAAAATAATCCGTAGTCCACGAAGTAAAGAAGTAATACACTGATATGAATACACGTGTAAAATCTGTGCGTAAAGCCAAATTTACGCACAGCCAAGCTCCTCTGAACTCAGTGATAGTTGTGTCTCCCGGACAGTGATTTTCCTTCCGAACAGGCCTACCTGCACTCGGGCCTCGGGCAGGTTGGTGCACATGGCCAGCCGCTCCCGCATCACCACATCCGGGTAGTGGGTCTTCTGGAAAGTCTTCTCCAGCGCCTCGAGCTGCTGAGCGGTGAAGGCCGTGCGGCTCCGGCGCTGTTTGCGGTGCTGAGAGCCATAGCGAGCCTCCAGGATGATGTCTTGAAATGCGCAGCCGTTGGAAGAGAAAACACACGGCAGGTTTTATTTTACTGGGCACATGGGGAGGTAAAAACTTTGATACTTTATTTCCATCATAAATGTTTGCTGCACTGTTTCCAAATATTAAACAAGCACATGATTTAGTTTGGTTATAACACAGATGCATCATCGCCATTGCGTTGGTGGCTAGTGTGCGTGTGCGTGTGTGTGCACTCAATTACCAGCGAGTCTCTCGGCCAGTGTAAGCGCGTGCACGGACGGCCGGTAGTCGGGCGCGTGCTGCGCCTGTTGCGCGGCCTGCTGGTGCAGGTTGTACATGGCGCTGAGGGAGTTCATGGCGTGCAGAGAGTAGCCGTTCACCCCGTAGTGCTGCATGGTGAGAGGTCGCTACCTGCGGAGGAGAAGAGGAGAAGAGGAGGTGATTTTCAGAGCTGAAGAAACTGTGATTCATATTTTTTAAGAGACATTTTGACTTTTAAGGGATGGACGCATGGATGCTGAGGGAGACGCTGTGACCAGTGTGATCCCCAACCCACTCCCTTTCCCTCCACTTGTGTTAAGACATAAGAAACACAAAAAGAAAACAAAACACTCATGTAAAGTCTATGTGATGCAGTGATATGAATCACACACCAGCTCTTTTTCTTTTTGTTTTTTGACAGCAGGTCCATGCGCTCAAGGGCCAACAGATTTAATGTGCACACTCAGACAAAAGTGTTATCCATTAACATCCAATTATCACTGTGTTCATGCCATTAATTATACAAAAGACTTTAAATTGGGGTAATTATCAGTGGCTCCCATAATGAACCGAGACGGATGCGTTATTCATGAATTTGTTCACGTGTCGCCGTGATCCCGCATGAAGCCAAATCCCCGCAGAAAACGATGCTTTGACAGATCAACGCTTTGATGAAATGTGTTGGAAAATGATACAAGGAGATTTGTTCCGGGTCTCGGTGGCAAAACCTGTAACCAGATACCGGGATTATGTTTTAATGTGCTGCTGTTCAATTATAATGACTCTATTTTGATCTTTTGATTTTAATTTCTAAGCAAAATTGAGCGCATTGCTTGAGCCTGTCGTTTATTTTGGCCTTTGTATAAACCGAACCGAGGCCTGAACATTTAATATTCTTCCACCGACACAGATTAATTTCTTTGAGGGAACATATCCATGTCCGAGTCTTTTTTTAAAGGCAGCAATTTCCAAAACTCTCATGTTGTAGCCTAGTTCTCCTTCACGGCCGAGACTTTCATAGATGAACCGCTGGAGGACACGATTAGATATGTATTAGCAGAGAGGAGGGGGACAGGAGGGGGACAGGAGATCTCTGCGGCCCAAACACTTATTATAACTATTACAGAGAGACCACAGGGAGGAGGAGATATAAATCTCTGTGCTGTGTGACAGGCTGCTCCTCAGCCAGGGATCTGCAAGTTATGGACATAAACAGACAAACTTGTAAAAAAATATTTGCATCACAAGTTTAAGGTTGTAATTATACCTTTTTTTTTAACCATCATTTATTTTTTTTCTAATTTGGTCCGTTTTTATAAAAGTCATTGAGTCTAGAGTCAAACTGTGAAAGATTAAAAACAACTATCAACAACAAATCAACATTGGTTGAAAAGGTCACACAATTATATATTTGAAATGGTTGAAATATTATAAATATTAGATATTGGTCATAGGCTAATTTGAAATTAGTTTAATGTTTTTTAATGTTTTACCAACGACAATTTTATTAATATAACAATATAATATACAGCCTATCACAGGTTGGCATATTTTGATCATCATGACTTGATAATAAAAGCGAGAGGTCAATTGAAAGCATTTGTTCCTGCATGATATCATTATTATTATTATTATTATTATTATTATTATTATTATTATTATTATAGGCCATTTAAACCAATTTAAACCGGCTAAAACAGAGAAGAAGACTGGGTGGTCTTTCTTGCAAAAGGCAGTTTTAGTGCAGTGCATGAACCGTGCGCCTCTGTGTGTGTGTGTGTGCCTGTGTGTGCGTGTGTGTCTGTGCGCGCGTGTGTGTGCCCGCAGTGCCCATTCCCAGCCTATTAAGTGGCTGCGGCGGCTGATGAATGTGATCAGAGGGCAGTGGGGAATAGTTTAATTCGCCGGGACAGAAGGTGCTTCGCTAAACATTTACTTTACTCCCCCAAGTATTTGAGTTGAATGGAGCCCCCCCCCCCCCCCCCCCCCCCACCCGGCCGCCCCGTCCCCCCCGCTGCCCCCCCCCTCTCTCTGGCGGCCTCTTATCCCATCGCCCCGGGGCAACGTTTTGGCGGAGATGTATGGCTCCTCCGCGGGTAAAAATATGCATGTTGATCCCCATTTGGCTCCCCGTCTAATGGAAGTGCAAATAGGTTTCGACTGCGAGGCCCTCCATTCATCATCACCGCTGACACGGACGGACGTACAGCGCACGGGCCCGGTGCGGAGTTACCTTGTGTGCACGTGTGCGTGCGCTGGAGGGTGGGCACGTGTGCGCGCGCGTGTCCTAGTAGTGGAACTGTTTATTTTAATGCGTTGTTTTTTATTGTTTCTGCACATTAAATCTGATTAACCCGTTAAAGAACATTGATAAGGGGAATAAATATGAACAGCACGTGTTGGTATCGTTTCTCTAAAGCTGCAGAATTGAGTCAGGATCACTGATGAAAGTTTGAGGGACTAAAGCAACTGCCGATTATTTTAACCTCACATTTTCTATCGTGCAAAACACAGCAACGAAATGCATGTTTTTGCCCTCTTGTATTTTTGTACAAAGAACTTTGTCGCTCTCAGGATCTTCACCATCTCTGCTCATGTCCTGCACACATCCTCATCCTCTCCATATCCAATCCAGCACAATGGCTCCCGGGCCCGTCGGTGCTCTGTGTTATTGTCATTCATAAGCCTCCATGTGCTCCGGGCACCGCAGGGCCCTCCTGGCAGCTCCTGCTCAATGCTTCGATTATCAAACCGTCATTATGTAAATTGGCATGTACAGTGCAACTCTGTGATCCGACTAAATGAGGAGAAATGTTATTTGCTAACAGCCCCTCGGGGGACAGAGACCGACCTGTCAATCTGCCCTTTGCTGTGTCACCAGTGTCAACTGGCAGAGTTCCAGGAGCATGTTTGATTTATATTATTTTCAAGGATATTTAATACGCAGGAGCCAGGCGGAGGTTTAAAGGGATTGAAGCGCCTGATATGTTACTTGAAGCTTTCATCAAATATATTTGAGGATGACACAGTCCCTGCGAGGATATGACTTTATCATGTTTACAACATATTGTATTTTAATAAAAATGAAATTATCTTGTGTTTTCCTCTGTAAATGTGGTTCAGAGTCACTTCACAGGGATTCTGAGATTTTTTAAATCTAAACTCCAGAGTGTTAAATTTGAGCAGAGATCTCGATCATGACGGGAGTGAACACCGGGAGCTCAATTATTTTATTATGTGTGATTGTTGGCCTCCTGCACAAAGTGCATGAGGTTATCTATTAAACCTTCTCTTCAAATTTGCCCCTTATTTATAATGTAGCCATAATTCATTTCACTTATTGGTGCAGAAAAGAAATTTACAAAAAAATGCCAACATTTAATAAAAATCACATATCCGGTTATTGCTTTTTTACTTCAGCAAATAGCGTGTTTTAAACTAATTCAATTTAGTTACAGCTCATAATACAACTTATAACACGTGCACATCTTTTACCTGCACTTAATAATAATCCAGATTCACTGAACAGATTCTAGGCTACATGAACAGTGAAGGATATATAAACACACACACACACACACACACATTTAAAAAAAACTATTGCAAATCACGAATTCATAATAAACTGAAGTTTAAGAAGTTGGTTCTCTTACCTCCGGTGGACACACTCGTCTTTTCTGTCGCGTCCTTCTCAGAATCGCAGAGAATCCAAGCTCCTCGACTTCTTCAGGTTCCTCTCAGCTACTTCACTTGTTGTTGTTGTTGTTGATTTGGTTAGTGGTCCACTCTTCCTCGTGTTTAGTTAATATTCAGCTCGGTGGAAAACTCCTCTTGTCTTGTTGCTCTCGCTTCAGATCCCCTCTCTCTCTCGCTCGCTCTCTCTCTCTCTCTCTCTCTCTCTCTCTGCTCGTGCTGCTGTCTCGCGGTCTCGCGCTGCAGTGGGAAGCCGCCATCTGCTGGTGCGTTTTAAGGGGGAGCCTCGCGGGGGCCACGGCGGCTTCCCATTGGCTGCCCGGCGCCGTCACTCACGTAAATAAGATAGTTGATGTTCCAGCTGCAGGCTTTGGTCCCTGTGACGTCTGGACCTCTTTCCGAATATGATCGATTTAAGCACATTCTGTTCGCCCAATCCCCCCGCGTCTGACTGCACACGGTGTTTTTCTTGCACTCAACTTCATAAACAAAACTAAAGGGTGAGGAATTAAGCTTTGTTTTCAAAAACAAAAGTCTAGGAATTAATTCCTTCATAAGGGAGATTTTATTATTATTCTTTTAAAAATGTGATTTGTAATTTGGCCCATATAGGATAGGACCTCAGGTTTGCAGCTTTGCCCAACACCTTTAAATGAATGTAGGCAATATATAAGTGAGAATGAAAACAAAATGATTGAATTATAGGCTGTACGCTGACTTTTTATTTTTAATTTATTTAACAGTTAAGTTTATCAACCCACTCTGATCATATACAATTCTGGGAAATAGCCGAAAAGCTTGTGCGTAAAAGCCGTTTTGTTTAATTTTCTCCTCACATTTCTCATACGCACTTGCTGCATGGAACCAGTGCCTCTCCTCCGGTTCGGTGAAGAAAAGCCAGCACCCTTTAGTTTGTTTGCTTTTCGGCTTGTTCTGCACTGGAGCAGAGGGGGACTTTGGAGAGAGATGGCTAATAGATGCCAGGGCGCTGCCTTTACACTCTCCCCGGCCAGGAAGGATTTGGGATGGGATAGGGAAGAGAAGACGCCATCTCAGCCTCCAAAAACCCCTGTCTTAAAATGACTGCGGGTAAGAGGATTAGGGCAATAATGCCCTTCTCTTCTTGAAGGGTTTATAGAGAAGATTTCTTCTCCCGGAGCAAAACCGTTTAGGTAGGGAATTAAGGGCAGCGCAAAGTAGCCTTTTAATGTAAAGCTCGCATATTTTGTTGGGAGATTTTCTTTTCTTTTGGGAAAGTGCTCGGCCTTTAACGCAGTTTTATCTCTGACTGTGTGTTTCTCACTCTGACAAGTTGGAACAGGAGACAAAAGATTTCATGCAGTGGAGAATATTCATGTTCAGGCTGCATTTAAACATAACTGCACTTTTTTGATCGACAATCAGTGGTTTGTGGACATTTATCATCAATCTTACATCGGTCAATGTGTGCGCGTGTGTGTGCGTGAGAGAGGTAGTGAAGGGGAAGGGGGGGGGGGGGGGTTATAAGTCATTTATTTACTTGTACATGTAAATTAAATAATAACTTAAAATTATGAAAATTATTTTAAATTATTACATTGATGAAATAGCTACCTAGAATTCAATTCAGATAAATAGATGAAAGCAGGTAACTCATTTATATATATCACAAATTGTATCAAATAACCTAATATATACAGTCTCCTGGTAACGTGATCTGAAATAAATATTCGTCAGTTTTATTTGCTTAAACGATTAATTAAGGACAAACATATGTCTATTTTTTTTAACATAATATAACTTACTGCACTTATTGATAGATTTAATTATTTAAATTTAATGTGGCAATAAATAACATTATTATTATTATTATTATTATTATTATTATTATTATTATTATTATCTGTTTCATTGATGACTCTGTTTCCTATAACTTTTCCTCCTGCGAGTCTTCCCTCTCGCCTGCATGGTCTATTAAAAAAAAAGAAAGGAAAAGAAACCTCGTGTGCCTCCCTGGTTTCTGTCGCCTTGGTAGGCTCCTATCACTCGGTTTCTCCGCGAGGTCTGAGAAAGAAAGAGGATTAACTTGTGAACCAATGGAAATAAGAACTTAAACGGGAGGTAAATCTGGCCACTGTCTCTTTGTGAGGACCGTCTCTAAAGCAATTAAAGCGAGAAAGAGTTTCTTCTCAGCGCCTCTCCACCTAAAGCTCCTTAGAGCGACTAGAGCTGTCCAGCGCATCTGAGGGGCTTAAACTCCCCCAAAAAAAGAAAAACAGCTCCCTTCACCCCTGTGCCCTGCCATGCTCTGCTGAATACAAGGTGAGCAATGACCTCCAATGAGGAAATACCCAAAATATAAATACATATAAATGAATTTGGAAAAAGGATGTGGGCTGTCAGTGATTTCTTCTTGTAGATTTTAACACCCCCCCCCCCCCCCCCCCCCCCCCCCCCCCACCCAACAGTGAGTGAAGTCACAACTGACATAGTCAAATTGGACTTGTATTGATTTCCTGCAGGTTCGAGTTTCTCTTTTAGCAGAAAATGTGGATTTCATGTATTTCTATTTGCCTGATTCATTCCACTTGTATTGATTTCCCGTTGGTTAATCACACCCCGAGCTTCTCGCGTAGCAGAAAATGGGGATTTTATTTATTTATTATTTGCCAGATTCATCCTCTTGTTTGTTTTTTTCCATATGAATAACAAAAAGCATCCTTACATCCAGTCAAGTTCCGCTCTCTAATAGCTAATTAATACTCTTAATGATGTTTCTGCAACTTCATGAATACATTAGGTCTGCACTCCAGCCTCCCCGGCACCATTCAAGGGTATTTCAGCATCTGTTCATCCCACGGCAATTAATCATTTTGATGTGTAGTTTAAAATCGACTTCTTGCAGGAGACCTTTTTGACAAGAATAACAAAGCAATTTGCCAGGAGCCACCTCTTAGACACGTTATTAGCCGCACTTCCACAGTAAGACTCGCTCCCCCTATTTATTTATTTCTTTTCCAGCACATTAGATAAATGAATTTAAAGAGACAGCCACCATTTTTTGGTGCTGGTTTATTGTCAGCACCACGCCTCTGAATCCTCCTGAAATCCCCTTTATTGGTGACAAGATCTCAGGATCTCCTCTGCAAATCCCTCCTCTAAAAGTTTTCAACCTGTCAGTTTCCTCTAAAAGCTGTATAATTCCCCCTCATTTCTCTCCATCCATCCCCTTCTCTCTTTCTTCTTGCGTTTTTTCTCCCTCGTCTCAATCCCTCTGTCTCATTTCTTTTCCTTGCATGCCTTCTCTCTCTCTCTCTCTCTCTCTCTCTCTCTCTCTCTCTCTCTCTCTCTCTCCTGTCTCTCTCTGGCCCGGATCCCTCTGCACAAGGGGCCCCATTGTATAGTCCTAATCCAGAGGCAACACAGCTTTAGGGACATGCAGGGATAAAAGGCCCATCAAGCCCACAACTTTATGGGGGCAAATCTCTCCTTAATCCTTCGCTTTATCTAAACAAAAGCCCCTTTGCCTTAATCCACCTATGTGTTGGAAAAAAAAAAAGAGAGGAGGAAAAACTGGAGAGAGTGGCAGAGAATGGGAGAGAAGAGGAGAATGAGAAAGAAAAGAAGAGAGAGCGAACAACAGGGGAAAGAAATCTCACACACTCTGGGATTGAACGAGAGGAGATCATACAGGCGGGGTCAAAGTTTCCGAGAAGAGCTGAGTGACCCACGATTTCACCTGCAACTTCATGTGTGTTAAACAGGAACTGATGCACAACGTGGAACGCACCACGAGTCTCTGTCTTATTAAGCCCAAAGTCATATTTATTATCTCATATTTGTATGCATGCCTAATATGAATGTATTGAAGAAAAAAGGAGTGGTGTAGCAAAATGGACAAACCAACAGGAACTAATGAAGACAGCAGCTTCATGAAATATATTAAACTTTCTCTCACATGCATAAATATGTTCAAATGCAAACTGATGCAAAAAAAGCCCAAATCACATGTTATTGATCGGACAGGAATTCAATTATTGGTCTGTTCCGACTTGACAAGATGACGGATGAACAAACAAATGGTCACAAACATTTATAACTGTTGTCGTTGACCAGGATGACTCAGGGAAACAATGGGCTCAGCTCTGTTAAACCATCTCTAAACAGCACGTTCTGATGTTTGGGTATTTGGAGCGAAACCTGTTTTATGATGTGACTTTTTCCTATTTTGATAGAATTCATTAGCATTTTTCATGATGTAAGAGGATGAAATATTCAAATTACAAAAACTGCATATATTAAATTACTCCGTTGTGTCTGAGCTAAAACAAAACAGAATCTGCCCTTATTTTTAGCTAAATTTGGTTAAATTATTATATTTTACAGCAGAATTAAAGCACCTTATTATTGTTACAGAGGACAAAAACAAGCAGCTCCCATATAAACACCATATACACTTAGTGTCTCTGTTGAGCCTTTACACATTCATTATTCGATTAATCTACTTGTTTTTAATTAGCATATTGTCCTGTTTTACTCTGTCAATTAGCCTTTTCTCCCTGATGAGAGTCCAAACAATGCCCCAACTCTCCACCTGTGATAGTATCTGCTGAATAAAGACAGTCGGAGGGTATTTATATGCCAAATGTTGTTTGACTCGGGTGTGGTCTCTCCTCTAAGACCCTCTGCTAATATTGACTCTGGATTTGTCCTTGCTTCGCCCAGATTCCAGTGTAAGAAACGGGTGCACGCGGGCCAAATCTTGAACGGCGATGACAAAGTTAAAGCTCCTCTGTGGAGCCAGAATCCCTCCGCTTCCTCGGAAACATCTGTCTTTACTACCGAAAATCCCACTTTATCTGCTGCACTTTGGACAATCAGAGCCTAATCTTGAGCTGGGTTTAGCAGACAGAGCTCACAGGGTTTAAGTCAGAGCTCTGAGGGATAGGTGCTGAGACTATAGTGATACCTGCTGCATTAGTGGTAAATATTGACTCTATTTGAAGTAATTCCAACTGTACGGTGTGTTGAACATGATATTATTCCCTTTGATTGATGCTTTTTTGTAAATCCCACTTATTTTCCTTTTAACGTGTCATTTCCTCGCCCCGACAATCGGTCACAGCAGAGGCATCACAGTTCTTCTTTTACTCTCAGCCGCTTTCAGAGTGGCACTCATCACGAGGCCTCCATTAACACCCTCAATTACCATCTCCTCCTCCCTAATAGAGTTAACAAACAGCTAATGAAGCAAATAGTTGGGACAATTTAGTCATTAGAGACAATTAAGACAATCCAATGCAATCCAACTCCAGACCAGGAGACGAGCAGAGAGGAATCCACCAAGCAGCCACCCAAACCAAACAGCGCAGTGCGGAGTCAGCACAGAAAGCTTTAGATTGGATTGAAGGAGTTTTTCCCTCTGGTGGTATCACTGGTAATACTTGAAACCATTATGAGGCTGATCAGCAGTTGGCTGGAGGCATCTCTGCTTCCTCCATGCAGGGATTACACCTGGCCTCAGGAGGAGGAAAAACTGATTCCCAAAGAGGCAGGCAGATGCAGAGGGAGACGCAAGGCAGCCTCTATGCATTCCAGCACAATAAAGTATAAATCCTCTTCTTCACAGCGTATTACAGGAATGAACATAAGGGATTGTGTCATTGTTTGCCTATAATCTGGTTTTATGCTCCTTGTTTTACAAATGGTCCTCTTTAAAAAGCACTTTCTTTTTGTGGGGGTCTTTTTTGTCTCGTTTCTTCATCCTGTATTAACCTGCTGTTTCCTCATCAGCACTAAATTTATTTTATTCATATTTATTTATTTTTTTGTTGCTGTTGTCATGCACGTCAAGTCTTACAACCGTATATATTGTAGATTTCCTTAATTTTGATGTGTAAAAATATGAGACACGAGTACAGTGGACCTGCTCTTCTTCTGAAGGTCTTGTGTTAAATGCCTTGTATTTCCTATTAGCCAGTAGTAATGGTGTGTTCCCATCATGGTGTCACAAAATAGATCATGCACACAGCAACATACACTATATGCTAAGATATTATAATTTTCCAAATGCCTTTCCACGTGTCCTTGCCCTCAAAAGCTAAGGGTAATATGCTGTCCTGCTTTGAAAGGGGAGATGGTGGCACTTTTTTCTGTTCGTTGAACAGGCAGCGTGCATGAAATAACTCCTGATAGAAATACTGGAGCTGTCATCCTCTCCCATGTCTCCATCTCCTCTGTCTGTGCTGAACCAACTCAGCAGACGTTAAGCATTTGAGGCCTGAGAAACTCTAGTAATCATCACATTTAATGATTGGAAACTTTACAAGTCTTTGGATAAGTGAAGCAGCATTCACTTTTCATACAAACTTTAAGCCAATATCTATAGGTTGTAAGTAATCGCTTGAATAAGTATTATTAAATAATCATTTATTAATATGCTTTAAATGAGTTATAAGTTTATGGCTGTGTCCAAAATCCCTCACTAATCCCATAGTCCACTTTATAGTGAATTGGCCATTTTGTAGAGCTGTTGTGAAATGTTATATTAAAATGTTAAATTACTATTTGAAATTTACTGTTGGATTTTCCACCAGCCGACGTTGATGCTCTTCATAATCCTGCGACCCTGACGTAATTAGCCTCGCAGCGCAGAGAAGTAGTGTGTGTGTGGAGAGTAGTGTGAAAGCTTTTCTTCTTCACTATACAGGGAAGTAGGGGTCAGTGAATGAGTGGGTGATTTTGGACCCAGCCATAGTAAGCTCAAATTTGGGGTTGCTAGGTTGTGAACATTTCCCGTAGATGGTGTTTGTCCTGTGATGGCATTGCACATAGTCATATTTAAATTGTGAATTAATAAATATTTTTAATAAACTGCCCATGTGTTATTAGTAAAACTATTAGTCAAAACTTTAAAATGACTTTCTGAAGAGTTTGTGTTGTTTAGCGATGCTAGCAGCAATGATCTCTGGAAAGCCGATTGCTTGTTCACCACTTTGATTTAGACAAAAATATCGCAACAAACACTGGATAGATTGCAAAAAGTTTTTGTATAGACATTTATGGTCCCCTGATGATATATCCCAATGACTTTCCTGACTTCTCATCCAGAGCCATCATCAGGTAAATATTTAGGTTTGTCCAATATCCCGGCAAATATGACGATATGATCGACCTCATGGCAAAACAACTGCCTCATACTGATATGAGAATTTTTGTTGCGTTCAGCGCAAGGATTCTCCACTAAACAGGTCTTTCTCTTTGCTTTAACTATTAAGTAGCAATCAACTTATTGTGACTGGAGCTCAAACCAGAGAATCTCTTTATCAGTTTCTTATTAAGATGAATTAGTTGTGGTGATTGAGTTTGGAGAGAGATTCCGATAGATTAGAGAAACAAGCAACTGTGACTGATGAGAGACGAGTCTCAGAGAGTGGACTGAAATGACTTATGGAATATCAATGTCTTGAGTTTTCCAACTTTAAGCATCTTTCTTAAACAAGAAAATAGACAATTAAAGTTTGTTAAACGGCTTCATCACTGTGGAAAGGCTCTTGAATACAGGTCTATTCAGGGCACGATTGGTGCTCCCTCTCTCTTTGCAGACACACACACACACACACACACACACACACACACACACACACACACACACACACACACACACACACACACACACACACACACACACACACACATACTCACACACACACTCACAGATTGGGGTGAGGCCAGGCAGCAGGTCTAGTCCCAGCCTGCTTTCTTCTGGCAGCCTCTGCACTCGTTCCCTCCCCCTTGTTTTCCCCGTCCTGCTCCCTGTTTGAATCTGAGAGGCTCCCTCCTCCTCCTCCTCTTCTCCTCCTCCTCTGCTCCCTTCATCGCCTCTGAAAGGAACCTTGCTGGGCCCAACTGTCTGTGTAACGAGCTGGGCAGGACAGTCACAGCGGGGTACGCAATTGTGTGTCGCTCTGTTTACACTTGTGTATATGTGTTTGCAGTAAGTACTTTGTGTGTTTTAGGGAGCCTCCCCATGAAAACGTACTTTAGATGGTGTTTGCTGTCACCCCTGCTTCTTCTTAACACACGCATACACACACATGCATACCCATACACACACATGCGGCCTCACCTCTCACTGATCCTCCGCAGCAGGGAGCAAAGGGAGGAGGTGGAGCAGGAGGCTGATGGATATGTTTGTTTACCTATTTGTCCTTGACATGATCAATTGATCAGCAGGCTAATTCACTGCCACCACGGGCTCATTACATTTCCATTTAAATTGCAAATGGATTTCTTCAAGGCTTCATCTTCCTTTCCCATTTCCACTGCGCGTATATGTGCCGTGGATGTACAGTAGACGTGTGTGTCTGTGGAGCACAGCACCATGCCCTCGATTGCATACATTTAAATGTGAGCATGGCACAAAAGTTGTGCATCAGAAAGGAAAATCTTTGTCTTCATTTCCCGTTTCAATCAGAGCACAACAGTGATAATTACGTGTATCATGAAGTGTCTGTCAGTCATTATATGGTTGTCTTCAAGTCAGACACACATGCGCCGTCCCCCAGGGAGGAATGTGAGCTAATTCCTGGGTGTTAAAAGCCAGTGATCATGTGTTGCTGGGAAGATTACAGTGAACGATTACTGATGTGGAATTTAAACAGTGGGGAATGAGCAGCCAAATTGAGCAGCAGCAGGAGATCGCTAAGCTAAGCGCTAATTGACACTATCGCAGATGAACGTGTGGTAAAGCGGTTTGGGCTGCAGAGCTGAATTTAAATACATTTAAGATGCACTTGTAGACATTTGAAACACTGTTAGGTGACAATTATCTGCGTCATATCACGTGACAATTCATGTTTGTGCTGGTGCAAACAGGAAGCAGATTATCTTATTAAGATCCTTTCAGACATGTGCTACACCGTAGATCCTCCGGATTTTCTCTGGAGGAGGTGCATGTGTGAACACAAATGTCCGAGCGATGCTCTGCAGTTTAATGGCCGTAAAAATCCAGGAGAAGTTGATGTGTGAACACAGCAGGGGATCCCCCGCTGGATTCACCGTGACCGAGTGTTGGGGTTGATGGCCCTTCAAACACGCGTCAGACGCAAAAATTTAATAATAACAAAAAGAAAACAAATATCTCCCGGTGAAAAAGCGGTGACACACACATAGAAGACACCAACTAAGAGGGAAACAGCAAAAGAGGGAAACAACAAAGACAACATCTAAAATGCATTTCATAGAAAGACTGCTCCCTCCCATGCTGATTCAGCTCTTGGTCTGGTCCTTGAGGACTGACTCAGCAAACGCAGTAATTCCAAATCTTAACTGATGAAACTGACAATGACAGAAAAGTGCAAACAAAATGTGTGTGCCTCGTTAATAAATGTTGGTAGTGTCACTTCTAAAAGCAAATAAAGTAGCAAATAAAGTAGCTTTAAAAATATAACTAGCAAAAACGTTGATAATGTTGTGAGAGAGTGTGTCAAACCATGAATCTATGTTTTGAATTTGTTTGTTTATGTGGGTGAGGATACGGCCACCACAAGTAGTCACACACAACATTTCGTTTGACTCGTTTTTTTGTTGTTTAGCCAAATACTATATGCTATATGTAAAGAAGCCTGTAAAGAAACGCACAAATCAGTTACAGTAAACCATTTTCATCATCCTGTTCCTGCTCTGATCTCTGACGTTGTTAAAGTTAAAAATCGACACACGGTCAGACACGTGGACGAAAGGATAGAGGGACGGACACGTGAATGACGGGAGCTTTACTTCTCATGGGATTCATTTGCTTCATTGGCTTGTTTGGCCATAATGGGCTTTATATGATGACTCCTCACCCCTGTCGGATTCCACCATGATCCAAACAAACACACACAGTCATCAACACTAACTCACACACACACTCACACACACTCACACACACACAGCACCGATCAATGGTCATAAATTTGATCCTTGACAAGCCTGACACTTGCACCCACGAGGCCTTTGGTCACTCTGTTTCTCTTTGACCACTGCTTATGCAACACACACTCATATACTCGCACACGCACACACAATCACTTTCTTCCCCTCTCTCTCACTCCTTCCTTCCCCTGACACACTTGTCAAGGACCTCGTTGACCCCTGACCCCGCCTCACTTGGCACCGTTATTGATTTTTCCTCCGACCCTCTCAATCTGGGATGAAGAGGGGTGAGAACGGGGGAATTAGTCGCCATAGTCAGGTATCACGGAGGGGATGCAGGGGATGAAGGGGAGCGATCAATGCACGCTGATGGCTGAGCTTGCAGCAGCAGAAACAACAGTCAGCCATGAAGAAAATCAAACGAGCTCGGGGCAAGATGGGTGAGCGGCACTGATGGGGGTGAGAGAGAGAGGCAGACAGGAGACGCTGGGGGGGGGGGGGGGGGGGGGGGGGTCTTGCTCATTGTGTCATCTTTCAGATTAAATATTTATTGATGTTTTACTAAATGTTCAACATAAAAGAATTGAGAAAAATATGATATGGGAGAATTAATAACATAGTATTTACAACTAACTGGAGGCTATGATATTGTTTTTCCTTTGAGGGCATATAGTAGAAGAACCATATGACTTAAATTGGAAATATGTATACACAACTAATAGCAAAACTTCTTATACAAATATTTTTCTCAAAAAGACGGATCTGAATCCGTAAAACTCTATTTATATATTCATCTTATGATTTCTGTTATGAGATTTTTCGCAAAAGTCTGAGTCAGTTGCTGTCGACATTTCCCTGAACTTTTCCTTCCAGCCCCCCAGTAAAATGTCTGGAAAGTGTCAGAATGAGCCCATGTGAGAATACAGCTGGAACATGTCTTTGGATGAAAACTAGGTGTCGTACACGTAGAACATGCTGAAGAAGGTATCAACTTTAAAATATAACAAGATTCGAGAGCTTTTGGTGATATGGGCTGACACTGGTGGTGATGTAAACAAAATCACCTCCATGCTCTACAGCCAGTCCTTCCTCCAATATTCCAAAAACGTTCCTTTTTTTTGTGAAACCAACTGACCCAGAAAACCTCCTGCTACGTTCCTCATATGGGAAACGCCAACTTTCATTTTCTTCCTCTCTTTTACTGCTTTTCTTAAAATTCCTTTCCTCCACATCGTCCTTTTCTCCTTTTCTGTTTTTCCCTCTATTTCTTTCAATGGTGGACAAAGTACAGAGCTTCATTACTTGAATCAAAGTTAGAAAGATACTTCTGGTCAAATATGACTATTTTACCAATACAAGTGACAGCTGCAAAATATTGCTTGAGTTAAAATACTGGAGTATTTGCTTTTAAAAATACTTTAGTATATAAACAAATTTTTACAAAAATCTGAATACATTGTTGTATTTTCACAATGTATGATTGCAGTCAAGAATACATAGAAAACATAATTTAAATTTTTAAACTCACATGCTAAAGATAAGGAAAAAGTCAGCTAGGCTTTACACAGTGAGAAAACATTCTAACAGAAAGTTAACTTGATCACTCGGCCAGCAGGCAAATCCACAAGTAATTTGATCAACCAACCATGGAATAAAAACGGCAACTAAGTTACTACAAGCACAGACAACTTCCTTTCCAATGTTCATCTGGTATAAAACAAATGTTTAGCTACATACCTCTACATGCTTTCTCAGGTTGGACGGCGAATATTGGTAGGCCGTGATAAAGTTTGTGCGCGATACAAATCTGTCTTCATCTCAAAAACCTCAAACATGGGCTTAAGATATAGCCATGGGTGCTCAGGCGAATAATTGTCATTCTTATCTGCCGTAGCCATCATTCCCACCACTAAATGAACTGCCTGATGTTTGAACATTCATAGAAATGTAGTGGAGTCCAAAGTACGATATCTGTCTTTCAAATGTAGTGGAGTAAAAGTAATACGTTTCCCCTTATACTCAAGTAAAGTACAGATACTCAAGTAAAACTTCTTCATTACTGTCCACCCCTGATGGTCTTTGTCTCACAATGACGTCAAAGTGAAACCCAAACCTTTGAGGTAGTGGTAGTGATCCAGTCTTGGTTTACATGGAGGACACAGCCTGTTTTATCTTCCTCCATCTTTATTCAGCTTCACCCTCTCGTGCACAAATGTCCCCTTGTGTCACCTCAACATTTGAGCATCAAACTTACTTTCTCAGTTACAATTAACTGCAGTTCTCCGCTCTCTCTATTTATGGCTGTGAATATTTCCCCGTGTGGTTCTTTCATTCATTTCAAAGACATCCTGTGTGCTGTGTATCTTTGTGTTGAGCAGATAAAGTCTGATTCCCAACGAGATGACACAATCTCTACCTTTGTCTGTGCTTGTTTTGTCACACTCGCAGATGCGTCATGTAGATGTTTGTTTGATATGTGTGTGTGTGTGTGTGTGTGTGCGCTCTCTTTCTCTCAGCAGTATGCAAAAGCTTTTCGAGAAAACCGTGGGTCCTTCTCTAACGCGGCTTGCAATAATCCAGTCTCGCTCCTCCACTCCACCACCGCCACCTCCTCGTGGATCAGGTTAGAGATTTCACAGCAGTGTTTGAGGTGACACACTTAGACATAATCTTTTTTTTTCTTATTTAATTTCCCACCATCCTCTCAGCTGATTCTCCCCCTGTCATTTTAGAGGCACTTTAGACGCAGCTGAGAGACTGATTTGGCTTCCATAATCTGTTCTCGCATCCCCCCCCCGCCCTCCTCCCACATCCTCTACTTGGAGAAACCTCGGAATATCATAAGGAGATTATTTCATTCGTAATTGATTGAGTGGCTCCTCACCACAGACCAAGATACTTCAAAGTGTCTGAATTAAGACTTGGGGTGGGGTGACTGAGGCAGGGGGGGGGGGGGGTTGCGAGGAGGCAACGTGGCTCCATGAGGCTACTGCCGGGGTCGAGCAGCTGAGCCTCTTTGGCTGGCAAATAAGAGCTGAGTCTGATCCTGTGATGGCAGCAAATTGGCTAAAGGAAAAGACATATCGGTCAGGGGAACATTTAGATGAGGCCTCCGAGACGACGGGTTCTCAGCCGAGCAGCTCGTCCACTCAGGCAGATACTTATGAGGAAGAAGTTTGTAAACTTCAGAAACCTTCTGCTATTTTCCGACGCACTACTTTGGAGGCAGTTTTCAGTCTTTAATATGTTGCAGAGGAATAGTTCAACATTTTGGGAGTTAGTCGTGTTAGATGAAAAGATTGGCGGCACCCTGGCATGTCTGGGAAATTTCTGCTTTTAGACATGAACTGAGCTCTATGTGAGAACCCAAATGTCCAAGACTCCGGACTTTTTCTCAAACTTTTCCTGCCAGCCCCCTAGATGTCCAAGTGAGCCCATGTGAGGATGAAAGATGAAAAAGAGGAGCCATACACATACAAGATGCTGATGAAGATGTCGTCTAGATTCAAAAGCTATTCTGATAAGAGCCGATGCCAGTGTCGATATGCTGTAAACAAAAACACAAGGTTTTCCCAGCACAGTTTATACGCTATGTCCTGCCTCCTGCATGCTCTACCCAGGTGCCACCCCTCGCCTGAATGTCCCTGTTTTCGTAAACACATCTGACTCATTTTTCAGAGTTCATGTCTGAGCACAGCTTTAGAAACAGGAGATGCTAGACCAGCTAAACTGAAGCCGCTTTAAGACGGGATCTGCAGAGGAACTCCAGAGATTTGGGTCCAGACTTTCTCCAAAAGTTTCCTTTCTCAAATGCACTACACAGCAGGAGATTCTCCGCCCAGACGCGTTCACAACAGCAACACTGCAGCCCGAGAAAGGAAGTAACGTGTTAATGTAGCAGAGATCACATGATTTAGTTTACAGCACATCAACAATCACCAAAAATGTTCTTGACATCTTTGTCGGTGTCTTCCTTGTGTATGGCAGCACTCTTTCATCGGGATACATTTGTTTTGTTTTTGTTTTGTGTTGTTTCTATTTATTTTTTTCATTTTTGCATCTGTCACATGTGAAAAATGTCATCAACCCCCAATCAGGGAGGCCCAGATGAGCTCCACTCTGCGGACTATAGGGTGCCGAAAGACCAGAAACTCTGGAGGCTCTCACTTGGTCATTTGCGTTCATGCATAAACCTCCGGAGGATCTCCAGAGTTCAATGCATGTCTGAAAACCCCACATCCCTCTCGTATCCACTTTAAAAAGCTCGACCCTGCAGATTTCTAGTTTCCTGAACACTCAGCATTTAAACGTCAGCCTGCTCACACTGTCTTGCAGCCTTTAAACTCTGAATGAGATGCTGTGGACCCCCCCTGTTGTCGGTGAGGACAATCCAAAAGTATCAGGTTAAGCATTTTCCTGCCGCTGCCTATCAGGAGGACGCACAGATCCCATAAGATCCCTGACGAGTCTGAAGCAAAGTCTTTGGGCCGTGGAAGACAGAGGATGAGAGGGACAGTTCCTCCAGGCTCCATTTCATATCCTTTCTCACCGAATCACCTATCGCTGCCTAATAATATCTCCCCCTTTTCTCTCCATACCTCTCTTCCTGTCTTCTCCTTCTGCACCTTTCCCTCTTCTCTTGTACTCATCCCTTTGTCCCTCCATCCCCCTATTTCTCACTATCAGTCCTGACCCAATGCTGATCTTAATCCTCTTACCTCATGGCTCTATTACCTCCTTCAGCCAATTTTGCATATACACCCAAGAAAGAGGGGCTCCTCTCCTCTTTCCCAAACTCCCGAAGCTCAGTCCCCCAATCCCCCCCAAATATAGATCCCCCTCCCCAAACCTTTGCTCCATATACCATCTCTTATTGTACATAATTTCCCTTTCAATCAAATGTGGATGTTTCTAAATCGAAGGGGACCGTTTTATGGGGGGCAATGAGGCTTTTAGATGGACGGGGTAAATTATTCGTACCCCCTTTCTTCTCCCCAGCTCTCATCCAAATTGAAAATGGCGTGAATCAGTTCCCAGGCGGGTGTGGCCGAGCTGTGGGATTATCTCCTGTTTTGTGTTGTTTTTTAATCCCTAAATGCCACTTCTGGTCCGAGCACTGCTGCTGGGGGGAAACACACATGCAAGGCTACACTGCTCATTTGCTGTATAGTCATTTACCACATCATTGTTGATCACATAAATGAACAAGAAGTCATCCGTCAGGCGCTTTATTTGTCTGGAACATGCTTTTGCACGCTCTGTAATTCATCACCCTCTCAAACACAGACGTTTATGATCTCTTCTTTTTCTCCCCTTTCTTTTCTTTTCTAATTTACTACTTCTCTCTCTCAAGGGAGAGATTAACCCCTAATCCCCTGATGTCCCATGGTTAATTGATATGATTTAACCATTACAAGGCCCTGGGTGGTTCCACACTGCCTCCTCATGAGAGCGCCTTCCCTCCGCAGAGGACTGTGACCCTCCCCACGCCTCCCCCATCAAGCTTCCTCTCCTCCCTCGTCTCTGCTGCCTTTCCCCCCATCTATCTCTTTCATCTTCCATCTTGTTGAGCCTCCTCTTTCCCTCCTCGTCTGTTCTCCCCAGACACCCCTCTCTCCTGCTCCCCAGGGTCACAGTTCAGCAGCAGGTAGCGGAGCACACTGGGAGTTTGTCTGCACCATAAGACCAAAAGTTCAGCTGAAAGACTCCTGAGAGCCCAAATTGCCCTGGGACGGTTTGTGTGTAGTTCATGATTGGAATTTTGTTTGAGCAAGAAAAATATACTTTTCCCTTCAATCCCATTCCCACATTCACATCAGCTTCATCTGAATAATCCTGTGTATAATGTTAGACAATAATAGTTTGATTTATGAAAGTGATTCTGTAATTTTCTCTGACGTTATTCAAAAATGTAACTAACATCTTTAACTCCTGAGCTTTCAGGCTGTGTTCTATTCACATCCGCTGTCTAGAACCTCGGATGGTTTATGGTCATGTGGGTAAAAAGTGAAGCTGCTGTGTATCTCTGAGTGGATTTAAAACTAAATCGCTAAATCCACAGGATTTCTGAGCATTTCCTGTAACAAATCCGGTGATTAGTCTGCATCTGTGTTGCTCATAATCTTGTTTGTGCAGTAGGAAGGATGCCATGGAAATCCCATAAGAGACAGTAGAAGGGTCTATATGTGCATTTAGTTTTACATCTCTCTTTTTATTGTTTTAATCAAATCAAGGGATCAGCCTCCCTCACACTGCCTGTGAACATTTAATGATCATAATGTGTAACACTAGTGCCCCACATTCCCTCTGTAGTCCTCTGGGGTTAGGTAGTTACTGGAAAACATGTTATAACTTAAAGGAATTGTACCTTTTGTAAAATAAGCTTATTAATTCTTTCTGGGAGTTGGGGGGCTTTCACACCCGCCTTGTTTGGTCTGGACCTTCTGACTTTTCAGTTTAGTCTGAACCAAAATAACAGGTGTGAACGGTGCCTCAGGCCACGTGAAATTTAGTCCGAACAAAAGAGTTTGTCTCAGTCTGGATCAATTGAGCCATGGTTTGGTTTGTTCGCAGTGCAAAAACGTTCTTTTCTTTTGGGATAGTTCGGACTTTCTGAACAACTGCAGGACATTGAGACAACAGTAAACAACACACGCCGAAAAAGAAGCAGAGGCAGCTCACAGGGTTGCTTGTAGTCTCCAGTCATGAAATATTCTAATGATAAGGGCGTTCAGTTTAGTGGTAGATACTTTAATGGTATAACTAAAATGGTAAAACTTTTTTTACATCCTTTTTCAAAAAAAGTTGGTGAATACAGAAGCTGAATTGACAACACGCCAACGTCAGACACACGCCCGTCTACAAACCAGTGAATGTCAAGTAAAGGTAAACGCAGACCACAATACGCGATGATATGTGTCATATAAAAGTCTTTAGTCCGCTTCTTAAACTACAATGTGAGGCCAAAACTAACCTTATCAAGTATAAACAGAGGTCCATGGTCCAGACTCTCCGGTGTTAAAATGCTTGAAAACGATTGATCCTCTCATATCTGTACAATAAATATGAGGATACAGTTTTTCTGTGTATGAAATTTTAAATGTTAAATACGTTTTTACCTTTGGACCAAGCAGGTTCACTGTTTCCCCTTTTTTCCACTGTCAAATGTTCTTCCTCTGTAGTTGAAATGTTTCTATTTATTAGTGAATCACAGTGAACCCTGAATCCAGCAATTAGCCAGTGTGTTGCTGACTCTGTTTTTTTCATTTTCTGAATTGTATATTTGAGTAAATCCGTGTGTGTATTCGTCTGTGGCATAGCAGGGCTTTTATTTGACACTCTTACATTCCTCATATACATCTTTGTGCCCCTAAACCTGTGCAGAGTGTGTTGACTCTATTATCAGTCCAGTGATGAAATGTTACACCCCCACTACAAATACGTAACATGGACTTCCTCTCACCACCTCTCTCTTTTCCTCCTTTTTTTCTTCTCTCTCTCCTCTCTTCTTCCCAACCGTCCTGCTCTCCCTCTTCTTTCTCTCTCACCATATATACCTAATCCTTGATTCATGCATGTCCACCACACACACACACACACACACACACACACACACACACACACACACACACACACACACACACACACACACACACACACACACACACACACCTCTACCTGTACCTGCACTGAAACCTGAGAGTGTCGGTGAAATCACTCTCATATTTCTCAGGCTGATGGAACATTCTGCCCAGGCCTGAAAACATAATAAATAGAGGGCCGCACTGTCTGCTCTCGGCTTTAGCATGTACTCGTAATGTGATCATTCTCCAACCCACAACCTCCTTGTGTGCTTTCATCATCGGCTCGGATCAAACGCTCCTCTCCACAGTTAGAAACAAAGTGATGCAAACAGTATATGTGCAGGAAAACCCTAATCGCTCCTATATAATGTTTTTTTTTTTATAACGCCCTCAGACCTGTCTACTTTTCGTACTTATAAAAATAGATAATGCAGACTTCTGTTTGAGCATGTAAAACATTATAATGAAGAAGTTCTTGTGTTTTTTAGTGTGTTGTGTTAGCTGAGGATTTGGCTGTTTTTCCTCGGTGAGCTCTGTGTAGGTGTTGAGGGAACGTGTCATCAGAGGAGTTGAGGTGTTTGTGGTTTGGAGTGTTAATGGGAGAGAGCTAAGAGGGTATTTGTGCGTGTGTGTGTGTGTGTGTGTGTGTGTGTGTGTGTGTGTGTGTGTGTGTGTGTGTGTGTGTGTGTGTGTGTGTGTGTGTGTGTGTGTGTGTGTGTGTGTGTGTGTGTGTCTGCGTTCAGGGGTCTGTGTGTGCCGTGCCCTGCCGTTTACCTTTCGGCTCACCTAAACGTCTGCGTCCACTCGTCTTTCTTCTCCTCCCACTCATCCTCCTGCCCTGCTCCCTGTAAGTCACTGAGGTATTTCCACAGCAGTGTGTCAGTGTTAATATTTACTCTGATCTCATGGTTGGACGGAGGAGCTCCTCCTCGTCGCCCAGCGTACACCTCCTCATAACTCCCTGGCCGTGTTGACAACACTCAGTGCCAAAAAGTATGAAATTAAAAATAGAACTGGCTAAAATAAAATGCCTGTAGATGGTTGTTATTTTATTTCGATTTTAGCTAAATTTGATTGAAATAAAGTTTTAAATCTTTAAGAATGAAAATGTATGATAATTTTACATTAAATAGTGCAGCTTTGGAAGAAGTACTCACTTAAATTATAATTGCAATACCACAGGGTAGAAATATTCTTGTCAGAAAGGTTTTTTCTCTTTGTTGTTTTTTCTTGCTATGTACTTTTGCTAAGTACATAAATGTTAACATCAAACATCCCAAAGTACCAAAAGTAGAAGCCAAAGTTGGGTCCACATGTCTAAGACTATTTGATCCATTGTGTAAGTTTTAAGGGAACTGGATATTGTATATATCTCACACTCTAATAAAATGCTGGACAGTAAATGTGTAAGACTATGGAACAGATTTCCGACACAGTCTTTGGTTTTGATTTATCAAAACAAAGGGAAACTAATATCTTAATAACTGTTCAATTCACTTTGTCTGTTCCAGTGCAAGAGCTTGTGAATGGGAGCTTTTGTCTGGTCACAGCAGGAAGAGATTTAACAAAGGCTCAGTTTGGCACATATGTCAGGAGTTGGCTTGTATAATACCAGGGCCTGGAAGTGGCGCACTTAAATACTGTTACGATTTTCCTGCTATACATGTCAAACTACTCTGTGCTCAGGCTAGGCCAATTCCACAGTTGTTGTTTTTTTAAACCTAAAGCAATTTTATGTTTCTATATCTAAAAAAATCTGGACATAAAAAACACTTGCAAACAAGGTGATCGCAGATTGTTCTTGTTTCCCTGATGGAGGAACGACTTACAAAACGAAAGAAACTGACTAGTCTGCTTCTTCTTTAGTTCTTTCTTTAGTCTTTAGTAATCCTACATATGTTTAATTGCATCAGGTTATTTGTGTGACGATGTTTCTGTGAAGATGCAAATTAACATCTCAGTTTACCTGCAATGCAAAGGGAGTAATGAGTAAGCACACATTGCATTTGCTCATAGAGGGGTTGAAATGAATTGTACTGACCTGCGCATCAAGCTGAATGGTTGATTTTAACCACTGTTGTAAACTCTCCAACCACTTTGACTTCCGTGCAGACCAGAGAAGAGTTTTAGAAAGGTGACCTTTTCTTCCTAGAGTCTGACATTTATATTGACTTTTTAATCAAATTAAAAAAAAATTAAAAAGTCCAATGATGTACAGTAGAAGTACTCTACAACAAACACATCAGCTCAGAAAACCACGCTGTCCTGTTTTGTGCTTCAGGGTTAAATATCACTCTAATCTCGCCATTTCTTCCTGTGCCCCTGTGCAGGAGTGCGTGTGATGTTAAAGTGTTTATCTTTTCAAAGCGGCGTCTCCATGGAGCTGAGCTGTCTCTCTCAAACCTCTGGGTCGCGGGGTCGTGAACCCTGAGTAAACTTCAATCTGCCGCCTCCCAGCAGGAGAGAGGGGCCGAGTCAATCTGTGCAGCAGCTCAGCCGCAGATCAGTGGCGGTGCCGCTCCGAAAATAACAGAAACATAGTGGAAGTAAAAACTGTCGAGGACGAGTCTCACCAAGAGAGAAAATTATTACATCCCTGCAAAAAAAACTAAAACAACCAGTTTGACTGTGGCAGGTAAAATTGATTGTAAAAGGGTGACTCTGAATCAAACTGAAGGATATATCATCACAAAAGACACAACACTCGTCAGTATGATATTCTTTATTGTTTTAGTCTTTGATTGCAGCCTAACTCTTGATAGAAAGAATTCAAAAGGACTTTAGATGCTGACTTTTGTCCTGATTCATTGTTTTCTCTGCTGTTATAAAAAACTACTTTTAATTGGCCCCCGGCCACAATTTGACAGTCGATAGAGCAACAACCCTCATTAAACACCTATTTCACTTCCATTTGGTATCAAGAAAGAAAAAGAAAAACAATCAGCAGAGTCTGACTGTTGATTGAAAACAATGATGAGTTAGTTAAACTGAAAATCCAATGCCTCTCTCCTTCAGCCCTGTGATCAGCACAGAAAAACACCTTATCCAGTCGATCCTACAGAAAAAAAAAACGAAAGAAAAGCTGGTTTCTTTTCTTTATCCCCAAAGCAGGATAACAGCCCACGTTAGGGGAATATCCACGCCTGCCAATTGCAGTAATGGCCCCTAATTCCAAATTAATTCAGTCTAAATGAACTGTCAGAGGGAGATTGATTTGTTGGAGCTGCTGTCTTGATGAGTGCTGTCGTGGGAGGGGGTGATTAGGCGCTGAGGCCTGCGTCGCTCTCCCACCGCCTCGGGCTGCGGGGCTAGATTTTTTTTTTTTTAGCACACCCGGACCTGGTGTCAAAAGCAGCTGTTTCTGGGATGACAGGTAAGGGGACATGTGGCCACTTGGGGATGACGTCCACTTGATAAGTGGAAGTGGGGAGCAAGTGATTTGGGGCCAAATTTTCTCGCAAGGTTCCTGAATAGTGAGTGTAAAGAGAGAGTTTCCCCCAGAAAGCTGTGAAATACCCGAAAAAAGACCCCCCCATTTTCAATTACAACCGCAGCCTTGTGTATTTCTTTGTGTTTCATCTATAAATTGAATTCCAGCCTCCTCCACACCCAAAAGTTTCCTCTGCACACAGTTCCAGGCTGTTTCTATGAAGACAACCTTATTAATAGGCTCTCTTCAAAGTTAATTAGCTGTGGAAACGAGGCCAGGGGCACTGGCGTTTCTACCCCAGAGGACTTTGCTATCCCCGCTGATTCCTGGGCTAGGCTAATTATTTCCCAATAACCTTACTTACTGGCCATGCACCCTCCTCTGGGCCTGAGCCTAACAAGCGTCACCCTGCGAGTCGAGCGGCTGTTCTGCTTGGGTTCTGCTCGGAAGTTTTTTAGCCGCCCGCCTTTTCCCCCTGCACGCCCGCCACCCCGGAGATGATTTCCTCCTCTTCCTCTCCTCCTGAGCGGGAGCTAGTTCTGAAGCTCTCCGAGCCCCAAACATGCGGAGGCGAGAGCGAGGTGGCTTTCCAAAGGCGCTACTGTTTGATGTCGAAAATTAAATTCCTTCAAATTCGCCATTAACGCTATTACTTAAAGTATTGGACACACTCCCAAGTATCCCAATGGCATTATGTCTGCTGTCATTAATTTCACCCCCTCCTGTAGCTCTCCCTGCAAATATCAATATCAAAAAACCTAAATAGTTAACCTTATTACTCCTGCTATTTATTTATACTGTTTATTTACTCTCTTATTTATTTATTTCCTCTCCCACGGCCAAAGCAGAATCGTCTGCTCTCATATCGCACATATGAATAAATATGGAACACATACATATTCCGAGGGCTGAAAAGCTGTTTATCATGCAAAGAGGGAACATCAGAGGCTAAGAGGGGAGGTGGCTAAAATAGGCTGAGCCATTAGAATAGATAGAATATATTAGAATATTGGAAATCAAATGTGAACTTATGATCCTTTGACATACTTGAAGATGAAAGGGCAGAGAAATGAACTCTTTAAAGACCGACATTTAAGATAACACTTTATAACCATATGAAATAGCCTTTCCCAGATAATTATTGAAATGTTGCATCGCACCATTTAGCATAGACATGAATAAAGTAACGCCTGTAATCTATGAAATATTTTTCTGACCCCTTGCCGGGTTAATTACTGCCTGTGTTTGTTTCTACAGGAGTGTTTTTCTCACTCGACCATACTGCATTAATCCCTTTAAAGCTGTCCCGTTTCAATCCTCACTAAGCACATAGCCCAAGGCCGCTGCTCACAAGCACCACTGTACATACACTAACAGGCTGCGCACGCTAATGGTCAGAGAAACATGTTTTTCTTCTTCATTGACACCGATCATAACAGATTAAGTGAGAGGTTTCTTCCTCATAAACAAAGAATGCATGACACGTATCTTTGGTAAGTTGGTTGTTTGTTGCAGACTTGTCATGCATCCAGCTTTAAGTGTCGTTAATTCCTCAACAACACCATGGAAAAGATGTTTGTTGTCTCTCCGACGTGAAATGTTACTTTACTGGTCTTGTAATCTTTTGCCACCACAAATATGTTTTTAATCAGATCAACGTCTAGGTCTGGAACACACACCAGACAAAAACACATTTATATCACGTACACCTACATCAGTATTAGCGAATATAATCGAATGAAGATCTGAAAGGATCGGACTGTGTGTGATGTCCTTTATTGGTGCTGTGTAGGTGTGCCTTGATTCAACACATTTCATTTTAGAAAACTAAACAGCTGCATAAAACATACATATCTGCACTTTATATAATCTGTGTTTTCAAATAATTTTATATTGTCTTGTTGGACATCCCATATTTTTGCAAACCCTCTAGTTGAAATAAAAAAAATTCTTATTTGAAATAACCAATTTTTTTGTATAATGGTTTAAAACCTACCAGTATGGCCTTATGATTGAAGGCTGAATGGTTTTATATTTTATGGTTCTATTTCGATTTTTTTTTTTTGTTTATTCAGCAGTTGGTTCATTCAGATGTGTCTAAATGAATGTGATTTGACCTTAATCTTTACTTGCAAGAACCGCTTTGACCTTAGCAAGAAAAAATGGATCAGAAATATCTAAAACATTGACATTACTACTTAAATTTATTTTATGAACATCTCCAGGAGTTGGGAATAAAACACCTCTAAGTGACTTCTGTGGACCTGAAACCACAGAGAAACTGTATAATTTGTAAGTTTATTTGTAAAATAAGGATGAAATAGAGGCAGATCTGGGATTTGTCTTCAGGGGACACCTCTTGAAATCTGCTTCATATCTTATCTGCTCCATATACAGGCCTGACTCTCTCATCAGTTGACATCAGAGACTATATGAAAAGCCTTTGTGAGAATTTACAGGAATCCCATACGTTGTTATCTGTATTTATTTGCTTAGAAATAAATATTCAAGCACCGTTCATGCATCAAATGCTAAAGGTTGACTCTGCATGATGCTGAGAAGGCACCAGACTGCTTATTGACAAATATACTCATGATTCATGTCGGTTCTGGAGTCATAGAAAGACAGAAGAGTTATTTACAAAAAAACTCTCTGCAAAAGACATGGACAGTTGATTTTCACAAATTAAAAATTAAAAAAAGGCATATCAGAATGAAATAAATACAACACATGAATTTCTTGCTCTGCCTTTTTATTGTCTATAATCTATTTCCAACAAAAGTTTCCCTTTGTCCTCCCATAGTGCACCTGGGGCCATAATAGAACCCGGGCGTCTCATTTCCCTGATGGACCTCCTCTCCGCCTGACACCGCTGCCCACACTCTCGTTAACAACTTTACCCCTCATGTTGCCCCTGGCCATGCACCGGATGGATAGACGGCCCCCGACGTCTCCTTGTCTAACTCTCACTCCGTCTCTCTCCACATCATCCCTTCTCCCTCCACCTGCCGCACTCCCACAGCCGCCCTCTCTTCCGCCACCTATTCTGAAATATCACTTCGCCCCGCCATTCCTCTGTTCGCTTGTTTTCTGCTCATTTGTTCGAGAACTGGGAGCCATTCCGCTCTAAGCCCGTTCTTTGATCAATACAGAGTGGGGCTTTCTGACTGCATACATCCTACATGGTGGCAGCTTAGCCTATCAATACTATTTAAATTCTCCTTATGGCCCCAAACAAGCTGCTGCATTATTTAGCATGTGTACAGTCAATTGCACATTATCTACACAACATTAACAGGTAAATGGGGTTCATGTGGAATCAGTCTAACAGTCGTCGTTGAGCGATGTGGCGACGAGATTCTCTGTCACCCCGAACCGTCAATGTAGAAGGTTTAGTCTCTGAATCCAACATGTAGATCCCATTATCTGTTTCTAACTTATGACTCTATCTGAATTCAGGATGATACAGAAGAATGCTGGTGGTTTCTAGTAGAATGAGAGAGAAAATGTCAGTGCAGCTATTAGGGTGAAACAAAAAGTTAAAAACTGCAGGTGCGACACGTTTATTTATTCAGTTTCTTCTGCTTCCCTCCACAAAATGGAATTTCCTTCAATGCAACGCGGCAACACAACCATAAGTGTAATGTGCGTCTAGATGCGGGAAAGAATGGGCGACAATAAAAAGCCTGGTCTCATTTAGTGTGGAAATGTTTTCCCATCTCCCGAGTTGAAAGGGGAAATATTCATTAAGGAATAAATCAAATGAGCCGTGACTGCAACAAGGTTAGGTTGCGGTGGAAATTCAATTTGTATTCATAAACAGCCACAAGCAAAGAGGTGATAATTCAGAGGAGTTGGGTTACTGAAGCTGTTTGCTGTTTGTTATTTAAGACACCCACGTTGTGATTGTGTATGCGTGTGTATATATACACTACATCCATTCGTGTGGTTGTGTTTGCCCGTATGCACGTTCAAGCAGCCGAGCCCCTTCACACAATAATGAAGTCTGTTAGATCTATTAGTGACAATCATTTTTTGTTTTGCATTGTTTAAAGTCTAAACTCAATCACGCTAAACAAGCACCAGAGCTAATGTTCTTTCATTAACGTGATGCAAGTCGTCTTTCTCTGAAATGATTCTTCATTAATGATATAAACTGCACCGAGGTGGAGACTTCATGATTAAAATGGTTCTAAAACTGCTTTGAATTAAAGTCTTTCACACATGAAGTAAATAAGCTAAAAGAAATAACTACTTTCAGGAAACACTGTTTAAACCAGTCAACTTTTACTCCGGAGGAAAAGCTGAAGATGAAGTGTTTGTCGCTCAAGTGGCAGAACAATGTCGGCAGTTCAAAAAGGCACAAAACGGCAAAAGAAGACGCATAAAACTATGACAGATACATTCAAAACAGCAACAAAGACACACAAACAACCATCAGGAGACAGAGGACAACTACAGAGGCTACTTATGTAAAATACAAAATGAACAACAAACTGCAGACCATTCTGAGATGGGCCCACACCAGCTATAACCCCCATCAACATGTTGACCCATGAGTACAGACTCCTCAAAACACAAGGGTGTGACTACACCCATCTTTGACCTCTGTCTTCATTTGATCTTAACTCCACACCTGTAAACTTTACTGGCCAGAGGTGTAGAAGTACCACAGTGCACCTACGACATTAACCTGTGGTTCATTATGAAAGGTTTGGGATCACATAGGCTGGTCATGTGCAGATTGTCGATTCGGCTTGATAATAGAAAATACTGTGAACGAGAGCAGGATGTATAGATTCTGACCGAGTCGCTTTCCCTCCCCGCAACATGTTTGAGTTTTTCAGCTGTCCTCACTGTCAGCTTCTTCAACATGCATGGTACCACTTATTCCTCCTGAGATATATAAGTTTTTTTTTTTGATTTCCATAAATCTTCTGGAATTCTCAGGCTGTATTCTCACATGAGCTAATTAGAACATTTTACCAGGGGGCTGGCAGGAAAAGTTCTGGAAAAATGTCTGCAACAGAAGACTCGGACATTTGGGTCTTCACATCCAGCCCCTCCGGAAAAAAATTTGGGGAAAATGTCCGGACTTTCAGTGCACGTCTGAAAGCCACTCTGGTGTATTGCTTCCATAAAGGAAAGGTGAAGGGCCGTGAACATGCCTGTGGCCCGTCGTCTCATGATCCGTCCATGTCTGCAGGTCACAATAACCTAAGACTTCCAACATGAGGCTTGCATGAACCAGAACTGTCTCACACCAAACTCCCGTTATTGTCAATTGATGCATTTCTGCATCCTCCAATCAGCCCTGGTTGTGAAAAACAGTGAGAACTTTAGATGTTTACTTTACCAGAGAGTCACAGACTGGAGCTCACACACACTTCTGATACACACCGATCACTGCGTCCTCTAATCCATACCAGCTCTGTCTTTTCCATCAGATGACTCTCGTCGAATAAGAAACTCCAGTTGAAGTAATTCTGTGTTAAAAGGACGCTGAACATAAATAAACAAAAGGCACATTAAACTTTAATTTGAGTTTTTGCCCTGTGGCTTTAATTATAGTTCTTTTCTTTTCTTATTGGCTGAGTAAGACAGCTGTGTCGGAGAGAAACCATGTGAGTGTCTGTGTGCGTGTGTATTTGTGCACACAACTACTACACAACACCTAAGCCACTTTACATATAGTTAGAAAGCACATTAAACCAAAGGCCAGGGTCTGGTTGGTCCACGGCTCATTTGTTACCTTTTAACCGCTCTTCTTCCTTCATCCTCGATAAACAGCTTTTTCTTTTCTCAGAAAGTGTCAGCCTTGAAAAAAAAAAAGAACAACAAACATATTTAGAGAGGAGAGAAAGGAGAGGAGATGAGAGATGGAAAGAGGATGAAGTTCTCCACTGAGCTAGAGAGGCCGCCAAAATCCATTACCTAAGTGTTCTTTATCTTTTCCATATGCTTTTGTTGTCTAATCTATCTCCGCAAATCCTGGATTCAGAAAACAAACAAATGGATCAGTCCCGTCGCTCGCTGCAACCAAACGCACCGCTGCAAACACCAGGGAGGCAGCGCTGCCCTGAGGACGGGGGCTGAAATGCAGGGATGGATGGATGGATGAATGGATGTAGGGACGGATGGATAAAAAACATATAGACATCCAGAGGAATTCGGGACAGGAGACAAAGTTGCTAACTCTACTCCCTGCTCTGTCGGGATCCTTCACTTTGGCCCTCGCATCGTTGATCCTCTCAGCTTTTACTCCCCCCTCCACACCTCACCCGTTCCCCCGCCGTTCCCTGCTCTCTTCTTTTAAGGAGGATTGGAGTTTATTCCAGACAATCCACCCCAGTTCAGGAAGTGGAACGAGAGGGACTCAGGGAAATGCGGGATCATGGACGGACTTCCGAGGAGGAAAATCGTATCACAATAGCGCTGGGAGTCTTATCAGATTTAAGTGAAGGGGTTTGGGGTTTATAAAGCCAAGAGCTTGGGCTCAGTGGTAAACTTTTGATTGGGTATGGGGTGGGGTTGTGTGCGGTGGAGGAGGGGGGGGGGGGATGCACTGATTATTGAAATGGGCTTGAGCCTTAAGGAAGAGAGCATTTTAGGCTTCTAAGTGTCTCAACTGGACGGGAAACACAGAGGCACATCATGCGTCACAGATTAGCTCGTAACCAACAGTCAGACAAGACGCAGACTGTGCTGTTAGATGCACTCTCAATATAAACCACTGGAGAGGACACGTTGCTATGGGTTCCACACGACTCTTAACCTCTACTAAAATAAGGCCTGACCCGACCTTAGACTTTACAGGAATAGAAACTGTGCTCATTTTCTTCTTGGTCAAAAGTTAGATGAGAAGAGTGGTACCACAACTACAGGGCTGTTAGCTTAGCATAAAGAGAAACAGGTGGAAACAGCTACACTTAAGATTAGTTTAGTTTCTGTTAGGCCAACTGTTTCCACCTGCGTTCAGCCCGAATGCTAAGCTAAGCTAATGACATTCAATTATTTCTTAAAAAACGTTTTGGGAGAAGTGCTCACCCAGGGTGAGATGAGAAGTTGCTTGCTGATAAGGAGACCAGCGCCAGCAGCTGGCTAGATTCGCTTAGCATAATAATTGGAAACAGAAGAAAACAGTTAGCCTGTTTCAGTGTAAAGGAAAACAAAACATCTGAAGATATCAAAACTTCTATAGATGACTAATGAACTAATTTGATATTGTTGGTTGGTTTAAAAATGGATAACAACAACCAAAATTGAAGCCAAAGTAACTTGATCCCCCCCTGGTGGCTTGAAGTATAGGTCATAGATCCTGACTCCTCAATGTTAGCAGGTAGGACATGAACCAAACTTAAAAGTCAATGTACAAATACATTTTTCTTATCACACTGATGTTTGTTTAAGTGTTAATATTTCTTGTAAATTTGGCTTTAATTAGCTATGTGGAAAGAAAAAAGGGCTGAGATGTCATGACTGTCATGACTGTGTGTGTTTTGCTGCTGCCTCAACACAGCAACTCCATCTCCTGCTCGGACTCCGGCTCCACATTTCAGCACACTGTGACATCAGAAAACCCCTAAAGATGACGATCTTCCTGTGTTTAACATCAGTTAACTGCAGACAAATGACTTGCTGATACACAGCCTTACACTTCCTTCATTCCTCAGCCCTCCTCCAGCCCCCATGACGCTGTGGGCTAAACTAGCTGGCAATCAGTCCCAGTCATTAAGCCCAGTAGCAGCAGCATGCTGTGTGAACAAACATCCCTAATCACAGCCTCTTAAAGGCTCCTAATGAGTCTCTGCTAATTAGGCCTCTCTCGCCGAGTCAATCTTTTCTCTCTCTGCCCCACTCTGTTAGCCCGGCCTCATTTGTCTGCTATAGATTAGTGGACGCCAGGCTCCATGTGTGTGTGTGTGAGAGAGAGAGAGAGAGAGGTTGGGCCAAATCAGACTATTGAAAATCATCAGTAGTTAAAGTGAGGGTTTAGGATGGAAAGTCATTAATGATTAAAAGCTTGGTCTTTTTTAAAAGTTCCTTATCCTCAGAGGGAATGCTCCCCTTCATAACGCATCAAATATCTCTCTGGTAACTTCTGCTGGCATCACTCACAATCGTTCAAACTAAGCCGTAATTCCTAAGAGGAAGAAATAATGTGCTTTTGTAACATTAATTAAACAAGTTTCATTGTACAGTGTTTACAGTCACATAAAACACAACTTTACATTAATTTTAGTAATGTAAAAACTAAAGCAGGTTCCAGACTTGCACTCCGGATGTTCTCCGACCGACCAAAGTTCATTTCTGAATACAACTTAAGAAAAACTTCTCACTGGGCACAATTTACCAGTATAATAATTTTGTTCACAAATATTGAAATCAAATGTTTTGGTTCCTCCTGAGGATAATATACCATCATGTGTTACCAACAGCTACAATACACAAAGTTACAAATCTTTTAAATTCTTTTAAATTAATTTTGAAATAGTTGCAGGACAAATTAGACTGTGTCAGGCCACCACAGTCTCAGTAATGTAAGGGAAACACTGCAGTCATTGTTTAATGGCATTATTACAATATAAAAAAGTTAGCATTGCCTGATCACGGGTTTGGTGATGTGGTGACTGCATTTATCACCAGGCAAAGTTTCCAGATAATTATTCTAATGACTTTTATTTTTTGTGACAGCCGACACTTTTACCATACAGATTTATAACCAACTCTTGTTGTCAGGCCCTCTTGTACGTTTCAGCTCTTAATGAGTTCAAACTCTGGACAGAGAGGCGATACCTGATCTTTGGTAGTGTTCAAATTCTAAACATTTATTCTGTACAGCTAACATTTCCCAAATCAATCTTAAGATAATACTTAATAAAGTGTTTTCCTATTTAAAAATGTTCTGATATTTTAGGGATCTTTAAGGTGCATCAATCAGTTTGCTGCGAAGGTTTCTGCTTGCATGAGTATCCGTTATGAAGCTATGTACGTATGTCCTTTTGTGATTCATCCGGACATTTTCTTAACTAGGTCATCAGCTCCGCTCCCTCCAAAGTGAAAACTTAATGGCAGCAGCAGCGTCCAGACTCCAAAAACCCCCGGATTCACATCGAGACCGAACAATACAAATCCTTGCCAGGAGTCACTGGAACAGAGACCTCATCATCTGCCAACCTGTGAACCGCGTGTGTGAGGGAACAGATCTCAGAGGATAAGTTTAGAGATGAAGATGATTTGCCTTTGGCTGTCACTGACCACACATGTCTATTTTTTACTTCTTTGTTTCGAATGTGTCTTTAACTCTGCACCAACATGAATGGGGCCGAAAATGGCTGTGAGGTGTCCAGACCATGAAGTTGGTCATAGAGTACCTGTCCTCATTTACCAAAAATAATGTTTTGTGAATGAAAAACACCTCATCGGAGCTTTGAAACCGTAGTTCCTGCAGGTGTAGCAGATGTTGTGCAGCTCTGTGACAGTGGTTGATGATCAGTATACCACCAGACTTGATAAGTTAAATATCCTGGGCCCGATGGAAACTCCTGCACAAGCTGAGTTGCAGTCTCTTGGCAGCAAGTGTCCATGTGCACTGTGGTGAAGTCGGGGCAGCGAGCCATGACAGATCACAGATCAGGTAGAGCCACAGTAGAATTTGTCACCTTTTGCAGCAGCAGATCAATGATAATTACCCGGCTGACACGAGTACAGTTATAACTTTACAGGATCAAGAACAGGGGGAGAGGGAGATGAAGAAGGAAGGGATGAAGGGCTCTGGGCCACACTTAGCTCTGAGCTGATCAATACTGTGTGAGATATGGCTGTGACCAGCCCCGAGGTCCGGCCTCTCAGCAGCTCAACAAGCCATTACTGCCTTCCTTCACAGGGCAGCGGGGGTTTGTGTGTGTCTGCGTGGGTGTGTATCTGTGTGTGTGTTTGTGTGTCATTACATTACATTACATTGAAATCATTACATTTCATTGTAAAGATATGTTTTAAGCTTCGTTTAGGTTTAGGTTTAGGTTAACTTTAGGTTAAGGTTCAGTTCACATTAAGGTTATAAGGTTATGGATTAGGTTAGGTTAACTTTAGGTTAAATTAAGGTTTAGGTTAAGGTTATGTTATGGTAAGGTTTTGGTTAAGGTAAAGGGGTTAGGGTTAAGTAATTAACTATGGTTACGAGTAAGTCTCAATCAAATTGAATCTAAATCAATTTGAAGTCTCTGAAACACTGCGTGTGCAGACTTTATTGTAACTAATGTCACAAATTAAAAATGTTCATAAAGTTCTAGAATATTGATTCTCTACTTTAATCTCTGGACTTCACTCTTCTCTCATTCTCCTCCCTGAACACAGTCTGTTCACCTGTGGCTGGAAGATCTCTTCACTAGTCTGCGTTGAGCTTCTTTTTTGTTAAGTCTTGTGTCCGGTTTTTGATCAGTTCTGTGATGTACAGCAACAAATCCTCCATGGACCATAGAGAAGGCAGCAGAGGCGTCTACAAGCCCATCACGGTCTTGTTTGAGACGTCCATTTATGAGTGGGCTCAGCCTCTGATCAGATCTGCTGGCACATCCGCACATACAAGTCTCAAATTGCTTTCATGGCTGAATTCTTGAGACTTCAGACAAACCAGCTCCCATCTGCACTCGCTGCCGAGGAGATGACTCAGCTCATTGTGGATCAGGAGGAACCCTCAGTGAGAGTACAGCTCTGGGAGTTTGAACTGGGTTTTACAGTAATAATTGTTAACCAAGAAATAATTTCTCCACTCTTATGGAAGAACTGTATCACAAGTACAAGTGACTGTTAACTATCCAGACTAAGATAAGTCTTTTTTCTTTAGGCTCTAGAACCTTTATCAGCACCACGGACAGCACTGATTGCTCCTCGTCTTTTTCCGATGCTCATGAGTTATAGTGACCTGGTAGAAGCTCAGTATGTGATTGACTCTGAGTGGGGAACATATATTCAGTTATACAAAGTGATTAAGAAAACACTGACAAACAAATGCGTCTGAAATCTTTCAAGTTCAACATGTGGAAAAACACACAGAAAAACAACAGGTTTTTTTTCCAAGAAGAAAAAAGTGGAATAAAACCAACAGGCTCAGTTTCTGCAGTCGAGTCATAAAGCTTCAGTCTCACACACGCTAACGTGGTAATTTTCACGTTTCTGTTTCTGTACAGATTTATTAAATTAGATACATGTTAATTAATTACCTTAAGCATGAGCATATTGCTCCACCAAGGCCCAACGGTCCCTGAGATTCAATCAAGCTGCACCAAATTGCGCACACTCAAAGATCTCAGTTCCCTTAATCAGCTTTTTCACCAAGATCCGTAAATCATCCCTAGGAAAAATGTGGGGGGAAAAAACACCCTATCTCAAAACGTTAAATAAAGTTTACAAAAAACCTGGATCTGCCCCCTAATATGCATCAAAGTTTACTGAAGTCTTTCCTGATCCACACCAGACGCATCCAGTTGTTTTTGTGTAATGCTGCTAAATAACAGACAAACAAATGAGGATGAAAACATAATCATGGAGAGTTTTATCTCTCTCCTACCTTTCTGAAGAAAAGGTCTTTCGATTAACAACTTTGACAAATTGAGAAAATCCTTACTCAAATTTGATCTAATTGAACTGTGACTGATTTCTGCCTGTGACGACGCTGTGAAATGAAAGAGCCACATGGGCGTCATAGAAACATCCTGTCGTTTGCAACCCACTTACCTGCTGGTGACCACTCGCAGACGAGTTCATCATCATAGAGAGGAGTCTGGATCGTGTCACATCATAACAAATTAGGCGGACAGGGCAACAGGGCAGCAGATTGGTACATTCATCACGGGAGAAATAGATCATGTCACTGTTGTCTGTTGTGTGGAGGCCTGTGTGCTGCTCCTGTGGGCCTACAGACAGGGCGGCCGAGGTGCTACATCAAACACAACTGTAGGAAATGAGGCCTTCATGACAACTAATAGGTTTTATTGAGTGGATGATGAGCGTGTATCAGGACAATCGTTGTGTGTCTCTCTGAACACCGGAAGTTCTGCTTTTTGCTCTGGACGGCTGATGAATGAGTGATTACCGAGGTGAGCAGAGAGATTTATTAGTGTTTATCCACTCTGTCCACCTGCAGCACTGAGGAAGAAAAAGTCAGACTGTGTCTTTGTGTGCGAACCTTTCTTATTTGAATCTGTCCCTCCTGGCTTTCTCACTGTGTTCTTTCACTTTGTGTGAGCACTTACGCAAAGCAAGAGCAGCCATCAGCATCTCAAATCAGTCCATTATGAGGGGAGTGTGATTGCGCGTCTCAATGTCCTTATATCCTTTTGTAAAACACGACTGATGAATTCCCTTTTTGTAACCTCTGCGGGGTTCAGTGGCCACGTTCAGTGACTGCGAGAGAGGAAGAGACAGGGAGAGGAAGAGCGACAGGCAATCATTTCTGTGTGCGAGCGGCAGAGCGGGTAGGCGAGCAGATGAAAGCCCATTTTCCTCTGATTAAGTCCTCTGAAAATATTCCATTTGTCAGTGCCACTGCGGCTGAGACAGGCCCCGGCCCTCACAGCCAGCCGACTGTATCTGTTGACTACGTCGCCGCCGCGATTTACATCACTCACTGACAACATCATCATTTTCTCCTCTAATGTCCTCCCTCACTCCTGTCCACACACCTCCCTCCCATCCCTCTATCCCTCGCCTCTATCCTTCCACCTTCGTCGCTGCTCTTTTTCTCTTTTTTCATTCCCTCCCTCTCTCTCTCATCCCATCCACCGTGCTCAGAGCCCGCCGCCCCCCTAACAGCCTATTTTTGTTTGATCTGCCCTCATTGCAAGGTTGACTGCTACCAAAGAGGGGAGAGCAAAGAGGGACCTGCCTCTGTCTCTGTCATTTTCAATGTCATAAATTTCAATTTCCAATCTTTTTTTTCTCCTCTTGTTTTTCAACCCCCCTCCCCCCCCCCCCCCCCTCCTCCTCTCATACCCATCATGGGAATTCTTCAATTCAGTTTCTCTCTGTCTTTCACCCTCATCTTCTCGTTCTCTCCGTCTCTCCAAACACCTATTGGCTATTATCCTGTCTCACGTCTTCCCCCAGACTTCTGCCGCACAGAATGCAATTTTCCCCCGGCCGCATCTGTGATGAGATCCAAATGAAAGATCGTTAATATTTGGTTCAAAAAGAAATGGAGTTGTGTCTGCTATTTTAAATATTGCCATTTACCCTTTGCGTGCTCGCACCCGCCATCGAGATTCTCCCTCTCACCTCCCAGCACATCAGGGGGATGTAGATGATCACTTTGTTTCTGTTACTGCCCCCCCCCCCCCCTCTCTCTCTCTCTCTCCTCAGCTCTGATGAATGCATGTGTATGTGTTGGTTTGTAAAGCTGTGTAAAAACCTGTCAGGCCTTCAGCAAGATATTTGCTCCGTGTCTCTTCAGAAGGTCTTTAACTTGGAGACAGTGACAGGAGCACATGAAGCTGCTGTGGTGGCTGTTGTGTCAGAGGAGGTGGAGCGGCTCCATTAACCGAACCGTACGACTGACTGAAGAGAAAACAAGTCAATGAAAGTCACGTTTATCTATAGATGATAATGATGAACAGGAGGCTGCCATCAGTTATATCAAATAAATAAATGAGAAAATAAAATACACTTGGTTTTGTCCTGTAAGAGATGATTGAACATTTCAGAATCATGTTGCGAGATAGATATGATTAAAATACTGCAGCAAAACACAATCCAAATTTTCATTTAATTTTCTGACATGGATATATTTCATGCATACATTTGCTTTTGTTTTTAGTTCATGAATTTGCAGGGTTGCAGTTTGCAACAATGGTTTATCTCTTCATTGCCCATGAATGGTAACTGGTGGAAGTCCAGCAGTGGAGAAGGTATTTGGATTGTTAACTTAATTACTTTACTTTACTTTACTTTACTTTACTTTACTTTACTTTACTTTAGTAGAAACCCCATTAACTACAGAATTGCAGCAGTTATTCTTCCTGGGATCCAACACCTTACAGTAAAAATACGTAAGTACTAGAGAAGGTCTTGTTTTGACATTCTTACTTAAGTAAAAGTATGTAAATGTATGCGGATGTGCAGTACTTATAATACTAATTAAGGTTAATTTCCAATACCCCAGAACTGTAGGGAGGGATGTAGGTAACTTGCAAATCTGAATGTGTTTCTCAATCTCTTGGCCTCGCAGCTGAGGTTCAGAACATATAACATGTCCTGAGGTTTAACTCAGACAAGGGACCTTTGTCTCAAGTCCATATCTCAATATATGAATAATATGAAAGTGAAGAAATTTACCCCAGAGGACTTTCGAACCTGCCTTAAAACCGACTCTTAGAAACAAGAAACTTTAGAGGATCAATACAGGAGGGGAACATTTCCAGGAATTAAACAGACCTGAAATATATGTTGGAAAAATAACCAAACACCAAATTAACAAGTCCCTTATTTAAAACACCGTAAAACCTGCAAAGGAATAAAAGAGTCCTGAGAGGGGAAAAGAAAAAAGTCACTTCTGTGGAAGGTGAGGATTTACTTTTCTGAGTAGTCGTTGCTGTACGACCACAGTTAAACCTAAGAACAAATCAGCACAGAATAAATGAATGACAAAGAATACACGTGATTTAACAGACACAACCATGGTTTTGATGGAAAATGTGCACCAGCGAAAAAGAAACAATGAAGTTGTAAAATGTAATTTGAGAATTAATCAGCATTCATTAGCCCACGGGGCCTTTTCATCTCTCCATCTCTCTTTCTATGGCCTAATGTTCCCTCTCTCATCGAGGCATCATGGGTAGCCCGCTCACTGCTCACCCAAGCGTTGCCCATTTGCCGGATGTCTCGCCAGCTCGCTCTCTAACCAAACTTTACCTCCTACCTGACACTCACCCCCTCCCTCCCTCTGCTCATTAGCATCACATTAGCATTTCATTTGCATGGCGCCGATCTGATTCAGTTGAATCTGCCCGATTTCTCACATCCTTTAGTTTTCGATGTTCAAGCCTGAGTTCAGTTTAGTTTAGTGATTGTCATTGAATGTAAGTTTTTATGACTTTTATTTTAGAAATTTCAGATTTAATCAAAGGGTTTGTCACCTTTCTGCTTCCATTCTTCAAATGTGCAAAGTTAAAGTGGTTTATGTAGATTTTTTTTTTGTAGATAATGTTTCATTTTACTGTTCATAGCGTTCATAAATTAATCATTGAATTATGACACCAGATCGTTTCATCAGTGTGACAGAACATGTCCTTTATCGTCAGCGTTTGTTTTCGAGGCAGGGATGAAACTCCCGGGGATGTAAAATATCCGCGGAAGGACAAACCTGCTGTCCTGTACGATATCGTGACAATGTCAGTAACCTCCCTTCTCATGCCGATGAAGCCTGAATGGAGCTGAATTCATTTCAATCTTTTGGCTGGAGAGACGCCGTAATTAGCCAGGTGAGCGGAGCGGGGCGGGGTCACGCTCAGGCAATTAAGAAAGTGACAGCCCATCCAGCGCAGTGACAGGCCGCGGCATCAAACCCACACACTCACACATGCAGAAATACACGTGTATGCACACAACCAACATCCGTGTAATAACCAGTGTTTATAAAGAAGTTGTCCTAATTAACATAAACGCACTACATACTCACACGTCTTACATCCACATCCCAGAAACAGGAAGAGTGGAACAGAAGTGGACAAAAAGAAATTAACCACAATGAGCCAGCTAGTACGGATAGTGAGGAGCGGCCTGTTGTCAAGATTTTATGGATAGAATATTTGGAGATGATGTCCAACACATAAAAGTAAATTGTTATTACAGTTGAGTATATTGATTATACTAAAGTCAATATACTTTAATGATGTCATACATACTGCTTCCTGTTTTACTCACCAAAATGCATTGTGTTTATCTCTTGGATCAAACAAATGTGTTGAAAGCATTTCCTTTCTAAGGATATATTTTCATATTGTGGTCACATGACCCTCACCTGTAGATCATAATAGTGTGAAACCATATTTGTGTCCGGTTACAGACACACACACACACACACACACACACACACACACACACACACACACACACACACACACACACACACACACACACACACACACACACACACACACACACACAGCACCCCACAGTCATCTCAGAAACACTGTTTGGATGTGATGCGACTCTTTTGCAGTTCAGTGTTAATGTGTTTGTGGCATTAATCAGGAGAAGGGTGCCTTCTCCCTTTGTCTCAATTCTCTTCATTCCCCAGCACCAAACTCTGTCTCTCTGTGTGTGTGTGTGTGTGTGTGTGTGTGTGTGTGTGTGTGTGTGTGTGTGTGTGTGTGTGTGTGTGTGTGTGTGTGCGTGCGTGCGTGCGTGCTTGTGTGTGGGTTGGGAAATGGCGTCAGGCAGTTATAAATGGCCATCATTTCCCAAACCACTCTGTTCTCCATTGTGGAGCGCATGTCGCCGCGGGGAAGGGAGGTGATGTGTGTGTGAGAGAGTGTGTGTGTAGGAGGATGTAAGGGTGTGTGAGGGGGTAATAGAGGAAGTGAAGGGGCTGATAGTCCCAGAGGAGAACTGTGACAGTAGCGAGTAGCGGAGACACACCTCCAGGTAAACTGGACTGAGATCAGTTTGAGTAGAAAGAGAGAAATGTCTAAAGATAAAACAGAATACAAACACGACCAAACCTCTAAAGTCAGGACACTCTTGCTTACAAGTAATTCTTCAGGATTGTAAGTTTATAGAGAAATACAACATCTTTTCACTTTATTTTAATTTAAACATTTAACATATTGATCGTAACCCACATGGCAAACTTGTTTGGCCCAGATTTGACCCACAGAGTCTGTTTGCCAGATCTGGGCCACAAATAAGCCATAGTTATACCGCATGTCATCCAAAGGGGCCAAAGGTGGCCCGGATTTGTTTTGTGCTATTTGGGCCATAATCACCATTTACTACATGGGCCACTTTACGTTCACATCCAGACTACACCTTGCCTAGAGCACCACGCTTGCCAAAGAAGTCCCACATTTATTTTGGGATATTTAAGACACATTTCCTGATTTACAAGTGGGCGACTTTAGGCTCACATCCAAATTGACTGGGCCACAAGAAGGCCAGAAGTGCCACATCATTGCCTTAAGTGGCCCACATCCGTATGCGATCGTACAATAGATGTACACGTTATTTTCTCTTTTGTAATTAGCAGAAACCAACACGTTCCTATAAATGTCTGTGTCATTGTGTTGTGCTTTACATTTTCTAAACTTGCGTGAATGGTTCATTTCAAGTGTTACGCTCTCTGAGGCCACTCATGGTGCCAGCTAAACCTCGGGGATATAATTGTCTTTTGTTTTATTCTTATATCCCTCTTTTCCATCTCACTAGGAACTTTCTCCCAGCTTTGACTCTTATTATAACTCTACTCTGCATCTGCACTCGTTCTTATAACTTAAGAACCTTTTGTTAATGGTATTGTGTTTTTCCTTTTGGCAGTCGTAAAGTTAAGGATTTAAAACTGTTAATGACTTCTGGCTCTGCGTGCCCACTGTGAGTTTATATTATCCTCTTTTCTCTTATGGTCTTAAAGCAGTTTGGTTACACTACAAGTCCAACTATTGGGATTAAATTGGTCTATCAAGTGCAACTCTGCGAAAGATAAACACTTGTGGTCAGGTTCATCCAGAGATTTGGATTTATGTCCATGGAAGACATATTTAGAATCGAAGAGCCAATCGAAGCAGAATGGCTTGAAGTTGTTTCCTCGATGCTGCACAAAGCAGGAATTTTCTTTTGTTCCTTCCTGACACACTAAATTAAAAATATGTGTTTGCCAACTTTCCTCTTCCGTCACTAAAACACATTCACAAACTTAAATAACACTCATAGAGCGTGTTCCTCCACCAAGACTCACCAAAGTGCACACACCCATAAATATCAGTTCCTTTAATGTGCTTGATTTTTGAAATTATTCTCAGGGAAATTGGAGAAAATCTTTAAATATATCGCAATGTTAAAGAAAGGGAAAAGAGAATCCTGGATCTGTCCCACTACGATCCTGATCCACACCTAAATCTAATGATTTCTTCCCTGAGCACAATCCTTTTACCAACTTTCCTATGATCCAGAAGTTTTGGTGTAATGCTGCTTAACTAACAGACAAATAAACAAACAAACAAATGGCAATGAAAACATGACCTCCTTGGCGAAAGTAACAATCCAATCCCACTGTGATTCCTCCTAATGATCTCAGAGCCTCTCCGGACCAGCGTCCCACAGACAGCTCATGATGTGACCACTATCTACCTTTATGTTCTCTGAAATATTACAAACCGCAAACACTCCATCTTTCCCTCTCCCCTCCGAAAAGAGGTGAGAAATGAAATGGCTAAAACAGCAGGGGACACTGTGACTGTGTGTTTGTGTGTGTGTGTGTGTGTGTGTGTGTGTGTGTGTGTGTGTGTGTGTGTGTGTGTGTGTGTGTGTGTGTGTGTGTGTGTGTGTGTGTGTGTGTGCGTTTACACCCGCTTCAATATATTACAAATGTCTTCCACTTATAGGCCCTTTTCATCCAGGACCTGATATGGTTTTGATATAAAGGACGAGTGAGGGAAAACGAGAGGGCCGGTTACGCAGGGGAAACGCTCGGTGTTTGACAGGAGGCCTTTTTAAATCCCACACTCATCCATCATAAGTGGCACTGGTGCACTCTGAAGGCCTGATAATAGCCTTTTGCATTTTCACTCCACGCTTTCCCTTCTGTATTTGATAGGAGGGAGAGAGAGGGAGAAAAGGATGAGGAGGGTGCGATGAGGGGGGACACATATACATAGCTTCATTCATTCTCTCTCTCTCTTTTTTTTTTTTTTACCCCCCCCCCAACTCCTCATCATCCCACTCTCGCTCCTTCAAGGCTGCTTCTCTTCTCTTCCCCTCCACATTTTGGGAAAATCACTCTCTGAATTGGAAAAGGGACCCTGGGGCCACCAGCACAGGGTCTATGTTTCCTCTTTTTTGTCCCCCCTTCTTCTTTGGATAATTGACTCCCGCTGCCTGGTAATTCATCGCGTGCATATGCCAGCTAATTCATCAGAAGAAGAGAAGCTGCCGACCTCACAACCTTGCATGCCCCAGCACCCCACACGGCCCAGAAAACACAATCACACCCACCCACACACACACCTCCTATCTCCACACCTCAACCTCACACTCGCATATATGCATACACACATACAAAACACGCACACACACCGTCTATGATCGAGTTTGTCCCTCTCCTCCACCTCCACCCCCTCCACCCGCCCCAGAAGAGCCAGGAGCTCGGAATGAGAGGAGGGAGCAAGCGGCAAGTTAGCGGATGAAAAACCTGAGATGATAGATGGGGCACATTGTGGCATTATGAATGAATTATACCTCCCAAATACCTTGAGCAGTGCAGACTTGTCAGCCTGTATCTATACTAATCTGGGAGAAAATATAGCTGCTTCCACATTAAAGCGGGCCGACAAAGAAGGGGCGGCAGAATTAATTGAGCAATCAGGCCATTAAAGGGAAACATCACACCGAGTCCTGTTTCTGATGTAGCAACATTTATCACTGCTCACCACGATTCTGCTTCCATCCCTCTTCTCCCCCCCCCCCCACCTCCTCTCTCTAATGTGGCTCAATCTTCAAACAGATTAGGATTATTGTGACAAGACAAAGGTATCTTTTGTCTTTTTCCATAGCGGTGTCAGCGCCTGCCGCATTTATCACGGTTGTCACACAGTCTTAAGGCTTTCAGCTCACACACCTTGTCCCATTTCTCTCCCAGCGGTGGGTCCATGTTAAATTTGCAAAGAAAAGTACATTATGGGGAGAATGTCCCCTGAGAAATTATAGGCCGGACTGTCAGATACACGAGTATTTGTTAGCATTTTTTTACCCCCCCCCCCCCCCCTGTTGAGTTCAGCCCCGTGTTTATCAGGTGACTCTTGACAAAACGTGATTGTGATTTTTCATCCACAAAGTCGCTTCCTGGCAGGTTCTCTGGCGATGATGTTTGGATTGTCGGCGCTCAGTGATATTTGAGATGGTCAAGGTCGAGAGACGGATAAAGAGAAGCAGACAGTGAGATGGAGAAAATGTTCTTGACAGTTCAAGAAATACAGTGATTTCAACTTTGTGCAGTGAAATCTATCTATCTATCTATCTATCTATCTGTCTGTCTGTCTGTCTGTCTGTCTGTCTGTCTGTCTGTCTGTCTGTCTGTCTGTCCGTCCGTCCGTCCGTCCATCTATCCATCCATCCATCTATCTATCTATCTATCACACTTAAGATTAATAATGATTTTTGCTTATTTTGCCATAATAAAGATTACTTATTATTATTTGTATTATTGTTGTTGTTATTGTTATTGTTATTATTACCCTCATACATCTCATTTCTAAATAGTATTACATTATTTTTATAAAGTGCACTGTTAAGCTTTGCTGTATTTTTACAGTTAAATACCATAAAGTTCACAGTAAAAAATACCACAAAACATCTTTAACATTAGTTACCATAATTAAAGCAAAGCATTATGGGTATAGTGCAGGATTCAATATGTCATTCACCTGTCCCCTTATCACAGCTCTTTCACAGAGCACATCGGGCTGCTCTGTGAACATCTGGCACATTGGTTAACATCTGGCTCCCTCCCGTCTGCAGTGTAGACACCATGAATGAAATGAAAGGAGTTCTACACAAGCTGGTTTTTTATCCCCCAGTGTGAGCAGCATGTACTTATCGCCCCACTCTGATCAGTGACACGGCCTTTGTTTGGACCTTCTGTCATTTCTAACATAAAAGTCCGTTTGGGAATTAACGCATAAAAACACTGAAATCAATTCATATCAAAACACAATGAAATATAGAAACGTGTGACGCACCTAGTAACACCTGTTCCTCTGTGAAGCCTCGTGGTTAAATGGACCAGACACGAGACTCGGTGATCTAAACATCTGACATCTACCCCCCTCTGGTGGACAGATGAGAGAAATGTACTGAGCTAAACAAGGCGAGAGATGTTGTGCTCACATGTTTAGTAAAACCTCAACATTGTCTAGTTGCATGTGCATACACACACGCTGTAAAAACCCACAGTTTGATCACATACTACAGTCAAATACACTATATTTTCAATAGTCAGTTAAAATATTACAAATATTTAAATAGGCAGATAATCACTTCACGGGCCCTCGAAACTGTCGGATGTGAAACACACATTTTTTTCTCACCCCTCACCAACACCCATTAATTGATCATCAACAGGTCACTGACTAGATTAAAATGTACTATTTAAAATGCTTCGAATTCAAGAGATAACAATAGCTTTTAATAATAAGTTAAATTTGTACATGATCAAATAGCAGCATAAACAGTAGAGCATGAGGATGCACACATCATCACACTATTGAAGCACTGGAAAAATGGAAATAAAACAAACCAATAAACACAGACAGCACTATACACAACCTTATGACATGCTGTTAGTTATGTCTCTGACTAGAACAGAAGTCCAATTACAAGGCAGCCTCCAAATCAAGGCACTCTAGGCTTCTTTATCACTGCCCATGGGAGCAATGAAGTTGCCCTACAGAGCTATAGAGTTTCTGAATCCCTCCCAAGGACTGAAAGAAGGTTGGACACTAGTTGACTCTGTCCTCTCTCATGAGTCCCCTCTCATGGCTGACTCCAGGAGGGGGCATCATTTCCCTATTCAGAGGTGCTGCAGCTCCTACATAGCCATTTCACTCAAGTTCTTGTGAATAGCTCTGACCCCTCCCCTGGGACCAGTTTGCCTTGAGAGACCCTACCAGGTGCCACTCCCCCAAACAGCACAGCTCCCAGTACAAGGACAAACAAACCCCTCCATCACTTTAAGGTGGCACCTCTCTGACTGGCTTTTGCAGCTCAAGGATGTTATAACACTGGCTTCCACTTATTTGTTATCTCTATTTGGGCCTCCATCAATTCCTGAGTGAAATATGTGGCTCTGTGGCTGCTAACTAAGTCAACTATATGTTCACCAGCTAGTTGTCTGGCTGCTGTTTGGTGCTGGCCAGTGTAAAGCTGCGTTTTACACCTCTTTAACCGGTGCTGGTGAGATTGGTTAGATGCTGTAAAATCAATCAATGATATTAAAGATGCTAAAATGTACTGCAGAGCACAAGCTTCACTTATCAAACTTCTAATGGTAATAATTTCTTTTAGTGATATAAAATATGAACTCACTGTCAGTACATTCAGCTTGATTTTTAAAATGTTCACACATAATATAAATTAAAGAACAGCATATTTTAATACTGACACCATCAACTTTTCCTGTCATAAACAACAGTAATGTTCTATTACTGTTATGTGTTGGGTGCCAGGGACCTGATGTGTATTCTGCTCATTGACAAATCTAATATTGATTCATGCAATTCTCAGTGTTATTAGTTACTCCTGCTCTTTTTCTGCTATAACAAGTCAAAGAGTCTTTATTTTCATGGAAGGTTATTGAAAGCGAAATTCTTCTGATTCTCTTCCCCTCACCATCTGGTCTGTCGGTGATGTATGATAAATCCAGCTTGAGTTTGTAACTTTTCGTTTCCATTTAACAACAGCATATGTCAGTGGCAGCCACACGTATGAAGAGTGTTTGAGTGAGCAGCAGCGACTTCTCTCACTGGGTCCTGACTGCACCCACCAGGGGGCAGCACAACATTCCTTATAACTAACTGTGTCTTCTGTCTGCAAGAGATTGATATGACCTTACCTCTCTGAAACTGATTCATCATTTAAGCCAGTTGTATGCTTTTACTTTTAAACTTTAGCATTATACAAACCAAATAAATATCAACAAACAACAAAAGGAATCAGATGATTAAATAACAATATAATTTGTAATTGATAACACCAAGCTTTTCTCATGTTCATCATCTAGGTGTAACTTTCCAGTGTCATGCATACAAAGAATCCAGTACAAATTGATTCTGACCATGACCAGGAGACAAAAATAAAACCCAACAATGAGAAGTGCTGTTTCACATACTCAGGAAGTACATTCGTGCAACATGTCAGCGACGTCACGTTGACAGCTTGAAATGCTTCCTTGAAAAACAAAGTTGTGTGAAATACGTTGCTCCTGCACAACAACTAGATTTGTTCACCAGTGTGAGGAAACTGATTTCAACCTACTTTATTAATGTGCAGTGTCATAGAGCAAAATCCCATAAGACCAGTTAAGAAGATAATTGTACAACAGGTCTGCAGTCATTGTTAGACTAGTCATCTGGATACAGACACAAAGTAAATATACTCAAATACCTACACGCCAGACACTGTACCCTCCCTCTAGTTACATTCCCTAAAATGCAGGTTTTTGTATTAATTTAACATTGGCACTTCATTATCTCCTCACTTTATTTGTCACTATGACTGTCTCAATACATTGTTAGCTATTGTTTATGTCATTTTTAAGATTATTCATGTTTATACACAAAATGGTGTTGATTTAGAAAGAGTTCATTCTATGTTAAAGTAATTTAAAACCTTGCCATTTCTGCACTTGCCTTCTGCTGCTGAGACACTTGAATTCCCCGGCATGGGATCGAAAATAGCACAGGCCCTCATGGCACCCATGTGACTGCCCGCCTCCTCTGCACCAGTGGAGGACAGTAACTGAGTACATGTACTCCAGTACTATACTAAGGTACAATATGTGGTACTTCTTTGCTGCAGTTTGCCCCAATTTCATGCTACTTTATACCTCCACTCCACTTCATTTAATAGAGGCTCAATGTGTGCAACAGTTACTTTGCAGATTCATATTTTACATTGGATCAGATTATATGAAATAGGAATCATAAAGTAGCTAATATAACTCCACCTTAATGTGTCATATTAAAATACTGCTTATGTGTTAAGGGGTAATGATTAGGGCTGGGCGATTTGGCCAAAAATAACATCAAGATAAAAATACTCATATCCGTCCATATCGATGATAATCACGATAAATGTCACATTATTATTTCTTTTAAGTTTAAAGACTGATTTTTGCTCCTGAGGGGAGGTTGTGGTTTTAAACTCTTCTTTATGAGCAGAGAATGACAAACACTTGATAAACAGCAAAACATTTTACAAATCAATTGTGTGTTATACCTCCTCACTGTGCTTACACAATGCATATGCATCATATCAACATATAGGGGACTTTTGTTATATTGCTAAAGAAGAAAATATTCATTAATATTGTTTTATTGCCCAGCTTGAATGATAATATTCCAATATCATATGTATAACAAATTAAAGATACCATTCTGCTCAACAAGTGCTGTTACTTTTGATACTGGAGTGAACATTAATAACACAAAGGGGTGTTGTATTAAGTTGACTCTTTGTATTATAAGATAAGATAAGAAGTCCCTTATTAGTCCCACAATGGGGAAATTTGCAATGTGACAGCAGCAGAAGGCAACACATAAGCAGCATGCAGTACTTGGGTGAAGGAATATAAAGAAATAGAAATATACAACAATATATAGAAAAAAATATATAAATGTTCAGATGTAAACCTTGATTGAAACAACAGTGAGTAAAATAGAGGAGGGTGTGTTTGGTGTAAAATGAATAACCGTTAGTTCCCAGTAAGAATGTTTCAGGTGTGTTACCACAGCCTGGACGTATGTGTCCTTCCTGTAGTTTGACATTTGGCCCCACGCGGTAGGTTTTTCTCACGCTCAGCAGTGGACCAATCAATGTCCGGCTTTTCCCAGAGCAGCGTCCCGTTGCCAGGCAGTTGTCCAGGAAGCTGAGTCCGTCCTGTCCTGCAGTGAAGGTGAGTTTCTGTCACATCCCTCATCCATACCTTATTAAAGACTCTATTATTACACATCCACTCACTGTGGGCGACATCTTTAAACGGTGTCATGTTGCATGTTTGTTTCCAGCCTGTTGTTACACTGCAGGGAGAAGAAACAGCTGCAGCCACATTAGAAGGGTTTATTTATGTGCAGGGTTTGTGGGGTATTTAAAGTTAAGTGAAGTCAAGTTGAACATGAAGTGTGTCACAGTCAGGCGGTGGCTTCACGTGAATCCAGATGTTAAGAGGCCAGCAGCGAGCTGCACTTACGGTAATCCACCCCCTGGAGACCGCGCGGACACGCCCACTACCGCGTTACTGTCCAATCCAGGCGCAGAGCTCCGCCGACCACATTAGCATAGCGCCAATCAGCAGGCGCATGCAGATGAGCTGCCGGGTGTCATTGTCCCGGACCGTTTTAATGTGAACTTTCCAGATTTATCTCTCAGTCGCAGCGCAGCGTCAAAGATAATAAAGTGCGTCAAGCGGAGGAGATAACAAGCGGCGGACGAGAAGCCAGTGACTGAGCTCTGAGCCGGAGTTTATGTACAAAATGACATTTGAGGAGCTAAACGGAGATTATTCTCAAGAAAGGTAAATATATGGTTTATGATTCATGTGGTCGTTGACGTGTGTGTGATTGTGTCCGTGTGCAGCGGACGTTACATGGACTCGTGCACGATGGAGGCGATGTCGACGTGTTTTCGGGTGTAAAAAACCAACTCGCAGCTGAAGGTGGATGAGTTAGCTTAAAGTTTGACGGGCTAACTCCCTGCTGTAACAACCCGGGGGTTAGCTAACACACACAGCGCTGCGGGCGAAGCGAGCAAAAAGTGTCCGAAAACAACATGGCAGCTTCTAACGCGAACATTTCCCACTTTAACACAGCTGTCAACGCGAGTTTAACCCCAAACGGTAAATGTCCGGTTGTTGTTTTTTTTTAACTCGGTGAAGCTCGGACACATCTGGCAGCTGTGGCTGAAGCGACAGAGCCGGCGCCGGGTGGTAATTAGCCGGGAGTCCGGCTGATGACACGAGTCCCTGGAAAACGGAGCCTGGAAAGTAATTTTCGCTGTGGACGATGTTAACTTTCTCTCGTGTCCCGTGTTGCAGAATGGATTCAGTGGCGAAGGCTTTGGAAGAAGTCCTCAGCTCGGCTCTGCCGCAGGGCTGCATCACAGTCGGTGTGTACGAGGCGGCCAAGTCTCTCAACGTGTAAGTACCTCAATGGTGTATGTAAAATAAGTACTTGTAACTATGTGCGTGTTTGTCTGAGTTAGGACAGGATATGTGATTTTATTACTTATTACTTTTATTTACTGATGCACGATATGTGTAGTTAATAAGTTACAATTGTTGACTATTTGCACAGCCTCCAGAAAAAGACACTTTCACCTATGCACAATATGTCTGGTTCTGGTTTAAGTAACTGTATCTACTCACTACTGCTAATCCCTGACTGTCTTGCCCTGTATGTGTGTTTGAAGCAACTTGATGCATACATGTCCTTCAAGATCCTAAAAGTATCTATTTTTTCCTTCCCTCCTCAGAGACCCTGACAATGTGGTTCTGTGCATCCTGGCCACCGACGACGAGGACGTGAAAGACGTGGCCCTGCAGATCCACTTCACCCTCATCCAGGCTTTTTGCTGCGAGAACGACATCAACATCCTCAGAGTCAACAACACCCGGCGCCTGGCAGAGATCCTGGGAGGGGGAGCTGGTGGGAAACAGACCGGAGGGGAACCCATGGATCTCCACTGCGTCCTGGTCACTGTAAGTGTCTTTTCCATCAAGCGATATGTTTGAGTAGCTACAGGACATGATTTTACACATAATGAGGAGGTTTGTGCATGTGAGTGAAACTCTTAATTCAAGGGTGGACAACAAGTCAGTACTTGTTCCTGTGTATTTAGTAAACATGTGCACGACTCCTCCCTCATATGACTCCTGAGGACTTTGTGTAGGAGGAGATACCTTGTCTGTGCACACAGAGATTATTTGGAAATCAGTGCGGTGGAAACCATAAAAATGCATTTCAATAATTCCCCCTCTGTTTGTTCTTATTCTCAGATCCCACACTCGACGTCGTGGAAGGACCCCGCTTTGAGTAAAGTGAACCGCTTCTGCAGAGAGAGCCGCTGCATGGACCAGTGGGTACCAATCATCAACCTGCCTGAGCGATGAACCTCCAGCTGCACAAACCTGTGAAAGGACATGTACTTCACCAGCACAGGGAAAATGGTGTGAACCCTGTTGGACATCGTGCCACCCAGAGATCAAATTCCAAAGCACTGCTGATGGGGAAAGAAAATTTTGGGGAGGAAATAAAAGACCCTGCTGTCTACATGGGATGTATTTAAAAGAAGAAGAAGAAGAAGAGGGCCGCTGGATGGACTTCCACTTTGGACAGGACTGTTTGAAGTTCCGTCTGTCAGCCTTTGAGATGGCGAGATTTGAAAAAAAAAAAAAAGAAGAAAAGCCTGTGTGCTTTTTAATGTGAAGCTGGACACTGTGCAGAAGGAGTATACCATGTGTTTGTTTGGTAAAGCCTCTGTTACCAGTCGGAGCAGTGAGGAGAAACTAGAACATGGAGCTGTTGAGTGGACCAAGGCCTCGGCCTCTCTCTGCAGAAACAAAGCACTTGTTGAAACACTGGACCTTTTTGCAATTTCACTTATTTGATTTCAATTGTTCATGTTGATGTTGCTATTGTCATAATTTAAAAAGGGAAGGGCTACACATCCAGTGAAGACACTCTGTGTATTTGGTGTTTCCTATGCCAGCTGGTTTTCTGCCAAAAGTAAAATAGTTCTTTTGTTACAATTCTAAGTTATTTCTAATGATATTTAAGTGTATTTATGTTTCATTTTTTTACATAAACTATTTGCAAGAATCTGAATACAAAACATACACACATATGTATTGCTGTCAATAAAAAGTATTTTTGGAGTCAGACCTATATGTGTTTTCTTCTTTTTGTCCAATTCTGGAAATTTTAGCAGAGCCGAGCTGTATTCTGACCTTTAGCAGTTGTAAAAGAGGAGTCACGTGCAGATCACAGGGGTCATGTTGGCCTCTGTGGCCTCGGTGCCATCTCTGAGCTGAAGAGAACAATAATCCTCACCCTGCACGAGCTTCTGCCTCGGTCAGCAGGAACAGGTTCATTCATCCACACAGGTTCCCTTTTCACCAATTCTCAGTGATTTGCTGGAGAGTTTAGTGTTCATTTTCACCAGCTGACTTCCTGTGTGGGGGGGGGGGGGGGGGGGGGGGGGGGGGGGGGGGGGGGAGCATGTGACAATTGGACACATGCTGCATAGTTAAATAGGGAATATGGACTTTTATTAACTAAATTTCACATATTGCAATACAAAGAAAATTCACATTAGAAGAGTTTAGTGTGTTAAATCCAGTGTGTGGGGTTACATGAGGTGTTTCCATGCTAGTTGTTGCTAATGCCCTCTGCACTCGGGACCAGAGTAAGTGGTGTAGCTTACAGCAAAGCACATGACTGGAACAACTTTGAAAAAAATTTTATAACGAGGGCATTGGCACGCGATGCAATCTTGTGCAAGATGGTTAGACACCCCCCCCCCCCCCCCCCCCCCCCCCCCCCCCCCCCCCCTCCTTCCTCTCCTCTCCCAACTGTGTCCCACAGGCAGGTGATCTCTGCAGAGTGGAATGTCAGTGATGTCACCGGGTTGATGTGAGGCGGGCAATCCCCTCCGAAAGTGCAGAGTCATGATCACGGGAAGAGAGGAGGCAAAGGCTGACCTTGGGTTGCACAACCCAGATCAGCTTCTCATGTGAGATAGAGCATGTGATTATATTTCATAATGCTCAATCTAATGATCCATGACATCTTCTCAGTGGCAAAAAGAAAGATACAAACTATTTTGCATTCATTTATGTATTACTAACGTGCCCTTATTGTCACATGGTTTCTGGAAAATCGTCCGGAAAGTTTTCCCAGCACATGTTTTTTTCTCCAGGTGCTGCCGAACCAGAAATTAAAAAAACGTTTTCCTGAAATACAAGACAAGCAGGTATAAAAATGGAAGGTTAGATGAAACTGAAAGTGCCATAACATCCATAGTATATCCAATATAACCCGGTTTAATATGAGGTGAACTTGTTTGTCCTCACAGAACACACAGGCAGAACTAATTCATGTCTGTAACTCCAGACCTTTAAGGACATACAGTGAGTTAAATAAACACTAACACATAATGGCATGATTGAAATACATTCAAACCCTCATTCCTAACCAGAGTCTGCTCAGGTTTCACTGTGCACTGTGTGAAAGGTTGTCTAATAGTGTTGTAATGTGCCATTGTTGTGATCGGAGGGAAAAGGTTATTTAAAGATTGGCGGCGGGCTGATGTAAGCGCTGTGAAGCCACGTTGACCTTCCAGCAAAGAGTCTGAGGTCTGCATGACGCCATCAGCGCCTGCCGGCTGGTTGTATCGTGGGTCAAAGGTCGGGAGCAGTGTAAATTAGGGAGAAGAATTCCAAGATCTGATAAGTCTCGATGCACTTTATATTCTCATATACGCTTCATCATAAGTGAGGCGTATAATGTATACAGCATTGTATCATACTGGCTCATTGTGACTCAGGTTAATACAGAGCTCAGTGCATTGTGGGAGGGAGAAGGTAAATATCAGGTTAAGATAACACTATTGCAGAATTATGAGAAAATCCAGCATGAAATACACTCTCACATGGAGCTCACACCGATACAGTCCCACACAATGGTGCTGCAATAAATCCCTCATGGGGATTATAGAAATACACTCTATTTTAAGGAGGAATTTCCTGTTTGCAGATAAAAGCTGAAAGAGGACAGAAGTATTCAGATCCTTAACTGGAGTAGTAGCGGCAATAGTATACATGAAATACTTGGTATATGCTCAAGTATTACCTGCCTTGTGCAGCAATCAGTGGGCGAAGTACTCAAAAGTAAAAGCACAAATTATTATACAAAAAATGGAAAATGTACTTAAGTAAAGTAACAAAGTATAAGATTTGTACTCTGACTCTGATTAGTTTTACAACTTTACTTTACTAGTACATGGTGACTTCATGTTAATTTCAGCATTTCATTTGCATAGCTCCAAGTTGGAAATGGGCCTGATAAGCAAGCTGCCTAACTCTTCTTATGTCTGTATGATGTAAATTAAACATGACACTGCTTTGACTGCAAATAGGAACATATATTTCTATAAGCTGCTGGGTCTACCGGAGCAGCAGAGGTGCCACTGCCCGGCTCCATCCCCCCCAACCCACAACCCACCGTCCTCACCCCCGCTGGTCCTCCCTCCCCTTCCTCTCCCCCACATCAGCACATTCCTACACACTGACACTGTAACTGCCAGGACAGATTTTCATGGTGAGGCACATGGTCAGCGACCCTGGCCCGGTTGGCCTGCTAGCCACTGGCCATCATCCCCCCCCCCCCCCCCGCGCGCCCACCCCTGTGATTCTCACATTGCTGCACAATGACAAACTGGGATTAACTGCAGAGGCTGTGCCCTGGGGAGTGGGGGCTTCAGGGGCATTCATGCCTACAGGGAATGTCCAGACTGTCTGTATCATATTCACACATAACAAGAATACCTCCGGGGGTGTAAGCACGCAGTGTCATTTAATTCATTCAAATGAAGTCGACAGAAAGTTAGTGCAACTGGTTTGATCTGCAGGGACATTTGATCCTTCCTCAATAAGAGCTCCAGCTGTGACAAACTCACAAGAGAAAAGTCAAGTCTATTTATATTCTCGTCAAATGTTAACAATAAATAATAGCCATTATTCGTCTATTTTAAGTGTCAGAAGTGTCTCATCTAATTGTGTATTTCTGCAGTTATTACAATAGGTGATAATTAGTGTTTTTCCTGTATGATTTCCCAGCAGCAGCTGCACAGAAACAAGGTCAGAGGGAGAGGAGTGGCCACACACAGAGAAGGAAAACAGACTCTCAGGCTGAGCAGTCATTTTACAAAAATAGTTAGTCTACTCTCCAAGAGTGGAGATCAGGGTTTGGGGCTTTCTATATTTAGCTCGCTTGTGTTCTCTCTGACTGTGAGAGGCCTGACCTCCCTCCTCTCCCGGACGTGATAAAAATAAACGTCTAATGAGAGGAAACGGCCCCAGATACACTGTGAGCAGATCTCTCTGGCCCGGCTCCATCTGAACACATGAATGTGTCAGTGTGAGGACTTGTTGAAGGTGGTATCAAGACAACATTCAACACAAGTTACCATCTTCTGACTGTGCAGCACAACACATCTTTATTGAGAGATTAGTACAGTTCTGTACTTTAGGAATGCTTCACTTTAACAATCATAGATGAGTCTTTAAACAAAGGTCGGTGTATTAATAAAGACATTTATGAAAATGCAGATTTAAACAGGTCAACAGTCCGATAAGGCCATTACGGGGCACGACATGACACGGCAGTGGTGATCTGAATTTTTTTTTTTTAGGTGTACAAGCTTGATTTATTGCAATAAAAATAACCGACTGTTAGAGATGAGATCACAAAAAACACAGTTGGGTTATAACACTAGATTTTACGGATGTGAAGACCTGAGGGTGGAGAAGGCAACAATACCAAACCTGCTGAAAAGTGACATGTAGACAGAGAGAGATGGCACAACATTGTCACAAATCACTTTCACCGCCCATTTTAAATACATCTTTTTTAATTTTAAAGAAAATATTCCCATTAAGATTGTCCTTCGTGACACAAGGCATATATAAGTAAGGCTTTAGAGTGTAAGGATATTGGAATTCAGAGTATCCAGAATATTCCACTGTAGCAAAATCAACATCAGGACATGTTAGGCTGAAGATTTAAGACCCACACCGACACAAATGTTACGGTTTTCATAACAAAAAGACAAATTTGAGATAGTGGTTTAATCATTAATAGAAACGGCAATACTTGCACCAAAAACACAACGACATGCACATTCGATAAGTCACTTGTTTTGATGAGGAAGTACTCGTAGCTCACAGTGTAACACGTCAGCTTTCTAAAAATATCGTACCACAGACACTTATCAGAGGGAACTGATTAAAATATTCAGACGCACAATTAAATGTTATCAAAGGCAGAATCGTTGGTTTGGCTTTGACCCAAGATCTTCTTTACACAATGACAGCCGACGAGAGACATGAAATTAAATGTAAGCACTACATTAATATGATGAAGCATTGTCACGAAAGCTTCATTCACTCTGTACGTTGTGTGTAGCAACAGCATCACAGCACTCGGGTCATTTTATCCTAATGGCTTGAATCTGAATCTGCGACGGAGTATTAGAGCCATGTGGAAGAAAAGAAATTCAGAGATTTCGAGAATAGAGCCATAATTGAAAAGAAACTCGAAATCTTTCGAGAAAAAAGACGTAAATTTATGGGAATAAAGAAAAACTTTTTTAAGGCATAACCAGAAAGGAGAACCTTGTCCTCCACCACAAAAGAGGCAACTTCCTTCAAGTCTGGGTGGTTCTTTCTTCAAAATTACAATTTTATTCTCGTAAAATTAAGATTCTTCAGCATGATGCTAACACACTGTCAAAGGACATAGGGATTAAAGATCTTCACATGGGACCTGATGCTTGACTGAACCAGCTGAAGACAACACTGTATCATGGTGACCATACTGCAAATAACAGACAGGAAGCTGGTGAAATAAATGAGATGTGGACAAGTCAGAGTACGATGTGTGGCAGAATACTTTGATTTACTTGTTTGATTTTACCCAATCAAAGATACATAATGGTCACAATTGAGTAGAAGCTCAATGTAAACCTTGAATTCAAATCTGTAAAATACTTTTGGGAGAGGACTTCTCAAGGATGGGAGGGAAACGTTGACTGAATGGAATCAGAAAGGCAACGACAGTCACTTCCTAGTGGTGATGAGACTGTGTGTGTGACGGATTAGGGACAAAATCCACCACTGAGGAATGTCGGAGCTGTTCACATATTCAGAAAACGACGTCTGCTGTCGATAATAATGTAACTGATGCCATCACAACTCATGCAGCCAAAGTCTCATCAGTGGCCAGAGGTCGAGCTGTGCCGGGGTCAATCGCTTCAGTGAATAATACCAATACATGGCTTTACTAGTACAGTGCAGCCACAGAACACCTCAATGTTTACAACTTTAGAGAAAATCCCTCGCTCCTCCCTACACAAAGACATACAGCAACATTAATAAGCAAAAATAAACACACGAAAGGCTAAGTGGCATCCACTACAATATAGTGCAGGTTTTTTTGTCCTTGAAGGGATTGTCTGAGGCGGGGATGCCCATGAGGAGAGGGTCGTTCCTCGCATGGTCGCTGCAGTAGTTCATGAGGTCTGCAGAGGCCTTGGAAACCTGCAGAAACAACACAGAAGGAGCACAGGAGGGTGGGTGGCAGGTTGTGATCTGGTGACTCGAGTTTTAATGCACAATCCTCCAATCGAGTGGTAAATAGAACTGGCGTTTATGTAACCTTTTAGTAAGTAGATGATTATAAGCAGCGGTTTTCAAACTCTCAGTCACTGGCACTTCCCATGGATGCACTAGCAGCCATCACTGGATGACTTTGACACTGAAGGAAACTTAAAAAACGTGATGATGCTCAGGCAGGTTCTGCAGATGTAAGGAGCTTCTTTGATTTATGAGCATATTTCTGTATATTTATTCTTAGTAGATGTGAGTTGTAATGTTATCATTAAATATCGTGCACCACACTGAATTTAAAAATGAGTGTGTGCTCAGATCTGTCTGAATTAGGACTCCGAAAATGAGAATGAATTATCATATGACTAATCTGATGCATGCTCAGAACAGGAAAAAACAGTCAGACATATGGATTTTCCCAACATATATAAACATATATATATATAAACATAGGAGGAGGCTCATCAGAGAGGATTTAGTACCAAAATGACAATGAAGATCAGTGATAGTGTTTGCATGGTTATTGTTGCACTGTACCTTTATCCTGTCAATGCTTGCCTCTATTCTCAGCTGCTGCACCATCCGCCGGGTATGGGCGATGTTATTGGCACTGTGAGGCTTTGAAGACATCCTGGGTAATATAACACTGAAATGAAGAACAGAGAGAAGTGTGAACGACACTGAAGAGAATGAGACGTCAATATTCAGCAGGGTCTGCACATCAAGCAAAGATAGAATTTGGACGTACACAAATGAAATATTTTGCAATTTTTGTTTTCTGGAGAAAATGGACGTGAAGCTACGGAAATCAGGCGTTTAATATGTTTTTAGTCCAAGTAAACAGTAAAGAAAGTATAAACTGGAAAGGCACTACAGAGGGTGCATACCTCCGCCAAGGCCCAACAGTCCCCTGAAATGTAATCAAGCTGCACCAAATTTCACACATTCATAAATATCAGTTCCCTAAATATATTTAGAAAACTAAATAATCATCTATTAATCATTCCCTGGGAAAACGGTGAAAATGTTGATATCGCCTAATCTCGCATCGTTTAAGACAGTGAAAAATCACACTGGATCCGCCTCCTGATCCTGATCTGCGCCAATATTTACTGGGTTCCCCGGGTTCCCTGACCTAAACCACATCCTTCCACCAAGTTTTCGTAGTAATCTGTTCTGTGGTTTTTGTGCAATCTTGCTTACAAACAAACAAAAAAACGATCAAACAGACAGCGGTGAAAACAGCAAATGATTCAAACAGGGAAAGCACCTCAACACTGTCCCTGCAGCAGGAGGCAGATGAAAGAGTCGTTTTGTGTAAGAACCATCTTGAATCAGATGAAACCAGCTGAATGAATAAACAGAGAATGCAGGCACGTGAGGGAAGAGTGCGAAAGATTGAACTGCAGTTGCATGATGAGGTGGATGTGTTATGAACAATAGAGATGTTGGTTTAAGGAGAGTCAACAACTACCCCTCACTACTTCCTCTTCCTCGGCACGGTTGTTACCAGTAGTGACGTCCAGGGAAACACAAAGCTGAGGGATGCTCATGCAATTTCTTTTTTTAAGTGTAAAAAAAAAAGGGACACCGCCTCCATGACACTAAACTGCAACACCACAGTGTTCAAAGTATTTAACAATCTGATCGCTGCGAAACTCTGACAATGACTGAAAACCTGTGTCTGCTGCCGGTGTCGGAGAGATTTACTGATCCAACGAAACAGCGGGTTGTGATTCCACTTCCTGCTAATCATTTACAGAGTGCAGGAGAACAAGCCCTGACACATCCTCCAGTACACGTGCAGATCCGACTCCAGCGTTTTCTCCCTCGTGCTCTTGCTTCCCTTTATTGGAATTTGTCCGTTTCTCGTACAAAACACATATTTCCTTTTCTGCAATAAAACCACACACTCTTTCTTGTAATACAACTCTTCTCAGCAGTGAACAGGAAACTTCAGGCTCCAGTTTCTCAGAAGTTTATTGTGAAATCGATGAGTAAAGTTGCTGCAAGGGTTGAATTTATAAATGAAAGTCAGTGGCTTTCTGTTGCATGCATGTTTTCATTTTGCCCATTGTTCTAATTGTTCCATATAAGTCTTTCAGGTTAGTGCACATAACTCAGTCACGGTGCCTGAAATGCATGAACTTAGAACAGCCCTAAACCATTTTTTTTTTAAAAGTCGGATGTATGTTTATTTTGTTCCACCCTGTCTGCGGCCCCTTCACCCTGCAGGATGTCGTCCCTCAGGACAGCGTCTGATGCTGCAGCTGGATCATGCGGCTCTTCGTTTGTCTCGAGAACAAACAGTAAGGGAGGAATAAAGACAAACACACGGAAACGGGAAGGGTAGAGAAAATCTCAATTTTCAGACCACTGCCTGGGAGTGCCTGATTAAAGAGCATTTCTCAAGATCTAAAAGATAAAGTAATCGCTGTAAAGGAAGCAGAGCCAGAGATGACTCAAAGAGCGAAACTGTTATTGATAATGTGGAAGTGAAACATGAAAGGGCAATGAATTACATTGCAAAGTGAGCAATCATCTCATGCAAACATTCTCCCAGCTTAGTCATAAAGTCGAGGGCCCACAGGTGAAATAAATAAAATCCTTTCATCTGAACGTGATGAGTGATTGTATTCATTCCTATCGACTCTGGAAGGGTCTTTACAAAGAAAGAAAGAAAGAAAGAAAGAAAGTAGGAGCGCCTGCTTAGAAGCAGCTGTTGTTTAAATGCTGCAGAGTCATTGTCAGTTAGAAATGAGATCACGCATAGGTGTGAATCTGTGAATCTGATTCTTGAGATGTTTTTTCCAACTATGAAAATGTCCATTCTGGAAGTAAAAGTAGTCCAGAGGAGCCGTATTTATTTCAGTAATGAACTTAGTGACTTTCTTGGCAGGCAGTCTTGTTTTTCTTTTGTTTGAGGAAGTCATTTACTGCTGCCAGGTATAAAAGGTAGGCCTCCTGGCACTACCAGCCGAGCCAGATGATATAGTTTATAATTTGTGCGACATGCAAACACAGCACAAAAGCTGCTGATCCAGTGCAACAGCGAATTAAAAGATATAATGAGAAAAACAAACAGGCTTCACACGGCAGGGCTGCAGCAGAGAGGAACCTCGAGCATGACTTTGAACACAGTGGATGCTCTGCTGTGTTAAAGATGGAGATTATCAAGCAAACACTACGACCTGCAAGGTTAGGGTCACATGATGGGGGAGCAGAGCTAGAGTCATCACTACTGAGCTTAAGTGCTGACTAGTGGCTACGCAAGCTGTTATTAGCATGAACCATAAAACTTGTGTTTTTTTCTTCCCTACTATCTGATATTTCTGCAGATTAACGATTTTGCACTCACTAATTTTCTGGAGTTTGTCTTTGCCATATGAAGAACGCAGCAGAGGATTGAGCGGGTCTGACCCTTTCACAACAACAGGAACATTTCCAGAACATTCAGGCTCGGGCTGGCTCGGGGGTAGAGCATTCAGTAAGAAAGACATGACGTATAAATTCCACTGCCTTTTTGTTTATAGCACATCGACACCAATGTTTGCCTTAATCACCAAAAACTCTGAAATCTCGTTGTCTTTACAAGTTGACATCTTCGGCCTCTACGTGTATGTCACCTCTTTTTCCTCCCTTCATCTTCCGGTTTTGCATCCGTCATGTGTTTAAGAAAAGTAATTATTACGCCCACTCGCTCACTGTGAATTTCCGGGCATTTTACGACATTTTTCTCATATGGGCTCTAACATATTTTACTAGGATATTTACTAGGATATTTAACTGAAGAAACTGACTGTACATGTGCATTCTCGTGTACAGGCCCTCCAGAAAAACTTCAGGAAAATGTCCAGATGTCTGAAAGCAGCTTTAATAGATTTGTATTTCTTTTTTTGTGAATTACACTCAAATCACTGTATAGAGAATTTTGAAGAATAGTACTATTATGTGCTTAAACAGATTGACAAACTAGCAAAGGAAATGAGAAATAGCCTTCTGATGGTTTTAGTTGTGTCTGTCATGTGATTGAGAATGAAATGCAAGAGGGGAAAGCTCACCACCACAGCTGTAATTTAAGATGGAGTAAAACCAGAATGGATAGTTTACTACTCTGTGGCGCCAAAATATCAGTTCAACCAGCATGTGAAGTGGGAGAAACGGGCAGGTCTTAAATCACACTGGCTCTCACAAGTAATTTTTACAGGAAAACTATCCCAACTGAGTCACCTCAGTCAAACTGTGAAGCCCCTGTGAAGTTATGCCAGCAACTACCAGCACCACCGGTCTGACTGAAACTCTATGGGGAGGCACCAGGGTGGGTGTGTGTGTGTGTCTGCGTGTGTCTGTGCACAAGTGTGTGGAATTAAACACCAACATGTACATTTAGGAGCCTTGCAAAAAAAATAGTTACCTCCAAGGATCAGAAAAAAGACCACCCCATCACAATACACACACATACAGCAGCCAGGGGGACCACCTACTGCACAGAGCACCGAGGCCCCACTGCTCTGCTGTACCTTACACACACAAACCCACCCGCACATGTGCCATTCATTAGCAGTGTGTTCAAAGTGCCAAGAACAGGGAGCCATTATGAGTCAGTGCCATTAACACCAACACTCAGAGATGAAAAACGCACTCTGTGTGTGTGTGTGTGTGTGTGTGTGTGTGTGTGTGTGTGTGTGTGTGTGTGTGTGTGTGTGTGTGTGTGTGTGTGTACTTCTATCGTTGTGAGGACTAGTTTGAGTTTAGCCTAGTTTAGGGTTAGTATGAGGCTTGGGGCTAGGCGTTGAGTTGTGATGGTTAAGGTTAGAGTAAAGGGCTAGGTAAAGCATTATGTCGATGTGTGTCCTCACAAAGATAGAAGTACAAGTGTGTGTGTATCCACTGCTGCTGTACTTCAGCTCCGATCCCCTAAAAAAAAACCCTCTTAACTTTGCTGCCGACAAATTCATGACATCCATTAAAAAGCAACAAGAAGAGTCGGTCCTGTCAACTGTACAGTATGTGTGGTCCCTCCGCTGAGTATCTGAGGCTTTTCAGACTGCAGCAGCTTTTGTAATAAAGTAGCCTCACTGGAAATAAACTGCTTTAGGGCTTAAATATCGCCTGCTGCACTTACGACGTGACTGACACAAGGTGATGAGAGGCAGGCTGCAGGATCATACTCCATCCACATTCAAACCCTTCCATTCAGGTCACCACAAGATGACAGATTAGTTATTTTCTCCCAGACCATGCTCGGTTTAAAAAGGACTATAAATCTCAGCAAGTTCACACCCTTAGTTCAATTTAGGGGAAAAACGATAATGGACACAGATTATTTTTTCTGTAGCCTCATTAACATCATTAACTGGGAGTTATGCAGGGACACAGGTTTGACATCTAAAAGGAAAAGCCGACGACAAACACTATTCAAATTTGTACAAGAAGAAAACAGCCACATCAATGAGCTACAATTAACAAGGAGGAACGAAGAGGTGCATGCAGACAGGCTGCATATTTCCAACTCCTCAGCAAGGTAACGAACTTGTGTCTCTATTGGAAAACTACCTGCACCATGTGCAGCATGAAATCAGACAGTGGGGTAATTATCCTTTACTGACTTTAGAGCTATAGGAGTGTGTTCGGTTGCACTGTAAACATCTGTTGTATTTCTGACAAAGTAAACAATCTGGATGACACACCTGGAGTCTTTGTTGTTGCGTTGAAAATATTGAAACGTTTGCCACGGTTGATGCAGTCAGAGAGTTTACATTGACTCAAGGCTGGTCGCTACGCACATTCTGCAGATATAAACAATCATGCATGAGAACTTCAGGTTCTTATCGGCTAAAAGTTTGCATTTTATTGCATGGAACACTTCTGGTGATCATGTTAACAAGGCCCTGGTATATCTCCTGGCTGGCGTCTGTCTGACTTTATACACCAGCTGACGAGTGCAGAAAAGAGAGTTGTGGAAAGGCGATATTTGGTGTCTAGACAGACGTCTGTTGCTTTGAACAAAGGAGAGTTCAAAGACGTGGGCCCCAGCCACAAGCTAGTATATTAGTTGTTCTCCCTTGCGTACACACACACACACACAACTCTGTCATCTCTCATGTACTCCCCTCCCCCTGCACACACACAGACACTCTCTCTACAAGCAGGAGTTTCCCAGTCTGCAGGCGAAGCTAAAAGTAGCCGTCTCATAGTATCTTGCTGCCAGTCAGCACTTTCCCAGCTGAGTGAAAAACCGTCTCAGGCTACACCTAAAACATGACCCGCACTTCAGTTGCTCCGCAGATCAAATCTGTGTCAGTTCACAGTCCCGTCATCTGCTTACTTATAAACACGGGCTCATTCTCACTTGGTCACTCAGCTTATCAAACTCAATAATACTCATCAGTCATCATTCCTGCTGCTGAGTAAAGTGGGATCGTGTTTATGAGCCACAGGGAGACGCTCTGGCTGGCTGGGTTTGTAGGTCTGAGAGAGAGAAAGGGTGAGGCAGGGAGGAGATGGTGGGGTGTGTGCTCGCACGGGTTCACACTGTGAGAACCATCACAACTTTCCCACCAGAAAAAAAGAAAGGAGCTGCTGTTAGGCCCCGGTTTCTTTGGCAGCTGATGTCATAGAGTTTATACAGCAGATATCATGATGATTTTATTCATCAAGATTAACAGAAAACCACACAGACTGGAGGACAAAGCCTGCTCCCACAATCTCTGGGAAATATCACTAACTCACACGTATGCATTTCAGACGTCAACTAAAATGCTGCTCTTTCACTTTGAATAGGGTCTTTGAATGTCTTGCGTTGCTGAATTGCATTTTGGTTCGACTGCTTCCCGTTGCTTGCAGTACTGTAGAAATCTAGCAGAGTTCAGTTTTTCATGAAACAGTTTTAAACAAAAACTCAAGCACAGGCCCGTTCAGATAGGACGTGACAGCGGCACCGCTGCAGTTTGGGCACAAATTTTTGGACCCGTGAAGAACTTGAGTCCAAACCAAGGGCAGTGACAGTCTAGGTTTTCGAACCCAGCGTCAAGCTGCAAGCCTGGTGTGTTTGTATATATTATTTCCTGTTTATTTCTCGTTTAGAGCTAGCATGACACGTTAGCACGAAAGCTGGCAATGTTGTGTGTCCCGAGCATGAAACTCTGCCTCAGACACAACCCCATTAATCATAATTTATAATAATAATAGTAATATTAATAACAAAATTTAAAAAAGAATAAACTAACATAACAGAAAATCTTTGACAGGCCGACTTGTAATAAGCCAACAACCACAAAAAACTATTAGCTGCAGCCCTTGTTTATTGTAAGAGTAGTAATGGAGTGCATACAGGAGCAGCATTTTTATGAGCTGCATGCATGGTTCAGCCCACAGTGACTAACTTACTGTAGAGTAGACTGACGCAGAAAACTGTGAGCTTTAAGTGGAACTATGATGAGACAGAGCTGCAGCACCACCCCAGAGCTTACTGGTATGGCCATGAAGATAAGTGAAGCTGAAACCACCCCACCCAGCCCATTGGCTGCACAGTACAGTACAAAGGGAATACTGGGAAATTCAGTCCTCTCTATGCTGCTCTGCTCAATTGTGATTGGCTGAGGGATATCCATTATTCCTGTGTAAGCAGATGTTTCCAGGAAAAAGCTAAAGGACCGTACAAAGGTCAATGGAAAATCTCTCAGGTTAAACATGAGGCACTTGGAGTAACAATGTCATTTCTGTATCACCGTGAAGAAAAGGTTCACCTTAAACAGTGAGTTCACAGAATCTGACAAACTGCACAATCCTGAAGTTTGTGGCCGGATAGGATACAAAAACAATCCAGTGTACTGTAACACAGTATTCACCGTGTCTAGACAGAAGACTACACTGAACTCATTCCTGCAGGATTTCTAAATCCTAAATTCATGTGCAATTACTTGAGGCTCATTTCTGTCCAAACAAACTATGAATGATTGCTTGTTTCAGACTCAGACTAGAGGGCTGACGAGTTTCGCTGCAGGAATTACAAGCCGACCCAGTTTATAATGAACTCAATTGAAAAGTACTTGGCAAACAAACAGGGAAAAGTTGCATGTCAAGATAGATAAGGGGAGACATCCATAAGATAGTAAGCTAATCGGTGTCCTTAAACATGGTGGTATTTAGAACAGGATTGTGTGAACGTGCCTGCACATTCAGTGGCTGGTACAGGACTGGAGAGGAGCAACACGTGTGTCAGGGACTCCCACTATCCGACAACATGACAGATAACAGTGATAACACAGTGGACTAGTAGTAACACTCCTAGTTTGCAAGGATTAAACAAGAGGCAAAACGCATGGTAAAATAAGACAATCTCCACCCTGGCAACCTCTAATTAGACTCCACTCCTCACAAAGCACACTACACACTCACACTCTGCTACATGACTAATGTTGCATGCAGAGTTGATGGTGAAACAGATATTCAATGCAATTTGTTTCAATAATGAATGACCACACGTGCACGGTCCCTTGCTTTTACTGAGAAATGATAAGCATTTCACAGGATTAAATAAATACAACTGCAAAATACGTTGTCCTCGACTCATTTTATCTCTCTTACATACCAGAGTTGGATGGTAAAGAAAAATGGTTTCCGATCTGCTGATTAGGCCATTTTACACAAGCAGGGCCAGCCATGTTGTTTGCTTATTGTAGAGATTGCAAATGATCAGTTGTGTAATCCTAAATGTGGGTGGAGCGTGGTTTAAATGTTAGGGGGGATGTAGTGTAAGTGTAGTGCAGCCAAGTGAAGGTCTAATGGACACCTGCAGCAGGTGTGTGTGTGGCAGGGGTTAATGCAGAACACTGAACACATTACGCTTTCCAAAAGAAATCTATCATGGGGTGCATCCACTTTAATATGTTAAAATAAATACTTTACTCACTTTTGTTCTTTCCAATATTTTGCAAGATAATAAAATGGGTGTCACTGCAGTACAATAAACATGCATGATTTTTTTTAAATCAAGCTCCATGAATTATTCTCTGAGAAATCAATGAAAATGTAGAAAAATACAACAAGAAAAACAATTATAATACTCAGACTCAGAGAGCCCCCTGATCTGGATCCGCACCAACATTTTTAATAGGTTCTTCCTTGGGTCAATGTCTCATCCCAAAACTTTTTGAAATGGTTGAGTAGGTTTATTTATCTTTATTTTTGTTTGCATAATCCTGCTAACAAACTAACAGACGCGGATGAAAACATAACCTCCTCTGTGTATTTTCTTACAATAAGTACAGAGAACATCTTGGGCTGGGACTTTACTATGTTTCCTGGCTACTATGCAGTTTACAATGCTATGCAGGTAGGAATGACATAGATACAATTATTAAATGGAAAATGCATGCATCATAGGTGGCTGGTACATTCTTATGTCATGCAAGATACAACGAGGAAAGAGAAGAAAAGGTGACAGACAGACTGTATAGACACACGCAAAGAGAATGACTAAAAATGCCATCAAAGGGCGACAACAATGACCGGAAGATTTTTCTTCTTGTCTTTGATGCAACTGTCAACTGAATTCCTCACATTCCTTCCACAGGAGAGGCTGGAGATTATGAGCCAATTATGTTAAAGACTTTGTTGATGCTCAACAAGTATTCAGACGCAAGTGGCTGCTTTCGTGGCTTGGAAAATAGGAGGCCAAACGTCTGGGAGTAACATCAACTAGACGCAGAGGGCAGCCAACGCCTCTGTGATATCATTAGCAGTCAGAGTACGGTCTAAAAATAGCCCACAGTTCTGCGTTGTTGTTGGCAACAGTGGGTCCAGTTTCACCTAAAAACTACCAGCAGAAATAACTAGTATTACAGTGCCAACTGGATATCGTCCAGAAGAGCAAGGTCTCTGCAGTTTCCACTGAGGAGCCTGTGAGCTTCTGGTTCCCCAGTAATGGGCCATTATCAAGTCCAGAGCAGCCCAAAACAAACACAGGCCTATGGCAGATAATGCCCTTCAGACGTCACTGCAGACGCACAGAGGGTGACATGCAGGAGACACGGGCGACCTAGGCAGAGAGGCTGCCAGGCAGCGTCTCTCTGCTCTGCCCTCGGAAAACAAACGGCATTGTTGTGCTAAAGCTGCACAAAAGAAAGCTTAGTGCAAGCTGAGTGGAGTTTGCTGGAAATGGATGCAGGGAAGGAATGAATGGTGGGGCAGAGAGCTGCAGAAAAAGATGTGTGCTTGTGACTGAGACTGAGGGAGAGATAAGAGTTTGTGTGTGTGTTGGACGGAGAGACAGAGAGTTCAGCTGGAGAGAGCAAGCTGTGCAGCTGTGTGTATGTTGCATTTGGTCTCTTGCCAAAAATCTGCAGCCGGCGACAGGAACGCAATAAAACTTAAAGCTATTGTGAGCACTTTGCTTTTGCCTCACTCGCTCTGGCCTGTGAAAGCTACTATTCATGACGAAGGCAGGGAGATACCACACAATGGGTCTCCATCTCTGGCCCAACACTGCCCTGCCTATAAGGAACAATAAACAAACGCAGTCAGTCTTTCCAACCTCTCCACCACTGAGCTGGACTCCCTGCATGTACGTGAGCACTGCAGCGAAGGTGGAATAGAGAAGGCCAAAGGTCTGTGGAGTAACTAGTTGGGCCATTACCCAGCCCCTCCTCCTCCTCTTCCTCCTCCTCCTCCCTGCTGGAGCAGAGATGTGTTAAACACCAGCTAGCATGGATGGAATAACTGATAATGGCTCGGACGTCACGCAGCTCATTAGACGACAACATGAAGGTCATAAAGATGAGTTTGTTTTCCAAGCAAAGCGGAAATAGTATTAGTCAGAGGGTGACATAAATGGGGATGGGGTGGGTGTGTGTGTGCCTGTGCCTGTGCCTGTGCGAGACAAAGATTAAGTGTGTCTGTGCATGTGTGTGTCAGAGGGTGCAATGTCTATTTTTAGAGGATATTTTCATGTGATCGCTATGACATTAAAATAAACATGCAATATTGTCTAAAACTAATAATGGCATCAATTAAACAGTTTCTTGTCTATAAATGCACTTAATATATATTTAATGTTGCTCCTCCGAATAGATATACATAGTGTAAAAATCCAGGACCAACACAGCAACGCTAAAGTGAAGAAAAAGAGACAATATTAGCAACAATGAACTCAGCTCTGAAAATCAGCAGCGCCCAACCCAGTCAGACAGGACAAAGGGATTAGTGATGGAAAAATGCAGGCTGCATGATTTCCTCTGTCAGGAGCGAGAGAGTGAGAGAGAGAGAGAGAGAGAGTGAGAGAGCTAGAGAGACAGAGACAGAAAGAGACAGAGAGAGACCCAGAGGAACAAAGAGAGCAAAACAGAAAACAAAAAGAGCGCTCATACAGCATCAAAAAAAGTTTTACAAAATTTCACTTTTCATTCCACATAGTTGTGAAATTCCCATGTGAATTCACCAAAAACACCGGTTTGGGACGTCCACAGGAATGTCCCAACATTTGCAGAGGTGAACTAGGAAAATCCCCCCCGCTACTGTCGAGAGAGAAAGACAGGAAAAGAGACACAAAGCTGTGGAGCCCCTGGGAAGCTGTGTATCGGGCAATAAACCTCTCAAAATATTTCTATAGAAACAGCAGAATATTGGGAACTACCCCACTTAGGGCGGTTAAATGTTTGCACATCAGTATATAATAAAGCTGAAAAAAAATACACAATAAATGGATCACTAAATCAACAGCTGATGTACTCATCTTGCATAAAATAATAATAATAATAATGCTTTATGGTTCCTGCTTCTTAAATGTGAATATTTCTTTGTCACATACAACGGTGATCTGAAAAACCTTTTCACCTGTTAATCAGACAAAACAACCACTTTGATCATGTCACCTTGTGACCTTTTTTTTTAATATTTCATAAACCAGACAATCAATTGATGAATCACAAATTGTTTACAGCTGCTTATGTAAAAAAATAATCTGACTAGGGCTAGAAGATATGGCCCAAATCTAACTCAAAATAATAATATTATGTCATATAATTTGATATTTATTACGATACATGTCACATTATTATTTCTTTTGAGTTTAAAGACAGATTTTTGCTTCTGGGTGGAGGTTGCAGTTTTGAACTCTTCTTTATGAGCAGAAAATGACAAACATTTGACAAATCTGAGGTAGATCAGTTGTGTGTTTTACCTCCTCACTGTGCTAGCACAATGCAATATATATATACCTTGTTATATTGATGAAAATGATATTGCTTTTATATCATTATTTTATATTGTTTTATCACCCAGACCTAATCCAGATTTATTGCTATATAATCATAAGTGCATGTAACTGAAATCTGGAAGAGAGAGAACTATCAAGCACCTGCATCCACATGTCAGAATGCTCCTTTCTCCTGTTGCACGGCAACATTAGTCAATATTTTGCCACTGCATCATTAAATCAGTGGAAATCTGAGAGGCTGTGCTCTGTGTAGTGTGTCGCTCTCGGGGTGAAATTGATTTCTCTACAAACTGCCGACCCTTGACCTTGCAGGTCAGAGGTGAACAGGTCGATTAGGATAGGGTGAATATTATTTACTTCTTCCATTTCGGTATTTAACATAAATAACAGGGAAAAACAGAGCGATGCAGATCATAGGGGATCACAGAAAAGCGATGAAAGCCAAACACCTTTCATTTAAGAAAGAGTTGGGACTCATATAGTTTGAGGGTATAAACTATACCTAAGATAAACCATTGGTCAATTGAAAACAACAAAACACACCAGTATCTGAGACAGTCAGTATGTGATGGGTAGGACTGTACAACCTCTCAAAAGTCAAATCTTAAACAAAGCACACAGTGAGAAGAGGTCTTTCCGAAGTGCCTGAACCTTGTTTCCGCCAACAGGATGTATGAGATAACTTTAGGTGTGATGACTGATGGGACACATGGGACACATGGTCTCATGGTGTCTTTATCTGCAGCACTGTCTGCCTATAGTTCAGCACCAACACGATCCACATTATCAGAGGGCAAGAAGGGACACTTCTGAACAAACAAGGACAGGAATGACAGGCATGTGGATAGTGGACAGATGATTGCATGTGACTGCTCAAGACAAGCTGCATAAGAGGTAACGACACACACACACACACTCCTAAAATACAGGAACAAGTTGGAGGGAAGTGTCTCTTTGAGAAAACAAATAGTGCTGATGCTAAATTCCTAGTTATCATCAAAAATAAATAGTCACAATGCACAGTCATGATGATATTTTCCAGATGCAAATAGTAACAGTGATATAAGGTCAGATGATTAACTATATGTGGCAGCTTGAGATAATTCATCAGCTGATTCCTGCTTTCACAAGGCAGAGATTTTAAAAAACCTCATTCTTTTTTTTTGTCTCTTTTGGATCTTTTATTTGAAATAAGTAAGACTGTAGATCTACTAAAAACACTCAAATACTTTCTGTGTTCAACTAAATAATACAGTCTTGATTAAATAAACATTCATTTAAATGCAACTTCTTGGTTTCATATGTTATTATTGAATTGTTGCATTTTAATCACGTGTAAAAAAATCAACCATCAACGTAACATTAACATTATACAGTATGTCGGCGATCAGACACCCTATTCTATTAGTATCTGCAACAGTCAATGAAAAACCTATATCTGCAAAACAGTAAAACCATAATTCAAGTGTGTATCTTTTAGGCCATGACTTCGCTCTGACAGTAATCTCTGTACGTATTCATTGTGCTTCTGTTCCCAAGGTCAGGTGACTGCTTTTATGATTTCTTTATGACAGAGTTGAAGGCCTCGGTCAGTGCTGAGAGACGAGGTCAGAGCGAAAGGCCAGGACCAGAAAGTATATCTATATCTCAGTTTCTTTATGACTGATTAAAATAAGAGATCAGAGGTTTACCAAATAAGAGCAGGAAGGCAAATTAAATTCAGTAGTGATCAAACTTTCAAGCCCTCGTCTTTTTCCATTGTGGAAACTTAACCCACCTCTCAGACAGCATATTGCAATCTTTGGAAACCTCCTTCTGAGAGTCACACACCGGGTTAACTAACTTAACAATGTTTTTGTCAGTCAGGAAAATGTGTCTGAAGTTTTCAGTGTGATTACAGGACAAAGAAACACCCGGCAGTCAAAAGTACTTTTGGTTTTGCTTTTTAAACAGAGACAGGATTCCGAGAAGAGAGAAGGAGAGAGAGGGAGTCGTCATTGCCTTTGTAGTATCATTCAAAACATTTCTAGTTTCCTGGTGTATATCTGAGAAATTGCGTATCAGTAATAGTTACATCAAAGCAAATCGGATCATTTAATTCATATCTACATTATGTAACTTTGATCACTAATGGTCTCTCAATCAGAACAATAACAAAAGTCGTGGTTTGATGACGTGAAGCAGCGTGGCATCGTGGGAGTTGTCTTCATCACCACTGTCGATGAGAAACTCCCTGACGCAAACCATGTGTATGGATGAGGTCATGTGTTAAAGTGTGATTCACGTTACGCAGAAAACAACAATGACTAATCAGGATCCATTGCGAGTGAACAATACAAATAGTAGAAGGAAAAAACAGTCGACTTGCTAACTGGCTAACTGGCTAGCAGTGTGTTTTTCCTTCATTATCCGTCGCTTGATTTCTCTAAGTTTGAACATTGTTGGAAAGGGTAAACAAGTCAACAGCATATGTAACATAGGTCTAGTTGATTTGGACATTTTATTGAAGAATTGTTACATATTATCTATTCAAGAACCTTCAGTGTAGCTACAAGACATTTAAGACAGTAAGACCTGAGACTAGACACATTGACTAGCACAAAGCCAGATTGACTTACAAACTCCCCCCTACATATACACACAGAACCACACACGCGTTCACAGAGGGGTCTGAGTTACTATTAATCACAGGCCACATGAATGGCTGCCCCTCCCTCCAATCACTGCGACTCCGTTCATCTAACAGTTTCAAAGACATGTCGGGCAGAGGAAGAGGCTCACACTGTGGGTCACGCTGCGGCCACTTCCTCTGCAGCCCACCCCGAATCCCCTTCAAAAGTGATGTCTGTCTCCTCCTCCTCCCTCCGTCTCCCTTCACTTCCTCTCTCTTCACGCTGTAACAATGTCTCAGCGCAAGTGGGTCACTAGGTCCACCTCACTCAATCACGCAATCCTGCTTCTGTCCATCGTCTCAAACAAGTCGATACACAGAAAGCTGCTCAGGCAAAGTGGGTATTTCTGAACTGCGCCTCAAGGTAAGAGAGTAGGAATTCTGAAGCAAAATGCTGCTGTTGGGTACACAGTGATACAATCTCCCCCCCCAAAATGAGCCGGTGTGAAATGTCTGGAGCTGCAGATTCTGCAACAGATTGCTCCCGGTGGGAAGAAAAAATATTGCACACACCAAGATAACTGTCTAGTTTTCCAATTAGAAGCTCGGGGACAGGGAACACAGCCTGTTTGTTACAGTTCGGAGAGGTAATTGCACAACGAGCCACTGTACAAGAACCATTCCAGGACAAAATGTGAGTCCTTGTTCCACCGTGCACCAGAAAAGAGTGAGTAAATCATAGGCGAACAAAACCTCGGAGGGGTGTATAAGTGAATAGATTTCACAGGGTATGAATAAGGCACCTGATTTCAGCAAAAGAGGAGACATGGAGATGTTGGACGAGGAGACAGGCGGTGATTGTGCGTCTCTCGGACACCTGCTTGTTTTAAACATAGTGAGGCCTCGGCCCAAAAAAACTTGGGGGCCCCGCGGGCTTGAGGGCAACAAAAAGAGGAGCCGCTCCGTCTCTCAAACACAGCACAGACACATGTTGATGCGTCGCCTTATGCTACAGGTGTCGAGTCCCGACTGGGCCTCAGTGGAGACGCACACACACTGGCCTTTGTTTGAGATGCCAGCAAAGTTCCCCAAAGACTCATAAAGGGCTCTAAAGAAATTAAAGAATCCATCAAAGTGACACTGTTCACCACCCCCACACACACACACACACATCACACACACACTCACACACAGCTGAATTTACATGTTCATTCCCCTCTTAGTGTTATCAATGATTCATTTATCCTTCAAGTTGAAAATGTTACTGCTGCATCCTCCACTTAGTTTAACAGCATCACAACTGCCAACGTGTATAACACAATACGCCTTGCAGGTAGTCGTAACCTATTCTTCCTTATACCTACCTGTCTGGCAGGAAGCCGCTTTGTGCCGGCTGGACTCTTTTCTCCCCCTCTGACAGGATATGACCATATTTGGGCTATGGCCTTATGAAACACTCTGTATGTCAGAGGAAATAATCGTGCTGTAATAGAGGAGAGTTTGTGTCCTTGCAAAAGGTGTGTCTTCCTGTGAGTGGGAGTTCTTTAAACCACTGGTGCCAGCCCGACTAGAGAGGACTGGATTTACAAAACTCACTTTACCTCTATAGGAAATGCAACCGCATGTGCAATCATTGCATTTTATAGAAAACGGTACATAAGTTTAATTTATACTTGCACACAGCAAAAGTAAACACACAGAATGGATTGTATCAGGAAATCAATGGGGAGGTCATTAGATTGGATTCATTATATCCAATCTAATTATATATATGTGTTAATATATATAGTGACCGCTGGGATTGGCTCCAGCCCCCCCCCCAATAACCCTTAAAGGGGACATTGTATGCCCATTTTACCACAAGTTGATATGGTTCCTTGGGGTCTTAATGAAATGTACCCTTTTTACCCTGTCTAAAACAGCCCTCCACAGAGTGACCTGTTTTGAGTGCCTGTTCCTTTAAATGCTAGTGAGCCAGCTCCCCCCTCCCCCCTCTCCCCCCATGATTTTAAACGATATAAATTACATATTTTATATGATATAAATTATCAAATATGCATCCCATACTTTGTATTCCCCTTCTGTTGTCCTGGAGTTTTAATTTTCCCAATCACATAATTAAATGTCCCCCTCTGCCCATCCACTACAAGCACACAAGCAGATAGACAGAGAGAGAAAGAGAGGGGTGGGGGGGGGCTATGAAGACCATCATTTACCCCCGAACCCCGACATTCAACGGGTACAACAACAAGCGGAGAAAGCAGAATCGCGGGCTGACCAGCGCGGAGAAATGCGCGTCCCGTGTGAACAGCCAGGCGGCTGCGCGCTTGAGAATGGAAGCGCCGCGCAGCGCTTCCGCGTCTGGTGTAAACCCGGCGTAACGAGTGTGGGGGGGCCAAGGCCATGTAGGGAGACTTCCAGTGTATTGTGACGACACAATACACAGGAAGCTCATTCCAGTCACTCAAGCATGACGTTTCTGACTTAGAGGAACCATAACAAAACGCGCGAGTGTTTTTTTTCCAGAGTTTTTGGGTTGGTAGACATGCCAGATACCCACATTAACGTGTAGAAGCACTAACAAAGTGGAATTTGCATGATATGTCCCCTTTAAAGGTTAAGTGGTAAAGCTAATGAACAAAGGGATTTCTGTACTCAGATATTACAAAGTTTTATCTTAATTCATAATCTTTATACAGCACAAATATAAAAACAAACGGCAGATCTGTTTGTTAATGACACCTCCCTAATATTGGTTGCTATCAAGTCCTTCCAGTAAATAATCCAGACAGTAACGTGATCTACAGGGGTGCACAAACACACACACACACACACACACACACACACACACACACACACACACACACACACACACACACACACACACACACACACACACACACACACACACACACACACACACACACACACACACACACACACACACACTATCTGAGCTGTCTGACAGAACAAATAACAGAAAAAGGACTCGAGTTACAGGTGCAACAGACTGTGTTTAACACGCTCTCTCTCCCTGCAGGTAAAGGCCTCATTCACACTCACACATGTTCCGTCTCACTCATGGGAACAAATAGAAACGGAAAACTTTAATTGACAAGTTTAATAAAAGCCTTCGTGGTGTTTGGACCACCTGGCAGTGCCAACGTGCCAGATGGTGTCCACGTGTGTGTGAGAGTGGAAACGAGAAAAAGCCTTGAATTGCCATCATGGGGGTAAAAGGGCCGCACAGGAAAGTTTGCATCATATGGGACTCAGTCAGATTTAATACTTTCGATGATGTTACAGAGATGCCTCAGAGCACCTCTGACACACTTTTGTCTCTGTTACAGAAGAGTCATTCAACATTCAGGCAGCAGCCAGCAAATCGAGGGAGGCAGAAAGCAGTCAGAGAGCACCACCATGTGGCCGAAAGGAGGAACTGTAGATCTGTGGATAGGAATTACCACATCTAATATAAAAGTAGCCTTAGTTCACTATGACAGTCATAAATCTTACAATCTTACAGTAATGAACTTACATAAGTACATTAGATTTACATTAGTAGGCTATTTTGCTTTGGTCTACTTAAACCTGTTAAAACAGTATTTTTCTGCTCACCTATATTAACCAAATATGTAAATGCCATGAGAATTTATCACCAGAGCAGTTAAGTTAAACCAAACATCACAGCAGCAAGTAAGAAAAGTATCCTCCTGTTGATCACTCTTTTTCATTCTGGTGTTTTCTTGTATTTACAATTTATTCATTGGCAGTTTTCCCTTTTTTTTTTTTACCATTGTAATAATTCATGTAAGTCAATGGTAAGAATCTTTCTTTCAAATCCTGGTTTACAGCGTGTGTCAGCTCCTCATTTCCCTTGAGCCAAGAGTCAAGCTGAACAGCAGGTGGATGACAGGGAGACGTCCCTGCATGTGACAGTTTGAAGATAACAATGGGCCTAAAAATAGATTTTCTATGTAACCGCTGATCTATAAATAACCTTTTCTCTCCGAACCTCTTCACATTATTCACATTATTCTCCTGTGTGTCCTGAGCTCTGACGCACAGAAACATGTGAAGCTCAACAGAAGCATATTTTCTGATTTAATAATAAACATTGATTTGAAGATAAAGGTCAATTATGTCATATTTTTTGCAATAAAATCCACATACATAATTGAAAAGTCCGTTGCATACTCTAAAACGGGGCTGCAACTGACAATTATTTTCATTATATCAAAAGAAAATTCATCAAGCAATTAATTATTTCATCTAGAAAATGCTGAACAATATCACAGTGGTCAAGGTAATGTCTTTAAAATGGCTGTTATGTCTGAACAATTAAGACACAGACATGTGAAGAATGAAAGTAGGGAAATCACCGGAGAGAAGAATAAAATAAGATGATGGCTGAATTCCATTTAGCTGCTTCAGTTTCAAGGTCCTGATGTTGTGCATGCTGCCTCACTGTCACAGGGCACTTCAATAGAACTGAGACATTGTTTTTATTTTTATTCTCTTATTAAATATATATTATATTTTGTGTATATATATATATATATATATATATACACAAAATATGTTTTTGGGTGAAAAAGGATTTTTTTTAAAAACATGTTTTTCTTCACAAAATAGATCACTACTGTATTTCTGCAGGATTGAAACAATAATCGGATCAATCAATTCACTATGAAAAATGAAAATTGGGAATGTTTTATTTTACTGTTTCAACACAATAATGATTTTAAATGAGTCAATCAAAAATATTTTGTTTGGATCAAAGATTGTGAACTTTGTTTTTAAGCTGACGTTTGTTTGTAAAATATATGGGATATCCTATTTTGTTATGTAATATTATAAAACAGAAACATTTATAATTAAAAAAAAATCTAATTTGCTATAAATTCAAGCAGATGTTTTTTTTATATCTAGGAGAAGTAAGTAAGAATCAAAATCATATATTTCAGGTGAATAACTGACGATACCCTCAGTAAGTAATCATTGATTCCTGTATGTCTTAGTATATCTGTTTCACTTGTTTTATCCGCCTGATTCCAAACTTCTGAACGTTCGGTTCATTTTAGTGCATAGGATGAAGTTCTGCAAGAATACTGATGAGCAGTCAACTTCTCAGCTCAGTCAACAACCTTGACAATGAGAGGGAAAGTTTCCAATCCAACCTTGGAGCAGTGTCTATGAGGACTACAACCTTGGACTTAGTTTACACTCTAAATACACCTATCTTATCTGCGTCCTCCTCTCTGTCCAATGGAAGTGGAGTATTAACAGCCCTGTACTGACCCTTTTTTATGTGTTTACAAAACATCCTGCAGAATAGTGTCACTTACTTAATGATTTTGAGAATGAAATGTCAAAGGACCTTTAAGATGAGCTGTGTGGTTGCAACAAGGAAGTTGTGGTATAATGAGGCATTCCACTCTTTCTCCTCCCACGTGGAGTTTGGAAACTCGTTGTTTGGGAGGAGACGCCAGTTCTGCCCTTCATCCCGTCAACCGTCGCCTCCGCTCAGTCTGATAAACAAGACTATAGAATACACTTAGTGTCATGTCTAGTTCTCCTGTGACATGTCTGACCTAGACATTACAGGAAGACATTCAGTGCAAAGCCAGCGGAGAGACAAACTAGGTTGTGACGATGAATTAGACTCAGCATCTTTCTTACCTATTTGAGGTTGTTGCTATGACAACGCTTCCTGTTTGGCTCGGTGAATGTGTACATAAGATGTTGATGTCGACCTGATAAGTACATGAGCAGTAGCTGAACCTTCTTTCTAATGCGAGCAGTGAAAAATCTACTACCCATTTTCTAATAACACAAATCAGTGCAGATGAAGACTAAATCAATATGTTGGAGAATGTTTTTGCTTTACAGTAGAAGATACAGTGAGCTGGTCTGTATTGAGCCAATAAAAAAGGATCCAGTAACGTTTGGTATTTCATGAAAGTAAGTAATTCTTCTGCCAAACCAACCGATGGGTGTGACTGCGTATCCGCAATGTCACCACTACTCCTCTCACTACATCTGCTCCTGGGCAGGGTGGAATTCAAGCAAACCAGCCACTGTAGGCCTTGTGATTACACACACACACACACACACCACAAACCCTAACTAGGGCAAGCCCTTAAGGGCTATATCTTCACATACCTCTGAATTGTCATTTGTGAAGAGAAAGATAAAAATGGAAGTTGTCTTGTTACAATATGTGTTAAAAAATATATTTTCTATTGTAAAAGCAAACAGTAAAACTTTTTAGGTACATAACCAGGGCTGCGATTAAATCTCCTTCACTGACCAAGATTAGGAATATTAGAATATTTTCTAGTGTTCTGTAGATGCAGGAAATATGCATTATTATTATTAATAAATATAAAATAGTCTGAGACTGTCTGTACATTGTCTCAAGAAAAAACTTTATTGTTAGACTGTGGATGAATAGAATAACTAGAACAATGAGAACTCTGGATAATAGATAATAGATCTTGATAATTGATTGCCAGCAATAGTCCAATAGGGTGAATCCAGGTAATCTGGGACATTTGGTAATGAGGGACACCTAAGCTGCAGTCTCTTTATTTCCTGTTATAACTAAATCTAGTCAACAGGACTTTAAGTATAGGTTTAGGATGGATGTCGCGTGACTGAAATCACATGACTTCATGGGGGTGATGTCACAGATAGGGGCAGGGCAAGTCAATCAGAAGCTCCCCTTTGGGATTGCACGACAAGGTTGATGACATAAGAACCTGACAAGATTTGTGTTAAGGATATAAATCTGTCATAAATAAGATGATGTTTCTAATTGTTAGCAAAAATGGGTTTGAGCTTTTTGTCCCACTTTATCAAATATGAATATTTTAAATCGCAAAAACTAAACAAAAGTTAATTCATATTAGAAATACCAAATATTTTATTGTCATTGAATCTAAATGTGAAATTTTGACGTTATACTCTATCAAAGCCTAAATACGTTCAGTTCACTCTCTTTGTCAAACAAAAGCATTTAACAATCACATTTGAGAAGCAGGCACTGATGCATTTTCATTTTCAAAATAGATTTTTAGTATACTGTTAATAACAATTAAGGTCCCCTCTGAAATCCCACCCAATTTGATCCTCTGATACCATATGTTCCTGGTCCCAACCTGAGGTGGTCATCCAGGGATTTGCTCCCCGTTCCCCATGTCGTCCAGGACATTTCTGTTAGTCTGTCCATTCTATGGAACAAACACCCTGAGGAGATCCGACCGGCTGACTCCTTAACCCCTTTTAAATTACTCTGAAAAACATAGTTTTATAAAGGTTCTTTTACAAGGCTTGTAGTCTGAAATTATTGAAAATTTTTATGTAATATGGCATTCTTGTAACCCCTCCTTTATTTGATTATTTTAATTATTTTAGATTATTCTAATTTCTTTATCTATTGTATTTTGGGTCTTTGGATAAAAGATCCATTGCTTTTATTATTTTGTCTTGTAAATCACTTTATTTTGATAAGTGCTTTATGAATAAAGCTTAAAATGATACCATTATTAATTGAAAAATAGCTGTAACATAACTAAATCAACCAAATTGATAATTTGTCATTGATCAATTGATGTATTTAGCAACTTATTGTTTCAAACCAATCTAAATAGATTCAAACAACAGCCAGCTCTCTCTCTCTCTCTGCAGGATTCAGACAACAACAATTATCATTGTTGTTATTGTTATCATCATCATCATTATTAACTGTTGCTACTATCATTAATAACATATTTACATCTATAAATATCTTTGTTTTCATCATAATAACTAGTGTGTCAGAGCTGAAACATGATGCTTACACAACTGTTCCTGCTCTCCACTCACAAGATAAGGTAATAAATGTAAGAGTGAGAGTGTACTCTTAGAATAGCTGGAAACATGCACTTAAGAACATGTACTTTTAGCATCATGTACTTAAAGCGTACTGTGTGTGTGTGCAACATAAATAAAATGTTTCAATCACTCAGCCCAGTGAGGAAGCAGTAATATCACTGAGAAGACGCTGCGGCCAATACTCAAAGGCACGAACACACACCAACTCCTACCTCAACAAACTGTGTGCACCGAAAGACCTGTGAGTAAATCCACAGACAGCACTAAAAGGAAACAGCTCCTGGCTGATGGGAGGCTCAGACAGTGGCCACCATCACGTCGTCCTCCTGCGACAAACTGGATGTCTGTCTAAAAAAGAAACTTGCTGTCAGAGCTGCCGATCGAGTTGGCCTGCATTCTGTGAGTGAGGAGATGCTTCCAGAGCCGCCTGTTAGCAGATAAAGATACTGTACAGCATTGGCTACAGCTGCCTGTGCCACTTCCCCACATGATCCCAACAGTTTGTCCATTGTTCCTCAAGCTAAACTCATATAGCTGAGACAGAGGACGATTCAAATCAGTCCTCAAGCTGCACAGGGACTTTCCCAAACCTTTTCTTTTTATCTAATCCTTGCATTAAGCAAGACATTGTTCTCAGCTCGACCACCTAACTCCCTCCTCCTGGTACTAATCAATTTACATGCGTTACACGTCACGTTAAATCCTGCTAGCAATCTGGGTTAACTTACTCACACAACTCCAAATGCAGGCCATGCCGTCCAGGCTGGGGGGGAGAGTTTAAAAACTGTCAAAGGTCACATTCTCACCTCGATGTTAACTCAAATCTTAATAATCTGACGAGCTGTGATCTGTCAGTCTAAATGAAATAGTGACGAAGTTGAAAATTCTTGATTGGCGTTTGTTCAACTGAATTTCACCCGTGAGCTTAATGTCCAGACCTGACAGCATTAGACGACTGTTCATGATCGTCATGGTAAAACAACAACACAAAGCTGCATCCTTCAGCTTTTAAAAGTGAAACCAGTGTATGTAGGTCATGAAACACTTATGTTATGAAAGCACCAATAGGTGCTTTCATAACATAAGACAGACACAGATTCTATTGCACGTGTTCCTGTCTTCACGTTATGAGTAGAGATGTTTCGGTGCCAATATCAACATCGACAATGCCCTTGATACTGCCAAAATGCTGGGTCGGGCTTCAGCAAGTATGTGAATCTATGTTCCGATCCGATACAATGTCTTTAAAGTATGATAGTTTCACCCAGATAAAACTGTGTAATGTACTGCCACTGGCAAGTACTAGTTTAAGAGCGACGGACAGGATGTTATATTCTGCGGTGTATAGTGAGTGTTAGCCAGAGCTAAATAAATGTAAGCAATTTGGCAAACTTTCTCGCTGGAAAATCCCACAATTGAAACAGCGACGTGTACCGTATGCAAGACTTCAGTTTCCAGAAACTGTGGCTGCGCTTTAAAAGCTTTTCAAAGGAGTAACTGTTGTGTATTCCTAGATTTTATGACCGTCAAACTAGATGTTAAAAGACGTTCCATAGTATTCATTCGCAGTATGTAAGTGTTGATAACCAATGATAACAATCATCACGTCCATAATGGGTTAGTAGCATACAACTGTTCAAATACGTTATACAAGTTGTTATTTTTTTGAATGCACTTGTATCAGATCGGCACTTGATTTCATGCGATACACAAAGTATCAGAATCGTTATCTGGAAGGTAAAATGCTATGGGAACATCTCCCGTTGTGAGGCACTCGATCGTCTGGTCGCATATTTGAACAATTTCCCATGTTTGGGATCAATAACGTTCATCTATCTATCTATATATATATATAGATAAATGAACGTTATTTGGTGTATATATATATACCACACCAAACCAAACCCCCGTCACCAGCGTAGAGGCAGGAAGTGTGTGAGCTCCTCAGCTTGCAGTGTGCAGGGGTGCGTTCCCCTCACAGTGATGGGCGTTGAGAGGAGGCTTTGATGGCAGTGAATTGGGTACTAATGAGTTGGCTGTATCAATGGCCGGTCTGTATTCTGTCCTGCCCAATGGCCGGGGGGGGGAGAGGACCTCAACAGGGCTGTCGATGCTCCATGTAAACATCTCGGCCACTTCCCCGTGTGGGCCCTCCACTTCAACCATCCCACTGGGCTCCATAATCTAATTGGGAGGACACCAGCAAATGTTCCCAAGCTCTCATCTATGTCATAATGGACTAATGTGAAGGCGGTGGCCGGTCTAGAGATCTATAAAAGTGCTCTTCTGTTCTGGAATAATCTATGTGCTCTCCAAAATAGGTCATAATGTGGCAAACACAGTAGGTGGGGCTTGTGGGTAATAATGAGGGCAGAAGACCCAGACAGCAGCACTCACCTGTTGAATAGCATGTGTGTGTGTTCTGTGTGTGTTCTGTGTGTGTGTGTGTGTGTGTGTGTGTGTGTGTACATTAGCAGTGACAGTGAATCTCTCAGTGACTGAGACCAACTGTTGCTCCAGGTCGCTGCTCGCTGTTGTTGTGACAGTGTACCGACACATGGAGGTCTTACCTGGCCGGGTAACGTGCACTCAGGTGTCGCCGTGTCTCCTTCCACCGGAGCCCACACTCTCTCCGTCCACAGACAGGGAGGAGAGCCCCTTCTTTCTTTCTCTTTCTCTCCCTCTGCTCTGCTCCGTCGCTCCCGGCGCAATGCCACAACTCCAGCCGTGTGTTGACACCACAGACCGGGGAGAGCTGGCTCTACATGGACGCTGCTGTCGACGTCTGAGCTGCCGGGGTCGCGCCGCTTTCACTTTCCGCTGATGGTCCGAAGTCAATGTTTAACTATGGTTGACTTTTTGTATTCTTCGGCTCTCCTCTTCTTCTCCTCCTCTCCTCTTCTCTCTCCTCCTCCACTTGAACGCTCCGTGACGGGATCAGCCGAGTGTGGTCGGGAGGAGAGAGGCGGAACCAGCCGATGTTCACCAGCGTCAAGCGTCAAAATGCTGACAACACAACTTCAAGTCTTTTCACAATAATACACTTTCAAACAAAATATTGTCTATGTCTGTGAAGCCCATGTTTATATGAGTGAAAAGTAAAAGTATCAATGACAAAGCAGGATAATAATTAAACTAAAGGGATCAGATGTCAAGTCACTGAAAGTATTAGAGGGACAGATCATGGAGGCTTCACATTAGTTAATTTATAATTAGCATTATGTGCTGATCTAAAGGTTGAGAACATTAAAACAGTCTTTGAGCAGACTTTATATTTATTATTAAAAAGTTGGAACAGTGGTAGTTAGGTTCATATGTCTGAAGGACAGAAATTGCAGGATCATTTCCCTCTGAGATATAGGAGAAAAGAACCACCTCCCTCCTAATAAATACTAGTAACAATAGATTCAAATTGCTTTACATATGTTATACATTTGTTGATAGACTTATAAATTCAAATGTAATCACCAAAATATTCCAGTCAGAATATACACAAAAATATCTAAACACAAGAAACACAACTTCCTGTTGCGTAGAAGTCTGTCTAACTTGACTGAGATAAGATAGAAAGGTTGTTGTTCTGCGATCAGCCTGACAGAGGCGCAGTCTCCCTGCAAACTGCATATGCATCCCTCAAAGCTCAGTTTACAAAATAATTAAATACAACTTATCAAGGTTCTACTTTGTACACTCCTTATACAGTCATCAGTATAGTATGAGTTAAAGTAAATTAATTACTGAAAATTACACGTTATTTTCCATTTCCATCGTAAAAACATTCTTTCAGTTTCTGGTGAATAAGACTAAAGATAAGAACTTGTATATAAACAGTTGCTGGGAGCAAACACTACAACACAAAATGGTTTTAAGTAAAAGTTTTTTTTATTTAAATTAGCATAGAAAGCAAAATAAAACTAACCATGTGTAATAGGCTACAGACAACTTCAAAAACATTGATAGAGCTTGATGCATACATTAGTGAAGTTGAAAATAAGCACTTTATAAAAAATAGATATCTACATTGTAACATAATGACCGTACAGTATGCATGTCCCTAAGAAGCCATGTTGTCTGTACATTTCCCCCAATGATAAAAAACACTCCACCAATTGAAAGACTAAGATTGACAGCAGTACTCCACATGATCTAATTTCTATGGAAATGTGACGGGCTCTAAATGCCTCGACTGAGAATACAACAGGTAATAAAGCAAACTCAAACTGAGCGGCTGTATGGTATCCTCAGACTTTTAGGTGTCCGTCTTGGTCAGACGCTTGGGTCTTGACAAACCACTCAGTGTAACCACACCACCTGAAAACAGGAGGAGCGCGGCTGCTGTGAAATGCAGTTTCTGATCACTCTTCACCCTCAAATCTCTTCATAAAGCAGCTTTTCAGTACCTGACATTGTGTCAAAAGCATTGTGCAACATTTACAAATACAATATAGTTTACATAAAGTATGAAATGTAAGAAAATTCCACCATGAAAAGGGTTGACAGGAGTGTTAATATTCATCCTTTGGAGATACAATAGGGAGTATGGGAACAGGGTGCTACATGATAAGACGTACACCTGAGGGTTTGGTGTAGGGAGGGGGGGGCGGCTGATGTGGGACCGCTGGGTACATGCAAGGTGGAACTGCTGTTTCAGTGCCAGGCAATGTAAAGAGAAAAGCCCCTTTGATTAAATATGAACATATAAAGGGAGGGGATCAGTGGAGCAGTAGGTAAAAGAGGGGCGTCTCTATAACAGTAGGAAGTTTATTCCTGGGCCTCTTTGCCAGTCATCTTGTAGATCTCAGTGGGACCTTCCACATGGGTGATGGTAGTGGTCAGCTGGATGTCTTCTCCACTGTTTGCTCCAGCATCTCCTGCACATCGTCAACATCATTAATACTATTTTTTTTACATTACATTTAGCTGACGCTTTTACCCAAAGCGACTTACAATAAGTGCATTCAACCATGAGGGTACAAACCCAGAACAACAAGAATAGAGAAAGTACAATTTCTTCAAAAAAGCAAAACTACAAAGTGCTATAAGTAAGTGCCATTTTAAGTGCTACTAAATTGTTAGTTTTAAAAATGTTATTCAAGGTACAGTCGGAAGAGGTGTGTTTTTAGTTTGCGGCGGAAGATGTGTAAACTTTCTGATGTCCGGATGTCAATGGGGAGCTCATTCCAGCATTTAGGAGCCAGGACAGCAAACAGTCGTGATTTTGATTATTTAGCTCGCAGTGAGGGAGCAACAAGCCTGGGGTGTAACGTTTGACCATGTCCTGGATGTAGACTGGACCCGATCCGTTCGCAGCACGGTACGCAAGTACTAATGTTTTGAAACGGATGCGGGCAGCCACCGGTAACCAGTGAAGGGAGCGGAGGAGCGGAGTAGTGTGAGTGAATTTAGGTAGGTTAAAAACCAGTCGAGCTGCTGCATTCTGAATGAGCTGCAGAGGTCGGATGGCACTAGCAGGTAGACCAGCCAGGAGGGAGTTACAATAGTCTAGGCGTGAGATGACCAGGGCCTGGACCAGAACCTGCACCGCCTTCTGATTGAGAAGGTGGCGTATTCTCCTGATGTTGTACAGCATTGAATCTACAGGAACGTGTTGTTACAGTAATGTTGGCAGTGAGGGAGAGTTGGCTGTCGAGTGTCACACCCAGGTTCCTAGCAGTCTGAGTGGGGGTTAACACGGAGTTGTCAAAGTTAATAGTCAGGTCATGGGTGGGAGAGTCTTTCCCTGGAAGGAAAAGTAGTTCAGTCTTGTCAAGGTTAATTTTCAGGTGGTGTGCAGACATCCACTGAGAGATGTCAGTCAGACTCGTGCTGCTACCTGTGTTTCAGATTGGGGAAAAGAGAGGATTAGTTGGGTGTCATCAGCATAGCTATGGTAGGAAAAGCCATGTGAGTGAATGACAGAGCCGAGAGAGTTGGTGTACAGAGAGAAGAGGAGGGGACCCAGGACGGAGGGGACCTCATTGAGGTAGGATGAGAGCAGGGAGAGAGCAGTGCCTGAGACACCCAGGTCCTGAAGGGAGGAAGTAAGGATCTGGTGGTTCACTGTGTCAAATGCAGCAGAGAGGTCTAGAAAGATAAGGACAGAGGAGAGAGAGGCTGCTCTAGCAGTGTGTAGTTGCTCAGAGACCGCAAGGAGGGCCGTCTCAGTTGAGTGGCCTGCCTTGAAACCAGACTGGTGAGGGTCAAGAAGGTTATTGTGGTTAAGATAGGAGGAGAGTTGATTAAAGATAGCGCGCTCGAGAGTTTTGGAAACAAAGGGAAGAAGAGAGACAGGTCTGTAGTTATTTACATCAGACGGGTCGAGGGTGGGTTTTTTCAGGAGAGGATTTACTCTTGCCTCCTTCAGAGAGTTAGGGAAACAGCCAGTTGACAGGGAAGTGTTGATAAGATGGGTGAGAAAAGGAAGAAGGTCAGGAGCGATAGACTGGAGAATGTGAGATGGGATGGGGTCGAGGGGGCAGGTGGTTGGGCGGGCGGAGGTTACCAAGGTAAGAACTTGATTGGGAGACGGGGGTAAAAGAAGAAAGCGAAGGGGATGAAGATGAAGTTGATGGAAGTGTAGTTATAGAAGGAGGATTAGAAAATGAGGAGCGTATGTCATCTATCTTTTTTGTAAAGTAGTTGACAAAGTGGCTTGGTAGAAGGGAGGAAGGAGGAGGGGGGGTCAAGGAGGTTGGAAAAGATGGAGAAGAGTTTTTTGGGGTTAGAAAATGAGTTGTGAATTGTAGTTTGGTAAAAAGTGCTTTTGGCTGTGGAAATAGAGGCAGAGAAAGAGGAGAGAAGAGACTGATAAGTGAGCAGGTCGTCAGGGTGTTTCGATTTCCGCCATTTCCTTTCTGATGCTCGCATAGTGGCTCTGTCGGCACGCACCGAGTCAGACAACCACGGAGCTGGGGAGGACTTGCGGACCTGTCGTGACGCAAGATTCGATCTAAGAATGCAGTGAGGACGCATTTGGGTGCATTTCATCAACATAAAAACTTTCAGCCTGTTTGAACCAGAAGTGAAACTCAAGAGCTGTAAATCAACACAGAGAGACTGAAACTTGGAGGAAGGAACCCCTCCCCATGAGACTGTTGACATACGCCAAGGAAAGCCTCCAGAACTTCAACTCCTCTTTTTCTCCCCCTTGTCACTGACGTCAGGCGATGGATGGTTTTCATTACTCCCCTGCCCTCCGCCCCACCCCCTCTCCTGCCTCTTCCCCTCCTTTTCGTCTGGACGAAAGCCTGGTGTCCATTAGAATCACCCTCTCAGGCCAAAGAGACCCTTCTTTCCCTTGGGAATCCTTCTCAATTCCACCCCCTCCTCCCACCAAAAACAAACTTTAGATGAATAGGCAGCTTTAAAGCAGAGGACAGACGACGTCAGAATGAGGGCGAGAGCCAAGAGGAGAATACTGAAATTCAACCTATCTCAAGTCTTAACACAATAAGATATAATATTCTGTTTTTTGTTAAGCTTATAAATGTTAACAGTGACGATAGCCGTTTCCACTCATGAGGAAAATTTGATGTTTCATCCTGATCTATTATAAATCAACAGAAAAGGGCAGGTCAAAGAAATATATAGTTACCAGTGATGCACTGACCACTTGATTGATCGTCTCCATAGCGTTTGTGTGACGGTGCGTAGAGGAACATGATTGCGAACACGTACAGGTTCCACATGCCGTAGATACCAGTGAAGAAGGCGCTGTTCACCTGCACCGTGTGCTCTCCCCAGTGCCAGTGACCCTCATTCACCTGGATAAGAGACAAATTAACGCTTTTAAAAACAGTCATGTCCTTTCTAACTGGCACTAAATGATGAGGTCAAAACATCAAATTACACTTTATCAATGAGACTCACCTGACTGACGATGAAGAAGATGACCGTCATGGCAGCACAGAACAGAGTGACCAACATCAGGAACTTGAACCTGAAAATCAAACCCTAAAGAACAATAAAGAGAAGTTAAAAGACATAATACATAGAGCAGAGCAACCTCCTTGCATTTTCATTATATTATATTTTGTTTGAGCAATGACTTAAAGATATGAGGGTCAAACACAAGGAACAGATGAAAACACACCTCGTAGTGCAGGCGTCTGGCCTTGGACATGGCAGGCAGGGATGACCTCTTGCCACTGATATTGCGGAAGACTTGAAAAACCATGAAGCAGAGGAAGAGGAAGTAGAGACAGGCACAGATTCCTGCCACGATTATAAATGCCATCTGAGACAACACCAGTTAAGGAAACACCCTAAAATGAATCTGCCAACAGTGTTGAGACATACTGTCGTCATTTAGAATACATAATTACATACATTTCAAGTGTGTGGTCTTTCAGTTTAAGATGATATTACGGACAGTATATATTGTTAACTCAAGGACCGATAAATAGAAAGTATAACAGATATAAAAGGTTTCACTAATGTAAATTTAGAAAACTAGCTTTATAGCTGCTTTTATAAAGTTTCATCCATGACTATAAATCTGGGTCTCATTTATAAAACCTTGGCACTCTTGACTGCAGGAGGAGGCAGAGCAGAAACGTATAAAGTTTTGATGACCCTGGTTATGAGCACTGTACCAAATGTCTTTGTCAAAGCGCAGAGTCAGGAACACAAGGAAGCTTGTGTTCTTTTTTAAGACGTGTGTTGATGACTCTCGCTTCACTCAGCGCGGCAAGCAAGGCAAACAGGTACACAAACAGATCATCCCAAGACCCTGGGCAATACTTTCACATATGGCATTACTGAATTATTTCTCATCGTATCAGTCTGCAGTTCAGTTTCCAGTTTGTGCTGAAGTGAAGCCAGAGCATTGAGGCTTGAAAAACAGAGATTTAAGAAGACGACAAAGAAACAATAAAAGTCTAGTTTTTGGTGTTTGAACCATAAATTGTGCACTGGCTGCTTAATCGGTCACTTACACTCTCAGAGGGTTTTTAAATCAGCCTCACAAATCTGATTAATTCACATTTGAGGAGAGCTTTTTTTTTACTACTTTTGTCACATATTATTTAAAAAGGATACAGCCAGCTCTGTTCCTACATCAGACGCCCAGATGCTGTAGAAAGGGTTGGTCAGCTGGACACCTCTGACAAAAACCAAACAGCATATTTACGTTTTAGATTGACATTTGTTGCAAATAACAATTATGCATGACATCAAAAAAAAAAGTAAAAGTCAGTTCTACGAGGAGAAAAATCCTGGTCTCACCTCTCACACATGTCAAAGATGAAAAGACAGAAGGAGCCAAAGACGATGGGTCCGACCTGCTTCCAGTAAACTGAGAAACGGTTCCTCTCTGTTTGGTCCTAAGAGAAAAAGACAAAACAGACCTAAATGTTAAAATATACAAGTAAATATAATGTATTGTAAAACATAAAAATGTACTGTACATCAGTATAGCGATATACTGTACATTTCATTGACCATACATAGTCCATTATAAACAAAAATGCATCTTTAACAAAGCCATTCTGCAGATTTGATTAATGCCCTAAACCCTGAGTGCACAGAATACATGATGATTCAGATGCATACATTAAAATATCACAAGCTAGAAAAAAAAAAAACCCACAAAGGAACTCTACAGGAACTGTAAATAAAAATAATTAAAAACAAGATATATAGAACATAAATTAATTAAATAAATATTTTAAAACAAAATGTAAACATGAATGCACATCTTTTCTGCATTGTTTATTCTGTAAAATTAAAGTTTCAATATCGGCAAACAAATGCAGACAGTGTTATGGCTCATTATATAGGACAACTGATAAATCCAACACAGACTGATATTTGTATGTTCAAGTTTCCTGCAAGTGGTTCTCTCCTTTGTTTTTCTCAAAGAATTTTTTTTACCCACAGAACCAAAAAAAAGGGGAAGGTAAATAATGTTCAAGGTAGTCTTGGTTTACAACCAAGTTGATCTACCTCATTTCAGCCCCATGAACAAGTCCTCAACATCAAGCATGCCAAACATCGAAAAGGTGCCAGGTACTGTACCATGAGGTGCTCCCCACAGAAGATGATCCAGAAGGAGAGCAGCATGGAGTAGAAGATACCCTGTCTAATGTCTCCAAAAAGCAGCATCCATGTCCAGTTGAAGCCGACAGAAAACCACTCCACTGGGATGTTAATAAACGTCATTGAGATGCCCAGCGCCAAGATTACCCTAAAATGGAGCAAAAACAGTCTTAGAGCTATAATCAATCAGCATCATTACCAACAACAGATGGAAGGGGAATACAATATTCTGATGCATTTGTAGCACCATAAATTCCAACCCTCTGCAGGTGTTTAAATATACATGTTCCCACATTTGTCCCATTTTAGAGTGAATATCCAGAGTAACAATTTACAACCCCAGTGGAAGCAGTCCTCTCGCCCTTCATTAAATACAGTCAATGTTAGGAGCAGTTTAACTGACAACTTTACACCAGAATTTCTACCAAAGCTTTTGCACAGACACAATCAATGTTTTACAGCAAGCTTACGTCAACATTGGCTGGAGAAGGCTCATTAGATCTCGGGACGTTATTGATTAAATTATGCATTCAGCTACAAGCACGGCGTGTCCCCACTGACCAAACCAACTCTACACAATTCACTACCGTCCTAAGTAGCTTCATTATTACACAAACCCTCCCTCAACCTTGAAATCCAGACATTTAGAGAGAAATAAGGGGTGAATGAGTAAAGAACAGTCAGCAGAGAGACAGAATAAAGCTAATCTTCAAAGCGTCTGCAGCAGGTTCCTGCATGCCACCAGAAGATGAAAGGATGATCGTAAATAGTCAGATGAGAGGGCAAAACAGGGCTACAGTGTGTGTGTGTGCGTGCCAGAGAGAGAGAAAAGAAAACAAGAGGGAAAAATGCTGCAGGTAAAGGTGACCTTTTAAACATGAGGGTACAAAACGGTTTAGGCAAAGGCTGCGGGTGAACAGAGTGAAACCACATTTCGGTGGTATGTGAGGAATGTGTCCTGATCTCTACCAACAAAGACAGAACTAAGGCTGGGATCTCGCTGTGTCAATGTATGTTCATGAAAATAAGACAAAAGGCTCCATTTGAAAATCTCAAAAATTATAGTGGTTAAGAGGCTAAATGGAAGGATTGCACATTTGGCATGTGACAGCAGGATACGCACAGGGGGAACTTTAAACATTGATTCTATCTGAATTCCAGTTGAGTGAGACACTTCCTGGGCCCAGGTGTTGTGTAACTGAGCCATGATTAATGTCATTACTCCCACGGGTGCTTCTTCTGCTATGACAAATCACTGTGGCTGTTGTGTCTCTGCTTTTGCTCAACACAGAATATTTCTCAGTTTCACAATATTCAGAAACGTCTCTAATGTCAGACAATGAAGATGATGGATTAAAGCAGCACTTTGGAAGAATTGCTCTCTGCTACACTTGGGTTCCTCCTACAGGCGGGAGGTGTAATTTACTGTTGTAAATACAAGTTGCGGTTTAAGCCTTTCTAAGCACAGCGGTACACGCGTGCATTTTTTTGAAAGCGGATGGAAAAGGAACTGGCAATCTCAGAAGCCAAACAACCCTGTCGACTGACAAGGTAGAGTAATGTTACAGGATTTTGCACAAATATGATGCATAGTTTTATTTGTTGTGACATAGAAGATAAAAACTAACATAACAAAAAGCATCAGTATATATAAAAACTCTGACTTACATACCGATCATCGGCAGCACCAGGACATATGACACTGACCCATTAAAACGTCCATACATTATTTACATCCTCTGCAGGCGGGCAGGGTTCTGGATTTGTTCCCTCTCCCCCTACCTCTCATCCGGAGATAAACAGATGATTAACCAGGTCGGCATCAATCCTGCATCCTTTCGCAACTTGTACTAACTCTCTCTATGAATTATATCATCATATATAAATATAAATAAATAATTTCCCCACTCGCGTCTGTCCTACAAGTTTAAAGAAGTCTGAGGTTTACCACCCTGACACCTCTGTGGACAAGCATGACAGGAGACTTTGGTAAAGCTTTTACAACATGAAAAAATCATCCGCTGTCCACAAATAGGGTACCAACCAGTCGCAGTTCCTAAGAGCCTGCTGGTCATTAGGGAATAAGAGCCTAGAGCTGGAAAAGACAGAGGGAAGGAGAGCGACACTGGCTGTCTGTGCATGTGGTATGTGTATGGGGTGTCTTGTTAGCTGGAGAGTAAAGAACTGAATGTGTTTGTGCAGCATGTGTCAGTTGAGTGCTAGCTTGCAGATTTTGTAACGTGTTTCACGCTTCGCCAGGCACTTCCTGTGGCGCAGAATGCTGCCTCGTACTGATCTGTCTTCCCAGCACGGCAGGGGGTTAGACAAATACTGGGCTCTGAGCATCACTTCAACTTTCCACCGCATAGCATCCAAGCTATCTGCATTAGGCAGAACTACCTGTATTTGATGCTCTAAACCATTTAGAATTGAATTTTCAACATTTTTGTCTGGGAATTATCACATATACCTAATGTTAACCATCTTATTCTAAATATGAAAACAGTGATAAAGAATTTCTTGTTCCCTGGTGGTAAATCTGGCAGGCAGCAGCTCTTTTTCTGCTCATTTCACCAGGAACCATGTACCCAGTGTCTGACAGATATTTTTTTCTGTTCACCACTGATAGTCCTAAATAACATTCCTCTAAAGAGGCTTGATGAACACCACTCTCTGATCTCAGTGACCTTAGAGTAAGCATGACCTACTTGCACATTTCATCCATTGTTAATATGCGCCTTCACCCAGCAGACACGCTGAAGAAGAGTGTAACTGTCTGCTGGCTATGTTTCGTCCAAATAAGTATAATTTGACTTTAATTACCACTGAACTCACATCGAGCTAAATTAAGTTTTACTTGTAACCGTTGGTCATTAGTGGACTATAAAATTAAATATGGTGCCAAAAATTTCATAATTTAAGAATAAATTACAATGCAGTGGTGTACACAATGCACCAGTGAGATGCTAATGATGAGGAAACAGCCTTACTTCTCCAGCAGCACAGGAGGTCGGCTCATGAGGGTGATGCGTCTCCAGTACCAGATCATGATGATTAGGATGCTGGGTGTAAGGAACGTCTTCATGGCAAACCAAACTTGTGTGAAGCCTCCATTCTGGTGGATGCTCTTGAGGGGGGGGGACAAACAAGGTAAGTGTCAACCATTTGATTTGTGTATCTTGTATTTAACAACTACACATTAGGCTTAATTTGTCACAGCTGAAACAGATCCTGGATTGTGTGGATTAACATTACACAATGAACCATAATGCTTCACATACACAGTCACAATGAAAACTTACAACAAGACGAATGTCTTTGATTTCTCCGATCCCCACGTTGACCTTCTTTCGCTCGTTGACAGGCAAGCGGATGTTGAGAAGATAGTACTTATGGGCCACACTACCCACCTCCATGAAGGGCAGTAGGTCACACTCATAATAGCGTCCCTCGTTCTCAAAGTTCTGGAAAATACACAGCAAAACATCTGGTTCAGCAAATCAACTTCTGCTTCAAATGGCTTTAATAATATCAAAACCACAACTCCCATCATTTAAATGTGCTGAATAATATTAAGCAATAGTAGCAGTGAAATTATCTAGAATAATCTTTTTGGTATTCAACAATATATAAAGGTGAAATAGAAAAAGTAAGTTCCTCACCTTGAGAGTGGTAAAGTTGCAGCTAAGTTTCCTCTGTTCAAAAGAGTGAGCCATCTCTGTCCACTCACTGATTGTGTCATCTCTGTAGGCCAGACCCACGTCGATGGTGACCAGTGCTCCAACCTCTGGAAACAAGAATTTAGAGAGTGATTGACGTTCAGATAAATTCTACAATTTGTTCAATAGATAGTTGTTTAACGAGTTTAAATCATGTTCATAAATATATTCATAAATCAAAGTGCATATTGTGTCGTTGAAGATATAAGATGGAAAAATGCTTTGAATAACATTCTCATTCATGTGTATTTTGATGTGTTACACATGAAAGCCCAGCCCTGCTGCTTGTTATTATCCCAGTGACAGGATAAAATTAAGTCCTGACGACAGGTAGCCATGGCCTTTTTAACTGTGAGACCGGCTAAGATAAGTGCTAGCTCTCAGATGGAGACATTCAGTGCAAATGTGTCCAGCTCATTTTCAGTTGTCCTCCAGAGAGGAACAATATAAAGCAGATGAGGATGACATTTATTTGGTTTAAATAACTAAGAGTCTGAGTTGCGTGGCTGCTGTTGTTGCTGATTTCTTCATTCAGAAATCTGGATTTTAATGGTACGGACATTGGCTAGTTTATTCTAAAACAAACATGTTTATACAAGGTTAAATTATTGGAGAGTTAATGTGTGGTACAGACCCCTGGAATGAGTCCAATTAATAGGCTTATTTCCCTGCATGTTCACATAGTCTGGGATTCAGTCTGCTCTCCATGGTGGCCCAAATCTAGGTTACTTCCTACTTGACAGAAACTTTAACAACACCTTGCGCTGGCCTCCAACAAAAACATCCAAAGCAAAGCTATTAAAACTGCATCTTTAGATCACATTACAAAGCCAAGTGTTCTCTCCTACAGCCCTCCAGAGAGCCTCTTGTACCGTTATGAAACAAGCTGGAATGAAGAGAAAGAAACCCAGTGGCCTGTGCTGTAAGAAAGAAAAAAAGAAAGGAGAGGCAGGGGGAGAGGGAGGCAGATGAGAACTGGCAGCCGACTGTCTCTGTAATGCCGTTCCCTCTGCCATTGGTTGAGCCAGACGCCCTCGAATGTCAGCTTACTTCATGCAAACATTCCACTTCAGTCCAGCGGCCATCGCCACAGAAACTAAGCCTCCTCAACAGCTGTGTTATTGCTGGACCTCAGCCAATGGGTGCTTGGTGCCGAGGTGGAGTGGAGCGGGTGGTGGAGTGGTTAATAAAAGGCAAAGCTCTTTTGTATGAACATTGTTACACAGATAAGGTAGCCAAGGAAGAGACGGCCTTGTATTTTTCATACAGCTGCAGAACAGAATCCGCCTTCCTCTGATACCATTTTATTGTTGTGAAAGACCTGGCGGCAATGCTTCTGAGGTTTGAGTTTGATTTGAATTTTACTGACTCTGAATACGCCATCTCAGGTTGTGAAATCTGAATCCTTTCATACCCTCTTAAAATTTAACAAAAACATTGAGAACACAAGAGTCTTGTGATGCTCATTTTGCATTAAAAAAAAATGTATGTCTTGAAAGGATATCAAATGAAAAATCATGTTGCATTGTGAAGTATATAATAATATGTTAGAGGGTAAAAGTAGTTTTTTCAAAATTAAATGCCATGTGTTCCCTGATGCCTACACCAAGTTGTGCACTTTATCTTTTACTTACACTTCAGTATTTTATATGCTTAAAATCAGCCTTAAGTATCATATTGCTGTGTCTTTTTCTAGCCTTGTTGTGGAGTTTTAACTGAGACTCCCACTTCTACAGCAGTGCCTGGTGTGTACTACTTGCAGTTTTATAGTGGTCTCTCTACATCCACTTGTTCTCACAGCACCTCTTGTAGCTCACACAGATCAAAATGAGTTTGCTGCACCTGGCAGAAGGTTGAATAACTGACTAGTCTGGCAGCCAGGCAGACAACAAACTACAGTCCCTCAACATATTTTCAGGCCAAGAATGTGAATAAGCAAACGATGCTGACATGACTGTTTAGACAAGCCAGAGAAAAGTTTCACCACAAACTTTCTGTTCTCATTTACCTCCTACTTTTCTGTTGATAACAAACAGACCTGAGCTAGATGTCTTTCAAGGTTTACAACACTTCGTCAGTGCGGACATGACTAAAGCTCTGAAGCTCAAGTTGACATCATACCGATCTGTACATAAACTTTAGAGCGAAGACTTAAGACTTCTTTCCCAGGCTTTCCTGGTGATCCAGTCACTTATTAGGCATTCTCCTCATCCTCTCTAATCCTCTCTTTCAGGACTCTGCCAGGATACTAAACCCTCTTCTACAAGATACCAGTTATCTCCTTCCTCCTCCTCCCTTTCCTCTCATTCAGGCAGTTCAACACCATGAGGTGCTGTAGGTTGGTCTATACACTGATCAACAGAGTTATAAAATGGATTATAGTAAAGATTGGTGGTGGGTTTCTTTCATGACAATAAAAACTAGATATATGGCAAAGCCAGTAGCTTCTCAGCAGAATAAAGTCAAGGTAGGGTCCTTTCCTTAAGGTTAGAAGAATCGAAATTAGAGATTATAAACTGAAATGTGATAGTTAATAATCACAAAACTACAAGACTTTAATTGTTAGAAAGATCATAATGTGAGTGCCATCGCCCAAAAAAACATTTACACAATTAATGTGTCAAAATGTGTGTTGTTCTATTGTAGAGGTGCGCGACCAGCCGAAATGACGCCATGTGGCAGCAGAAATTATGTAAATTCTGGTGTACACCACCGAATGCAAGGATTGGATAAAGTATAAACTAGGCTCAATAGGACAGTGCATTGCTCAGAGTCAGCCAGCTATGAGCCGGGTGCAGATTACCTCTCTCCACTCCCATTATACCTGTAAAGGGTCTCTGACAAGCCCATCTACAAAAGCCCCCAAGGGTTTATGGGGCTACAAAGAACAAACAGCAGGACATCCATCATTGTTTGCAGCCTTTATGTGTCACAGAAATCCAATCTAGTGACAAATACACATTCCTGGGAAGCGTTCACCACAATAAACTGAAATTCAGACACAATACCGCATCCTACCAGGAAACTGTAGGGAAGGTAATATAAGAAACATGCTAAAGTTGTAATGTGACTCTGCACTTGAATTTATGATGTGAGAGATTAGAGGCAACAATGGCTGTAAATATTTCAGAGACAAGCTTGGGCTCATTGAGCCACTGCAAATATTTGCCTTCAGATATTGAACCTATGAAATAATAGAGTAACAAAATATTGACACAACTGAAAAAAAATCTCAGGCACTGAAAAAACGTAGCACATGTATGGAACATTCTAAAATACAGTCCAATGCCCAAACTTCAAACTCATTTAACCAGGTAATTTTTCATGTTACATTATCATATAAATGATTATGGTTCTATTGAGATTTCCATGTAAAACACCAAACCCCCCTCTAAGTGTAAGTAAATAAATGTGGGCATTAGTTGAGACTTTCTTCCCTCTCCTACATCTCCACAGCTATGTCCTGGAGGAGAAACATCAGCCATGTTGTCTTCATTCTTTTGTTTTTTAAAGCATAATTAAGCATTGGTTCTCACCTATCTGGTTGGACATCTTGAAAGCAATGTCAAACTGCAGGATGACCAGCATGAACTGGAACCAGGCGCTCATCTCCTTGTGAGGCAGAGGAATGTGGACAGCAAATACAATGTTGTTAGCTTCAATCTTTTTGGCCATGGCTTCGTCAAAGGTCCGGATCTTGGCACACTGGTCGGGACCCCAAGGCATGAACCATTTCGATTCCTGACGGTGCTTGACTGTGTCAACGCACTTGGAGGCCAAGTAGTGGACCGCTGTGGTGGGGCTGGGAGCTGTTGAGACAAATACAAAGAGGGAGACATGTTAGGCTGGGTGTCACATTGAAATACTGCAGCAAAGAGTTTTGAGGTCCTGCCAAGCTAAATTTCCCCTCAAACTAATAAATCATGCAAAAAGTTGGAATAAAAACCTATAAATAACACTTGAGCACTGTGGATTAAACTGTGCATGGACAATATAAATATCTTAGCAACCATTAGGGACAGTCAACAGGTTGGGTACCAGCCAAATCCAGTCCAAACACTTAGGCAATTACTTTTAACACTGTTTAGAAAATGCCTGCTAGCCAGGCCCTGTCTCACTCAAATGATGGGGGGGGGAAATTCCCGAAAGATCTCAGGCACCAATTACACTGTTACACATTGAGATTCATGAGCTCGACAAGACTGGTGTTTATAGTCTCTACCCACAGGATCTGATGAGTGCTTGGGAAAAGATCCATCATTATCATGAGAACACAAAAACACTTTGGTTGCCCATTGTAAAAGCTGGAGGCTGGACGTGAACAACATCACAGAGATGTGAGAGTCAAGGTGAAGCCTCAAAGCAAAAAGAAAAACAAGGTTTTTTCAAACAGTATGTAGTAGAGATGATGTTCCGTTAGCGTGTTAGGTTTACAGAGGCCTTATTTTCTGATATTGATTACAGCAGATATTGACAACATGAGATCAAGTCTTTAACAGTAAAACTACTAAACAAAACCTACCCTGCCTCCAGTATCGAGGACACTTGTTTTGCATTGTGTGGTCAGTAGGATTTGTTGATATTATCACATTTTGATATTACATTTTTTCCAGGTATATTTCTTAGAAATATTTTTTTAACTGTGCCTAAGACTTAGTTAGGTACAAAAATTGGATTTTAATGTCCTTTAGAAAATGTTAATGACTGGATATGAAATTGATGTTATATGTGCAAACCACATATCAAATGGCTACAGCCATTTTCAGACAAACTCTAGAAAATGTATCCGGGCATTTTCTGGAGTTTGCCTTTCATATATGAAGCACGTTGCATACCCCCACAAAAGGTCCAACAGCCCCCCTAAATACAATACAGGCAAAAATGTCAAAAACGCCCTATCTCAATGCATGGATCCATGCCTTTGTCTGAATATACACCAAATTTAATGGGTTCCTAGTTAGCCTATGTCCCATCATACCACCAATTTTCATGGAAGTATGTTCAGTAGTTTCTGCATAATCGCTAAGCTGATCAAAAAGCCTTGAATCCCACTAAAAACAAAAGAATGGGATAAATACCAAAAACCTTTTTATGCAGGGTGCTTGTGGAGAAGAAGTGACTCATGAGCCTGAGCATGAAAGCCCAGAAATGTTCAGACTCAGCACATGAAAAAAAGATTAGTGACATATCCAAGTAGACTCAAAGCTCTAATCACTGTCAAAGCTCCTTCTAGCAAGCCGTGGTGGTGAGGAGTAATACTTTCAGCTTGGAGATTTACAAAAGGTATGCTAACCATAATGGCAGTAAAAAAAAAAACACTAAAAAAGGTATCACACTAGTTTGAACCTGCACACAATAACCTGGTTACTTATCTGTATATCTAATCATATCTGTTCACTAGTAAGGGGGTGGACACCAGATAGTTTACAGTCATAAAACCTGACAAGGGTTGTCTTCATGAAACCTTCAAGTGTCATAACAGTTGTGTAAAACTAAAACATACCATGACAAACAGGATACACCTAACTGAATTAAACCCAGTTATCTGGTACCCCTTGATGTTCAATCATCTAGTGACCCTGTGAGTCCAGCTGCACACCGGCTCCTTCAGTCTCCATTGCAGCGTGTCCAGTATAATGGCCGTCCCCTCAGCCCGCTGACCCCATGCCGTGTTCCCGGGTTTGTCGGGGAAACAAGGGGAGAGAAACCCCTTTCTACTCAATTACCCCTGCCGCCCCCGGCCACCGAGCAAACACAAAGGAATCTGGCTTCATTAAAACCATCTCAGCGAGGAACGAACCAAACATGCTAATTTAACACCGGCCATGTAGTGAGTTAGTGAGCAAGGGGGACTGCAGCGACACGAGGAGACGCTGATGTTTAGTGTCTGTGAATGGTTTCCAGATCCAGCCCATAATAAAGATGGCCATCTTTCGCATGGTGTGTATGTGGGTGGATTTGAAGAAACTTGACAGCAACTCCAATAAAGTCCTCCAGGCAAAATGCAACTTTGACAGCTGTGCGTGCGTGCGTGCGTGTGTTTGTGCGCGTGTGTGTGTGCCACTGTCTGCAAGTGAAAAAAAACAGGAGAAAGAGGGGAAGAGGAGGGAACACACGGGACATGAATGCGCTGCCTGCGAGGCTAAAGGGATTTGGGAGAAGGGGAGACACACAGGGGGGAGAGGAAGGAGTGAAAAGAAGGTAGAGATGCTGCCTGGGGGCCCCACACAGCAGACAGACATTATACTTGGGAGGAGGAGGAGGCGGCGGAAGGGGGAGGTTGGGGGATATAAGTGGGAACAAGAACAGTCAAGTTTGAGTCACAGAGGTGCAACAACATGATGGTATGACCTTCTCAAACTGGCAGGTTGCTGATTTTCTTTGTCGTAAAGGACGGTAAATAAAGTGTGAAGTAAATAACAGACGTATATCAGGGGTTTGGACTATTGTTTGGACAAAACAACAACTTGAAGACGTCACTTTGGACTCTGGGAACCTGTGATGGTCACGTTGAGGAAAAAGTCACCAGATTAATCAATAATGAAAACAAGCATTAGCTGCAGCCCCCCCCCCTGAAGCAAATGCATTAGAATAATGTTTAATATGCTGCAGGTTTGCATGAGTCGATCTGTGTATGAATACTGAGGGAAACCACCCAAGATGGTTCCCAGTCCAAAAGTAAGGAAGCAGGTGAGTGAGACAGAAAACTAATGTAACTACACGTCAGAAAACCAGAGCCAAACATCCCTCATTTCCTACTTCAGAGCAAGTGTGAAGGTATTGGTGTGCCCCCCCCACCCCCCAAAAAAAAACACATTGAATCCCAGTATTAAAAAAATGCAGAAGATGAAGGTAGCAGAAGATGCTGGTGTTGAAAAAGAAGAGAATGGGGGTGAATGGTGTCCTGCGGTCTTTGTGGCCGAGGGAAGCGGAGGCGTGCGGACCGGCTGCGAACACCTTGATACAGAGCAGTGATTTAGCGGAGGTACTCCGGTTTCACAGCACCGACATTGTTCCGTGAAAAAAGCCCCGTGGAGGTGGGCGAACACGGCTAAAAGTTAGCGCTCACTCCCTTTTGTCTGTGGAGGGGGGAAATGAGCAACCCCCCTATTTTATCTACGCTGGTTGAAAAAAAGCTTAAAGAAAAAAAAAAAACAAGTTGAAACTTTCGACGTTTCAATCCAAAGAGCCACGGACGCGCTAACTCACGCGTTAGCTCGAAGAAATGCTCACAGAAAGTCAAGGGGAAAAGAACTCACCAATTAAACCGCCGACCATGAAGGCAAACGCCTGGAACAGCAGCAGAATAACTCCCACTATCACCAACTTTTTGGTGCTCATGTTCTCGATAATGGCCCCCGCCATGGCGCAGCAGAGGCTGGGGGTGAAACACTATCTATACTGCGATAATGTGTTGACGGAGAGGGGGACGAGGGCGCTGCATCCACGGTGGAGCAGGAAGGCAAACTGGGCCCCTTCACCGCTCTGCTCCTGCCTTTCAACTTCCAGGGAGGAGGAGGAGGAGGAGGAGAGGGAGGAGAAAATAAAAAGCAGGGATCACATGACCGAGCAGCGCGGAGCTTTATCCCCCAGAACAGGCGACAGGCTCGGGGGAGCCGCTCTGGTAACGCAGGTTCCCACAGTGTCATTGAATTCCTCTGTCCAACCTTCACCGGGCTATTTAAAGGAAGATGTCCGGAGTCCCGTCTCATGCTGTAGTTGTGTAATACCTGTCAACACATTGTCCATCAACATCTACTGGAAATAGATGTGGCTGCTCCGTTTAATGTCCGTGTCCCCTGCAGAAGTCAGAACCAAATGTGATCTTTGATTTTTCATGTGATAAAATGTTTTAAAAAAAAACACAAAAACAACAGCATAGGTCTGGGCAATAAAATAATAGCAATAATTATCCAAATGTAGTTTATATCAATAGAAGTGTGTGTGTGTGTTTTTTTATTATCTTATCCTATCTTATCCTTTCTCGTCTTGTCTTGTCTTATTGTATCCTGTTTTATCTTGACTTATCTTATCTTGTCTTATTGTATCTTATCTTATCTTATCTTATCTTATGATATATTGTCTTGTGTATTGTGTAAGCACAGTGAGGAGGTATAGCACGTATATCTAACCCAGATTTGCACATTGTTTTGTTGTTTATTAAAGTGTTTGTCATTCTCTAAAGAGTTTAAACCCACAATCTTCACTCAGGAGCAAAAATAATAATGTGACATTTATCGTGTTAATTGTCGACATTTTATCTTGAGTTAGTTTTGGCCATATCGGAGCCCTCATAAAAGTGTTGCCTCACAATAACTCCATAAAGTCTCACATACATACATCTGAACAAGTTCTTGATCAGATATCGGATCCTTATCTTATTTTTCTTAACTCTTGTACAAAAGACCCTGGTGCCATAATTTTCTTAGAATAATCTGCTTATCATCTTTATTCTATCTTAAGAAACTGTATGTCCAAACAGAAACACAATGAGTTGTCTCACGCCAATGACTGTCTTGTTAAAACTTAAATCTTAAAAATAATGTATTGCAGAAATGGAATTTTACTTGTTGAAGATCTTGGTCTATAATCTGTTCCCTCTCAGGGACATTTTAAGTGGTTTTCATTACTTTAGGACCTTTGGCGGCCAGTTGACTGAAAACAATTAATGTTGTTCAGAGTCTCAGATACTCATTAAAGGCTCAGTGTGTAGGATTTAGTGACATCTAGTGGTGAAGTTGCCCCTCACCTCAGTTTCCCCTTCCAAACATTAAAGAGAACCTGTGGCAGCCTTCAGGTGTCATAAAAACTAAAGTTTAATTTGTCTACTCTGGGCTACTTTAAAAAACATGGCGGCCTATGTAGAGAGGACCTGCTCCCAATGTAAATATAAAGTATTTAAATATAAAGGGCCCATTCTAGGGTACAGAAAGCAATAATTCGTACAATTAAGATAGAACACACTCGTGAAAACCTCACTAGTATTATTTTATGTTCAATTTCTGCTCTGATCATTTGAGATCACAGGTCAAACTTTTAAGTTTCCAATTCTGGCTGCTGATTTCTCTCTGCACAGCAAAAATGAAAAGGTTTGGAAAACACAAAATTGCAACGAAACTTCCTGGACAAGCTGTTGGAGTTTCCTAGGTTTCATCACAATAATGAATCATTTACCTTTCATTATTATAAAAACTAATATTTTAATTTCTGTATACTATGAATTCTATTGTCACTGCTCGCCAGGGTCCAGGAGATTTAAACAGTGTATACTAAATGTAGATGTGAAATTTGTCACTCACCATTAACGATGTTTTCCAAATAATATTTATAATGTAAATGGTCAATAAACAACATGTATGTAATCGTATCGGCCAATCAAAGCCCTTTCTAGCATTGACTTACACATTCACACAGCACTTTCTATATCCCACCACTCACACACTGCCAGCATAGCCGTCAGGGGCAATTTAGGGTTCAGTGCCTTTGCCCTAGGACACTCCGGCATGTGTAGGGATTGAACCGCCAACCCTCTAGTAGACAACCTACTTTACTTTCTAGAAAAAATGTGTCACCACATCCTGAAGGACAGCACATCTGTGAGCTGAGCTTTCATGTCTTCTTAGACAGATGGTTTGAGCTGCCACGAGATCCCTGTGTCTCCTCCTGAGAGACGGAGGAGAGAACCTCAGCGAGAACTGTCTCATAACCCTCCTGTAGGTTTGATTCAAATTTGCGGGAAAGAGTGTGTATTTAAAATGAATCTGATTCATTTATTCATCAGCCTTGAAAATGTTCAAATAAGAGAAAATAGCCTTGAAATCCTGGGAGTTTTATTTAAAAGCCGTCCACATGAGCATGTCAGGGTAATTTAATAAAGAGTATAGACACAAACAAAATGTGTGCATACCACTGTACGCCTTTTAACATTTAAAAGCACAGAATATGAATAAAAAATGCACCATGCAACTTCTGATTGGTGTACACAACCAATGATAGAACACATGTAGTAAACTGAGCTCATAATGAAAAACAAAGGGACTGAGACAGAGTATGATGGTGACCTCTGAACACAAGTGAAAGAGAGCAGATAGAAACGGATCATACCTCCAGCTGTCTAAAATGGCTTCCTTTCCTATTTCCTAGTCATATTAGGGCCTCAGAGGTGATTTGATTAATATGTAACAAGCTAGCAACAAGCTGTTGGATGTAACCGACTGCTTAACCATCAGATACAGGTGACGTTACAAGAGGAAGTCATTTGAATTCTGATGGTGCTGCGTTCCAGTTCTTGAAGTCTTGTGCGCTGCACCAAGACCAAGGCGTAGAGGCAGCCATTCAACCGGACGACGGTCATAATAACATCGGTTTTGGCACTTAGGGACTTAGAGATAAGATGAACACGGCAGCAAGAGGAAGTGCTGGACAGGTAAGACGTCAGAGGGGGAGGAGGAGCCGGGAGTTTTGCGTTCAGAAACGACTACGGATTGTGTCCATTGGATCTGTCTCCCACATCTTGGGATCCCAAGCCTGGAACCAGCCAGTGAACGTCGGAGGTTCTGCTCCCTGTTTGATGGTGCTGATGGGAAGTCCTTTGCGACCAGATGGGTCTGAGTCTACGTACTCTTTTGCTACATTCAGAGGTAGATATAGAGGGAGGGGTAAGACACAGACAGGAGACAAAGTGAGAACATGGACAAATCTGACAGCATCATTTAACGCTGAGAATCAGTAGATTTAAACCTGCATTCATTGATTTTTGCTCACTTAGTTGTAAACAAATCACTGACTTAATACCACTTTGTAAAGCTCATAGGGCAGATAAAGAGATACGGACAACAGTTGCAGATACACTGAAGCAGTATCTTTCATTTGGAGTTGTGTCTCTGGCCACCTGACACATGCAAGTCCAACACTCACTCGCATTTTAGCTTTAACTCCTGAGGGAAATTTCTGAAACCCGACTTGTTACACACTCGCCTAAGTTTTCCAGCTAGTTGCTAACTGTGTCTGTCTGTTGTTTGGAGCCAGTCGGGTAGCATTACTAGCTGAGAGTGGGTTTTAAAAGCGAAATAATTCTGCAGACAGCTGCCTGCTACAGCCAGAGATGAGCTGCTGAGAGGAAATCAAGGAAATGTTGGTAAAACCAAAACATTAATCCCAAAGAGGATAAAAAGCTGGATTGACTAAGATAATTTTTGAGAGTTTATTCATATAAATGACACCTTTCCTATTATGTTTGTCATTTTGCCCTATTGTCAATATAAAAATGTGCATTATTTCAACTTTAAAACTTTGTAGCCAAATATACACAAACTTAAACATATTATACAGACAATCGTAGAGGTCCATAAAGGTCTATACAAGCTTTTTTGTTGTGTATTTGAGTCTGTTTTTATATTGACAGGGTGTCAACACTTGAAAATGTGCCATTAAAGCCTAATTTGGGGTTAATCCTTTACTAACACATTTGAATTAAGACACTGAGTCCGAGAAACAGAGGCACAGTGTGAGAAGATAATTTAAGAATACACACACTGTGAAAATACAGATTTTCTTTTGTATTGTAAAGTGAATTTGTGTGATGCTTTGGGTGCCTGTTTAAGGTGCCAAGTGCCTTCAAACTCTTTAACTTTACATAAACCCAACATCTATGAATCTAAAATGTCATATAATAGCATGACGGTATAAACGTGTTAGAGTTGTAGTGCGACAAACCTATTTTGGGAGCTCCGCTCCTCTCCTCTGCGTTAGCATCGGTTCCGACCCAAAGGAAGATCTACAAGGAGGAGAGACACACTCACAGTCATTCAGAAAGTCTGGCAGAAGGGTTTTATGAGCAGATCATAAAAGAACCTCTCACCTGGTCCCAGGTATCCAGGATCATGACATCATCCGTGGCCAGATCTGACTGAGTCAAGTCTCCTGGTACTTCTTCAACCTGAGAGGCAGCAGGGAAAAAATCATGTGTTTAAGTTTGTAGAACTTCAATTTTAGCATTAGTTTGATATCATTGTGTTGATTGTATAATAACATTTCCTCATCTGTTATTGTACATGTAATAACTCTTATCTTTTCACTCAGTGACTTACAGCAAGTCTCCCACTTTTGTTGGTGCAGCCGAACAGACGCGGGGGTTTGACCATCTTCTGCAGACTCTTTGACGTCTGGTAATCCTTCTTACCACCAAGAGCAGACCAGAAATCAGCTGGGAGGCAAAAAGTACAACAACCATCCGTTACAAGTAGTTTGTCACGTATCTGGGCTTGGTTTGTTTGAACAGGAAGTGAATTACATCCGTTTTACTTGGCGTTTTAATCTTTTTACGTCAAGCAGCACTTTGGTCTTATCAGGCCAATGATGAAAATTAAATCTGCATGGCAAAATACATCATGTAGCAATTAGATGTGACCATGAAACAGAGGTGTTCATTTTATCTGTTAAACTTTCATCATGACAACAGGACTGAATTGTTTTTAACCGACAGAGTTGTAATCAAATTAAAACAATGACTCATTGTAACTAAGTACCTCTGCCAAGGAGGTTATGTTTTTTTTTTTATGTGTTTGTTTGTCTGTTTAAAAGGCTCCGCAAAAACTACTGGAGGGATTACCACAAAACTTGGTGGAATCATTTAGAATGGGTCAGGAAAGAACGCATTATCACCCATTATATTACAGTATTTTGGTGCGGATTCATCTTTCTTAACATTTTTCTCAGAGAAACATTCATGGATCTTAATGAAAGAAACAGACATTTTTAGAGGGCTGATATTTATGAGTGTGTGAAATTTGTTGCAGATCCAAATCAAGATCTAGTTTAAATGTGGCCTTGGTGCACTTCTAGTTCTAGTTTCCATTATGACTTTAAGTGTATAACTTTGGTTAGCTAACTATTCCATAATTGTCAAAATCAGACAATTGTTATCTATGTTATTGTCTAAAATGTCATCTTTGGCAGATAAATAAAGGAGCAGCCATCCTGGCTGATAGTCCACTGGTTTCTTTCCATTGGGGATAAGTGTTGAATATCAAGCTAATACTAACTGAGTCTTTTCTTTTGTTGTGTTACGTATAAGGGGACACCCACCTGGCTCCTTGCCCTCTGACACTTGGCTGGCTTTGCCACCAAAGAAATCCGCTACATGTTTGGCAGCTGCCGCCTCCTCATCACTGGCTCCGATGCCCCGCCAAACCACCACGCCGCTCTGGGATTTCAGCACGAACACGTCGTTGGTGTTCAGATTGGAGGCACAGACCTCGACCTGAGTAAACAGGGTGCAGGCAGATGAGAGGTGAGAATGATACATCTCTACAGCACGTCAGTTTCACAGGGACGTGTGCACACAGCTCACCTCCACAGCCCGAGTCGCACGGGAGGAGCTCTGCCGGATGTTGAAGAGACGAGTGCTGCTGGTCTGCGACTGGCCACCTTTGCGTGACGTCCCTCCGCTGTGGATGATCATGGGTTTGCCCTGGAACAGGCTCATCAGGTGGGGAGGCTCCTGACCCTGAGTCACTCTCACCTGTGGATGAAGCCATGAGAAATACTTCACTATGAAGGTTGGTGGCTCTAATCACTATTCTAGTGTAGCCTACATCTATGTAGAAAAATTGAATAATATCATATCAAATGTTTGGATGAATATGTAGATATAAATGACATATAAGGCAGTTTCGGGATCATATCTCAGTTTGTCAGCATATCAAGTAATATCAAATGTCTGGTTAAACTATTTTGCAGGTTTTAGCTCTATAAATTATATATACCCTAAATTTATTCAAATCATATTTATAATGCACTCTGTACAGTTTAGTATCACATGTCATGTAAATGGTGTGTATTAATACACAAACGGGAACTTGGGCACATATCAATGCTTCTTTGACTTTCACTGAGATGGATCAGACGACTGAATCAAGGGTTTAGATACTGTTAATAGAAGTTCATACACTATTATACAAAATTCTACAGAAAAAAAGGACTGCTTCAAATGGAAGAAAATGCACATTTACGTTTCACAGTGGTATATCACCTATTAATAAGGCAGTTTTTCAGTACATGTGCAAAAGGTTTTCCTCTGTTTTGATGCCAAGATCATAAGAAAGTGAATAAACTCCTTCTTAAGTAAAATATCCAGTTATATATTCTTATTATTTGACTGGAAGATGAACTGTAGCACCGTTTCCTGGCCATTTCTACTGTGGCCACAAACATGTTGAAGTCATTTTGTGATATGTGGAGCTGCCGTAGACTGAGTCGAGTGGAGTCACAGAAAAACATACAGTAACACTGCCCTCTGCTGGTTGTCCCAGGCTGTTTGTTTGTCATAGCAGAAGAATACATTTTCTAATGACATATTTATTTACCTTATCCTCTGTAATAAGTCATAATGAATAATTAATCTTTGTACCAGTTACTGTTTAATGAAGTAAGTGATAAAAGGGTAAACAGTTTGTGTTGTCATGCAAGTTTCAAGTTAGTTAATTTTGACACTATAAACTGCAACTTCTCACTTAACTTCCACAATCCTCTTCTCATTTTCAGAGAACAGGCAACTTTGTCTATTTGTTTCAGATTCTAAAAAGAAAAAATCTACGTTTTCAAACTTTCAAAAGCGTACATTTTTTAAATAATTACAAAAAAGAATAAATTCTAACACTAATGGAATTTTTTTTTATCATATAGTCAGATGTTGCAGATTACTGTGGGGTTGCACAGACTTGTTTTTACACGTTATGAAAAGGAGAACTGTGCATGTGCATCCAGCACTAACCTGAACTGGAGATCCTCCCATTGAGTCATCGAGCTTCACTGTGAGGAACGCAGAGGCTGCCAGTTCATCCACAGTGCACTTCAGCCCCTGCCTGTCACAGTGACACACACACACACACTGCATGACTTTCCCAGAACTTTACCGGTGTGTACTGTGTGTGGTTAGACTGGGTGTGGTGTGGTATCATGTGAACGCACTCTTCCACAGTGTTGTAATTAATATTAGTACATTAGTTCATATAAAATTAGACAATAACAAGGTGCACACATGTTTGTGTGGATATTTATGTTTACTCACCAGGTGTATATGATGTGTTGCTCCCGGCCTCCCAGTCTGTAGCTGTAGAGGATGAGGTAACAGTCTCCGCCAAAGAAGTGACCGTGGGATGACGGTTCCACAAGCGCCATTGCACCGTTGTCAACTCGCCAGATCTGAAAGCCAGACCACAATTTAAACATCTCACCAATCATACTGTTTTACCATGTTTCTTCTTTTTTTGAATAAACCATCATCGTACCTTGACACTGCCCTTGCCATCATCCACCATGCCGTGCTGAGCGGCCATGGCTTTGTTTGAGTGCAGGGTGGAGGAATCGAAGGGCACCTGCGCCACTTTTGCTATGCGGCCCATGGTGTAGGCCTTAGTGGGGCCTGTGGTCTCGTCCTTGTCCTTCCAGTCACCGAAGAACTGCTTGAACAGAGTCGTCTCGGCTCCTGCGGGAAGTACCTGGAGCTGTGTGGGGATGAGGGATTTAAATTGATGAACTCTGTGTGTTTCATTTGTTGCTTTTTGTCTTGACATTAAATCATATACGTGATTTTTTTTGCCACATTATTTTCTTTCTCTCAGTGTAACATTGCTGTAACAGCAGTTATTAACAACCATGTAAGCTTTACCTGTGTCTTATTACAGTATCCCTTGTCTCTGATGAACTGCAGACCTGCAGACATGGCTGCTTTACGCTCTGAAATGTTGGCCTTGGGACCTGGTTGGAAACAAAAACAAGGAGGACATGGTGAAAAGCCCATAATTCCCTATACATCATATTAAAGCACAAAGGTTTAGATTTTTTTATCAGGGCAGGTATGTATTATTAACTGGGCTAATCCCATCGCAGAGGTTTCACTGAGACCGTATTCAGACTTTATATAAACATCCGTCCTGATTGTTCTGATTCCAAGTTAAAGTCTGAACACAGACACACACACACAGACACACACTGACATAAACATTGTGATTGGACACATTTGTGAACTCAGACTGGGTAAAAACGACATAATGTGGTTTTCACAAACAAATTTCACACATGATTATCTTCACATAGAGCGGGGACACGACATCTGATCACAAGTGAGCCGCCCCATTCAGGAGGCAATTAAATGTCCACTTGTGGTCAGATCTCTCAGGACAGATGTTAATACCAGGTCTGAACAGGGCCTGAGACTAAGACACCTCCAGGAGGCTCAGACATTGATCAAAAATAAATGACTGTAGATTTGGTCACTCTCGCTGTAGCAGTTTAAATGACTGTAGAAGTATCACAGATATTTGACTGAATCAGGGGCAGAACAGCTGCTGTTCATGTGTTTAGCTTGGAGGCCCAACTAATTGCAAACACACACTTTCCACCTAACTTCTCTCTAATTTGTGCAGGAGAAAAAATATATGTGAGGAGGAAACTAAAAGGCTATTATAAGGCTGCTGGTACCTTTCCAGACAAAGATGTTCTTGTCCACCCCGTTGTCCAGGATGTAGCACTCCTCTGGAGACAGCATGGCCTGTTTGAAGGGACTGGACGGAGCCACAGGGGAAACCTTCATCGTACCAGATGCATCAGAGATCTAGAAAACAGAGCAATCAGAGAATCAGAGAATCAGCTACCGGCTCGGCAATGAAAGACTTCACTTCAAACGATCTCTCATTTTTACACTGTACATGCCTGTAAACGTTGGTCTAATTTTTGGTTTGGACAAAAGAAACATAAAGCCTGTTGGGTTCAGGCTCGGTTCATTTTCTGTCGGGCTCGGACAGCGACAGAAAACTGTGGCCCCCAAATATGTTGGTAAGTTTACACTTACTTGGAAACAACATTCAGTTTGTGTTATTGAAGTTCTGGTGTTCAAATTCATAAAAACAGAAACACAAGAATACAACAAAATCTTACATATACAGTCAGTGAAATTCATCACTTTTGTCACTCACCATGTAGAGGGCGCCCTTCTTCCTGTTGGAGGTGTCCACCTTCTCATCATCAGGAGTGCCGGGCGCAATGGAGGATTTAGCACCCAGAGCCTGTACACCAACAACCAGAGGAAATTATTATTGTGTCCTCTTTTTGTTATAAACATCACTTGTGCCTCAAGCTATGATAGCCTCGATGGTGGTTTGTTTCGTAGACTATAATCTACAGCTTTACTAAGATTAAACACGATCTGATGAATCTGAAACAGACTCTGTGAACCATCCTGTCCTCTTCTCTGTCTCATTGGGCCTCTCTGCAGTTTACCTTCCTCTCTCGTCGTAAAGGGAGTGTTCACAAAAGCCACTTGGCACAGAATTGGCAAACAAACAGCAAATTACAAAGGGCCGCACTGTGTCCCGCTCGTTTCCCACGCTGACTCACTCGCTGGCCGTGAAATGCATCAAGGGCACTTATGGCTTCTGCTCTGGGGAGATCACCTTCAGTGCGTGGATGAGAAAAAAAAGGGAATGTCTGTGATTGTGTATCACCTCTATGACTTCTGCCGGCTCCTCCCCCTCCTCCACAATATGGAGTTGGGCTCTGCCGTTTCTCTCATTGTCTCTGATGTCGATGGCGACCCCAGAGGCCTTGAGCCGCTCGAAACGGTTGCACTCACTGCCACACCACTGGTAGACGTTCTGCAGGAGAGGAAGAGACAGGGAGCTGAGCGGAAAGTCCATCAAATTGTTGTCCTGGATGATTCGATGACCACTCTGGTTACTATGGTGACATGGTAGCAGGAAGTGTGTGTGTGTGTTTGGGGGGGGAAGGCAAACACACAGCTCTTTTGTCAACAGAACTGCACCTGGTATATCGGTTTACAATTTTGTTTGTTTTAATAAAGAATACGCTCATTACTTACTCTCTTTCCATCACATGAGCCGCTGTGATCAGGTGACAGTGAAATAAAATGACCAAAAAATTGAAATTGCCAAATCCATCAGGCAAGATGAATTAAGAAAAGAAACAGCCGGCTATACCACTAACAATCAAAACTACTGTGTGGAGAGTTAATTACAGAATGTGAATGCATTGAATTTTTATTCCTGTGATAAATAATGACTATATATAAATCAATAATGACCATAAATATTATTCAAAGTGGTTTATGTAATAAATAAAGTCACTCTGTCAAAAAGAACCAAAGTATTACGGTGAAGATATGCTGTATTACAGTATAGTGTCTGACCTATGAGTGAGTGTATGAGTGAACAGGATATGAAGTAGTCCTCCAGCTTAACAGAAACACACATGTTGCATCAACCCTGTGCTATGAACATTCAACACACACACACACACACACACAACACATACACTCATATGGGTATATATTTTTTTACATTTCATTTGTTCATATTTTGTCTTCGTAGTGAGTATTCTTATTTTATTGTTGCATATTTATTCTGTATTTGTGCATGTATATTCTATTCTAGCCCCTCATGGGGACCATGCTTTGGTCCCCATGAGGTTTCCTGGTCCTGACAAGGTCAGTGCTTCAGCTAGAAAAACTTCTAAAGAGGTGACAAAAAAGTTTACACACACACACACAAAGAAAAACAGAGCTCACCTTCCCCAGGTCAATAATGAAGCAGTCTCCCTTGTTGAAGCTGCTCCAGGACATGTCCACCTCAGTGGCTCTGATGGCTCTCCGACCCTTGATGTGCAGCAGGCGCTTCATGCTCATGTCATTGGTCACCACATGCTGAAAACCTGAGGCTGCGCCCCCTTTCTGTGACAAAAAAACCCCCAATAATTCAGGTGATGTAAACTTCAAACTTCATTTGAAATGTGTACATGAGCATAGATAAGGGAAGAAAAAGTCACTAATTGTACATAATGTACACAGCTTTATTAGTCAATAGCCATAACAGTCACAACTGCCACACTGAGAGGTTTGAAGCAGGGTGTATGGAGTGGATGACTTCATGAGACACATGGGCTGTAGGATCAGGATGAAATGAGTTTGACACAACACCATAAAGCCACAAACGATAATAGGTCGTAAATCCCACTGCCAAATAAACCAATAAACCTTATCGAGTGGAGAAAATGAAAAGAACATGATGCCTGCTTCTGGGCAGAAGGAGGATCATGTACCTTGGTGGCTGGATTGTCTCTTGACGTGCCATCCTTATTGAAGCCATTAAACAAAGACATAAAATCAAATACTGCAAAAGTGCAACAGACACACTCTCAGCTGGACACATGTTTGATAGAGGATGCACATTGAGAAACTGAAGCAAACACTGTCAGAGAATCTTTACCCAATAAGGCTCGGTTAGCATGTGGAATATTGGCGGTGCAGACCTCAAAATGGAAACCACATTCATACTGTGAATGCTTGTGCCTTTGTGAGGGTAAAACTTTCCATGGCAACAATGCAGGCACTGTTTATTATAATGGAAGAGCTGTTTTCCTAACAGTGGAGTTACCAAAACTATGAGGAGATAATGAGGTTTGTTAGTTCTGTTTCATGCTTCTTTTTCTGTAGATCATTGTGTGTGTGTGTGTGTTCCTGTACTTATATATTTGTGAGGACCATTTTCCAGCATAGACCCTACATAGTGAGTGTACAAATGTGTGTGCGTGTGTGTGTGTGTGTGTGTGTGTGTGTGTGTGTGTGTGTGTGTGTGTGTGTGTGTGTGTGTGTGTGTGTGTGTGTGCGTCTGTGCGTGTGTGCACATGTGCAAAACAGTGTTTCCAACCTTTGCTAAAGTAGTAAACAACTCGTGGGGCTAATTACACCGAGCTAAAGCCAGGAGGGGGGTTGGATGGTCTTTATGGGAAATGGGAAACAGATGGCTGGTTAAAGTGGCTCAGCCTGTGTCTTTCCACATGTTTTCTTTTGAACAGGCTGGTTGATTCAGTTATAGTCTAACTCAGACAGTGGGACACACCCTGAATGGCAAAGAGGAATGTTGAGTCTCCTCTGAACTTCAGACTCATAAGCTTAGCAGCATGACAAAGTTCATGAGATGCTGACAATCATTAAACCCTGAGGGTATTTTGGGCTACATTAAAGTCAAAGAGAGTTCTGACACATTTCTATGTGAAGTCATCACAACTGTTACTGTTATTGTCGTAATCACTAACTTTGTATTTCTTAACAGTAAATGCTTATACTTTATCTATGCAGTCATTAATGCAGAGCGGTGACTCTCAACCTTTTTTTGCTCGTAAACCCTTTGTACAAATTCATTAAAATGGTGATTTTCCCTTTTTAAACACTGAATTTGAATATCTATTTCATGACAAAGAGACATTAGAGCGTTCAGTATTTCTGGATGAACAGGACTAAGAGTCTGCAGCCCGTAGTCAGTGGCTCTGTGTGGCTGTAATTTGGCACAGCAGTGCTTTAATTAACGTCAGTATGCTAACATGCTAGCAAAGACAATGCCAATATGTCGTTGTTTCAGCAGGTATAATACCATGCTTACCATGTTTAGCTGAGATTAGCGTAAATATATCCTCGTATGCTAACTTCAGATAATTAGCCCTAAATACAAGGCACAGTTACAACTGGTGAGAATATCAATATTTTTTCTAAGGCTATTAGACGAACTGGTGCTAGCGATCTAACATGGTGATGGGGCTGGATAAAAAGTGAATAGATTACCAAAGTTATAATAATTTAACCTCAGGAGAACATGAATGTGAGTACTACATTTAATCCATCCATTAGTTGAAACATTTATCTAGAGAGAGAGAGAGAGAGATAGATAGATAGATAGATAGATAGATAGATAGATAGATAGATAGATAGATAGATAGATAGATAGATAGATAGATAGATAGATGGATAGATGGATAGATGGATGGATGGATGGATGGATGGATGGATTGATAACTCACCTTATACTTGATGCCTGATTTGAAGTACCCCAGAAAGGTGTTGGATTCGCTGTTCTGCAGCTCCCTGTACTGGACCGGCCCACCACCCAGGAAGTCATCCAGCTGCATGGCAAAGATGGCGGCTGATCCGCTCTCATCCTGCGAACACTCGTCCCCTGCGGAAACAAGACATCTGCACTCAAGTAACTCTGCTGCTGAATCCCTTAATGGCTCCACATGGATGCTGAAGGATCAAGTTTACCGCAGTACATTTCAGTTATTTGGCATGAGCAGAGCAAACTGCAGCACTTTGTAATTTCTGCAGTGGCCTTAACAGACCCCTGAGTCAGGACTGGAGTCTTTGAATCACATTAACCACATCTGCAGAGCTGCTTTGTATCCTGCTATTACTGTCAGATGGCACGCAGCACGGATAAAACTATTCCATGATAGTTTACATGACTAACATCCATCTCAGACACAGGGATTAATTATGTGCTCATTTATTTTTGGGCTAACAACTTTCAGATGGTTGCAGTGGCAGCAGATCTAAAGGGCCCTTGTGTGTGTGTGTGTGTGTGTGTGTGTGTGTGTGTGTGTGTGTGTGTGTGTGTGTGTGTGTGTGTGTGTGTGTGTGTGTGTGTGTGTGTGTGTGTGTGTGTGTGTATGCGTGTGTGTGTGTGCGCTGCCACAGTATGAGACTTGGCAGGGAACACTGCAGACATGGTGGGACCAGCGCCTGTTTCTTGTGGCCTGCAGGGTGATTCCATATGAGTCATAGCTCAGTTTTGTTTAGGCCTTGGTTTTGTTATGTAACGAAAAATCTTTGGTTCCCGAGAAAAATATTTTGCCTTCGATCTAAAGGAGTGTGTCACCGTGCGCTCTGTTCAGGCTTGAACTGAGGGGACTGTCTGGAGAGAGGAATTTCACAAAGCGGTAAGAGTTTTAGAGAAGGAAATGTCCTATGCAACGAAGCAGCATAGGATGTTTCAGCACTTAGATCAGAAGCCTCATCTAGTCTACCTTCCGTTCAGCGCCACGGGAAGTTTCACTTTCTGAACTCCGGACATTTTCCTGTAATTTTCCCAGAATGGCTGTATGTGAGAACGCAAATGTCCCAGTCAGTTACTCCAGACATATTCCACATTTCCTGCCCCAATAAAATGTCCAGAAAAAAAGTCAGATTGAGCCCATGTGTGAATACAGCAGGAGAATGTCTGGAAAATCACAGAAAGTGAGTGGGCGTGTTCATGAGATTTCACATAAAGTTTCGACTCCAAACTGGGAGAAAAAAAATATGTCAGGGTGAAAATGGGGTGCCATACAAGTAGAAGACGCATGCAAAGACGTCACCTTGCAAAAAACTTTTGGTGATAAGAGCCAACGCTGCTTTCAATGTGCTACACAAACAAAAACACTACGCCGTGGAATTTATATGTCTTCCCTCCTGCAGTTCTACCCACACCACTACTCCCATGAGTGTTCCAGTAACTTTCCCACTGTTTTCATTGGTGATCATGTCTGTAAATTGATTAAGTCTCATACCTAAAGCCACATTTGTGTGTTTATATGGGTCTAACTAGCAATACATGGATGTTTAAACTTATCTTATCTTATCTTCACTTTAGTATGCAACTAAGTTTGGTAAGGAGCTGATTACAACACTGTACTTTCACCAACTTGAGCAGCCAGCGTTTTATCACCATTCACATGATATGAATTTGCTTTGGCAAGTTGTCATAAAACAAAGATGAAACAAAAACCTCAGGAACATAAAACAAGTTGGGAAAATCATAAAATGACAAATGACAATAAAACCTTCTATAACAAAGTAGCAGGAGAACAACACAAGCAATGAAGCAGGGAATGTTCTGCAGTAAAATACTGTCCACTAACAGATATGCATAAAGTGCAAAAGTATTTTAAACGTCCACTGACTGCCTGCTAAGTTTTTGACACTGCTCTCTTACTTTTTATGTTCAGTGGATAATGTGTCTGTGACCTGCACCCTGATCTGAGAAGTACGGCATTTTGCGCCCATGTATGCTTGAACATGTATTATTGAATGACAAATAAGGCTGATTCAATCTGCTTCTAAATGTGTTGTTGCACGTTTCTCAAAACTGACTAAATCCTTTTCATCAAGTCAGATAGAGAGGATTAGTTCAATAACAGCAAAGATGATATCTTAAATACTAAGGGGATTATTATAATGTGTTGAGCGCTCTGACGTGTTACAACAGTGTCTGTGTCTCACCCAGCCACATGTGTATGTTGTAGGAAGGTGCAGCGGTGGTGAAGAGCAGCAGGTAGGCGTCCCCGCTGTAGAAGTTGCCGTGCAGGGCCTTGGGAACCGGCTTCAGGTCCAGGCTCTCGATACGCCACACCTGCAGGCCCGGCTGCTTCCCCGCACCCACAAACTCTTTATGGGAAACCATGGTGGCTCTGAGGGAAGAGAAAGAGAGGGAGGGTTAGAAATTCAGAGGAGGTCAGAGGGAGGCAGGAAAAGACAGGGAGGGATTTCAATGTTATTGCCTTGTAAATGTTGCTGCAAATAGAACGTTGTCAATACAAACCCAACCCAAGGACACAGGGGCAGACAGAGATGCAGGCTATTTGTGGATGTGTTTTGTGTTTTCATCTGTGTTTGTTTGTTAGTCAGCAGGATTACACAAAAACTACTGGACAGATTACCAGGAAACTTAGTTAAAAAAAAAACATTAAACTTTGTGCTGATCCTGATCAGGGGGCGGATCCTCCAGGAGAGAATTACATCTGTATTATATGTGAAAAAATGTATAAAAGACATATTTAGGGGCTTGGTATCGATGAGCGTGTGAAACTTGGTGCCGATTCAAATCGTGATCTAGTAGATTTGAAGGTTTCATTGGGGGTGTAGACTTTTTGCAGCCAATGTACAGTAACAAATAGGGTTAGAAACCTGTCACTGACACCAATGTGTAGCTGAGAAACCTAACGTGGCTTTAGCTAGAAGGCTTGTTTTAATATAAGGTCACTGTTTGGCCTATGTATGTGCTGTACAGAGTGTGATTTTTGCTTTTCATTGCTTTTTGTCTCATTACACAAAAATTACTGAACTGATTTTCTTGAAACTTGGTGGCAGGGACCAAGAAAGTATCATCTATCTTTTGGAGCTGATTCTATTGAGGGAGCAGATCAAGGATTTATTTTTCCACTTTCTTTTACATTTTAATAAGGACATTTTCCTACATTTGTGTGAATTTCATATGGAGAGTGCAAATATCTATAAACAGGCGAAATTTGGTGCCAATCTGATGCAATATGGTAATAAAGTGGACAGCCTTAGTAGAGGTGTGCGCTCTTTTCTAAGTGAAGTGAGATGTCTTTTTTTGGCATCAACATCATGACGTGTTTTCCTGAAAAGCAAATGCTTCAGTAGAGTTGAAGGTAGAAGCTGAGTGGGAACCAGTTAAGCTTGTTCTTAAACCAACAATTAGTCGGCTGCTGTCACATCTGTACATTATTCACATGCGGACTTATGGAGATGTTTAACTTTTCACATGAACTGGAACGACTCTTTAGCTTTAAGTGTGAAGGAAGGTTTGCCTAAAAAAAACAAACTTTAGATTATGATGATAGTGTTTGTTCTGCCAAGGTTGCCAGATTATACAGATTACAGTTCGCCCCGATTACACAAGAGCCAGATTACAAATCGGTGCAGCAGCAGGATTATTGCAACGGAGTTGACGTCGGCTGTGATCTCAAAACCACGACAATTTCCACTTTCTCATCGCTGTAGCGCACGAGAGCTCACACACCATATACTTACACTAGTGATCCACATGCTATAACCACAGGCTACACCTGCTTATTGTGCAGGGTGCATTATTTACACATGTTAAAATATGACATCACAGCTACCACCTGACAGGGCAGAGATAAAACAAACACATCATGATGGAGAATGATTGCTGTGGAGTTTGTTCAGCTGGTGGTTAAATGTAGCTCAGGTTTCACCGCAGAGAGGGAAAAAAACACTCAGTGGACTTCCTGTAACGAGATGATCAATAAATGCTGCATCATGGACGAACCCTCAGAGAACGAGAGTCTGGAGCCAAATGCACCATTAATAACACTGATGCACCAGGGGGCGTTACTTTGAGTTAAACAATCACTACTTATACGTCATACTTGCCAGAATGTACCAACTAGTTTTCTAATTTGTTCATGCTGCAAATGAAATTGAATCGAGAGAAGCAACCACTTTGTCATGTTTGACAACGGTTAATATTCGTCATTCAGTGTGAGGGTATGATTATTGGGGCGGGGGTGTACAGGCTGGTTCAGGTGTTACAACCCCTCCATCCTAACATAACAGTGAGGACAACACTGCTGGTCCACAGGGATCAGTGCAGAGATGTCTGCTGGGAAGAGCAGCTCTAATGAAGAGACTTCATGTAATCTGCTGTGGAGACTGATCTCTATTGTTTGAGTCATCTGCACATATAAGAATAACAAGACGAGACAAGACAAGACAAGACAAGTCAAGAGAAGAGAAGAGAAGAGAAGAGAAGAGAAGAGAAGAGAAGAGAAGAGAAGAGAAGAGAAGAGAAGAGAAAAAGAAAAGAAAAGAAAAGAAAAGAAAAGAATAGAATAGAATAGAATAGAATAGAATCCAGGACTCATTCCTGCTGCTTCCACATTAAGTCACATTTACTCTTTGGACTACCTCATGCCTTTTTTCTTTTTTTTTATAACTATTACATAACATCCAAACTACTACTTCCTACACTCTGCTCCGTTCATTCTCAATGTATAACAGAGAATGTCCCCTCAGACATACAACACAGTTTATCTCTATCATAAAACCCAAACTTCCTGCAGTGTAGTTCTGTTTCTCGTCCTTTCACTGGCTGTGCAGGAGGCCAGTGATCAAACAAATAAATAAATAATTCTGAATGGACGGACACTGAGTGCACATCTAGAGTTAAAATCACTTCAAACTTTAACTGGCCACACGAGCGTCCCAGTTCTAACAACACGAGCTACGCAGCCAAGATCCTGCACCGTTTTCTCCTCAGTGTATAAACAAGAAGTGTTAAATCAAAGGGCATGAAGGGAGAGAAGGAGCGTGCGTGTTGACTGGAAGAAGAAGAAGAAGAAGAAGAAGAAGAAGAAGAAGAAGAAGAAGAAGAAGAAGAAGAAGAAGAAGAAGAAGAAGAAGTAGTAGTGAACTCACAGTTTGCAAGATGAATCAGGCAGGAGGAGAAAGTGGAGCAGAGACGCTGGTGGAGGCTGTAGACGTGGGTGTGACCCGTGTGTGTGTGGAGCAGTTTTTATGTTTTTGTGTGCAGAGGAGGAGGAGGAGGAGGAGGAGGAGGAGGAGGAGGAAGAGGAGGAGGAGTGTTCACGTCTGTCAGAGGGGAAGGGGGGAGGAGCGCTGATTGGTCGACAGGAGACGCAAATAGAAAGATGCTTCAGTCAGCCTGTGTGCAGCCACATTTGTTCTCATATACATTTAATATAACAGGTTATAAAAAGTCTTCCTCTTCAGTTGCGTGTGAACTTGACTGTCTCTCAGGGCAGAGTGTGAGGTGTTCAGAGAGGGAGGGACACTCTGAGTCAGGATAAGGTTCCTCCCTCCCTCCCTCTGATTTCCTGAACTGAGGGATTTACATGCAAACATGCAGGAAGCAGCAGTGTTTTTCTCAACAATTTCTTGAAAACGTTTTTATAAGAACGAAAGAACAAGACAGAGCATGACGTCACTTACAGGTAAACATAGGTAGGACGTAGAATAATGAATAGTAGTATTTATTAAAGTGGTAATGGTAGTACAAATGATTACCATATCATAGTAAGAATTCTGTCAAACATAAAAAAATATATACATATACACCCAACAATATAAATTTGTTATATTGTTGGGAGTATATGTATTTATAATAAAAAATATTAAGAATATATTAATACTGTCATACAACCATCACTATATAATAAGAGGAAGAAGAAAAAGAAGAAGAAGAAGAAGAAGAAGAAGAAGAAGAAGAAGAAGAAGAAGAAGAAGAAGAAGAAGAAGAAACTAAAATACAGCTACAGTCATCAGTTTAGTTCATCATTCCATCTCTTCAGCATTAATTATCATCCTTCATGAAGTTACAGATGTAACATCTTTAAGGGGCTGATCCAGGGGCACTCAAACTATTCACTTACTAACAATGCTAACTGTGACAATTTAGATAAAAATAATTTAGATTTTCTAAGCTTTGCTTGAACAAGGAACAATTTTTTTTTATATATATTCAGTCATGTGTGGCTTTGCTCACAGCTACAGAGCTAAAAGCAAACAGGAAATGACTTAAGTGTGCATGTTACTGATTCAGGAGTCAGGCTTGGATGTTGAACATATGCTGTGGCCACTTTATGGCCTCTCGCCACTGCAGATGTTCCAAAACTTGTCAAATTTGTTCTTTGTGGTGTAACTCCTCAATGTCATGGTCATGTAAAATGTCATTGTCACAGTCATTGTGAGGTAACACCAAGTGCTTGTTTCTTCCATGAACAGGTTATATACAGTATTTAGGTTCCAAATATTGATCAAGAATCTTTTTAGAGGTCACACAGTCATACAGGTAGATATTCAATGAACACAGCTCAGGGTTAAGAGGCACCTCTTTACTACTGAGAAAATTGATTTAGCGTCCCGGCAGAAACAAAGGTTTTTTGGTTTTTAAAGCTATTTCAGGAACTTTCATAAACCCTCTCCAGCATGAGAAACCACCTCACCAGAAATCCAGAGGATGCAAAATATTGACTTTACTAGGATCACCTCATTTCACACAGCAAACAATATCATTCACCACAGCTCTGCTCTTTGATACGTCTCTGTGCAGGATCTGCTGCACAGCTCGTTACACACAGCTAATCCTAGTGCAAACTTCACAGCGGTCACACTCAGCGTCTACCTGCTGCACTTCTCCTCCTCCTGCAGACACTGTGGGTTTTAGTATACGCAGTGATGGGTACCATGGCTGTCTGTCCAAACATGTAAGACTCACTCACAGGAGACAATGTGTCCAGCAGAAAAACCACAGATAAGTCATTGCTTTATGGCACAGCAGCTAATTAAATGCATTCAAGTCAAAATTTGTTTGGCGCTCAGTGAATTTTCCAATGAAACGCAGCCAGTTTTATTTCACAACATATTATCCTTTCGAAAGCAAGATGTCGTCTTGAGAATTCAGCTCATGGGAAACAAACAGCTTCTCCAGTGTGAATAAGTGTTGAGATATCTACCGACTAATTCAACAAACATCTGTCCGTCCGTCCGTCTGTGGAATGCACATCTGTCCAACCATTCATCTAATCGACTTCTCACTTGGCAAGTGCATTGTTAAAGGCCCAGGGAAGTACAATGCTGAGTTTAGAGCACCAGTTGAGTCAATATATATATAGAATATACACAGCACACATGAAAACAGTAGTAACACAAATTCTGTTTAATTTTTATAAAAAAACATTGACTATAAAATCCTCACTGCAGATAAACCAGGTAGGATGAACACAAAGATGTCTAACTTCACCCTGCATCATAGACTCTGCACACAACGTCCGGTGCACAAACAATAAAAAGGTGACAGTGTATCGTAGAGCTGTTTGAGGAGGACTCACTAATGACAAAGAATAATACTGAAGTATCTCCAGAGCGTTAACACAGGCCAAGATAACAGCTCGTTCCAAACAGGGTGATCACTTTTGTCTTAATCTGATGGACGCAGGGTGAACAGAAACGCACTTGTTGACACATTGCTGACGATGATGCTGCAGTAAAGTTGTTTGTACTTTTTACAGTTTAACGGGAAGTGTGCTGGGAAGGCTATCACAAGCTGTTTCACCACAATACCTTCGTAACATCGTTGTAAAAACCTTACTAAAGATAATATCGACCTGTGTGCAATCGCAGTTTGTCCACACTGCAGGCGGAACAACCCGCGGCAGTTAGTAAACACCGGCGTGAGCGTCCTACTGTTTGTGATTTATTAGATATACAGACTGTGACTTCAGCAGCTGTTCCTCAAGTGACCACGCATCACTGCAAGGAAAAAATACATCCGACATTTCCTGCTCGATCTGATGTTTGTGTTGATGTGTATGGTCGGCATAGTAACCTAAAATTATTCAAATCACATTTGAGTGAAGGAGCAGATGTTTCCGTGGTAAAAGGAGGAAACAGCTGAGCCACAGTGGGTCCGAGTTCTGGGGCTGATGATCATATATGACAAAATATTCTCAGGTCTTGTTAAAATGACTCTAATTCTGTTGCTATTCTTCCACGTGTGTGTGTGTGTGTGCTACACCATCACTCTGAGTTCAGCTGTTTATTTACTGGTGCCAGACTGTGGTGGTTGGGTGGATTTATCATCAAACAGGATGTGACATGCAGGCCGAAGCGTTAACCGCCGGAGCCCCCATTGTGCCACGCACTGATAGCTGACTGAAGCACATCCTCAGCGACAATACAACCAACCCTGAATGGATTAGACTCCTCTCATCAGGGGGCTTACGCTGCAGGAGGTGACGCTGGGAGGGGAATGAAGCAGAGATGTACCCTCGCTTTTTTCAGTGAGAACCAGGATGTCCAGTAAAACGTAAAGGACTGCGAAAAATTCTATGTTACGTGCATTACCCACGAGGCCTTGAAGCTGGAGCCACTATTTAGCTTGAAAACTGGAAGAAGGAGGGAATGGTTCGATTCAGGAAGTCACCCGGTCACCCAGTCACCCATCAATGAGACACTTCACCACATGACTGCCTGTAAAACAATAACGCATTGTTCTGACACTTCTGTTTTTAACAAATGATATATGACATGTAAATCATTGAGGTTTGGAGGTTACTTTCTGACAGCGACAGAGTTTTCCCCCCTGTTACCAGCTTATTTATCATAGACTGTATATAAAGATGGACGACATGACAGCTCCCTAAAAGTGAAGCCCAAGCGTCTCAGTAGCCCCCCTTGTGGCTGGCTGCAGTACACGCTGCAGTATAAATCCTGCCTCCTCCATGTTAGTGGATGGGACATGGGCCAAACAAAAGTCAAAGGACACATCAACTACATTTTACTCAGAGATGGTTTCTGTCATTTTGGGAAGTTCTTATCCCACTGATGTTTGTTCAAGCCAGTTTGGTTTTAATTAGTTATTTGATGCTATTAAAACAGGGAGAAGCATCGTGATTGACGGCTGAGACTTACTCACGATTGATCGAGCGAGTGTATTGGCGGGATCTCGCTGTGGTGACTCCATCTTCATTAGAGCTCCTTAGAGATGTCCAAGATGACAGCGTTCATATCTGGGGTATTTTTGTTTCATTTCTGGATTGTGGGAGGAAGTGGAGGAGTGTCTTCCAACTTTATATAAATCTATGGTATAAACCAAAATGTAAATCTGTTCCTTTAAATTCATGAAAAGCCAATCATTAAAAATCATGCATGTTGATTTGTTGAACTATTGGACAGAATCATTTAAGATTTCAAAAACGGAGTCAGTTTAAACTAAAGCCCAAAAACAGTAGCATATAAAAAGCTGGTGCTGAACATCAATTCAACTACACAACTTTTGGACTTGTTTATAATTTTGCCAAGTTTGGTATCAGCACAGAATTTCCAATATTTTATCGACAATATTATCAACTGTTTCAGACAAGCCCTTTTTGTGACAGTCAGACAGAAGTGTGGCTCCAGCAGGTTTGCCTACCCTCACTGTTATCTTGCTGCTAGTTCCAGAATGTTTCTGCGGTAAAGACATGATAACTGGTTTGGACATGGAGGGTCAGCACAGTCACAAGTGACACTGAGCAGGAACTACGGGGGAGGGGACTGAGAGTTGACCAAGTAAACAAACGTTGATCTGCCATAAAAATGGTAGCTAGGATACCCTCTCCCACCCATGCTGTACAAAGGTTGAGTTGGATGAGGGAAAGGTCGGTGCCAGTGGGCTGCAGCTTGGTGATTGTGTAGCGCTGGAGGAGGAGATAACAATGACCTTTCAACAATGGCGACCATTAATGGGTGTATTCCATCAGGCTGAGTCGAAAAACAGTGGTGAAACATTACTGGGCCGGGTCCTCCGCCATGCAAAGTCAGCTGAAAGACAGTTTGAACTGGTTGTGCTTAGGATGCTACTGCTACATCTCAGCATCTTCTCTGAAGGAAGACTTGGCCTGTGGATTTTGGAGCATCATTTCAAATTGTAGCCGTGACCTGAATTAATTGAACACAGATATAGGTTTTTCCAGGAAGTGTGTGTCAAAAGTTATTGTTGGTCTTCCTGGGTGTGTGGGCGGTCAGATAAGGGCTGCACAGCTCCTTAGTTACTCTGTCATAGCACTTTTTCTGCCCTCATCAATGCACTGTGTTGAATTATTATTTTAACATTGTTGAATATTACTGTATATGTCGATTTTTTACTTTGTGCAGTAAGGAGTCGATGACAGTACAAAGAGGTCTGTGTGGGAAAGGGATCTTATCTATTTAACAAAAGCCTAAATATGATTTCATTTTTTAGAGCATTATTTACTACTGGTGAACCTCCTCATTATTGAGGGAAAGTGGATTAAACACCGTCTGAAGTATTCCACACAACAATGAGAGCTGCAGTTTGTTGCTAAGACTCCCGTACATGAAGATACATGCAAACTGGTGTGGAGACATATCTCACTTATTAACAGCCTCTCTGCAGTTTCACAGAGGAACTAGAGCGCAGCTACATGACACGCAACATACCGCTGACCCAACCACATCCTCTGCAATAATAAATCTTAACATCTAGAAAGTCTGCGACAGAAAAAGAGAACAAAGACTGAGACTAAGTGTGTGATGCATCTACATGAAAAGATCAGAAAACAGAGCAGGCTTTGTCTCCACACACACACATTGTTACTCTAACCATAGTTATTACTTGTCTAACCCATAGCCTAACTTAAACCTAAATTTACCTTAACCATAGATACTACTCGCCTAATCATAACCCTTAACCTAACATTAAAGCATGTGTTCACATTATCATTTAAGTTATGGGGACTTGCTTTTACACACACACACACACACACACACACACACACACACACACACACACACACACACACACACACACACACACACACACACACACACACACACACACACACACACACACGTATTGTTGTGAAGTTTAATCTTAAGAACATAAACTGACAATAAAACACTGACCATCCAAACCCCCCTTGTCAGCAGCAAGGCTCTAGAGAAGGGGAAAGTACACAGGGGGGAAAAAAGATTCTTAAAATTATATGGGAAAGATACTCAATATTAATAGAACAGTTTAACATTTGTTTCACTATCCCTTAATCTACTGACTAAAAAGAGCTGACGGGAGAAAAACTAAAATTCCCAGCAGACCTGTCTTGTTATGTAATCATATGAGAGCAGAGCACCAAATCCAATTTAACAAGCTGGAGCCTGACCACCCCCACTCTTCCTGATTCAAATATTCCTCTCCTGGACAGGAAGCTGCCGGTTGCTCTGGTAACACGACCCCACAGCCACCAGCAGGATGGGAACATCCAAACTAATGTTAGTGAAAACAAGGCTTCATGTTTCTCTGGAGACTAAATACAAGTCACTGGTAGACGGAAAAAAAACATTAAACAATCAAGAGAAGGAGAAGTACTTGTAAAAAAACACTTTATTCATTTAGCTTATTTAAAAGTGTGTACAAAATATATAAATATTGGGAAGAAAAAAGACATGAAATGCAACTTCTACATTTATATGACATCACAGAAAATGGTTTAGTTTTGAGGAATGTAAAGGAATGTAGGAACATTTATAGACACACACAAGGATAAACACAATGTAAACAGAGTTCAATGGGCCTGACATCTCCATGGCAACACAGCAGCATGTCTCCATGAGGAGTGAGTCCAGAATAGTTTTTGTTGTTTCAACTAAAAACTTTGGGGATTTTATCTTGATACTGATTAGAGGTAAGTGGGTCTAAATAAATTTTAAAAAAAAGATTATTTCATGTCTTTGTGAGCACCAATCAGTGTTGAGCTACATTTGAAACAAAATGTGATGAGAGCTGTGGGGCGATTTTTTTCTGGTGGAGCAAAAGTCAATCAAAAATAATCTAACCCCCTCACACACAGTAATGATAAAGCAGATAAGCTAAATGTTTTGAGGGGTATTTTCTAATGGATAACCCAATGTGTTTTTCCAACTGTAAATTTGATTGTTTATTATGCAGTTATGAATATTTAACGTTATAGAAAAATATTTCAACGGGGCAATAACAAACTTTATATGCTTCTTTAAGGCACTGGATCTCTTACAAATAGTTTTTTGGTGACACACAGACTTTTCAGAAGCAGATGTTCGAAAAAAGTCATAGAAATCCAGAGCTTGATCGATTGATTGATTAACAGACTCTTATGAGAAAGGAGTGGTGTTTTTACCTGTGTGTGTGTGTGCGTGTGCGTGTGTCTCTCTGTCAGGTCTGTGATATCCCTGAGGAGCTCCATAACGAAGGGTCTTCCTGCTTAGCTAGCGTCTGATTAACAAACCTCAGCATCCCAGTCAGTGAACTCATATCCACCTCCTCATCCGCCTCACCAACCAGAGTGCACACCGACTCCCTCCTCGACTCATCCGACCGCTCACTGTCTCCCTCCTGTAGAGAGGCAGCCTCCACTTCGGTGCTTCCATCGTCTGGTTTGTCCACCATGTATGTGAGGGGGTTGAAGGAGAGGTCGGAGGTCGCTGTGGTGTCCACGGTGCTGAGGCCCTGCCAGCCGTGGTGCTCTTCGCTCGGGAAGGGGGAGACAGAGGAGGAGGAGGAGGAGGCCTCCCATGGCTGCTTGCTCAACGCCTCCCTCAGTGTTGCCTTCAGGCTCAAGGGGAGATCCAGGGAAGAGTCGATGCTACTGCTCTGCAGCCAATCACGAGTTTCAGACAGGTGAGAGGCTGAGGTGGGCTGAAGGTATGTGTGAGCGGGGGGTGATGAGCAACTTTGTGTGTGCGTTGGGGAGCGGAGAGAAGTGGACTGAGAGTGTGTAAGAGTAAGAGTGGTCTTTTCGGGGGGCGATTGAGCCGAGGAGGAGCGTTCCTGCGCGTGTGGGAATCTGTGCAGAACTGGTACAGACAGTGTGTGATTGTAGAGGTTCTGTCGGTCGGCAGCTCGCTCCAAACTGGAGATCCTGGCTTGGAGACGGGTCACCTCAGATTCCTGCAGGGAGAAGAGAAAAGAAACGTTAGCTGCTTTCAGACACGCTATGAAACTCCGGATAGTCTCCTGACATTCTCTGGAGGGGCTGTATGTAAGAATGCAAATGTCTGAGTGAGAGACTCTGGACTTCCTCCGGAGTTTCTCCTGCCAAGGGGCTCTTGAAAGCTCAATCTTTTCTGTGTTGCTGGGAACGTGTCTGAGCGGAGAATCTCCTGCTGCGTTGTTCATGTCTTAAAACGGCTTTTGATAAAATACTAAAAAGCTATTTGATGTAATTTTTGTTTTATTAACTTCTAAAAGCTGTACCTTGATGAGCATGGACTCATCAGAGGTCTCCATGGACTTCTCACAGGCCTGCAGCTGAGCCTGGAGCTGCGCAGCCTGGACTCTGGTTTGATTTAACTGCGCGCTGACCATCTCCAGCTGAGCACGGAGGTCACTGTTCTGGGTTCTGCTCTGCTCGTACAGAATCCTGCTTTGCTCCATCTGGGCTTTATTCTGAAGGAGCTGCCTCTGGCCCTGGTCCAACTGTGTTTGAAGACAACTGGCTTGGTTCTGGGTTCGTTCCAACTCCGCCCTGGTCTGGTCCAGCAGAGCTTTGGTTTGGTCGAGCTGGGTCTGGCTCTGGTGAAGCTTAGCGGCGAGTTGTTCTTGGGAGGAGCGCATGGTGGAGGACATCTGCTCTGACACTTTGAGGAGCTGACCTCGAGTCTGCTGCAGGGACTCCAGCTGAGGAGGGAGGGAGGGAAGAAAGACTGATGAGGCAAATTAGTTTTTTTACAGGCTGCCTTCATCAAAACAAGGTTAGAACAACACCAGTTGAGTAATTCCCAAGGTTGCAGCGGGACAATGAAGTAATAAATACAAGAAATCACCATCACCCATATGAGGAGAAACTGAGAAATGACGCGATAACAAGAGAAACTAAAGATGGAAGAAAAATAAGGAACTCACACGGTGCTGTTGATGTTGAAAGGAAAAAAAGAGGAAATTGAATCAGACAGAAACAGATATGAGAGAAGAAGAGGGAAGAAAAGTGTTGAGCACCATTTCATTGTTCTTGTTGTGTTTTATGTTCATATATACATACTTTTGCATATATATTTATATGTATACTTGTACATTGCAGTTAAATGTTTGCTTAACCTTGTTCTGCTTTGTTGTCCTTGCTTTTCTGTTTATTTGTCCATTTTTGTACATTGAGAGCAACGGAAAAAATGGAGTCAACTTCCTTGTATGTGTACGCATACATGGCCAATAAAGCTGATTCTGGTTCTGATAACACAACCTTATCACTGAGATCATAGATTTGATCGAAGGTTTAGCCAAGAGACAAGTCACACAGAGCAGCTCTAAGTGTCAGTCTCTTCCAAACTACAACTTGACCATTGAGATGTAATAGCAGATTCATTCAGTACATAACTTGGAGGACACCCTCTGTATTAGGGATGTCACAGCATGGAAATCTTTTTACCAGGTAATAAACTTGTGACAACCCTGGTGCTAGCGATTACACTGGATGTTTAACAAGAACGTACAGGTGTTGGCTGCGCAGCGTTTACTGAGTCAGATCTGTCACGTTAGATTTGACCGTCAGCGGAAAAATTTAAACACCCGTTTCACTCGGTCACTTCTCAGCCGGGCTCGGGTCGAGTCGGATAGAAAAGCACGACCTGTGGGGTTATGAGTGCAGCAGCAGACCAAGTATTGATAACTGGGGATGTGGGCACTAACACTGATGTACAAAAATGAAACAAACAAGTTTTATGTCTACTGTAACAGACGGTGTGGCCAGTGGGCAAGTTACAGAATCGGTATGTACCTCCTTGCTGTGCTGCGCCCTCTCCAACTCCAGCTCCGCCTCTAAAGAGGCGACTGTGCTCTGCAGCCTGGCCTCCGCCTGAAGCCAGTATGCCTCCTTCAGAGCCAGCTCCTCCTCCACCCCACACAGCCGGACCTCCTGTGCACGCACGCAAGCACACAAAATACAGACAAATTCAGTGAAAACAGAGTTATGCATGCATTTTAACATGCCATACATTCTCTAATTTCCCCTTATTAGCAAAAACACTAAAACATGTAGTAGTATCTTCAAATAAATCATGATATTTCATAACAGACAACAATTCAAGGTCAACTGTATTTGAGGGTTAGGGTTCTCAGACAAAACTTAGAAATTAGGTCAGTTGGAAACAAGCAAGGGAAAAAACCATAGAGTTTCACTTCCGTTCTATTAAACCGTTTCACTATGAGTGATAACATTTTAATAAACTGTATTCCCGCTTTACCCTCTCCTCGTTCTGCAGCTTGGTGGCGTCCAGTTCTCTGGTCAAAGATTCACAGTGAAGTCGAGTTTCTTCAAGATCTTGTAGCAAAGTCTGAAGTTTCTGTTGACACACACGCAGCTGCTGGTCGAGCTCCTGGGACTCCTAACAACACACACACACACACACACACACACACACACACACACACACACACACACACACACACACACACACACACACACACACACACACACACACACACACACACACACACACACACACAGTGGCTGAATACATTTATTAATCTAAAACCTTTCCTGAACAAAATCTTTGTACCTCTTGTGCTGCCTCTCAATGCTCTGTGTTGGTTCGAAAAAACAAACCATGACAACAGATGATTACATCAGTGTTATGAAGATATGAAGACATAATAAATGCAACCATAAAGTGTGCAAACATTTTTAAACCCTTTGTATTATCACGGATTAACTGACAGTGTTTGATCAGGGTTTCATATAAGGTCATCAGATCTTATATTAGAGCTGAAAGTAACCAAAATGGTTTTAATTTTTGCATCCATTTAATTTTTGTTCGTAAATAAATCCCTATGCCATTAAAAATGTTTTTTTTTTAGTTAAAAATCTGTATTATATTGCAAATATTTTCATATTGTACATATTTTTTTATATATATATTTGACATATATTTTATTCAAATTCTAAATAGTTTTTACCCCACTTATTGCTCTTGTACTTTAGGCTCCTGTCTTTATCTTTGTACAGTACTCACTTGCTTCATCTTTCACCCAATATTTATGTATAATATGTTTGTTATGCACTAAACAAGTAGATTCCTTGTATGTTACTTGGGGATGAATACAATTCTGAAACAGAATTAATTCTAAGCCATTTTACAGCTGTAATAATAACATTTTACAGCTGTAATAATGCTATCTATAACTAGGGTGCAAACATTTATGACGGAAGTTTGTGTCGTTGGTACTTGCTTCTCTGCGATTGTTCTCGACTGCACAGTTTAGAACAGCCCATAACATAACATTACAGATAATACAATAATAAAAGAATATTGTTCCCTTTCCTCTCTTCCTGTTCTCTATGCTTCAAAAAAATTGTGAAGGTCAAACAAAAACATTGTAACAAATATCTATTCAGGCTGACTTGTGTCTTAATGACACGTCTTCTTCTCCTGACCTTCATGTTTCTGTCTGTGAGCTCCCTCTGTGCTTCTCTCAGCTCTCGCTCTCTGGCCTCGAGGCTCCGCTGCAGAGACTCCACCTTCCTCTCCAGCTCCTGCTTGTGCTCTCTGATCGCCACGTCCAGCTGACCCAGCTGAGCACACCGACAGCACGGCCGGGTAAAGAACAAGATTGTTTAAAAAGACACAGTGATGATTAAAACAAATAAAAACTAATAAAATATGTTTGCTTGTGTGGGAGTTGTACCAGCTGTGCTCTCTGTTGGAGCTCCCCCTGTCTCTCCTTCAGTGCATTGTCCATGTCTAAGACCTCATGCGTTCTCGCTTCCAACTCCCTCTGCGTCTCACTGTGAAGCCACACAAACACACACACATATTTTAACAGTTTGCCAGATATCTATATAATTAATATTTGTGTATACCAATCTGAAGAAACAACACAGGGACCACTTGCTGAATGTCAAAGTAACCGGGCCAAATAGAAGAAACGTGACTTCAGCACTTTCTGGGAGAATTTATTGTTTGAGAATTTGAATCGAACTTAATTTAGGACAGTTGTTTAGATTTTGTAGCATTCAGATCATGAACATGTGTGGACTTGAACACGTTTCAGTGGCGTTTTTGTAGGGGGCTTGTGACTTCAAACTAGATCACGACAGCTGTTATTGAATGAGCCATGTTTCTTTAAAGATTATTTCCTGTGTGAAGCATCTGCACGTCTCGACCATGTGCTCATTGTGCTCAGGAGGACAGTGACACCAAGGAGAAACTGTAACAGGACGGGGTGGCCATGATCAATCAATGAAAATGATGTCACGTAAATTAAAAACTCCCCGTGACGTGTACGCCGACTTGAGTGCTTGTTGTACAGTAGCTGCACATTGTGCTTCACAGTGTATGTGAGAGAAATGTACACAGATTTTTGTATATTTCAGTGTCAGTTTTAAATAGAAAACTTTACATCACAAACCACAGCATGTGTGAAAAATCAGTAACAGCAAATGACATGACACACGGCACAAGTTAGATCAAATGACTTCACAATAATCAAAAGAAATTAATATCAAAACATCTTCAACAGCAAAGGATTTCCTCAGTAGAAGTACAAAAATGTCATTGTATCATCTGACAAAGATGATATACAGTCACCAAAGTGTGAGTCTGTGAGTGGGACACAGGAACAGTAGCAGGCTCAGTGACTGTGCATGTGTCTTTTGGTGTTTTTGTGAGACAGTAAACAGTATCATTTGGAACACGGATGATTTGCTACAGTTCCGGATCTCATCTGTACAGCAGCACGTGAACGTCCTCTCCGCGTCTGAGTCGTCCCTTGTCCCTGTTTGCCCCCCCCGTGTGCAGAAAAATATTTCCCATGAGGGAGTATCCTCACCTAAGCTGGACGGTCAGTTTCTCCACTGACGCCTGCCGCTCATCTGCAATGCTCTGTGTTATCTGCAGAATGTCCTTGAGTTTCAGTAGCTGCTCCAGCGTATCGGCCAGCTCCCCCCGCACCGCCTGCAGCTGCCCCTCCAGCATCCGGACCCGCTGCACAGAGTTGAGCTGGTCTGCCTCGCAATGATGGAGCTTCTCCTCAAGATCGACAACTGCCAGGGGAGAGAAGGAAGCAGGACTATGATAAGACTTAAAAGCAATGGATAAGTTGTAAATGTAAAAGAGCACTTGAGAATTTAAGGATAATTGAGTACAGGGTGTTTTCTGTTCTGACTGCAACTGTCTCTGCTCTGCAAAGAGAAATATAAAAAATAACCATAAAACCTCCTGATCTGTGCAGATTTCAGAAAAATACATGTCATACCCAGATCGTTCTTGCTGGCGAGTTTGTTCTTGGTCTGCTGCAGGCTCTCCTCCATGCGGCTGATCTGAAGCATCTTGACGGTGACATCCTTCCTCAGACGCTGCAGCTCAGACTCTTTAGACACCAGCTCCCCTTGACACTTAACCATCTCTGATGTTACATGGCTGCAAAGAGAAAAAGAAATTACAACTATATTCAGTAAAATTTCATAAATCGAAAAAGCTTGTAAAAATCCGACATGCAAGAGAACATGCAATATGTAAAGCCCCGCACCCGTATTTCACTCCAGGTTCCCACCCTAGCGTGAGCACTGCTCCCATCGTTGTCTTAGAGCAACTTAAAAAGAAGCAAACACCTTTAACTAACCGAGATGCTAACTGAAGCCAAACAAAGAGCCTTTTGGCTGAACATTCAAACAACTGGTATGCTTATTCCTCTGGAGCAGATAATAACTTCACGCAGAAGAAGGTAACCAGCAGCTCTGCAGACTGAAATTACTCCAAGCCTCTCAGGACTGTCCCTGTCTCCAACAAGAGAAATCCTGGTTTATATATACATATTCATGGGTAGGGGAGGGCTGCCTCGTGCCTAGGGACAGATAGGCTGTGGTGTAATCATATGACTGTCAGTGTTGATGCAGGTCCTGAAGGACAGCCAGAAAAACAAAAGCCTCATACAAATAGTAAGAAATAGCCGCAACATGACATAGTAGAAAACTGCACTTATTTTTACAAGTTTGGGGAAAGCATTAAAGTAATCAAAAACAAAAAGCTGCACTGCAATGCAGAAAGTACTGTTTGAAATGTGATGATATTTGGTCTGATTGGGTTAAAAGCCACAAAAATCCTCTGACTGAAATCCTCCTGCAACACTCACAGAAATCCAATTTTCATCACCCCTGATTTGTCGCTCAGAGTTCAAAATAAGTGGCTCTACTCACTGAATGAGGATCATTGTGCTCTGTTTGTTGTGAGGGACAGAAAGTACAACCAGCAGCCAAGATGCTCCGAGTCACTGTGTGTGCAGGTGGTCTTACGTGACGGACTCAGACAGCTGAGTGTTCTGCTGGTTCATCTCCTGCAGGTCCTTCTCTCTCTCCTGGGCGCCCTGCTTTCTGGTCCTCGCCTCCTCCTGCAGAGAAGCCCGTGCTCGCTCCAGCTGCTGCTCCAGACTGGACACCTGGGCACACACACACACACACATTTGGATCAAACAATTTTTCCCTGGACATCATTTCCTGAATATGAATATAAATCCAAATCAAGGTGAAAAAAAATATTCACTCAAAACTATTGAATCCCTGCAGACCTTTAATTTTTCTTGTCTGTTAAAAAGACCATGTAAAGCAGGAGGCTCCATCTTACTGTCCCCATGCGGCTCTGCTCACTGAATGAGGATCATTGTGCTCAGTTTGTTGTGAGGGACAGAAAGTACAACCAGCAGCTAAAATGCTCTGAGCTATTAATAAAATCACAAGCTCAAAAAGCTGTTTCCCTTAAGTAACGCTACAGATTTACCATCAATTTCTTTCAGTTGCCGGGCGTAGCAGTAGTGTTGCAAATATGTATGATTCATATTCTCCTGGTATTTTCACACACAGCACACTCTTGAGTTTATGGTGAGGAAAGCAAAAACCATCCAGTGAGCGGCAGTAGTCCGGATGGAGAAACCTTGTTGAAGGTAGATGTGCGGGGGGGATGGGCAGACTGGTTGAAGCTGAGACTACGGTTACTCAGATAACCTCCTCATTACAACTATGCTGAGCAGAAAAGCAGCTACTCAAACACTTTGAGGTGGATGGACTACAACAGCAAACAGCTACGTCTGGTTCCACTTCTGTTCTGCCAGGATCAGAGATCTGAGGCTGTAGTAAACTGTGATTCATAAATGTGATGGTCAGGTCAGACTTTGGCATTAATTGGATGAATCTATGGAGCAAAACCTGCCTTGTGTAAACGGTTCAGGCTGGTGGTGGTGTAATGTTTTCTTGGTGACCTCTGGTCCCATTAATACTAATCAACCGTCGTCTGAATGCCACAGCCTGTCTGAGAATTGCTGCTGAGCATCTCTTCATGGCCACAGTTTAACATCCTCTAATGGATACTTCCAACATGTCTTCCGTGACAACGCACCATGTCGTAAAGCAAAAGTCGTCTCAAACTGTTTTCATGAACATGATAATGAGTTGAATCCAATAGATCACATTTTCAGACAGGAGATTTGTAGCAGCATGAATCTTCAGCTGAGAAGTATGTCCAAGTGGAATTTCTAAGAAAGATTTTCATCTTCCAAAACCCATGCCATGACGAATTAAGGTTATTTTAAGAGCAAAGGAATTTGCTGATAAAGTGGTTCATAATATAGTGTATTTTCCAAGATTTCATAATCTGACCTATTCGGCCTGAAAATAATGCATCACGTAGATTATAAAAGAGAGAGTTCTGCACAGCTGCTGGACGTGTCATACTGTGAGACCAACAGAGACAGACTCCATGAACATGGATAGAAAACTGCTCTCCAAGCCAAGACAGGAAAAGCAGGTATCTTCCCTGGAGCCGAGACCCTCAAGGGGCCTGGAGAGAGGCCCTGCAGATCTTATTAGCCCAACAGTCCCCTTAAATTCAAACAAGCTGCAGCAAATTTCACACACTCATAGATATCAGTTCCCTAAATGTGCCCGATTGTTTTCATCTGGATCCATTAATTATGCCATCGGAAAACAGAGACAATTTTGAAAAACACACTTTCCCCTGATGTGGAGCTGCACCAAAATTGAAAGGGTTCATCCCTGACCCATAACACATCCTAATGCCAAGCTTCGTGTTAATCTATTTAGTTGTTTTTGTGTAATCTTGTTTACAAACAAACAAACAAACCAACCAACCAACCAACCAACCAACCAACCAACCAACAAACACATAGGGGTGAAAACACAATCTCCTTGGCGGAGGTTAAGTACTCCAAGTTACTCCAAAGATGTGCATTTTCAGGTTGCTCGGGCATTTGATAAAAGTTATGAGTCTCCTACTTGTCTCTGCAGCTGGCACTGGCTGTCCTCCAGGTCAGAGATGTGGGCCGTGCTCTCAGTCAACATGGTCTGCTGCTGCTGGAGAGAAAGCTGCAGCTGCAGGTTCTGCTCGCTGGATCTCTGACACACCAGGCTGGTGCTGTGGAGCCGCTCCTGCAGAGACGACACCTGAGGAGGGAGGAACAGGAGAGAATATTAACCTCGCAAGACCAGTGGGCATTGACTGAGTAATATTTCTTCATAAAATGTTTGTAATACAGTACCTTGTCATTGCTCTTTTGCAGCTCGTTCTCGTAGTTCATCTTTACGTTGTCCATCTGCTGCAGGTATGAGGCCAGTTCTTCTCTGCACGCTGACAGAGACGACTGTAGCTCACTCACCTGATGTGTAAACACAAGTCATGGATGGTGGAATAGGTTTTCGTAAAGGTCACATAGCAATCAGATCTTACAAACCTCGGTGGAGGACTGAGCTGCCTGCTCTCTGAAACTTTGCAACAACTCTTCATTGTCTCTGACTTCAACCTGCTTCTCCTGAAATCAAACCAAGATCAAATTGTAGATGTGTGAAACAGCACAGTATATACCTGGGATAACTGACAGATGCTGTACATATGTTACAGTGTCATTACTTGTGTAAGCTGTTCCACGGTGGTCTGCAGCAACAGAGCAGCTTTCTGAGCCTCGTCTCTTTCCCTCTGGCACAAACAAATCTCCTGCTCCATTTCTAACAGCCGAGACCGAGCTTCTTCTACAGATAACTGCAGCTGCAGGGGAGAGAAAATACTGTTACATAAAAGGAAAAAATATGAATCTTTAGAATAAGTTTTGCTACATTTTTAAAAGCAGGGTCACGGTCAGTATTGTTTTAGCAGGTCAGAGCCCAACTTCACATTAACTTAAAATCATATTTGATTCTATCAGAATCACATAGAATTTAAATGAACTGAAGAGTAACCATGGTGGTGTGGGAGGAAAGAAACTGTAGATCACCATTTCTATTCTGTGCTGTTGCTCCGTGCCTTGTTGAGACTGTGATCTTTTACACTTGTCCAAAGACTGTTGATACGCTCTTTGCTTTTTGGTCATCAGTGTCTGGTAATGTTGAACAGAGCTGGTCTTCTCCTGTATTTAGATAAAGGAAGGTGAAAAAGAAAAGGCATGCCACAACAGTGTCAACTGATTTACATTGATATATTCGTAATACACAAATACTCATGTCAGAAGAGGCTGTGAAGTGTGGCTAAATATACAATTTGTACTTGGAGACAAAATTAATAGAAGTTGATGTTTTCAGACATTTTTTAGATATGAACTCTGTAAAATGTCCAGACAATTGGGTCCGGACATTCTCTGGAGTTTTCCTCTCACGTATGAGGAAACGCAGCAGGAGATTGTCTGAGTCAGAAATGTTCAGAACAACAGGAAAATCTCTAGAACATTCAGGTGAGTAATGGAGCCTGGGTAGAGGATGACTCATCGACACTGGCGTCGTCCCTCATCACCAAAATATTTTGAATCTCGTCATCTCATTTCAAGTTGACATTTTCATTAATGTCTTCTTCATGTATAGTACATATTTTTCATCCTGAGACATTTGTCTGCTTCCCGTTTTGCATCCATCAGATGAGTGTGTACATGTGTGAGTGTTGTACCAGTAGCTGATTCTCCAGTTCTGTGTTTTTCAGTGCAGCCTGACTGTAAGCTGAAGTTTTCTCCTGTAACTGTTTCTCCAGCGCAGCCACACGGGCACATTTTCTCTTCAACTGAGGTGAAACGGAGACAGAAAAATAAAATGCTGCTGTGAACAACAACATGTAAGAAACCGATGAAAACCTCTCTCTTGGGAAAAAAAAAAGGTTACCTCTTTCTCTGTGTCAGTGGCCTGGCTGACTTTATCCAGCAGCTCTGTGTGGAGGCTCTGGTAGTGGGAGGCTCTCTGGGCCATGGAGCTCTGCAGGGAGGTGATCTCCTCCTGGGCTCTGCTGAGACGATCCTGCAGCCGCTCGACCAGGCTGCTCTGTTTAGTTCGCTCAAACTCTGACGACTGAAGCACCCGCAACAGCTGCTGGTAACCTTCACCTGGAGGGATGGAGTGAAGAAGCAAATTTGTTAAAAAGAAAGATAATAGATAACAGGCATATACACCGAGCAGCAGATCAGTGGAAATATAAAGTATCACATTAAATCACAAAACAGGCTATAGATACACTGATCTGAAGCAGCATTAAAACAAAGTATGTTTTAATGTGCCCGATCGGTGTACAATACATGATCCGCGTTACCTGGCTTTAACTTGAGCAGGTGAACTGTTCCTGAATAGTCCACTGGGGGCAACATGCAGGGCTTGGCACAAAGTGCTCCCACAGCGCCCTGATATTGAAAAAAGGACATTTGACAAGAGTAAACACATCATCTCCTGCACAGAGTCAGTGATAAACATGTCCACTTTTTCAGGACAGTGAAAGTGGGGTGAAAACCAGGTTTGGGAAAGCAAATATACTAATGGTTCAACAATTCATTGGGTCAAACGCAATAATAAAATCAGGGGACATGAGAACCCAAATGACAATGTTAATGTGTTTATTTATGTTTCTCCACCTCTCGTAGATGTAGCAGGGCCAGGGCAGCATCCAGACTCGACAGCTCTGCCTGGCTCTGCTGAGCCTCTCTGTGGCTCTGAGCCACCCTCTGCTCTTGGCTCTGGGTCAGAGCCCGCAGCTCTTGCAGCTCCCTGAGCAGAGAAGCCTGCTCCCTGCATCCCGCTCCCTGCTCTGCAAGCTGACGATCCAGGTTTGAGGCGCGTCGTCTGGCCTCCTCCAGCTGAGTCAGGAGGTCTGAGCGCTCAACAGCCGAACACTTAGCCTCCCTCAACTCCTCCTTCAGCTGGCTGTGAAGCAGAATGTGAAGGATTGAATATGATAAGTGTACATCAAAATCATTTATTTTAAGATTTAATTGATAATAAATGTGAAATTTTACACATGCAAATGTATGAGAAAACAACGACAAAGAAACAACTATACAAACAATCGGTGTAGGTGTTGTACCTGGTGGTTCGGCCCTGTTCTGCCTTTTCTCTCTGCAGCACAGCGCACTTCATCTCCACCTCTTCTTTCTCTCTGTCACACTCAATAAGGCTCTCTTTGAGTTTGCTCTCGCTCTCCATCACCTTCAAAACACATTTTTATCATCAACATGCAACAAAAAATACAAATAATTCACTATACGAGTAGCAAGTTATTCATATTAGACAAATTTACCTTCTTAAGTTTAATGGAAATTGTGGCTTTGTATTCTTTGAAAGCTTCTTTGAGTTTCTCTGCATTTTCAAGTGCTTGGTTCCTTTGTTGCTCAGCTCTGTAAGAGAATATAGCGTTAGATCTACAGCAATAACTTCATCATAATGTGAAAGTAAAGAAAACATGATAACATTTCAGCTCAAGGCCCAAGTCAAGTATCACAGTGTTCATGCTGTTACCCATGAAACTGTAATGACATGTAAACTGTACTGTATACTATAATAATAATAATAATAATAATAATAATAATAAATGTATTTATACAGCACCTTTCATACATAAAATGCAGCTCAAAGTGCTTTACATTAAAATTAATAAGAACATGTTAGCAATAAAACAAAGTATGAGGGGAAAACAAATTTAAATAAAAGAATAAAAATAAAAACAGATTAAATTAATTAAAAGCAAGATCGTAGAAATAGGTCTTGTGTTGTTTTTTAAAACTATCAACAGAAGAAGCTTGTCTGGTGTGTGGTGGGAGTTTGTTCCAAACCTTTGGTGCATAGCAAGATAAAGCTGCTTCCCCAAACAGAAGACCTGAGGGAACGGTTTGGAACATATTCTGATAAACAGGCTGAGCTTTGTCCAAACCGATTATAGGGGGCCGATGCCATAAACGATAATAGAGTAAAAAATGTCTGATACAATCAACCTAGGGTTCCCAGGAAATGCAGTCTGTAAAGGATAACAGTAAGTTTTGTACAAAAGTATTTTTTACAAATTTGGAATGAATCCTAACATGTCATTATGACAAAGAAATGTAATCTTTATATCTCGCACTTTATTATAAACCACTATATTATTATATATATTATATATATATTATAAACCCAATACATATACAAATTATCGATATTATCCATCAATCATTGTATTGGTAGAGGTTTAGTGTCTAATGTAACTGGATGAACTAGTATAGTGGCCATTCTAAAACTGCCTGTTTGGAATGGGCTGTTTGCTTGACCTGTGGTGATGCTGGTTGCAGCTTTCTTTCTGAAACTTACTGCTGGTTAAAGTGACCAGCAGTAAATGAGCTGTGGAAAGTACCGGCTGCAGGACTCAGAACCCTGAGGCTGCACGACCACTGCTGCACAAAGAGCTATTCACCGGTTTATTCAAAGTTTGGTGATGCTTGACTTGGTACGCTTAACTGGAGAATCAGTTGTTGTTGCTGTTGTTGTGAACATGCTGTTTTCATGATCAACAACGTCACATACTTTGATGAGTCCCAGCCAGCGCTGCTACAGAGCTCTGGTGATCTGTATATTTAAAAGTTTTATAATATTGAATTTATTGCGTGTCCAGATTCAGCACTTCCTTGGTTCCTTATAAATACAAATTCCAAGCATAAAGACAATAAGATGAACGGTTGTCGATGTAGATAAAAGCATCACCGTTTTCCTAGCGCTGTCTTGTTGTCCAGTTCTTCTCTGAATGCACTCAGCTCCTCAGTGAGACCTGCCAACACAATGTCATTGTGTGCTGCTGCTTCCTGGCTACACTCAGCTCTCAGCTCTGCAGCCCTGGGGAACACAGACAAGGAGAAGTTGTTGGATTATTATGCCAGGTTCAACTACAGGTTAGTGTTATAGTTTTTAAAATGACCAGGAGTAGAGCCAAAAGTCTACACAACAATATGCATAACTGCATGTGCCCCATAGCACATTGCATAATATTGACATGTATTCAATATCCAGTGCAAACAGACATACAATTGTCAAATTACTTTTACATAAACACAAACATCGGAAGATATACATGTTTAGGTCGTAAGGTTACTTGAGCTCTTTGACTTGTGCCTCCAGCTCTGCTTCAAGCTGACGAATCTGTCCACTCATGACTGCCACACTGCTTTCAGCTCCAGCCCTGGAGCCTCTGAGGTGGAGCTGGAAAGGAAGCATACGTGTTCAACGTGGATTCTTTTCATGTTACATGTATGATTTAAATATGTATTATTAGGCAACAGGCCAATCTCTTTATTGGTATCTAATTATTGCAAAATAAATGTATTCAATAGCAATACAACAAAGGTTCAATATATATCAATATATTGCTATATCTATATAAAATGTGCAAGCACAGTGTGGAGGTATAACACATAACTGATCTACGTCAATTTTTTCCTGTTTCTCTCGGTTCATAAGGAAGAGTCTAAAGAAAACAACCTCCACTAAGAAGCAAAAATCAGTCTTTGCACAATAATAATGTGACATTTATCATTGTAATTATCTATATCGAATCGATTGATGTGAAAAATGTTATCTTGATAAAATGTTAGGGCCTTGTCGCTTAGCCCTACAAAGAACACTGATTCCACTGTACTTATTCTGTAGCACACAATTATGAAGCATAAGACACAATGTTCTAGAAGAATGCAACACATTTACTAACACATATCAGCTGCATAGGGATGACTGTCATACCTGAGACTTGGAGGAGGTCAGTTCATACTGCAGGGCATCGAAGTCATTGATGAGCTGCTCATCCATGGACAGGCAGGCGTTCTCCTGACGCACACAGCCCACCTTCTTCCTCAGAGAAATGGATTCCATGTCTGCTGGCCTGATTTTCACAATAGCAGACTTGATAGAGGGAAGACAGAGGTGTGGGTGAGAGCTGCGAGATTGTGATGAAGGATGTACAGCTTTTTTGTATTTACCTTAGTATCGTGCATACAGGTTTTCTAAGGCAAGATAGGACTTTGTGGATTTCTCAGAGAATAATTCATGCATCTGAAATCAGGCATATTAAGGGGACGGATATTTCTGAGTGTTTGCAATTTGCTGCAGATCCCCAAAAAATCTGGATCTTATGAATGTAAATGTGGTTTCATAATGGTGCTATGCTTTTGGGAGATGGGACTTGTACCGCTTCCCTACACATAGACACATATACAGCAAGAGGTTTGAGACAAGATGATAGAGGGTTTACATTTTTCACTGAGGTAGACACACTCTCTTACCCTGGAGATGGAGGAAGGTGGGCTAAGACTGCCAGCAGTGGTATGTGCAGGGGAACATCAGGTATCTACTGCAGCTCTTGTCAGATCAGGCGATCAGGACTCTGCTGATCCTCATGGCCCTGGCTGATTGTATAAGGAGCTAGCGAGGTGGAAATCAAGGAGAGGTGTTAAAGGTTCAGTGTGTAAGATTTAGGTGAAAGGGATCTATTGGCAGAAATTGAATACAAACTAATCGTAGTGATGTTTTCACGAGTGTGTTTCATCTAAATTGTACGAATTGTTGTTTTCTTTACCCTAGAATGGGCCCTTTTATATTTGAATACTTTATATTTACATCAGGAGAGGGTCCTCTCTATGGAGGCTGCCATGTTTTTTCACAGTAGCCCAGACTGGACAAAGTAAAACACTTTTCGAGTTTAATGACAACTGAAGGCTACCACAGGTTCTCTCTCATGTTTGGAAGGGGAGGGGGGATTCAGCTGCAACATGAGACCTCACCACTGTATGTCACTACATTCTACACACTGAACCTTTAAACACACTGTCATCACATGATGGCTGTAAATTTAGTCTGTGGGATAAATGGTATTTATGCTCTCACCAACTGGTTTAGACTGTGCACGTCATGCAGTTGACTTACCTCCGTTTCTGTCGCACACTTTAGTCGAAGTAGATTCCTCGGACTGAAGACATCTTGGCTCCTGAACGTTGAACTACTGGTGAGTGCATGACGTCGCCCTCCAGCTAACCAACAACTCGTCCCCCCCTGCCGAGGTTAGCTTTCAGATGCTCGAGCAGCATTTTACAACATGTGTGACTCGCTGGAAAGTCAACAACAGGGACAACTAACTAATGAATGAACCGCTACGTCCAAGAGTAGCAGAGTTAGCTAGCACGGCGAGGCTAGCTAGATGTAAACAAAGATGCTCGCTGCATCAACAGGTGGTCGGCTACTGAACTTCATCGTTGAATTTAGAGAAAACGCCGCGTATGTTTTGAAATAAATATTAGTTCTGTCGTCGCACAGCTATTAAAGTATATTTCCGTTGTGTTCAAAACAATCTGTTTGTAACTTCTAGCGAAACAAATCTTTCCAGGTTACCGACAGAACGAGCCACAGCCATTTGTATTTAGTCTCCGCCCACATCCTAACAACGCGCTTCTTGATTGGATAAGACGATTAATGCCTTGGCGTGATTGGTGGAGCGGGGTTGTCATTGACAGCGACCGCGAAGAAAGGCGCGTGCACCTCTGCTGTCATAATAGCAGTTTAATGTGAAGGAAGCGGTGATGATGAAATATAAGCAACAAACAGCAAATTAAACACACGACAGAAATAAAAATATCTGCTTTTATTTATCATTTAACAAAACAGGTTGGGAAATAACATGTCAACCTATATGATGGTGTGTAAAAAAAATGTAATAACAAGAAGAATCTCAAGAGACACAGAAGATTCTTTGGCTGCAGAGGCCTGCAGAGAGTCAGCCCAGACACTGACTCCACACAGGAGAAGAGCTTTAAATGTGTCGACTCCATCTGGACAATGAAGAGGCGTCAACATCAAACAGCTCTGTCCATTTCAAACAGAAAAGGGAGTCATACTAACTGAATGTTAACCTCTTGCAGTGACATACAGCATATTAGTTATCCAGTGATAAGTTTTCTGACAAGTGTAGCAGAGAAAATGAACTACAACTTATTCATACATGACAGTCCAGACAAAACTGATGAACCAAATGTTAAAATACTGACCTAAAACAGAGTAAACAACGCATCAAAACCTCCTGTCACGCTGCAAATGCTGCTCGAAACGCGTTTCTATGGGCATATCCTGAGTGTGTGTAGACTACATGGTGAACAGTTTCTGTTGCACCCATCACATGACCAAATCCAAAACGCCAGAGTCTAATGCTCAAAATAGTAAAATGAGTTTGAAGTTCTCGTCAAAGTATGAAACTAAACATTTCTCCAGGGCTAACTTGCATAGGCAGCACAAAGAAAACACAAAAAGATTTTGAACTGGGAAAATAATAATCATCTTACGCAGCACTTTATATTTGATTAACTATCAGACAAAGAAAAAAACTAAATAGGTCCTTAAGGATTTCAACATTAAAGCATATAGTTCATTTTAAATCAGAATTTTTAAAAAAGTATATTTATTTAGACAATTAGATTGAAGTTTCTAAACAAAAGGTTTACCTTGAAAACAAAGTTTTGTCCGAACGCACACAGATTACCAGGTATCTTCTTAGATATCGGATTCTGAACAATTATTAACTGAAATGATCATGTTATTTTCAAAATTTTCACGCTAAATGCTGCCTTGAAGGGGCTGGACAAAGCTCAACTGTTCAAAATGAAATGATGTCCTAACAGATATAATTTGATATGTGCAATCTATTAATAAAAAAGAAGAAAATTAGAGAACTCTGCCCCCTTGAAAAGGAAAAAGAGAACATAAAAGTAGAAAATGTAATAATAAATGTTGTATAATTCATATAAAATAAAACATTTGCAGCAGCACACCTCTTTAGTTTTACCTCTTGCTCTACTCACAATTGAGCACTCCTTCCATCCTGATTTACACCCAAGGCAACAAGAGGTACCTGCGGCTGAGACTAGAGAAGGAGGGGACACTGATGTAAAGGGACATGTCCTTATTTATCAAATTAGTTAAGAAAATAAATGTTAACAAAACATGTGTAATTCCTCATTGCATGTTAGTCAAAAAATAATAACTTCCCCTCTTTCTCTTCTCACCCAGGATTGGCCATTTAAATGCCTGGCCAACAACATTTCAGTTTGTTCGTTTTGTACAGTTCCATACTTAATAGGTCTGGAAATAAAAAGCATATCACTGGATGAAAAATCAAGCCCCATAACGGTTCACTGAAAGCCTACAGGTGCAGTGCACTGATCAGTTACTAGCCCCTGAATAAATGGGGGGGGGTCACTGTAAACATTCAAAGCAGATGAGAATTAATAGCAGAATAACACTACTATGGTGCAGTATGAGGACAATGCCTCATCTTTAATCTGTAACCAAAATACATGTGTAAATGTGCTTTAATCACATTGGACTGCACAGAACCAGTAGGCTTTACAGTGAGTTTAACAGGCAAAACTTGCTTCTGTCTAAACTAAACAAAGGCTAATGTTTCAAATACAGGCTGTGGAACTGTCCTCATCACAACCATTCACCTCTTATAGGTGCTGGGTAAAAGTTACAATGATGATGTTGAGAAGCCTAGGAGGCGGTGACTCCTTCCCACTCCACCAGGTACTGCACCTTGCCGTCAAGGGTGACCCGTCGGGCCAGGACTTTGTACTTTTCCCCGCAAGCCAGCCGCCCTGCCGCACCAAAATAGCTGCTGATGGAGCTCTTGAGGTGGGAGAGCTGGCGGTTGGGGTCCATTCCAAGAACTATGTCTGTTGAGTGAAGCCCTGGGAGGGAGTTCAGCATCACTGTTGCAGAGGGGTCTGGGTCTGCATGGCTGGGTGGGGGGATTTCCGGGTTAGGGGGCTGCAAGGCCCGTCGAGGTCGCCCACGCTTCCTTTTTATGGGGGGAGGGGAAACAGGCATGATGCAGGCTGTCGTGCGCATCTTGCTGGAGCTGCAGAGGCTGGAGGGTGTTTGATAGGAAGAGAGGAAGTTAAAAAACGATTGTGAGAAAAACAGAGTATATACAGCTCAGATCGGACCGCGATCCGATCACGCCTGACCACATTCGGAGGTGGTCTGGGCCACCTATGAAGGACTACTACCGACGTCCTCTGAGCCGCTGCAGTTTCACTACGAATTAAATGCATCTTTTCTCTTCTCTCAGATTTTTTTGTAACCACCGCCACAATATCAACACTGATCACAACATAATGATCGAAACTTTCCTTAAATTGGTCAAATCTTTCTTCATAGAAGCATGACATCTCTTTCGCTTGTGCCAAAACACAACTTGCACAGAAACATTGTACAACTGAATGATTGTTATTTTGGTTGCAGTTTGTTAAATGATAGTATAGGAAATGTAAAACTTAATCGGCTGTTAAATGGGGCCTTCTATGTATTCCACTTTTACTATGGATAGCTAGTTAAAAAGTAGAACAGTGACAATATGGTGAATGTTTTCAGTGTTTTTATATGTAAATAAAGATAGATGTTTCTTTGTGAATTCAACGAGGGATGATTTGTTCTAAGTGCTTTAGTTAAGGCTATTGGGGTTAGTTGAAATGTAGTATTAATAGAAGTTACATTAACACAAGAGATTCAAAGTTTCTAACCAGCTTGTTGTTGATTGTTAAGAAGTTGTGCTTCTGTTCACTTTATTGTATTTAGAAAATTGACTCTGCTCATGTCTCACTCTGGCAGGTGCTTGTACACATTTTTTTGTGTTAAATATCTGTTAACAACAGCAAACACTGAGTAAAGAGCTGAGAAAAGTTTGAATAAGTATGAATCCAATCAGAGACAGAGAGCTCTGTTATCTGACTCTACAATGACCCATGTAACAGAAAAAAATATTGCATAGCAGGCTTACCTGGACTGTCTTGAAATGCTAGTTGAGGTAGTTTCTGAGGTGCTCAGGGCTCCTATGGATTCCACGTCTGAAGTTCTTGAAGACAGCGCAGACCTGTCGCTCCTGGTGATTTGGGAAGGGGAAAATGAAAAAAGAGAAAGAGACAGTAGGATGAAAATGTTATAGACAGAATGGAAACTGCTGCTGAAGCTTACAGCCACAATACATAGTGGTGAAAGTATATTAAAAAAGCCTAAATGCCAGGTCAATGATTCAAGCTTTTCAAATGTCAGGATTTCCTGACTTGCTATATCATTGTTCATAAAGCATATTTTCTGATTTTGACTAAAACAATTTGTAGATGTCAAGGCGACTGTTTACAGGAATGATTAAACACTGTCGTTTGAGACTAAATAAGAATTATGAATCCATTAGGAAACAGTTGTTCCGTAGCTTCACCACAACAGTGCTCCAGTCACACATTTTGCAACACATCAGCTTACTTACTTGATAGAAGTGAAGTGATCCAAGGCATGAGGCTCGAGTGGGAGAGGCTTTCTCAATTGCTGTCGAAGCAAAGGGAAAACTGTTAGCATTTCTCAGTGGGTTTCCTCCTAGCTAGCTACTTTCTCAACATGTCCATTAGAGGTGACCGTTTTCTCACAAGACTTTGAGCCATGATGTTTACAGAATAATGCAAAAACACCCACTCCTATTAACAGCTATGTACACACCCAGCTCACACCCATTAAAACATACACACAAATGCACACACTTACACACACGAACAAACACACACCTGGGGCAAGAGTTCACTGGAGTGTTGTGGTTTAGCTAGTCTCTCCAGAGAACGTGCTCCATGCTTCCTCTTTTTCTTCTTCTTCTTCTTCTTGTCTCTGCCATTGGTTAAAGTACTGCAAGATCTACAACAACAAAAACAACATTTCTCAACAGTTTATAAGTCATGAGGGCTGTGCATTAAAAACACACATTGTACAATGTACAGGACAATATCAAAACACTGCTTGTTGCAGGTTGTATAACTTTTATTAGGAACATTAACAATAGGTTCCTCATCTTACCTCATGGCAGACAGGATTTTGTTGGACTTGCACCCTTTAATGGTGATTTCGTGTGAGGCCCTCTCCATCACTCGGCTGGTTGACTCATCAGAGTTGGGGGGAGCGGGAGGGAAGCGGATCCTCAGACCAAACAAATGCTTCTTCTTCTTTACCTCCTTCCCCGACATAAACCTGGCAGAGACAGAAAAAAAGGTAAATGGGTAGGAACACACAGGAAAAAGTCTGTCTAACACTTTCACACTCATAAATAATTAAAAGGTAAAAGGAATAACTCACATGCTGCTGTTGTTGTTTAATGCCTCCAGAACACTTTCATATCGCTCTGATTTTGGTGTGTGGGCGAGCTGCAAATAAGGGGAAGGGGGGGTTATCAAATTAGAAAGTCACGGTGCACGGACAAAAACAAATAGAGAGCATATGGTTTCAAAACCCCAAATGGGCAGCCAGGGAATTAGAATTAAGAATTAAGAATTTCATTTACCCTCTAGCACAGATTAACTACGTTGTTTTCTGGCTTCCAATAACTTTCAGATGTATTAAGCTGCTACAAAAAAACATTTATTCTGGTTTAAGTCCCGACATTGTGAGCCAAATCCAAAACTAAAAATGTTGTGATACAGACAGCAGCATCAGAAATGCCTGCTGAAAATGCCGGGTCGGGCAAGTACACAAATCTATGTATCAATTTGTAACCATGTCTTTAAACTTTATTAGTTTCACCCGAGTTTTAGTTTCTCCTTTCCAAGGAATCCCCTCTTATTCGCCCCCCCAAAAAGAGAAGTTGTGCTGTACTTCCACTTAAGACAACTATTTTTAGAGCAGCAAAGTAGTGACTTGCAGGAGAGTAATGTTTCAGGCTGGAATGTACCAGCCTGAAAATGTACCAGCCTAAATGTTTGCGAGTAAAACGCAAACGTGTATATATGACTTCAGTAGAGAGGGGTGGCTCTAGTGTTGCAAAAGACAACACTAACTCTCACAAAGCATACATTTAAAGAAAGTAATTGTTGTGTATTCCTAGATAGTTTTTGATATGAAAATCAAATATTAAGATCAACATAAACAATGAGTGACTTGATGCTTTTTTGTTTTGAAACTAAATAATTGGTGACTTATCTCCTTACCTCCCCAAGCTGCAGCAGCTCCCAGTTACCATTGATGTAAGCCATGAGCTCCATCTCAGAGTCAAAGTACTTCTTCTTGTGGATCACACTCAAGTTGTACAGACTCAAGTGTGTGACGTCCTCCCTGAAACGTTTTAGAAAAAGCTGAGTTTCCGTGACCTTGTGCAAACAGAACACCATGAACAGTAGACCAAATATAGCCCAGTGAAAGGGTGGGAATCTTTAGGCACCTCACAATTCTATTACGACTCAGAGGACTACGATTCTATTATAAAACGATTATCGATGTCTCGAAGAATTTTATTTCTACACACAATTCATTTTTTCTGTCACTGTGGCACCACTAGAGGTGCGCATCTTGACTAGCCTCATGATATGTGCTTTCAAAATTATTTAAGACTGTTACCGTTATTACAAGTGGGCTGTAATTTACAAAATAATTTCAATCCAAAAATCAGACTACAACAGTAACTCCATAACAGTGGTCAGTGCTCTGCATGATGATTTGACATCCATGCAGTATAGATTAATGTGCTGCAAAAACAATAAGATACTTGTAAGTCCGGAGCTTCATTGTAGGTCTTGAGCATTTGGTGTAAGATGGGGAATTGTGTCTTTACACAGACTACTTTGGAAAGGAGGGTAGCCAACGTGCTTGTGGCTGATATTCTCCTTTAAAGATGGACTTATCTTTACCAGGGTTTTTGAGATTCACTTACCATCTGAGAGGCAGTCGGCTGAGGTACTCTGGTCCACCATTGCAGACCGAACAAATAAAGAGATAAAACCTGAGGGCGAAAAACACAGTACCCCATAAGGCTTTTCTTCTTGTTATAATATTGTAATCACACTGGTGCAAACTATTGGGAAAATGCAGATTTTTCACATTGCAACCTCACAAAACTTTACGAAAACCCAGATGTAATTTAGAATAGTTTGCACCTGTCTCCGTAGAGCATGGGCATCTCTAAGCAATGGAGACACGCCTCGTGGAACCACTGCTGACACCTGTTACACTGCAACATCTTCAGGTACCAGCTAGAAGCAAAGACACAGACAGAGGTAACTGTACTCATGTATGTATTAGAAGATTCTGAAAAACATGCACACGTGGGACATTCTGTAATCAACTTCTTGTATCTAACATGTGTTACTCACTCTCCTGGGCCTCCACAGTAGCAGTAACACTGTTGGATGTTAGTCTTGTGGCCTTGGTCCCACACCAGTTCTTCCAGGGCATAGGGGAAGGAGAGGTGCAGCTCCATGTGCTGCTGCTCTGGCTGCAGGAAGCTATTAGCAGATGCCCCCCTCCTGTGTCCACCCCCTCTCTGTACACCACACAGACAAAAAAGCATGTTTACCCGAAAACAAAACCACGCACAAACATATACGTCATTTGCCGACAGGTTATCCCTGTTTTGCTTTACATTTAAGGATGAGAAAATAATGACTCACAAAACAGCTATTTGTCAGGTAAATAAACACTCATTTAAAAGCTGTACCTTAGGCAAAGAAGTCAGCTCACACTCTGAGCACAGCCACTTGTCATCTGAGTCAATGACAGAGGCATCAATGATGGGGGAGTGGCACAACTGGTGATAACCTTTAAAGACAACAAACAATTAAATTTAACTGCCATCTATTACATAATTCTTAAATCATTCAAGAACTACAAAAACCCTCAGGGCCAGAGACTGGAGATCGAAACCTGAGATGTTCAATGTAAGGTAGAGGAGCATCAGAGATGGTGAACGGTACCTTGTCCACACTTATCACAAATGACAATCTCATTGGGTTCCTCTGAAGTCTCATCCTGGCATATGGAGCACACGATGTCATCGTCGTCCTCGTCATCATCATCTTCATCCCCTGAAGTAGACAGAAGACATCAGGACAAAGAACCACTGCTTGCTGCTGTAGAGGCTTGTGAGCATGTTAACTTGTGTTTTATATCAAGAAAGTGTCGACTATAGTGACTGTTCCTCTGACCGGCAAAAAATATTCACACCGAGTTGTGTGAATTATCCAGAGGAGTCAAGAGAACAAAGAGAAACATTTATCTCCAAAACTCAGTGAATAAAACTAACTGTGGGAAATTATATATATTCCTGGACTGGGCAAATTTGATTTTTAAGTGTAACCGAATACCAGGTTGTTGGTAAAAAAACACTGTTGGGCGTAATAAAACCCTGCAAAGTGGGAACTTCACCCACTGGAGGTCAGCAGAAAAGTTAACTTTGTAAATCAGTAACACAACACTACAGCGGTGCAGCATCAAAAGCATCACCTCATATTGCAACTAGTCAATGTCAAAAAAAATATATATATATAATTAACTTTTGATGTTTGTCGTGAATATGTTCAATTTTTTTACTCTTACAAATCATGTTTAACTTTACTATAAATACATATTTGCATTTTAACAGAATGATCTTTGAATAATTAGACCCCAGCCTCTCTGTCCGTCTCCACAAGTGGTTTATTCTCTGCTGCTGTACTGATGCCAGACACTGGTCAGTTAACTGTCAGCAGCAAGGGTAGGGAGATAAGAAAGGCTGAAGAAGGCAAAGAGGGAGAGAACAGCAACACTTTAACTCCAGGAATTCATCCAAAATCAAAAACTGGTGCTAAAATGTGTAGCCGGGCAATAACATTGCATAATTATCTTCAGAGCAGATGGTCACTCCCGGTCAGTGATCAAGATCCATATTACACGAAGGAATGAACTTACCAGTCTGAATATCCTTCCAAAGAACCCATGACTTAGACCGATCCTCAAAGACAACAAAGCATCGCTGCTTGTCCCCATCGATCTGAAAAGGACAAAGAACAGGTGTGTTCCTGAATGCCACACTGTTCTTAAAACACACCACCCAGGAATCAGACATCTACAGGAACAAGCAGAACATCAGAAGTCCTGCCATGGGAACCAAATCTTTCACACACAGGGATGTCACCCTCTACCCTCAATTCAATGTTGTTTTGAATCATCTGCTATTCAGTTCAGAGTTGTTTTTTTTGAGTGCGCAAGACCTGATGGAAGATGATAAGATTTGGAGTTGATATTTGTCTCTGTTCTCCAGTGCGCTATAAATTAAGTTTAAAACTTTGTGGACTGAAGGATTGTCCCTACAGATTTCATTGTGTTTTATTGCAAACTCGACTGAAAATATTGTATGGTTGATGGTTCCAGCAGAGTCCATTACACAAATTCAAAGTTATGCACTGGCACCATAAAATACAGCAATATTTTATTGTGACAACCGATCAATATTTCATTCTTGATGCGGATAACTTGTTTGCTTGCAGCTCCAAAAAAATGCAGACTTGGTCCCAGCTCCCATATGCCCGGATGTCTTTGCAGGAATGCTCCCCTCACACTTACCTTTGTGATTGTCCCCAAGTAGAACAATCCGTCTGACCACCTGGCCAGGACGTCCTGTCCCTCTGTGAACCTGTCAGACATGTCGTCATCTCCATACTCTCCCCGAGCAGAGAGGCTTGTGGGGGACAAGGACACAGCCTCCTGCTGCCGCTGGGGATGAGCTCTGTGATGGACAGACAGGTGGTCCACGACCCCTGAGTCTCTGAAAAAACAGGGGGTGGATGGGGACAATGAAGTATGGAAAGACATAGATTTAAATTTTACTGTATTTTCAGGTGATGTTTGATTCCGTGCACAATTGCCAGCAATCCACAGTCTACGTGCTGCTCGTGGTGTGTTTGATGTTTCTAATGAATCCTAACGCTTTTGAACTCAAAGTCAAGGTAACAATGAGAATTGCGTGCAGATATGTGGACTGAGACAAATACTGTCCTGTATGTGTACTGGCGATGGAAAACACAATGGGAGATTGTTAGGAGCTTCCAGAGTAGCGGCTCAAACACATGACCTTTCCCCGCCAGTGGACATAAACAACCGCTGATTATTCCCACAATTAGTGCTAATTGCTCATTAACCACAACCAGCGAGCACATGGCTGCAGATCACTGCTGAGCACTTCTGGGACCCAGCTCAAATCAAATCGGAGGTTTTTGTAAAGTCTTTTCAACACATGAGCGTGTCAGTGACGACTTGCAATTGTAGTTCTACAAATTTTACATTCATAATTTTTCCATCTGAGGCTGTGGGAGATTAATCTTTGAGATGTGGAAGCGGTAGATTTTATTTTCCATCCAGCCTCTGTCCGTCAGTGCCACCCTCCCTTTGTTCGAGCACCGGGGGAACATGGTGATTAAAAAAAACCAGCCAGTGAAGATGATAAAGAAACAGTTTGACATCGTAAAACGTGTTCAAATAATGTTTTTAGCCGTTAGCCACCGGGCCTCGTTGTTAGCATGCACGCCCCACATGCGGAGCCGCCGTGGCCCCGGCCGGGTCGCTGACCGACGGACCCACACCCCCCCGACAGGAGGAAAACATGATGACAACAATACCTCATTCGGTCACCTCCGCTGATACCAACGACCCGTGCGACGAAAAAAATGAGCCCGAAGCAGAAGCCGCCGTCGTCCCGCTCCTTCCTGCGGTTGAACCTATCTAGAGAGCGCGTCGCGGAAACTTGCGGGGCTCGCGTCTTCCTCAGAAAATAACAAACGGTTCATTTTCCCCCAGCAGGTTCGCCATTTTGGTTTCCCGCTGGTGCTCGGGGAGTGCATTATGGGAAGAGCTGCGGCGGCGTTCACCTTTTTTTCAAACATTTGAAAATGTAGGCAGGTCATTTAATCACTGAGCACGGCCACATCCGCCCATTCACAGACGTACAACACGGATCTGTGTGTGTTTTCACTCGTTTATTGTGTCGCGTGTCCGAACATACCAAGGTTTTCATGATTGCAATTTAAGATCCAGTCAATTTCGCAGATTAAGCACATGTTTACTATGAAAGCTCAGTTGTTTGTATGTATAGAATGCCACTCACTGCCGCTACGACATCATGTGCTATTAAGAGACTATTTTCATTTTGGATTAGTTGACCGGAAGTTGAGTTTTGGCGCTGAAATAACGGTTTAAGTAATGGTTTTATTGTGAAGGGCTTAGCGGAAGTGTAGTGTATGCTAGTTTGTTCCAGGTCTGGTTCTTAGTTAGAGTCCACACAACATCGTGACTTAATGATAACAACGCGTCTCTCACAGCAGCGGCGATCGCGCTCTCTATCACCCACACGTGTGGTTTTGACCAAAGGACTGAAAACGGTGACATGTTTTTATCGGTGTATCAACACGTTGCGCCTGCGCCCTGAACCTACGTGTTTTTTCTCCTCCTCAGCGTGAGGTATGTTGCTTTGCTTTAAAACCAGCAGCTGCTGCACAGAGAAGATCCAGAGAGGGACATCGGACACACGGACAACACACACCGACACACCCGCCTCCTGGATCATCCCTCTGGGGCTGAGACCGAGTAATGTGCCGTCGAGAGCCGGATGAGTCGTCTGGGTTTATTTCTCTTTAATGTGGAAGGCGCTCTCTCTCATGCATTCTGAATGATCCCCCGCAGCCAGCTCCACGTATTGAGATGATCTATTTCTGTGATGGCGAAGGGTCTGTTTCCACGGGCCTGGGTGAAAAAGTCTTTCTATTTCCAGGTAATATCTCTTGCTCTGCAAAGCGGATTATAGATGCGTGTGTGTGTATAGATATATTGAGCATTGTGTCAGTGTGTCGTGATGTCGTCGTGCGGTCACGTCAGGCTGACAGCTGGCAGTGAACATCCAGCGCCTCAGCCTGCCCTGATGGGGATTGTGGGTTTGTTTCAGAAATACCTGAGGAATGTAGCTGCAGATTAAAGATTAGCCCCAGTGCAGATCCAGAATGATTAGTGCAGATCAGGGTTCAGACCTAATTACACTGACACTGTGTGTAGAGCCTGTGATAAGAAATAAACACCAGGATTTACAACCCAGGTCAGGGGAGGAACCTGATTTGTTTAGTTTGTCATCTCACTTCATTTCACCTTGTCTCCTCCTCACACATCTGACTTTGGCTCACAGTTGTGTCAGTAATCCTTTGGGGGTGGGATGCTGGGGGCTGAACCCTCTGGTTTGGGTACCAGTGGCTGGCTGCCAGCAAGTACAGTACAGTAAGGAGCTTATGCAAGAGGAGCAGAATGCTGGGTTGCTCTACGGGGAAGAGTCAACATGTTGGTGCATTACAACATAAACACAGACAGCTTATTACCATTCTGGGCCGGGACAAGTGGCTCAATGAGATCGGCCATAAACTGGGTGTTGAAATTAGGCATCTCATCTTGTGCTTGTTAACATATTTCTTATTAGGACAGAGGTAGATTAATATGTGTTCAATGTCCTCACTGTGCACACATAAACCATACGTTATACTTTTGTGATATTGCTACTGATTATATTTATATATGGTATTTTATTGCCCAGTCCTACGTCTTATCTCTCACTCAACACACTCACATTCATACTCAGACATCTGCAGAGGTGGTTCTGTACATAGAAAAAGCAAGACCCACATGGTTCCATTTTTGGCCATGCTTGTCTCTAGTTTTTATACAGTGTTCTGTCAGTTGACATGGTTGCTTTTTAAGTTGAAAGGTCACTCTCAAACCAGTCAGTATCCCTTTTTGCATTCAGTTGAAAGGTCAATACATCTACGTGATGCAAAGTCTGGCTTGTACCACATCTAAAGAGGGGTTTTGTAAAGGGGTCTGCTGGTTTTTGGCAGTGGTGGGGGTATCCAGATCTGTTGCAGGACACGGGGTCTGCTTTGTGCTAAGGTCCACAGGCCTGTTCCTCGTGGCAACATGACTTTTAATGGATAACTTCGCAGAGAAATACCAGAGGCTTATTCTTGAGGTTTTAGTTTTACCAAAGTTATCCGTTAACTTCTTTTGGCCCAAACCTGCCATCCACACATGTATGAAACAGCTATTGTACTGGACTGAACCTGAATATCCTCCTGACTCAAGTAGGACAAACCGCTTTTGAATTTCAAAGCATTTTTTTTTTTTTTTAAGTGGCAGAGTTTAAAAAGCCACATGAAAGCTCAGTTGAGTATTTTGTGAATATCCCTCATTCTTTTAGAAGTCAGTTTGATCTTTGGTACCAGCATTGTAGTTCTTATGTGCTGCAACAGTTGCCCTGTCATGAGGGTTTAATGACCATTTCTTTTATGCGGTGTGTTGGGTCGTTGATGTCTCAGCCGCAAACAAGGAGGCGCAAACTGACGAGGACAGTCAGCTCTGTCCTGAGGAGCTCTGTGGAGGAGGTGGATGAGAACAAACTACCGACACCCTCCTATTCCTACTTGAAACTCTGAGGGCAGCTCATTTAGCCGCAGGCTCTTCCGCCAGCAGCGTGTGAAGATGTGATACTGCCGGTCTTTTGTGTGCGCTGCAGTGACTGGTCTTCAGGACAGTCGATATGCGGGTGGATCCAGGGTAACTGGATCTAACTGTTGACAGCTGGTAACTCCACAACATGCATGATGGGTCCTGGACTATGTGACTTTGCATATTTGATTCAAATGTGAAGGTGTTACTTCCTGCGCTGCTCATCACCAGCTCCTTTTACTGTCAGTAACTTTCTCTCTTTGCCACTTCAGCTGTGGACAGTGGTCAGTGTGTGCCTTTCTAATTTAGGTGCAATATTTTTCCATTCTACTCTCTTTTTTTTTGGCATATTAACATCCGTTTATATGATAGTATTCAACCATTTTGGGATCAATTAAGAGGATCTCATGTGATCTTAGCTAGGACCATCACTACATAATAGATTCCAGGAAAGAGAGAATGCTGTAAAGGATCACAGGGAGTAGCTTCTTTGCTGCCTGTTTCTTTCTTTTTTTCTACTTCTAAGCTCGGTCATGTGTTTGCAGAGAGGCACCATCCAACACGCACACATGACTCAAAGTCACTTCCCTGTTACGAACTGTCTCATGTCTTACCATACTGTCTGTGTGTCTAATGCACATGCAGTTTCGGCGCACATTCATGCATCCCAGAGGATCTGATAGTAGCCTGTAGTTGCTCTGCACTCCCCCGATGCCGCCTGTTCCCTCCCCGGAGGCCCCACTATCTTTTTGTTCATCTCCTCAGGACACAGAGCGTTTGAAAACAAGGCAGCTCTGCAGAGGAGACACCTCTCAAGTTCTAACTTGAAGCCACTGTCAAAACACTAACCGTAATGCACCAGAGGGAATGGAAGACAGGAAATGTCTGGTTTTCCTCTATGTTCTCTTTGGTTTTTTGGTTGTTCACAGTGGGGATGTTTTTACATCTTTTATGTGAACAAACTCAATGAAGAGGCCCTGGACCTCATCAGAGGTATTTATCATTTTCAGAGACCAAAATCCAAATCAAAACAATTGAGCCAAAAATGGATTAAAGGATCTGAAATATTGGTTGTAGATCAACCATCTGTGGGTGTCCTGCTGTAACTGGCATGGACCTAAAACAGAAAAATCTCCAGTCCTGTCTGTGAAGATCACAGAGCATCAAACATAGAAATGCCTTTGACGTGATGCCTACCTCATTGGGTCCAATATGTTTTTTGGGGGGATTTGGAAATCCTACTGAAGCTGAATGGAGAAACGCAGCGATCTGCCGTTAACACACACAACATAAGATATATCTGCCATGTGAAAGTGATGGTGCAGTTACAGTCCCCTGAGAAAAAGTTTTGTTTTGGTTAAAGTCCCACACTGTGGCTGAAACAACAACGTTGACCTAAATTCTTTTTCACTGCTCCACTACACCTTCCAGATTTATGCTTCGCATTACAAGAGTCACATAATGAATATACTGCTGAAATGACAATTTTAATAGCTAATTGTCAACTGACAGAATATCAGCTCCAATAAAAATGGACACACTTTTTGTACTTTTTAACTTAAATGGAAAACTTAAACAAAAAATTCTGCACAGATATTCACGATCCCCAGAAGATGAATCCTAAAGACTTGAAGTAAACTTCTGACATTTCTGTACGGTCACCACCAGGTCAAATCTGCTATTGACTATTTAACTTTACTTAACTCGTGCAGTCACGCAGCCAGCATGGTTACTGGCATTTGATTTATTCAAGGACTGTTTGTACTGCTGAAATTAAATTGGACTCATTTTTAAATTCACATGAACTTCAAATTGATTCCAGTCGTAATAACAGTAAACATTTGCTCTCTGCAGTGCTCGCTGTGTCATGTCACAAATGGAGGTGAAGTGTCTGCTGTTGTTTAGGAGCAATTTTATGTTAGGGCTCTGGTGACATTTAAATTGGGTTTATTTCTTGGCACTGTAGAGTAAACAAATAAATAAAAGTTCATTAAAAACTCTAGTAAACAGTCAGAGGTAAATCATTACCTTTCGGTTCTACATGTACTGTATCTTGTTCTGTGCTTTTCAACAGTGTTTTCTTGTCTTTAGATTGTGTGTCCTTTTTTACGAGTTCGCATTTTCTGTGAATCCAAGGATTTGTAATGTCACCTTGAGGAAGGAGTTTTTTCTGTACAAGTGAATGTTTCCTGTATTTTATGATCACATTTCCATGTTGTGTCCGTGTGAAGAGTAGGTACATATAATTCCATTATCTTGCATAATGTCACAGAAACAACAGGACTTCTTTGTGTGTCATGTGATGTGTGCATCCCATGACACAAGAAGTCATTCTTTTTTTTTTTTGCTTCAGCCATAACAGGAAAGGCATGACATGTCGGAACTGCACCTCTAAGACTATTTTCCAGTTTAATTGGCGATTGTTGCACATGGCAACTAATCATCCAGCCAGTACCTTGTTATGGGACACCCTGTAACATAATAGGTCACCATGGCAACCCATTATTTGATCAGGGTTGGTTAGGGATTGCAAACATCTAACTTGGATCGAGAGTCTTTTGGTGCACTCTCTGTATACCCTGATATTCCTGTGACGTTAGTATTACCGGGATGACACAGTAGCAGGGCGAACACACTTCCCTTTTGGATCCATCTTTGTGTTTTTGCTCATCTTTGTGTTTTTGCTCATCATTCATAGGCTCGAATCTCCTTCGTTCGAGTGAAGTACTTGTTCCTTACATGGCTGACCGTGCTGGTGGGGAGCTGGGTACTGTACGTGCAATACTCCGCCTACACAGAGGTGTGCAGAGGACACGAGTGCAAGAACGCCATTGTGAGTATTGCCTTTATTCGATCATCTCATTTATGTGTTTCAGACCAAGTCATGTCGAATGCAAAAAGCAAAAATCATTCAAATGAGGCTGTTACTGTTTTGGATCAAGTCAACTTTAGAACTGTTTGTGGTTTGAAAATGACACAATTCTCCTTCAGTGTGTAATTTGAGTTCTTTGTGGCAACTACAATGTGATGTGTTCTCTTTTATGGGACCTGGAAATGTAATATTCCCGCTTTATTGTAAATGTTAAACACTCTGAAAATAATATATTGGATAATGGAGTTTCATTTTCTCTCTCTCCAAGTGTGATCAATACAGGAAGGGGATCATCGATGGCTCTGCCTGCAGCAGTCTGTGTGACAAAGAAACCCTATATTTGAGCAGGTGTCAGTCAATGCTGCCAAACAACCAGGTAACTTCTTTAATTTGTTACACGTATAGCAATGACCCTAACCACTGATTTAAAGCGTGGCTGAGTGGTTCTGACCTATTCTAACTCCTCCCTGTTGACCAGGTATACACAGGAAGCTGGGGAGACCATGACGGAATCATCCGCTGTAAGCTGGGGGAGGTTTTGCACTACGAGCTGGGCGAGGAGCCGGAGCCTCGGAGGGAGACACCAGTGTTCGACAAGCCCACTAAAGGCACATCAGTGGAGAAGTTCAAAGAAATGGTTTTCAATCACCTAAAGGTAAACGTTGACGTGGGTTGGAAAGGTTTGGATAGAAGCAGGTCTGTGTCGCGACAGACTAAAGCCTGAAACAACAAATCTCTGTCTTGTCATTCTCCATCTCTCAGTCTAAGCTTGGAGAGCAGGCCAACCTCGCCAGCCTCGTCAGCCAGATCCTGTCTGTCGCCGATGGCAACAGAGACGGACGGGTGTCGCTGCCAGAGGCTCGCTCCACGTGGGCCCTCCTGCAGATGGACGAGGTATAAAAATACATGTGATGTCATGTTGTGGAAACACAATTAAACATGACGGACAGATTCATCAGATTTCTGCTTTGTTTCTTTGAGGTGCTGCTGGGCCTGCTGCTCCAGGACCGTGGACACACTCCTCGCCTCATGGGCTACTGCGGGGACCTGTACATGACAGAGCGAGTCCCCTACGGGCCCCTGTACGGTTTGTCTCTACCATGGCCGCTGGTGTCCTGGGTGCCGAGCAGTTTGCAGCGCACGATGGACCAGTGGTTCACGCCTTCTTGGCCTCGCAAAGCCAAGATATCCATGGGTCTGCTGGAGCTGGTAGAGGACATCTTCCACGGCACATACGGCAGCTTCCTGATCTGCGACCTCACCGCCGCACACTTCGGTTACACTGACCGCCACGAGATCCGTCTCACCAACACCGGAGCCGTTGTTTCTGAGGACGAGTTCAGACGAACCATGCGTGTGCTGAAGTGCGAGACAGATGCTGACTGCGTGTACGGGGTGGACTGCCGGACATCATGCAACGTGTCGGAGAAGCGGTGCAGGGAGGAGCCCATCCAGCCAAACTTGGCGAAAGCATGCGGTGCACTTAAGGACTACATCCTGCGCGGGGCGCCGTCAGCGATGAGGGAGGAACTGGAGAGGCAGTTGTACGCCTGTATGGCTCTGAAGGGTAACGCTGGACAGATGAACATGGAGCACTCGCTAATCCTCAACAACCTGAAAGCTCTGCTGTGGAGACAGATCTCTCACACCAAGGACTCGTGACGAGGAGAAGAAATCTTTCTCAAATCAGTTTCTCACGTAGAGCTGAGTATTGAAGATGCTGTGATATAGAAGCTGCAAATTTAATGGAGTCATTTTTACCAACTCTTAACAACATAAACTGACTGATGGAGACTCTACCTCCTCTGACCCTGTCACAGAAGTTCGGGGTCTGGATTTACGTTTGTTGAAATGAACTGAACTGAATGATAGCATGTTGCCATCACTCACACAGACACGTTATATTGTATTGTTCACAAATGTGGAATGTTTCATGAGTTAATGAGTTACTGCTGGACAAAGAGCTGAGAGACTCAATCTCTGTTTTTATCACAGATGTGTGGGTTAACTGAGAAGAGTTTATCATTTAGGAGTTTATTCTATTTGGGAAAACAAGGATCAAGTCAGTGATTGTTGCACAAAAGCTCCAATTTGAAGTGTATTGAAATAACACTACATTTATTTACGCGCCTTAATTCTTTTCAACACAAGAGATTTTTATTTGGATCTGCACCAAATTGCACAGACTCATAAATATCAGTCCCTTAAACATGCCTGATTTGAAGCCATGAATTATTCTCTGAGAAGTCAACAAGAATGTTGAAAAACGTCCTATCTCGCAATGTTCAGGAATATGAAAAATACATTCCTGGATCCGCTCTCTGATTCTGATCTGCACCAAAATTGAATGGGTTCTATTTTGGGTCGTGCTCCACCCATTCACAGATTTTATGAAAATCGGTTTAGTCATTTTTGCGTAAACCTGCTACGTAACAAACAAACGCAGATAAGTCAAATAAAAAACTTAAATCGATTTGTGAGGGAATTGAACAAATAAGTCAATAAATTGATCCAGTGACAAAGATCACTGAAGCTGTTCATGGTGGCTCTTCTGTGAGCTGTCAATCATCTGTATGATGAAGTGGTGGCAGCTGATTAGCTTCAATGTGCTGGTATTCATGTGTCAGTACTGCACAGGGTTCATACTGTGCCTCAGTGTACTTCATCATACTTCAAGTTTTCCACCTGTAAGTGAATCTTCAATGCTGCATCAACGACAGAGAAAATATCAATGTATTTAATTTGGTCTGTGAATGTTATCTACGTGTACTTTTCACTGAAAACAGCATTTGTGGTAAATGTACTGTATCACCTTGTTTTGGGGGGATTTCATCTGTCACAGTGCCAGAGGTCATGCTGAAGTCGTTCTCTGATGAATGTTTACCACTGGTGACCGTGGAGAAGTTCACCCACACATCTCACATTTCAATGATACATTAAAAAAAATATATATATATATTTTCCATGGTCCCTTCCAGACATTGCAGATGTGAAGTGACAGTGACCATGTTGACAGCCTAACTTATGTCATGCATTGTTGTCAGTGCACCTCAGAACAGACATGACCTGTAAAGCATGTGACGCTTGTGGTCAGTGCTGCTGTTTGAGTTTGGAAAATGTAAAAAAAAAACAAACATGTTTACTTATTGAAACCAGCATGATTTTGCACAATTAAACTACATACCACTTCACCGTAATGTGTCCAACCTGTTTAAGTCTATCACGATTTGCACTATACCTATTAAACCAATACTGGTGATGAGGTTATCACTGAATATTAGTTTCAGTTACACAACCATGATCACAAGCAAAAAAACTAGCTTGCCTCTCAGTAGAGGGCATATACCTCTCTCAAGGCCCAATGGCACCTTATGAAACCATATTTAAATTCACTAAATTTAGGTTTTTATTTGGATCTGTAACAATATACACATGTGCAATTTTCTTAATTTATTGAATTATTCTGAGAAATTAAGGAAAATGTTAAGAAATGGAAATCTCAACTCCTGTCATCTTAAAGTGAAAGAAAACTGGAGCTTCCCCATTTCAGATGTGCACCAAAATGAAATACCTTCCCTTCCACATCCTTCTATCAAGTTGCATGGTTATAACTCCAGTGATTTATGCCTAATCCTGCTAATAAACACAGATGAAAACCTCCTTGGCTGAGGTTCAAAGCTTGTTTCCTTAAACTACAATCATCTTCACACAACTCATTTAAAGAACTTAACACTCAGAGCACATACCTCTGCCAGAGCTAATACCACATATTGCCACGTGAAAGCGGAAAACATTTCCTGGATCAGAAAAATGTAATAGGTTCTTTGGGACATTCCCCACCCCTCCACAAACTTTCATGGAAAACAGTTTAGTAGTTTTTACACAATCCTGCTGACTATGAAACAAATGCACGTAGATGGAAACATAACCTCCTTGGTGGAGGTAGAAATGGACTGAGCCAGAAACAGGCATGAGTTTGAAATAAATTTATTTGTCTGTGAAGTGTGTGTTGTTGCAGCAGGGCCCTTCGCCGGGCCTCTAACCGTCCCCTTCTTCTTGTTCTTGTGCTCGTAAGAAGCTGGCCTTTTTCTGGGCGACGCGATCCTTCCTCTGTGCCAGAGATAACTTGGCGCGATTCCACCTGCACCGGAAAAAGACACAATAAAGACTCCATTAACATTCAGAACAGCCATGGAGAGAAAAGTTTGTCTGCTCAGCTTTGGGAGGTTCCCAGTATTATTCAGTACTTCAAGAGGGAGCGGAAGCTAAATTGAGGAAGTTTATCCCCCATGTACCAATAATGTGACGTGGGTATGTTAAGGGTTATATTGTCGCAATAGGCCTTTTCACAGCCATTTTGACCTGTTACAGCAGGAAAAGTACATGGAAATAATTCAGATTTCCTTTTTCAGTTTCACAGTCCTGACGTTCATGCTGGCCAACAGTCACAGTAGCACCTGTTCTTTTCGTGGACATGTTCAAATGTTTGGTGTGATAAGATTTTTTTAAATAAATATGTACTTTTCAGTTTTTTCCTCATGTGTTTAAGCATCACCAGCACTGGCTAAGAGAAGTAAAAAAAAAAACGGAGTTATGGAAATCGGGAACCCACCTCTTCTTTTTGATGTCTTTTTTGGGTTTCTGCTCGTGAACGGGGTTCGCTCTGATGGTGGCGTGTGCTTTTTTGTACATTTCTTCTACCTGAAAAGAACAAAACAGACAAACACGGTTGTATTTTTGTTGTCGTTTATGTTTATGCACTCTACTGCATACATGTTGATTTGACTTGCTTCTCTCAGCCCCGTCTTGAAAGGACAGTAAACATCAGCTAATGCAAATGAAGGACCAACTACATTTTGCTCAGTGTGTTTTGTATCATCATCAAGAAGCAGAAAACAAACAGCAGCGATAAGACGGATCAGTTCGGCTGCCTGGAGAACAGGCGCCGATGGATCACTTTATGGATCATTTGATGGTACCCCCTGGTGGCCAGTCTGACAATGAGACTGAGTGGGATCATGTTGATGAGGCAACTTACGTCCAACTGTTAGTTTTATTATCAACTACTTCAAATTTCATACACCACAGCTACTTCAGCATAATTTAAGGAATATAAATATAAAGTAAAATATATATTTCGGTTTAAGCTATCCGCCCAAAGAGTTGGACATTACACCAGTAACCAAAGTCACAGATGCTTTGACGACGTCTCACACGTGTCCTGTTTTCATGCTGTTAAAATCTTACCGTTTCTGACGTGACTCCATTTTTGATGAAGCGAGAGAACTGTTTCTTGTAGGCGTCCTCGTCCTCCTCCATCAGGTACGCCATGTAATCGGCCACGTTCATGCCCATGATGTGTTTACGGTGCACCTCTGCGTTGAACTCTTTGCTTTCTGCGTCATAACCGGGGAAGCGCTTCACACTAGAAACAACAAAGAGCAGAGATCACAACAGTGTCAAACCACCCAGCATCTCCAAACACTTTGATTCTGAGTTGACTAAAAATATTCCCCCGTTTGTTTCTTTTAAAATGTAATTCTGTCAACGTTTTCTCAAGACCTTCAGTGTTATTGTGACAATGTTCAGTTTTCTATAGAGCTCTGTTACGTATTTACAATTCAATAAAATCAATAACTGCTTTGGTTCCTCTTGCTTCTCTCAGCCCCGTCTTGAAAGGACAGTAAACATCAGCTAATGCAAATGAAGGACCAACTACATTTTGCTCAGTGGGTTTTGTAACATCATCAAGAAGCAGAACAGAACCAGCAGCCGTAAGACGGATCAGTTCGGCTGCCTGGAAAACAGGCGCCGATCTGTCACAAGCATCATGGTCAGGGTTACATGAGCAACTGTGTTCAATAACTGACTAATAACTGAGAATGTTTGTAAATTGCTAATTTGTGCGCTTGCTTGAAAACTGCATAGACAAGATAAACAATCTGCATTCTCTTATCAGGCTCACCTGTGAGGAATGGCCAGCCCTCCGTCGACTGCACCCTTCAACGCTCCGAAGACCTTGTTTCCCGTGGTGGTTCTGGCCAGGCCTGCGTCCAGGTAACAGGTGAAGGCACCCGGCTGGCCGTCCACACTCTCTACATTGAACTCATCTCCCGTCACCTCCACCTGGCCTTCGTACACCTGGTCCATGCCGAACTTATGCAGCAGCTGAAAAGAAGAGGGTGGCATAAAAACAGAAAATGTGAGAAAGACACTCTACTCACTGACACGTTTTACTTTTGCTCGTGCTGGTTTTACAATACAGTGATTTAATTGATCTGACCAAGTTGCAAATTCAGCACACAACTCAAAGTCAAATCAGTGTGGTCTCTGCTGACACCTGCAGCTCACTGTGTGCGAGTGTGTGTTCTTACCCTGCGGGCCAGGAGCAGCCCTGTGCAGTAGGCTGCAGCATAGTTAGTGAGGCCTACAGTGATGCCATATTTGGGCAGTTCATGGGAGTAGGCAGCACACACGATCTGGTCTCCTTCGATTTTTGCATAGGCGATCTGGACAGGAAATAGAGAGAGAGAGTTTGTGTTAAATCTGGTCATTTAAATGTTGTGATCACATGAGTTTGACTCGAGTCCTGCAGCCACTGACCTGGCAGCAAATGTCCCTGTTCGAAAACCGGACGATCATGCGGTACTTGGGCGTGTTGTACTTGTTCTTGTCCTGCACCACCAGGCGCTTGCGAGCGTAAAAGTCGGTTTTCCCCTCTGACAAAATAAAGAAAATTAACTATTAATGGAGATCAATACGATTTTGACTTAATGGAGCACGCTCAGTGTGGATCCTGCAGAGATGATCTGATATTACCTCTCCTCCGCCTGAACTTCACTTCATACCTCCTGAAGTAGGCCTTGTTCTTCACCACTTTGACGAAGCCCTGAAGAGAGGAGGCAGGGGGTTAGCATGCTAGCTAACGAGGACATAAAGAGAGGGAAACCACACGGGCAACACAACATGGCCACATCTGTAGTAGACCTGTGTGTGGACGTGGTCCCGCAGAGGGGATTTAGTCGGTGTATAAAAGCTCAGTGTCTGTGAGTGAGTGTTGGAGTCCAGCATGGCAGGAGCTCAGCTGAGGTTTCATCAGCCATGAAGCGCCACGCTGGAGCTCAACACTTCACCGGCCCGGAACCAGCCAGCAAGCCGCAAACATCCACAAACATCTGAGCCTGGAACCGCTGGAAACCCTTCACCACCGCCCCACACACATGTAAACACCAAGACCGACCGCTCTGACTCTATATATAAAGTCATAGTGTCATATATACGCACCATTTTGTGTGGATTGTCGTCTTCTTCCTCCTCAGGTCAGACTCTATCTTCGGGCTGCGGAAGTCTGACGCGTCTACTCTTCCGCAGCCCCACGTATCGTCAGGAGCCGGCAGCGCCCCCTGCTGCCCCGGAAGACAGCAGCATGCATGGCCTACAGGGGGCAGCCGCCACACAGACAACAGGAGCTCACTCACCTTCTGCAACACTGATTCAGTCAGGTTTATTCTCTATGATGAAGGTTATGACTATATGATTTGATACAAACACACAGTGGGATTTATTGTTTTATTTATTTGTTGTGATTTATTTATTGTGTCGTGTGAAAATGGCAACAATAACACTAAAAGTCCTGAAAAGGCTTTTAAAATTAAATGTAAAAGGAACAGTCAATGATTTGTACTATATATCCTCTGTTATCATATAAAAAATATATAAATATATAAACATATGCTTAATGATTTGATTTTAAAGGCCACAGGTAGAGTGGGCAGCAGTCTGATTCAAGGGATCTACTGAGGACATACGGTTGGAATAAGCTTATAAATAGATGAAGAATTTCAAATAGAAGATTTATACCATTCGTATCAAAACTAACTAGAAGTCAGGACTCAGGATTCTGGGAGATAATATATCAATAATTGTGAAATAAGAATAAGTGAGGCCAACGGACTTTCAGTGACAGTTTGTGAAGTTACTTTTCTTGGTGTTACAATAGTAACTGTTGTGAAATCAAGCTACTCAGGAAAATGACAATGGTCTGGACTGGGAAAAAAATAAATGGTGAAATCTCCTAGGCTTTGATTGTTCATCCAGGCTGAGGTCATAATATTCTATTACTAAATCTGAAACTCAACTGATTTTTGTCTGAGCTGGCGGTCCAACCACATTTATCTCACATTTATACTTCGCTCAGAGTTCATTCACTGGAACCTTGTCCTTGTCACTGTGTATGCTTGAATAACTTGAAATAGTGTAAATGTCAAATATTCCCATTTTGCTGGTTGAATAAATGGTAAAGTATTGTATAATATAGTATAGTATAGTATAGTACAGATTATGTTTTGACAAAACTTTTTCTGAGAGATAATCCAACAGTTACGCTATCTCATACTGATCAACCCCTTCAAGAGTGTCGTGCATTATGTCCAAAGAAAGGTTGTGGCAAATATGAAAGAACTGAGGGCTATTGAGATTTGAATTTTGCTTTAAACCAAACAAGAATAACTTCTCTGGATCTGATTGCAACTCATTGCAATGTATTTCAAAAAGATTATCTTGGGGTCATCCTCACTGTTAACATTCTTGGCATCATCTTTTTCAATCAAACACAAACGACAGAACGTCCACTAGATGACTCTGTAAAGCCCAGAATTGCGTGCATGCCCAAGTTGTCTGACACAAAGTGCCACAATGTTTTTCAGTTTAGAAAGTTAAATCAAGGCCAATACTCTCCAGTGTTTTGATGTCATTAACTAGAGGCTGCAGATCAGGAGAAAAGACATGTTTTTCCACATCTTCAGTATGAAACAGTGCAACCAATTGAATGTTCATCTCAGCAGAGTTACACTTTGGTGATAGATTTCTGAGGACGAATAAAGAGCACCTACTTTGCGAACACCTCGTTTTGAACCAAGTGGGTTAACAGTTTCAAAGTCATCATAGCAGATCTGAATTTGTAAAGAAGTCTGCTTAGAGAACAATGGATGCATCCTTAAAATAACTTTCATCAAAAAGAAATTCAAATCAGTCAGTTTTTGATACACAAGCTTCCCCCAGAATTTTAAAAATATCGGAGTTGTGCATCATATCAAATCAAACTATTAAAATAATTTCAACTGGCTTCCCAACCCCCCATTTCTCAGTAACATATTTTATTGTTTTAGTTTCAGTATTAAAGCTGAAAAATGGATTTTCAAAATTCTCAAGAGACTCTTCTACTGTAGATATCACATCTTAGGGCACAGCAGACAGTATCCAATGCTTCACATGGGAGAGCAGTTCAGAAGCAAGTTCCTAGAAATCACTAACAATTGGAGAAACAAGGTAATTTGCCATACCACTTCCTTGGAGTTTAGCAATAATTGAAGCGGAAATATTTTTTTGTATTTTCTTTGTAAAGACCATATCCACCCAGCCTCTGTACTCTGCTTGACACTTGTTCCTGCAACTTCTGTATTATCTTGTAGACTGTGAAAATGAGCTTGAAATGACACAGAGTTTGTTGCATAATCACTTTAACGAAAATATTTCTCATGAATATTACTTAAACGGTTTTTGAAACCTGAATATGTAGAAAACTGACGCCTACAATGATCTTGTTCACAAATTAACTTGAACCTGGTGCTAGGATAGAAACTGTGATCAATTCTTAAATGGGTAATTAATGACCAGCAAGCCACATGAACGGCCTGACAGATGAAATACTTCTACAAGTACAGAGCTGAAGTCATGAACATGTCTACCACAGAGGTTTCTTAGTCAGAGTACTAGGGAGCAGTAGATGTCGTTAAAAATTATGATTCCTATCTACTAACAAAATAGACAATGTCACTGACCAGAGTCTGAAGCCGTTTTCACACATGCGCAGTGCAGAGACTTTCCCCGGTTGAACACATCAGCCGCACCAGACTTCAAACTGACTTTACCCAGCCAGCTGGATGCTGATCTGTATTATCTTAAATAGTTTCTTTATTGAACTATTTTGTCACAGTAGTCAGACGGGTACATAAACGGGTCTCACTGTGACAATATTTGTCAAACAGAAAAATCCTGAATATTTCTTACAACACTACCGATTTTGCTGTATATATATTTACCATATATGGCATAGCATGGCATGGTACAGCATGGCACGGCACAGCACGGAATGGTGTGTGCTGCAGTGTGGTGTAGAATAGCATGGCCTGCTATGGCATGCTATGGCATGCTATGGTATGGCACTGCACAGAACAGTATGTATGGCAAGGCACTGTATGGCATGTCCTGGTATATGACATGGCACAGCATGGCATGGTATGGTGAGGAGTGGTGTAGTATGGCATGGCAGTGTTGGGCCATGGGTGACTTTGATGAAGCCCTATAGTTAATCAGGAGACTAACTCTAACCTACTCTATCAACAGCTACTGAAGAAAACAGGAAGCTGGATCTTCTGCTTTTTTGTTCGAGTGTGACAGATAATATCCCTCGCTGTCACTCTCGGTGCAGATGTTCTCTACATTAGATAAGAAAAGTCAAAGTCACTCTTGTGGATAGCTTTTCTTTCTCCCTGCACATTCAAGCTGTTGTTTCTGCAGAACTGATTTCACAACGAAGAGATGCAGCTGTCCAGTCATCCCTCTGCAGCAGTGGTCAACAGTTAATCAGGGTGCACACTGGGAGTGGAGGGTGTGACGGGCTGCAGAAGTGACACTGATAATCAATATGGTCATTTCCTGATCTCACTCCGTCTTTGAGTTGTCTCAGAAAAATCAACAAGGACGTCCACCAGTGAGTGTTTGGTTTCACTAAAAGTGGCAAAATAGAACAGGGAGAAGATGACAGTGAGAAAACAGCAGAGTAGAAATGACTTGCAGAAAGTCACACATCAACATATGTGTTCGAGGCTCACCGCAGATAAGAAGACTGCACTCTCCTCACATATGCCACTTTTCTGACTAAATGCTAGTTGCCTTTATTTTCATTTGATCCAGACAATGTGAAGATTATGATGTTTTCCCCTCCGCCAAGAGCTGCATGTCACAATCTTTAAGAAAGTGATAAATAATTCCTCGGTCTGCCCTTTGTCTGGATTTGCGCCAAAATATATAACTGTACAGTGGCTGAAAAAAGCCTACCCTATTCGCAACCACATTTAAATCTGCTGGGTCCGGATTTTTTATGATAACTTCACAGCACCTTTAAAAACAGGGTTGACAGAGTGCTCGGACAGACAAAGCAGACACAAGATACTACTAATGCTCTCCCATTATTAAAAAACAATGCATGAATAAGAGCAATAAGAAGACAGCATCACATAAAAGCAGTAAATACAAATAAAAAGAATAGACACAATAAAAAGAATCGGACGACATTACATAAATGCAAAGAATAAAAGCAATAAAATGTAAAAAGATGAAACTTGAACATCACAGATAGGCAAATCTGTAAAAATGGGTTTTAAGAAGTCATTTAAAAGAAGTCACTGATCCTGTGAGCTGTATCTCCTCAGGCCGGTCATTCCAAAAAAAAAATTACCTTCAGACTTAAGGGAGGATCTGAGGCTGTGAGGTTCATATTGGGTCAACATTTCTGTTGTGTCGTTTGGACTAAGTCAAGTTTTAAAAGTGACTGGTAAAATCTTAAAATCAATTCTAAACCAAAGACAGAGCCACTGGTAAGAAGATTGGGGGGGATACGATGTTGTCTTATTAAAACCAGTAAGAGTATAGGAGACGAGAGAGTGACACTTGGTTCAGAGAGGAGGGAGTTACAGCTGGACAGGTAATTTCATCTGCACCTAATTGTATACATTTGTTTATATCAGTTCCCTAAATACGCCTGATTTTATCTAGTTTCATGCATTACTCCCTGAGCCACTGGTGAAAATGCAATGGAGACTAATAATCCTGATCCACACCAAAATATAATGATTTCTCTCTCGGCCCATGTCTCATCTTTCACAGAATTTTGTGGGAATCTCTTCAGTTGTTTATGTGTAATCCTGCTGACAAACTAACAACCAAACAGACAGAGGTGAAAACACAATCAGTGTATACACATAATCAATTCAGAATCCAAAATCGATACCGGTAGTCTGATATTTGGATGATTCATTTGTCCAACTTGTGTGTGCTGGATCCACCCCAAAATTGAATTGCTTCTTTCATGACCCATGTCCCATCCATACACCAAGTTTGGTGAAAGTCCGCTCTTTAGTTTTTGCGTAATCCTGCAAACAAACAAACAAACAAATGGACAGGGCGCTGAAACCACAATTGGCCACATGCACACGCTACATCAGCTTGTCAACACTTCAGAGTAAGAAAATAATGTGGATACAAAGTACAGTTACAGCTTTTGGTCTTGGGTCACACAAAACACGTATCGCACCACTAGAACTCAGCAAAATCAGTTCTGCTGAAACTAAATCGAGTTCTGCTAACTTTAACACCAGACAGAATATATTTCAGGCGCAGCAGAGATGGTGCGAGATGAAGTTTCGGTGTGAAAGCCCAGCCCATGTTTTTCTCAACCCTCCCATGTGACAGTGGGTTTTACACCCTGAAACAGACAAGAGTGTTGTTTTCTGTGTGACAGATATGTGAACAAACCGACGCACCAAAGATTTCCGGGCATCAGCTACACGAAAACAAGAACATGATTTCACAGGACAAATAAAAACAATGTATCAAGTGCATTTCACCAGTGTACAGAAAAAAGTAATTTAAAAAAAAAAACACAGGAAATAAATAAATGCACAGACACACACATGATCCGCAGGCTTATTTAGAACTGTGACCTCTGACCTTTCAAACGGCTGTCTGACCCCCCCACACATGCACAGCGACACAATGACCAGGAAGCACTGAGCAGGTTTCTTCACATCCACACTCCAACGTCCCAGATGAGTTTCTAAGTATTTGGGGGGAAATTTACAACCAGAAACGGGCTGGTTGCAAACAGGGGAGGGGGGGGGGGGGGCGCTGATCATAGTGATGGATGAGGGAGATGATTTGTGGAGGGAGATGATTTGTGGAGTGTTTACTGCATAAATCCACACGACCTGCAGTTTGTGTTCAGGGTTTCTTCTCTCTGTTTCTTCTATCGTAGCCAAGCTGAACCTGGATCAAAGTTTGGGGATCCTGCAGCGCCAAACAGGGTCAAATCAGGTGAATCAACATAAATCAGTTTTTTCGGTAGAAGAGACACAAACTCCTCTCGTGCGGAAGATTTTTGGAGCGAAGCAGCGAGAAAAACAAGATGTTTGCAGACATTCTGAGCAAAAGAAGAAGTCTACTTGCGGTCAGCAGGGTCCAGTAAATCATTCATTGTGTTCGCACTCGGTCCCTATCTGGTGGCTGCAGTTGGGGCCAGCTGAGAGCCCGATTACATTCGCCCTACCACTCCCATGATGGTGGTGGTGGTGGTGGGGGGGAAACGACTAAAATCAGATTGCAGCAGTGAGTAGAGAAAGGGACAGAGGTGGTTTTAGAGAGAGGGCTGTTGCACTGTGGTTACAGTTCCTGGGCCAGAGGAACCTGTGAGGGGATGAGATAGCGTCATGTGGTTTTCATTGAGATGCCACAGCAGAGCGGGGCTGCAGAAGTGAGCGCTCACACTCAGCGTCTGGGTCCCAAACAAGGGAAAGTCAGTTTAGCCACAAGCAGCTCTAATGGCCTTAAATCATTGCTAGGAGTCCATTGAATGAAATCATTCTTCCATGATTAAGATCTGCAAGAAAAGTCAAGAGAATGACTTTAAACACTTTGAAATGTTTTGTTTTTGTTTTTCACTCAAGAAGAAAATGTGTTTTATATTCACTTGGCAACACTTTGACTTAAAGTGAGACTGTGAAACTTCAGAAATACCAAATAATAGTATTTATTGTTTTGTTTTTTTGTTGCTAAAGTCTTATTACCTCGGTCAATGCTGACAAGCTATGAGGCTAACAAATAGCTAATGAGACAGTGACTCCCAGGTCTTATAATCAATCATTAAAATCAAGTTTGGCTCTTCGGCTCTTTCATTTTCTGATTTTGGAGTCTCACTTGAATATGGGAGGAACAAATGCCTTGTTGGAGGATTGTGCTCAGGGAGGCTAATGTTAGCTTGTGCTAGCAAACTTTACTTTGATATTACAACACAGCCGTAAGCGAGGTAGAAGGCTACACGGATGCCATGGTTTTCTTTCACTGTGCTACTGTTAGCATTTATCATTCTGTAGTAATTGTTACATTTTACTGCACTTCTGTCCGTCCTGGGGGAGCGATCTCTAACTTGCAACTCTCTCTGAGGTTTCTACCTTTTTGTCCCAGTTTAAGGGTTTACTCCCTCTTGTTGAGATTTAAGGGCAGAGGATGTTGCGTCTTGTTAAGCTCTGTAGTAATGTGGCACCTCTAGACTTCTTGTGGCCCAGACAAAATAGATGTGAACCTAAAATTGCCCACTTCAGCAAATGTGGACCAAAAATCCCAAAACAAAAGTTAGCCTTATTTTGGCAAACATGAGGTGCTCAAGGCAAGATGTGATCTAGGTGTGAACCTAGAGTGGCCCATGTGGTAAACGGTGACTATGGCCCAAATAGAACAAAACAAATTTGGGCCACGTTTAGCACCTAGGGTTGACATGTGGTATTGCTATGGCTTACTTGAGGCTCATCTAACAAACAAGAGCGGGAAGCCAAAGTGCCATCATTCTGTGCAGTATGTGGGCCGGATGTGGGCCACATCTGGGCCAAAACAATTTTGCTTTATGGGAAATTGTGATTTGTGAATGTGTGCTATAACAAAAAACTTTGATTGGTGATTGAGTCACAACGGCCACAGTTACACGCTCACACTTCTGACTCATTCAGGCTGCAGCGCAACAAAATCAAGACAATGTTCTGACAAGCGGCCGTGCTCTGTTCTCCACTCGTCAACATTCACACACATGTGGTATGAAGGCTTCGGCCTGAGGTGTATTTTAAACCATGAGGTGCTCCCACAGTCTCTCTCTAACCCAAATGGGGCTCGAGGTTGATCTTGAGAACATAAACTCAGGTCTTTATTTAACCACGCGGCTGTGATCTGCACTTTCACAAAGAAGTAAAGCAATCAAATACAAGAACGACACTCCACTCATCCTCCCCCCCCCCCCCCCCCACCCCCCCCACCCCCCTGTGATCACTTTGATAGGGCTTCTATTACGATCACAAACGACTAAAAGAGCGAGAATCAAGGCCTGCGAGGGGGGAAGAGGAGGTGGTGGATTGCACGACAGGGAGGGTGGGTGGCTGTGGTAGCACTGATAGTCCTTTTCTACCCTGTGTTTAGTTTCCTGTTCTGAGTCAGTGTGTGACTTTGAGTTTGAACCGAATGTTGTCACATCAACACTGTGTCTCACTTCAGCTTTTTTTTTCTTATTATCAGAATGCAGTCAATGTCAGACAGCAGCTATAGACCTCAGACATGTCCTATTTATAACAATAATAATAATAACTTTATTTGCATAGCACTTATCTAAACAAGGTTACAAAGTGCTTCACACAAAAGTCCATGGCACAATTAAGAGGACTTTATGACGACGTAGCTAAAATTAATACGTGGTTAAGTCTTTTATTAGAGTGAGCAACTGAGCACTAGACCGAAGGGTGAATTTGATTCTCTCTCCGTGCTGTAGGCTGACCCAGGTTGGAGCGATTTTGAGATGAACTAAAGTTAAACTTTAAGATATGTGTTAGATAAGTTTGAGTCTGCCTGTCTGTTTTTTTTAACAGGAAACCTTAAGTTTGATAGTGTCTTTGCTCAGAAACTTTGAGGAGGAGAGACCTGGTAGTTCACCTTAAAAATTCCAGTGCTTGCCAAATTTTAAGGGCTGATTATTATTTTTGACCCTTTTCAGTAAGAAAATGCATCAACATCAGAGTTAAAGCTCCAAAGGGATTGGAATTATATCAGTGAATTGTGATCGAAGATATAAAATGTGGTCCTAAGTCATAATAAGTCTGCATTTAAAATACTATAAAAATAGTAGTTTAAAAAATGTGTGACTTTAAGTGGGGGTGAAAGCCTTCAGATGAGGAAATGAAATTAATCCTAACAGGCAATTTCACTGATTTACTGTTGCTTTATTCAAATGTGTAAAGATTGTGGCACCGGACTGGAATCTTATCAAGACAAGAATCAGTGGTTTTGTTTGCCTGTCATGGCTGACTGACATGGAAATGAATTTCTTAAGAGAGAGAGGGGAGGAAAGAGACTTAAAGAGAGAGAGAGAGAGAGAGAGAGAGAGAGAAAGAGAGAGGAGGGTTTGTGTTGTCTCTCTCTTCAACCTGTGCATGGTGTTTAGACTTTCAGACTCCATGTGTACAGATGTGTGTGTGCGTGTGTGTGTGTGTGTGTGTGTGTGTGTGTGTGTGTGTGTGTGTGTGTGTGTGTGTGTGTGTGTGTGTGTGTGTGTGTGTGTGTGTGTGTGTGTGTGTGTGTCCTCAGAGCTACAGGATATATCCGTGTGTGTGAGTATGGGACATGTGTTTAAAGCTTTACACCTCGCACTATCTCTCTGCGCTTTGCTTGCAGGTTTCTAAACTTACTGCAGCTGCATCAAACAAACTCTGTTCCCACATGTGACAACAAAAAAAAAAAAAATCGATGTCACTCTGCTTCAGTGCGACCTTGAACACCCAGAGAACCAAAACCTGCGCTATGATTTGTTCTTTGACAGATTTCTACTGGCAACTGTTTTCTTATACACATATTGTTTCTTCTGCATTTCTTTAAGTGGACTGTGTGTGTGTGTGTGTGTGTGTGTGTGTGTGTGGGGGGGGGGGGGGGGGGGGGGTATTAATGATGTAAAGCAGTACAGGCTGCAGTCAGCGGGTAAACTGAAGCAGTGTAACTGTAAAGAGATACTCCAGCTCTCCACCGGCAGGCTGTTGTGCGCAGCGGCCGCGCGCGTCTCATTAACAGGATCATTTTACAAGCGTCAAACAAACAGGTCATTATCCATCACAGCCTGCAGCACCACAGCCCGCACGAGCACAGACACACGCACTCAACATCTCATTGTGTAGTCTTTACAATCGCATATGGTTTGATGAGACTCCAACATGTCCAATGTCGCGGTGGTATTTTCAATATGTGTAACAGACTGGCCGGCGCACAAATCCATGCTTATTTATAATTTTTCTCAATGTCCTATAATGTTGATGTAACTTTTCTAACTGTGCCATCTGCTTAGAAATTGATATGCGCACATTAGAAACACTAAATTCAGGAATAGAAGCTAGTACAAGTACTAGTAGATCGAGGAATCATTACTTAACCCACTGCATCTTATTAACTAAGATCCTAAAGATTTACCAAAGTCAACTCTACTGCTTACAAAGTGTCCCTGTTTAATTGAGTCTACAACTCTGAGAGCACCATTAAAGACATTCAATATCCTCTCCTCAATCCCATATTTGCCGGGACCCTCAGAGTGGATTAATAGGAGGTCCTGCTTTCGACCACCTGCACCGCGACACCTGGTAAACGGCACCGCGTCTTTGCACATGCGTAATGAGCTGCCAAAAATCCCAACGCCCGTCTCTCTCTTGTCAACCAATAGTGTCCCAATCTGTCCGGAGTTAAAGTCAGAGCCGGGCGCAGACGGGTGGAGTGAAGTGGAGGATTTCAGACCCGATCAGCAGCTCACACCGACTGAAGGAGAACAAACATGCCGAGGTCTTTTCTGGTGAAGAGTAAACGGGCCCACAGCTACCACCAGCCCCGCTACCTGGACGATGTCTGCAGTGGGCTGGATTCGATCCTGGCTCAAGCGTGCGTGGGTAAGTTCGTCTGTGCGTAATTACGCACGAAAATTGGTTGAATTGTGCAAATGAAAGAGCGATTTGACTTCATAAAAATGATTTAATTCAACATCAAAGTTTAAAAAAAAAAGTTGTTGCTTAAGACGAGTCAGTCAACTTGTTCTCTGTTTTCACCAGAGACCAAATCTCAGGCGGAGAACTTGGAGCCGCATGAGGATGTGAGCGCCGGCGCAGACAGTCTGTCCCCCGGGTCCCGGCTGCTGTCTCCGGGGTCGCTGTCCTCCAGCTCCCCGCTGAGCTGTGAAGGCAGCGTGTGTGACCGATCCCCCGACTGTGATTTCTGGCGTCCCCCGTCTCCATCCTCGTCACCAGGTCTGTTCAAATATATGTTTCATTTAGACTTTTGCTATTTTAGAAGAGTCAGAACAACTCAGCAAACTTTTCTAGAAGCCTGTTAATGTCATAATTATTAAGAACCCTTTAGTTTTCAATTGCAGTTAAACCACATCCAATGAGTGTGTAAAATATTTTCATTATGGCATAGTTTTGATTCTAATGAAGGAAAACAAAGATTAAACTTGTTAATTTTAAGATCCGTGAGTCCATTGTTGATTGATGGGCCTAATTTGTTTTTTAATCCCAATTGAATAATTCATTTCAGGCCAAGTATCTTGTTAATCATCATTTATAGCATGCCCCCCCTACAAAACTATTTGAAACAACGTTTGTAAGGTGCAACATTTTGATGCAGAGATTTGAGGGTTTTAATCAAATAAATGTACTATGTCACGTAAGGCTCGGTGCAGATTGTAAATGATACATTTTAAGACATAAACTGCAACTCTTCAGTTTGCATGTAAACTTACACTACGTCGACATTAACCCCCAGATTCAGAGAAGTGCTCCACTCCAGCAGCGGAGGACGGTCACCACTTCAACATCCCCCTCTTCCCTTACTCCTGGTCGGCATACACCGGCTCCGAGCTGCGGCACCTGGTCCAGAGACCCTACCACCACCACCAGGGCCACAGAGAGCCGAACTCACCCGTCAGCATCTATGAACCAGAGGACAGCGGCACCGAGCAGCTTTACGCACAGCGAGGTCCTGTGGCCGGATGCTACCAGGATTATCCCTCAACGGCCCAACACATCCGCAGGATGCGGGACACAGAGGAGCTGTATGTGGATGTAAAGCAGAAGCCCCCAAGTGCGGAGATCAAGTCTGAGAACGAGTTAATCTGCGCCCACTTCGAGTCCGATGGATCATACAAGTGCATTAAATGTTACAAGGTTCGTTCATTGAGCTTCACTTCAGAGATGTTGATGATCTTGTATTATTGATTATCAAGAAATGATATTATTATTACAACATTTATTTGTGGATAATCTTCTTTAGCTAAATTGTGTTATTACAATATATTTATTTCCATTTTTTTGGTTGAAACATTTATTGTAAGTGTAAATGTAATTCATGTTCATTTCCCTATAGGTGTTCTCCACACCTCACGGTTTGGAGGTTCATGTGCGGCGGTCGCACAGCGGGACGCGGCCGTTTGAGTGCGGGATCTGCGGGAAAACCTTCGGCCACGCGGTGAGCCTGGATCAGCACAGAGCGGTTCACTCCCAGGTAGGCCCCGAACTGGAAGCTGCTCAAAGGCCTCAGGGCCGCACATCCTGACGCGAAGCCTCTGGATGACAGTTCTGCCATCTGGAAGTTCAAATAAATAAAAGTCTGTTTTTAGGTCATTTCTGCGGTTAAACTTAATGTTTTAAATCTTTTTTGTCAGGAGAGAAGCTTCAGCTGTAAAATCTGCGGCAAAAGCTTCAAGCGCTCCTCCACACTGTCCACGCACCTGCTCATCCACTCGGACACGCGGCCTTACCCGTGCCAGTACTGCGGGAAGAGGTTCCACCAGAAGTCAGACATGAAAAAACACACTTTCATCCACACAGGTGAGATACTGCGCACCCAAAGTCCTCGTAAGTTTCACGTTTAAAGGCCTGGCCGTGCGTAATGCGTGATGCGTAAAAACCAGCCTCCATGTGACCTTGTGCCGTTTTGTTCCCGCTGCAGGAGAGAAGCCGCACAAGTGCCAGGTGTGCGGGAAGGCCTTCAGTCAGAGCTCCAACCTGATCACGCACAGCAGGAAACACACGGGCTTCAAACCGTTCGGCTGTGACTTGTGCGGGAAAGGCTTCCAGAGGAAAGTGGACCTGAGGAGACACAAGGAGACGCAGCACGGACTGAAATGAACTCATGTCGACGCTTTATCAAATCCTGCACTTTTAATATATTGACCATACAAATGGATTATCCTGATTTATTTTATTCTATTCTGTTTGTTGCATTTTCCCCTTTTCCTTAAAAAATGTTCATTATTTAGCCTGAGATATTCTGATTGGTTTTATGGAAATTAACTTTATTTATCGAGTGTTTTTAAATTATTAATATTAAAAAGTAGAATAGTTTTAAATGTCCAGATTATTTAAAATTAAGAATTAAGCTGTTTAAATGTTGTCAATGTATGTTGAGAAATTGAAAATTAACTTCTGAAGCTGAGTTGTTAGTTTGTTTCAGTTTAACTCAATTTGAAGAAAATGTTTATCATAATTTAATAGTTTTTAAGTTTCGACCGACAGTAACACATTAAAAAAACTGAATACATTTATCCAAAATCCTTCTGTCTCCCTCCTCTGATTGTTTGTTCACTGTAAAAAACGAGAAGCTGTGTTCAGCCATGCAGGGCCATCAATCACATCCACAATCTGCCTGACAGCTCAAACTTCTATCTCCACTGTTGAATGGGAAGAGAAAAAACGTTTTGTTGCGTGCGCCACCTGGTCCAAACCAAATATTTCCAGACGCATACCCATATAACAAATGGCATTATGGTGCCATAAACCCTCATGTGAAGGAAGTCTGCAGAAATAGCGTCACGTTTATTGCAGCAGAAGTTTCTTCCAGCACAGCAACGAGCAGCAGTGGGTCCACATGACGGTTTCACTGGCGGAACGCTGGGTGTGATTTATTTGGCCTTGCTCAGGGAAGTCTGGGATCTGATTTGCTCATATCTCTTGACAGATTGTGTACATACAATAATGTTGAACCGCAATATCAACAGACTCCACTCCTACATCCTAGATCAGATTGTGGCGAGACGGACTTTGTGTCATATTCATGTTGGATAAAGAACACATGGAACAAAAGGACACAAAACTTTCGTCTTTACAGTTTTTACAACCAAATTTATTTATGAAAAATAAACATTTCAGCAAAACGTCTGGAAAACACATTTACAGAATTCAGTTGGAACTCTGACATGACGATTAATTATTAATCTGTCCATGTGTGTGTGTATGCGTGTGTGTGTGTGTGTCAGTGTGCTGGGGTTTTAAACAGCCGGACTAAGTTCAACAGATCCTGCTGTTGGAGACCGAGCTCTTCCATCATCGTGTTCAAATACGCCGCTGATGCCGTCATCTCAAAGGCCTCTCTCACCACCAGAGACACATCTGACAACCTGGAACACAAAACACAATAAGTTATACACAACTACGCACTGAGCATCAATGTGTGTATTAATGATAAACAATATAGATGATGAACAAACAAGGACACAGACTTAAAATTCACACTTTCAATCAACAAGTTCCACCACAGGATCCAATCAGCAGAGACACGAGTGCTGACCAGGGCTCATGTTGTTGTAAAAGAAAGGTTTTCAGAGTCATAAAACACTTTGTTTAACATTGTGAGTTAGGGCGCTTTTCAGTCTTTTCCAAAAGGGACTCATTCATGGATCTTGATGAAAAAAAAAAATCTGGTTTATTTAGGGAAGAGATATCTTTGAGTGTTTGATATTTGGTGCAGCTTGATTGAATTTAAAAGGGCTGTTGGGCCTTGGCTGAAGTATGTGCTCTAGTTTTGGGTCTGTGCACCACCTGAATGGATTTGAAATGAAGCCATCCGGTTAGGTTTAAAAAATGTCAGCTTTCAGTTCAAAGTTGAATTAAATTAAATCAAGGGGTTTAAGAATATATAACATTTCATATAACACTCAATATAACATTGAGAAGAGATTTATTAAAAGTCAAACTCTTCTTTTTTTTCACAGTTTGTTCACATTAATTTCAAAGTCCATTACCAGGACGTCTGTTCCCATTCATTTTTATATAATGCAGTCCTATGCCATCACAGGACTCCTTGGCTTTAAGAGTGATAGATTTGTGTTACCTACTGGAACTCCAGCCGCACAACACTTAAAGTGTATTGTTTTGTTCAGGAGAGACCACAATGTAAATTATGATTCTGATGTAAATTGACCAGGGGCCACTGAGGGAGTCATAAATCAGAGAGAGCTGAGCATCAGGTGAAAGTTTTCCCACCCGGGGGAAAATACCCATTTTCCTTGAATGTATACAGAGGAACTACTGCGTGTGTTTGTGTATTTAACTAGTAAGTGCACAAGGCTCTCAGGTGGAGATAAGGCTGTGAGGTGTCCGTGTGTACTCAAGACGGGAGCAGCACGGAACTGTCCATGAACCAAAACAGCTAAATATATAACATTACCCATTCAGATATTTCCGTCATTTTAGTCCCCCTGTTTTCTGAGGCTCAAAGTGAACTGGACAGTTGAATTGTAATGTGGATAATTCCATTTTTGCGTCTGCCTTATTTCTTTACTGTAAAAGGTCAAGACAAAAATAAATAACCCCTCTCTAAACAACAACTTGCATCGACTCCTCCTCTCAACTAAATCAACCCCTCTCGATTGTTGTTTACCTCCAGGATTAAATCCAGTTTGTTACCCTCTAGCTGATCATCACTCTCCTCATCCTTCCTCCCCCACCCCTCCTCCCCCTCTACCTGCTCTGTCTACCTCTGTGGAGGTGCACTGCTGGATAATCTCCGGTTCACCCTGGGGTCTAGTGTTGCAGTGGGGGTATCCATTATTCAGCTGGCCTGGACAAAAGACTAGCTCCACAGCTGCCATGCAGCAGACAGATAAGACAGCACACCAAATTATTCATGATGGAGGAATGGAAGGACGGAGAAGCTTGAAGTTAAATAGGAACTAATGAAATCATTGAGTACCAATGGGACATGTGACGAAGAGAATACATGTTTCCAAAGGAGTTAAATATCTCAGACGTATAAATTGGAAGCGAACTGATATGAAGCCGTCACATGGCTTCTCCTCTTGCCACTGACAACAGCTAAACATGTAACAAATACAGTTAGTTAAGTGGTTGGATAAAACTTAATCTGAAATACAGTGGTAAACATTTCTCTCTCATCAACAGTTATAAAACACCTACAATCAGGTTAAAGTCACAAAGCACAGATAACAAGTCTCAAACTATTCTGTTTTTTTTCTTAATGTATTCCCTGAACATTACAGAGTGTTAGAGATTATTATGTAAAATCATTTCTACTTGTGACCCAAAAAATGATTTATACAACACAAACCACTCCACTTTTCAGAAATTTTCAATCACAGCAAAATTTTGTATTAACCCAGTCACAGTTTGTCCACATTCATTTCAAAGTCCATTACCAGAGCTCTCTTTTGCAGCCTATTAATTTTTATATAATGCAGTCCTATGCCACCACAGGACTCCTTGGCTTTAAGAGTGATATATTTGTGTTACCTACTGGAACTCCAGCTGCACAACAGTTAAGGTGTATTGTTTTGTTCAGGAGAGACCACAATGTAAATTATGATTCTGATGTAAATTGACCAAGGGCCACTGAGGGAGTCATAAATCAGAGAGAGCTGAGCATCAGGTGAAAGTTTTCCCACCCGGGCAATTTAAAATATCCATTTTGCTTGAATGTGTGTGTGTGTGTGTGTGTGCATGTGTGTGTGTGTTTGTATTTAACTAGTTAGTGCACAAGGCTGCTTGTGTGTGCCGTCTGTCCTGCATCACGGATCTAGAGAGGGGCAATCAGGTGGAGATAAGGCTCTGAAGTGTCTGTGTGTACTCAAGACGGGAGCAGCACGGAACTGTCCATGAACTATCAGCAAAACCTAACACACACAGACACACAGCATATGGCTTGATTTCCTTGGAATTCTTTTTTTCCTCGGCCTCGCAACTTCTTCTACGACTCGGGCAGTTGAGCAGGAGGCTGTCCAGCTGTCATGGAGCACCCTCCTAATACTGGAGTAACACACACACACACACACACACACACACACACACACACACACACACACACACACACACACACACACACACACACACACACACACACACACACAGTATACTTACAGATGTAGAAGCATCACAGCAATGAGGGTCCACTCTGGAGTTTTGTGGATGATGTTTGTGTTGCTGAACCTGTGGCGTTGAAGGAAGAAGCAACAGGTCAGCGCTGGAGAGTAAACTGCCAGTCATAACATAATATCAGATTTATGTCATTTTAAAGAGGAGGTGTGTGAAAATACAAAACTGGATTTGAGCAACCTTTTTTGGGACGGGTGACAAAAAATGACCCAATTCTGGTGTTAAATAAACATGGGGAAAAAAATGTGCATGAGGCCCAAACAAACCCCACAAACATGGCCTGCAATACTTCAGTGATGTATGCTGCTGTGACAGCTCTGTGTGTATTCTATGGCTTCAGCCTCTTGTCAGCGGGGCCTCAGAGAGAATTCCAGGAAGCAGCACCTCGGAGGTGTTAACTCTGCTGCTCGTACAGCTTTTAAATCACTGACAGAGATTTAAATCAACAGCGATCCTGTTGAAAACATCCGAACCAGCCGATGGGAGTATGCAGTATGGTTACGGCAGGAAATGTTCAAGTTTTTTTTATTATTTGATTCCTACTTTAATAAAGCACTATACTGACTACTATAAAAAGTTATGTACATGATGAAAATATTATCAATCAATTAATCTAATTGTATTTGTATAGCCCATATTCACAAATCACAATTTGTTTCATAGATGTTCAGGGTGACCCCCACTATCTGTGTGTCAAGTTTCAAGTCATTCTACTGTAGAAAGTTTGAGAAAGTCGGCTAAGTTTTTGAATTATGGCATCCATAACTTCTTCCTATGAAATATACATTTTTAAGAAATCCTTGAGTGGTGAGGAAGAATTTTCACTCTTGTTCAGGATGAGCCTCACTATCTGTATGTCACGTTTCAAGTTCTATTACAGTAGAAATTTGGAAAAAAATTAAAAGGGAAAGTCAGCTTAATTTTAATTAGGGCATCCATAACGTCCTCCTACAAAATATTAATTTAAAAAAGAATCTGAAGAGGCGAGAAAGAATTTTCACTTTATTCTTGTTTAGGATATCACGTTTAAGATTTGTGAGGCCAGCGTGACCTTGGCCTTTGTCTACCAAAATCAATTGAGTTAGGCATTCTTGAGGTATCACGTTCACAGGAATGGGACGGACGTACGGACAACCTGAAAACATTGTGCCTCTGGCCACTGCAGAAGCATGAGAAGGCTCACAACCAGTTGATGACTCCTTTTGTTGTCGTTGTTCATTCAGACCTGTAGGGGGCACCGGAGTTTTTCAAGTCGTCCCACAGTGCTTAGGAATTTTAAGAGCCCATTTTAGGCTTATTGCCTTTCAGTAAAGTTTAGTCTGCTGCAACGTGAAATCATTGTTTTCTTGATGGGCCTGATACTCCTTGTTTGTATTATTTAGTTTTTCAACAAAGTTTCACCACCTAACTGGTTCACCCACATACAGTGTTTACCATGATGCAGAGATTAAACAGATAATAATGTTACACAAGAAATGCAAGACAGCCACAAGATAAAAATTTAACCCAGTAAAACATCCTCCTCGTGTCTTGATGCAAAGGGGAAGGTTCATCCTAACTTTTAATATCCCATTCCGGTACTGCAGGAACAATGCCATTGCTACCTATGGCTGTGTTTAGAGTTACAAGTAACCACGATGACACATGTGCATGAGTTAGCTGACCAATCAGAGCAGTCGGGGCTGTTTGTGAGGTGGGTAGAGAGTTAAAATGGAGCTTTTCAGATAGAGCGTGACGATGTGCCTTGCAGTGTACAGTTTAAGACAAATAATCATTTAAAAAATACATCATATAAATATATTCTGGTAGACAACTAAATGAAAATTATGAACCTGTAAAGATGCACTTTAAATTAAATTGATACTTTAATATCTCACATGTCACAGCAGTGAAACAGTAAGCAGAACAGCCCTACAGTGGAGGCCTGCAGACAGACCGTCCCACAGAAATCAGGCGTAGCTACAAGTTCTTTGATTTGTAATGGAGCTGATGTGAACCATGATGATCTGTCTTCTGCAGATGTTGAAAATTACAGTTAAAAAGCAAAGTATAGTAAGTAAGAAAAACCTATAGGACTAAAAACAAATGTGTGTAAGGACAGTTAATGTGTTTCCTAGTTCTGGTAGACTGGCAGGGAACAGAGTGTACTGGAGTCTGTGGTTCGCTGTACTGACCTGAACGTCTTGACCAGGTTGTTCAGGTCAGCAGAGACGTCACTCATGGTGAGATGCAGCGGACCCACAATGTTTCTGAGACTGCACCACACACACACACACACACACACACACACACACACACACACACACACACACACACACACACACACACACACACACACACACACACACACACACACACACACACACACACACGAAGAACAAAGAGAAAAAACAACATAAAAAAATGCGATTTTAGTGTGAATGTGATTTCAAGTTCCTTTGTCTGCTGTTCATTAACTAAATGCACTGTCCAGTAACTGATGGGGCCTCTGAAGGTGAAGACACTTTCCAAAGTGCTAAACACTTCACTCATATATGTTAACAAGTGCATAACTTTATAAATATATTGTGACATGTTTGAACCTGGTATCTCCTAATGGACAGAGATATGAATTACCAGTCAAGATAGAAATATGACCAAAATTAATGATGGTTCAAAGCTGAGAAAGCACATCAATACACTGCCATGGATTTTTGGATGAATATAGGTGTCCGCAAAATAAAAGCACATAAAACATATGGAAAGAAATGCAGTAAATGCACATAGGCGAAAGAAACACAAGAGAAAAGAAACACAAAGATACACACCAATTGGTTAGCTTCTCCACTGCGATTTGTTTCTGGATGAGGTGCTGAGCTTGAGAGTCAACAAGTGGCAGAGCTGGGTCTGTTGTGTCCTGGTCCTGGACTGTCACCTGGTGGAAGAAAACAACATGTTAAGACTCAGTCCGGGGTCATTTCTTGTCAAATTGCCTCACGTCTGGTCCACACGTCACAGATTTTAGTGAAATTTAATGAAACATGATTCCACCGTGTTGTATATTTCTTTGAAGACACTATCCAGTGAGCTGAGAACCCATCAGCAAAGTACACATTGTGAGGAGTTAGTAATGGGCTGCCACTTCCGATAAGTAATGATGTCTCAACAAAAACATAGAAACCAAAGACCAAAACATGAAACTCTAAAATCTGACCAATTTTAAAACTGCTATAATCACTTATAATGCAGTTATTTTATATATTGGGGATAACAGATCAACTGTTTACTCATTATGTTTTCAATATAGTGCCTCCATGAGACCAGAGTCTTACAAAAAGGACCACCATTCACAACCCTCCTCTCATTCCTCTTTTTCTTCCACTAACCTTGTTGTCATTTGGCACCTCTATCCCCTCAGGCCACATCCCTTTATAAAACTCCTTTACTCTGAGCTCCAGCTGCTGGCTCTCCTCCCTCAGGTTCTTATAGTATAGAGCTGCTGCTGCATCAGCCACTTCAACAACCTCTACAGGAATCTCATCCTCAATGTCATCTTCATCCAGCTCCTCCTCTCCGTCATCCTTCTCACTTTTTAGATCAGCGAAAGGAGAGCCTTTTGAATGGTCAGCACCGTACAGGAATTTCAAGGTCTCGTCCGTGCTCCATTCCTTCAAGGTTCTTCTCAAACACTCGAGGAGATTCAGCCGGGCAGAGTAGGGTTTGGGTGCAGCCGTGTGGTTCTTGAGTAGATCTCGTAACCCCGCTGCCCCTTTCTTACTCATACCCACCTGGGTGATGCCGAGTCCTCGCTGGGGGGGCAATGTTGTGCTGTGGCTGGTTAGTGTTGAAGAGGAGAGGGGTTTGTTTCCTGCCGGGGATTGAGAGTCAGTAAGTGGAGGAGAGATGAGCAGTGTTACAGGTTCTGCCTGTGCAGGTGTTGAGTCCACACACAGGGAAACAGTGTGAGTGACTCCTTCAGACAAACTGCACAGATCAATCTTAGCTGTAACCTCTTCCACACTGGGTTGCTTTGGCGAGTCTTCTTCCTCTGCCGGGTCAGTATTTCTTGCATGCAGCTTTTCTGCATCAGTTCTATTCTCTGTTTTCAGTGCATGAGACTCTTTTCCTTGCTCATCTTCTTTAATTGTTCCCTTCTCTGCTTTCTGACTTTGAGGATGCTCGATCTCCTCCTTATCCCCCTCTCTGCTCTGTTTCTCTCTCCTCTCCATCTTCCCTCGTTTTCCTTCCTCATCTTCATCTGTGCGTTTAGGCAGGGCACCCCAGTGCACCCTGCGACCGTGCCGCTGCGACACAACGCTGGAGACAAAGTCCTGTTCTTGTTCCACGTCACTGGTGTCGCTGTGGGCACCTGCAGCACAACCTTGTTGGGAGCTGTCAGGCTGCCCGGGCTCAGCGGTCAGCAGATTCTCAACGTCCTCCTCTTGGAGACGCCTGTCTGACAGAATCACCACCTCTCCAGAGCTCCCACTGAACACACACGTAATAAAGTCTTAATAACACTTAGAAACATCTAAAAATTATATTTCTCATTAGTAGAATCAGATCTGCAACAAATCTCATATATATGTATTGGCATTTACAATACTCTTTACAATGGAATGTAAACACTGGAGCTGAAACATACCCATCTCCTTTCTTCAGCAGTTTAATTTCTTGATCGCTGTCAGGAATAAGGGAAATGAACACATGACCTTATTATACAGAAATTGATATATGATACGATAAATTAAGATCAAATTTATTGATCCAACGTCAAGGAAATTCACTTGTCACAGGAGTAGATAGTGCGAATAAGGTAGACACATTAACTTGTGAAGTTAAAATACAATAAAATTAGAGTAAATTAAAATACTATATTATAAAACCTATATCTATAGATGGAATATGTAACAATCAGTTCATAGTTGTGTTTTAGGGAAGAGACAAAGCAACGTACCTCTCATGCTGCCTGAGCCAAAGAGGAGTGTTTGATATTTGTAGTTCAAACTCCTTGGAGGCTTTGTAACAGAAGTTACTGCAATAACACTAAACACAAATAGAAAGGGGGAAAATAATTTCTTCAGCGAGATATATATATATATATATGTATATATATTTTACACACATATAGCAGCACTTACCTTGCGCTCTGTAATGTCGTACACTTTATTGGTCTTAGTACAAATTTTATACTGTTGAGTTGGGATCTAAGTGAACAGTAGAAAACAGATATTAAACACATGAAACACAATAAAGCTATTAGGATTACAAAGACTAATTCAAAGGCTCTTACCTTGCCCAGTTTATTTGGACATATGGGATAACCACACAGTTTAGCAATCCCTCTCTCCTCGATAGCGTCTTTGTAATTAGCTGAAGTGATGAATTTGGCCTGTGAAGAAAGGAGACTTAAAAAAATATTTCTGAACACAACAACTATGTCACTTTAAAGATGAACCTGATGAAGTGTAAAAAATTGAAGATGAAGATAAATCTACAATGTGGAATTGGATTGGAGTTGGGAGGAAGTTAGAGCAGTTATCAGCTCACTGTTGTTTAATCTAGGGCTGGATGATGTGGCCAAAAACTATATCAAGATGAGAAAGTTCAAATAAGCATAATGTTGACATATATTGGACATTACATTGGATATTATATTGCTTTTGATGAAAATTATATTACGATAATTACTGCTATTGATTTAGTGCCAACCCCAGTTTAATCGGTCATAACATGGCCCGTTTTCACTAACTAGCGCCTGATCAGTACAGGTATGAATAATAAACAACATGGGAAGCATATTTCAAATCACTGTCACTTGTTTCTTTGACTTTAATCCCAGAATGAGAGACATCACTCTGCAGGACTTAGAGACACTGAAGTCTGTCTCAGAGCTTGTGCCCCGTCTGGCAGGTGTATACGGGTTAGATGCGTGTTTGGATTAATCCTGGACCTCCTTCATAGAGAAATACTGAACTCGGGTGAAACGTACACAGTCAACCAGGAAGTCTTCAGCCACACTGTCGTCAAGGAGACGCTCCACCACCTTCAGGGCTCTTTGCTCCAGATCCAGCCTCTGCCTCAGCTTCTCCGTCACTACCTCCCTCCTGACATCAACACACATCACGTTCATTGAAACAAATGTTAGTATTCCTTATTGGTTACTTTCATGACAGTCATCTCTAGGATATCGATTATTAATTGAACAGTGTACAACTATACTCCAATCTGAATGGATTGTGTATTAGACAGTAAAATAAAAGGTTCCTCACCTTCTTGCTTCTTCTTCAACAGTCATCGCTTTCTCGCGTTTCCCACCTGCCACACAGTGAAACGCTCACATGTTGAGGACAAGTCACTTTGTGTTTGAGCTACAACACGAACAGCTTTAGGACGATATTAAAACTTATTTAGCCTTAGCATGAATTATATGTTTATAAAGCTAAATACTCTTGTAAAAAGAAGAACTGATGAGTGGAAACAGACCATTTTTGGAGGTTTTGTGAGCTTTCCTCCTCTGCTCCGTCTCCATGTTGTCTCTGTTCTTCAACTTTGACCCGTGACGTTTATTTCCCTCTACGGAAAGCGCGAAGGGACAACCCGGCCCTTAGCACCGGTTAGCACTGGAGTGAGTTAGCGTTGTGGTTCGTCTGTGACATGCAGTGTCGGTGGGTGTCTGTTGTCACGTGAAACATTATTATATGTGATGACAGTGTTTACTGTTAGCGACTGTGTTTGGCTCATCATGTTAGCGTGACTCAGCTTTGTTTCCATGCTAACAGCGAAGCTAATGGTGGTTAATTGAAACTAGCATTCTGTCATCTCCTCCTGTGTTTATACTGTAGAACAAACTCAGGCTCATCTGACCTGGATCCGAACTTCACTCACACAGATTACTGCTGATTCAGCCATTAGATAACGATCGGGTGTGTTTTGACTCTGACGTGTGGTTTGTGTGTTTGTTCAGGAGGATCGCTGTGTGAAGACAAACCCACCTGGAGACCGCAGGGATGGCTCTGGAGCAGCTCAGCGATGTGGTCCAGAGATGTGTGAGTGCACCACCCACTCATCCATCCACCCATCAGCACACATCCCTCCATCTGTCCAGGGTGCACTCCACACATGCCCCTCTGAATCAGTGGAGTCATTTCATTCAAGAGATAGAAGAGATCTGAATGCATTTGTTCACCGAGCAATACCTGCTCCATTCATTTAGGAATCAAATAGAAATAAGAAAGTCCAAGAATGACTGAGTCTAGACAAGCGTGATGTAAATACACAACATTAAAAGACCATTTACACACAAATACATACAAACCTCATGCAAAAGAACAGTGCCTCTGACACTGACCCCGCCCTTATGGATATTATGTGTTACATTAATGCACACGCCATTGACTACTTGCACATCTTTTGCACAACCTGTAACATTTTTTTATTTTTATACTTTTCATTTTATTGTTTTGCTTTTTACTTATTTCTCTTGTACTTTATGTTCCCGTCTTCATTCTTCCTCATTGAACGACACTACTCGCTTGTTAATTTGCGTTATCTTTCCCCATTTATCTTTTCACCAAAGCAAACTCTTTGTATATTGAAAAGCTACCTCTCTGTAAATCTGATTCATATTCTGAGATCAAAAGTTCATTCTTGACCTTGGAAACAGTAGTTGACTTAATAAAATGTCATTGCAGCTTTATACTCTTTATTTTTTCTCTCGTAGCTCCAAAACAGCTACTCAAGGTCCTAAATTAACCTTGAGGTCTTAATTGATATTTCACTGACTGCTGCAGTTTATTTCATCATAGAAGGAGTTATATTTATAAAATATCAGAAAATAGTGACAAATGTTTCTGTTGCATCAACAGTCCAGAACCTTTAAGGTATTTTAATATGCAATGATATAAACCAGCTAGGACCAGTAAATATTTGGCTTTTCTCTTAAAAAGTGACCGTGGATAATCGATTGGAATTTTTTCATTGCTAATATATATTTTTTCTTTTTTCACAGCAAGCACTACCTGATGATAGCTACACCACTGAGGACCATAACGTCTTCACTGTTGCTGGGCGAACCTGCATCGAGGAGGGAAACACTGCACAGGTCCTCAGCATTGTCCTGGACGAACAGAATCAGGTACGTTGCTCAGAGATAAACATTTCAGCACCAGTGCTTGTTTATAAATGTGTAGCTCTACATTACTCTTTTCCCTTGTTTCTGTAGGAGATAGTGAGATGTATGGGCTGGAATCTGCTGCCTCCCCTGGTTCAAGTATTCCTGAATAAAGACGACCGGAACCTTCCTCAATGCCTCGCCATTTTCAACCACCTGCTGGAGGTCTGCTTATCTCTAAAACACAGACAAAACAATGAGTGTGTAGATGTGTTATGGTCACATATTGTAGAAAGTAAGATATCCATGTTTTTGATAGTAGCAGATTTACGTGCTAAATAAAGGCTTTGAAAACGTTGACAAACAGCGATGAACATATGAGCCCTCTAATGTCTTGAGTGTTGAGTTTACATTCTCTTTGATTTAACAGACTTGCAGACCCAAGGAGCTACTGATTGGTCTATTGGAGCTGCTGGAGCAGGACGATCCTGTCACCATTGCAGAAAGTCTCCATCTGCTGCTGACCCCTCTACAGAAAGGTAGGAAACATTTCTTTAGATATACACTTCAATATACATGTGATCAAACGTCAGCTCGTACGGAATCAATTTCATGGATCCACCACCTCCACCTCCCTTCTTCTTAGTGCTGCTGTGCCTGGGCGACCGTAAGGCCTCGTCCCTGGGCATGACCCTGTCCTCTGTGCTGGACCAGGTGGCCAAACTGCCTATACCTCACACCAAGGAGCAGGAGGAGGATGACGTCTTCTCGCTTTGCCGCTGCTGCACCGACCTGACAGCCTTTGTCAGACCCTTTGTCCTCGAGGCCAAACAAAACCTGTTGAACGACGAGCTGAGCGAGAGCACGAACAAGCTGACGATCGGGCAAGACACCGATAAAGAAGACGAGCTGCGCACAGAGCTTCTGAAGTTGTGAGGGAGAAATTTGAAATGTTTCACACATTCAGACTTTCAAAGAAAATACATTATCTCAAAATACATTATAAGAAGGTGCATAAATATCATAATGGTGTCCAGGTTAAATAAATGTGTTTTTCTGCTCTGCAGCTGCATGAAGAGTCTGAGTCACCCGTTGTTGGAGGCACAACTCAAGGATCCTGACACTCTGCCCGTGTCTCCTCTCAGGAGTTTTGCCTCAGAGATTATGGTATAAAACATCACATGAACCGAAAACATATTTACTATAATACTCTGGAAAGAGTTGACGTCGTTCTGTCACTTCAGTGTAAATGGTGCGACGGGTCACGTGTGTGTGTTTTGTGCAGAACACCCTCAGTGCTATCGGAGAGCCCCTATCCAGCCTCGTGTACCAGCCTCTGCTGAGGAGGAAACAGGTTCTGGGTTTTCTGGAGGAGGAGGTGTGTTATCCTAAAGAGTCTTTGGCGAGCCTCACTCACCTGGTGTTCGTCCATCACCTGGCTGCAGATACGTTCCCCTGTGTCTTCAGGTAAGTTGGTGAATGTATTAGTTTCTTCAGACTTGGCTGAAAAGTCGGGCTGGACAACACAGATGAAAGTTCACACTGTGTGAGTGGATGGATTGTTTCCTAACTCCCTCTGTGTCTCTCCAGTCCCGTGTTCTCTCTTCGGTGCAACATGGAGCACATCTGCCTCCTCTTGTCCAGGTGAATATAATTTATATTATGACATATTGTTACATTATATCTGTACAATGCCATAATTTAGCAAAAACTGGTCACAGGAATAAAGTTAGACAAAGAATTTCTCTCAAATTTAGTTTCCTTTACACGTTGAAATGTCCTTAGAAACACCATTATGTGACAGATGACAAAAATGTAACTACGACTCACAACCATATCAAATCTCAGATTTTAAATATAACATTTACAATATATCTACATATATAGAATACAGACTATGACTGCTATACTGAGTTACTACATTTATACGTGTTTGAAGTAGGAGATTTGTTTCCTGGAGATTGACACAGTATAATCTGTTTTGATGACATTGATTATTAAGTGTCTGTGTATGTGATTCTGTTTAGTTTTTTTATGTGTATTATTATTTGTATGTTTTTTTCTTAACCATAAATCTGCCAGGGACTGCGGATGAAAACTAGCCTGCATCGCTAAATCTAACTTAAGTACACGTGTTATTTAAGTCCCTTCTAAATAAATAGACATGAACATTTTTTATGTTTTTTTTGTGTCAGAACTGAGGAGACCAGGATTCAGAAAGGACTGGTGAGTCAACCTGAAACACTGAATCAAAGATGAGGGTTGTTGTTTTTTGTTTTCAGTGGTGCGACATTTCTCGAACTCTCTGTGGTTTCCAAGTTTTAGGAAAGTAACATTATCACCATTTGCACATAGAGTACATGTATTGAGATCAGATGCATCCGGATCTGCACCGTTCATAGATATTAGCACTCTACACATGCCTGTTTTTTCATAAAGATGTCTTGCAATGTTGAACATGAAAAAATGTCATGGATCTGCCCCCTTAATCAAATCCGCCCCAAAAGTTAATGATTTCTTGGTTCTTACCCGACCTTCACCAGGTTTCAAGAAAATGGGCTGGGTAGCTTTTGTGTAATCCTGCTAACAGACACACAAACAAATGTACAAACGACAATGGAAATGAAAAAGAAAACCTTGGCAGAGGTTAAAAGTATCTTGTAGCATCCTACATACCTTTCCAGCTGTTTTTGTGTTGTTCAGAACACGTGGCCTCAGCAGCCGCCTCACAAGGCTGTAATGCTAGTACAGCATCGGTGAGAATCAATGGATAGAAAAGAAGTGGATAGAGAATGTGTTGTTCCTTGACCTTTACCACTGAGGGTGGAAACAGAATGAAGGCCACGTTTTATCTGTATCAAAAGACTCCGTCCTCTGTACAGTGAGTAGGAGGACGTCAGTCATCAGTGTTGGAAGTGTGAGTTTGAATCAAGTGTGTTTCCTGTCACGCAGGAGCTGTATGAGAAGACTCTGGTGCGGGTAGAGGACAGCAGCTTGTCTGCTGATCTGCTGGAGATCAAATCCTTCCTCACAGTCCCTCAGGTGAACACAGTTGTCCACTCACATCACTCATTCAAACCTCAGCTTCTGCTCTGATGCGATTAGTATTGTGTGCGTTATTAACTTCAGTTTTCATTTTCAGAACTTGTTGAAGGTTATGACAATATGTCCAAGGAACGATTTGGTAAGTCTTAACATTTGTAACTGCAGATATTGGTTTTAACAGTGACCCTTTTTTTCTACTTGTGTATTAAATGTAATTTAAGCCCTCTTTGAAAATCGATATATTCATTTTTCCTTCTTGTCGACAGAGAACTAAAGGTCTTAAGGTGTTACAGCTGAGCATTGATAAATTTGACACTGAAGCCAAGTATAATTTCTTCCAGTAAGTGTCCACCTTCCCTCCTTTGAACTCATCAGTGAAGTCTCTCTCTGTTCCACCCCTCGATATAAAGACTTTAACCGGTAATGTTTTCTCAGGTACATGCTGAAGACCAGTAAACACTCAGGACTCGAAGGCTACATCATCAAAAACATCAAGAACCAGATAGACTTCGCCCTGCAGGTGAGTTCAGCCACTTTAGATGTGATGGTGTCTGTTAGATTGGTTTGGTGCAGTAACTCTGAGCTAAACGTCAGTGTGGTCAGTCCCGGTGACGTCTGTCTTTGTCTCTGTCCTCAGCCGGGAAACAGTAACACCTGGTTTCAGGGGGATCACCTGCTCCCTCTGCTGCGTAAGGTCCTCATTCTCCCAGACGGACCAGAGACCGACCTCCTGCAGTACCTGGACAGGTCAGCACACACACACACACACACACTCTAACACTCCTCGTCTGTTTTATAAACTGCACAGGTAGATGGAGCCTGTCCCAGCATGCACTGGGCAAGAGGCAGGTGAAATAATAAGCGTTTGCTGCGAGTTAGTGTGTTTCTCTCTACTGCAAGAAAGTAAAAATGGAAGATAATGTTATTTGATTAATTGAATCACTGAAATGTGAACTGTACTATGTTTAATGAGATAGACACAACTCTAACGTTTCCATAATGCTCATGTTTTGAAGGATGTTGCTTCAGAATGAAACAGCAGAGGATTCAGTTTTGGTTCTCGTATTAACTTTCTTGCTCGTCTTATTCTCGTTGTTCTCTTCAGAGTCATGGAGTCTCTGAACCTGCTGCGTTACCTGGTCATCAGAGATAAAGTGACTGAGAACCAGGTGAGAACAAGAGAGTGGATCTGTTTCACACCTGAGTCACAGATAGGGCTGATGGTTGATTTGCAGGATCTTATGGTCATGGATGGATATCTGAATTAATCTGCTGGGCACAGAAACAGGGATCAGAACCTCTGTATGATAACAGTTCTTTTTGAAATGACTATAAAGAGATGGAAAACTAGCACAATGAAAAAACGAATTACGCAAAATTATCAAAAAGCGACACAAAATCAGTTAAACTAGACAGAAAACTACAACAAAACACAAAATTATTAAAAGGAGACTAAAACAAGTTTTTAAAAAAAATAGACAAAAAATGAGGATACACACAATATGACTCCAATGTATCTTTTTTACTCTTTTTATTAATGAATGTGGACAGATGTGTGTGTGTGTATTATGTATGTATGAATAAATAGATTTTTAGGTGATGCACAGCAAATTCTGTTGTACTATTTCATGCAATGACTATTTCAGGCAATAAATCCTTCTGATTCTGATCTGCAAAAACACCACAGATGCAAAACAAAATGGAAATAGATTTAAATGGACAGAAAAAAGAGATGCAAATCAACCAAGCATCAAAACAAAAATAGATGCACACAAAGGGATGCAAAGAGAAAAGTATAACTGGACACTGAACAACCAAAAAGAGATTTTTTCAGCCTTTCACATTTATTCACTAACATAATTATGATTCCAAGTGTGTATCAGCACCAGGTGGATGGAGTTTTACATGAACTACTCTCATGATGATCTTGTGTTGTTGCAGACGGGGATCTGGACAGAACTGTATAAAATCGAGGACACGTTCCTGAAGCCTCTGCGTGTTGGTGTGAACATGTCGAGAGCTCACTATGAGAGGGAGCTGCACACCACGGACACCAAGAAGAGCAGGGCCAAAGGTCAGACCAGGGTTTCCTCATTCATACTGATGTCTTTATCAGATCCACCTTTCTCAAACTACTTCTCCGCTTTTTCTTAAAAACTACGCACATGCATGAGGACAGAAAATATTGCTGCCTCATATTTCATGGTCTTAAAGGTGGCTTTTTTCCCCACATATTCTGCCCTAAAACAATATAACCTTGGTCATTGTTTTTCAATCCACCTGTACGAAATACACATCCATCATAAATGAGAAATAATGTTCTTCATGTCATGTTTTCCACAGAGGAGTCGAAGCTCTCTGTGAGTGTTGGTGACGAGAAGCTGCCAAACATGACGTCAGAGTCCCAGATTCAGGTCAGCAACGGTTTCATATATATCACATATATAAATAGCATTTGATTGTGTTTGTACAGTTCTAATGTTACTGTGTCCTCTCAGGCTCTGCACTCGGCACTGCACACGTTTGACATGATCGAGAGCGTGTTGGTGCGGATAGAGGAACTCGTCGATCCGAGGGAAAATCTGTAGCGTCCAGGTTCAACCGCTACAACATCGTCAACCTGTCAATTCTCCTGTTGATTTACTTTGTTTAAATTAAATGGATGAATTATTTGAAAGTGTTAAACCATCCAAATGTTTCAAGTTGTCAGCAGGTCTGCTGGGTATTTGGAAATGTAACGGTAAAGTGTCTCAAACTCTGTTTCTAAAACAAACCAAATAGACAGGAAGGTTTTATTCCGTCTGTTATATGTATTCAAACTTTTGTATTCATGCAAAAAGGTTAAATAAACTTCTGTACTCTTTATTCTAAGTGCAACATTTTCTACGGTAAAAAACTCTAAAGTTGTGATTTGCTGTAATTCTGGAGATGGCAGCTCCAGCTCAATTTGGCATAAAGTGTTAACATTGATATTTAGTTGGTCATTAATTAAATTTACTTCGTAACAACTGCAAAGTTCTAAGTAAACAGAAGTGCTATACATCTTAACAAGTAACGACTCTCCTAATTAATACATCCGTTTTTAGGGGTTTTGCAAACTTTGTTGCTATTGACAATTTCCATGTATGTGTGTATTCTATTTCATTGGTTTACTGCCATTTTAAATTTGTAATAGACAAATCTCCAAATGACAATCACTTTGTTTGTCTTTATTTAAAAAGTACAATGAGGCAGACTACAGTGTTCAGTGGTATAAATAAACATCATTCATATATAAAATACTGATGGACACTGAACACCTTCAAATTAAGACACATTCATACCTAAGGAACACTCAGCTCATACAGTGGTCTTAGGCAGTAACAAGAGTAAACAACATACTGACAATTCCCTTTACAAGACAAGAGACAAAGAATATTAGATATCCGTTCTCTAAATTTAAAATTGTTCGTCCATTCACACAACAGCTAATGTATTTCCTCCAGTCAATACTGAATCCTCACAATTCCCTCGTCTACACAGTAGCTGCCATGAATATAACTCATGCTAACTCTTAAATACAGGCCTGTGACCCCCAACGTCAAACCAGCATTAATATTTAATCTGTGTGGAGACACACAGAAACAGATTAACCACATCTCATTTTGTTAAGATAATGCCTCCACAAAAGGATTTGAACTTTGTTCCAGTCGATTTCACTCTTTTCTACATCTGACTCATATGCTGAAGTCCCGTTTCAGGTTCCGTCACAAGTCTTTGAACAGCGGGTGCTGCAGTGCCTGTGCAGCTGTGATCCTGGTGGTGGGGTTCAGATCCATCAGCCGGTCCAGCAAGTTGTAGGCTTCGTCGGGGACTCTGTCCCAGCCTCGCTCACTGCTCTCCACCTCTGACGTCTGTTTATCAAGGAGGGGGGAGGCGTCTTTGCTGCCTGAGTGCTCAGGATGGTTTGGGAGAGTTTGACCTACTCCACTTTCATGTTGCTTCAATGTTCCCTCAGTGGGACGATGTGTAGGTGTATCATCTGGGGTCTTTGGATGGTGAGCAGCGTCTTTACTTGCTCCATTGAGGGGTGTGACTTCATCACCAGGTGATGGTCTTCGTCCTCTCAATGTCTCACACAGGGTTCTGAGATCCTGCCTTGGTAGGTCCTTACTGCACACAACCGCCTTACCTGTTCAAACCAAGACAAGTTTATAATCAACACAGTACAGCTGAATTGTTAACTTAACTATGGTGATAAATGATGCTACTGGATAATTCACAATATAGAAGCAGAGGCCTCTGTTTCTAATACTCACCAAACGACTTGGCAGCCTGTACGGTCTCCCTGGAGCCTCGTATGGTCATAATCTGAGTGAGAGCAATCAGGTCATCGCTGGCTTTGAAGAACGGGTAACGACCACTGAGCAGCGAGAGCAGAATCACACCAGCTGACCACACGTCTATGGCTACAATGCATAATGGATAAAAAGACAGGAGAGGGTGTGATTATAAATATTAGTGAGAGTCAAATTCCTCCCTTGTGAGGGGGAAAAAAATAGTAGTAGGAGTATGAATGGGGGCACGAGAAAAGTTGAGTTTACATATATCAATAATGGTTTGTGATACCGACCTGTCCCTTGGTTGGGACACTTAGTGAGGACTTCTGGTGCCCTGAAGCCTGGAGTTCCAGCCCTGGCTGCCACCTGCTGCTTCCTTCAGTCACAACAGGGACATTAAAGAGACATTTATGGTCAGAACAAGGATTTATAAGGTTTTGAAGTTTTGACAATTTCATTTTATAGATTCCTGACGGCTCCTTTATAGCTGACAATGAAACTTGAAGTTGAACATAGATGCTACATCATTTAAATTGCGGACCTAAATATGACCAGTGGTGAAAGGAGGGCCTGAGGTTGAGCTCTATTGCTGTTCTATCTTAAATAAAGAGTGCTTCAGTGTTTTGATATGTTTGTTGTTACCTGGACAGGCAGATGTTGCAGACGCGGTCGGTCAGGTAGCAGTTACAGGTGAGGCCCTGCTGTAAAGTCCTCTGAGGCTTCTGGGTCTGGCTCCTGACAGCCAGGGGCCCACGGATGGCTGAGGAGTACCTCCTGCTGGCAGGGTCCTCTGTTTTGATGGGTTTTACCAGCTAAACAAAAACAAAAATGGAAAGTGAGATTTTATAGAGGAAAAATACATGACTAAAATGAGAAAAGCAGCACCTATGAATAAATGTTGATCTTAAAACTGATATGTGATATGTAATAGACACTTGTTTGGGCTAAATTACTAAAAACGTTTTCATTTTTAAATGCATGTCAGAGAAATGTTGAATGAGTACTGTCGTGTTTGCTGTGATCTGTCCACTTCCATCAGCCATTACTGAAAAGATGTAAAACATTTTATTTGCATCTTGCTTACCTCTGTCATAATGGCAGCCTGTTTGGTGGAGGAGGAAGCTGGAAGGCAGCTGTTGAGGTTCTTCTCCCCAAAAACCGGCCGTGGCACTTTGCTCAGTCTTGTCAAATCCTGGAGAAAAACAAACACGGATGCCAGAGTTTAGCAAAAACTAACACATCAGTGCAGAAACGGATCACAAACAAGTGCAGATACTTCTATCCAGGAAATTCCTCAGCCCAATACCCAGTTAATTTTGATCATACAAACATACAGAACAAGTATCCCCTTAGAGAACAAAGAAACGACTCAGAGAAGAGACCAGTAAATGTGCACCTTTGTGTGCTTTGTGCGAGGTGTGGAGGTGGTGACGGTGGTGGTGACAGAACGTGCTTTTTTAACAAGTGCTCTCCGAGAGGCTGAGGAAGGTGTGGTAGTGGTAGTTGAAGAAGAGGAGGAGGAAGGTGGCAGGGCCGTGGATTGCCTTGGGGGCACAGGTAGTGAGGTTGAGGCTGTGGTGTTTGCTGTGCTTTTTGGATGGAGTCTGGATTGTGCTTTGCTCCGCTGTGTGGTGTCTTGTTTCCCCGTGGACCCTCCACCTTTTTGTGTTGGCCTCTGCCTCACCACCTTCAACAGCTCAATCTGTGTGTCCGCTGTTCCCTGAGCCAGGCCAAAGTCCACCAGAGCATACCTACACACACAAATACACATTTCATATGAGTGTTTCATGTGCTGTGTCTGTACTGCAAGACAGCTGACCCTGGAACCCCCATACATTCCATCCCACATCCCAACTAACCAGGGTACTCAAAAATGTCCACATTAATGGATGAAATGCCAAATAAGTAGCTAAAATAGACACAGTCGCTTGTAGAATCATCAGCACTTCCTTTAATTACATAGAGAAGTGCAACTACTCACATTTTGCTGTTCCTGTTGTAGAGGAAGTTGTTTGGTTTGATGTCTCTGTGAATGATTCCAAACTGGTGGATGTGTTTCAGGGATTTCAACAGGTGATAGATGTACAGACGAACCTCTTCGAAGGTCAGTGAGCTGATGATGTCCTGATAAATACATTGGGATTGGATCAAAAGTTTTAATCTACATGACAAGAACTAAAAAGAATAATACCTGATTAAAGTTTGGTAGATATACTACAGATTGTTCCCATGCAAGAATCAGTATGTCGCTGAAAAGTAGTCGCCATGTGCTCAAAACAAATATATATACCACAATAGCTTGATGCTCCATATACGGCATGACAATCACAACATGGTCCTCCTTCCTGAAGCAGTAAGACGCCCCCATCACATTCTCTTTGCCTCTGAAAACAGAAAAAGGGACAGTGAGATTACAGAGGCTATTTCTGAGACTTCTCTACAAGTGATGACGTGAATCTTTACCTGTTACTTCAAAAATTCCCCCAAAAAACACGGATGATTGCAAACCCCTATATTCAAATCAGTGCTCTTTCTGCTGCATCCGACCGAACCAGCAATTACATATATTAACATGCTTAGGTTCTGCTAAATCACGCAACGCTAGATAAATGAGGAAACCAAACCACACACCAAATTGCTATGGCTTTAAGGAAAGTTGTAGTGGAGATATGTTTTTCTGTTTTGTTATTGATTCTAATCACCAGTCCTTGTTCAGAGTACAAATCATCAATTCAGACTCACCCAGCAACCGTGAGACACTGAAGCTCAGCAGCAATGCGTGTAGGATGGCTGGTTGGAATGAGGTGCTTCAGAGCAAACCTCTCTTTCCTTCCGTCACGCATCTGAGCCTCACCCAGGTACACGGAGCTGAAGGTTCCTGGTGCACAGATATACACACGTCATGAGAAATAAATCCAGTGGGCATAACAACTGACTATGAATCTCTAACACAAGTTTGTATTCAGCAGACAGTATATACATTCCAAGAGCATAGATACGGTTATCTAGAGCATGTACCTTCTCCAATTTTGTCTACGATGCGGAAAACCTTGGCCAGCTGAGGAACGGCTTTATAGAGGAACTCAATGTCCACCTCCACATCTCCTGGAAAAATAACACACAAAATGTTTACATTCATACATTCACAAGTTTCAGATAAGTCATGAACAGTGTGTGTTGGTGTACAAGGGCAAACGTTACATGGATACCTTTGTAATAGGTCTTATTTTAAGAAAAGGGCTATATTTTTATATTTTGACTGTAACATCTGAACAAAGTGGCAGCTTGACAAATACTGGCAGTAGATATAATCATCTTGGACCAACAATATTGCTTTTCAAACTGATATTAGCCAAAATGTTAATATACTGGAGTATCTACAATCAAATGCGCATAATCTTTTTTCGTTCATATCACAGTTATGTCATAAAGCGTCAAACTCACTTGGGACTTTGCTTTTCCTCTGAGCTCTGTCAGACTTGATGATACATCCGTCTGTGCTGAGGCCTTCAGTGCACACAGGAGACAGCTCCATCTGAAAGACAATGGACAGAAGCTTTAATAGGCTGGAAATGTTTTTCATTGTTACCATACGGTTGGATTAGATATTCTCAATTTTTCCTCAGCAAAGGACCTTCTATGGGACAAGAAATACTTCCAAGGAGCCCATCGTGTACAAATAATATAACATAACGCATTCTCCCACATTTCTTCAAAGTTATGTGAAAGAGCAACACATGAAGAATGTCTTAGAGAGATTAAAAACATTTCCACCGAGTCAACACACATGTATCAGAACACTTTTAATGTATTTATTAATCTGGAAACTTTTCATGGACCCCCTCATTTAAGAACAACTGGATTAGACTGCCCCTGTCACACTAGCTTTAAGAGTTAAAGCAAACTCTGAAGAACTGCATCCACTTCATAAAACCTGTGGTTATTTATTAGCAAACTATCTGGTTGAACTGTCAGGCAGATTAAAATGTAAATACAGCTGATGCTAAACTAGCTACGCGCTGTTTGTGTTGTCAATACAACTGAGCTAGCATGTTGCTAGCTACCATCTGTCAAGCTAGCCGAGTACAGTCCGTGTGGAAACCAACAGGAACTCACCGCTTCAGTTGCTCGTAGTTTCTCAGAGGAGCATGTTATAGAAGCGCAATGTCGTGTCAAGTCAATGTTCCAGCCGTGAAACAGTCACCAAGTGGCACTGACTCCGTAAAACAACTCAACAAGGAGACTTCAACAAGCAGACTTCAACAAGGAGACTTCAACACTGAAGCTTTTCCGCCTACAACAAACTCCGCGCTAAAAGTGACGTCAGAGTCTCGCGGTGACTGCAGCACAAGTCACGTGGTATCATGTGATCTCAAACCTGCCTCTTTCTTCTTCTTCTTCTTCTTCTTCTTCTTCTTCTTCTTCTTCTTCTTTTGTTTTATTGGCGGTTGGAGTGTGGATCAGAATGTCTTATATAATCTATTGTATTGATTAAAAAAATATATTGGTTTTTTCTAAGATAATCAAACAGTATTCCATAACACTGGCTTTATGAAGCTGCTTTATTAAATCAAAATGTACTTTAATCTTGCCAAGGTTTACAATTAGCTGCATTCTTTCTTGCTCATATTTCGCACAGTGTACTATGACATGATGAACTGTTTCCTCTTGCCCACAATAATCGCATTGTCCTGTATCATGTTTTCCTATTTTTTGCAAAGTACTCTTTAGTCCTGTGTCCAAATCTGAGTCTTGATATTATTATTGCCCGTCTCATTTCTCCCACTTTCCTTTGAATTTGGTAAAACCATCAGGACAATGGTTTTCCTGTCTTCCTCCCATTGCTTCTTCCACCTTTCCTTCAACCTCTGTCTGATGATGCTCTTAGTCTGTGCTTTACTGAAGCTGATCGCCACATGAGTGCAGCTGAAATGAATATCTTTGGTAATATTAATGGTAATAGACCCATAACTGTAAGAGATGGGTAGTTTTAATAACTTACCAACATCTATCAACTGTCACAAACATATTTATAACACAAAAAAATAAGCTGATTTACACGTTGAGAATTGACAGACACTGCACTGTATCAACCAATGAACAGACTTTATTAAATAAACACATCAATAAATAAATTACATCTGTAACAGTCGGAACTCACAGGAAGAACTTGTTTCAGTTACAACGTGAATGTATAATAACACGACTTTGAAACAGTCGGTAACTCACATGTTAAATAAAGATGAACACAAACACATCAACGACTTCTAAAATATGCCATCAAATATCCCAATGTAAGCTTCCTCCTCTTGGCTGTTGATGCTGAAGATGCAGTATGTAGTAAAAGAGGGAAAGAGTATTTATTAATTAGGTTTACTTCAATAAAAGTGAATTCCATTTAGATTAGTTTCATTATTTATTGAAGGATAACATTAGTCAAAATAAAAGCCGGTACCTTCTGTTGATAGATGAGCTGGTGCTGGTGTTGGTTTGGACTCTCACTGTTGAGAAGAAATCAAACCTTCTGGTCTCCGGGGCCGACTGCTTCTGTTTTGGGAGATTTTCCGGTGTTTTTACTCGGATCTCTTCACTGAAGATGCCTGGTCTCTGCGCAAATAGGAGTAAGAGGCAAATGTCATAAGTGCCAACTACCTGTGTTTTGTAAATGTGGCCATCTAAAGGCAAAAGCATCACATTCACAGATCTTTGTATACACACACATTCACCTTTTTATTAAAGTCAAGTGTGACTCGATTCTGTGGCCTGACTGTGACTAGTGAGGGTCCTGGTTTTCTGATTTCAGAACTTAGATTGGGTGAAATCAATCTGAAACACAAAAATACTGTCTTAAATATCACATAAAACCTCTGTATCTCCTGAGATATTTTACATAATTGGATATTATTTGATTAGTCGTGTATGAAACAGAAAATAAGACTTAATTAGGGGCTGGCTTTACCTCAGTGGTGTCTTGGCAGGGGTTGTACAGGGTTTGACTTGTGAGGGACTGAAGAAGAGTGGAGGTGCTGATGTAGCCCCAAAGCCTAAACATGAAATATATGTACTGATATCAAAGACATAACAATGGTGGTGCAATGATGTTGTAGTTTATTCTAAGATGATTAAAACATGTTATGATGACATATAAATGAGATGTATATACAGCTGAAAAATACACAAAACAAGTGTCATTATTATCACATCTCCTGAGCTAATGAAACTTGGACTTTACCTGGCGTGTTGCACTCAACAGGCTGCTGGGTTTGAGGTTTAGCATTAGTTGTGCACGAAGCAAATGACGTCTCGCTGGCATGCACCAAGTGCTCATCATCAAAGTCGTCCCATTCATTTCCGAGGTCAAAGGTGACAGTTGGTATTTGTGCGGATAAAGCAGTTTCACAGTATGAGCCTTGGCTTGTTACCGCAGTGGGCCTCTCAGAATGAGCTGAGGTGGTTGTATTGGTCCGGTTTAGATGCAGTTTAGAGTTCTGACTCCAAACACTTGTTCCTGGGTTCATCCACACTGAGGAACCTGCACACAGCGGACAACACCATTAATTGTTTCTGTGCTATAGAGATTTTTATTCAGTCTGAAAAAAGTGGCTGTGTCAGATTTGTTTTGTTTTCGTAAAGACCACATTGGCGCTTTGCATGTTCTCCAACATTCATTTTTTTAATAACCAAGTTCTTCAAAGTTGTCAGTGGTAAACGATTATCCTGGGCAAATGATAAATTCTAAATACTTAAATACTGAAAAATGAAAAAACTGTGTTGACACACATTTTTAATTTTAAATAAATGTTAATGGAAAACACAATTTGCATTTTTCTCTCTGCTTATTTTTTGTTTAGGCTTGCATCCTTCAGTGTTCAGTCCATAATGTGTGGAGAAGCAGGATTGTTTGTGAGTACTGAAATACTGAAATGAAGAAAACCCATGATTGTGCAAAGTTGTTATTTTCATACGGACAAATATCTGTATAGAAGAAATAAATACATAAATACATTTATCAATTTGCCCAAAAGTTCCACATAACCATTAACACTTTGTACTGTGATGTTCTAACTGACTATCTGGTCTTCTAGACAGCTTCTGATTTCACCTCTTGTCAGTATAATATTAACACCCTAAGACTATTTTCATCTTATTCAAATGCACTCTCTTTGTTATTGCATCCATGGAGGCTCTGGCCCCCAAAGATAAAAGTCTGCAGCCAAAGAGCCTTTTCCATTAACCACATATCCTTTAATCAATGTCTGTATCTGTTCATCTGAGAACACTGAACTGTACTGCGCTGTGAATGTTAATTCCATGATTTACTGCTTATAAACTGAAATGAAGCTGGAAAACCTAAACCTATGTAGTATGCACTGATAAGTGACTGGCAGTATGTAAAGTAAATGAGATTTGTAGTTAATGAGCTACACTAGTCTACTAAAGGGTTTGAGTGAATTGTTTTTGTTACGATACTTTGATTGTGGGTATGAGATGCAGCAGGGGTTCGGACTGTCTCTTCCATGTACATGTCCCCAACGTAGTCGTTATAATCTAAGTAGGAGAGGCAGAGAAACACACTGTCACAGATCATGTGATGATTCAATGATGGAATCAATGGAAAGGTGTAGAGTTCAGAGTCATCGTCTTTATGTCATGTACCACTGTCAAAATCGTCCAGATGAATCGTGTCTGTGAGTTCAGTGCGGTCTTCTCCTGTCAGATCCACGGTCTCAGTGTGAGGTCTCTCTGAGGCTCCATAGTCATTTACTCCATACCTTCAGATCACAAAAGATTTAAATAATGAATAATCAGTCCCAATTGGTCTCACACATTTTACTGTCACACTTTTCAACAATCTAAATTGCAGCAATTGTGTTGGGACCCATTCAAACTCTAAACTGTGTAACTGTGAATACCAGGAAACGGTTGGAAGGCTCTCTTTGGGTTTGTAAGCAAAGCTCTGCATGTTGACAGACACAGACTCCTCACTCATTTTCATCTGAGGAAATACAACAGAACAGCAAACACAAACTTATTCAGCTTATTCATACTGAAAGATCTGCTTAATAGGTTATGTCCTGGACCCTGTCTGTTTGTTTGATCGGCAGTATTACGCAAAAACTACTAAATGGATTTCCACAAAACTTGATGGGAGGATGGGACATGGGCAAGGAAAGAAACTATTACATTTTGGCGCAGATCCAGACAAAGGGACATATTTCTTTCACTTTCTTTCACACAAGATCTTCATGATTTTGAATATGTGCCCTTCTGTTCTATTGTTATAAATCATATCTGTTGTCTTCCTCACCTTGAGTCGTTTGACAGGAGTCTGTGGCAGTGTGTCACATCTGCTCCTGAGGTCTTTCAAATGGGAAGAGAAACCATATTCTTGATTTGTTGACCTCTTCTTTGCCACATTTACTCCTACTTTACCTTAGGGGGAGGGACACATGTGCACATATGACAGACTGAAGGATCTTGACAGGCAAACAAAGTTATGCACAGGTCAATACATAAATAAACAAAAAGACCCTAAATCCCTTCTGTGATTGTACTCACAGCAGTCGTGGCCACAGAGATCCTTATTCTTGCAGAAGTGGTTGCACTGTCTTTTGTTGCCTGAGTCTGATTACAAAGTTGTCACATTTTAACAGAGAAACAAAACTACAAATAAATAAACCATTTCATATTTCAGCATCATCAAAATCATGAGTAAGAAAGCTACAGTGTCGTGCCTCGGTCTGTCACAGATGTGGTATTTTCCCTCTGATGTGTAGCCGGATCAGCTGACTGTGGTTTCAGAGCAGAGTGCTGCGCTCTGTGTCCCGTAGGATCATACGATATGTGACATGGATTATCAGTACCAAAGCTCCTGGCTCCAGAGAAGTACACGTTGAACTTCTGCTGGATGTCGAAGCCCACTACAAGACAGGAAAAGGAAGTAAGTACTTAGACAGTGCAAGACACTAGACATGATGTACAACCGCTGCAGAATCTATGGTTTGATTTGAGGAATTTGAATGTTTCGACAAAAAATGACAAATGTCTAGATTTTAAATCTATTACAATTTTCACCTTTACAAAAACATAACAATTGAATGACTATATAATTTAGCTTGAAATATGTAAACTTGTTTTTCAAAAGATATATAAAAAAACTAGTGCTGTAAAATATAAAACAACCTGAGAGGTATCACAGCGTATACTCTGCATAACAAATTAATCTTGTACTGTACAACAGGAGATATTGTTACTCCCCTTTATAATATTTCAATTGCATATTTCAAAAATATTATACAATAAAATAAACTGATGATTACGGTAAATGAAACTGTAAATTTATATTCCCACACTATATAATAATTCCACTGTCTTAGTTACCATATTCTGAGCTGATGAGATTGACACTGATCTCCTCTCCTTTCGAGGCCTTTGCCACCTCAATCTTCTTCGACCAGCTACCGCACCGCAACAGCACCAAGTCCCTGGAAAAACAAAGATGGAGGTTACCTGCTGAAAATCAATTGCAAAGTTTTAAAACAAGTTTAGTTTTTTTTTACATAATGGTGAAAGGTCTGTGTTTTTTGATTTGGAGACAAAAGAGGACAAGTCAAACAAAGTGAAGTTTGTTATGTAAATATTTTTTTCTTACGTGAGTTTCTGTATGGAGACCACATTGTTGTCAGAGTCTCCGATGATCATTGAGACGTAGTGGTGGTCTGGAGCTGTTCTCCTGGACAGCAGCTGTGCCTGGTTTTTTAGGTTCACCTTCACCACAATCTCTGCTGTAGCACAGCTGTATCTGGGAAGCTATGAAACACAACAACAACTTAAAAGAAAGACATTGAAGAATAACAGAACTATCTAGTAAAAAAAAAATTATTGAATCTAGTGCACTTGACCCTGTGATAATATCGTTCTGCTGCGTTGTTTACCTGCTCCAAAGTAACTTCATACTTTGGAAGATTTATGACAGATTCTCTGATCTGGTTTCCAAATGGTGGATGTCTGTTGAGAATCTGAACGGGAGAAATTAAGTTACATCAAATGCTTGCAATTATCAGGAAGCGTTTTTTAATTTTAAATATTTCACAGACAGACCAGCTCAAGCTCTCTTGGGTTGATTTGCTCGATTTTGCTCAAAGTGGTGAGTCCAGCGTTCACCATGGCAGTCGACAGAGTCTGACCTGAAACACACAGGTAGTATCACATGTTAGGAAATTACCTTTACATTTAATAGAAAGCAACAGTGGCAGAGTAAGTTTGGTCTGAAATATACCAGTATATGTTTAAGAACCATGTATATAGCTATTCTTCATTACCATATTTACATTGCTTAGATAAATTATTATTAATTGCTTGTTTGTATCAGTCTATGGTATGCATAACACACATGAATTATCCATGAATTATATAAGACAGGTTTTATTTAATTTCAGGTTGACTTGAAAGAACCGGAAAGGGAAAACATACTAATTAGATTGAACAGCTAACTCTGGCTCATTTACAGTGTTTTGTCTGATTAATGAGTACTGTCCCGATCAAATAAATAAACATTAATACACTATATATAGCACATTGACATAGCAAAGAACCCACCTATCTTCTCCATCTGTCTGGAAACATAGGGCGAGTTCTCCCAAAGCTTTGATCTGAAGCACTTGGCCAGAATCAGGGAGTTGAGCAGAGCAGAGAAACCTGCTTTAGATCGCTGACTCAGAAACTCTGTCAGACCTGATGAAGATCAAAAAACAAATGTTTAAAAATCAAATGTTGGCAGACATTTAGATTTTTTTGTCTACCCTGATTTAAGCAACATACATTTGCTGATACGCATCCCATTCCTGAAGATCTTTGCTGTGTCCTGTGTGAGTCCAAACTCTTGAATTGAAATAGAACCAAGCTGAGCCTGAATCAAGCTGAAACCAAGCCGACGAATGCAAGATAAATGGATTAAGACAAAAATAAATCATGAACCATTATTCATTTTTTATTCAACAATGCTTTTCCACAGGGAGAGAATGGAATGAGAAAACGTACCAGTTCACTTTCATCTCACTGGTTTTGATCTTTCCCTCAATGGGAAACCTAGCAACATACATAAAGAACTCGTTTATTATGGCTGGTGTCTACCTCCATCCGTATGTCTTTCCCAACCAAAAGTTAAAATATGATGCACAAAGAAAATAGAGATTATGAGACTGTAAATGCAACTGTTCCATAATTGTTGCTAACCTGATGGTGATCCTGTTCTTGTCCCTGTTCAAAGTGTTCAGGGGCCTCTTCTCATTCACTCTCAACTGAATGTCACTGAACTCTCTGCTCTTTGACAACAGCTCGATCTGTACATACAAGCACTTTAGATCTAAATACTATGCTTTTGCAATGCCATGCAATACACAGGTTCCTTTTGCAGGAAACCTGTTTAACACCACCTGCTTAACACCACCTGCTTATCAGGAAACCTACCAGGTCAGACAGGTTCTCGGTGCCAGCCACTTTGCAGAACTGTGTCATAGTGTCAAAAGCAACACAGTACCTCGCCATCAACCTGCCGGCCTCTGTGAAGAACAAAAAAAAACTACTTAACAAGGTATTTTATATAATATAATTGAAAAAGAAGAGTGTAGTCAAATGTAAATGACCTGGATGCCACTGATAATAACCTAAAAGATATTAAAGAGGAAAACATTAAACATTTTGATGCCAAATGTTCTCTCTACCTGTTGGTTTGATATTGATATCTTCATCCATGTCAATCAGACCGATGGAGGACAGAGAGGTGAGGTTCTTCAGGCACAGAGCTAAAGAGGAGATGAGAAACAGTTGTCCCCTTAAAACTACAATAGTGGAGTAGGTTTACTTGTGAATGCAATTTACCCAGTTAAAGACAGCTGGAACTAAAGGTGGCTTCAGTATAGTGGTTTAAATTCATCAACTAAATAATCAGTTAGAGTAGTAATAGTTTTCTCCCACCTTGCAATTTTGCTTCAATTCCATGTCTGTCTAAGCCGGCAGAAAACCCTGAAATGGTTTAATTTACAATAAGAACAAAGAAGTTGGACAATGATCCTGTCACATTATTTTTATTTGTGCTTTGAGCTCTCACCGTAGTGCGCGGGGTTCTTGAGGGCTCGGATGTAGAGGAAGGTGGAGCGTATCCAGTCGAGAGCCATGTTGACATCACTGATGGTTTGGAGAACAATCTCAGCATTCAGGTGCTCCACCAGGTGACCGTGTAGGCTGGGGAAATAAGAGACACTGTTACTTCGACAACTTCTACTGCATGAGCTAACTCCTCTATGTATTCATGTGAGAGAGAATGACAGAAAGACTGAAGAACTGAGAGGAGTAAGTGACACAGCTACAATCCATAATACCTGCTCTCAATGATTTCCATCCCATTCATAAGCTTCATATACTTGTCTCTGGTCTGAACTTTGGTCATGATCACTGCAGTCGCTGATGTGTCAAACTAGAAAGGAAAAATTAAAATAAAGGGATCTAAAAATGCAGCTAATGTTATTGTATAAAAGTTGAAACATTTGCCCAAATAGTGGTTAAAAGAAATGTATCGTTCTGTGGTTACCTGTGGTCTTCCAGCTCGGCCTATCATCTGCAGCAGGTCAGCCTCGCTGCACTCTTCACAGGAGCCTGCAACGTACTGCATGGTGGATTTGATCACCACCAGATGAGCTGGCAGGTTCACCCCCATGGCCAGAGTCCTGGTGGTAACTGGGAAATAATAAGAGTTAGGAACTCAGATTTAAATTCAGTGCCAGGGAGATACAATAAAACCACACCAGCAAGTCCCGAAAGAACCTGACTGTTTTGCACCAATACTCTGATTATTTGGTGTGTGGTTCCTGGTATATGTTTAATTAATGGTGCGTGATAAGTGGAAATGCCAGTTTTATTGTTTGTCTCTCATAAGTATCTCATAAATTAAAAACTGAATTCAAGTTTCACAGACTCATTTGTTACTTATGTTTTCTTAAGAAATATTAGATATTGATTGATTGATATTCTTATTCATTTAAAAACATACAAGTATAGGTCATTTTAATATAACATATTACCTCACCATTAAAAAGGCATTTAGATTTAAATTTGACATCTCTGTGGATAGGAACTCAGGTGTTGCAACGTGACACTTTGTTTTTTTTTCAGATAAAAAACACAGGATCATGTGGCATACTTCTATTGTGTCATATCAGTTCACAGTACAGGATAAAACTGTGTACGGGGACAAAGACTCACAGAGGACAGGCAGGTCTCCCAGAGTGAAGGCCTCTTCTATCAACTTCCTGTCAGACAGTTCAACTCCTGCATGGTGGAAACCAACTCCAAACATCACCAGTTCTGGACCACAAACAAGGTTATGTGTTAAACAGCTGATAGTTAGATGCACACTTAAATGAACACATGCTTTCCTACTTTGTCTGGATTGAAACGGTTTCAGAGTCTGTAGCAGGTGGGATCTAAATATTACGATTTCAAATGGGGCTTATGGGCTGCTATAAAGACTCACCTCTCAGTTTGGAATCCAGAATAGAGTTTGCATATTTTAACAACCTAGAGAGTGCAGAAGATCAAGCTTTCAGTGAAATGAACGAAAATGAACAATGAGAAAATATATTGATGAAGAGTTGCATATGAACATTTTAATGTAAAAAAGGCGGCAACATACCTCTGCTTGTGCTCAATGCTCATGATGAACCGAGCGTCCTTGGCCAGAACTGCAGCTGACTGCTGGGCTCCTTTCCTGGTAGAGCAAAACTACGGAGACATTTTGTATTAAACAAATCAGAAATGAAAAGGCACACCAAATACATGCAAGACAGTTTCCCCCATTTTCCTACTCACCACTAAAGCAGGCTTCTGGTCAGAGTAAGTCTGAATGATGTTGGCCATCTTGTAGTTGAGTGACAGATCAAACTTAAACTCTGTTTGGTTTTGGTTGCAGGGGAATCCCAGCACCACCCTCCTGAGCTTCACTGGACGATGGCTTTCATCCATTTCCAGATATGTGGCTGGACCGCTCTCATTCGACAGCCAGTCTGCTATCTAACAACAGGCAGTTCAAGAATTAGTCACAGGCTACTGATTTATAAAGCAGATACAGAGCAAACATATACAGGATGTTTGTGTCAGCCACTTACATCAGATATGTTGGGTATGGTGGCTGAAACAGCCATAAACCTGATTGAGAGGCCCGACTCTGGATTCTGAGCTGTCCTGTATGTGTTCACTGCCTTCATCCTGCTCACCACCACTTCCAACGTGGCACCACGGGTCTTATCTTTCACCACATGCACCTGAAGGATAGAAATGTTTCATCTTACAGTCGATTTCAGAAACATCTCAGAGGTTCAAAGGGGGTGTTGGAATAAAGGAAAAATAAAATAAAATGTTATATTGATAAAATAAATTCTTGATCGTTGTTTTCTATTATTAAGATAAGGGATTTCTAGAAGCATTAGACAGGTTGTGAGCACTTTCATCACACACAGGCCCAGAACATGATGTGCTATAACTTTTAAATGGCTAATCTATTATTACTTATATATATCTATTATTATTCAGTTTGATTGTGTTCCATTTTTTCAAAACTACATGTTTCATTCTCTGTTAATTTTATTTATTGAATTGATTATGACATTGTTTTTTGTTGTGTTTTTATCTCTGCTGTGTAAGGTGACCTTGAGTGCTCTGAAAGGCCCCTATAAATAAAATGTAGTATTATTATTAATCTCAAGTGAGATACAGCGCTGAGGGCTGAGGGTACTGATCATGCATAGTGGCAAAATAAAACACTATGTGAACAGCACATCTTCTGTCACCTCAGTGCACGGTGAGCATCCACATTAATCCAGGCTGACTTTGAGATACTATTAAAACTGATTAATGGGCCGTTGAAAGAAATATCTGACAAACACACTGACCTCATCGATAAGGAGGAGCCTGACGAGCTGCAGCAGACAGTTATCCTTCCATTTTCTTGTCATGCTGTCCCATTTTTCCTGAAAGAGTGATAAATGCAACATTATATATTCAGGTAGCACCGATCTGTATACCCGTTCCACTTATATTGCAATGGTTCAGTTGAAATGCAGTGTAGTGTCACACACGGGCGTGGTCAGGATGATGTGTGAGTCCTGAATCTCAAAGAAGTCATCAATCTCTGTGTCGCCTGTAAGCTCCTTACAGATCACACCCAGAGGACCAAACTTCTTCCTCCAGCTCTCGAAGCACTGACTGCACAGAGCTTTGATGGGTGCAACTGGCAAAAACAATCAATGACAGAATTAAAAAACAAAACACTGGAGATATATGTACACACAGTGAGTCGGGAAAAAATGTTTTAAAGCCCCAGTGTGTGAAGTCAGGTGTATTGTGTCAAAACAATGTCCCTTAATAAATTCGGATTTATTGTGCATATCATTTTTACTTACTTCCAGCTGTTGATACAAAGAGCTGTCAGTATGTATCATCACAAGCTTTGTTTACGTGGACATGGGGTTTAAACAATAAATCAAATCAGATCTGTGTTTTAAATCAGTTGTAAGTGACACGACATAAAACAAACGAACTTCCCCGAGGAGGAGAAAGTTTCCAAAAAACTGTGAATAGAAAATACAACTTTTCAACTAGAACTACTATGTTGTGTCTCCTCGGGTTGTGGCCTTAGCTGCACTCACTATAGACAGCTTTGACATCTCTCCAGGGCTCTGACGTCCCCATTAGCATGCGGATGATTGCCAGCTCAAACAGCACTGTCTTACCAGATCCAGTGGGTGCACATGCCACAAAGTTTTTACCTGTGTAAAGAACCTGCGAACAAAGCAAACATAATCACACTCCAGGAGACCCACCCAGTCACATGTTCACAGGCTGCGACAACATAATGAAGAGTGTCACGTTATTCTTAATCCTCAGTACACTGTTTATAAAGGCTTTCAAGTAAAGCTTACGTCATCCAGCGCTTTGGACTGAACGTAGTTGAAAAATGGGAATTCGCTGAAGACGGATCTGAACTTTGATGCTGTGTTTGCATTGTTAAGGAATTTAAGAATTTTAGGAAAAACATCAGACGTCAAACTACATTACAAGCATAAGAAAAAAGGATACGGATTTCAGAGACAGGTCGCAAAAGTTCAGACCCAGAAGAACCTAAAATGTGCAGAGTTCAAACACAATCAAATGTTTATTTTCCCTCACATTCTTTCTGACCGCTTGCCCGTTTTATGATATTCAATTTAAGTCTTTATTTGAGGTATAACAGTAAGGAATTGTGTTTTCTGCTTAAAACAAAACTTCAAAAATGGCTTCTACTTTTACTGCCTCCTGCCTCTATCAGCCACCTAGTGACCAGCATGTGTCATTACACTGGAGCGGTCAATGGGGAGAGCTCACCTCATTTTACCTCATCACACCCTAACACACTGTGGCAGCTGCTGCCACTGCTAGGCGGAAGCATACTCATTAGCTGCAACATTTTACATAAGCTATATGAGTGGTGTTTGGTAAACCAGTCATAGACAACGAGTACACGCCTGTCTGAGACTGTGTCAGCGCAGTGCAGCACCTTGTATGCAGAGCGGCTGAGGCGTCATGGGCGGAACGAAGGCTCTCTTTGTGGCCCTGTCCGGCATCTCTGAGTGTGTTGCCTGCTGTGGGGGTCGGCCACTTGCTGCAGATGAGCCCAGGAGAGGGGGTGAAAAGAGGGGCTTTGGAGGGAAAGGAGGAGCTGCTTTGCAAACTGTCGCCCATGGCGGCTGAAGAGGAGGAGGTACTGTCGCCATGGCAACCTGACTGAGAAAAGTTTGAGGTCTGGAAGCTGTCTGGCTGCTGCTGCCGCGGATACTGAGGTCGTCTGTGTGTGACGAGTCACCTCCACTGTTCGACACCTGAACCTTGAACAAGCTGTTGTGGAATGAAGGGAAGGATATGAAGGTTGGAGGCTTGTGTGAGGAAGCTAGACATTCTGGCCTGTGGCAACAAGGCGAAGATGGGGGATGGTTAAGCATCTTTTCATGTTCTTGTTATGAACTGTCCATCGATTCAAAAATCAAGGCTCCTTGTGATTCGCTATGATACAAATTTTAACTAAGCAAATCACATGTTCCAACATTTTCGGGGATTAAAGAGTGAATCAGTGCGACATTACATATTTGGACAGCGGATAACATAAATCCTGATCTAAATGGTTTTTCATATCAAGCTCTGCATCCACCTCTTGCTGACTTTGCTGACCTGATTTTGACTGCCTTAACTTCTTACCATTTTGTACTTCAGGCCACATGTCAAACTTAAGCAGTAAAATGCTGTAAAATTTAAAAAAACATTTCTGTCCCCTAGTGTAGATTTTCACATCTTTCAAAACATGTAGACTTTGAAAACAATGTGCAGGGACTCTTTAATCCAATCATGTAAATGCTGTCTTGACACTTGCCTTCTCCGTAGAAGTGGGCTTTTGCTGCAGTCCAGAGAAAAACACCTCCTGCTGACGGCCACATGACCAGAGTCCTGCAGGGTTTCATCTCCACCTCTGCCACTCTGACAGGCACCCTGAGAGTAATCCCTGAACCCTTCACCTCCCCAAAGGCCATCACATCTGCTGATGCTGTTACTGTTGCTGCCACACTGAGTCTCCTCAAACTCTTTTTCGTCATGGTTGAAACCATAAGAGCTGTTGATTTGTGATAAGACTTTAAGGCCAGCTGTTACTTTAAAAGGAGGAAGGGACCTTGAGGCCGGAACAGGTTTCACTGAGAAACCTGTGAGAAATAAAGAAGAGACAGAGATTTTTTCCTCAAATCAAGCTGTTGGTGGCTGTAAATTATTTTGTAGATTCTGCAATGATTTGACAAGGATTTGGAAAGATGAGAAGAAAAGCAGAAAATATTAAAGAATTTACAGCAGGAAATTTACCATTCCACTGACACAAATAACTATGAGAATATATCATATGACCCAGATCCCAGTTTGTTTGCACAAGTCAAGGGAAATTTGGAAAGCTTGTGAGCTATCGTGTCTGTGAGTCACAAAGTTAAATTTAGTAGGGCTTCAATAGGCTAGATACTGAGCAGTTTACTCAAGTCAAGTGAAAAGGAATTCACCCTTTACAACATACTGTATCGGGTAGGGAGTGACTCTGCCTCCTCCTGCATATCATGCGTAGCTGGAATCTGAGAAAGGGATGGAGGCACATCCAGGTGCCATGGACTTGTCTCCTGGTGCAGAGGCTTTCTGTTGAATACAAACCAGAGGGAAGAACATTGATGAGCTGCTAAGAGAGAAACAAGCGGGGGGGAGGGTGTGTGTGGTATCTATTTGCACTCACACTTTGTGGACAATGGGTTTCTCAAAAAACAGATTGTCCAGGGACAAGGGGCAGTCACTGGAGTCCAACATCTCATCGGATCATGGATGGATGGATTTTAATTGGGGACATCCATCTTTATCCAACTTGAGGGGTTCATCCTAGATCAGCTTTGGCCTGTGGCAACAAGGGGTTAGCTAACCATCTTTTCATTTTTCAATCATATGTCCTAGAATGCAAAAGTCAAGCATCCTAATCATGCAGCTAGTTACATCATAATTACCTCCGCCAAGGAGGTTGTTTTCACCCCTGTCTGTTTGTTCATTGGTTGGTTTGTTTGTACGCATGATTACACAACAACTACTACCAATTTTATTGAAACTTGGTGGAAGGATGGGACGTGGGCCAAGAAAGAACCCATTAAACGTTGGCACTGATCTGGACAAAGGGGACAAACCACTTTCTTTGACATTGTGAAATAAGGCCTTATCTTTTTCTTATATTATTACCAATTTCCCCTGGCAATAATTTGTGGATCTTAATTAAAGCAATCAGTCATATTTAAGGGACTGATATCTATGGAGGAGCTTGATTGAATTTAAGGGGAATGTTGGGCCTTGGCGGACATACACGCTGTCTTCGGTGCCATTTTTAGTTCATAAACAAGTGTATGGATTCAAACCATTGGAGTAAATGAAGTGAAAATCATACGTACATGACAATTTGGGACAGAAATAATGAAAATACTGCAATAGCTATGTGTTTAGCGATGTGGCTGCCAATTTGGCTTCATTATTAATACACAAAACATGACAGAACTGAATATTTTCTAAATATCCACCTGCTGCACGATGTTAAATGTTTTTTTTTCTACATTACGTGGAATACAGTTAAGAGTCTCCTTGTAAAATACTAAATTAGGAGGCCATTTTCAGAGTTAACTAGGCTTTGCTAGCTTTAGCAGAGTGGACAAAACAAGCTAGCAACATTCAAAAACAAGCTATCAGTTAGCATTAGCTGTGTAATTAGCAAGAAAATGTGTTGTTTTCTAAGTTAAATGCACTATTTTATCATTGTGTACCCACTTCTAATAATGAATACACGTACCCTACACATATTAAGACTAGGTTTAGTCAGGTCCCATAACATGGCACGTTCATCATCAACACTACCAGGACTGTAAGTGAGACTTAATTATTCATAGTAAAAAAAAAAAGCTACGGCTAAATATCCTCAGATGTAAAGTAGGGCAGCTCGGACACACGATCCCTGTGTTAATTCATTTCCTTACTTTGGGTGATCGGGCCCAGTGTGTTTTCTCTTTAACATGGACGGAGGCTGTGAATGAGTGAAGCGGCTAATCAGCGGCTCGGGGAGTAACAAAGAGCTGAGAGGAGACAACCGTGGGGGGATAGATGGTCACATCTCTCCTCTGCTGCCGCACAAACCTGCTCTGTGCGGCAGGGACAACTTTGAGCAGCAGAGACAAGCGAGTTCTTTTTTTTAAAGAACACAAACCAAACGATAACTAGAGTTTAGATTCATTTGATCAATTAAAACGGTGATTAGCCGCCATCCATCTAAAAAAAAACTACTACCCAAAAGAAATGGTCATTCACTCAGGTTTTTTTATGCCTCCTATCTGGACTGAACCATTGGGAACCTTTCGCAGGGGGGGACGCGGCGCCGACTTGTAACATTACGTTCCGGAATTATGCGAGACAATAACTTAAAACAGCCTAATCACCTGTAACTGTTAATATATCCAGTGTGTAATATGATATAATTATCGGGGAATTTGTTTTTGCTCTGTCACGGAAGAGCAAAATGTCAGCGCGGTTACCCTTACAATAGGAAATGCTCCGTCCCTCACCAGACCACCACGGAAAATGGCGACTGAGAAATAGATGGAAGACGAAAGTAAGAAATTATTCAATGCAGCGTACAAATTGCGCCCCGTCACCATCCGCGCCGCTCGGAGGTAAAGTCGGTGGTTCATCGTCGTTTCACCGATATCCGCGTCGCGAGCAGCGAGTAATGGCTGTCACCGGCGATAGTTTAGCCTGAGGAATAGGCTTGGGTCTGGAACAGAATGGTCTGCAGCTCCTGCAAGCAGCATCCAGCGAGCCAGCGTGATACAAACGCCGAGGAAATGCAACGAGATCCGCGCGGGACCAAGTGCGAATAACCCCGATCTGCTGTGAAAGTAGGTACCCTTTGGAATCCCGTTCAAACTACTGTTGGATGGCTTATTGCCGGACAACTGTGCGCAAAGTTTGGGCTCTGTACAAAAGCCAGCGCCGCTCATCGAAAGCCTTGTTACGAGGTTCATCCCTGTGCAGTTTCGCTGCCGCTGTGTAGATGTGACAAACACCTTTCGCCACAGCAGCGATCACCTGGTGTGACACTTCTATTGCCCTTCAAATGCGAGTGATCTCACCCCTGCGACCTTGTGGCGTTGTTAATGGCCACAATTAATCACCCGAGCGCAATGTCAGGTATATTTTGTATTAAGCCATATTTGTTTTTGTGTCGATCGCGTCGGGGATGTAACTGTGGTGTCCCTGCAAGTAGCCATACTGTTTACTTTTCACATCACAGAAGCACATTGGAACAAGCGAGACTATTGTGGAAAACTTAAAGGTTCAGTGTGTAAGATTTAGGTGAAAGGGATCTATTAGCAGAAATGGAGTATAAAATAATCCTAGTGGTGATTTCACTTGTGTGTAATCATCCAAATTGTACAAATTGTGTTTTCTCTATCCTAAAACCTTTTATAATTACATCTGTCGCGGTTCCTCTCTACGGAGGCCGCCATGTTTTTTACAGTCATCCAAACTGGACAGACTAAACACTGTTTGAGTTTTTATGACAACTGAAGGATACCACAGGTTCACTTTCATGTTTGGAGGGGGAGGGTGAGGTGAGGGATATTCAGCTGCCACCTGCAACTTTACCACTAGATGTCACTAAATTCCACACACTTAACTTTAAATTAGTAAAACACAAGGTTAAGTATTAGATTTGTAAAATTCTGAATGAGTCTTACTACGCTGACATTTGGCAAAGGTTTCCAAAAGTATTGACCAACCGAACCAGACGTACAAATACGCGTAACCATCGCTGCTTTAGATTTGCATTTACGACTGCGTGTTTATTTTCACTATGGAATTATCTACCAATTGATTTCTGACGTAACTAATGTATGAAATATGAAAGATAATCGTTTAAATGTCCTAAATCCATGAAATCACGTACAGAACAATACAATATCTAAGGCTACAATCAAGACAAAAAAGTAGAACCCTAAACCTAACGATCTCCAGAAGAGACTTAAACATTCCCTTAAAAAAGCTGCATAGTAATTTCTGGCAATCGACTAATCGTTTTAGCACTATTTGCATTTTAAGTATGACTCAAATGTTTAAGCCATTGTAGCACCTCCTACTGGCTGCATTGTTCATTTAGTGTAAATAGTAATCGTCAGCTAGTATCGACTCCAAATTTTGACTACGGCTACGTCCTTACTACTGTGTTTTAGTTTAAAAATTGTGTTTTAAAACTAAAATCCTCTCTCTCCACATGAGAGCTGTGACTCAGTATCAGTCTCAATTCCTGTCCCAACTAACACGCCTGAAAACGCATGTCAGGTGACCACTAGCATGCACATGCCGGTGTACACAGTTACCTCGAACAATAGCTCATCTCGTATGTAAGCAGTTGTAGTGTTAAAATATAGAATTTAACTACACTGCATCTGTAAGCCAAGAGAATAGGGTCAGCTTTGCTTGTGATTGATTATCCATGTTGTGTTCTACACTTGTAGCCGAGGCTAATGCTGGTTGTTTTCTTATGGAAGGGCGTCATGTGATAGGAGCCCGACGAATGAGCGAAGGCTACGTTGTGACCGAAAAGACACAATCAGCAAGTACTTATGAGTGTCCACGTCACAGTTTCCAAACATCTCTGTTTCTACCTGTCTAGACTAAAATGCTGCCCAGGAGTTTTCAAACTAAAACAGATCCAGCAGCGTTTCCACACTCTGTTTTAGCTGCTCTAAAACTCTGGAGTATTGTGGATTCCAGGCGTATCCATACCAGAGCTGAAGAATGAATGTAGCCTCAATGTCGTCACCACCAGGCCTACGTGGAGACTTGAAGAACTGTTCTTGATAATCACGAGAAATGTGGAACTAGACAAATTTATTTTTTTGTGATTTCTAGTTCCTATTGCATTTTGCCCAATGCAATGAGCTTCTTTTTGTAGCTAGCTATTGTCTTTTGTTATCCAGCAAAGCTACTTAAAGTACAAACCTTCATTTTACCAGGACTGTAAAAGGCAAATATGATTACAACACAATTAGGAAATGCAAAAATGAAGGGGTTACATACTGAGCCGAACAATGAATCAACTTTCCAGAGAGGCAAAGCTAAAGCTAGACTCCAGCTAGACTTGTTGTATTTTACAGTCTCACTGGTCAACCCTCATTGTTGCGGCCCTTTGTTCTGTTCTAACAGGGCTGTTTTAGATCAAATTTTCCGTTGCGTGCTCCAACATTCCATGTGTTTTGTTTGTGCAGGATTTGTTGTTGTTTTGTTATACTGTAGTGGCTACTATTTACACATCTGTAACAAGCGCACAGGCAGGAAGCAGATTTTCAACTCTGCAAGTGGTTGCTTACTTCGAGAAAATGCTACAAACGAGAAACGACAGAGGTGAAAAGTAAGACGAAGGATTTAAACCAATGATGTGGTGGAACTGTAAGTGTTTACAATGTTTTGCCTTCACTGGTGGTAGTTGAGCTTCGACTGATAAGAACCAATCAGGAAGCTAATGCGGGTAACAACATCATCATTTCCAAATGTCTCAGTTTCTGCTTACCAATACTACATCGCAACCCTGGAGTTTCAAACTAAAACAGGGGCAGAAGCGTTTCAAAACTTCCAGGCCCTCAAACTCTGGAGTAGTTTGGATAACAGGCACAAATGTAGCATCAGTGATTAATTTTAAAACTAAAACATAGTAGTTTGAATGTAACCAACTGATGGTAGAGGTGCAACCGATCCCAACACCCATGGTTCAGATCAGACGACGGTGTTCAGTCACAAATCTGATGATTTTTCAGGTTAAGCAAAAGAAGGGAGACAAATATATCTTTGCTTTCTATTTATCAAAGAACTTTAAAAAAAATTCTAAAAAATGAATTTTTACAACTTTCCAAGTGTTCAATGTTTAAATAAAGATTTAAACTAAAGTATTTTATTTAGTTTATTTTATCTATGCATGTAAGCAGTTGTAGCATTGTTAAATACAGCTGTTAGCAAAGACAACCGGGTCAGCAACAATTGTTTTGGATTATTGGATTATCCATGTTGTACTATACAGTGGTAGCCACGGCTAATGCCGGTTGTTTCTTACCAGAATGTGGTCATGCTATAGGAGCCTGACGAATCAGCAGGCATGACTGAAAAGACCCAATCAGCAAGCGGTTGATGTCATAGTTTCCAAACAACTCTGTTTCCACCCGTCCAGACTAAAATCCTGCCCTATAGTTTTCAAACTCAAACAGGGCCAGCAGCGTTTCTAGACCTCTCGGTTTTAGCGGCTCTAAAACTCCAGAGTAGTTTGGATGCCAGCATATCTGGAGCAGAGTTGATGTGTTTTCAAGTGAAAAAGTAGTAGTATGGACAGATCCTTAAATGATGTGGTAGGCTCCAATTCTTCCACTCCTCCATTTGCCATGGCTTCTTTTTGGATTGAAATGTATACAATTATTACTGAAAAAGGTGACCCAATAGTAAACCTAAAAGTTACACTAATATGTAAATTTTACAATTAATTGGTGGTCCACATGTGTTTCCGAACCATGGGAGTTGATCCGTACAGATCAAACATAGTCACCAGTAAAGGATAATGTTATAGCTCACCTGGTAGAGCTGCCGCCCCAACGAGGCAAGGCCTCAACCCGCAGAGGCCAAAGTTTTGATTCCAGCCTGCTGGCATTTATGCATGTCCTCCCCCACTCTCTCTCTGTCCCCCCTTCACAAGCTTACTCTCTGTCCTATACAATAGAGGCAATACACCCCCCCCCCCAAAAAAAATATATAAAAAAGCATGGAATGTGACCCTGGAATATCTAAAAGGCTTTACTTGTCTTTTTCAGGTCATGGCAGCAGAAATGTCATGTCTGACAGGTGTTGATGAAGATGACAAAGATGCCGAACCTGAGATCAATGCCCTCTCACTACTGCAAGAGCCTGTAAGAATGGCCCAAGAGTCAGCCTCTTCCTCTGATTCTTTTGGCAAGCTTTCTCTAAAACAGAACAGTGTCCTAGATGTTCTATCAAACACAGATATGTTGTCTCCAGTTGGCCTGGGAAATGGACCTTCTTCGCATCAGGCTACTCAAGCCAATGAACTCAATAGCATTTCCACAGAGAAAGAGGAAGAAAAGAGCATCACCCCATTAAAAACTGTCCAGGAAATTGACTCTGCAGGAATTTGGGGTTTTGACTCAGACTCACCTGAGAACTCGTTGGATAGTTTTAGCGGTGCCGGTGATCTTCATTGGGACCCTCACAAAGAGTTTATGCAGTTTCTGTGGGAAAACAATGGTGATTCTTCAGATGAGGAGGCGAAAGCTGATGTCCTTCCGAATAACAGCCAAAGGAGAAGGAAGCGGAAAATGGACATGGTTGTCATGGTGGATCCCTCAGAAGACCTTTACCCTGATCTGAGCCAAACGTCATCTGAGGGAAGGAAGCTCTCCAAATCACAGTCGAATATTTCGCAAAAGCCTTTTATATGCCGTGAATGTGGACTCTCCTTCAGAAAAAGTGGTTCACTTATTGAGCACATGTCCATCCACCAGGGTAAGAGAGCAAGACTCACTGAAGAGATCAGAGGCACAAATTATAAGAAGAAAGAGGATAAAAATGTTGAAATGAAAAAGCTTTTCTGCCCTCAGTGCCCATTTGTAGCATACTACCCAAACACGTTTGTTCAACATGCGAAAACACATGAGAAAGACAAGAGAAAGTTTCGATGTGACAAATGTAGCTTCAGGACTTTCAATGAGAATGATCTTAGGAGACATAATGTTATGCAGCACACTGTTATAACGGTTAGAAAACAGATCCAGAATCATGACCCTGACTCATTTTCCTGTAACATTTGTTCTTACAGAGCTTTTAGCAAAAATATTTTTAAGAATCACCTTCTGCGGCGTCATCAACAAACCTTTGAGGAATACAAAGCTACACAGCCTATTCAGACAAGTGCACAGGAATACGAAGCTACACAGCCTTGTGAGAAATATTCACAGATCCAGAATCATGACTCTGAAACGTACTCCTGTAACATTTGTTCTTACAGAGCTTTTAGCAAAAATGTAATGAAGAATCACCTTCTGCGACGTCATCAACAAACTTTTGAGGAATATGAAGCTATACAGCTGAGTCAAAAAAACGGGCAACCATCGAAGGAGCAGTATGTGCCCACTCGTAAAAGTCCTGTAGAAGATGCTGAATTCATGTCTAAAATCTCAATAAAAAATCGGATCTCTTCTAGAAGAGCCTGTTCACCGAGTGAATCCAATGACATTTCAGACCTATTCAAAAATAGCAAGATTAAGAGAGGTCTCAAGTCTCAACTGATGGAATCAAAGCTTGACAAATCCATTAACGTTCTCCTGTCCAGACAGCAACGTGGAAAGAAGTCCGCTGAGCAAAATGAGGAAACCAATAATTGCAGCAACGATGACTCTGATCAGTTTCCAGAAACATTCACTGTCAAGGTTGAAGATTCGTCTTTATCCCCAAATGGACATAGTTTGCCATCAGGTGCAGCTGAAAAGCACTTCCAAAGCATGCGTGAACCCAAATTGAATGTGCATCATTCAACTATGAGAAGGTCACCATCAAAGCGGAAGATGTCCACCCCATATCGCAACACCTCAGATCAAGACTCGTGCTTCATCTTACCAAAACCATTGCAGAGTCCCAACAATATAAACCAAGAAGAAGAAGACGACGAATATGACGACTTCGACATTCTCCAGTTTAATGACAACGACATGAACTCCTTTGACAATGTTGGCAAGGAAGAAAAACAAAACATCATTTATACCTATAGCAGAAGAATGTCCATGAGGGGTGCTCTGCAGGCATCTAAAAGGTTGTTTGAAAAAATAAAGACTGAGGAGCAAGACCAAACGGACCCTGAAATCAAAGAAGAATGCATAGAAACAGAAGTATGTGAAGAAACCTTTGAATCCCACCAAATACCACTGAGTGAATCCTTCTCAGAAGATTTATCAGAGTCGGAATCGGACCAAAAGAATTGTCCATACTGTCCCGCTGTCTTTGAGTCAGGTGTTGGATTATCCAATCATGTCAGAGGACATCTGCATAGGGTTGGATTGACCTACAATGCACGCCATGTAGTGCCCCCTGAGCAGGTGGCTTCTCAAGATAGGAGGCCACGAATTCGACGGAAGATCACAGCATTCCGGAGATTGAAAAAGGGTAATTCCATACTTATTACATGTTCTTCTTCTATTGTAAGAAATCATTGGTTTTTATAACAATTCAGCTTTTATTTTGTGGCTCTGAATCGGTTTTTGTAAAGCCTTGAGCTTGCTGAGATCTTGGAATGTGGTACCACTGCTGAGGAAAATCCTCTGGGGCAACTCAAAATAAGGGCTCAGTTGGTCATCCTTGTAAAAAAACAAGAGATTAGTCAAATTTCTGTTGAAAACGAACAGAAAATAGTAACAGTTGCATGCACTTACACAATTATTTCCTTGGAAACAGACACAAAAGTTGCATCAGTGCTCAAAAATTAGTCATGACATGGCTTTCTGTAACGGACATCAAGCCATGCTCATTTTGGTGCTTATTTTGGAGATGTGCCCTCTGGTTGCTGGTGCTTTAAACACAGGTTAACTGAACGACCATCCACAAGTTTTCCGTCAACTGACCAAAAACTGAAGTATTTCCAAACAGTGATTTTCAGAGTGCAAACCACTCTCTACAGTATATCAGTATGTCATGTCCATCATGCAGTGCAGTCAATGCGTCAGCCTAGGCCCACACAAGAAATCATGTATTAGATGGCTTCGGTATATATACATTTTCATAATCGGATGTCTTTTTTTTTTCTCTTTGCAACTACTCTGGGGGGAAATGTTAGCTTATTTATTCGCCTTGTTTAGGCCTATTGTAGAAATGCATCTACCACCAAGATCTCTGGATTTATTTTTTGGTGAATTCCGTTTTCTCACAACTGGTAGATCCAGTTAAACATGTTTCGAACTGGGTTTAAACTATAGTTTTCCATTATGTTTACCTATATGTAATACTTTATATTTCCTACTTTTTATGTACTTCCAATGTATACATTTATCATATTGTACTATATTCATGACATTTTTTGTATTATTATTTCAGCATTACAGATGGAGTCGGATTCTGGGACTGTGAGGAGTATTCACTCCTGTCCATTATGTGGAGATTCATTTGATAACAGGACTGGGCAGTCCAACCACATAAGAGGCCACCTCAAAAAGCTTGGTAGAAGCTTTTCATCAAAGACCAAATCCCCTTTAATTTTACTCCGGGAGTTGATGCGTGACAAGAAGGAATTCCAGCGGGCAATTCAAATTTTGGGAAAGAGACGGATCCATTACCAATATGGTGCTTCGCCAAAGCTGTCCAGTGATGATCGTCTCACGCCACCCCCCATTGGATTCCCAAAAAGTCATTCTATTCCAAGAGTTTGCAATGATGCCGAACCACTGATGTCCACGTTTTCTTTAGCGGAAATGGAGTCTGAAGAAAGTCCACTAGAGTCAAAGTGGGATGTTAAAAATTCACTCCAAGGCACAACTGCCTTGATAGGAATCCTGAAGAAGAGAAAGTGTCAGGAAGACGGCAGACTAAGGGGATCCAATCAGATGTCAAAAAACACCACGCTTTGTTCAAACAGTGAGCACACTTCAGACTCACTGCCAAACTCAATATGCGGTAAGCACATTTCAGATAGTAGTCACCACATAGGTTAAACAGGAAGTGGAATGCTATAGTGTTTTGTTGAATTCAGTATCATCAGACTAGTTGTTTGATAATAATAATAATAAATCAGCCAGTATTTTCATTTTACCACAAGTCAGAAAAAAATGATGCAACAAACATTTGTGAAGGGATATCTTCAATTTGGTTTGTAAAAAAAAAACCGAAGTTAGAAAAACATATCAAATGTAAAGCCTCATGTTTTGAAGAAATGACCGGTACACCTTACATTTAAGACTCCAAATTAACTCTTTAATAAATTTTAATTGGATTAATTGACCCTAGCTCTTAACAGGAAATTACAGTATGTAGTCACTGTAATAGCTCTCTTCCTTCACTGCTAAGAACTTGTTTCCTAATCTAACTAAATTCCTAATATAACATATACTTCAATTAAACTATTCAATGGTTTGAATAATCCACTTTCAAAGTAATGTATAGTGGCTCATTTCAGAAAGGAAACCAGTTGTTTATTATGACCTGTTCCTTCTTACTGCTAACAAAAATATACTCGCATTTATGTTTTCACATATGTCTATGTATTATTTTGTCTGGTTGCAGAGAAAGGTGAATTCAACAGGAAGGTGTGTGAGCATTGCAATGCAACTTTCCACAGTGGAGTCAGCTTGTCCAATCACCTGCGGGCTTATGCAAAACGAAAGAGGAATGCCTTACTCGAGGGAAGCGGTAAGTGACTAAACAAAGAGAAAATATCCCCTCCAAGGGCAAAGTAACCGCCTGGAATATACATTCTCCTACAAGTGTTTTTATTAGTTGATTTCAGCTTGTTACAATTATTTATCAATATACATACATGTCGCTGAACTAGCAAGTCATACTGGTTCGTACTTCCTTGCATTAAAAAGGATCAATGCTCTCGCAATAAGGAGTTTTCAAAACAGTCCGTTGACCCAAATTCTTCTCAGACTGGAAAAATCTGTGTGACAGTGTGAAATGCATATAGACCAGCTTTTAGGCACAACACATTATACAACTGGCATTATTATTTATATATATAATATATAAACATGCTTATCATTACATCAGTATTTTTATTACAATCTGAACAAATGAGGAATACCTTTAGCCTCACTTGCTCTATGTGATAAGGAATTTTAATCAGATCAGGTGGACAGTAAATACATTCTACGTGTCGATTTGACCTGAGAGTCCCAGCAGATTATCCATAACTAGCTGTGAAATTCTAACTGGACTGTTTTGTGGCACATGTCTCGATTTACCAAACTAATGGTATCGTTGAATATCACTAAACAAGATTAAAACTAGTCGGTAGTTATGATGGACTTTTATCCTTTAAAATGTTTACTTAGCAAGGCGGTGATGTAATCTCAAAGATAGTGCTGTAAGTGTGAAAAGTAATGTCTGCTTTTTTTTTAGCATTTGACTGTAAAGTGAGGAGGCAGCGCTCGAGGCCTGGCTCCAAGAAGAAGATACTGCCCTTACACACACAAACTCCAGAGGAAATGTACAGACTCACCTGCAGGTACTGTAGTTTGTTTTCATATTTAATGAGCACACACTGTTACACTCTTGAAACAAAAGAAATCATTACATTTGCAGTTCAAAAGGCTGCAGCTGTTCAGTTGCCCCAGGCAACCAAATTTGGGCCATTGATCATTTTTTGTGGTCTGTTTGGCTTCTGTCAGTAAATCTGCTCCGATGAACGAGATGTGTTGTCATTGATGTGCTCCAAAAAAATAACGGGACTGATAAATCACAATACAAAATCCAGCTTTGTAGAATAACCAGGGGGTCTCATTTATAACCGTTGCGTACGCACAAAACGGGGCCTGAAACGTACGTACGCCACTTCTCACGCAAATGTTGGGATCCATAAAACGTTTTCTTTAGCGGAAATGGAGTCTGAAGAAAGTCAACTAGAGTCAAAGTGGGATGTTAAAAATTCACTCCAAGGCACAACTGCCTTGATAGGAATCCTGAAGAAGAGAAAGTGTCAGGAAGACGGCAGACTAAGGGGATCCAATCAGATGTCAAAAAACACAACGCTTTGTTCAAACAGTGAGCACACTTCAGACTCACTGCCAAACTCAATATGCGGTAAGCACATTTCAGATAGTAGTCACCACATAGGTTAAGCAGGAAGTGGAATGCTTTAGTGTTTTGTTGAATTCAGTATCATCAGACTAGTTGTTTGAAGATTTAATAATAATAAATCAGCCGGTATTTGCATTTTACCAAATGTCAGAAAAAAATGATGCAACAACCATTTTTGAAAGGATTTCTTAAATTTGGTCTGTAAAAAAAACGTACGCCACTTCTCACGCAAATGTTGGGATCCATAAAAAAACAAACTTGACGGGAAAATTCGAGTATTTCCACGCAAACTCTGACCCATGCGTACGAACATTTTGGAGACGGGAAAGTGGCGACGCAGACGTGAGGTGGTGAACTGAAGCCAGATTATTGATCCGCTTCATCATTTACATTAAAACCAACAGCTTTGCTCGCGCTACATATCTGTTCCACACAAACCTTTTAATTGAAAAATATATAGAACACCTTACAGCAAACTACATTCAGATTCCATTAAACAGTGGAGTTACAGAGCCGAGTCATTAACAGTTTTTAACAATATCTTCTAACACTGTGCGTGTATCATCAAATCGCTGCAGTGAACGTGACTGTGCCATCAGGCGCACAGAGCGCACAGGAGATCTCTTACAAGAAATGAAGAAAAACTATTCACTTCCCAAATAATATCCCAGAGTGGAGGTTAGGATCCAGGATGTGAGGTAATCGGTCCAGTTGCTCTAAATATATAAATAATGCCGTGACACTGCTGCGTGATGGGTGCACGCGAATTGAAGGATGAGGAGGAAACGAGGGTTCAGCGATGTCTGATCAGCTGATAGAGATTCTATTGATCTGTGATCGGTGATCTTTTTGCTGAACTGAGTCCAGTATCACACAGATCGACCGACGGAACCGAACCATCCCAGAACAAACACGAGCATATAATAATAATTCTGTTAAATTCTATAGATTGAGGACATCACAGCTGTCTCTGAATTTAATAATCCTGCAGTTTTGGATGATTTAAAATAGGAACATGAGATTCTGATTGTGTGTTTTTTTCGCCTCCACCTTTGGATTGGATCTTTTTTAATTTCAGGCTCAGTTCTTTCTATCGTCCTCACTCTCACACATTGTGTTATCCACAGCAGCAGCAGAGTATCAGTGTATTTTCTTTATTAGTCACGTCACTGCTTTCCCATAAAATCACTCTTCCCCTCCACCTCACTAACAAACGCCTCGATGTCCGTTTCACTTCCTCTTCTCATCGCTTGATGCCGTGACTCTGTCATGACTCACCGTGGAAACCCATTGGTCAGCAGCATAATTTAATATTCATGAGGTGCTTTGCATTGACCATTTATGGTTGAAAGTGGGCGTGTGGAGGGCGGACTTGAAGGCAGATCCACATACGAACGTTTCCAGGTGGATTGTGATTTATAAAGTGAACATTGCGTTCAGGTGTTCAGGCGCATGGTTTTATAAATCACAATTTTCTTTTGCGTACGCCATTTCTGGCTTTTGTGCGCACGCACACTTTTAGTATGAATCCCACGCACTGTTTTATAAATGAGACCCCTGGACAGGCATGGCAACACTGAGATCAATGAAGATCTATCAATAAAAAAACAAATAAGAATAGAGATGAAGACATCTGATGTCTTTTGTCCGACCAACAGTCCACATTCAAGTAAATCATCCCTTTTTAGAAGGTGGAAACAGCCAATATTTGGCTTTTATGCTCAGAAATTAAATAATTAATCATTTATCAAAATTGTGATTCATTTCCTGTTGGTTTATTTTTATTTTTTTTAATAAGCAATTTTATTCAAGTGCACCAATGGTAAGGAGCTTAACACCATGATGCACCTCAAGTTTATTGTTAATGTATTTGTTTTTACAAATTAACAAGTTTAAAGTGGAAATGTGCGACTTTTGTTTAACACACTTTGTGTTGCTGTATCTTCATCAGTCTTTCCATCTCTTTACAGGTTCTGCGACCTCGTCTTCCAGGGTCCCTTGTCGGTCCAGGAGGACTGGATTAAACATTTACAGAGACACATTATGAACACTAGTGTCCCCCACACTGGGCTGAGCATGGTCGAGATCACCTCGCTGCCCAAGGACCCCCAAGCCCTCGACAGCTCTTTGACAGCCACACATGCTGCCTCATGAAGTCACTGGGGATCCTTTTAGATTTCACTAGACTGTATGTGTATGTGCATTGGATGTTCCGTCACTTTTTTTTAGTCAATGAAATACTGGCCAAAAGTACAATACTGCTCAGTGCTGGAGGTGTTGTACATGTCTGGACATTTGGACCGATGAAATCTAATTATTTTGGATATTGTTACCTTTTTCTGTTTTTACTTAGTCCATTGTTGGAAAACAATTCCAAATGGATGGACTGTTTTCTTGTTTATGCAGTAATGTTGTGTGGAAATCCATTTCTAATGAAAACAACTTTTACCTCAGATTTCTCATGGTTTGAGTCTGTTTTTGTCAAAGTTTGAGAGCACACCTCTCCTATATCAATATTCACATTCGTAAGATGCATATAATCATGTTTCTTTTGTACAACAAAATGATGAAATCCAAGCCCTCACTGTTTTCAGGCCATAGAGTTACTGAGATGAAACGTTCTCTCTAAAGACAGTTCCAAGAATCACAAGTGGAAGAAGTGATCTGCTTCTCAAGAACAAAAAAGAGAAATGTCTGCAAACTTGTTATGCATAGAAAGTGTTTTATAGAATTTCAGTAACTGCATTGTTTCTAATACAAAGATGAAATTAAAAGTAAAGGTGGTGAAGAAAAAGACCTATCATGCACAGCCTGTGCTGGCAATGCCCTTCATACATGTCACCTATATTTAATGTTTAAATATACTGTTTTGAAATAATTTAATTTTAAATGTACTATATCACACAGATACAAAGCTTAAAAACATTTGTGTTCTAAATAAAAAAAATGCAAAGAAACAAGTTGACTGTCTACCTTCTTTTTTTTTGCACAGAAACGATAAACTGTTGTGTGAATGTGAAAAAAAAAAATCACATGCTTCATCTTCTTTAAGTGACCACATGGTGATGATTGGAGTTTTGTATTTAACATGTACAAAATGTGAAAGAACGTGTGAAAAAATATCCATCGAGTACATGAAGAGTGAGTTCTCTGAGCAAAAAGCTGAGGGGAGAATTGATGCAGCATTTATGTGGTTGTGGTTCAAAGTGAGCTGCTGTTTCAGGTCCATTTCTCCTCATCTGAAGTGAACGTTATCTGTTTCCAGGATTTTTGAAGACTCGGTCATTAAAACGTGCTGTCACCCTGAAAGAGAAGAATCAGTTGGGTATCCTCATAGCTGCGTATGAACATCAACAGAAACAAATAGTAGTGATTATTATAATAATTTTTTTGCTTGAGCTATTAATCACAATCAGGCTAAAGACAAAAAGTAATGCAATGTCTCCTCAGTTAAAATAAATTCATTTACGTGGTATAATGTATACAATACTTTTCTCAGAAGATGAAATATTGCATTTCTTTATGAACGCGACTGCTTGTGTTGAAAATGTTGATTTACAACCTACATAACAGCTTCATACTTTCACAGCCAATTACTTGATAGAATCTGATTATTTTATGACGCTTGCTTTTATGATTGATGTGTTTGGCCAAAGGCACGTAGCTTTTTATTTGTTTTAGCCAAGCGAGTCAGTTGGTAACCAGTTTATTCAGTTTCTTTTAGTAAATTCTATCTTCACATAGCAACTATTACCCACAGGTTATCACAAGATTCCACAGCTTTATGCCGTCAGGAATCACACACATCACGTTGTTGAAGTATAAGCAGATACCTTGACGAAGTGTGCAAACTGAGGTTTCAGCGCATTCATTATAGTTCCTGCTTTGTCGAGGCAGCTACGTCTCTGGTGCACTTCAAACTCCTTCAGGAAAGAAATCAATCAGTCACCACTGCAGCTCGTTCCTTCAAGGACCAGTTTTGAATCCATGTACAGCAAACCCAATATGTATTCATTTATTTGCGTTAAATAGCCTCGCAGCAGTGTTACCTTTATGTTGGAGAGGTGGTCCAGAGAGGTAATGTGGGTCTGCACCGAGGACGCAGATGTGGATACAAAGACGTCGCAGGCTGCACAGTGGAACATTTCCACCTTTGCCATGTGGTCGTTTTCCTGCAGAGCTGCAACAGTCACACTGCATTTAGACGAGGTTACTTACACCATCCCCAATTTGTGAATATTAAAAGTCAGTTACCAAAAACAACGCTTTGCTCTATGGCTCGGCTACACTGGCGGCTTTTGTACAGCATGACGTCCTGTAGGTCAATTACAACACACAAACAAACAAACAAACATTTGATTATGTATCTAATATACATCATGGTTATACAATCAAAAAAATAGGAAGAGGTTTTTAATTGCAGAGAATCAATAGGACGTACTGAGCCATACAATGTATTGTCTTACCTGCAGGAAAGCTATCTCCAGATCATCGTAATTATTATTCTGTTGAATGTACTCCAGTGTCCCCCAGTGGCCTCTGCTGTCCAAGTGATCCTCCAGCTCCTGCCCATTGGCGAGCTCCACATCACAAAGGTCACAGGTGATGGGTTCCCTACCAGAGAAATGTTGAGATATTGAGTGTTGCAGAATATTCATCAACTAAGGGGTAAATAGCAGAGCTTTTAACAGCTTACGGTCTTCATATGGGGTTAAAGTGACGTCTTAATACAGATCAACACAGACTCTGACATTAGAGTCACAAGAGTGAAGTTAAAACATCCTTATTGATGGTTTTTGGCCTAAAAGCTGTGTTTGAAATAAACTATTTCTGAGAAGTGGTTCATTGGGTGATTTTCTTCGCGTTACATATGGTAAAAAGGTAAATGTGCGTTCAAGTGCACTTTTCCAATGTTTTTTTTTTACTTAAGAGCTTGTTAGTGTTATTTGATAATTGTTCCCACCGCAACTCACAACCTGTGGCTCCTTTGTAGCGACTGCAGAGAGTTAACATGAATGTATACAGAAGGCTGTATACTGAAGGCAGCTTAGCCAATGATAGCAAATGATAATCATGTAACTTCCTCTTGTGTTAATAATTTCTTCTGAGCACTTCATGATGAATAACTCCAGACTTTAGTATCTTAAAAAAAACAGAACCGTTAATGCTGCACATCTAGTTCGTGACTTTCTATATTAGTTGATTCTGCACAATCGTAGCTATACTGTATCACAACAGGAACATGTGATTCCTTTTCATTGCTATAATAACTTTACTACATTATCACATAGAATCTGATTTATACTCTACATCTTTAAATAATGGGGCATCAGTATGGCCGGTGCTTACTTGTCCATTATAACCATTTTGGTCCTGTTTCTTGTCCTTTCTTTGACAGGCATGATTGGGTCCAGATCTGCAGAACATTATACACAGGATAACTTAGGTCCACAGTGGAAATACACAAGCGCACAGTGGTTTGTTGATATTTACCCTTTCAAACGATATTATCAGGTGTGTTGTGCATGCAGTCATGTTCGATTTTTTGAATAGAAAGAAAGCTGTCATTACATCATGAATACACCAACATACCTTTTTCCATATGCCCCGAATGATGTTTAGAATTTTGCCGTAACTTGGGCGGGGATAATCTGACAGTAGTGGTCATCTATAGGAGAGAGAAAGCTGTGTTGTCACTTTACATAAAAAAAGAAAACATGCCAATGCATTGGGCAAATCCCCTTTTCGGGATTACAAGGCATCCCTAATTTACAGACACATACATGTCAATACATTGCAAAACAACTAAGTCTTTTCTATATCCAGGCTCGTTATCCTGCTAAAGTCTACAACTCAAGATTGAATGTAACAACTAACCCGACATTATCTTTCTTTCCTTTGAATCACATACTGTTTGACAGGATTTTAGACTGTGACTATGATTAAGAGAGTGAAGTTCAACCGTCACACTTCGACTTTTATTGATAGTACCTCTCTCCTGTGTTCTGGCATTCTCATCCTCTCCTCCCCATTGCTCTCCTGTCCTCCATAAGATGCAGGGAACTCTTGGCTGGAGGATCTGACAATGATCCTCTCAGGGCTGCACACCCTGTGGTCCAGGGGACTGCTTATGGAGTCATACTCCTGTTGGTCAAATGGTTCACTGTGCGGGCTATAAGCTTCTTGCTCAGGCAGTGAGTGAGAACCGAGACCTTCATTGTCATCGGGTATGAACTCAGGTCTGTCAAAGAGTCGGTTCCCTGACTTATGGTAGGGCGAGTCCCAGCGCCCTTTGTCACGGCAGCCTCTACCTGGAGACAAACGTTGGCTTTCCATGTTGTCGTCCTGATCGAGTGAGGAGTGATGTTGAGCTTTGCTCTGTGCCAACTCGAATTCAGAGTCTGAAAAGCCAGGTTCATAAGGGTCGTAAAGCTCAACCCTGAGGGAGAAGGAAGAAGGATCACTCTGAGTGTTACATGCAATTTAGATGCTTTGTACATTTAGTGAAATCAGTCCGTTAGTTTAAGCAGTCATTTAGACAGGCATCTATTCTTTTACCTCATAAGTCCAGGTAGAATATACAAGGAGGTAGGACAAAAATATTCAAATAAAAATGTCCATTTCAGTCGATATCAATAATTATCATGATAAATCATAATTTTTTCTAAGTGAAAAAAAAAACAACGGTAATTGTGGTTCTTTTTGGGCAGAAAATGACACCTGCTTAACAGTGAAATATTTCACAAATCTGAAGTAGAACACTCAAAATAATTATTCATGTTATACCTCTCACCGTGCTCGCCAAAACCCATTAACATGATATCATTGTGTATTGAACATTTGTTATATAGCCATTAAAGGAAATTATATTGCAATTTTAATTGTTAGCATTTTATCGTCATCTTCAAACAGCTTTTAACGTTTTAAGGCTCGACTGTGGGACGTCCTGGATTGTGACGGCAACAGACGTTACTCACTACCTGAGCCTTTGTCAGAGGCTTCTGTAGAACTGGAAGAAGATCCCACAACTATGGATTTAGAGGCTCATGAGGTCAGTGAGTGAGAGATGTCGAGCCTCTAGAGGGCGGTAGTGTCGCCACTGAAAGACTCCAGAAATCCTGACTTACATTTCTGAATTGGTTGTGCTTTTGTCTGGAGAGCAGTCCTCTTCTTCTTCTTCTTCTCCTCCTAATGGTGTGAATGAAGACTTCCATTTGAAGCCAGAAGGTTTTCCTGTGCAATACAAATCACAAACTTAATACATTTAGATATGGAATCTAAAGTAATTATGTACTAACAATGCAGCGTAGCAGGTTGTGTTTGGTTATTTTCTTTTGTCTTTATAAGTTACTATGACAACAATTAATACAATAATACCTAATACTGATCTGGAACAATGAAAACATAAACAGATTTTGCCTCTAGTTTTAGGAGGAGATACATTTACTTTGATTTCTTTGGGTAGTCAAACTCAGTCAGCAGACTCGTGAAACTTGCTAAGTGAAAACTGTATTATTCTTTACAGCATTACATTATTGTTGCATGCTAAAGCAGCTTGGGTTTTTAATCATCGGGTGTTTCAACAGATTCTTCCCACAGGTCAAAAGATTGCTTAACTCTCTCTGTATTTGCCCAGCATTTATTACGCATATTAAAATCATTTAACAGGTACTTGATTGCACTTTATGATTATCATACGTTGCTGCTTCTTTTGTATTGTCCTTTAACTGTTCATACACACACGGGTCCCGAGAAACGCCATTTTCTTCCACTGTATGTTTTGCAGATACACCTGGAATGACATAAATAGACTTGAGACTTGTTTTGGCCAAGACAAGACCACCTCTTCTACGGGGGGCCCACCACAGATTGATCAGACCCTGGGTGTGTGTCCCTAACATCTTGTGGCCCAGTTGGGGTCTTTCCTCCTGATCCGTATAGACTTCACAATATTATCTTTCAGCAATGTTGGAACTTAGACTTTGCAGATAACACAGACTTGGGCCTCAGGTGCAGAAAATGAACTGCAGGATCTGATTGTAGTCCAGGGGGTTATCTTTGTTGCACGTCTCTCCTGTCATCTTTCTACTGCTAACTTTCTAATAAAGTCAAAAAATGTACTGAGATTCTAAAATAAATAACAGGTTTGTTGGATAACTGTCTGCAAAGAATAAACCTTCACATCCCACAGAAATAACGGAAGTGTGGGGATGCCTTGGACAGGGGAGATAACACAGGAGCCTGGTTCTTTAAAATGTTTATTTACCTGCTCTTTTCTTGGTCGGTTGCGTCTCAGCAGCCTCGTTAGGCGGCGGCCTGATGTTTGAATTGTCTGCTGCCTTCACCGGGACACGTTTCATAGCCTCCATGAAGTCTTTGGGTATTCTGTTCTCCACAGAAAAACAAACATCAGATGGGCCGAACAAAGACACAATGTTGCTTTATCTGTGCTAACAGCAAAGCACACGGACCTAGCTTGACTATGTTTTGCTATTAGCTGTAGCTACCTAGCTGGCCAAAGAGAGAGTTGACACGAGTGAACGAGTGCGCAGAGCTTAGACATTTACCTTCCGGGCTTGTGTTTGGGTGGTGGAGCAGCTGCTGGAGGAGCCGCGGAGCCGCTGAACGGGACATTGCTGTGACGGTTCATCGTTTAGCAGCGTTCCAGCAGCTCAGGGGTTAGCATGTGTGTGGAGTGAAGCTAGTGAAGCTGCTGAACGGATACTCACACCTGCCGGCAGGTGGCAGCACTCTGCAGCACATGGGGGACCACACCCCCTGTGTGGACACTACAGACTGATACTCACTTTATTTTACAGTCAATGACTAAATAACATCACTGGTTTCCAAGTCTATAAATGTCACTTCAGTGCAATAATAGCAGGGTTTCCCCTTATTACATAGTTTATGTAGTTAGTTATTTTAGAGTAGGGCTGAAATTAATAATTGATAATTCATTAATAATTAATTGAAACTGGACTGTGGTCAGGGCCACTAAGGACACATGTGATCTGAATTATTTTGGGAGGTCTTTTAGCAGCTACATTTAACACACACTTACACACAGGTTTGCACAGCTATCCTTATTATCCGGCCCTGACTGTAGCATGAACACACCCAAAGCAGTGACAATCAGAATTTTGTATTCCTTAAAGAATGGACAGGATAAAAATGTCCATTCTATGTGTAATCACACTGTATTCAGAACTTTATAAACATACATGCTACCATGCTCTTAGTGGGATAAGAGTGAGGCTTGCTGGCTTGCTTGCTGTAACCCTGGGCCTCGGGCTCTTCATTGATCGTCAGTCTGTTGGTATTGGGTCATTTTATTGACAAGGTTTAAAAATACAAAAGTACAAAGGCCTTAAAGTGACTTCTGTATCTTGACAACTTGTGTCACATTTGCATTTTCCTAAATACATTTGCGCTTCTCTAAATGATCTTGAACAGCTGTTGCTGGGGTTGTTGTTTTTTTACCCTTGACCCCCCAGAGGGTTGATCCAACCATGGATAACAGATTCATTCCTGGCCAAGCTGACACTGACCCAGCTTTGGAAACGACTGCAAATGAAGTATTATACATGCCCAGTTAGAACAAAAATGCACTATTATGTTAAAATCTATAAATAAACGGACTATTGCTTAATAAAGGCACACACCTGAATGTTTAAAGTATAATTTCACAAACTGCTGATAACAAAGTGAATGAGTGTAAACAGTCAGACAGAATAAGCCACAGTATGTGCTGACACCTCTAGAGCCAGAGTAGGATATCACTAAGAACGACCACATTGTGATGCAAAATCTCTGAAAAGTTCAATTATTCCGAATATTTCTGCAAGGTCATCAGTTAGAGTGTCGAACAGAAGGCTACACACACAGTGACACAGGCATGACCTCTCTGACCTGGTCAATAACTACTCAGTAACAATGAGGATATTTTCCCTCACTCACATAAACAGTGCCACTGGTTTGCACAGGAACATCACGAGTTCCTGGTCAAATCCAACACACGTATTGGAGAACTGACTGGTCTAATGGAATTCTTAAACTTCAGAATCTATAGGATCATATACGGATGGATGAACTCAGAGCACATCTGGTGCAAAAGATTATGGATCATGTGGGTTAAGTCTCACAAACCAGAAGATCAAGATAAAGACTAAGGCGTCTTTACGATCAGAGAACTTGAAATACATTATATGGACTGGTTTAACTAACATTGTAGATCTAGGACCATATAGAACACGAGTTATTCTCTGGGAAATCTGGGAAAATTAATCGAACCCCCTTAATCGAATCCTCGCAAAAATGTTATATGTTCTCTCTTGTCCCATCCTTCCACTAAGTTTCATGGTAATCTGTCCAGTGGTTTTAGTGCAATGCTGCTGGCTAACAGACAAACAAAGAAACTTGGCAGAGGTAATTAGCAGGTTAGCAGCATGATGCTAACCAGTATTTTTCGGTGGCGTGCGCTTGAAGTGGATGAATAATGATTAGACGTTCATCTGAAATCTTGTTTTATTGTGCCATAAACTTGTGAACTTTGAGTAAAGGATCACCGAGGTGGTACAGCAGCTCAGAGGAGCACATATGTAAGCCTACACAGAAATACATTGTGAAGAAAGAAGGCAGACATGTTTATTGTAATTACACACTTCTGACATGTGGGATAGTCAGACATGCCAGTGAGTGGTTTTGTCTCACATTTCAAATTTTAAAGCATCAAAAGGTGGTTTACAGATTTCCCTTTAATCAGCTGACATTGGTCGTAGAACCTGTTCACAAAAGAAAGTCACTGATCTTTAAATCATCGTGTTCTCATTGGGCAAAAAAAGTACTACAGGCCTTAGTATACAATCTCTACAACTGTAAAGGTTCATTTCTGGTGCTTAGTCTCCACCTGAGGTTTACAACTCTAAGCTCATTCTATTCGCTATAAGACATCACGGAAAATAAAGGTTGTATCAATTCAACAAAAGTTAAATAAAACCAAGAAAAGACCACTGCATTATGTCTGCTTCCACAACATAAAGAAATTATAATGTGGATAAAAATTGACAAGAATGAAATGAAATATTTCTATTTGGCCTTAAGTGTGTGAAAGCTTTCACTTTACAAAATAGCAGCAGTTAAGGCAAAAGATTGTTCCCCATGGTAACAATTATACCTGAGTACCTAAAACAAAGATACGTCTATATACTGTGTCACTGGAGCGAACAGTTTTGGTCTATAAAGGAGCAAAATTTCAAATTTTCGATTAAAGCTATGAAAAAGCTAAATGCAAAAACAAACTGCTGAATTAGACACATACTAGGGCTGGGCAATTAACCGAAAATGTATCCAAACAAACATTTATAACCTCTAACCGACGTAATTTTGCTTCTGTCGGTTAATTCGGTCATTAACTATCAGGTACCGCTACATTCCGTGCAGAAGCATTTGTTGACTGGGGCAGAGTAATTCGCCTAATGGGGGTTAAATAATCGTTCATTAATCGTAATTGAGGTAAAAGTTTGAAATATCGTGATATTTATTTGAAGTCATATCGCCAAGCCCTAATACAGTATCAGCAACAAAAATATGGAATTTGTATTGTTCTACATAAGCAAATACAACCAATTAAAACATCAAGAAAATGCATTAATTTGGGTTGATATTACAATAATAAAAAGTATTTTCTATCCATTACACAGACATGTTAAGAACCTTCAGAGCTGCAGGCCTGTCTGTGTTTCTGTGCTATAAGCCGCTCGTGAAGGACACGTTGGTCTCTCGGCTGATGCTCTCCTTGACTTCCACAGGCAGTGTGTCAAAGAGGTGGTCCCCCACAACCAGGCCGTTTTGCGCAGCAGGGGGCAGTTTCCGAGCAGGGCGGGCAGCCTGTCCAGACAGTTCCCTCTGAGCTCCAGCTGCGTGAGCTGCACCAGCTGACCCAGTCTCTTGCAGCACGGTGAGCGCGTTGTGCCCCAGACACAGCACCTTTAGCTTGGTGCACCTAATGGCCAGGGGCTGGAGGTTGTGGAGGAGGCCGGTATCTTGAGGCAGCACCGAGATGGAGTTGTGGCTGACATCCAAGTGCCGCAGTTTGGGCAGAGTGAACAAGGCCGGAGGCAAAGACTCCAGCTTATTGTGGGAGCGGTGGAGAGACTCCAGGGACTTGACCTGCCCGATGGAGGACGGGAGGGTGATTATTTTGTTGTGCTACAGGCCTTAGTATACAATCTCTACATCAGTAAAGGTTAATTTCTGGTGCTTAGTCTCCACCTGAGGTTTATAACTCTATGCTCATTCAATTCGCTATAAGACATCAAGGAAAATAAAGGTTGTATCAATTCAACAAAGGTTATATGAAACCAAGAAAAGACCACTGCATTGTGTCTGCTTCCCCAACATAAAGAAATTGTTATATGGAAAAAAAACAACTAAGAAAAATGAAATATTTCTATTTGGCCTTAAGCGTGTGTAGCAGCAGGTAAGGCAAAAGATTGTTCCCCATGGTAACAATTATACCTGAGTACCTAAAACAATGATACGTCTACATACTGTGTCACTGGAGCCAACAGTTTTGGTCTATAAAGGAGCTAAATTTCAAATCTTCTATTAATGCTATGAAAAAGCTAAAGGCAAAAACAAACTGCTGAATTAAACACATACTCAGCAACAAAAAAATGGAATTTGTATTGTTCTACATAAGCAAATACAACCCATTAAAAACAATCAAGAAAATGCATTAATTTGGGTTGATGTTACAATGATAAAAAGTATTTTCTTTCCGTTACACAGACATTTTAAGAACCACGAGAGCTGCAGGCCTGTCTGTGTTTCTGTGCTATAAGCCGCTCGTGAAGGACACGTTGGTCTCTCGGCTGATGCTCTCCTTGACTTCCACAGGCAGTGTGTCAAAGAGGTGGTCCTCCACAACCAGGCCGTTTTTGCGCAGCAGGCGGCAGTTTCCGAGCAGGGCGGGCAGCCTGTCCAGACAGTTCCCTCTGAGCTCCAGCTGCGTGAGCTGCACCAGCTGACCCACAGTCTCCGGCAGCACGGTGAGCGCGTTTTGCCCCAGACATAGCACCTTTAGCTTGGTGCACCTGAACAGAGGCTTGGGCAGCACCTCCAGCTTGTTGGAGTTGATGGCCAGGTGCTGGAGGTTGTGGAGGAGGCCGACATCTGGAGGCAGCACCGAGATGGAGTTGTGGCTGACATCCACGTGCCGCAGTTTGGGTAGTAAGAACAAGGCCGGAGGCAAAGACTCCAGCTTATTGTGCGAGAGGTGGAGAGACTCCAGGGATTTGACCTGCACGATTGAGGATGGGATGGTGATTATTTTGTTGTGCCACAGTTTCAGGCACGTCAGCCTCTTGATGTGCTGGAAGCTGATGATCTCCTCAATGGTGCGGATGTTGTTAGACTTCAGGTCAAGCTCCTGCAAGTTGGTCAGGCTGAAAATAGCGTGGGGAATCCTCTCTAGTTCGCAGCTGTGCAGCTCCAGTTCAATCAGATTTGTCATCTTTTTCAGACTATTGAGTACAAGCAGTTTCGTACCATCGTTGTGCACGACTAATTTAATTAAGTGTGGCGAAAGCTCTGTGATGTTTGTGGGCATTTTAGAGAGGTTGCTCTTCAGGCATAATGTCTTTAAATGCCTCAAATCTCGCATGGACTCAAGACCGATCATTTTATTATTTTCCGAGCTCAAGTTGCCGATGAGGTTTAGCTCCCTCAAACTCCTTAGCAGATACACCCAAGCTGGGATCTCTGCAACATCGGTGAACTTGACGTGAAGGCAGCGAAGATGGTCGCGGAGGAAAGCGAAGCCTGTCTGCTCTACTTTGGCGGGACAGTGGCAGAGATGCAGCTCCTGCAGGCTGGTCATCTGAGAGACTTTTGCCGTGAACCGCACCTCAGGAATCAGCTCCAGTTTAAGAACCTCCAAGTCGGTGAGGTCAAACACCGCGTTGGGGAGTCCGGAGATCATGAAAAGGTACAGCTCCTGCTGGTCCTGTGTGTTACGGCTCACAAGCTGCCTCAACTTTTCAAAGGTCCACTCATGATTGAGGCTGATCTCCCTCAGCTTGTTTTCACTGACTTCAGACAAGAAGACACCGAAGCGCTTGGAGTAGAGTTGGTCATACTGGTCAACCATGTGTAAGAGGAATGCAAAGTCGTTCTTGACATCAGGAATGTCACTAAAGCTGCTCTCCTCCCTGACCTTCTCGAACGAGTACTCTTTCAGGGGTCGCCGAAACACCCAGAAGAGTGAGTACAAGCACGCCATGCCATATATCAAAATCAAAGCCATGTAGCTGATCAGCAGCTTGTTCAGCATGAACGCCATGTTGTGTGTACAGAAGAACATTCTGTATCCTGTGAGCTGTTTGATATCAGGCTCACAACTGTGCTTAAAATTGATCTTAGCCATAAAGGTTGAAGTGTAGGACAATATCAAAATAAACTTGACAGTTTTGACAATGGTCTGTGCTACATAAAGCTTGTAGATGAAATCGCTGTCCTCCACGTGAGCTCTGAATTTTCTCACTTTCTCAAATAAGGCTTTGGCCTGCTCCCCATCTTTTTTGTCCAGGATTGTCATACTACTAGGGACCTCCCCTATGGGCTTATCTGCGGAAAACTTCACCCCAAGCATGGGGGTGGACGAGGTGACGCTCTCGTCCTTCCCCTCTAAAGATACCTGTTTTGGTACTGAGGAGGTGCCGGTCAGCCTCTGCTTGTTCTCCTCAGAGTCCTCACAAGCGGTTTCAGACAAAGCCTTGGTTGTCCAGGGAGACTCAAAGCATCTGCCTAGAATGGAAACAAAATGCTCGATCTTCGAGCTTGTTTTGGGGTATTTGAACCAGAAGTTGCTACTGACCATGAGAACAAGAGTGTGGATGAGAGTGAGGTATGGAAAGTACTTGGAGTACCAGGGCAAGGCAACGTGGTAACATATTTGGTTGACGAAGATATACTGTTGATAGTCCAGATTGGTCTTGATTCCAGTTGGTTGAGGTTGATTGACATAATTCTCTTTCAACGCTGCAGTGTGTTGTTGTGTGACGTGGATCTCGTGGGCTACTTCGTCCGGTAAATCCTTGGTAATATAGGGATTGGATGACATCACTGGGGCCCCGGTGGATGCAGTTGAGGCTGTTTCTTGTCCGGGCTGCTGGGCGAACGAGCCAGGTTTAGCTCCTGGCGTCTCGTCTGGGTCCTCCAGACAAGGAAGGCACGCCACCTGGTCCTTAGTGATCTGCATGGTCATGGCGAATATGGCAAGCATGAGCATGACCAGTCCCAGGTAGTCCATGAAGACGTCCCACCATGGCTTTAGGATGCGGTACGTCGGCTGAATGTCATTCAAGGACGCAACCTCCGTGAGCGTGAACATCTCTACAACACACAGAGTGAGGTCAGTTAATGTAGTATGAGCATTCTGCACTTAAATTAACTGTATATTACATTAACATGCAAAATAATAAATCAATCGTCGAAGTAATTATTTTACCGTATAATTACAAACATTTTCTCTGTTTTATCTCCCTTTAGATGGAATATCCTCACATTGTTTTACATGGTTGGTTGGAAATTTTTCTCAGTTTTATGACATTTTACAGAACAAACAAATATACAAATAATTTATCTGTATTCATAATGGTTAAATGCAACCATATTTTACTTTGTTGTTAAGTCCTCTATTTAGACTGTTAACATCGAGACATAAACATTCCTTTGTGATTACTTTCAACACTGTGACCTTTTGCAGTGGATAGAATTTCAGGAAACAAAAAAAAGATGTTGTACAAATAACAACTCAACCCTCTGGATCACAAACTTACACCAGGAAGTCTAACTTTCTATGACACATCCAAAAGCAACCAGCCTAAAGTGGAGATCCATGTCATACTACCCTGCTAAAGCAGTTGGAGTAACCTGTTCAACCCCCAGCTGTACAAAATGTGAATGTGTAACTTTGTGAGGGCACAGCTGAGTGTGCACCATCATTTTTTACATGGTGTACTAAAGTCAGCTCTCACTTCCCCTTACTTTCCTGTCTAGTTTCATTCAGTTAGATTTTAATTTGGTTTAAGCACTGAGCCAAGACTGTGCTATATTAAGACTTACAACAACCTGTTGTTACTGGAACAGTGCAGGCTGAGTGTGAGTCCACCAACTGTTCTCACTCACCTAGATGTTTGGCACACACAAGTATCCTTTAGTTAAGCCCTGAAAACTGCTATTTCCCTGTCTATTAACACATCTATATATTACTAAATATAATATTCTCATAGTTCAGAAATAGTATACAACAGGCATTTTTCTAAGAAGACATCGGACATGTCACAGTGGGGAAGGCACGGGTGTAAATAATAAAATGAACAATGGCTGAATTCCATGAGGCTGCTTCAGTTTCTGACTCCTGGTGTTGTTCAGGCTGGCTCACTGTCCAGTTGTCAGGGCTTACAGGGACACCTGAATAGAACTGAGTCATTGCTAATGTTATTATTAACAACCTGTGCCTTTCCTCTTGTAACAGACTGTCTGCCATGAAGACGGCCCAAACCGCCGGCTAGATTTTATCAGTCAAGAGTGGTTGATACTGCTCCTCCTCAAATCATGGGTTTGCATCGCTGGGCTTCTTGAACGTTTTGCAGTTGAATTTTGCTTTGGAGGGCCTCCTTCTATACTGTCAACCATTTAAGTGGCATGGCCGTAGTCTCCCCTTCTGTTCTGGAGTTCTGGAGTAAAGTGGACCTTTGACTTTTAGATATAAAATGAATCCCAAAAATATCCAATTAGACATTTGTGTGAAAGTTGGTCCTAATTAACACATACATGCTTGACCCCTGGCCAAAACTGTGATCTGTGAGACCACTGACGTTTGACTGCTTAATTACAATGGGTTCCAAGTGAAATTTGGAGAATTTTCATCAAGGTGCTAATGAGCTAACACCTTCAGGAGGATGGGATTGCCGACACCTCCGACCACAGCTGCCGGCAACATGGAGCCATAAAGGCCTTTGTGCTTTGGAAGGCCCCAGGACAGGGAGGGGCCCAGAGCCACAGGGGAGGGCCCAGGCAGCAGGGACAGTGTCATGAGTATATAGCGCTGTTCCTCTGACAGTGGATTAAAGAACTGAACCACATGATAAAAGCCACTGTACTGCGTGTATACTACAGTAGAGTAACACATCTATACATATTACTTTATAGTTGGATATATATATTACTGTATTGTATATTACTATTTAGTAAGACTTCTATATATTACTGTATTGTATATTACCATGTAGTAAGATATCTTTAATATGCTGTGTATTTTATTTATATAAATTAATACATATATTACTGTATAGCAAGACATTTATACATTACTGCATAATAACACTGTTGTAGGACATCTATATATTACTGTATAGTTTATTACTATATAGCAAGGCAAACAGTATATATTACTAAAAAGTAACACATCTATATATTACTGTATAGTTTTACTTCATAGCAAGACATAGATACATATTACTGAATAGTAGATATTACTGTAGACTAAGACTGTATAGTAACACATCTACACGCTGTACTGTGCTGAATGTTAAGTTTCAGGCTTAGATAAACACGACAGTAGTTTCGAAGAAGGGTAACAGGCAGTTTGGAGTAAACACACAGGGAGGAGACGAGCCACAGACTGTGGGGGACACGCAGTGTACAGTAGGAGGACAACATGTGTACCGCAGCATGGTGAAACATTACACTGTTTTCCTCGCGGAGCTCTTGCGCAGTGACTGGTCCGGTGGTGTGGGAGTCAGTTTACCAGCGAAACACGTGAAACTGAGAATTATCATGTGTCCCCGCGTTAAACGTCCACACCAGGTGATCACTTGTAACCCCCCCACTCAGCCACGAGAACCACACACACAAAGTCAAAGTTGTTGATGTGCTTTGTTACATCCTCTAAGACACAAGTAAGAGAAATATACTCACTGCCTCGGTGGAGTTTATCTCAATCCAATTATTTCTTCCTCAACCTGCATGCCACTTCCTCACCTCCGCTCCTCAGGTGCGTCTCTAACCGGATTCCTCCGCCCGGTAACGAGGTGCCGCTGCCCTGAGGAACAAAGCGGTGCGGAGCGTACGTCGGTGACAGCGCGTTGCGTCGCTAACATCCCTCATACCTGAGTCCGCGGAGCAGAGCCTGCCGGAGGCTGGACGAAAGGAGCAGGCAGACGTCCGGGGAGAACCAGTAAGAGGAGGAATATCCAATATGGCGCCGCACTGACCTATTGTTGTGGCCGCAGCCGCCGCCTCTGATTGGAGGATGACATAACGGCGAACTCCCCAAGACACCGCCTGCCACTTTATCTCCTGCTGCGTTCACTGCGTGTGGGGGAAACAAATGGCAAGGCGCCGGTGTCAAAGTTCACATTTACATTCGAGACATTCAAATCTTTTTCACACTTATAGAGATGATGTAAGACAATTCTACAAAGGGTGATGAACCTACAGAGAGTTATCACCTTAGTGTGTAGCTCCGTTTATACTGAAGATTCGCTCATTGTTTTAACCACAGGGCGATACAGGCCAAAGAAGTTATCAAAATAAAGATTTCCCTATCCATCGATATCGATTATTATCGCAAGAAATGTCACATTATTTTTTCTTTTAAGTTTAATGCTCCTGAGTGAAGGTTGTGGTTTTAGGTTTGCACAATGCAAGAGCAATAAACTGATACACACTGGACCTTTGTTACATTGCTGCTGATGAAAATTATAGTGCGATGATTATTGTTATTGTTCTATTATCCAGCCCTAAAGGTAACTGCCTGCACCACAACTTCACTATTCAGTTCAGTTTCATAGTGAGAATGTTTTTTTGCATGGCCACTGTTATTAGCTCCTACTCCAACAAGAGTATGTAGTCAATATAGCTATAGTTACCTATAATAAATTCTGTGGGTATTCAGCAAATGAAAAAAACCACAACTAAGTATATATTTTACAGACTGAGAAGTGGAGATGAGTGTTTAAATTCCGTTTTTATAAGGACACCAAGTGTGAACCATATTTCCAACGCAACTTGAATGTTACACCAGCTTCCCCCTCTGTCTTTCAGGCCCAGACACCACAAAGTGCTTCTTGGTGTGGTCTGAAATAACTTTGCTGACTAATTAAAACCTCTCACATGTTCCTTTTGTCGACTGGACACATCTCTGGCACGCTACACTGTGTCGTAACGCTCAAACTTAAACTCTTATTAAAACAAACATGCACATGGCAGTACTGTTTGGTCTTTGTTCTGCTATCTATATCTAAATCTACATGTGCTTCAGGAACTGGAAAACTCAACAGTCGATAGGACCCAGAATGCTGAACATCACTTTACAGCTCGCATGATGCACTGGGTGGAGGAAGTGTCTCCTCACTTGCAATCCATACAGGTTTTAACCGGTCCTGGGCTGCTGGCTGCCGGCTGCTGCCACTCTGCTCTCACTCATGCTGTTCCTGTACTTTGTATGTAAGAAAGGAAAAAAGAAAAAGAAAAGAAAGACAAGCAGCCACTGGGGCGTGAAGTAAGCCTGTCAGGTTACAAAATCACGTGTGTAGACAGAACATAGACACGCGTAGACTGGTAACACCGATGATTGATTTAGTCAGCAGACAGCAGGTAAAATGCAAGCAGCACAATATATCAGGTGTCCTGTTTATGTCATGGGGCCTGATGTTTGCTCAGAGTGGAGTCTTGTGATAGTTATAGTGCATGGACCTTTAAAAAGTCCCAATACAAAGACAAAGATATGTGTGTGTGTGTTTGTGTGTAAACTCACTACACATTCTGGCTTTCATCGTATAAATTATTTTCATACAGTCTTTGGTGATTTCCACTAAAATCAGACATGTGATACGTGATATAAATTTGTGCACTGACCCATAATGACCCTGGCTGTGGAACACACTGTCTTGTCTACGTCACACTGTATCTCCATGCATTTGGTTTGTGTGGTAAGGGTGAGGAAAAGAGTTGAAAGATATCCCAATGGACTGCGTTGTCATACTGGGTGGCAGTGGGGACAATGGTCGGGCAGTATTGGGTTTCCTGTCGGTGAAGGTAATGGGGCCGACAGCTGAGGGGCCCAGATTGCCATGGCAACCAGTTCAGTGTGTGCATAATTGGCTCGGTGAGGTGTAAATTATTTAATATGGGTCTCCCTCACTGATTTGCAAAGAATGCACTGGGCAGTATGGCAGTCATAAAGTCAAGTGGTTGAACTGTGCCTCACAATCACACAAATTAAGTTTTGAGGTAGCAAAGTCAATTCAGATTGTCTACACAAACACACACAAATAAACCAGTTTCTATGGTAACTAATTAACTCTATGCATGGTAAACACAGAGGTCTCTCACCCACCAACACAATGGGTTTGGAAACTCAGGATTAAATTAGGATTAGTGTTGGGCGTGTGGAGGAGAGGACGAGGGATTGAATGTACTCAATAGAAGATTCTCAGGTATAAACCAGTTAAAACCACTTACAGATGAAGTAAACACTGTTGATCATCTTGTTACACTGGCATCTGTCAAACATTGCCATGTATTCATGTTAGAGCGACAGTCAGTTCTTGAAGTCAACGCGTTGAGAGCAGGAAAATGGGCAAAAGAGTGACAAATTGTGATGGCTGTACAACTGGGTCAAAGTATCTCTACAACTGTAGATCCTATGGGACGTGCCCAGTGTGTAGTGGTCAGTATCTACCAAAAGTGATACAAGGAAGGACAACTAGGTGACCAGTGGCAGTAGAGCTACAGTAGCACAATTTGCTAAAAAGCAAATTAATGCTGGTTATAAACAGAAATGTGTCAGAATACACAGTGCATTGCAACGTGTGGGGTCTGAGTGTTAATGCTGTCCCATGTCCACCACCGAAAACACCTGCAATGGGGGAATATAGGCATCACAACTGGACCATGGAGTGATGGAAGACGGAGGCCTTGTCGCATGCCCAGATAAAAATGTGTCTGAATGGTCAGAGCAACATGACAAAGAGTTCAAGCTGTTGACTTGGACTTCAAATACTCTGTATCTCATCACATGGAGCATCTGTTGGATGTGCTGGGTATTCATTTGGTTGTTGCACATTCAAGGTCATATCAAGGCTGTAAAATCACAATGTTTCACGTTGGACTCAGACATCCACTTCCCCATGAGCTGCCAACACTTGCCATATGCTGGATGAGTTGTTCAGCTCAGATGTAATTTAGTTTTACTATTCAATAAATATAATCTTAAAGTTGATGGTTATAACATGAATTAGTTATTTGTCCATAAATGCCAATGAGTATTGCTGCAGGGCAAGTAAAGTGTTATCCAAACCTAGTGCACTCTTTTATTCGGCTCCACCTGCTGTTGTCTTGCTGTACTTTCCCATTTGACTGATACTATTGTTAAAATGTATTACAGTCATTTAAGTCAGTTTCCAAAACAGAGCATGGATTTTTGAAAAAATCTTATTGAATGCATTCATGTTGCCACACAAAGCAAGTAGTTTATGTTATTGATATTTCATTTACAGACAGATGTGGATTTGATGTTCTGGTGACCAAGTCAAGCTGCTGTTTGTGGCACCGGTGGTTTTTCTCACAGACCCTCAGTGTGGAGCCGAGGAGCAGTGCAGTCAGAGACTGGTACAGAGTCAGACACAGGCTGGCACAGTCAGACAGCAACACCACAAGTCTGTTATGTCAGTTGGCCTGTTTGGGTGTGAATCTGTCCAGTTTAGAGATTCCATGCTGCAGTGCAGACGTTCTTAGATCTGTCACTGCCCCTAAATCCTGTCTTTGGTTGTTTATTCTTTTGTGCAGCACTTTGTAATATTGTCAGCTGATCATGGTCGGGTGTTCCCTAGTAGCTATGCGGTAACCACACTGACAATACACATTAAGGTTTGTACTTGCAAAGTTCTGCTTTGATTGGCAGTTAACACTTTCTTTTACAGGTCTGTTATTTGCAAATTGCTACTTAACATTTTTTCCTAGAAATAACAATTGGTTCATGTCAGTCAATATTAATGTAATTTCTATTGATTGTTACTGTAACCAGAGATTCTTTCAGTCATTGTACAGCAGGTCAACGGAACATGAAAAATTGTGAACCATGTCTCTTTTCACACATACAATTCAAAACATAATTAAAGTTCAGTTTGAAATAATAAATAAATGATTACGAATGACTCCAGTTGGGTGTAGTTGCTTTTATTTATGGAAGTTTTCTTTTTCATCAATGATCATTACTCGGTCATTACTGACATAATTGATGCAAATGTACTCATTTATATAGAATAGAATAGAATAGAATAGAATCCTATTATTGTCATTGCACAGTCCACCAAGCAATTTAGCAGCAACCTTTAAGGTGCATAATATAAATTAAAAAACAGCATAAAAATGTAAAAAGGTGCAATAAGAAAGTGTATATGAGGTAGAAGAAATTTAAATATACTGTAAAAACAGTACAGCTGATAATTTAGCAAATAAATTTGTATGTGTATAGAAGGTGTATATTTTATTTATGTTACAAATTATTATTGTATTTATTTGTTCTATTGTGCGTCATCGTGTATGAATTGATGTGTTTCATTGTTAATCTTTTGTTGTCTGTGCAGCCTCAGGTGTTTTGGACACAGACACATTTAAATCAGCATGAATCCATAAATATATGTCACAATACCACTATGTATCAATCCCTCGTGTAATTATATCAACCAATAACTATGTTTACCACAAGTGATGTGTTCCTGTCATTTAACATCCTGCTTTTACAACAATGAACTGGAAACAAAGCACTGAAGCGCATGGCGTGTAGTTTGGTCTCCTTGGCTTCCCGTACTCTGTCAGACACGTGACCAGAGAAAGTTATATATAGGGGTACCACAGTCATTTGTTTCTCTACCACACAGACGCAGTGAGCAGTGACATGGCGTCGACAAGTCGGTGAGTAGCAACGTTTCTCAATCACAAAGCTCCCGCTGTGTTTGTCCGCGGCCCTCACTCTGTTGTTTATGACAGAAGGAGAGTCACTAGCGTTGCTCGTGAAATCCACACGCTCGGTCACTTGGTGTATTGTGATAGGTAGCAGCTAGCAGCTAGTTAGCTTAGCCAGCCGGTGAGATGTTGCCAGAAATCACTGTGTGTGTCCACCGTCACATCCTCACTGCTCTGCCCCGGCTAACAATAGCTTCACTGTATCATCCCCAGAACGTCCAGTGGCTTCATAGCCTCTTCTATTCCAACGTAATGTTGCTCTTTAGCATGTCAAGCTAATGGAGTTTGAAGCGGAAACGTATGAAATAACGGTACCAGCGACATTAGCTTCCTCTGGATCTGGGCACTTTGTTTACGTGTCGTCAACGTCAGTCCTCTGTGGAGACTCTGACTTTAATTATATACAATAACTAATTATGTTTACATGTCATGTTGTTTTATGTTGCCACCAACTTACTGTCAATGAGTCTCTAATTATTAATTATCAAGGAGAGGAAATAATGTCGGGATGTCCTTAGTTTGACGTTAAATAGTGACATCATCTGTTATTGTTGAATTTAGTCTCTATTACCACATCAGGATTATACATCAAGCGATTAGTTGATAAATCGATCCGTCCATCGGCAGCTAATTATTAGAGATTTTATTTTAAGTAGTTGTTAAAGGTTAAAGTCTCAATATTTTCTCATCGGCTTATGTATTGTGAGGATTTGTGTATTTCATTTTATATCTTTGTAGTTCAAAGTTGTTAGAAACACTAATGAGCATCTTAGATATGTTGATGTATATTGTATTGATGGGAGTTTGTCTTCTAATCTGATTTTAAGGCTTTGTTGCACTTTCACATGTTTATCTAGGATATATTGATCCAGAAAGGAATTATTATTTATTATTATAACACTTTCCTTTAGATCTGGATTCTCATTCCAGCTTCAGACCATGAGCTGTTCCAATAGACTCATTATTCAAGATATCTTTCTTGTCACTGTAAAGGAACAATGAAATTGGGTGTGGATCAAGCCTATAAATGCTTAATTAGGTAACACACACACATTTTCAATAAAGTGAAGGATAAAGCACGAAATAGAAGCTATTGAAATATATGTAAAAATCTGTATGTACAAGGAGTCGAATTAGACAGTTGTAAATATATGTTTATATGTTTGATTATGTTATAAAGCAGTGGTTTTGTAAAGGGTGGTTGGTGATGCATATTCACACATTTGTTATCAGTAAGAAAAAGGGAAAAGGAAAGTGAAACACATCTGGACATTTCAACACTTTGAATTTACCCTCTTGTGGTTAATCAAAACTACCATGGTGGTTTTACTTTAGTTTTTCTCTTATCAGTAATCTTTCTCTACCACATCCTTTCATTTTCCACTATTTCGTGTATTTTTCTTACATTGAGAGATTTTTGTTTGTGTTCCTCCTCCAGCGGAGACGCTCTGGCCCTTCCCAGAGTTCAGTGTCCTAACCACCCTGATGCCATCCTGGTGGAGGACTACAGAGCAGGGGACATGATATGCCCCGAATGCGGCCTTGTAGTAGGTCAGTGTTGACCTCATGCACGTTTGTATTTGAATCAGAGAGCGCTCAGCGTAACACCTCCTTCCCTTCCATTTTGATTTCCTGTACTCAACTACTTCCTGTCTGTCATAGACAAATCAAGACAAGTCAGTCTTCCTCTACATATTTGTTTAATTTCAAAGCAGCGAAAACTCAACAGTAGTGTCTTCTCTAAGAGAGAACGTTAACATTATTTTGGATAATAAATGCACATCATTATTGACATTTTGTTTAATCTTCTGTCACATTTAGAGTAAAAAGTTCTTTGCAATATAAGTGATCTGACGATGTAATGTGTCACTTAAACCAGAGGCGAGAATATTTTTTTAAACGTAATGTGAAGAAACACTTCTACATGTAAGAGCAGAAAAACACTGAGATCCAACAAAAGCTATGAATTTGAATTAATAAATTTACCATCAAGGCATGAACTTGCATGAAAGGTACAGCATATAAAAATCTTTGAACATGTGATGTAGACTGAAGACGAGGCTGTAGGGAACACAGCTCCCCTCTAACGAGCCCCCTGAGCACAGACCAGGTCAGACGGGGAATCGAGAGACGCCAGCTTCTCTCTTATGAGAGCTTAAGTGCCCTCTGTACTGTTCCTGCTCCCATAGCTCTATCGCTAAGGAGATGAATGTTACTTTGCCTCTAGATGTTAGAAAGACTGATGAATTGTAAAACAGGAATAAAATATCAAATCTAATCCTCAACCCTGCTACATGGTTCCAGGAACAGACAGTCATGATAAGTGAGAGAAAATATTGGCCCCGTTCAGAGAGTGTGTCCGGTCTGTGCCGCCCCTTTTTCCTTTGAATAAACATTTGCTTAGATCCAACGACAGACCGTGATAAGAGAATTGAGAAAGAAGAGGGTGGTGTGCATGTGTGATACAGTTTTAACGTGTAAACAGCATTGTAGTGAAACGAGCAGAAGACAGAATACAGGAGGATCGACACAGTATTTAGAGCTTTTGAGACCTCGGACCACTGCTCACCTATTCACAGAAGGGAATTGTGCCAGTGTTTTGTGGAACTTGAACACAATCTGTTCTTTTCATCAGTTACCTTGTTCCATCTGTGAAGTTGAAACCTCATCCCTTGTTTTCATCAAGGGAAAAAAAAAGTATCAGTTTCTGATCAACACCGTAGCCATCGATACAAAAGACTGAAAGGAGACAAACAAGACTGACGTTTTGTGTTTAACCCAAAGTCAAGTACTGATGTATTAAAGACTCAGGATAGTGTTTGCAAAGGGAAAATGTGTTAATCCAGAGTGAAGATGTTTCTGGATATTATTACAGAACTAAAATGTCACTCATAATTGTCACACTTTCATTATAATCATCCAGCAAATCTGCAAATCAAAGCTGCTTAGAATTCAGGTTTACATTTAACTTGTGCCTCCTTAAACTTCAGAATTCTTATTCTTGTGATCTTATTCTTATTCTTTTATTTCATCTGACCAAATTGTTCCTCCTCAGGTGACCGTGTAATTGATGTGGGCTCAGAGTGGCGGACGTTTTCGAATGAGAAAGCCCTTAAAGACCCCTCCAGAGTGGGAGACGCCCAGAACCCACTGCTCAATGGAGGAGACCTAACCACCATGATCAGCAAGGTGAGAGTTCCAGTTCCAGTTGCTCCATGACCTCTGTGTTTAGATTAGATTAGATTCACTTTATTGTCATTACACAGGCCAGGCACAATGCAACCAAATTAGGTGGGTCTAACCAGACGTGCAATCAGTAATTTTATACATATATAATACATATAACAGTAAATAAGAAGTGCAATGGGAAGGTTAAGATATGGGAGCAGTTAAGAACGAATGGGTTGGATACAGGAACAGTTAAATATAAACAATCTATAGGTATATACACTATGTTCATATGTACAGCCAATTATTTGAGACCAGTGATAACATTTTTCATTATGGCAGGAGGGAAGTAGTAAAAATACACTAAGAGGTATATACACTATATAACAAGTTTGCAAGTTTAATCATTGGAAGGATGTGAGAAAATGTCCAGTGATTTTAATTACAGGACTCAAGTCTCCTAGCTGTGAAACATTTTTGTAACTTTCTTTGTTTCCACCCCAGGGAACTGGTGCAGCTAGTTTTGATGAGTTTGGAAACTCAAAGTACCAGAACCGGCGAACCATGAGCAGCTCAGACCGGGCCATGCTCAACGCCTTTAAAGAGATCAGCACCATGGCAGATCGCATCAACCTTCCAAGAAACATCATAGTAAGTTCATGTCACTGTTCTCTCTACCTGGTTTGGTTCAGACGATACCACAACACACGTCTCTGTTAGCGACAGGCATGTTCAAGGTCAGCGGCAAATCGTCTGCATTATTCAGGCGAGAGGTGGAGCAGCCGGCTGCAGCAGAAAGAGTCAGTATATCTGTGTCTTCTACCTGTATGCTATTTCACTGGGATCTATTGGTTTTCATGTTTGCTGCAGTCGGGCGTCGGAAGCGTCAACAACCAACAACACTAGCTCGCGGTGAATCCCCTGGGGCATCCCCCGACTTAAGTGTATGTCTTACAAAGCAGCTAGAGAGAGAAACGAAAGCCACCTGGAAGAAACATGGCGAACAAGAGAAATGAAACAGAAACTCGTGGTTATTATGTAAATCTGTGAAGGAATGTATGTGTATACACGCACTGCAGACTGGAGTCTCTGCTGGAAGTGACAAAAACAGTTTAATCTGGGGTTCGTGTCTCATGAAGGGTTTATTCTCATATGTGTGTTCTGGGGTGTAAGTCTCCGGGTTTACATATATAATGTAAAAAAATATACATTAATGATGTGAAGGATATTGTGATTTTAAATTGAAATAAAAAAGACAAGTGGATATGTGTAGAGACGCATGTTGTGATATCGTGACTGTTTTTGCTCGATTGAAATTCTTATTTTGGGTTTCATAAGAAAACACAATTGAATACAAGAAGATTGTCGTTACGGCTTTTGCCAATAATTGCTAGTAATGAGTTTGCTGTTAATAATCTTCTTGCTCTGCAGGACAGAACCAACAACTTATTCAAGCAAGTGTATGAACAGAAGAGTCTGAAGGGACGAGCCAACGATGCCATTGCTTCGGCCTGTCTCTACATCGCCTGCAGACAAGAAGGCGTACCAAGAACTTTTAAAGGTCAGAATCATTGTTTTGATTTCCTGTAACATCGGTTAGATTGTTAAAGTCCCAGCTGCTCTTGAAGAATGACATTTCTCAACACTAGAATAAATTCTGCTTCTACTTCATGTATGTAAACAGGTCTCCACAATTCTAAAAGATGCTTGAGAATTTAATAATCTTCTAACTTTAAATTCTCTTCCCCCGATCTCCTCGTTTCCTCTATACAGAGATCTGCGCCGTCTCTAGAATCTCCAAGAAGGAGATCGGTAGATGCTTCAAGCTGATCCTGAAGGCGCTGGAGACCAGCGTGGACCTAATCACCACGGGAGACTTCATGTCCCGCTTCTGCTCAAACCTCGGGCTGCCCAAGCATGTGCAGATGGCGGCCACCTATATCGCCAGGAAGGCCGTGGAGCTGGACCTGGTGCCCGGCAGGAGCCCGATCTCTGTGGCCGCGGCAGCTATTTACATGGCCTCCCAGGCCTCCGCAGAGAAGAAGACCCAGAAAGGTGATTGATGATCTGAGTTTAGACTAGAGGTGGAACAGACATATCTGTACAATTCATAGATCAAATAAAAGGTTGGTCCCAGCCTGAAAGTGGGAATGGTCCAAATAAAGGGTGAACAGGTTCAGGAAACACTGTAAAGTATATGTAAGTACATGTTATTGTTAATAAGAAAGAAAGTTGTGGGCATTGGTAACTGTGTGAGGTTATAAGAAGATCCAGACCCTAGCTCTAAATGATGCTTCTCCACTTATTTATCGTTGGAAATGCATTAGATGTCAGTAGATTTCCTGCTGTTCAAACATTTCAGCTTTGTCTCTGAACTTTCCACAGAAATCGGAGATATCGCCGGGGTCGCAGACGTCACAATCAGACAGTCGTACCGACTCATCTACCCGCGAGCTGCCGAACTTTTCCCTGCAGACTTCAAATTCGACACGCCCGTGGACAAGCTGCCCCAGCTGTGAAGACGCTGCCCCAGCTGTGAAGACGCTGCCTACACTGTTTTTTTCATGCTTTAAAAAAAGAAAATCCTATTTGTGTTGAATTTGGGCGATTTCTCTTTGTCTCTTCTAAAGACTTCAGGCCCTTTATCGAGGCGCTCTCACAGGAATAAAACGGACACATTCCAGTGCTGAAAGAAACTAGCTTGCAGACTGCACTTACAGTATTTCATTTGTGTGTATATACTGTACTGTATATATGTCCAAGTGGGAATGTGTAACTTGATGCTTGCAAATTTTAGGCTGGTTTCATACTGTATACATAAAAATAATGTTTCTGTAGAAAAAGGACCAGTCTCTATTTTGTTAGTTTGTTTGAATTGTTCTAAATAATAAAAAAATCATTAAAAAGGTTTTTCAGTAAAGCATGGTAATCCGCTCATGGTTTAAATAAATGTCTTTACATAAAATCTTTCACTTAATCGATTAAGTGTCGCCGCAGGAAAGAAAACATCTGACATAAGATCGTAAAAAGTAAATACTCAATGTAAACACAGGATGTGTTAGGAGTTTTGACTACAAATAGAAGCGAAGGAACTATTACAAATGTTTAATTTGTGCATTCATGATAGGCAACAGACTGCGAAAATGCCTATTTTACACCAGGGTGAACAGCGACTGTTGTGACTCAGGTATCGGTGTGTACCATCCATAGGGTTCCGCTCTGGCGAGCACAAGCAAAGAATTTTTTAAAAAAGGAAAAAACTTTGTACAATCTATTTTCATCATTAAGAAACGTAGATAATTAAAACTATTGATAAAATTAGTGCTTTCAGCTTAATTGTGTACATACAGTATGTATATATAATATACCCTGCCCTTCCCTGTAGTGTTTCATATCAACAGGTCTGCAACATTAGAGTCAATTCATATTCAACATGCAAACTGACAAGAGTCGTCTGCTGGTTTCACTGTTCCAGCTTAAAAAAATGTCACAGAAACAGTCAGGGGAGCATTTAAATGGCGTTTAGACCTAAATCAACTTTAATCTGTGCCGCCCCCGGCCAAAGAAATAATCTGTCAAAAGGTTCACTTTCAGTCGATCAAAGATTTTGTTTGCTGCTGTAAAAGGAACAGGAGGGATTTGGTCATGTAGCTGTAACGATGAGACTCACGTTCACTAATGAGGTAATGAGAAAAAAAATGATTTGAGATCCACACCTGACCTTTCGATGTGGAAGGAAAGAAAAAAACAGGAGCCGGCTGAACTCAGTTCTGACAAAGAATTATTAATCTAATATCAAGTTTGGATTTTTATTCCTCAAAGGTGCTGAGATCCAATGAGGTACTTGCATCTTTAGAACTGAGTTCAGCTGAAGAGCCACTAGAGGGCGTCAGAGACATTTAAATATTCTGCATTGTTTGTTCTGGCCCAAAGGTTCAGAGTGTTTATCGTTTCCAAATGAAACTCTGTGACGGTCACTTATTGAACAGCTTAGGAAGCATGACTGCTGTTTTACATTAGAGTATTATTATTATTGTGTGGGATCTTCTCAGCACACATGCAAACTTGCAAAGTGAGAAAACCAGGTGTTAAACTGGTTTGTGAACAAGGGCCGGGCCACAGGGAAATGAAGTGTTTACTTCGTTTTCAAGTCGAGGAGCAGCAGTAGTAGTCAAGATGCTTGTTGCAGTTCAGCGATGATGCTTTGAGCACTTTTGAAAAATTCACTGAACACCAGTCTCACACATGATGGCGGCAGAAATGTCAAACTTTACAGTGAGAGAAAAATGTCCTAAAGCTACGGCGAGGGCTTTGCAAATAAAACAAGACATGACAATAAAATATACGACTGAATATAATCTGTACAGATCAAAAAAAACAAAACAAACTGAAGACAGTGACACTGAATAACAGGATTGTGATTTGTTGTCGTCTTCTCAGAGTTCATATGAAAAACATTCTCAGTGGTCAGACAACGGACACAGCATCCCTCCTCCTTCACTCTCCAACAACAGAGTTTCTTTTGTTCTTGTTTCTTTTAAAAAAAAGTTCTTCATGTGGATTAAAAAAATAAGTGGGGGTCCTCAGGAGGCAACTTAATTTTCTTCTCAATGGCACAAGGTTTTTGCCCGAAGGCTCGAGGAGCCATGTCCGCTGCTCCTCCTCAACGTTTTGGGCAGGGAGGAGGAGGAGGAAGAGTTTTAAAAACACATGAGCTACAGTCACTGCTGTGTTGGTTGGTTCACAGTGTGCGTGTGTGTGTGTGTGTGTGTGTGTGTGTGTGGAGAGAGAGGAGTCATGTGAAGCTAACACCAGTCAGCAATGTAATCAAAGTCAGAGAACATGTTCTGCTCCTCAGAGCGCAGCACTCTGGGTTCCCTGGGGGGGGTTAAGATCGGAGCCTCTGAGGTAAATTCATCGTCGAAGTTGCTGACGTCGCTAGAGCCCTGGATGGTCGGCACGAACGGCGGTTTCACCTTCTTTGCCAGCAGTCCGTTCCAATCCATGTGCTGCCAAGAGACACAAAGTAGCAGCAACTGTTTAGTTCAGCTCAGCATTAAGACTGGAAAAGGGAGGAACATATAGCCTAGATCTCTTCAAATTAAAATGTCAAACTATTCCTACAACATAAAAAATGGAAAAAACCAAAGCAGAGCATTTCATTTCTTTGTCTCTTACCCTGAAGAATAGATGTTTCTTAACCTCCTCTGCGTCCTTTTCTCCTGCTCCCAGGCGTCGCTCTGGACTCCTCCTCAAAAGCTGAACACAAGAAGAATAAACCATATTAAAACTGATTAACTCCCGGGAAAACACACGTATTGGTTATTTACTATGTGAATCCTCTTGCACTATAAAAAAATATTCATTAGAAATCATTCACAGTCGTATCTACCCACCCTCCTCATGATGGAGATGGCCTCAGTTGAGAGGAATCGTGGGTAGCGGACTTCATCGTTGACGATGCTGTCAAACACCTCCTCCTCATCGTCGCCGGGGAAAGGCGACTGAACGAGACGTGGCGAAATGAAAAAGATGAATCACCGTTATCTCAGGGGATTGTGTGGGTCAAAGGGCGGAGTAGTAGGACATTAATATTCAGTGTCTAATAAGGAAAGAATGGACTCACCTCTCCAACCAGCATCTCAAAGATGAGGACGCCCAGTCCCCACCAGTCCACAGCGCGGGTGTACGATGTTTCAGTCAAAACCTCAGGGGCTAAAAACTCGGGGGTGCCACAGAAGGTGCTGGTGCGGTCCCTGAAACCCATTCCTGAACACAACACAAACGCAGTTTAACAACAAACCCTACTCAGCTAAGACAAAAGAATAATCTGTCCTCTGTCATCTGGCCTTTGACCCTGGTGTGGTCACTTTAATAACATATGTTGACAGTACTTAGAATATAATTTAGAATTGTTAAACGTGTCTTTTAGTGATAATACAATACAATCGTAATAAAAGTCATAATATTGATCTCAATGTCTTTTTGATAGGTTTTACAATTTCATCTTTAATAGAGATACAGATGACCAACTGCTAATGTTCAGAAATGTTCCTCTTTAAAATCGATGAAAATAAAACATCTGGAGCCTCTGGATTCAATTCAACAACAACAGTCTGAATCTTTTCAATTCTGCGTCTTCTCCACATTTACCTTCTTTGCAAAGTCCAAAGTCGGCGATCTTCACGTAGCCCTCTGTGTCCAGGAGCAGGTTGTCCAGCTTCAAATCTCTGCAAATTTAAACAAGCAAGAACCAACATTATTTATGAGACTTGAATGCGTCTTATAGAAATAAATAGTTTATTAAAAATGATGCAAACTGTTACCTGTAGACAATCTTGTGTTCATGTAAGAACTGTAATCCGAGAACAACGCAGGCTGCATAGAATCTGTTAAGGGACAGAACAAAATGTTATGACTTCTATTTAATATTCCCCGAAGGAGAGGAACGAGGTACAAACACATAAAGTATGGGATGTCAGGCCTCGCAGGAGTGATATCCCAGATTTAGTGTAGTACAGAGGAAATCGAATCAAACTTTTATTACATGAGCTTTACTGAAAGATATTTTTAAACTGAGGGAACCAAGCTAAGTGTGCAAGTTTAAACAGGAAATGCAAAAGGTATTTTGGCTCAGAATTTACATTAAAATGCTCCTTACAGTATGTGGATGCAGGTCATATGCAGGTCTAACTTTAAAATCACATATACAAAGTAAAAACTATATTACTGCCCATAAACGACGAAGGCACCCATGAGCCAATCTGATACATGATACATGTACAGAGACAATCATGAATCATTTACACTTCACTTTAGGATCATTTACAGTGAGAACTTGTCCACTACGTAGTTAGAGCTCTGGTAACTCACACAGCCCGGGGCTCAGAGAACACATCGGCGTGGATGTGCATCATCAGGTCGCCTCCCGCCGCGTACTCCATGACAAAACAGACATGTTCCTGTGTCTGGAAGCACGCAAACAGGTTGACCAGGAACGGGTGGCGGACGCTGTTGACCGTTTCGAAAATCCTCTTCTCACACATGAGACTAGAAAAAGATGGAAAGATCGCGTGAGAAGTTGCAGCAGCAGAGGGGGATGAAATGTGTAACTTAAGAAAAGAACGTCTTTCAACCTCCTATTTTGGAGTTTGAGCATCAATTTGAAATATTTACCTGTCCACCTCATCGCGAGCCACAATGTCCCCTTTCTTCAGAGCTTTAATGGCGAACATCTCACCGGTGCTTTTATACTCTGCTAACAACACCTGCAGAGAACAGACATTAACATCTTATGTTTAATCCTTACTTTGCTGTGTTAGAGCTTAAAGGATCAGAACATGAATCCGAATGGCAACCAACAGAAGATGAATCAACTATTTCGATACATTCTGAAACAACATTTTCCAGTTCCAACTTCTTAAAACATGAGGATTTGTCATATAAGATTAAAAACTCAGCAAACATGTAAATGTGATTTAAATATAAATATGCCCCTTCACCTCAGCTTTTTCAATACTTCACAGAAACAGAACAGATCAGTCAACATTAAACATGATCGTTGGCTGCAGCCCTCTGTTGATGATCAAATGAAATGTACCTTTCCAAAGTGACCACGTCCGAGGACCGCCACGCATTTAAAGTCTTGGAGGCTGAAGTGGAACTGCTCTTCTTCCCTGGAAGAAATAAGTGTTAACATCAGTAAAGAAGAAGAATAAAGAATCCAGTGTAGACTCACCTGCATAAAGATGGTGTTTAGAATAAAAGGAAACAGGCTGCAGCAGACAACACAAGTCATTTTTTTTACTGCAGCATGAAAAGTAAAAATACAAAAAATAACAACAATAAGTCAAAGCCAGAGGGCAGCGTTTCTCCTCATGCAACTATTTCAATGGTTACTTTTTTATATCTGCAAGGTCCACAGCATGAAAATAAAACTGTACAGTAGAAAACCTAGAGGCAGGTTCCCGAAAAAGTGTGAGCATTAACGATCTTTCTGTGTCACATTATTGTTTCCTGATTCTTAGAGTCTGTAAATCATTAACAGACCAACACTGATGCTAAAAGCAATATTATTGGAAATAGTTCCTTATTCCTGTTTCGTATGAAATTCCCTTGACGCTTTACAAGTAACACAAACCCACCAGGCATGTGTCTCTCTCACCTTATCTCTGGGTCCTTCTGGAAGGCCGTGAGCTCCAGGTCCGGGTGCTGGATGTCCTGCTCCACCCCTCCATCCAGATCTCCCTTCACCACCATACTGTTTCTCTTGTTCAAGAAGTCAAATGAGGCGAGCGCATCCTGCACAGAAGAAATTAAACAGGAGAACAGAAATAAATGTGAGAGATATGGGGAAAATAGATAAGAGTAGATAAAATAGACTAATTTAATTGGGCTTTTGGTCAACAAAAAATGATAACTGAGAACTAAAACTATGTTCTTATGTAATATACTATATATACACTATACAAATAAAGTTAATATTGTTATAATAAAAGATCTATACATCTATATGAGAGATGCAGTGTTCATCTGCAGGGACATAACTATTTTGAAGAAACAATGTAAATCTTGTTAACTCTCGACATTATTACTCGACTTCTTTAGTCAAAGCCTGACAGATGTTCACAGACAATAGAGATGGTAATGTGAACAGTACCTGAAAAATGTGTTTTGTCTCCTTTTGCATTAACTGACTTTATTTGAGAATCTGGTCGTTGATGCTACAGAATCACTACTCAGGTTTTTCTCATCTTCCAGGGCTCAGTGTGAAGCATTAGAGAAGATACCTCTACAGGAGTGAAGCTCTGTTTTTAACAGAAAACGAGCTCAGCTGCTGCTTCGGTTGTCATTTTAGTCTGTGTTTACATCAGTTCTTCGCTGCCTTATCAACACTACTGGTTGTACCTGTACCTGTACCTCCTCCTTGTCGGGCATCTTGTCCTGCACCAGTGGTTCTCTGATGTCATCGGGCACTGGGTAGTGTTTGGGTACCGGTGTGGGATCTTTGTCAAAGTCCAGTTTGGTCACCAGTGGGTCACTGTGACAGGACAGAGGTACAGTTTAGTACAGACACCAATGCTACTGAGACTGCGGCACTTAAATACTTTTTGTCCTTTTCAACTTCCTATAGAAAATAAGACGGCCACACACATTTGCTCTTGAAACCACAGTGTGTGAGTTAATTTAGTAACAGCTCAGAGATAGTAAGTGTTGCTGAATATATATTTTTTATTCAAGGAGGCTAAGTTTTCACCCCTGTCCATTTCTGTTCGTCAACAGGATAACACAAAAACTAAAAGGATGGAACATGGAAGGATGGGTAGAATACATTTTGGCGTGGATCTGGACAAAGGGGCGGATCCAGGAATTGTTTCATCTTTAACATTGTTTTTAGAAATTGTTTCCTATCTCCATGGGAATAATTTATGGATACACATGAAAAAATAAGGCACATTTAGAGAACTTAGATCTATGAGTGTGTGCAATTTGGTGCAGCTTGATGGAATTTAAGGCATATGCTCTTCTGAGGGCCCTTCTAGTTTTACAATGAGTTAAAAACATCTTTGCACTGTCCACATCTGTGTGCATGTGTGTTTCTTGTACCTGCAAGGTGTAGGTGAACCAGGCAGACTGCTGTGTCCAGTCTCAGCGGCATGCGGGCTGAAGGAGTTTGTGCTGACAGTTGGTATGGCTCTTCTCACCAGGCGGCCCCAGGTGGCAATGTTGATGTTCATCTGAGGGGCTCGCAGGAACGTTTTACCTGACAAAGACAAAGTGAAAGAGACAAAAGGTCATGATGTTTCTCCGGAGCAGTGAAAAACAGTAGAACAACAACTACGAAAAGAGTGGTGTCTCTGAATAACCCAAAAAATCTCTTCTTTCTTTTAGCTACCTAACAACTGATTTGTGGTAAAAACAGGAAAAATAACACGGTAGTTAGACCATATTTAATAACTACCCATCCCTGTTTTAACAAATCTAATCACTGATGTCTGAGAATAACAAGAGTGCACCTTGATAAAGTGTGATGTGCTGACAGCAATGTCTCACCTTGCTGCTTCGAGAAAATCTTCTTCTGTCTTTGTAACTTTGGTCGTCTCTCAATGACGGGGTTGAAAAATGTTACCTAAACAAAACAAAATCATGAGAACAGTGAAAAGCTGCAGACATTTGTGTGTGTATATGTGTGTGGATGTATGTGTGTATATATATATATATATATATATATATATATATATATAGTTAAGGGATTACAGTTTAATATTGCACAGATAATGTGGATGAAGAAATGCATGAGACACTGATGAGACTTTGGTGCATCAATAAAATGTCATAAATAAGAAAGATAAGAGACTAACCTTGAACTAAAATGAACTAGAATGAATGGAGTTCCATTCAGGTGAGAAATGCAGCTAAAAAATGATCCAATTTCATAGGACGTTTGAGATATGATCATGACACGTGCAGCAAAATGTTACAATGAAACTCACAGGACCAATGAAAATGTTTCTTTTTATAGAGGACAAATTTCCCTTGCTCTTGTCAAAATAGGAAATGATAAGAGATTGTCAAAAGATCAATAAGGAGAACTACCAATAACAAGATATTTCACCATGTTTGTTTTTGATTTTACTCACTCACTGTATCAAAAGTATCAGCCCACCAGAGGCTGTATGTTGTTTTAATGACACAAGGTGTATCCTTATATGGAACTACCTAGTGTGTGTGTGTGGGTGTGTGTGTGTACCTCAGCAAACAGCATCCCTTGTGGCTCAAGGTACAGACACATCCCATGACGCTGATTGTCCAGGAAGTCTTCCAGCCGAAGGAACTTGACGGCACAGAGCGATCGCCAGTCACGCCAGTACACGGAGATCTCCAGCTCACGAGACTACACAACAGAGCCACACAAACACACACACATAACATCAAACAGATGTGAAAATTAGACTCTGCTGCACAAACACAACACTGAGTCAACAGCACAGATGCGGGTCAAGGGCAGATGTGTATGTGTGTGTTTTACCCGGTCCAATTCCAATGTAAACTTCTGGTCCCAGGCCTGGTTGCTGGCTGGCCTCCAGCTTGTCTGACCGACTACCGTGTTGTCCAGCTTCAACACTGCGCTGATCTCATCTAACACAACACACACAGGCTCCATTTGTTAAACACAAGTGTATTAACAATGTGGGATTTGAGAGTGTAATCGAGCTGGTATCACAGATAAGGTTACTCTTCTGGCCAATCTTAATGTTCACTGGTTACTTGTGAAGTTTCATGGAATCACAGAATTACTTTTCATCAACGTTCATGGTTTTCAGAAAGAGTATGACGTGCGGCCGACTTACTGGAGAGCTCCTCGCTCTTTGTCAGGTTCCTTGAGCTCACGCCGCGGTTTCGATTTGCTCTGCTGATGAAGGAGGAGCGCGTCTCGCTGGGGCTCCAGCCGGGCAGCGGGACAGACGCAGCTTTGGAACGACCCGGGACATTTTCCAGAAGGTCCTGACAGCCCATGAGCCTGACGTCTAACGTGCCTGGAAGTCAGGCAGGATGACAAACATTCCGTTAGTCACACAATCTGTCACCAAGATCAGTTGTCCCACATTGTAACTGCTCCTGAAATACTTTCAAACTTTATCAGGAGAAGCTACTTGTGGTTGCTTTCATTAAGATATGTTGATTACAAAGTTCTTCTGTTAGACTAGTCTGATTCAGGTTTAAAATATAAAGAATAACTTATCTTAGGCCACCATACTTACAGACCATCTCAGACCTAAGACCTGTTTATATGAGGATAATTATGAATGATACGTGTCCTCTACCTGCCAACAATGTATGAAAACCAGTGAGACAGGAAGAGTTTTAAAAGAGACACGTTAAACCCATTAAAATATACTATTCACGTCTTTTCAAAAGGATGAAATGGAGCTGAAAAAGCTCAGCAGAAAATGAGCCTTGTTTTTGGTCTGAAAAAGTATCAGAATTCATGGCGAATCAGTCCTGCTTAAGAGGATAAAACTAGACAATTTAGCACAACTAATCCACTGTTAAATCTAATTTACAGGAAGTATTTATCATCGTCCAATAAGGCTGTTTGTTCCTTTGTGACTAAAGGAACGTTACACAAACAAAGTCTGTTGGCTTAAATTAAACTTGTGTTCTGGAGTCAAGCACACATCAGACAAAACAGGATGACGAATGAAATGTCTGTGTTATATCACCGTGCAAATTGAGCCAAAATTAACACTGAAGTAATTATGACTGCAAAACAAGTTTGTTTTTCAATACCCAAACCTAATAACATCTGTTATATTGTGTTCAGAACAATGTTAACAGCAACCATTATTATGTCCTTGGTCCAGTCACCTGTGAGTGCAGCGGGCTTGGTGACTGTGCTGTACTGGTTCTGTGTGGAGATGAGGCTAGATCTGGGACTGAGGGCCGGTGACGACAGCAGGGACAACTCCTCTAGGATGCTGCTGCTGCGGGGGTGATTTTTAGGTAACTCATTGAGGCGTTGCTCCAAGGAGTATCGCAGGAGGTCCAGTTTTTGATTGGATTCATTAAAACGAGCCTGGGCCTGGTGAGAGAAAAAGAAAGAGGGGTGTGGGGTAAGTTGAAGGAAGGATACAAAGAGAGAAAAACATCAATTACATGGTCCATTTTACTTTATTGGCGCAAACCAGCAGTGCAGGGATCAGTTTAATTTGAAGTCAACACAACAGTGAAGAGAAGCTTTTTTGCGTGTTCTTGTTTTAAATAAGTACACAAACACGCGTGCACGCAGACTTACCTCTGAATGCGCTTTTTTTTCTGTGACTTTTCCTGAACCCAGAAGTTTCATGACATTCTTGGCTCCCTCTGCGACAGCAGACTCTATCCTGGCGTGGTGACACAGCTCCTCCACCCGCAGGTCTAACGGGCTGATGATGGGCTTTTCTGGAGGACAAGGACGGATGTTAATTCTTTATTTTGATGAATCTTTCTGTATTAATATACTATGGGCATCTCTCCTCAGAGGCCTTGCTGCTGTAATCAATGACAGAAGGAAAGCAATGACTCACCCATCATATCATTGTTCTCAAAGCTCAACTCGCTGGTCTGGCTGGCTTTAAGGATCTGCATCCTGATGAACTCTATCTTCGTCTTGCTGTCCTGAAGCATCTGCTGGGCTGTCGCTAGCAACTTACGATCCTATGAGTGAAGAGGAAACCGTTAATATTGCCACATTATGTAAACTAATGACTGTCTCAAAAGTTCTAATAATGTTTTCTCTTCTCTTCAAATAACTTTCAACATCAGGACAAATGCTCCACATCTATCATCACTTGATGATTGTGTTATGTTGTTGTGAGCACTTAACACAAACAGCCAGGAAGCCAGATTATGCCCTAAATTGGAGTCAAAGTACTAGTGACCACATGGAACATTTTATTCACAAAACAGAAAGTGGAATCTCATTGTGTTGTAATTGCTTCTCATACATGCAAACGTGCACACACATACACACAGAGTGCAGTTATCAAACTCCACCCAGAATTCCTCTGAAGTGAAAATCCTAGTTGTTGATGGCGGCGCGCACAGGAAAGACCTCTGTCCAGCAGGCATTTCCTCTGTGACATCAGGACAAGACTATTTCCAGCTGGAAGGTGCCTCTCTCAGTCTGTCTGACCGGGGGGGAAGGTCACATAAAACACTGACCTCCCCCGGCCAGACAGACGGTCGGGGTGGTGTGGCAGTTTTCAGCCCTTATTACTGTACTACAGTTACAGACAAAGGCTCTGCAGGTGCCTACTCTTTTTAAACCAAACTCACTTGCACAAAGTACTGAAACCAAAGGCCTTCAGGGTCTGGCTAGGTGTAATTCAAGTAGTAATGTCTGATTGCTTCTTTTTTTTTACAATTCAGCACAAATTTCCATTACACAGAAATTGAGCGTGTGAAGTTAAATTTAGAAAGTGCACACATACACAAGAGTTATGATTCTTTAAAATAAAACACTTTCAGAGCAAGAAATCTGTCAAAGCAGTGTTTTTGTTAAATGGGGGGGGGGGGGGGTTCATGTGCAGGACTAATACTTGGCCAGGCACAGAGGCTCCCTGGACCATTTCTTGGATGCCGTCGAGAAACAGATGTGCACATAATGAGGGAGTGTTCAAGGTGCTGGTAGGCAGAGCTTCGTAGGGACAGTCTGGACAGAGCCAGGCTAAAGGTTTCCCCTTGTTTCCACTGCTAAGATGAACTAATCACCTGCAGCTTCTTAGTTACCATACAGACTAGAGGGTGGCATCAGTCACCCACTGACCCTCTCAGCTTGAAATCAAATGAGCATATTTCCCAAAATGTTAAACCGCTCCTTTAAAAAAGAACTTTCAAGGCATCACAAATATGACAAATGGATGCGGTATTAAATTACACAGAATTATATCACCAGTCAAGTAGAGATGACACCACTGAAACCTTACACTATACTGAACTGTCTACTACAAAGTGGCTTCTATTACTATTGATGAAGCCAAATGTACTTCAGGAAGCAGTTCACATTAGTCAACACAAAACATCACAACTGAATATCTCACCCAAACAAAAACTATTTTAATTCCTCCTCAAAAAGCAGTCTCTACCTTAGGGAAACTCCTTTTTCTTTCCACTCAGTGACCCAAGGGTTATTTTTTACCCCTGTGTTTGTTCACAAACACTATGTATGACACAGTGTGTGTCAGCTCCTTGTCAGTTTCCTCCTCCCCTACAGTGAAGCTGTAAACGCAAACCTGCCATGTATCATTCAGCCATCTTCAAGAGTAGAGGCTGGCTTTCAAACTGGAAATGATAATGACCATGGCACCTTCATAAATAAATAAATAACCCACTTCTGCTACCTCAAGTTTCAAAAGCTCAGTTCTGGTGATGATGAGTCTAGAAATCATTCAGTCTATGGTTCATGATACAACTCAGTCATGTAGCTTGTGTGTTTGTCCTCAGTGGTGTTTTGCAAAAGCGCAACACATGTACCAGGTCTAATTAGCAAGACAGCCTGAAGTGACATTAGTGAAGTAGTAAGAACCGCATGATAAAGAAGTATTTAAGTAAAAGTATTTCCAGAAGTAGTGGCGATCGTAAATTCAGTGTAGCAACTGGACATTTAATGGCAAGCTTACTTTTGAGCTGTTAAAATAAATCTAGTATGTCATGTAGAATCTCGTAGGTAAATAAAACCTGATGAAGTGATGTGGTCTTGGTTTCTCTGACTCTTGATGGGAAAAAAAAAAAGCTCACATCAGTGATAATTCTGGTTTATTCCGTATTGAGTCTTTAGCATCATTTCTATGGGTTATGGGAAAACGATACAATCGCTATAATAGGGACCACGAGGGGGAGAAACACGAGCTGTCAGCTTGTGAAAAAGATACTTTAATAATCAGTGGCTCCCACCTGTGGGTCAGGATGCCCAACTCGGTGTTGAAAGTACAGTACAGTACATCTAAGAGGTCAGTTAATGAGTAACCCAGAAAAAAAAGAACACATTTTTGCTATGCAAATTCATATTATTTTCTTATCCAGTCAATTGTTTTCCCGCAATAATTTCTGGATATTTTTACAGCTTCAATTACCTCATGTAAAAACACTATTTTTGCTTAAACTGGTCACAACCAGTGGGTTACTGTGTTTGAATGTGATCACAACCCTAAAGTTTGGGCAACACTAAAACATTGTATTTGGATTTACAACGGAAAGTGAGCGCTTTCTTGAAATGTTGCCAATAATCACTTTCTGTACAGTAAACTGTGTGCACACAACTAATGCAAATACAACAGTTCAAAGTTGAACCATGCAATTGATTTGTAGACTGTGACTGTAAACAGATGGATATTTATTTAGGGATTTTACTGTTCACCTTTAAGCTGAGCTAACATGTTAATGATGCTTATGTTCAGAACCTTTTCGATCATCTGACTGCTTGTGTCTTGTGTGAATTTATGGGTGATGATTCCACATGCTTTAGTTGAGTCCAATGTTAATAGAACACAATGAAAACTAAACAAGCGAGATTAGAAACAGTATAAGTGATGTGTGTGACTTCACACACTTGGCTGCCTGACATGAAGCAGCGAAAACCTGAATGTCAGGTGAATCCGCCCTTCTCCTGTTGAATCCTTACCTTGGAGGGGCCGTTGGAGTACATCTGAATCATGTTCTCTGCGCCCTGTTTGACCTTGAGCTCAATGTCGTTCTGTCTCTTCAGGGCGGCGAGGCGGCTACTGCTTGTGTGCATTCTGGCCTCACTGTTAGGGGTGTCTGGGGTCAGAGGGCATTCTGGGTAAAGATGGGAAAGAAAATACAAGTTAACACCTTATGGTTCACAGATATATGACTATGTGCTGCTGGAGTCTGCCACAAATATACACTCACTGTAAATAGAAACTCACACGCAAGTGCTATTTTTGGCTGTCAGCCATTTTGAAGTTAGCTAAACAGTCCTGCCAGCTCTGGAAAGTGACCTAGAGCTTTGCAAACTAAAAACACATCAGGTAGCAACTTCAGCTGTCACATAGTGCATCTACAGAGAGCTGCTGTTTATAATTTAATGAGATTTGTTAGCACAAGACTCCATTTGACTGGACCTAACAGAGAGGAGGAAGAAGAATTAGGGCTGAGGAGATGAACACAGTAGATGGCGGTAATGCACCTTGACGTTGGTTGCCAAACGCCAATAAACTGAACAAAGAAGAAGAAAAAGTAATTGGCTCTCTTCTCTGTTCCAACTCACATGGACATTACACTCGAACCCAGGGCATGCGTCGTCAAGCAGTTGGTAAATGCCGTATGTCGGTGTCGCAAAATGACGTCTACATTATGTGACTACAGCCAGACTAATCTATGTCTTAATACGTTTATTGCTTATTCTCATAGTATGACCTTATTCAGGTAAAGGTAAGGTCAGAAAATACTGTTTACATGGTAGTGTTGTCACGATACCAAAATGTTGGTTTCGATACCAAATAATGAATTTTAATACTTTTTCGATACTTTTCATTAAAAGACAGAGTTGCTCTATCTGAGCCAGTGGCACCAGACTTCTGAAGTACAACAAAAAGGGTTAGAAAAATGATAAATTTAAATTTAGGGCCAAAGTAGTTTGTGAGGCTACCAGTAGTGTGAAAGCTAATCCTGGGTTTGCGCTTCATCTCCATGAAATGCCAGACTTACAATGTCATTTATGCTCATTATTTCCATTCTCAATAAAGTTGTAATTTATCTGTTAAGTGTTTTCTTGTTTGTTTGTATTAATGCATATTGGTGGGGTTTGAAAATGGATAAATAGCCTTACTTTTTATCGCATTAGGCTATATAAAATGTGGGTTATTGTAAAGATCAAGATCATAACTTGTTATCTTTAATAACAAAGTCTTATTATAGACGCACATGTGACATGTGTGACAGCTGCTGCAGTGAGAGAGAAAAACCGCATGTCTAAAGGGGGGCACTCAGCACGCCTTATTGAAACACTGTCACCAGGAGCACAACGGCTGCGGAAAGGTCCTGGAACAGCTGCTGTTCAGAGGTGCTCTCCTCAACAATTTTTTCCTGTGTTCTGCGGCACAGTCTCAATATTTATCTGTCCAATATGTCACACAACACTTCCTGTAGCCTAACCTTTTCAAAATAAAAGCAGTCCAGCGTTTCTGTTGACTGAATTTCTTTTAAGTTTTATGTGAAATATTTGCATGAGCGGAAGATTCATGGCTTCATACTGTAGAGCACTGGGATTTGTTTGAGCACACAGGACTACTTTTAAACAAGGAAATACTGTAGTTATACAAGAAACCTCAGAAAGGCTGTAGTTATATTAAAAGTTAATGAACTTCAAGCGATGGGCAGTAGTCTCTCTCTCACACACACACACACACACTCACTCACTCACTCAGTATAAACCCCGTGTAAAAACAGCTTTGACAGTAGCGGCTTGGCTGTAGAACCGAGGCCGAACCACAGCCAGTGTGAACAACTGACAACCGCTTCCAGCAGCCGTTCCTCGGAGCAGCCGTTCCTCGGAGCAGCCGTTCCGCAGCTGGTGTGCTCCGGGTCTCATTCGCAAAGTACCGATACTAATACAAATTTGTTTTTAACGGCTGAGTATCACGTTATGTTTCTAGTATCTGTATACCATGCAGCACTATTACATGGCAATGACTTAATCAGACTATTGTCCTACTTGTGTTAATACCAGAATAGTGGTGTCCGTGGCCAATACCATTGTGACATTACAGTGTATGCAAATAAGAATAATATATTCATGATGAAGAGAAAACAAAAACAGGTACCTCCTCCCCACAGTTTTGTGTCATGAGCTCACTGGTTTGTTGTGTTTTTTTTTTCATGTCTGGACTCGAAAGGTGAGGAGTAAACCCCTCCCCAGACTAATCTCTGCTGCACAAAGCAAAACATTCTCACACACATGTGAGGTGGGCAAAAAACCTGCCTGACTTCTCCTGACTTGACTTGCAAGTTTCATTTATGGTGTCATAAAGGAGCTCATCTTAGAAATGTGACTGCAAATAAAAATCTGATTTCACTGAAGGTGTTGAGTCCATTCAAGTGGACCCGACTGGCAACATCAGTAATTCTCGCAGACGATGCCAAACACAGATAACAATGACCAGCAGGCAGCTCTGTGATTCATTCACTCAGAATTTTTCATCAAAACACTGTCTAATGAGTTTTGAACACCTGTGGGAAATGGAAAAAGGGAAGCATGAAAGCCTGAAAATGAGTCATCTAATGATCCTTAACAAGCTGAGAGAGCGTCACTGCAGAGGTTTCTGTTAGCGTGCAGGAGGGAAGGACATTAGCCTCTATGGGGCAACCCTCCCATTCACCAAGAGGCAGGGTAAGATAGGAAAAATGGAGTGAGCACTTGCCGCTTCTCTTCCAAACCACATGTCTGCAGAAACACAATGAGAATTGAACAGGGGCTCGGGGCGAAACTGAAAATTCACATTGCATAATGAGGGTCTGTAGTGTCATGTGAAAGCTGTTAGTGAAAATGACAAATGCATGCTCAGAAACAGATGTGAAAAAGTGCTGCGTATGTCAACCAGTCTACTATCGGGGCTTGGTCAAGTTCACATCGAGCCAAGAATTCAAGGACCCCTACACCCCACCCCTCCTCCTGAGCGTGGTGCAACCCACGCGGGGGCCGGAGGACAAGACAGCCAGCTACTGAATAGCTGATGTCACTGCTGGACAGCTGACAAGGGGAACCCGCCCTCAGATTAACCCCATCTGTGTCTAATGGGAAACATGTTAACAAAACGCTCTAAACAATTACATCATGACTTGGAGAACTGGACTTGAAACTGACCTAAAAAAAAAACCTGGTTGTCATGCGAGATGTAATATGATGACTAGAAGGAAAACTGACTGAGCTTGTATTCAGGGAGTAAACTGCTGATCTTGGGGCAGGTCTCTTTACGAGATGAGAATGAGATCATGAGAATGATATCATACAGTATGTGACAGAGGGAATGGTGACCCTGTGTCTGAGCGGCTGCTGCTGCTCACAGACAGTACCTGAGAGAGAGTTGGTCCATTTCTAGACTCAGCTGAGAATATCCAGAGCCCCCTTAAATCTCTCCTGGAACAAAAACACATTCTGGACTGCTTGCAGAGGTTGAGCAAGTCCTTCCAATGAATTCAGAGGAAACAAGTACCGTCTCTCGCAGATTCAGGAGCTCAACATACTTGAAGACGTTGCCTCATGCTACACTCAGTCCCTCTCCATCATTTAGCAACTGCCAGCAACATTCCTCTGGCGTCGCATCACTAAAAAAGAAAGCCCTCGTTCATCAGATACAGGGTCGCAGAGTCAGGCTAAATTTGTTAGCACTTAAGATAACCATTTACCAAGACAACCTCCCTTCCCTTCCCTCCCCAAACACTCACACACCCCTCCTCATCTACTTCCTAATGTCAATTGTACCAGGGGACATGATGGCAACAGGCAGACAAATGCAGTTCCTACTCTTCCCGAGTTCACCCGAACACTCGCCACCAGCAAAAAACTCCGTAAAGCAACCAGTGTAACAAAACCATGCTGAGCGCACATCACTCTTGTGGTAAACCCTCTACAAATTCCATTGTTGTCGAAAAACACACAGGAGCAGGCTTTCAACAGCCTCGAAGGGGAACAATCGGCAGCTCATTGTAACTGTCGCTGGAATGTGGAATGCAACAATGTCAGCCTCTGGAGAGTGAGTCACCTCCAAACCAGCAATGTGCTCTGTGTGTGTGTGTGTGTGTGTGTGTGTGTGTGTGTGTGTGTGTGTGTGTGTTTATAAAGGTGTTGCTCTAACACAACACTGCCAAAATTATTTACTCAGTGATACTTTGCAGTTATAATAAAAACAGTATCTGGGTAGGAAGTTGTTAAAGATATGAAACACTCAGAAGTTGATATTGTTCTGTGAAATAGTCTTAAAAATGAAATAGTTTGTGCTGCTAGCAAGAAAGTCATCAAATGGAAATGGCTGCAGTCAAACCTGCAAACTGGACTGCAACTCAGTCTGTACAGTTCAGAGTCAGACTATGGAGAATTGACCTTTATATCTTCAGATCACAACATGAACAATACCTGAAATACTGGAAAAGTTGACCATGTACTGTAAACACATTACATGTCTCTAAATGACCCTGTTCCTCTAAAGCATATGTTCCCTGTGTAAATGCACCCATTTAGCAAAACAATTTTTTGTTTTGGTTTCCATTATGGCTGGAACTTTGCATTATGTTTAATCCGCTGATAATTTTCTCAATTATTCCATTACTTGTTTGGTATATGACAAATTACCAAACCAAAGCACACTGATAAGCTGAAACCATTAAATGTTGTCTTGCTTGACAAATGACTTGGCAATCTAACCACAAAACAAAAGCACATGGTTCATAACAATGTAATGGTGTAGAATTAATTTGTGTTTACTGTCTTGACTACTTGGTTAATGTTTAGTAAATCCTCTTGCGGTGTTTCAGTGTGGTGCTTCTGCTGTTACCTAGCAGTTCTTCAGGATCTTTGACCACAATGTGGGCGTTAAGCTCTTGTAGCTCCTGGTGAAGCTCCTCAACCTTCTTATTCGATTTTTTCAGCATGTTATCCACATAGGCCAAACTCTTCTTGTCTGTGGTGACCTGAGGAGAGGAGAGTGGAGGAGACAGAAAAGAATTAAGACAGTTTTCTCAAATAATAAGGAAATTCCACAACTTTTTAATCATAACAGTCAGTTTATTAGTCACAGCAAGGGGTGCAGAGTAAGAGAAAACCATGCTTTCTCAGGTTCTGGAGACACTTTGTATTGGTGGAGTTTGAAAGACGTGTGCATTTCCCTGACAAAGAGAATCTGATGAAGATGTGGATTTGATTTTGACAAGAGTATCGGAGAGTATTTCTGAAGCTTGACCTGCTCTACTGTCATACATTTCAGCTGACTTCGCCTCTATTGTCATAGACGTGCAAAACTAAATCACTGGATTACCCCTTTGACATAAAGCCTGTCCACTATCAAACAACATCTGTGGTTTTACCTTGCGCAGGTTCTCTGCACCCTCCTTGATCTTCAGCTCCTTGCGGATCTCACGGCGGATCTGCTCCTTGATCTCGTCTAGTTTTTGTTGGACCATGGTGTCGGATAAGTCCAGGTTATGTCCCAGACCCAGTCGCTCCGCCACCAGCTGGCCCCTGGCATCCCCCTGGAGGACAGGAGTGGAGGACAAGGAAGAAGAGGCGATAGGAGGAAGATGTGGAATGTGATTTAGAGGTCAATGAGGGAGGAAAAGAAGGAGGCAGAGGAAAATGGGATGCCAGAGAAAGAGGAGGAGAGGACATAGGGAGGTCAGTGGATACGTCAACAACTTCTTTGCACACTGGCATTTTCTGTGTTGCATTAAACCAACAGACCATATCAATATAGAGTGTTGACTAAAACGATGCACCAACTTGCAATATTTCAGCAGCATGCATTTCCACCAGTAAAGAAGTGATAAGAGAAGAAGAGCTTCAGACAGTTTCACCTCAGAGGCCACTGAGTTTCTCATAATAACCAGTGAATTTAATTCAAAACCTGTGTGATCCGATTGTGATTTGAATTGATCAATAACATTTTTCTACTATTACTCATTTTCAATGAACAATCATCTAACTAATGCATTTCATTGTTCTAATGATTGAAATCCACTGAATATTAATTTCTGATGATCAGGGATTTTAAACTGGTTGCTCAACCTGTGCGATCTGAGGTCAACCCAGTGTAATGGTGTGGTTTGAACTTCAGCTAGCCTCTGTATGCTGTGTTTTCACTGCTGCCGTCAGTCACCATTGACCTGCATCCTCAAAGCCGTCACCTTAACTAAAGCGGGATTAAAAGTTACTTCCTGAATGGCTTTAAAGGTCGTGATGAATTTAGTGTTGCACTGGTGAAGCTCCACTTACTAATCACAGAATATTTCTGTGACTATCTGAGGATTGTAAATAGTCTGTTTATTCCATTTCATTATACAGTTCATCAATCTAAGTTGTTCGGTTTAAAAATATCTTCTAACTTATTATTTAATATTGACAACATGAGGTGTTAATTTAGTTACATGTCACAACTATGAAATTACCAACACTTAACTTTAACCTATGAGTCACCATAGCTTTAACGAGCCAGATTACAAACCATGATATGAACCCTGCCCTCACTCTGGAAATTAGAATCGCTACATTAGTTAAGCATACACATTGTTCCAGATAACAGAAACAACTCCCTGCCCTCAATGTATATATTGTAAAAGTTATACCAGAACTCGGAAAGTCTAAAGTCTCTGAAATTGTGCCAAGTTTGCTGCAAGTGTGAGAAAATGAACTTATTCCATTCATAAAACGAGGGCATACAGGGACGTGAAAAACAGCATCATCACACTGACTATCACGAGATCTTCTTGTTGCATTTAACTCGTCATGATTCTGATACGAAAAAAGAAAAACACATATTTTCATCCACATATTCATATATTTAGGCTTAGTGCTATTTGCTTCCATTTAATGTTAAATCACAGCTACCTACGGGGAAACAGATGGGACTGATTCAAAAACTCGAGGTTTTACTAATCCTTGTGCCTTACCATAACTTCATCGGTTTCATTCAACTCCATCTCTAGATCAGTTGAACAATCCAGTCCATGCATGTTCTCCTGACCAGCTACACTATCAGCACACAAACTCCACCGACGTTCTGTTGCCATGTTGGAGCAGTACTATCCTCGGTCACAGAGGTTAAGCTACACCATAACTGATAGGGGCTCTGCTGAGAGCCACGCTCATTCACTCTGCTACGACGCAATTTTCTCCAGCTCACTCATTTTACGCTCTCTTTCTCACCCAACCCATTGACATCAACAGCGAAGATAAACTGTCTGAGCAGCGACAGCCAAATCCCTCTTAGTGTCTCACTCTGTGAGGTCAGAGCAGCCCAGAAGGGACCTAATCTCACTCCAGGGAGAGGACTGTGTCTAAAATTAACTCCAGTTAAAAACATAATGCTGGCTGTCCATTGTGGCCTCAACTCCCCTGGAAAGCAACTTGTGTAGCGGAGGAGAGGCTCTGTAACGACACCGCAACAACTACAAGAAGGTGCCAAGTACTGTAAAGAGTTCAGGTCTTGAACTTAAGAACACAACACATTGTCGTTCTGGCAATAAGCCGGCAGTGGAGATAGTTTCAGAGGCTGATTGACGTGTGTGTGTGTGTGTGTGTGTGTGTGTGTGTGTGTGTGTGTGTGTGTGTGTGTGTGTGTGTGTGTGTGTGTGTGTGTGTGTGTGTGTGTGTGTGTGTGTGAAGAGGAAATCCTGCAGGACAAGCGCAGACGCTGTTCTGTTATACGTCATGTCTCTGCTATCTAAAATAACACTGGCAGGGCATTATGCTGGCTTGGTTTAGATCAGTGTAAACATGCGAAACCAGCACAATGACGTCTCCTCTTCAAGCTATTGTAATTAGAGATAAAAATGGTTTGATGGTGCTTTTTGTCGAGCAGTGAAAACAAGACTTAAATATACACACAAATCAATTATTGTCACTGTAAAGCCATATTCAGACAAACTCTGGACTTTATGGCACTTCTTTTTCATCCTGAGAAATTTGTTTTCTTTCAGTCCATCATGTGTTCAAAATGTCACCTACACGCCAGCTCGCTGTGAATTTTCTAGACACTGTCCTGATGTATTTTCACATGGGCTCATTCATACATATTTCACACATTTTACTGGGTGGCTGCCTGGCAGGAAATGTTCAAGAAAATTTCCAGAGAATCTAAATCAGACATTTGCGTTCTCACTTACAGCCCCTCTGAAAATTTCCGGGAAAATGTCCTGGGATCAGTGAATGCCTTAAAGTAGCTTAAAGGGATAGTTCACCCAGAAATGAAAATTCACTCATTATCTACTCACCCCTATGCCGATGGAGGGGTGGGGGAAGTGTTTGAGTCCACAAAACACTTCAGGAGTTTTAGGGGTAAACAGTGAGGCAGCCGAATCCAATACAATTGAAGACATTAGTGACCTATCAGACCTATCAACAGAAAAAACATAACATGCTGCTCGTGTGGTGTCATCAAAGTGTCCACAAGCCACGACATTCATATTCCACTCTAAACGAGTTCATTTCCACTGTGTTTTAAGCCTAAAAGTCCACCAGAAATGGATAAGCTAGCAGACAACAGCATTTCCGACGGTCCCTGAATGCACCTGGTCAGATGATATCAGCGGAAATTTCGGCTTAAAACTTTGTGTAAATGACGGCGTTTCGAGTCGAATTTGAATGTCGTGCTTCCGGACAATTTAATGACACCACACACACACAGTATGGAGGCATGTTATGTTTTTTTCTGTTGTTCTGTTACGTCTGAAGATAGTTCACTAATTTCTTCAATTGTATTGGATTTGGCTGCAACACTGTTTACCCCTGAGACTCCAAAAGGTTCCCACTAGGGCAGATAATGAGTGAATTGTTATTTACCGCTATTGCTATCCCTTTAAGACACATGTCGGTAGCGCACCATATAGGATGCATTATCTTTTATGCATGCTACAGTTTCACAAAGCATCCAGGTATTTTGGAGGTTGGCCACCTAGCGTCAATCAAAGACCACCTACACTTCCTCTCCAAGAGAAGAGGCCAAATTTAACACAGCAAAGGCTTTCAGATTTAGTTTGGATATTATTTGAACTGTCATCTACGAATTCAATTGATCATAAGATGAGTTGCATCAGCACCTAGGTGGAAAACTACCTCAGCTTAACAGTTACCTGAAGGAAACCCTCATAGTATCTCCTCTACTTCTGACTGACAGGTTTATGTTGGGAAATTACATCATATTTAGTGAGAAGAGATTTCCATTGGCTGAGTCACTCACCAAGCCCTCAAGAAACCCCCCCCCCGCTCTCCTTTCTATAGGTGCTCACTTTAGAGGAAGCTATAGTTTTCACATATCCCGGTCCAGAGCCTCCTTGATGACTCATAGGTAAAATGGAGGTCACAACTCCTGGAAGTGGAAGAATGGAGTGTGGAGTAAAAAATATTAATAGTTAATAATCTGCTCTCTTCTTCAGCTCACTACCCTGCGAAACTAATGTGGTGTGAGGACAGCATGAGGACACCCAAAAGGGCCTATTTCACTGTGCAACAATACAAGGAAATCCATGAAAGGCCAATCAGATAAGGTGGAAATAAATCAGCTAGTGCACCCACAGGGGCTGCGTTTGAATTTGAGATCAAACAAAAGAAACTATATTCAAAGAAAGCGAGTGGGCGCTCATTTGCAGGATTGGTTTCACCTCTGGTTTCTCTGTTACTGAAATACTTCCTCGAGTTGTTCTTTTACCTGTACAGCCTTATCATTTCTCGCTGCTTGAATGTATCACCTAGTCGGGGGGTCAATGACGCTACTCAGGGGACTATGGACTTTTTTGGATCAAAGACAAGTAAAGCAGGAATTGTAAGCAAAGGTTTCCACACATAGCACAATGCACAGGGATTATGATGGATGGAGGAAACTTGTTCTCGTCAGTGTGGCACTGCTCGCTGCTCTGTGTAATGTTCAAGGCTCGCAACAAATGAAAAGACAATCTCAAACATGTAAGGAATCCAAAAGGACTGCTTAACTTATATAAAAGGCAAAATAAGGGATGTTAATCTGCATATAAAAACTATTACATGTATTGCTAACAGACTGCCTATCTAAGACTTATTATCAACTGATTAAATAGTCAGTTGATAATATTCTTACAAAGGTTACCTACAGTTGATAGCTACTCATGCTAAACCTTTTAGGAACTCTTTCAGTACACGACATGAAAGGAAACTGTGAGGTAAAAGCAAACATTAGGTCTAAACCTCAAGTGTAAGCAGGTCAACTTAGTATTTAAGCCTGAAAGCTCCAAGTCCTAAAACAGGAGCTCCATTCAGACAATAGGACAATGGAAAAGTTGAGGCCACTATTCAGACTCGCCTGTGTTTTTTTGTTTTTTTTAAAGTAAAGACCAAAAAAAAAATCAAGCCCTTGCCATCTCAGCCTACAACCTGACACCCGGCAGTCTTACCCCACAGATGGCTGGCAGAGAACTGGCCACAGCCTGGTGCCCTGCTGCAACCAGAAATAGCAACACAGGCTAATAAACGTAGATCTACAAATGCAGCTTTTGCATGAGTCGCACACGCGTCCCACGCACGTCAACTGTGGGTAACATTTCACACCATCAGGTCAATGTTAATGGTCATTCCTGAGCTGGGCAGACAAAAGATTTATTCTGGGATGCTGCAATGTAACAAAAGGAGAACAAACTACTAAAGCACTGTTTGCTGTGTTGAGGTGATCTGGATGCACTCCATTTAAACCACAACAGTTATATATGTTGTTAAGCTGGTTTGGTGTACCCTGGTTAAAACATAGAGACGTCTTTTAACAGTGAAAACATGACTTCCAGATGTAGTTTTGGTATCTTTTTTTAACTTTAGAAATATGCAAACTTAACAACAATCTTTAGGAACATAACACAAGTCCGGGCTTGTGTTATTGTGTGTGTTGGTGAGTAATTTATCATCTGTCACTGACAAACTGTCACTGACGAATGATAATCCTGACAGACCAAACACTGTCAGTTTGATTTTGCTAGTCGTTACGTATTGAGTACGTCAGCTGAAACTGACAGGTAGATCAAAAACAAATGGATGGGTGTTAACTTCACATACATTTCCTTTTTTAACATTAAATAAAGATCCATAGAGGGACAAGTATTTCAGATTAGTCCATACTATAAATATTAACTGAAAAATAGAATGTAAGTAATAAATGATCCTTTTTGCACCTAAATAAATATTATACACAGAAGGTTCTCCTCGGGTATTGTGATAAGGACTGAACAATATTTTTTTTATCTTGAACAACTTTGGGTGAAATGATGCCATGATTTCACTAAACAAATAATATAATGATCACATTGTGCAAATGTTTTATAAAATCCTATTGCAAATTGTACTTTTTTTTTAAGTCAACAAATTTCTTCACTGAAGCCTGTGCGCTTGTTTGTATGTTTGTAGGCAAAATTACACAAAAACCACTGACCAGATTTTCATGAAACTTGGTGGAAGGATGCGATGAATATTAGTGTGGATCCAGATCAGGGGGCAAATCTATGAATATCTTAACACTCTTGTTAAAATTGTGAGATAGAGTTTTTGTTATTTTCTCTGAGACTAATTCATGGATCTTGATGAGGGAAAAAGTCAGGCACGTGTCGGGGACTGATATTTATGACTGAATAATTTGAAGATCAGAATAACTATTTGAATCTAGTGAATATAAAATGTGGTTTCATTAGGGGACTATTAGGCCTTGGCAGAGCAACGTTCTCTACTAAGTGCCATTCTAGATATAAATGCAAGTTTGCAACCAACTCAAACATCACAAACATCTATAATGGTAAAATTGTTTAGCTTACATCCTCCAGTCTGGCTTGGTGATTAACTTAAATATCATAATCACTTTTATGATGAGCTCCCCCAAAAAACGACGTATTTATCCATTTATGTGCTCAAACTCAGGAGGAAACTGGTGGATCAAGCCTACACCCCTGCTTCCATTACTGTTTTCAGACAGTTTAATATGGGCGAGTATGGCAATTTAATTTCATAAACCCAAGCCCAGGTCATCCATCCACGTTACTAATAACGCAACGCCATAGAGCAAACACCTATGGCGAGTGAATAAAATGAATGCTAATGCTTATGAATAAAGCAGCATCAGTGACATGGCTGCAGGTCATCGCCACCTGTTGCTTCAGTGATCAGTTTCAGTCTGCACCAACCCTGGGAAACATTATTAATAAAAAAAAAAAGACTTCCTTTTCAATGAGGTGTCAGCTTTGTTATCAGCTGTAACCTCCTCCCTGCTCTCCATAGAGATGAATAACAGTGTGGGTGATCAACATGTAGGAGGATATTGCTGCAGTGACGCCTGACTGCACTTTCGATCAAGATGAAAGTTGTGGATGAGCTGAAACACTTGCACAATATATTTGAATCTATTTCAAGTCTGACGTCACTCAAGTGAAACCACATTAATCAATGAGTCATGACTGCTCATGGACAATAATGGGACCTGACTGGGAGGCTAACTTCAACTTACACTCCTTCGTAACGTTCAAAATTGTGCATGTGAATGTTATGATAGGCATTTTCCTGAGTATCCTACTTTGTTGGTGACATAGTTTGAACATCATCCGGTTTGATAAAAACTTTACGTCAAGACAACGAGCTAACACAACATAAGATGAGTGATACTTTACAGTTTCATTACACATTACCGAGGCACGTAATACAACTAAAGAATAGTTGTGTGTGTGTGTGTGTCTGTGTGTGAATACGCGGAAGACTGTTTATTTCCCAGCAGTAACTCAGGTTAACTTTACGTGAGGCTACAAGAAGTTTCAGAAGCTTCATTTAACGTGAATTAAAAACAAACCCTGACGTTAAACACGTTCCCTACAATGGCCGCTGCCTTCATCAAAGCCCCGCAGCCTCCGCACCACAGCACCGGGGAGAAACTGGGATCATTCAGGAGAAGTTAACTTTGGATAATTGTTTCCCAGGCCTCGATCCATGGATGATTCCCAGACAAGCCTGTGGGCTCCCAGCACAGGCCCCTTCACTTCCACACAACGCCGCACACCCGCAGCGGACGCAACTTTTATCAAGTTAATACAAAAGTGCTTGCTAACTTCTGAGGAGCAAGTTCGGAGCAAGTTTGCGCACTTTCCCGCAGCCGTTGTCAACTTTTCCTACCTGCACGGAGTCGGCGGCCATCTTGGTTTTCGCCTTTGAATCAAATCCTACGGGGAGAGAGAGGAGGGGAGCGGAGGCAGGAGCTCCGAAAACAAGCCTCGTTTTAAAGTTTCCCTCTCCGGCGGCTCGAAGACGGGATCTACTTCCACCAAAGCGTCGCTCGTCGCGGACACCCGGGGCTTCCCATGTCGTCTTCACGCTTCTCCGACGCGGCCACACAGTCCCGGAGGGGTCCTGGAGGGTGGACTGGCGGTCATAAATTATATTAATAAAAAAAAAGAAAAGAAAAGCCGAGGCATAAATCTGTCCCAGTGCAGTTGGAGAAAGAGGCGGTGGTTACAGTGGAGGTGTCCGCCCAGAGGAGCTGCAGGCACACAGCTGCTCCTGCTGCTCGGCGCTGGGACTCTTAGCGCCAACAACACATGTGACTCCCAACTTCTGCACACAGGCTCATACTAACAACATGGAATCATCCTGACATGTGTCACAGCTCGCAGCCACAGGGTCATTAGGGCATCAAAGCGATCATTATGTGGGCTGGCCTCCTGCAAGATCAACAACACCACACCGTGACATTATCTAGTGACAAGTTAAAGTGCAGCATCACAATCATGTACAATAAGCAATCGTTATTTGAATGAATGTAAAAATCGAAGTCTTCAAATTGACAAGAAACTATACTTCAGACAAAGACTTAAATTAATGCAATCAAGTAAAAAGTACAATATTTCCCTTGTTTCATTTTGCGCAGTGTACTTATAACAACAGTAAAATACACAAACAAAGTGCGTGTACCTCACAATTGTACTTAGGTACAAAACATTTGTAAATCTATTCGCCGTTCCCGTTTATGTTTATTATTATTACAGATGCATACGTGTTCTGTGTTTTTTGCACTGTGCCGTTTTTTTGGGCTTAATGTTTCTTAGTTAGATTCTCTTTCATTCTCTTCTTATTTATGTGAAACTGTTGGCTGAGGAGGAACCATGTTTCATTTTTGACTTTACGCTTGTGCATGAGAATATGACAATAAAGAAAAATCTTGAAAGAATCATGGGAATCTACAGAATGCACGTAAACACATTTTACGATGGTACTCCAGTGAGTTGTTACTGTGCTTCCATATGTGTTCAGAGATTACAAACATAACATTTAAAAGCAAAGCAGCCAAGGGCGAAATTTCCTTAGTGCCAAGATCCTACATTTCCCATAATCCACCTGGTAAATGCTCAGCACCTTATCAACTCAATGCCCTCAGCTTGTAACATAGACTTTGTGTTATAATTACATCATTTGGTTTATTATAGCAAACCACAGAAGTCACTGTAAAAAGTTTGAGTTTTAAGCATACTCACCATCACTGGTTAGTTAACTTTAATGTTTCAGATCCATGGACTGCATAAAAAGAATAAGGACACATCTCATTCTCCACTTGTTCCCACTATCCAGATGTGAAGCTGAAATACTCCTGATAGGAAAGCTGGCATCTTGCACATTTGGAGCAAGAGTCTGTACAGTAGCGATTGGGGGATGGAGCTGTGAGTTCCAATCACGAGTCAGTCTCAGCTGTCAATCATGTTTTTATAACATCAAAAGGAGGAGATGGGATTTATGTCCTATACTGTAGCCAGCCACCGGGTGGAGATTGAGAGGTTTTGGCTTCACTTTTGGACAGCTGTCATGTCGTCCATCTTTATTTACAGTCGAATCTCAGGTCTATGAAGATCTCTTTTAATAATGTAGCTGATCATTATAAATTACTCATATATTTTGATCTGACAACTTTAGCTGTGAAACATATGCAGTGGAGTAAAAATTACAATTGTGCTTCTGAAATTTATAAAGTGGCATAAAGTAGAAAAACTCAAATGAAGCACAAGTTGAGTTGAGTTGAACTTGTAGTTACTTGGCGGAAGGTACACCCCAGGAAGACGCTCAACAATTTAGTATCCTATACTGATCATTAAGCTGTATAAGAGAGGGTCATTAAAATCAAAAGTATCATGCAGATGCTGTGAAAACGTGTTGACCACCAGAGCTGCAGAGCAAACACGTTACGCTGCCACTCTAAATAAAAGAGTTTACTTTGAGTGGCCAATCCAGGCAGATCGGGAGGGAGGAGCTGTGTTATGAAGGCAAACACTTCTCCAGTGGGACTGGTGCACAACATGTCACATCTCAGTCAGAAGACTTACTGCTGCGTTACATAACCCACAAGGACATGTCTCAGATATTTATCGGTGTGCACGACAACACTAGCTCCACATTCCTAAACCGAGCATTGTCCACTTGAGAGTCGCAGAGGCCTTGTTGAGAAACATTAATGAATGATGTGCTCCTGTTAAAATCCATGAGGAGAACCACTTTGTTTTTTCTGTCCCCAAGGTGACGTCCTCCAGAGACTGACAGAGGACAGGTGCTTCAGACAAGATGTTATGGTGCTGAGTTTCAAATGTAGATCAGTGCAGCCTGTCAACAACATTCACAGCCTGTACTGGATGGGTGTAGTGGTGTGGGAAGAAGTCATGGAGATGATCTGTTAATGTCTGACTTTATCAGAGACATTCACATCAGTGTTATCTTTCTCTTTTCCCTGTTCTATTTCAGTTGAGTAAACACTATATTGATCTGTGGGTATATGATTACCCACAATAGACACACTAAACTACTTGATGGCATGTTTTAACACAAATAAAATTACTATTCAGTGAACATTTTGTGTCTGATACCGTTTCCCAAGAAAGATTAATTACCTTATATATTGAATCACAATTGTCTTTCAAATGATCTGTGATGTGGCACCATCCACTTCACAAACACAGTGAACACGTTGAACGGACAAGCAAAGAACCCTGCAGCAGATGAATGTGAAAGTGTCAACCTCAGCACATACATCATTGTGCACAGTCAAGGTCAAACATCCAAGTGAAGAAAAAAACAATCAGAGTAGTGGGTGATGTGAGGTTTAGCAGAATTTAACCAGATCTAAGGTTTCACAACCCCACACACATTCAAGGGATCCACAGGAGTGGGTGTTTACTGTTTAAGTACTTTGATACTGTAAAAGTATCATATAATTTGTTCCCAGGTAGTTTTACACATTCAGAGGGTGGATGCCAGTTTTGCTGGGAAATAATTTTGGGCAGTTTACTAGCTCATGACATTCTACCTAACGGAATAAGAGCTAATTATACAAATATATAATGGAAGCCACATATTTATAAATAACCTCCAAGAGATGTAAAGTATGCTGAGATTTTTAAATGTGGAGTGTGGGTGTTCAGACAGTTTTCTGCAGCAGCCATGTTGGATGTTCCCTGTTATTACCTCATAAAAGGCCTCCGAGGGGTTAATGCTCAGTCCTAAACCCTAATGTGAGACTTTAAAAAGGAGGCCTGTGAGTGAGGATCCAGAGGAGAGGGAGTGAATCCCTCCATGTTTATCTGGGTCAAAGGGCCAAAACCAGGAAGCTGTAAGTGGAAAAATGTTTTGAGATTAATGGGGATGAGGCTGTCCAGGGATTATGTGAGAGCAGTGATAAGTAACTGAGTGGCACCATTGACTCATATAAACTTTCTCTGGCCTCTGGTGACTACTCTCACATCACCTCACTGTATTCCTCCATTTATCTTCCTCAGGAGCCACGTAGGGACGACCACAACAGGAGAACATGTTGATAATATATGTTTTAGAGTGGCTAAAATATATGAAAACATTTTTGATCTTTTATACGAAGTAATAAACACGTGGCTCTGTAATCATTTTATCAAACAGTGAAAAGATGCTGTGGGAGGATGCGGAGAGGAAAGGATGTGGAAATGGATAAACACTCTCACTCAGTCAGAGGTAGCAGGACCTGGCAGCTCTTTATCTCCCTCTGCAGGATGCCAGCGCTGAAATAATCCAGCTTGAATTTTCACTGAAACAGTTTTATCTGACTTTACCATTCCCAGCTCCCTTCTACCTGGTGATGGTGAAGATGCACAAACATTTGCATTGAGTTAAGAAACACACACGCTGCTGTGACAGATGTTTTTTCAATTTTCTGTATATTTGTTTGGCAATCAATGGAGGACAACAGCCATGGTTCCATCAAACAGAGCCACAACACAAGTAGAATTGGGCATAGAGAAGGCACACAACTAAGCAGTAAACTACAGTATAATCTACAGCATGTTCTCAGAGGAAACTGAGGATATATTTATCGGTTTGTGAAAATACTGTGGTGTGAAAGTCAGAGCAGCTCCTCCACATGAACAAGTACTTCTGCCTTCACACCATTCAACATTAATGATCAGACAGGTGACTTTTTCCAGTGTTATGGATAAAAATCGAAGATAAACCCAACCTTACAAAAAAAAGGAGATGAAAACTTCAAAAGCAAGTTATAAATAACCTTGCCAACTCCTATTATGTGGACAACTGCTAAGACAAAAGCACAGATTTAAAAGGAATAGTTGGACATTTTGGGAGAAATTGATATTTGGTTGATGCACTACAATATAGAGTGGCACCGAGTAGAGCGTATTCCTCTGCCAAGGCCAAAAAGTCCCCTTAAATTCAATCAAGCTGTCCCAAATTTCATACACTTGTAAACATGAGTTCCTAAATGTGTTTGATGTTCTTTCATCAACAAAGATTGTTCTCTGCACCAAAATTTAAAGGGATCTTCTCAGACCTATACCACATTATTCCACCAAGTTTCATGGAAGGATGTTTCTGTGTAATGCTGCTAACTAACGAACAAATGGACAGGAGTGAAAACTTAACCTCCATGGCGTAGGTATTAATGCTGCAGGCCGTTAGCTCAGCTAAAGAGTTAATGCTTATAACGTTATACTCAAAAGACTAATATGAGAACTTTGCATCGCACTCTCGGCAAGAAAGTAAATACACATATTTTCCATAATAACTAATCCTTAAAGCAGGATAGAATTATATTGGTGGACAACCATGTTTGTCTGGTTTTACAATAAAAGGAAAAAACTGAATGAAATGCAAACAAAAAGTGAAACGAAGGAGCTGAGAGATATTTACAAACTGAAAATACGCCAAATGTTACCTCGAATAAGGTGTTTGAAGTAAGAAAAAAAAGGTTAAAATATAGTAGTGTGAGCAATCAACTTGGAAATTAAACTGTAGTAAATATTTACAGCAGCAGCATCTTCAACTTTGTGTTCTTACACACGTCAATAATATTAAGAGAAAAGCTTCCACGTAGCCCAGGAAAAGGCAAATATTGACAACACAACAAGAGTCATCTAACAAAACACACACTTGCCTCAATGAGTAGTCCATGGTCACAGGATTTTTATTTCATAAAAACCTCAAAATGTCTCATTCAAGTCCAATAATACAGCACAGTAGTCAGTTTCTTACACTGAAAATCTCTTTAAGTTAGTAGTGGTGGTGGTGGTGAGGCATGACGATGAAGTTTCACCTTGAAAAATGTCTTTACATACAAAAGACGACCATAGTAAAGTGTTAAAATACAACTAAACACAACAGAGCCAATGAAAATGTTCGTCAGGATCAGAGTGGTGAAGCCAAACGTAGTCGACATCCGATCAGCTGAGCGCGAAAACGTCCCCCATGACCACGTGCCAGCAGAGGCCCCTCTGCTTGGATGACCTTTGACATGGAAGTGAAAGGGATTGGAGGCCCGCGGACTTCTGGGAACACCACCTGCTGACGAGACGCGAGCTCTTCATCCAGTTTGCTGGCACAGATGTGAAAAAACAGAGCTGTCCGATCGCTGCGTCACAGGCAGCCTGTTCCTGCAGCTCAGTCACACACAAACCAGCCACATTACTCATCAGTAGTCTGTTACACTCACTCTCACTTTCCTTCTTCTCTTTAGTCCCAGACTGAACATCTGAGTCTGCACAAAGAATCTGTCCTTCTCCTTAGATCCTCTGTTTGACGTATGTCTCTTAGTTTTTGGGGTAGATTTTCTCATAGAAGAAGTTTTGTGCCAGCAGGTAGAGTTCCCCGTCCTTTTCTCTGACAGCATGTGCCCGGACAAACTGGAACTGCTCCAGTGCAAACTCATAGAACTCGTTCTCCATCTTCCAGATGGCCGACTGCTGCAGCTTGGCGATGGACTCCCTCGTGGGCGCCTTCTTTTCACTGGTCTTCCTCAGGTGGGATTTCTTTCCTGTGATGAGGAGAGAGGGAGGTTAAAGGTTTTCCGGTAACATGTATAAGCACATATGATCAAAAAGGTTTAATATTACTGAGGATATTATAATGGCATTGTTATATTATATATTGTTAAAAATGTCATTGACACTTTTCACAGCATACCTTGAAATTGATTGATTCTTTACAATATGAGCCCTGATCAATAAATTATTGAAGTTATTAGGTTAACCTGATATAAATCAACAACAAGGACCTGTCATTGTAGCATCATAAAAAAAACTAACCACATGTTAATAAGTAAAAGTACGAATACCACAATAACTTACCTACTTGAGTTACAGTAAGTAAGTACTTGCTTTTAAATATACTGAAAGTAAAGAACCTGCTGAGAGCAGCTTATTTCCTAATGCAACAGACTACTATACCATTCACTGTGCCTACTGTATACTTGGTTTAATAGAATAATACAGACTGTCACATTAATAAAAAAAATGCTGCAGGGGATGTTACTGAAAACACTTGTATTGTAATTTTATTTAATAATTGAGTCTCCATTTTATGTCTTTTTTCACCAGTGATGCTGCTGGTGCTGCAGGAGGCGGGGTCTAATGTTACCTGCCCTCTCTGATTGGATCATAAATTCCCCCGTCGTTAGTTTACTTTTAAGAATATGAAAGTAATCAATGTGAACATGTCATACAGTGCAATGTAAAAACATAGAATTTTATATAGAAGAGTAGAAATTACAGATATCCACTCATGTATGTAGTGGAATAAAATCCACTACATAAATCCTGTCTGATGGGGTCCACAGTGTATTTATGTCTCTTCCGATTTATCTTCAAATTAAAAGGCAAGAGCATCTCTTAAAACTTGCAGTGAGAGAACACTCAGCAACCTGACTTCCCTGCTAATAAATAAGTAATCGGTAAACATCAACTATGCCCCTGCAAAGGTACAAGTCCGACTATGAAGATTAGAGTTCTAATTTCTTTTTCCTCTTGTTTTTTGGAGGGGTTAAGAAAGAGCAGACTTGACTTCTGAAATTCAGTTATCAGATTCATTAAAAAAACACCAGATTAATTTCAGTCTTTCAGCTCATCTGCTGCTAAAGATTACGAATCTTGTAGTTGAGTCATAGTACATCTGCGTATATTACAGTCAGGATTTAATTCTTCTTTTCCATCCATTATTCATCCCGGCTGCACTCACTGTGACTAATCTGTATCCTAATCAGACAGAGGGATGACTGTGTATTGATCACAATTCAATCCTCAGTGGAGCAATTAACACACACACACACACACGCACGCACGCACGCACGCACGCTTTCCAAGTGAGTGAGTCATTATGTTGCCTTGCAGCGTATACAATATTGCTGAGGGGAAGCAGAATAAACAGGGCAACAACAAACTAGTTTATATCCATTTAGCGGACATGGCACCTGTTTTGTACAGGTCAGTGGCTCCTCTGAAGAAGCGTGGCAGCGCAGCCTCCAGCATCATGACAAAGTCCTCCAGCTCCTCCGTCACGCCGACCAGCATGTACTCGTTCACCAGGTTGTATTTCGCCTGCTCCAGAGCCCACTGGCTGCCCACGTTCCTGCAAAGAGACAATGGACGTTGTAAGCCGTTATCTTTCTTGGTATTCTGCTTACAGCACTTTGAAAGAGCAGAAATGGGGGGAAGGAATGGCTCTAGAGAGGAGCAGAGGAGTAGCAAAGGAGCTGAAAGGAACAAAAACAGAAAGGTTGAGTTAGATGTGCGTTGTGAACTGTGTCCAGGAGAAACAGAGCAGAGCAGAGGACCGAGCAGAACGGCAGGGTGATATGGGAAAGAAAACAATGGAAAGGAGGTGGCAGGTGTTGTCATGATCAGAAAATAAGGGAGGAAGGGGATTATGTAAACCTATAAAGTAAAGTTTTTGGCAAAGCATTAGGAGACTGGCAGCACCTTCATCCAGTGTCTTCAGTATTTATTTAATGTTTTCAAGGTACGTCCGCTGCTGCTTTACACTCAGTACTATCTGTCAGTCCCCTGCTTCAGAAGGGCGGCTGGTTAAAAGACGGAGGGCAGAGTCGAGGAGACGTGAAGGAGGGTGAGAGGGATGAGTAAAGGCAGAGAGTGAGAGATTGATACAGATCATCATGTAGAGAGAACAGATCATGGCCAAGAGATATCAGAGACCTTGAGAGGATGTGAAGCAGAAGGGATAGAAGAGGAGTACGAGATTTAACGTGCCACACTGTGAAACTAAACTAATACAGAAGTCCTCCTGTTTTAACCGCCTGAAGGCAGGAAATGATGATACTATATATGATAATATATATATTTTATCTATAGGTTATTGTCAACAATCCCATTGAAAGACCAAAACCAAAGTGTTATTCCAATGCAACCAACTTGTGGTACTAAACCCATTGCTCACTATTAATTTAGACTTAAAATGTAAAACCATAAAAATGTCATGGAAATATAAATTTAAGTTCCATAATAACTTTTATTCTGCTTCCATTGTTAAGTTTGAAAATATAGAACAACTTTTATTCTACACATGTCACAAGTAGGGCTGGGCAATGTGGTCAAACTAAAAAGATACAAAAATTCATATCAGTCAATATTGATAATTGTCAAATAAAATATAATAACAAATATATGGCGATAATTAATAATTATTATTGTTGTATTGCTCAGTCCGGGTCACAAGCAGGAGAAATCCACTGACACTTCTACGATATGTAACTAAACATGAGATGATGCGTATTAAAACCGTATGACTCCACAGCTCATCTCGATTCCTGTTTTACAGCTCAACTGAGTAAATGAGCCTGTTTACTGACCAGAAAAAGGGCTGAAATAACCTAATCAATAAAGAAATATTCATCCATGTATGATTACTTTACTTTTATTATTATAAAATCTAAAAAGGTACAACTCAAAATGGAAATATTACAAGAAAACGATGTGAAAATTAACAAGTGAATCCTTGACTCATGCACTAAGTCAGCCAGCGCAACAATGTGGTTCATAGTGTACATTTCTTTTTAGTTTAGTGAGCTGTTGGCACGGAGATATAAGTTACTGGACATCAGGCCTTGGTTACATAGAAATTACTAGGATCTATTCATTGTTGGTTTTGGTTGAAATATCACAAGACTAATCCTTTAAACATAGGAGGAAACCTGAGTGAAGATGGATCAAGGTTTCCTTCTTTAATTCAAATTTCAATAAAAGAAATGTGATGTGCCTGGTTGTAATGTGCCTGTTCAACACACTGTGTGAATGTGAATGAGGGTGAGGTGTTTCAGTACGCACCAGCATTCAGAGTAGTGACCGCAGAAAAAAGGAATCTGGAGCCAGAGCTTCTCGGGGGCACAGTCTGAGCCGCCGGCCGATACACATTCATCAAATGTCTGAAAGGAAAAGGCAGTGCATTTGAAGAAAACATTAAATTGCAGAATGAATTAAAGGTTCAAAGATTCAAGGCTGCCTGAATAAAATAGTCGGGGCTTCCTTTGTGAACACTGATAAGGGTTTTGCTTGCTGGGATAATGTTCATATTAAGAGACTCTCTTTCTGGACTCTTCTATCTATCCTTGATGAGATGGTGAACAAGATCTACAGTCCTTGTTTTGTAGAAACTATGTATTGCAAAGTTTACTTGGAGCCAAGATGAGCCTCCAGTATTCTGTGTTATTCAAATCAAGGGAGCCTCTTCTTCAGTTTCAGTGCTTGAGTGAGAAATTCCATCTTTGTGTCAATATTTGAAGACATAAAACAGACAGTAGATTTTGTCCCGCATCAGTTACATTGACAGTGTTTTAAGAAGGGATCTCATAATGTCAAGTATCACTGCTCACATGGGCACTGACTATATATTATAGACAGAATCAAAGAAAATGATTATTTATGGGTTTTAACCTTCTTGTCTCCTTGTTTCCTGCGTCTCAGGCCGGGGCGGTAGTCGTCCCCGAAACGTAAGAAGTAATAATAGGACACCAGCCTTTCAATGGGGTCCCGGATCACGTTTATATAGATCGGCTTCCTCTTCACCCCAAACCTGAAATCAACGGGATTGGGTGAGAAAAAACAATCAACACACAGATAACAGGTTTAATAATAATTCTAATAAATGGCTGTAAATATTGAAACATTCTGACTTTCAGTGACAGCAATGTTAAACATAATCCTGCACTCTGATCCTAACATTACACCGTGCAAGTGAAGAGCATTAAATGACCACAAGATGGAGTCAACTGCACAAAGCCATTTAAAGTATAAACATGTTTAATAAATATGTCTTTACTTGGTGAAGTCCAGGAAAGAGACATGTCCGTGGTAGAAGGCCGGTTTCATTTCCCTCCATTCAGTCACATTCTTTACAAACCGTACCTGAACAAATGAAAATAATCATAACTCAATACACACAGTTTATCAAAGAGTGAAAATAATTGAGAATTATATATTATAATGGAGGGGGGGATTCATTTTTATCTTGTAAAAAGAAGTGTGTAAGAGCCAGAAATTGCTCTGACCTGGTCCTGTATGGACATGACCGGGTTGTTCTTGGTCGTGTTGATGTGCAGCACGTGGTAGTGGTTCTTCCCGCACAGGTCGTAGGCGATGTTGGTGAAGGAGGTGCTGGCCGTCTTGGGCACGCGGTTGTAGATGATGACCAAATCGTCTTCATTGACGGCTGATTGCGACGAGGCCGACGAGTCCCGTTCCCGCAGGTTGTCCTGCGTGTGCCGCTGCTCGATCTCTCGTACCTCGTGTCTTGCGATGGCTCGTTCTGGAAGGGGACAACAGGAAATCAGATACAGGTGAGTTCAGGACACACGGCATGAGGTTTTTAAGAGAGTTGGCTGCGATAAAGAAGAGGAAGCTGAAACGTCCTTCAGGGAGTTGGGTGCCAACCAGCTCCAGGAGTGCTGAATATGACCTCCGACCTCCCTGGAGAATAAGGGAATAAAAAAACTGCTGTAAAATATTCCATACTAATATTAAACTGAAGAAGGATGGCAAGAAAGTTAAATTCTTAGGTGTCGCAGGGGTTTTCAAAGCTAGAGCACGACCATCTCCACCTTTAACATGTCTCATAACTATGTTCCAGTACCACTCAGCTGCATATTTGAAACCTGCTACGAAGACTCTTAGACTTAAACCTTCATCCACTTAGACCTTGAATCTTATCATTTCGTCCTTGTCAGAGGAAACGCCGCCATGAGAGACTCGACTGTAACTTCATTATAAATCGATGTACATTTCATCTCTTTTTTGAAGAGCGGAAAGCTAAAACTCTTTTCCCGCTTCACATCCAAGATAAAGAATAATGTCAAACAGGAATATTAGTTAATCATCTCGCGAGCAGCCTATTTCACGCTGCGGTACCACATCTCTTGTTCGCTAATCAGATTCAGCTTTAATATCAGCCCCCAAACTTTACTTTGCCTCTCCTTATTCTGACTACAGAGTGTCTTGAATCAAATGTACCATCAAGTGGGCGAGTTCACGTCCTCTGTGCCTCCAGATATTATGTGGGATGATTTATAATCTAACCTGGTTTTCTGCTCCTCTGGGGGAAAAGAATCATGTGTCAAAGGGGGCGAGAAGGTGAAGAGTGAGAGGTGACAGGCTTGGGGGGTTAGAGGTCGGTAGTTAGAAGGCAACAGTTATTTGATAGCTCAGAGGGGCATTTACTTCAATACGCTATAAATGAGGAGGGCGGAGGGCTGTGTTAGTGGTTGGGGGGTGGGGGGGTGGGGTGGGGGGCATCTCAATCCAAACCCTGCGTGAAGCTGCAGAGAGCGCCAGACCTCAGTGTGAAGAATAGATTCAAACACAAAGACGCCCCAGCCTTTTGTCGCCCTCTGGCTTTTTCTTCGTCTGAATTTGCCTCAGATTGACAATGCCTCAGAGCGCTCCGCAGGAAGAAGGGTGTGTGTGTGTGTGTGTGTGTGTGTGTGTGTGTGTGTGTGTGTGTGAGAGAGAGAGATTGAAGACGGGAGGCAGCACAACACTAGAGCACCTAATACCCGTGGGAGCTCTCAGCGAAGCCAGCGGGCTCCTAAAACCCTGCTGAAAGCCCTGCCAGGCTACTGAGACACTGTTTCAGCCTGGCCTGGCCTAGCCTGGCCTAGCCTGGCCTGGATTTAGAGCCTGGCATCTGGCACCACAGGCCAATTAAGATGTCATCTGTGATTCTGCCGCCTTCTCTTTCATTTGTGCGAACACGGGGCATCCACACAACAACACTCTCACAGAAGTACTCTCATTGCCCCCCCCCCTCTCCCCCCTCCCTCTCTTACACTCTCCTGAGCAGCTGTTAATGTTCCAGTCATCAAAGCTGGATCTGGTTACGGACAGGGCCCTGCCGCTTCCCCACGCTCGCGCCTGCTGCTCCGGACTGATGGAGTGGAGACGTGCCATGTGGCTGTAATAAGCGCAGGCTGTCAGCATGCAGGACAACTGTAATGGAGACATGCCTTTGCGCGTCCATCCGAAGCATGCATTAGCCAACAACAACAGCAATAACAGTTGCTATGTTGGAACTTTATCGCCTCAGCTCAAATGTCCTTTCAGGATTATTTTTATGATGGAGTACAGTGGCAGACAAGAGAAAAGAGCCGACTGCAACCCGCGACAATGCAGGTCATAAATACTGGGTGCCTTTGGTCTGGTATGTAGTGGCAGGTGTGTTGAGAACAGGCTCTTAAAGACCCTCAATCAGGTTCTTCTCACTGTGAGCGATAGGGTCTTAGAGCAACACAACATTTTCTGCCAGTTCTGGAAATGGAGAACTACCATTAAACCTCAATTAATAAGGTTCAACTTTGAGTGATTTTAATATTATATCTTATATTAAGGTATAAAAATAAAAAATACTCGTCTAGTGGTGTGTTCATTTTTGAAAAAGCTGACATCTATATAGCACCAAACATCCTCATGTATTTCTTTTGTTTTACTGTGGCATAAACACAATAAGTAATCTTTAGTGCGGAGCAGCTTTCAAAGAAGACTGCCAGTCTTTCAATTTCTTTTCAAACAGGTGGGAGGGAGTGAGAAAAGACCGGGAGCTACCGTGTCCTTAACTACAACGTCCTGAACTATGCGAAGGGGCCCAGAAACCACTTGTTAAAGACATGGTGTTATGTGCCAAATTTCCAACAACCAACAAGGAGGCCGAGCGGGCACAGAGAGGGCTTCTTAGGCTTTGTAGGGGACGCCCTATTCATTGCGGCACTGAACACTCTTGGCACAAACCTCCATATCAGAGGGCGCCACACATACAAACTTAAGCTAGCGCTCCCTTATGAGGTCATTTAATTAGAGAACAAAAACCTGAATTACTATGGCCACACAACAAGCCTCTTTTCATTCCTCATTTCCGTCGGTTTTCTCCCCTCTAGCTGTCTCTGTGCATTAAAAGCTAATTATGAACCGTGAAGCCAACACGGGTCTTAAACATTGTGACAACTACAAGCCTATTACTCCGAGTTCCATTCAGAGTGAGAGACAGCAGGAAGACAGAGCACTGGTAGTTCAACATATTTACTGAAGCAATTTCGCGGCTGATTAGACGCAAGCATTCGAAATCATCATTCATATTCACTGCCAGATCTGCAAAATGTGACAGGCCGTCGTGTATTATTGCCATCACGTCAGATCTGATGGGATAATAAAAGCGAGGGGGGGGGGGGGGGGGGGGGGGATGATCCGTTCTCCAAGCAGCTCATAAATCCATCATTGCTCCGATCCGCCAGTAGGAGCTCTCGCCTTTCTCTCGGCTTCCCCTGAGAGGGCTAGCCCCTCGAACCAAAGCCTTGGCCTAGGTGAGTGATAGAGATTGGCTATCAGTGGCAGACTGAGGTGTACGGCTTGTATGGTTCTGCTTGGATGCCACTGGATTGCAAAATCAATGAAGGATGACAGGGAGGAGATCTAGGTTGTTGCTGTATGAAAATCGAGTTTGTCTGCTGCTTCTGCCTCTTCTCTCTATATAGTCTTGGACGCTCGCTGTTTTGCTGTGCCAAGTTTCCGAGGGGGACAGTTATGTGACCACTGCAGCACTAACCGAACATTTGTACGGACTGTACACCATCATATTTCTAATTATTGTAATTCAGTCTTTGGATTCGTTTATCTGAGAGTGGATCATCGGAGGAAACGGATGAAAGTCAGGCTGACGGGAAGTTTTGGGCCAGACTTCACAGAGCAGAACTTGCATTAACATTGTCATTTAGGCGATGACAAGGAATAGGAAACATCCTGTGCGAGGAATCTTTTAAGCGCTGCTGGCAGCTGCAGAGAACTGAGGAAGGAGACAGATAAACGAGAGCGCTTTCATGATGTGATTCTGAAGGTGTCTGGTACATTTAAAAACCTTCTCAGAGCTTTCAAACAAGCTCAGTGTAAAAGAACAGACATACACCTCCAGATACAAGGCAACACTCCTTAAACTTTTCACTAGACATTCATGCACTTCCCAGCTGCATGCAGTATTTCCCATTCACACTTGTTCAAGAGGAAGATGGAAACACATTTGATTTGATCCAAAGTGCAATTGTTGAGGTGAGTCATTTTTGGAAAGGAGGAGTCATGGCTAAAGCTGAGGCATTTTTTCCCCACTGGCTTTGACACACAAGTGTGACATTGACGCTCAATGAAAGGTCTCATTCAATCACCAGTACAGCTGGGAGAGAGAGGGGAGAGGGTGGGGGAGTGGAGGGAGAGGAAGAAGAAGAAGAAGAGGGGGACGAGGACCAGACAGGTCTGAGTTCAGATGGGAAGTGATGAGGACTGTTTAGAAGAGCTGGAGCAAGGCAGTGTTAACCTGGGGTCTGGGGTAAAAGTTTTAAACTAAATATTTAACTTTGACTCTGACACATCTGGCAATACACAGCAGCTTCATTATTAGCATTAATCATTATTAACATGTATCCTAAATGCCAGAATAACACCACCTAGCCTCTTTAACACTTTTTAATATTTATAGCTAAGCACCAATCCAACTTTTTCTCTCCTGATGCTTATTTCCATACCTCCATTCAAGATGTCTGCCAACACAGAGTACACATTTGATACCACTACCAGTGCACATTTAATGTTGTTACATCATTCTGTCTGGAGCTCACTTGGATCATTTCTATGTGAGTCATAAGAGAGGCCTGGGAATGTTGTGGGAAAAATACTAATGCAACTAGTGGAAAGACTGAATTTCATAAAGACATTGTCGAGGAAACTGTGTCAGGGAATAAGCAGCTAATACATATTTTAATACCTTTAATACTGTGTTTGAGAAACATTAATAAGTGAAAAGGATTAGATGTTTTACGATTTGTGCAAGGAGTCACCATCCTGTCTGGCTTTGGGATAAGATGAACCCTGAGACACTCTCCATTCTGAAGGAAATAATAGTGGTCTTGTTACGACCCAGACTAGTTATCTGCTCCCTCCCTTATGGTAGAATACTGAGATGTTTCCATTGTGCTTCTCTGTCTACAGATCTGTGTTGTGGTCAAATCATATGTTCAAGTGTTGACAACTGAGGCTCATCAAGTGAATCATTTACTTCATCACTGCGAACACAGACTACAAAATCATCTCTCGTCAGACATCTGTGCAGAAGATTATTCTTCATCAAACTGTATTTAAAGTTGATTTATCACATTGTGGCAGAACACCAGATCCGCTCACTAAGATCAGCACCGGTGCCAATACTTTCCCCAATAGACTCCAATATACTACAGCTCTTAAAACTAGGTTTTGACACCGGGTCCAAACACACATTTCCAGCTTCTTACATCTGAGAACGTTTCTCTTTCCTCTGTTTACTAATATTTTAAACTGGGAAATTAGAGATGTTTAAATGGAAACCAATATTCTGATATTAACTATATTAAGAGAATATACTGAATCAGACACTGCCATTTAAAACAACATTTTCTGATTACCTTTAACCAGAGTAAGGTCATACTCTGAATGAGCATAAAATAAAATTAAGACATGTGGAGTAGTTGGATTATGAAGACATCACATTACGACATCCTATCGTAGTGTTTTCACAGCATTTTGAGACACTAACATACGTCAAGGAAAATGGATTAAACAATAATTAAAATAATTGTTTCTTAGACCTTTTAAGAGACCAATTCATTTAATTTTCTATTCAGGTCAACTGGACCTTTTTGGCTCCTAGTGTTAATCCACCTGAATAAAGTGAGTAACAACAAACAGCACAGAACAGGAGCATTAAAAAATGTCTGCAGTAATATGTAAATAGCTTCTATTTTGTTTTCTCCTTTAAATTTATCATAAAAGGAGGACAAGCTCATGGGGAACGGTGCTGTATCAAAGTCAGACACGAGCAACAAAAGGCTCCACCGTTAAAATTCAAATCAACAGATGCACCCGGTGAGGTGAATTAGAGAAAATAAAATGTCGGGCTGCGCTGCAGATCCTAATAAATAAAACGTTTGCACAGCGATGTGATATTTCCTGCTCTGAACTTGGCAGCGCGGCTTTGCTAGGCTCCATAAATCATAAAGAGTTTTTCATTGGAGGTGTGTTTTTTACAATAAGGTGCGGAGAGGAGGTAGGAAGGTGAGGAAAGTACTGAGGGGGGGAAGGCATGTTGCTAAGGTCATGAGCTGGATTTCCACGCAACGCGAATGACATCCTCAAGCCTGGAAATCATTTCTTTCCTCCGTGACAGAGAAACCAGTTGAAAACAAGTGTGTTTTTGTCCGAGAATGCCGACAAAGCATTCCTCAGTTATAAGGAGAAGACAAAACTTGTCTGTCAGTGCTTACCAGGGCAACACAGAGCAGAGACAGTTTAAAGTGGTTAAGTGGTTGGGGGTACGGGTCTTGAGACCAGAATTACTCCATTGAGCGTCATATAGAGAAGCAAGATGTTAACACAAGATCTTTTTTTTGGAGGAGAGACACAGAAAGTGTGTCAGCCACAGCTGAGGCTGGTGCAGCTTTTTGCTTTCAGGAGTTCATGAACTATAGATAAAACACAAGCTGTTAGAGTACAGTATAAGATCCAGCCACACGCAGCCCATTTATAATTCCCCGACTAAATCTAAATGCAAGCCACGTCTCTGTGCTAATGATAACAATCAGGGGTAGATGGAGGTGATAATCATCATGGTTCAAGCTGCCACTTTCTCCCCTAATATGTCTTTTTTGTGCGATCGAAAGCGGAGTGCCGTCTGACAGGTGAGCAATAATGTCTGGAAGAAACAGAGAGTTAAAAAAAGGGGGCTACGTACGGTCTGCTTCATCAAAAACAGCCAGTCAGACGAGATTATGGCACAATTTACACAGATGGCAGATCCCATCATTCCCCTGCCTTGTTAAGTAAAGGCGTGTCTGGCAGGTTGCGGAGGGGAGGGGAGGGGAGGCGTTTGATTGGAACAGATCTCATCTTGGCACAGATTGTCAATGACTAAGCAGTGGGAATTAGCTTTTCAGAGGCATTTTGCACTTCAAACGAAGGGGGAAAAATCTGCACAAGTCTGGTCGTGCAGAAGAAGAAGGAGGAAGAGAAACCAGAGCAGGAAAAGTGTCCGTCGCTGTCACAGCCTGGAAAACGCTGCAATCAAATCTGTGAGAGGCAAGTGAAACTGTAGCTGAATGCATATGGATCCACCAGGAAATATGACTCACTTCTGCTCATCGCATCCCCACAACAATGTTTGTGTAATAGTGCAGATCTGGTTGCAAGTTACAACCCAGATATCTGATGTAGGCTCTCCCTCTGTGTCTCTGGGCCCTGTAACAGATAATTAATAATGCATGTATGGGAGTCCGGGGAAAACTCCACACTCTATTAGACAGAGCAGACGACAGCTATTCATATGTTTAATGATAAGTGGGGGGGGGGGGGCAATCTCCACTCCGCTCAACTTATCACTTCTCCTCATCTCTGCAGGATTATCAGCCTCCTTCATCTCCTTGTTCTCCTCTTTCATCTGAATTATATTTGTCATCTGCAGGCTCTCTATCCGGCGAGGACGTTGTACTATGTAGGATGAACAGGCCCCACTTTTACTCCCCAGATACCAACATTTCAATACAGAATCGTCTTAGTCGATACCGAGTTTTCCAGTTTAAAATCTGTAAGTGCTAAAATGGCGTGGCATGGTGGTACAGTGTTTTGTACTTTTACAGCAAGAAGGTTCTGGGTTTGAACCACAGACTATAAATAAAGATGGTCGACACGTCTCCCCTTCCCTCCCTGAAATGAAATCAAAATATCCTGAATACGAACGATTTGAGCCTGGATGTTTTGTCAGGCAGGACAAACATATTGAAATGAAATTTGGGCCTGGGTCAGGTTCGATCACATGGGCTGGACTATGTACTTTCTTTTTTTTTTACACGTGCCTGTAATCTGTGACAACGTCGGGCTGGGGTCGGGTTCGGGTTCGGACAAAAAAAAAAACAACCCATAATGTCCAGTCCAGGGTGTATGCTGCCTCTCACCCAATGTCAGCTTGGATTAGCTCCTGCCCCCCAGCAAACCTCAAAGGATAAGCAGTATAATGGATGTATGGATGAAGTTTTACGACGTGATATTGGATTTGGATGATTCCTCTGTGTGTAAGGTCACGTGAGGCTGTCAGAACGAACCAGTTTCAAATTGATTTACTCGTAAAAATGTGACTCTTATTCTCTTGCCACAAATAATCCAGAGGAGAGAGACTCTGAGGTGATAAAGATATGTTTGATACGCTGCATCTACATCACAGCCACAGCAATATTAAAGGATATTTCATCTGTTTTCCCACTGAAGTCTTTTAACAGGTTTTGGGGATGACTACTGCATAAACAGTATGTGAATAACAGTTGTATAAAACCTTGTGTGTCTCCGGAGGGAGAACGGTGGGAAACCTGATAAATACTGACAGAGCAGAGGTCGATAGAAAGCGTTTGAGGAAACAAACATGAACGCCACAGAAAGAGATGCAGATTTACTGATCCACACTCAGCAGGAGACGGTCTGAGCGTGGGAGCTGAATATTCAGCAACCCAGATACCTCTTTAATGAAGTGCATGCACGCACGCACACACATGCACACACACACAGGTGTTTGCAATGAACCTATTTGTATTCTGTCTAATTAACTACAGGCTGAATTTCAGGCGATCTGGCAAGGCTGCTCACACTATTCATTGCACCGAGGAAAGAGAGGGAGAAACCAAAGAATAGAAAGAAATAAAGAAAGAGAAGCACAGACATGGATAGAAGAGATGTAGAGGCCTGACTGATAACAGTGTAGGATTCCCATGTGAAGAGTTCATCCCTGAGGGCACGGGCTGCTCACCATGTTACAGGAAAACGAGGTCTAGGCAGTTTTAAGCCAACTCTACGATGAACAGGAGCCAAAGTTGAACCAGGGGCTGAGGAAGAAGGCCAGCGCTCTTCCTCATTTCTTTATCCCTCTGTGCACTGATGAAATTGGTTGTAAAATTGCTGCAGGCGTGCTCTCCTCATTCCCGTTTTTTCCCTCCTGTATAAGAGCAGATGATTTTAACCAGCCGGGGCTTTAAATATTTCTGTGTCGCAAGGAAAATTAAATCATCTCTTTCATTTCTTTACTTCTCCACTAACACCCCCCTCCTCCCCCCACGTTTCCTCCTCCTTTCGTTAGCCCCTTATTTCCGAAAAGCCAGCGGCGGATATTCTCCTTTCAGGCGCTCATCCAATGGGGTTAGTGACAACACAAGAAGGATTTGGATATCACAAAGGAGACTGTGCACACAAATAAAGAAGCTGTTTACAACAATTGATCCGGAAGGAGCTGGATGAGGGTACTGTCATTTTAACTGATTATCACGACAGAGGTTTATCAGCCGCTGTCAGAGGGAGGAGACGGGTAATTCTGCAGAGCAGAGGTAGCACTATGGGAAGACACCTGCTGTCGCGTATTTAAAACCACACACGGCACTATACGTGTCAAAAACCCACAGCCTTTAAGCAGGAATGGCGACGTGTGGGCCCCAGAGAGTCTAAATTTGAGCGTGTTGCTTGTGTGATCATTAAAATGGAGCACGGAGAATGAAAGACTATTTATCTCTTTCTTAAAGTGCAGGTATGAAAAGTCACATAGGCCCAGCACCCAGAGCGGATCTGCAGGACAGTTTGTTTACCTGCTTGTGATTTATCACTTAGCAAATATATCATGAGCTGTCCAGAGCTCCCCCACCAATTCAGTCAATATCCTCGGTTCTGCAGGAATTCGGTGCCACGTGATCGTTGCAGACCATTTCTTTGAGTTGAGTGAGCGAACTTCTCTAACGTGGCAGGAGATGAAGATGGAGAGGAGATAGCGAGGAGGGCAAAGTGTGTCTGTGTGAAGCCAGGGTGGGAATATTGAGGAGTTGCCATCTTAGGGGCAACCTCGGAGCCCATTGGCAACCCTCTGATGATGAATTAGACTCTAAGGGCAACAGACAATATTTTAGGGCTTCCGGTGTAGAGAGTGAATATCCAGGCCAAGACTATTCCAAGTCCAATGTTTAAGGCGTTTTAGGTCCAGGCAACATTTTATTAAAATCTATTAACAGCTATTTAACAGCTGCATATGAATGCAGATCAATTAAAAAGCCAATAACAGTGTGCTTTGCCTCTTGTGTTCTCCACACAGACTGTTTAACTGTGGGCAACCAAAGTCTGCTCCAACTAGAAATGGAAACAAGAAAGCTTCCAGCCCCAAAATCTTGACCCCCGCCTACAGATTTAGCAAATGCACAGGCAGAATCTGTTTATAGAGATTAGCTGAGGGGGTTTTGGAGCCGGGTGTTCTTCTAGAACATCCTCCAATTACATCCAGGGTGTGAAACCCTCCATAACACCCTGATTAGCCCGTCTGTCATCCTGCTACAGCAGCAAATGTGCATAGCTGGCTCCAGTTGCCACCTTTGCAGGAACATGTCAGACAAAGTTTGTGTCCAGGGCCATAAATCCTCAGTCCCAATCAAGAGCCTGTTTCTAACAACACACTGAAAGCCCTGTATGACCATTAGCACTCTGCCTTCCCACCTCCCACCACAAATCCCTTCACCAACACCTACGCCCATCTCCGCAGTGGGCTCCCCTTCATTAGCCACTCAAATGGCATGTTTCAGAGAGGGACTGGTCCAGGCGATAGATGCTACCGGCTGTTTACATTAGCAGATGCCAACGTGCAGAGTGAAAGCAAATGGCTCATGCATCCTTTATGTTCCTTGGGGAAGCGCAAAGAGTTCAGAGTGAATCTGAGTACGGTGTCAATAGATAGGAAAAGAGAACTACAACGAGAAGAGGAAACGCTGGCGGTTTCACACCAGGAGGTTGAGATGTGCAGTTGGAAAGAAATAGGACTCAGTTAAGTCGAGTGCTTCCAATGTGTCACCAATTACCTTGTAACGAAAGCCACCATTTGGTGCTGCAGCCGCAGGCACAGACACCAGTTGACACTCACTTGACAAATACATATGACTCAAAAAGCTGTTTTCAAATTTGACCTGCAGCTAAAATCCGGAGAATTGGGTGCAGACTGTACCCTCCAACACCGCAGGAGGTCTCCTGCACAGATGCGTCACAGCAGCATAAAATGTTATTCAGGCGAGAGGTGGAGCAGATCAAGTGATCATGTTTACAGCACCGACACCGTCGTCAGCTCTGATTACCACAAGCTCTCTTCACATCTCCGTCTGTGTCTTCTTTGTGTGTGTCACTGCCTTTTCACCGGGAGATATTTGTTTTTGAATTTTTGCATCTGTCATGTGTTAGAAGCATCATCAACCCCAAAACTCACTCACTGTGAATCCTGCGGGGGGGGGGGGTCCCCTGCTGTGGACCTTAACACATTGAATTCTCCTGGCTTTCTAGTACGGTGCCAGGTGGAGAAAGTCCGCAGATAATCCGGAGCCTCTGACTTGGACTTTTGCGTTCACACATGCACCTCCTCCAGAGAGAATATGGAGGATCTGCATGTCTGAAAGCAGCTAAAGAGACCAGGTAGATGCTTGGATCAACGGTAAAGTAAAAATTCAAAACACAACTGCAGCTCAGGCCTCATCGGCGACAGGATGAAAGATGTGCAGCGGGGGCCTGAGCAGCATCGGGGGAAGCTGCAAGGTATAAAGTGGGCAAAAGTCCACACGTGGCGATGGCTGATGGATTTCCTTTCAAGAGCAAATTCCGGACCAGATCCCGAGGTCCATTGACGGCAGCGAGACTGGCAGACGAGAGGCTGCGAGTGTCTGGCATGACAATTTAAATCAAATTCAAAAAACGCAGGCCTGTGGAGAAGTAATAAATGAATCCTTGGGTCAGCTCAGCAAACACTGCAAAGCACACGCATCTCCTCCTTCTTCTGCATTCAACAGCATCTCTCCTCTTCTCTTTCAGAGCTCATCACAGGGCAGCATGTGTCTGGAACTAAATATCACCGTGCAACAGATGGAAATTGAATTCCTTTAATCAGCCTGAATAACTACCAGGAGATTAAAAGACGATGATGTTGCCGAGAGGGGGGGAAAGTCTCTGAATGCGAGTCCTGCTGGGCGACACGCAGCCCTCACATGGTCGGCGGGGGGGAAAAGGTGAAGAGGTCATTTTCTCCTGTTGCAAAGGGGCCACGAGGTGACATTTTTATAAGCAATGTCTATTTACACAGCTCTCTATATACCATCACTCCAAAATTCACTTTCTGAATATGGACTCTGATGATCAGCCATAATATGTTATATGTTAACCGTCCAGGGTAGACTTACCAGAAGCTACGAGAATGTGAAACAGTGTTACTGCTCCTGTGGAAGCCACAAGTCCATATGATAAACACATGTTTCATTTGCGATGTCAGGGAGAAATACTCCACTACCCACAATCCAAAAAGTCAAACAACCGAGAAGGTGAAAATGACTACACGGTTAAATTCAAGAAGAGGCACGCTGGGAGGCATTGGAAAGGGATCATGTGCAATGGTGTAGGGGAAGTCGTAGTTCCTTCACTCTTAATATAATTATGTAGAGTTTTGAACCTTTTTTTTCCCGTTTTCCAATATTACATTTTTGTTCCGAATCAAATGTTTTATAGTCACGATTAATCTCGTCGCTGGTCGGCCTGATTCCAGGCAAAAAATATTAAGTGTTCTCTGAAAAGTAATTGGGAAATTTACTTTTACTCTATTAGTACAAGCTCTATTTGGAAATTGGTTTTTAAAGCGTCAGAAAAGCTGAGACACCTCAAAAGAAAGTAAGGTTTTTCCCTGAGGAAATAATTTCAGCATAGCTTGAATCTATAAAAGCAGGTAGCAAGGACAGGTGTAATACAAATAGTGAGGCACTGGGCTGTGTAATAAATGTGCTGTCAGGCAGGAAAAAAAACTGGAAACAAAAATCCACTAGTGTGAGAAGGTGCTGGTATCTGTTCATCTTTGTTGTTCATCTGTCTCAAGCTTTCACGTCCTTGTTTTATTGAGCTTCTTCTCGGGGGATTTACAACATTTTAACGGAATTATGTTATAAAAACTGTCATTTAAAGGGTTATTGAGACCAGAACTGATGTCATTGAAAGTGAAAAATATGATTTATATGGTGCTTTATAGCAGTTTTGGAGAAGGGACATTTTTGTCTGAGTCCATAAGCTTTGTACATAAAAAAAAGAATCAGTGACAAATCAATCTGCAAACAAAGAAAACACATATTTTACATGATGTTGATCTTTTTTGTACAAATTGAAAGAGACAGGCTTTTACTTTGATATGATCGCTGTTTTCAACTGTCCAGTCCTGTTTTAACATCTGTGGTGACTTCACATTTAACCAACAGATCAGATTTTCTCGACTGGTTAAGAAGATCTTATTGCTGCTGCTCTAATACAGGCGATTGTCTCATGTTCGATGTCAGTGAAGCAATATGCTGGAATGTCAATTCTCTGACTTTATTATAAAGTAGCATGAGATTCTTCAAGGTGAGGGTCTGAAATTATCAGAACTGAGCAAGAGGGAGAGTTAATGGCAGCTCTGACATGAAAAGTGGCCTTGAATCCCCCGTTCCTGGCTCTTTATTAACGGAACTTCATTTCCATCCATCTATCCATCCTCCCGTCCCTCCGCAGACTACATTACTGTTGACCCAGCCGGCAGCAGTGCCAGTGAGCAGCCGGAGAGAAATACTGTCAGAATAATGGATTAGGCCCCCAGTAGGACACACAGCTGCATCGCTGCATGATTGTAATGCAGGAGACTTCTCAGTGAAACCTTGGGATGACGATTAGCTTGGAAGCAAATCACAGCTTGTCTGCACTGTGGGAGGTGCCTAATGGGGGGAAATAATTCAACCTGCGTGTCGGGCAATAGAGATCCCACACTGTGAGGAGACGGTGCCGCCCTGGTCCTTTCAGCTCACATGAAGTTAATTGGGAACATGTGAAAACATGATAGAGGAAAGTGACGCATCACACTGCATCTCCTATAAGTGGTTCTCCTAATTATCACATCAGAGTTATTCTTGATATCTCGATTTGGATGGTGGACACCATCTGTGGTCGTCATGCTGATTGTTTATTGTGGCACAGATGGACCTGCAGCAGGCGTATACCTGGTAATGTGACCAGCCCTGCGGCGGTCTGTCAGCATCGTGCCCGTGAAAGCCTCAGTCACAACTATTTGGCTATGCAGCACATAATTCAGAGCTCCAGTATACAGACGTCTGCTCAGCCCGGTCATCCATCCATCACAGCGCTTTCTGCCAAGTCAACAGATTCTCGTGGTGGTGGGCAGTCGGGGGAAAGGCCTCTCAGGTTCTCTTTCTTTGTGGGTGTGTGTGTGTGTGTGCACAGTTTGGGTTTTCACTGAGTGTAAAGTATAGCCCTTTACAGCAGCAGTAAACCCTGTCACAGGCCAATATAGCCATCTATACAGGACTCCTGTTCCAACACATGAGAACTCAGCAGGGAAACTTTATTCAATTAAGACGACTGTTCATCATTTAATTCACAAACTGCTCTGGACACCACACAGCCTCATGTCTGAGTCATCTGACAAAGTCCGTCTATTGATCGCCTATCTACAAGCCACAGGATTGATGGTTTTAAACCAATAATTATTCAATTTGTCCACACAATGTCAAAAAATAGTAAAAAATACAAATTTAGCAAGTAAGGCTGGCATTTAAATTCATTTTCTGGTGCAACCAACAGTCCCAGAATATGTTTTCAAATATTTACTATCATGGAAGGGGAAGATAAGAAGCAAATATATTTACAAGAACAATTACTTGATTATCAAAATAGTTCCCAAGTCATTTTCTGCACTGATGATTTCTGTGTCCCTGTAAACCATGTGAGCGGACCAGTGCACATAACAGCAGGACCCTGGGACTGCTTCACCTAAATGGAATTTACTGCAGCCATTGTTCATGTTATTAATCACCACCTGTGCTTTTCCTGTTTTACCATGTCAAACTATCGGCTGTGCACAGAGTCTATCAGCTGTCCTCTCTTTAGTGCCAGTCTCTCACTCTCATAAAATCAAACAGGGGGTGGTGTGTGAACCCCTGCGGTGCAGGGGCTGCACCCTCAGGGTGCCCGGCTTCACTTTGCTGTTCCTTAAAAAAAATCCCCACCGTGGTGGAGGCACCGGGGAGATAATCCTACAATGTCCCAGATCTTTATTGGGACTGAGCCCCTGATGGGAGCTCAGCAACGATATTTGAACACACAGCGTCGGCCACGTTTCACCCAGAGGAAAGAGTTTGGGAAAGGGGCAGACGGGGATTTGCAGCAGCATGGTGTCCCCATCCCGCAGGATAGAGGATACTGCTAAAAATGACTCTGAGCAACAACAAAAAAAGGTGCTTTCTACTGCAATGTATTCTCCACCGACCGTCCCACCTTACAGTCCCACTCAAGAATCTCCACCCTGACCCTGCCCCACTTAATCTTATACATTTCTACATTAGCTCATTTCATTTGCAAGCTGAACCTGTTAGGTGGTTCAGTTAATGGTTCAAGACATTTAAGTAAAAATGCAAAATATTCCTCAATCTCAGCTGGAGATTTTGATTCCTAAATTTTCCTCAAGATCAAAAAAGTATCTATCCATCTATCTATGAGAAACCAAGACATCTGATGAGATCACACTGATCTTTAGAAACCTCCGGTTTACATTAACCTGTATTTCATCCAGAAAATCCTTTGTTTCTGTCTGAAAATAAATCACACACACACTACAGTAACACTCCCACACAGACTGAAGGCAGCAGCACCTCCTCAATCTCACACTGCTTTGCACAGCTCAGGCTGAGAGGCAGATGCTGTCTGTAGGTATTCAATAACTGGGAACATCTCAGTCTCTCCACAGTCGTGCAAAGTTCAGAAACGCAGCTCCCACATGTCATGCCCGTGTGTGTGTGTGTGTGTGTGTGTGCCATTGTCTCTGATCAACGTGATGAGGCATGTGTAGTGGATGAGGAGCTGCTCTCTCTGCACACCGCCACTTACTATTGACCCAAGTGCACAACAACGGGGGTGGGGGGGGTGACCAGAGATCTGACACACTCTGCGGTGTGCTCCTGTCTGGATGCGGGGAGGCTTATAGGGGGGGGTGGGGGGGTTCGCCACGCACTTACCGAGCTTTCCCCGGGACTCCTCCAGCTTCTGGATCTGGTTCTCCAGGAAGAACATGGCCACTGCGAACGCCAGCAGCGCCAGCAGCTGCAACTTGGGCGGCATCATGACTCTGAGCAGCCCCATCAAATCATCCGGAGAGGGATTCGGTCAGTCCATGCCCGGAGGAGGAGGAGGAGACACTGAAAACACACACACACACACACACACACACACACACACACACGTAGGGACGACGGTGATTACAAAGCGGCTGAGTGTGTGTGCATGGCCCTCTCTCTCTCTCTCTCTCTCTCTCTCTCTCTCTCTCTGTGTGTGTGGATCTCCCAGTGTCTGGAACTCAAATCTTCTGGTTACCTCAAATGCGAAGTGTTCATACTCGGCTCGGTTATTCGATCAGGTGGATCCCCGCCAGCGGAGCGTCGTGAAGCCCTACAGATGTCTCCAGAGCGCGGGTCTGAGCCCCCGGGGTGTCGGAGCGGTGGTACCAGCCGCTGTCGCCTGCGTCCCCCATGTAGCGCTGTACTGTCCCATCCAGTGTGATCGCCGTACGGACACACGGCTACTACCGCTCCGCCCATTGGACGGGTGAGCAGTCCACCAGGAAGCCGAGCCTTCCTATTGGCTGTCTGCTCACTGCCTGTTCAACGCCGATTGGACCCGTTCAACAAACGCTCCTGAACAAAGCCGGCAGGTGTCGCTGTTCTCTCTGCAGCCAGGACCGACATCAAAGGCGAGGAAGAAATCACAAGTCGACCTCTGCATGTGCCAACATTCAAGAAACATGACAAATAAATTAAACGTATCCCAATCTTTAACATGTCCGTAAACGCGTGTTTTTAGGACAACATACGTGATTTATTTCAACAGCACTTGCTATTTAACATTTTTTAAATACGTAAATTTCTAAGTTTAACGTTCAGGCGCGGCAGGGCTGCCCTTCATTAAGCACAGGGGTCCTGTGAGTGAGTTTCGCTCACAAAGCAGGATCCAAAATGTCGGGGGAGGTGTATCTCCTGTGGCTCCTCTCGCTCCTAAAAACGGTGAGTTTATCCACACTGGAAATGTTGTCGCCGCTTCTTCGAGTGTTTAGTGAGAAACACAAACGGGTAACGACGCGGTCAGTGGTCCCGTGTTAGCCTCACTGACGTTAGTTGGTGTTAGTTGTTAGCCGCAGTTTTGTGAACCGCATCCTGCTGCTCCCGCTGCCTCTAAATGACGTGGCTCAACCTGAGCCGTGATGGAAGTGAAGCCTTCCCGGGTTGTCCCCAAGAAACCGACTTTATTCATTCCTGTGAAAACCTGTTCAGCTAAGTGGACCTTAAACTCCTGTCGTGTGGATACTACTTGCCCACAAAGCGGCAGCCATAGATTAGCTGTATCATGGAGATTCTTATTGGGCCCATTCGTAACTGAGAACTTATTTCCTGAATCCTGAAAAGCGAAACTGGGCTTAAACATTAGCGTTGCCTGTTAGCATCTTTATAGTCATGCGTCAGTGGAAAGCTGGGTCCTCTGTTGTCATTCGGATCGATGTTAAAAGCAGCTTTACGCTTTGTGGGTCAGTAGCAAAGAGGATGAACACACCACAGCCATCCGGGTAGATGCTCTTCCTGTTTGCCCACGAGCCAGTCAACTTAATTAATGCCACCGTACCAATTAATTGGGTTGAATTCACTGATTTATAGTCCAACAGCAAAAGTTACTTAAAGACTGAAACTATTGATGCATCATCAACCAAATACCACCATTGTATGTATATTTGAAAAGCATCACGTGTGTTTTTCCCCACTATTTTAAATCAAATGAATATTTACTTCCTTGTGGTTGTGGGCCAAATCAATCAATCAATCAATCAAATCAATCAAAAGAACCTTTTAAACAGGTGAGAGATTCAGTGAATTGTGCCACTTGTTTGTTCAAGATGACTGTTTTTATTAAAAGAATACTAAATCAGATAGTTTGATAGATTATGATATTGTAGTTGCAGCGTCACTGCCCGTTAGGCCACTTAACAAAATAAGATGCACGTTTTAGTCCAGATTGGATTTAGGAGATCAGGTTTTTGCAGTAGCTGCATTATGATCTCATGATCCCTTGACATTATACTGGCCTGAAAACCAATTTTTACTCATGGCTTTTAAAACAAGTTGATGCTTCTATTTATGTTGTTTTATGTTACTTTACTATGTTATGTGTTTTATTTATTTATTCAATATATCATTGTTGTTTTCTTGGCTGTTTGTTTTAACTTTTATGCACTGTTTACAAACTGTTTTATTGCACTTGTAAAAACAAAACTATAGACTATATTCATCTTTAATTTCAAACTCCTTCATCTTAATTTTGCTTTAGTGCTGTGCTTTTGTGTCTAACACCCAAGCAAGCACTTTACTAAAACATAGCCTTTTTCGTTTCCCTTCCATTCGAATCCTCTTAATCTCCTCTCTCCCCTCCCCAGGTGTCGGCGTACGGGGCCGACCTGTCGTCAGAGGGATGCAGGGAGCTGGGCTTCTCCAGCAACCTGCTGTGCAGCTCCTGTGACCTGCTCGGGGAGTTCAGCCTCACCAAGCTCCAGCCTGACTGCCAACAGTGCTGCCAGCAGGAGGCCCAGATGGAAGCGCGCAAGGTAAAGGGAACAACGAGCTCCCGAAACAGACAAAACATAAAGCGATTGTCTGTTTAGGTTCAGTCACGACATGGAACGGGTTGCTAAAATCTCAAAGGGGGACTCAGTCAAAATAGAAGTGTAATGAGGGTGAGCTAAAGTTCCTGCAGTGGAATCATAAATGAAATGTACTGACTGTTTGTGATGGAGGACTGAGACAGTTAAATCTGATGATGTGCAACAGATCGTTCATTAATTGTGGAGTCTGGAGCTGATGCGTATGTTGTCATTTGTGATTCACTATAGTTTTGCAGAAGCAGTGGGCTACCCAGTGGATAGTATTAGCACTCTGGGAACCTCTGAGTCAGAACGTGTGATGATCACATCCCTCAGCGTTTGGTGTGCTAATAAAAACAACCTAGTTTTAGTCTCCCTGTTGCTGGGTCTGTTGACACTGTTTGCAGCTGTGCATCAGATCTGAGCCTCCACCCACAAGCTCTGTCACTCGCTGTCCGTCTCAATTTGTCTGTGTGATGTTCAGAGTCGAGGCTCCTTAACCCCAGCTCGACACTCCCCATGGGGTCAAAATGTCAAGTTATGCAGTAACAACCTCTCTGTAACCTGTTCGGATGCGTTGTCAGGCGCTTGTGTTTCCAGTGATTACAGGACATTCAAAAGGAGCCCCTGCTGTGCTCAGTGATGGATAAACACAGACTGAAGCGATGGTGGAAAAACAATGTAATTTTCCTTTAATAAGCAAAGCCCCTAGAACGTGTGGGTAGTATCCTAGCAACAGCACCTTGGAAAAGTGTAGCGCACACCTCATTACACCTCTCGATGATAAGTGTGTTTCAGACAGACAGGCTCGTAGACCTGCTGCTCGCGATTTGAGTGAAAATGTCACGTAGAAGACCAATTGCGGACCAGTAGAAATGGCCGTGTCTCTAAGCACATTTTCTCCTCAGACGGGAACAATTATCTGCCCTAAGAATTCTTTGAGTCTCGCAATTGACATTAGTGCCAAGTCATTAAACCCTTTGAGAAATGGCTAATTCTGCAGCCCAGTCGATTAGCAAGATTCACTGAGCATGGAGGGCATTTGAGATACTCATTTTGAAACGTGTGCCTCTCTGCAGAACACCCGCACAAAGCAGCACCTCAGCTCCCTTGGGTGTCACTAGACAGTGCGTCTCTATACAGCAGAACAACCATACTGCTAATGACAATAACATGAGAAACCTACATTGCAGGTCTTTAAGTCCGGATCAGTCTGACAAACCCCACGAAAAGACATACTAACAAGTGTTGTCTGTGGGGCTAAAGCCCAGTGTCTTATTTGTCTGTGCTGTTGAGCTCCTCTTTTTTGTTTTTTATATAAAAAAAAAAACAACACTATCGAGAAACAGCTCTGCATCTGAAAAGCGTCTTTACAAAATGCACCATTTACTTCTGAGTCACACTGTTCCCAGCTGTAAGAACAGTTTTACAGGGTATCCGTAGGTCTTATTCTTGAAATACTTAAAACTCAGTTTCCTTTAAAAAGGATATTATTGTATCATATACATGATTTTTTTTAAAGATGTGGCTGCAGGCTATTTGAAACAGTATGCATCTACAAACTATAAATGAAACAGTGGACTGCAGTGCATACCTGTCTTAATTATTACAGGCTTTACAGGGCAAAAGCTGCTGATCATATTTTGCAATCACATTTTGATTCTTGTCGACCTTTTGTCTAATTCTTTCATTGACAATACAACATCATTTCTGTTTGATCATTTCAGGCTGTAGTTGATCTCTGCCTCTGTGTGCAAGCTTGGCAGAGAACCAGACAGATTAAGATGATACATGGATGGATTTGTGAAAGTGAAAAGTCCTCCTTCTAATGAATGTATTTTGTATTGAAATCACTGATGGACTGGATGACCAGATAATTCATTCATTCATTCATTCGCATTGTCTAAATTCTCAAATGAGTCAAAGTTGAGTCGTCCTATCGTTTCCTTCCAAGCTCCCAGTTCTCAACAGAGATGTGACTTGTCCCTGATCTGCTGTGTGCGATAAAATGAAAAGCATGGAAATTAAAATTCAGCAGTGCCAGATTGTTTAGAGAAACTCACGGGTGGAAGCGAGCAAGAGAAGGAAGAGAGGATCTTAGCTTTGCATGCTTAATTTAATTTGCTGTGTGAGCCAGCCGAGCAGGACATTTACCATTGCTCCCTCCTCCCCACTGAAGCCGGCGAGCGGAGCATGGTCTTGAGATACTGCTGTGACACTCCAATTTCCTCTAACTTATTGTATATTGGTGCTGGAGGTTTGATTACAAGTGAGATCTGCACAAACCACCATCCATCAGCCCTGATCCATATGCACAGGCTCACAGTTTAATGACCCCCAAGGAGTCGCACAGATACGTTTATGAATCAGTCTGCCTGAATCAAATTACTGCTCCAGGCCAGGCAGGCGTCCTAACACCAGCAGGGCCTCAGTCTATTCTCTTTCTCTGTGTGTGGTGGGATCCTTAAGCTGTGTTTCTTTGCACACAGCTTTACGCTGGAGCCATCCTCGAGGTGTGTGGATGAAAATTGGGGAGGTTCCCCCAAGTCCAAGGTGAGTTTTCTCTCGACATGATTATACTCTGATAGTTACCTTATTTTCAAAAATTCACCTGTCTTTCTAATTCTGTGTCTTAATCAGTGCGGAAGAGTGTAAAATATTTCCTTGTAAAATCACTTTTTGCAGTAGGTGGTCTAAAGTGCCTGCGGGGCCGGTTTTCAAACAAGCTTTTGAAGTTTTTCGTGTTTCTTCCCCTGCGTCTTGGGAGCAGACCTCCCATCTCTGCTCAGCGTACCATTTGGATAATTTGGTGTCGGGTTACGTTGATGGACTTATTGCCGCTCGCCTCAGTGTGGGGCGAGACGTCTGGAGCCCTGTCTGTGCCATATGGCTGCTGTTTGTTTACTTCAGCTGTAGCGGCCTTGTGTTCTCAACTGTCTCCTCCACCATTAACGCCGCCTTCTCAGGCGGTTTCACAGTTGTCGCTAATTACAGGCGTCGGGACTGAAATAGAAAGGCTGAGTCATTACCCCGACATTTGTCTCACCACTGTTTTTTTAATCTTCACAGCTTTTGTCAGGAGCGATAAGCCAAAGATGTTCAAGGGTCTTCAGATCAAGGTAGGGATTATGCGTTGTGTTGATTATGTACACACCAGCATCATCATGATTAGACACAATAAACGTCATCTGGAGGGGGAAAGTAATTTGTAAGAAATCAGGTTATATTAATCAGATGAGTCATAAACATTTCTCTAACACTCTTTTTCACTCCCTCCTTCTCTGCAGTATGTCAGAGGCTCAGATCCTGTACTAAAGCTTTTGGACGATAATGGGAACATCGCTGAAGAACTCAGCATCCTCAAGTGGAACACAGACAGCGTGGAGGAGTTCCTAAGTGAGAAATTAGACCGGATATAGACACAACTCCAACTTTCTTTTTTAATTTGAAGTCTTGAGTGAAAGGAAATCCTCCAAAGTACAAAGAAAAACATATTTCACTACTTGCTCTTTTATAAAACTGCAGATAGTTTGTCTTTTATGTGCTGAGGCTGTAAGTTTGTGCCTCTTCTGCTCGGGTCGAATGAAATTTTGTTTGTGGCGCTCACAGGGCAGAAAAGGTACATCTAAAATATTCACCAGCAACTCGTCTTTGCTGAAGCTGTCTCCTGATTACTGCTGATCAACCACCTCCCGCCCTGTCAGCAGCATTCATTTGAACTAATTTATACTAAATAAAATGGTCCAAATGAAAACTGAGAAGCAGAGAAACAGTTTCTGGAAATCTCTGCGGCCATAAATGTAATAAAGAGACAGATCTTTAAAAGCTTGAGCAAATTAAATGGAAAATGTATCTGCTTGGTTTGAGACTAAAGGAGCAAGTTGGAAAAGCTTTCTTGTACTTTGAGGGATCCGAACGTAATTATCTACCAATTTGTACTGAACTGGGCCTTGATAGATGGTTGTTGAATAACTGTTATATGACAGTTTTTGTATCTGAAGAATGAATATCTTGTCTAAATTTGACCAAATATCTTCTATGAGTGTGTGAAACGATATCACAGAGTCCAGAGGAGCAGCACACCCTGAAATAATGATCTAAATCCCAGATAAATCATAAATGATATTTTCTTTCTTTGGTTTGAGAAGACATTCGTACATCAGGACCTGTTTCGTTGTCCCTGTCTGTCTGATATTCTTGTATAATAATTTTTTATAACGCTCAACATGACTGAATTAATCCCAGTTGCTTTTCCAAATGCAGATGTCTTATGTAGAGGCACATGTTTGTGAAGAGCTCACAGTAAACCAGTGTTGGGTTGTGAGCTCTGATGTACCTTTTGTGTTTTTCTGCATCTTTTGCTTCGGAGAGAAACTGGATTTATTTTGGATGTTTATTGTTTTTTGAGGTGGAGGTTGAAATATGCAACAATAAATAAAGTCTCTGGAGGTTTATCTGCCAATAGTGTGTGTTTTAATCACCGTTATTATTCAATAACTGCCGGGGGAGTGCCTGGCTTCAGACTGGGCTGAAGACATGAATTTGCTGGCATCTAGTGGTTACTAAGGGTATTGCCTCTGCAGAAAAGGACCTAAGAATTAGTTATTTCAAGTTCTCTATATTGTATCTAAAAACTAAAAACAGAACCTCCCACACATAACTCGGAGTTTCACATCATTATGTAAATTGGAGGTGAAAGATCCAAGTGAAGTAACAATAAGGAAAGCATGTTTCTCAGGGAGGGTGAACTTAAATTTCAAATCACATTTCTAAAACTAGGTCATAGATATACCTTATGTGTACAAGTCTTGAGATTAGTGAAAAAAGTGGCTGTTAGCTTTCTGAAACCCCTGTTCTCTTTAAAATAACAATAACGTAAAGCTTTTGAAATTCTTCCTTTATTAAAGATCCTGTTATATTTTAATTTGCAACAATATAGATCAGTCATGTATTTCTCTTCCAGCTAAAGTAAAAACCATCAGATTTTTCTTTCGCAGTAAATGTACAGCATGAAAATACAGGATACACAATAAAACCACTGAATCGCCTTAAGAGACACATGGGCAAAGCTTCAACATCCGTAGGGTTTGTCAGCCTGTTCTTACAGCAACACGCCTCCATAAGCAAAGTCAAACATCCAGACTATTCCGATTTTATTCTCCATGTTGACAGATCCTATCTAACAAGTGTTATAAGCTGTTTAAATGCATTTGATCATTGCTGCACACATGAAGTACGTTGGCAGATGGATACGTGCTGTTAGAAAGGCCTTGTTCTCACTTGAGTCCTAAATCCACCCATGATTTCCTGTCAGTGCTCAGGAAATGATGTCACATTCACATTCCGTCATTAACGACACTTTCAGAGAAACTGGAACACCATATATCAGAAATCAGTGTTTTATTTTCAAACATAAAAATAAAGTGATTTAACAAAACTCAAGTAAAAAAAAAGCTTCAATTACACAGTGTACCCCCACATTTATAAATATCTCATAACCACTAGATGTGCATGTGAAAACTACATAATTTGCCAATAATGCCTTCTTTTTTAAAATTATTATTACACCTGTTGGACTTCTGTTTGGATGTGAGGCATGATAGACCATCACCAGACAATAAGATGCAGTATTAAATGTGTATATGAAAATAAAAAAAATCACACAAAGCCTGCTGCACGAAGGCTGAAAAGCACAAATCTGAGCATAAACCACTTGTCAGTGCTGAGGCTGCTTAAAGTCACACATATTGGGTTTTCTTGCCGTCCTCTGAGTGATGATCACCCGGGTCGGTTTTGGTGCGGGACTGAGGTTTGTAAACAACCCCTGGGTAGCTGAAAGACAAGCGACAACACACATAGCATTAAGGTAACTGTTGTAAAGGTGTATCTGCTGTCAAAACACATGGAAACGACTAAAATAAGTCACAAGTGAGCATATAACTGATAACATCATAATAGAATTTGGTCCAAAACAAATTCACAGACATGATAAATCATTCAGATATACAGAATTTAAGAGGCTTATCATTTACTACTAATATAAATCTGTGTTGGACTCACTGGGGTTTTTCATCTTTCACCATTTCCCTGAAAGCCAGTGACTTCAGGACGCCGCCAATAAGCAGCACGCCGCCTCCAATCCAGGCGATAAACAGTGCAGGGCCAAACGTGTATCTGGGAAATACAGATAACACAAAGTATGTATAGGTCCAACATGTGAACAATATGGATTATTGTGGGAACAGAAGCGAAAATAATAAACTTAATATCCTACGTTGGCATTCCTCCTCCCATTCCTCCCATTGCACCGTTTCCCATCCCTCCCCCCATCATTCCTCCTCCACCATAGCTGGGGTAGGTGGCCATCCGGAAACTGGCCACGATCTGGTTGGCGTAGATGGATGCACCTGCAATGCCGCACACAGCTGAAAGAGGGCACAGAATGACACAAGTGAAATGAAGAGATTCATGTCGGTGATTTCTTTTACACATATTCCTCTTCAGCTTGACTCATGTTCATCCACATTGTGCCCGTACCCGCGATGATGAACATGATGCCAGCGGTGAGGCTCATCTTGGCCTTGGTGGTGTCCTCCATGCTGGTCATCGTGAGGCAGGTGAGGGAGAAAACTGATATCACCGCCCCGAGTATACTCAGCACCACGCCCACTATCATCAGGGCCCGCACAGCCTGGAAGGCCCCTGCAGATGACAGAAAACTCAGAATCAGAGACTTTACAGTTGTACATTTAAGATGGATGTTATTGAGGCAAAGCAAGGTCATTTTATTTACAACGCACGCGTTGGTAGATTCAAGGTGCAGAGGCAATACCCAGGAATTTAGAAATACAGAGGTCATGACTCTAAATTCTCCAAAAATTTAACTAATCATCAAAATTATACTAATTTCTCACATCATATTAATACTCTTTAGAGTTTAATTCAATGTTCCGTAATCTTCATTTCACACTTGGCCAAAAATGAAGCTCTGTGGGGTAAAAATGTCATATTTATTTTCTGGTATCCTAAAAGTCCTAACATTTAAATAAATTTGTGTCTACTAAAATACTAAAAGACTAAAATACTAAATAAAAATCCGAATCTATTATTTTTTATTGTTGAGTATAAATCCCCCCCCCCCCCCAGAATCAATTAATGTCCAACTTTAGCAAAAATAAATATTCATACATTTTCTGTCAGGTCCTCATTTGAAAAGACGCCTTGATAATGCGTTTTGTACTGTTGTGTGATAACCTGCACTCTGACCTGTGTATTCATTTGAAACCTCATATTCTTAATAATGTCTTAATAATGTGGTGAGTATGCTCCTGCAGTAGGTGTGTTGTAGGAACCTGCCCTTTGCATTTTGTTTGTTCTCTTTCTGATAACTGTATTGACCGACTCTCGGCCTGGCCGTCCATTACACGGTCCAGAATGCACTGCGGAGCAGAGCAAACACTGATAGGAGTGGACTTGACTTAGGAACAAGAGTTTGTATGATGGCAACAGAAACTCAGAGTAACTGAGTAATTATTTAAATACAACATCTGTTTAAAAAAATTTGAAAAAGGAGAAATCTGATGCACTTTACATGTTGTCTGACATCATCAGAGTTATCTCTTGTGTCCTGTAAGGTCACTTCCTGTTCTTTCTAATTTTCCTTTTGATCTTTTTAACACCATTAGCCTCAATTTGCCTGATGCACCAAATCAAAGTGTTTAATTAACCTTTTAGACTCAAATCTTAAAATACGTCAACCCTTCATGACAATATAACATATTAGTATGTTCTAGAAGTTGTCATCATGAACCTGAATGAGACACATCTTGGCGCCTTAAATTCCTCCTGCCTCGTCATTTCAGAAGAACAATAGTTTAGGCCATCTTGAATCTTACCAGGAAGTGAGAGAACTTGCTCCTACTTCCTTCTTTTTGCAAAACTGCAAAATGTTTTAAACGGTTCAGCTATTACTTTATAAAATGTTGTCACTGCGTCATTGTTAGTGTGATCAGAGAATCACATCCAACGAGATCTCATAAGGGAGAGTCCAGACTGTAAGTAAGGAAATGTCATGAGTTCGTGGCCTTGACAGTGAAGGAGACCCAGGTTGAATCAGTTCCATTGGTAGGACATCAAGGAAATGAAACTACTGTTGGATACATAGAGGAGTCTTGTCTTACCTGAGAAGCCCAGGAGGCCGTAGAGCGGACGACATTCGGTGAGTCCAGAGGAGGCCGTCTCACAGTCCTGCCACAGACCCTTGTAGGTGTAAAGAGATGTCACCACCTCCCCCTGCCTGTCCTTCACACTCCACTTGTTCATGGCTGTGGCTGCGATCAGGGCTGCGGCCCCGATCAGGCCCAAAACGAATCCACCGTTCTGCAGAACCGAAGGCGCCATTGTGGTCTTCTCCTTCAGAAATCAGAAAATATACCTGGCACAGCGAGTGTGTGCAGTGTAGGTTTGTGTTTGGTTTAAAAGATAGAAATCCTAATACTTAAAGTATAGCTATTTATGTGAATGCATTTAGCGAACGAGCCAAAAGTGAGCAGGTATGTCGCGTGCGGATAAAGAATGAAACTGGGCAAAGGGGCGCTTTGTAGTCACGGTGGTGTTGGTGGGTGGAGGCGGTTGGGTTTCACCCAGTGGGTGATACAGCCGTGTATGGGCAGGGCTACCTTGTGTTGAGACGTGTGGACACAGTGGTGATAGGCGCACCTGGCACCTAAATGAGAACTAACCGTTTTAATGTAAATACGGGAAACTGAATCATCGACTCCATGTAGGGCTTTCAGAGAGCTGATAACTGTTGGTCAGTGAGTTGATGCTGATTTGCCGCGCTGACCCTCAAACACAAACTAAAACTGATGCATCACCAAATGTGTCACTTTATAAATAATGGATGACATACACAGGACTGAAAACAGCACATGATTACAGCAGATTCTCAATCAGGCCATGATCCTGAATAAGACATTTGAAGCGAAACAAGCAACATTCAACTTTTCTCTGGTAAAGATTTGGTGTTTTGCTCAACGACACGGAAAGAAGATGAAATCTCAACAACCCGATGACTTTAAACTTGACAGTTCGTCCTTCAGTCTCTTTTCCGGAGCTGCAGAGTGCCCAGTGGAAACCAAGGATGAATAGAACGCTGATGTGATTACAACATCCACAATTTATGTTCAGCCAGTGACACTTGTTGAATTCTTCTGTGAGAAGGTTAAAAGGTGTAAAATACATAAACAGCAGTCGGGTCAGTACTAGTTTGATTCCAATTGTCGCACACTGAGAATGAATAGTTTCAGTGTGAAGACTCATTTCCCGAAACAAACAGTGCCTCATGATGTCCATGATTCAGTTTTTCACCTTATCACTTTGTCAACAACTGTGCTGGTTTCTATTCTTCCCTTATCATCAGCCTGACTCGCTCTCACTCACCAACACACAAGTGGACACACACTACTAACTCACGCAGTAGCCACCTCACACGATGATGGAAGTCAGTTTAGAACTGTTACGTTCATCCACTTTCTTTGGACTTGTGCTCTTTGCATCATATTAATGTGTTTATCTTTTCTTAAGTCTTATATGCATCTCATCAGGAGACTTTAAGGTGGTTGAATTAAGTTAGAGAGCTCAAGCAGTCAGAAACATGAAAACATATAAACCTCCTCCAGATTATCTTTATTGATTCCTGGTAACTTTTTATTACAGCTGATGTCTGATGACATCTCAGCGACAGTAGAAACATGTCGTGGTCCGGATCGTCCTTAAAACAAACTGTACTGTCAATTAAATGTCCAACTTCTCATCGATATTGTTCCTTGAATAGCAACTGACTCTTAAATGTAGATAGTTTAAAAAAAAAAGATTTGTGAAATTCCATTGAAAAAAACATAAGACTGCAATTATAAGACTTTATTTAAACCTGTATTTCAACAACAACAACAAAACAGGCTGCAGACTACAGTATATAGGCAGACCTACATACTGACATACATACAGGTGTTACTGTCCAAATATAAGAATGTATTCATTAAAAAATACAATATTAGACTTACTGTTGTTTTGGGGCCTGGATAAACAGATGAACCACAGTGGCTCTCATATATCCCTTATTTCCACAACAGCTGGATGTTCGTCTGACTCAGTTTGAACCGTTATACGTGGGCCTAGTGCAGCACTTTTGAATTTATATTCTAGTCAAAAGAGTAACAAAACAGCATCTTCACACCATAATCTTTACCCTGTATTGACATGGAAACGTACAGGGTAAATAGCACAGCTCTGAGCTAATTAAACAGCAGGCCTTTAGAAATGTTTTTAATTGCTGTGGAAACACTCGAATATTCCAATGGCATGTCAAATAAATGTCAACAGTTTTCCTGTTATATTTATTAGATAGAAAACACGTGTTATTATAGCCCAGTTCTTTCTCGTCTGTTGCATTGCATGGGAAGGTCCTGTGCGTAAAACGTTCCCCGTCGTGTACGTGCGTCTTCCTACCCAGTCTGCACGCTGGAGCCGGGGGAAGGATACGAGTCCATGCCGCTCTTGGTCATCCCTCCGGGGAAGAGAATATACGCCACCTGAGGGTGTAAACTGGCCGCAGACCAGGCACTACAGTTACACGGCAGCACGTATCCCGGGCTGGAGGGTGACGGGTGGGTGTGGGTGTGCTGTCCGGGACACGCCAGTCCCCCAATCCCGCCGGTCTGGTAGCCGAAGGTGTGCGCGCCGTAGGGCAGAGCGCCCGCGGCCAGAGAGTGCGGGATCTCCGCCACCCGCTGGACAGCTCCGGTGCTGAACTGCGCCACCGGCTCCAGCAGGGAGAAGGAGGAGGAGGAGGAGGAGCAGGCGGGCGCGAAGAGAGCCCGGGCTTTGTCCCCGGGGACGAGGAAGGAGTCCATGGCAAATCCCTTCAGGTGCTCCGCTGCCTCCCCGAGTAAAGACGGCAGCGGGAACAGGAAGCGGTCCCTCTTCAGGAGGCTCTTGGATTTGCGCCGGGGTCTGTACTTGTAGTCCGGGTGCTCCTTCATGTGCTGAGCCCGCAGCCTCTTGGCCTCGTCGATGTACGGACGTTTCTCGGAGTCGGAGAGCAGCTTCCACTCCGCGCCGAGTCTCTTGCTGATCTCGGAGTTGTGCATCTTCGGGTTCTCCTGGGCCATCTTTCTCCTCTGGCCTCTGGACCACACCATGAAGGCGTTCATGGGTCTCTTGATGTGATCTAAAGGTTTTGCCATTTCAGGAGTTGACACATTAATTAATTAAAAAGTTCACTCAGATCCTACTGCTCTTAAATAAGTCACCTGTCCAAAAAGCGCATGCTCCTCCCGTGCGTAAAAAGGAAGAAGTATCAAAGATTATTTGACTGGAGAATTATTTTCTGTTTCTTTGTAAAGTTGAAACTATAATTCCAAACAGACCGACGCTTTTGCACCAGGTGGAACTGAAAACTGCACAAGGCGCAAAGCCTGGGCGCATGAATGGGAGTCACACGGGACCAAGTTGGAAGCTTGTTATGGATGATGCTGGGCATGTCAACCACTCATCACCACACCACTGTCACGGCGAGCCAAGCCAATGGGAATGAGAGGGAGCAGAGTAATCCCCTCACAAAAAAGTGACTGTACAACATTTCTGAGGGACTCCCTCCTCTCCAAACAGTTTAGTCCCTCCAAAGCTCCGCTGAGACAGGCAGCAAGGAAACCAGGGGAGAAAGCAATCTGCTGCATAACATAAGCAGAAAACTACAAATTAAAAGGTTTTGGGATAGGGCAGCATGGAGGGTATTTTTAACTGCAGCTGCTCAGAGACCTATGAAGTCCTACATGGCTCATTTGCTCAATAATGAAGTCTATTTCAGACGAACTCAGAGAAAGTTGCTGTTTAACACATTTAAAACCATCTAATTACAGCAGGGCTGCACAGAGTGTTATAGAAATACAGTGCTGATGTACATTCATTACAGCCACCTAGTTATGTGCCTATACATTTTTGTTTTTATTTAGATTTTTCTCAGTTAGTAATAATTCTAAAAGTTTATTAAAATAAAATAATTCTTTCAAGGAAAATACTCTGAAACCCAACCACGCTGGGGTAAAATAACTGTCTCAGATTGGATTTTCGATATAGTACAGTCCTGGAATCTTTATTTGGAATTACAGATCGGCAAAATAAAGTGTTATTCCCCAATGTTTACACCCAAATGTTGTTTTCAAAGCTTTCTCCAGGCCACAAGAATTTAAACTCCTGGTGGAAAAATGGACGCAAAAGCATCATGGACTCAGGCTAAAAAATCCTCTCACGCTTTTGGTTGCAGAATGTAACTCACACACAGTTGCTAAAACTCCCAAATTCCCAGAAGACACCATGTCTCTACATTAAAACAAAGTTAAATGAAAACGTTCACGGGTCAGTGGGTGTGTGTGTAAGCTCGGCTTCCTCAGTTTTCACTCTTGCTATCTAAAAACTTGCCTTCAAAATTGCCTAATTTAAATTCTTTCCCATGATGCCATGCAGGTGTCTTATATATTAATATGTGCACAAGTGTCTCACCTCGCCCTCCTCCATAGTCGACAAAATCAATATTAATCACAGCCATAATTCACTGGCCCGGCTGACTGCATTGATTGTTACAGTTTTCATAATTACTAAACCTTATCTGATCAAACATATGCTTTAGCCATCTCATCTGTTATTGAAATGACATTGATGGAGAAATGCCGGAGCAATAACTTAAGTACGAACTATATACAGTATACTATGTGTGTGTGTGTGTGTGTGTGTGTGTGTGTGTGTGTGTGTGTGTGTGTGTGTGTGTGTACTCAGTGGAAAATGTAGGCGCTTATAGGTAATAAGAGGGGATTACTCTATGGAGTATATACACAGGAAGCTCATTTTACAAGGAGGAATTCAATACCGACTCTCTGGGTGTCTAAGTGGGAGCTTCCAGGCTGCCTCAAAGGCACCCAAAATGGCTTCTGCAAAAAGGATTATTACCATGACAGAAGCATGATGTGTTTCTTCGCAGACAAGACCTGTGGCGGTTGGTTGAAGCCCCGGGTTTATAGGTTTTTATGTTTTGGTAGCGGTGATAAACTCAGATATCAGCCACGGAGGAGGCCTTTATTTCATTTGCCCCCCACAATCAAAGGCACAGTGGGCCTCTTCAAAGGCAAAATAAATGGACACTGAAGATCCAGTGGCGCGCGCCGCGTCATTGATGGCGCTGATAAGACGTTTTCAGAGAATGTTTTTTTCTGCAGGTTTCCTAAGAGCAGACGGGCTGGAGGGATAAAGTGAGTGGCAGCAGGGGTCAGACAGTTGATCTGTCTCCTCGTGGCTGTGCTGTTATCTCCTGTGCTGTAGGTTCAGGCCTGGCACACAGGAGGCCCCCACCACCACACAGAGACAATGATTACTTCCACAGAGGGACCATGTTCTAGAGAGTTTTCAACAGTGAGGAGAAAAACTGTCTGAGAACAACAACACAAGAGGTGGAGGACATGAAGGTCAATTTGGAGAAATGATCTGTTTCCTTGTTGCCTTTGTCAAGATTTATTGTTTCATATTGCACAAAAACTTTAGCTGTTTCCATTTAGCTGAGGAGAAAGCACAGAGGGTATGTGTGTTTTTTTGTGTACTAGTCAGTGTTTGGTTTGACTTCTAAGAAAGGGCAGCATTTCAACTCTGGAGAGATGAGGGAGGGGAGAAACGGGTAATAAGAAAAACTGCCAGCAGCACAAAATGGCTGTCGTAATCCGGTTATCCCCCGGGCTCTAAAGATACTGGTCCTCTCCTTAGGAGACTATCTTTTCTTCTTATGTCAAAACTGTCCTCCATGCACTCAGGTGGATTAAGGAGTCACACTGTAGAAAGAAATTGACAGGTACAGAAAGACCTGGGGGTGAAAAGGAAATGAAAGATGACACAGAGAGGCAGACCGGTCGCTCAGGCCAGGGGAGTGTGCCAGCGTTTGACAAGAAAAGAATCTACTACATGCTGGAGACAAAAAAAAACGCTGATGGTTCCTACTCATTTACTGCATTGATTAACCGAATAATTATTGATAAATATAATTACTGATTACATCTCTTAATCTTTAGAATTGGCTTTTCTTTCTATAAATGGCTGAGGTGTACTGCTGTAAAAGGGACTCAGGTTATATTAGATTTGATGTCAGCTCTGCAGCAGTGTCCATTATTAAAACTCACTTAGAGCAGATCACAGATAGATAATATATGCATATCATCTTACATCGATGCAAAAGACCTCAACAAAAGACTCCACGTTACACTGGCTGTTTTAGGTGTATAGCAGAGGAGGCTGCAGAACAGGCCCAGTCGGCCTCCAACTGAAATGATTAGTCCATCAGGAGAAATTGGTTTATATTCTATTTAATCATAATATTCTAAAGACAAACATAAGTTTCAGCTCCTCACTTGTGGTTATTTTTCTCCATTTTATGACAATTCATAGACCAAACAATAAATAGTAAAAAAAAAACAGTATTTAGCATTTTAATATGCATAGAAAAGAATTACTAGAAACTCTGTCATTGTAAACATAATCATTTTTCATGGGTTCTTGCCTAATTATGTCGCCACTATGTGCATTCAGCTGGTCTACATGTGAAGCAATCTACATCCTCTCAGATGGACATGAGTGGATCATTTTAACATAAATAAATAATCCAGGAATCCAGGAATCTCTGGAAAGTGATATTGACCCTAAGTAGATTGTCATGGTGAAATAAAATACATTTATATTCAAATTGTCTTGCTTTTAAAATGTTAAAAATTAAATCAAATTGTTGTCCTATATTCATTAGATGTCCCACATTTACAACAAAGCAAAGCCACATATTGGTTTACTATATTCATTCAAGTCTAGGAGTGAGAAAAAAAATGCATCAACTATATCAACACATAAATTTAAACTTGTCACAGTCTCATAACTGTCACAAAAGTTCACGGTACCAGTCTGAGGCCCAGGTCCTCATGGTGGCCCCTGGCTCAGGTTGGCATGTTGGGCTTTTCTGCACATCATGGTAAATCCCAGCGTGAATTCAGAATGTATTATACCTTTTTAAATTACTCATGAACTTTGATTTGAGCGACCTAACTTCTCCCACCCCCAAGTCTACACTGGAGTTGTGCTATTGTATAATAAACTGGTGAATGGCTTTCTATCTGATTATGTGGAAAGTTCAGATGCACTCACACTTCAAATTTTGTCATTTCAGCTCCAAATAAATTCACTGAAATCCAAAACCCGCATTGAAGTCTGACAAGAGTCTCTGACACTCCATTAGGAGACATTTCAGGGGGAAAATCCCCGAGATTTTCATTGCTCCGGGGGGATTTCACTAAATCTTGTGCTTATTCTCGTGATACTTAGGAAAAGTTAAGCAGTTTTAATAGCTTTCCTCTTGACACATTGATGGTGGAATATGCTGCGGCTCTGTGGCAGATAGCTTCAATCCTGAGAAGCTGAGCAAGAGAGGGAGGGAGGGAGGGAGAGAGAGAGAGAGAGAGAGAGAGAGAGAGAGAGAGGGGGGGGGGGATCTGCTAGTCTCTGCCTGCCTCTACACTTTCATAAGGCCCCATCTAGGCTAAATTAATACACTTCCTCCAACATCTGAGGATAAAACCTGAGGAGCACATTATCAGCCAGCTTGTGATACAACCGAGTCAGCAGTCAATGAGATACATTTGCAACCAGGCATTTGTCAGCGACTCAGTGCGACAGAGGCAGGAGATTTAAAATGTCCTGCAGTAAATTAAGTGCTGCTGGAGAAGTGAAAGGTGCCGGCTAAGCAGGCGGCCGCTTACTTTAAATGACAGACGGGGTGATGATGGCGTGGTGATGGAGGCAGCGGGGAACTGAACCCGGGTAAGAAGTGGTAGGGTTTCTGAGTGTGGCTGTGCTCGAGTAGATTTAAAAGGGTTTAATGTTAAAGTTCGTTGACAGAAATGGTTCTGAGTCACAGGTTGTGGCAGTGAAGAGGTTTCAAACAGAACAACACCATAAAGGCAGGTAGGTGTTTCAACATGAAAGTGTGGCAGTAGAGGATGGCTGAGTGACGCAGGTGAAAGACAACAGAGGTCAGTTGCAGGCGGACAGGAAGTCAACTCTTCTGCCCCAAAAATAAAAGGCAGAGAGGTCAGCTCAAGGTTTTCTACCTCAAAGAGGAACATTAATCTGAGTCCTGGTGATTGAACAGACCTTTATATACTTCAGGGTCTTCAAGGTCTTGATAAATAGTTGTCAGCCTCGTTGTGTGGGAGAATTGGCCAGAGATGATTGAACTGGAAGCCATGGCACAGTCAAAAAAACACAGCGAAGAAACCAGGAAAGAAAAACAAACAGCAAGAAAAAAACAAGGTTTTGACATAATAATGATAATAATAACCACAACAACATAATTGTAACTGAAACACAAAATTTCTGGGAATTTACTGTACGTGTGTTCTCATAAGCTGGGAGCTCAGTGTGTGTTTTTATCTATGAAAAAGCTAATTACTGATCTTCAAAATAAACAAGTATTTAGCTTTACTTGAGTAATCAGTGACAGCTCAAACCTTTATCATCTTTTATTCCTTCATTCCTTTCTTCCCTCCCTCATCTCTCTCTTGTCAAGCTCCACGTTTAATAGAATTGTCTTTGCACATATTCAATCTAACTCTTTTCAAAGCCAGCTGTAGTATTTACGTCATTTTCTTGAGTTTCTTACTTTGCAGAGACATGAAATTTGATTGGAATCTTCTTTGACCAAGCTGTTATTGAAAAAAAAAGAAGAAATAAAGGATTCTACAGGGCCTTATATAAGAGCTCTTGAAGCACTTTAACAAGAGACCACTGAGTTCTCAGTGAAGTACAAGGTGAGCACTTACAATTTAAACCATTAGCAACAAGCCTTTAAAAAACCCTCTACACATATGCACCATCTGTGTGTGGTTTAACTGTTTATATCGTAAATGCATTGACCCATAAAAAATAAGAGAATAATAAAATAAAGGCAGAGTATGGTCTTGATTCACATGCATGTTTCCAATTTCCGCCAGCAATTTCTTCCGGTTGACGCTTATAATGTAGCGTGTGAAATGAAAAGAAATGTGGTTTCACAGAAAGTGGAAATAACACGAAAAGACATTAAAAAAAAACACTGGTATGGTCCTGGAGTGTTATCACTCTCCCTTGCTTCTTCTCTCTGACAAACAGGATTACAGCATCCATTTAATAAACTGGGAATGATCAAAAACCACTATTCTCATTCATAGCAGAACAGGAGCCCCTTTTGCCATATTAAGAGCGTGGGTACAGGAAAGAAGCCCTTTAACATATATAGAAACTTGCACACTTCATAGTATGAAGCCTCTACAAATGACAGAGCGTGGTGCCACTAAGAGGCTTATGGAAATAATGGGAGTAGTGTAGCTCCTGGGGCGATGATATGCTTGCGGCAACAGAAAGGGAAAGAGACTGGTATTTACGGAGATATCTGCCGGTCCCGTGTTAAGCAGAGCAGTGGCCGTCCTGAGCCAGACTGGAGGGAGGGAGGCAGAGATGCTGTCACAACAGCAAGCTCAGATAAGCCCCAACTGGGTGAAGACAGAAAGGCATTAAGTGAGCATATTTTTTAAGTCGTCTGATGTTCCCCCGCCACCGCTGGAGAGTGAGCCTGTGTACTGAATAATAAGGATAGGCAGATGCTTAAGAGCCACAACATATGACTGAATACATGTGTAAGCATGTTTCTTCAGCTCTTGGATTTCGGATGAGTTGCCCTTCAGCGCAGGTGATGCTGAGGAACTATTTTTCTATTTTTTATCCAAACTGGTAACGTGTACTCAGGCAAACTGCACCTCACTGACACTATATTTCTACTTTAAGAAGTGGGACACCGTACTCAAGCTCACTTTTGAATTTAAGAGACGACCTAATCTGTGCAGTGTACATGGAAATGTCCCTTGTGCACAAAATAGCATGTATAGCTAGAAATATTAAAAAAATAAACAGTATCTTCTAATTGTAGTGCTGCCGCAAGTCCAGAGGAGATTGCTCGGTCAATCATTTCTGATTGTTATTAAAGCAAAATTGCAACTACCTCCCAGGAGAGCTCCAGAGAAAAGATATACACATGGTGAAGAAGTGGAAAAGTATTGGGCTCGTCCGGGATTTGAACCCGGGACCTCTCGCACCCAAAGCGAGAATCATACCCCTAGACCAACGAGCCACATGCATGTAGTCCAAAATGTAGTCGATATAACGCTGGCCAGCAATATTTTTATTGACTGCAGGGATTTCTAAACAGAAAGACAGAGTAGAGAGCATTTCCCTCACTAGCAGTTCTAGCTAGCTAGTCTAGTCAGAGCTAGCATTAGCTTAATCTGCACGGGGAAGTTCCTGTCAGCTTTCAATTAGCTTAAAATAGCAAAGGGCCCAGCTGTAGTAAACATACCTGCCTTCATCTCGTTGCTATCCCAGAACAGCAGCGGTCCCACTGGTGGTTTATTTGTTTTAACATTGTTCAAAGGAATCGTCCTGAATCTTTCACAAGGAGCCTTAGCACCCTCTTCTGGTCGTTTATCATCAATGCAGGTTAAAATGAACCAACATTTATATATTTAAATGATACTCTGGTCTTTACTATTACTTGATATAGGATATGGTCTGTTTTATTTTAAGACTGCAGTGTTAAATAACTGTCATTATTAACATTTAATCACATCTATTGTAATCGTGTTGCTGTATGAGTATTACATTTTTTATGTATTCATGGTAAATAAATACTAAGAGGACACTTTAGGACAGCATATTATGGCAGGTAATTGAAGTTAATTGGGTGTTTTAATAGCCATGAGAGCACATGTGTCCATGTTAGTGAGACATAAGAAATAGAATGATATAATGCTTATGCATTGTGGAAGCACAGTGAGGCGTTACAACACATAATTGATTGACCACAGATTTGTAAAGTGTTTGTTAGAAGAAATAAGAGTGAGACATTTATCCTTATATTCATCAATACAGCATGATATGAAAATGTTTTATCTTAATACCATTTTCGGCCACATCACAAGCCCTACTACAAACTATTCTAACACTGAAGTCATCAAAAAATTTAAATGATAAATGAAGATAAAGTTTGAGTTGCAGGCTTTTTGAGAACTTCCACTATTCCCCTCAAACACCACTGTTGTTAATATGACCCAGATTTTGATAATAAGGTTTATTATTGTTATTTTAAGGTTTATATCATAGTTTGGACTGGCTGTGTATCCCATTTTCTTTTTACCTTTTTTGTCTACTTTAGTTTAGTAAAGATTGTTAATTTCAGTGTAATCAAAAACAATCAATACACACAGGAAAAAAAATTATTATATTATATTGTGTTATAAGAATATAATATAAGACAACACTTTTTTTGATCCACACACCAGGACAATTCAGTTGTTTCAGCAGCAAGCAGGTCAGAATGAGGTAGACAAGAGAATAAACATATAAAAAGGCAAAAGAATAAAATTTAAAAAAATCAGAGTATGTAGATAATATACACCTTCCACTGTAGTGGTTTGTATATAGAAATGTTATAAAGAAAAGTGCAGTGGCACAGGATGATTGCACGAGCATGTAGAAAAAAAAAGAAGACATATTGTGATGTGTGGATGATTATATTATATCATATTATGTACAACTAATTTATTTACTGTTCCAAACTGGTCCCTGCCCCTTTCACATAAACACACCTGGTCATCTACTTTTCTCTCACTAGCCTTCATTATACTTTTTCCTTATTTTTCTTTATAAATTTGTTTTAATTGAATGTTGTTTGAGCAACATTATAAAGCATTGTCAGCATAATTCCACAGTTTCACCTCACAAACAGAAACGTGTGATTTAACGTAGACTTTATGTGTGTAGAAATGACACTTCTGTCTGTGATCCTCACCATTTGATATATTGATGTAAACAGCTTTTCCTGGAGTTACAGAGAGTTGACATAATGATAACAATCTGTTTTAGTGAGTTTTAGTTGCAGATATAAGGAAAACAGTGTGTTTCAGTTGCAGTTATAATGATATCAGTGTGTTTCAGTGAAGTTTTAGTTGCAGATATAGTGATATCAGTGAGAGATCGGTGTCAGTGCTGAGCTGCTGCTGCTGCTCCTCTTCTCGCCCAGTGCATTGTGGTCTGTGAGCTAAAGGAAGCTGCAGCAGCGGAATCTGAAGAATTCGAGGTGTCCGCCAAGTCTCTGCTGCTCACCGACAACTTCCAGACTGTCTGTAGCTCTGTGCACCGTCGGGACTGCAAAGGTAACGCCGCCGACTCCTCTGGCTCATCTCTTATTCATCACCGAGTTGCGTGTGGCTCGCTAACGTTAGCTCCGTTGAAGTGAACATCCTGCAGGAAGAGAAGCTACTCGGCTAGTTAGTGGTTAACGCTAAGCTAATACCAAGTTTCTGAGCAGCTAGCTGTTAGCTGCTGTGGTAGCTTGCATTTGAGCTAGTTCTGTTAGCTTTTCCACAACTAAATCACAACTGAAGTGTCTTTTTTTCCGCCTGACTGCTGTAGCATCAGCCAATTTTACGCCCTCGGGCTTGTTACCGTTATGAAAATAGCCGATGCTAATTAACCGGTTGGTCTACATTTCAATACCAGTGAACGGAAGGACATTAGCAGCGTCAGTTTCAGTTAGCATTCACATTTTCCTGGATGATCTGGGTTAGCAGTACGTCTCGAATTACCTCAAACTGGCTTCTAAAGTAACTGGGACACATCCTGTGTAAGAACAGTTTATATTGTCTCTTTCATTGTAACACCCGTGAGTTGCTGTGGGTGTGTTTGTGCTAGTTTCAGTGAATCAGGGTGTTTGAATCGAAGACACTTAAAATCACACACACACACAACACACCAACTAGTAACAAAGCAGCAAACATATGACACCAGTGTGTAGACGCTGGGATTAATGGCATAGACATCTTTTAATCTCTAATCCTCACATCATAGTGTTGTACAGCTGTGATGCAGCAAGCAGGAAAAGCAAGGCAGTTTTTTTTTTTGTTCAGTGGTGAGATCGAATGTGTGACACAAAACCAGACTTCCTGTCTCCCACAGTCAGGCCTGCGAGTGTGTGGCTGCATGAACTACCGGCTTTAAACAAAAGGTTCACACAGGAGAGGATTGTAGTAAAATGAAGATGATTGTTGCTCTGCTGTTGTGTGTTTTTCTCCGTTTCTGATGTCGTCTGTTTTCTTTTAAGGTTGAACAAGGAGAACAAAATGTCTCAGGCCGACAAAATGAAGGTGAGTGCTGGGAAACAGACAAAACAGATGCTTCATCTGAACTTCCTGTGTCTGATTCAGTGACTGTGTTTCCAGTTTAACAGCTCAGCGTTGACAATGACGAGAAAGTACGGTGGTGTGTTACTGTTTTGCCACTTTTCTCGGGATTAAAACTTAATTTGAGGTGTAAAGATTTTGCTCTGAATGTCTCTTTTTGATTCAGTCCAGGATTTCTTCTCGAAACTCAACGCTGCCGCTCGGTTCACTGGGACATTCCGTGCCTCGCTGCTTCTCTCTGCTTTGCTCCAACCACAAATATTAGTTACTTGGTGGAGCTGCTCTTCCTCCACATGACTTACTGATGTGGCGTCATGCGAGTCGAAATGGCTAAAAGCAAAACAGGAACACAGTGCTTATCTGTCTTATTAGTCATGACCTTTGCTGAAAGGAAGGTTTATAAATAATACAAAACGGTATGGTTTAAAACGAGCAAGCTTAACCATGGAGCAGGTACGTCTGTGATTGAATTTCACATTGTGTAGCAGAGTCACAGGGTCTGTTGAGTCGCTGTCTGTAGTAAATAGCCATAAACACTGGAGTGATTGGTGGAAGGTCTTTGGCAAACAGACGGCAGAGAGGTCACTGTTTCCCTCCCTAAATGGTTGTTCATGAACAGATGTCTCCTCAGTGATCTCTACTCCAGCACCTATAATTAGTTATGATATTATCAGAACAATGTTCGGCTGAAGTAATAATTATGTGCAGTATTTTATCTGAACTTTTAATGTCATCAAACATTATGACTATATTTTTACTCGTATGTCTTTGTGCTCGACGTGTCCTTCTACAGCAGGGCCAGTTCACCAACCCTGAGACCCCAGGGTACGTTGGATTCGCCAACCTGCCTAACCAGGTTCATCGCAAGTCAGTAAAAAAAGGATTCGAGTTTACGTTGATGGTTGTAGGTGAGTGGGTGATTGCTGTTTTTATTACCATTACTAATTTTGTCCTAATCTTCTTGGTACTATGTGACACTCTGTGGTACTATGAATATTTGGATAATATAAAGATAGTGTTGCTCTGTGATAACACGTTTCAAGCTCGATATCTGCAGTAAACTTTGACATCTGAGAAACGCTTTCTTTGGCTCGTTTGAATCTGTATTTGGGAAGAATTTAAGGTGGAACATACAGTATGCGGTTGTTCTTTATGCAGTGGCCTCTACATTAGTTTAAATAAAAAATCTTTCACCTCTGTAACTGCTTTTATTTGTATATTGAGAGCGCATTGGTGGTACTGTCTTTAAAGGTGTGTTCAGTAATACTCAGCTGTATCTTGTGCACAGAGGCATTGTGGGCAGTGTAAAATGGCAGATGTCACATCAGTGTAGTTGCTCAGCTGCTGTCAGCACAGCAGCAGTGTAAACTGCTGGATGGGAGTGCTGCGACTGTGTGAACCTCTGTGCTTGTTGATAGGGGGGAGGGTAGGAGCGCCCCCTGAACGCTGCTCATCCTTTTGCTTTAAAATAAACCAGAGTGGAATGTGGCCTGTGGGCCTCGAGGGACTGATTCATACAGTGTGGACTAGGCCTGCTCGTCCAGCTGCTGCAAGAACACTCATTGAGTGTTTCTAAACCTTCTGTCTGTCCCTGTTGTTACTATGTTCTTAAATAAGTGTTTTCTTGCATACTCAGATAGTGGCAGCCCCCCCCCCCCCCCCCCCCCCCCCCCCCCACACACACACACACAAATGATGTACAAATGAAGATTTCTTCCTGTAGGGTGATAAATATATGTCAACTTTGATTTTCCATCATCTTAGGCAAATTGCCAAAAACTTCGGTAAATCTTTTGCCACGGCTCTGGTGGGAATCACAGTAGCAGCATTCCTGGGTAGAGCACACAAGCTTTAGGCAGATTATTTAGCATCTGTAACATGAGCATGAGAATTGAGGAACATATTTCCTTCAATGTTTTGCATTTTAGTTTCCTGTTTGCTGTTGCTTGGGCTACATCGCTGCTGTAGTCCGAGTTAATTAGAGAAGTAGAACAGAAAGGGGATATTCTCCATCTTGTCCTATGTTTTCAAATGGGACAGCTTTTGACTCTGCTGACTGTGCCAGTAGGTGTTCAGTTTAAAAAGGCATAGAGGTAATGATGTTTTATCTACTGAGCGGTTCACATGGCTTTGATAGTACTGCCAGCCAGTAGCCAGTCAGATTTACCTTTAGCCTCAGCGTACCCTCAGGTTCGGCTTGTTACGCTGCTGCGTTTAAAAGCCCGGAACACCTGATGACTCTAAGGTACCCAACTGAAGATATGAACATCTGCTGCTGGCCGCTGACACCTGCTAACATCTCTGGTAGTTGGTAACTTAATTTGTGTGGAAGACTTTCAAATTTACAAGGGATATGTCCTATGTTCTAAAATAGGACTTCTCTATGCAGAAAGTATTTGTACTGTAAGACTAAAACTAATTTTAAGGTATCTGCAGTATCATGACTTTAAAGACACTCTTGAATGTGGGACAATTATCCTTTTGTGTTCATGAGCATCAACTCACAAACTCTGGAGATTTTTATCTTCCTTTATTTTTATTGTCATATCCAAATTTTTCAAGATTTTTGAGTGCAGCCAGTCACGATTTGTTTCGGTCATTCACAATCAGAAAATATCAGCAGAGACATTCAAATATAATCAGTCTCAAAGTACTCACTGTTCATTTTAACATGAGTGAAACTAAGCAGTCGTCTTCCTCTTTTCTCTGCTACTGGCTGATTATCAACGTCCACCTGACATTATTCTTTAAAGAATAATGGTGAAGTCAGATTTAGTTGTCTATTGTTCAACTAGGTCCCAACAGTTCTATGTTGATACAAATGTTCTGTGCAGTGAGAGGCCGAGTGTGCGTGTCAAGCTGACGTCTCGTTTCCTGCAGCGAACTGATGTTTTTGTTCTTTTTTGGGGTTGAAACTGAAATCTGTATTTTGAAGAAGTTATCTCAAAATAGATAAATATATATATTTTTTAAGTTTCTCTGATTTTAATCCTGATTTCTCAGACTGATGTTTATTGTGTGATGGTTCTTTAAAAAAAATGTCCTCTGTTGTCAAAAGGTGAGTCTGGACTTGGAAAATCCACCCTGATCAACAGCCTCTTTCTCACTGACCTTTACCCCGAGAGGGTCATACCTGGAGCTGCAGGTAAAACACACCCTCACACATTTGATTTATGCACAAACCCATGCTAGGCTTTGTTTCTTGCAGTGTATGGATGATTTAATGATGATTTTATTTTATCCAAATGCTCCTTATTTGCAGCCTTATTTGAGTTTTCTGTAAACAACTTGTATTAAAAATACAAAATGAACAAGGTCAAACAATTTAGTAAGAAATCCTGTACCGTGTTCTTATATTTTGTTATCTATTTTCCTTCTAACAGAAAAGATAGAAAGGACGGTTCAGATCGAGGCGTCGACTGTAGAAATTGAGGAGCGAGGAGTGAAGCTCCGTCTCACGGTGGTAGACACACCAGGATACGGAGATGCTATCAACAGCCAGGACTGGTATGAAATCATTTTTGACCGTAGGCTGATGAAGAGATGAAGTTCTCACTGTCAGTGTATTTTTCACAGCTGCAATCTCTGTCAGTTTTTTTTAAATAGTAATAAAAGTAATAATAGTAATAAAAGTTTAATGTTGTAAATTATAGCAGGAGGAGAATGTTTTCTCCATCTGGGCTTTTGAGATATTATTGGTAGAGTTCATTGTGATATACTGTGTATTTAATGTGATCTATATATTTTTTTCGTCCAGTTTCAGCACTATTATCAGCTACATCGATGACCAGTTTGAACGCTACCTCCATGACGAGAGCGGTCTGAATCGTAGACACATTGTTGACAATAGAGTTCACTGCTGCTTCTATTTCATCTCCCCGCTCGGCCACGGGTGAGTCCTACCCCACAACTCGCACATAAACTGAATACAGTTCAGTTCATACACTGAAGTTCCACTCTCTGCTTTTCATTAAATCCTTACTTAAATTCCATTGTCTCTCTTTGACCCTCCATCTGTCTGTTTCCTGTCTGAGCAGCCTGAAGCCCCTGGACGTCCAGTTCATGAAGGCCATTCACAACAAGGTTAATGTGGTTCCTGTCATCGCCAAGGCCGACACTCTGACCCTCAGAGAGAGGGAGAGGCTCAAGCGCAGGGTGAGAATATGAGCTGTCCATTGTTGAGGGGGGTTTCCATTTTGAGATGAACAGTAGCTCACTGTATACTGTATTGTAGGTACAACTCCAGTGATAACATTAAAGCCATTTTCAGACATGAACTCTCCAGAAAATTGGGCTGGACATTTTCCAGACTTTACCTTTTTAATATATGAAGAACGCAGCAGGAAATTGTGGTAAAATGTGCGGAACTGTCAGACGAGGGGGGGCATATAGGTAGAGCATGCAGGGGGCAAGACATGACTTGACCTCTGGAAAAAGACTGGAGTTTAGTACATGTCTGAAAGCAGCTTAACTATGTTGTCTTTAGTAATATCTCTGATGTCTTCACTAAAAAGAGAAGAATAGGTTATTTGTCCTGATAATCCGTGTTTTTCACTGTTTTCTTTGCAAGATTCTGGATGAGATCGATGAACATGGTATTAAGATTTACCACCTTCCTGATGCTGAGTCGGATGAGGATGAAGACTTCAAAGAGCAAACTAGGATCCTGAAGGTAAACTCTCTAAAGATAAGTTGATGTTTTTGTTGCCACAGAAATATAAGCAGTTCTGTATCCTCCCATAGAGTTCCATTCAATTAGGGCCATTACTCTTGTGATTTGATTATGATAAATATTTATGTGGGCGGTTCATCCGTGGGAAAAGACGCATGAGATTCTCCTCTTCTCCAGGCCAGCATCCCGTTCGCAGTTGTAGGATCCAACCAGCAGATTGAGGCCAAAGGGAAGAAGGTGAGGGGCCGCCTGTACCCCTGGGGAGTGGTGGAGGTGGAGAACCCAGAACACAATGACTTCCTCAAGCTGCGGACCATGCTGATGTGAGTGGTCCAGGAGCGAGAGGAGGCTCAAGTTTTTCCTTACTCTGTGAAATTGAAGTGTTTTCTGTTTTCCTAAACATTCTGTGTGAAGAAGAAAGAGCTAGTTAGGTGAAATTATTAATACGCTTTGCCAGAATGTATTTATTATCCACAATAACAAAAATTCTACCTCTGCCACTAGCTTTTATGTTACTTAACTTATTTGTTGATATTGTTATATTATTCTTTGTACTTTTAACTTTGGAGCAAGATCTGGCACAAGAGTTTCCTTGGGGATTAGTAAAGTTCTATCTTAGCTTTTAAGTTGCGCTGCAGTTAAGGCAAGAAAGGATAAAACATTACGTAATATCCAAAGTGATGCAACACACATGTCCAAATGTCTACCAACATTAGCATTATTATGTGGTTCAGAAAATCTTGGGTAATATAAATACTATCCTGAAAATTCACGTGAACTCCATAACCAGACCGCCTCTATTCCCCACGTCTGCAGTTTTCGAAAACGTCTGTGCACAAGTATGTAATAGTTGTTGAATTTTCCACATCCCAACAGAACCCACATGCAGGACCTACAGGAAGTGACCCAGGACCTGCACTATGAGAACTTCCGCTCAGACCGCCTCAAGCGGGGTGGCAGGTTGTCCTCCCATGGTTATATTCTGCCTCTGTCTCCTGCGTACGTACTTGTCTGTCAGCTTGCTTCTCTGCACCTCCCCCCTCTAGCTCAAACAGCAAACCTCAGATAAGAAATGATAATATTTCCAATACAGTTAGTTAGAGACGCATTGAAAAAGCCTAGTCTCACACACACACACACACACACACACACACACACACACACACACACACACACACACACACACACACACACACACACACACACCACAGAAACATTTACATTAAACATTTAGTGATGAATAATGATTGGATCTCCGGTCATTCATTTCCTTATTTGATTCATATAATATTGACCTTGTGTCGGTTCTGTAGTGCAGTAGCTCTAACTCATCAGTTTGCATGTTAACCACACCAGTTAGGTTGTGGTATTTGGGTAGTGGTGGGTTGTGGTTTTACCTGGTTAGTCGGTAGCACGTGTAGTTTGAGATACGTAGATATTGTAAACAGGATTTCTATATGTTTCATTTAACATAGTGTGGATACATCATCACTTAACCCCCCCAAGTAGACCAAAAAGGTTCTTTTAGACTTTTCCTCCAAAGCCAACCCAGGATAAGGGAGTGGTTTTACTGTCTTCACATTGCCTCGCCATCTGTCCAACGATGGCTGGTCTTGATTTGTCCAATCCCATGAGTGGACTGTTGGAGGTACTGTTTGTTTTCATTCTGGGGGAGGTAACACTGTTCCTCTGACTCTTGCACTAGCTGTTTCTCTCTTGAATCTTCCGCATTCATCTCTCTGTAGTTACTCGTTGTAGATGCCCACTTTCTTACTTCTTACTTCTTCCTGCAAAGAAAAACTCCACTAACCCACTGACCCTTTTCTTCCACTTTCTCCATGTGGCTTTTGTCAAGTTTGCCTAATGATTAGATTAATAAGGCTTTAACGCCTACACACACAGATACACAGCTATAACCTCTCTCGTTGTGCATTTAACCGACTTGTAATGATTCATTAATTGGCAGTTATTCTATAGAAATATTACAACAAACGGTAACATGAAAGTAATTACTTGTTCCATCGATACAGAAACGGACCGGAGCCGGAGGAAATGGACAAGGATATGATCCTGCAGGAGAAGGAGGCTGAGGTGAGACATTTCAGACACTACGCTAGTATTGAGAAATGCATTTCTCCTCATCTTCCTCAGTTGTCCAGGTTTCCTGAAGGGAATAGTTTGACATCTATAATAAATATAAAGTAGATTAGTATGAAGACTTTTTGAACATCTGTTTCTCCCTGTTTATGCTAAGCCAAGCTAACTGGCTGCTGGCTGTTGTCAAACAAGTACAAGATTTCTGTTTTATTTTTGTAACTCACAATACTGTGAAGCTGCTAAATAATTCATGTTCACAGTTGGTTTCTGTCCAAGCAGTCAATGAGGAGCAGTTGTTTGTAATCAATAATTTACAACTGGCAGACAGATATTAGTGATGGTACATTCAGCCAGACTGACAGATCAAATTAATTAAAGAAACTATTAGCTGTCTAAGTGAATGGGTCTTGTTTTAAGTGCAGTTGTTTTTCCCTCTGTGATAAACGGTGATGTTCTCCCACAGTTGAGACGGATGCAGGAGATGATCGCCAAGATGCAGGCCCAGATGCAGAAGCAGGGAGACGGCGAGGGGGACGTGTGAACAGTCCATGGTAGGAACCTAATCCATGTGTACGCTCAGCATTGAGATTAAAGCTGTGGTTATGTTTGGATTGGTGCTCAAGGGCAGGAACAACAAGCATGAACTAGGCCTAATGCAGACATTGCAAATTACACTGTGTTCCCTGAACAATTGGACGCCTCATTTCTTACGTTTTTGACTTAAATATCTAAACGAAAGTGTTAAAATATATTCACAAATTTGAAAGATAATTTGTAGTTCTTTCTCTTTTCCACTGTAGGTGTTTGAGCCACTGCTCATGTCTGACCAGAGAGGATTGACTCGTACTGATTGCCACTATCTTCATTCAGTCCCACATGGGATCTGGAGTTTTAAAAAAAAATATACATACAGTAAAATATATTCAAACAGTGTTATGGTTATATATTTACACACGGTTCTATTTCTTTTTTTTTTTATGTTTTGTTGTTTGTTTTTTTAAAACTTATGCCAGTTACTCAAATGAAGTCATGTGACCCATCTTAAAAAAATTGTGAAGTATATTTTTTAATACAAATCCATTGGGATCTTCTGTTACTTCTCCAGTTTGTCCTTACCTATTTTTTGCTATTGAGAAAAACCAAAGTATTGGTGCTTGGATTCAGTGCGTTTAGTCCAAAATCATCTCATGCTAAGTAGCATTAGCTGTGAGAGCGCTTCATTGGGAGACACAACTATGGTGAAAACTCATAGCAGAAGCAGCTTTTCATTTCATTGTTTCAACATTCATTTTGTCAAACATGATTTTAAGATAACCACACAAGCTTCCCATCATATAGGGTTCACTCTGCTCAGCGTTATGTTATCTCACTCGTATGCATGCAACTCTCTCGGCTCCTCCCTTATTTTACCCTCGAGTGCAGTTCTCAGATCAGTGTCATGAAGTACAACTGCCCTGAAGTGTTGTTAAGCTCTGGTTGAGTTTGATCTGAAAGAACCTGTAACCCTTGACCTCTTAGTCTTCCTGTAGAACTGACCAATGAAGGACAGACAAATGAGGTGTTTTTTTTTTTTTACTGTGACACACCTCTGTTTGGTGCATCTTTGAATCGGATGTATTTACTTAATATCTCCTCTCTATTGTAAAGTGAAGTCCTGTGCCAGGGAGCATTTTGTTTCATTGAGATTTACGAAGTATCAACTTTCATGTGTCCCGACTGCTGATTACTTTGTGGTTTCCATGGCCACAGAGGTTAATGGTGACCCGACGAGGTCAATGTAGCCAATGGTTTCCCCCTCACCAGCCAAGATATGTTCTTGACATTCCTCTTTGTGCTGTTTTTATCCAATATTAAAGTACCAAATATTGTTCTTGATACATATATTGTAATAAAGGTTTTATTAAACTTGAACAGTCTTTCCAGAAAATGTTAATTTTATGATTTCTCAGTAAATAAAATTTTAATAACCATTAATCTACCTTCTTATACACATTCTGAGACAGTGTGTTAATTCAAGCTCCATCGTAATCCTGTAATAAATTGTCTTGTTACACGCTGTTCTTGATGGAGTGGTAATGTTATTAGTGCCTGAAGCTGCTCAACACATGGGAGTGTACACAGATCAGCTGTGTGTGTGTGTGTGAGTGTGTGAGTGTGTGTGTGAGAGTGAGATTTCCTCAGACAGACAAAAACCACACATTATTTTTAGAAATGTATATAATACATGATAGTTTCACAATCACCAAAAAAAAAGGAACAATTCGACAGATTTAACTTCTATAATTGTTGGCTACATGAATATCAAAATTGCCTCCAGCAAGGAGGTTAGGATTTCTCCTCTGTCTGTTGGTCGGTTTGTGAGCAAGATTACATTAAAAAATAATAAAAACATGTAGGGAACTGAAATTTGGTGCAGCTTGATTGAATGTAATGACTGTTGGGACTTGGAGGAGGTGTGTGCTCTACTAAGGGCCATTCTAGTTATTAACATGAATTATTTCTCCAGGTATTAATTACTGACCATTGCATTTTACAGAATAATAATGAAACTCACATGTCTGAACTAGAGTGAGGACATACATTTTGAGATGATGTCGGGTCAGTCACATTGGCTTGGCTGATTTTTTTTTACACTGCACGAGTCTGTGATAAGAGGAAAAAATGCATGTGTCAGGGACAGGGTCACATAAACTCTGCAGCTTATATTAACTGCATTGGGCTCAGGTTGGGTTGGGACTGAAAAATGTGGCGCTCTGGTCTGAGTGACCTTTAAAACAGCACATTGAAGACAACGAGACATTTTCCATAAACTTTATTATAGTTTTTTTTCTTCTCAACCTAACAGGTATACACAACGCTCTAAATGTTGTGGCTTTTTTTGTCTTAAATACTCTCCGCTCTTAAAGAAAAAACTGTAAAAATATTTAATTATAACTAATTAAAAGATCTCTTCAGGGACAGGACTAGGAAGGGAGCAAAAGGTAGTGAGGAGGGTGTGTGTGGAGGGGGGGGGGTGTTCTTCTGTGGTCCTTATCTGAGACATTGGGGGGGGTCTGGGAGACAGAAAAAAGGGGTGACAGGTTTAAGTTACATCCAGCTGGGGGTTTCACCGCGAAGACGGGGTGGTGTTACCATTTAAAGAAAACCTGAAAGAACGACAGGAAGCAGATGGTTAGAATATAATGAAGACACGTTCTCTGTCGCCTAGTGAACGTCCAAATCTGACGGCTGTGAGAGCTGCTGTCAAATCACCTGCACACTCTCTCCATCATATGTGTGACGAGGCGGTCGGAGATGCCCGGACAGGACTCCTCCGCGAGGTTGAAGGCGTTCTCCAACTCCTCGATAGCTCCTACACCTCCGCCACTTGCCCGCCGCTTCTCCTTCAACTGTTGTTCAAGACAGATCAAGTAGAAAGGATTGTACAGAGTAAATAAGTGACGTTTGTATTTGTCTTCAGAATTACATGCTCCTCTTCTCTTTTCTGTTTTAATTTTACTGTTGAATACAAATGTAAACTGTTTTGTTCCCGTTTTTTTATCATGAAGATCTGGTTTTGAGTTTGTATAATAAACACGTGGTTTTGAAAACAGTCTTGAAGAAACTTCACTTGTTTCCTGAAGGAGCAGAAAGATTCATTCTGGAAGCAAATAAAGCTAAATTAGCAACAAACCCAACCAGTCAGACATGTAATGACATCAGTAAGCCTCTCAGTAAATCTGATAAAACTCGGTGATGGTTTTCACGTGATAAAAAAAAATGCAGTGCAGATCAAATCACTGTTGCAGCCCAGACGCACATTGTTACCTTTGCCAAGGAGGTTATGTTTTCACCCCTGTCTGTTGGTTTGATTGTCAGCAGGTTTATGCAATAACTACAAAATGGATTTCCACAAAACTTGGTGGATGAAAGAACACATTAAATTTTGGCTTGGATCCAGAACAAAAGGGCCGATCCAGGAAGTCTTTACCACTTACTTTAACAATGTGAGATTTTTTACGTTTTAAGCGATTTCCCATTATTGCCGGATATTTAAAATCTATAAAGTGATGTTCTAGTTATTAATGCATTTTATTAATGCACCAGGATGAAATGTGAAGTTCTGATAGCTTAAAGCTGCAATGTGTTTATCTGTTAATCAGCAGAAATACAATTAAATGACTACATTTAATATTTTATTATCCACACCGCCGAGACTCACACATACCTCTCTGAAAATGGGAGTTACCAAAGCAGACAAGCATTGTGACTTAGGTTGTCGTTTCACTGAGTCTCCTGACTGCAAAGGGGAGAAAAGGGTGTTAGGAAAAAAACTAAACAATAGATATGAATCTGTGTATGTATGTATGTGCTGGATGTGTCTTACATCGGAATCTGTGTGTGTGTAGCCCTTCTGTAACTTGTTCATAGAGTTGGGTCTGACCGTGGGGAAGGTCCACATGGGACATGTATCCACGTCACCATCAGCATCCCTAAAAGATGTGAGGGTGGGGAATTAACAGGAGACACAAATATTTACATACATGAGCAGCACCAACATGATCTCACATATAATGAATCAACAAGCCACTAAGAAAATGTATCTATATCGGACAATATGTATTCATACGCATGTGTATTATCGTCTCTTCTTTGCTGAAGGCGTGGTTGTTCACCTCAAACAATCACATTGCAGGAAATATGATCACAATCTCTGCTTATATTTTTGAGTTTAATAATGGCCAGAAAGTCACATTATAATGTCACACTGAAGTTGAACTGTTGTCATGTCATAATTTCAGATTAGACATTTGTGTTGTGTCACAGCTAGGGTTTGAACTTTGTTATGACCAAAAACATGTTTTGTGAGGTCACATGACCAAGAATGTTTTTCCTCCTGTCTACATGAATGATGAGAAAGCCATAACTTCACCTTTAACAGTCACTGGAACACATGTATAGACTCACCGGTCAAACATGATATACACTGCTTGTGTGTGAACAGATACTTGAAAAAGAGTGAATGTATATAGAATGTGGGTTTCTTGAGACTCACATATCTGAGTCATCAGAGCTGGATTCCTCCCCGTGTCCCTCTGACTTCCAGCGTCGGTAGCGGTCAATCAGCTCTGTCAGGTAGGCCGTCTTCTTTGTGTAACGTGTGATGAACTTGTGCTTCACAAGCTCTTTGGCGGTTGGCCTCTGCCGAGAAGGAAGAATAGAGAAAAATGAACATTCAGTGAGAGTGTCATCAGTAGGTTCTGTGACTGGAAGAAGAATTAGCTGGAATCAGTTGTCTAGTATTTACATCATAAGCGAAGTGAGCAAGTCTGCCATCACATAAATTGGATTTAACATATTAGAACATTACTAGAATGTGATTTTGATCCTGTTTGAATATTTGGAAAAGTACAGAACAAATTCTTATTCCAATTAAAGCTTGGACAAACTAATCTAAATCACAAAAAGTGTGGTAGGACTTACACCAGAACAGCAGTGCAAATCTGGAATTATTTTCCAATTTTCTAATTTCATTTAGCCCAAACAAACATGTCTGAACGCCTGCACAAGGTTTTTACTTACAAAACGTGGGTCTTTATTTAGACAAGCCTCCACAAACTCTTTGAAAGGTTTGCTGTAAGGCCCCTCCAGGGTGGGAGGAGTGTTTTTGGGGATGAGGAAGAGGACCCTCATGGGGTGTAGGTCCGAGTTGGGAGGTTCCCCTTTGGCCAACTCAATGGCAGTGATGCCCAAGGACCAGATGTCAGCCTGAGTGGGAGAGAAAATGTGATAGTAAGGTGTGAGTTCATATACACTGGATGTTGTGAAAGGACCTTAAAATATAGAAGTTCAAATGTGTATCAAATCATTCTTCCCCATGCGTAAAATTTCTCATCAGTGCCACCACCAATGACAAGACCTTATCACCTGATGTTCTACCAAAGTGAAATCCAAAGTGAAAAGCCTTGTTCATTTTTAGCCAGATTTTCCACTCACTGACAAAAGCCCCACATCGGGGGCAAATCGTCATTCAATCGGCTGTCGCCAATCGCTCTCTGTGAAATCTCCAAAGACGTGACTTGAGGGGCTTGCCGGCACATCACAGACTCTGACTAGACTTGGACGGGGTGAAGGTAAATGTACTGATGAGATGCCCCCTGACCTTTTACACTGCACATGTCTGTGATTGAAGAAAACAAACAATAAACATGTGTGTGAGGGACAGGGTAACACAAACTCAGTGCAGCTCACATTTACTGCATTGGACTAATAAGGGTTCGGACAGAAAAAACGTGAGCCGACTGCACGAGACGACGGTGACGTCCAGTGAAGTGTTTCACCTCCTGCAGCTGGATGTGTCATAATGGGCAGGATGTCACTGAAAAGCAGAAGGATCAGTCGGACTCTCACATGTGTTTTCATGATCAAAAATACTTTAGAGACCAGTCATATTAGTCGGGGGTTTCTCCTGGTGAAATATTGTGTAGTGTGTGACCCCCTGATGTCAGTCTGCATGTAGCATGAACTCTCAATGACTGCGTGACTCCTGATCGCAAGACAGCAAGTCTTGTATTGTGAACTTGGCTTAAGTGAATCATCTTTTAACAACCTAAGCAAAGTACAGTTAAACTGTCTGTCGTCTCTTGTCCACTGCGGTCTCACCTTGAAGTCGTAAGCCGACTGTTTGATAACCTCTGGAGCCATCCAGAAAGGTGTGCCCACAAACGTGTTCCTTTTAATCTGGGTGTCTGTCAGCTGTCCTGCCACCCCGAAATCTGCCAGCTTCACTTCGCCCTGCTCCGACAAGAGCACATTGGCAGCTTGGAGAAAGGCAGAAAAAGAAAGAGGCAAAAGTCAAAAGGCAAGAACAAATAAGAATCAGTACAGGCTTGTTTTCTGTGTTTGTTTCACTAGATTTGTTAAACACACAGCATCAATAAACTTGTCGGGCCGCTCAAAAACAATGTACTCCCATTTGGGATGATAATATTATGGGATGATAAACAGTATTTAAGGTGCTGTTGCTTATTAAATCTCCTACAAGTAACTTTTCATTTTCATTGATTTTGGCATCTCTGTGGACAGAAGGGGTAGTTTATAGAAAAAGGCAATTTTCTCCCTGATTGTCTCATTTGATTTTGTAGGCCATAAAGAGGCAGCAATATTAAAATAAGACTGTTTCAAATCCCGGTTCAAAACTCCTTGTTGGTGCTTTAAGGCCAATCAAGTGTAATTTCAGAAAATCCTTCATTAAGTGTTTTTAAAATGTAATCAGCCGCTTTCAGCACATTACATGTAGCAGATGGATGAACAGATGGACTCAGAATACTTATATATACACACACACACATGACAGAGTACTCTCTCTAGTTTCATTGTAGCAAACACCACATTCACTCTCTATGGATAATACATCACACACTGTTTTATTATTTATCTTTGTTGATCTGCCAACTTGACAGCTTTACTTTTGTGATTCTCTAATATTTAACATAAATCAACATCAAATTCTCTTTTTTGTAAAATGTAAACACACACACACACACACACACACACACACACACACACACACACACACACACACACACACACACACACACACACACACACACACACACACACACACACACACACACACACACACACACACACACACACACCATTTTTTTGCAGCTTGTTAGCATATTTCTATGTGTGGACGTATTCTGTGTGTCCAGCATCTGGTTAAACTGGATGTGCATACTGTTACACAGCAGCTTTGATCATTGCTTCATGCTATTGCTCAGTCACCCTATAGTGCAGCATTATCTGTACTTGCTGATACAGGTTATTAAAGGCATTTTAAAGTTAAGTTTAAGTCTCTCTATACTCAATACTGCAAACTCCAAATTAGCTCTGCATTAAGGCTTTGTACAAGGATGAGACTGTAAAACAAAATAAACTGATGATAAAGAGGAGACAGCTAGTGACTATTTCCACCTGAATGTTTGTGTATATGTCGTAACTTCTGTGTAGTCATCAATGCATGAAGAGAGTGCTTATTACCTTTAATATCTCTGTGAATCTTCCTCTCAGAGTGCAGATACTCAAGCCCCTTTAGTATTTCCCTCAGTATTGTTGCAATGTACGTTTCTTCAAGAGGCCCTGGACGGAGCTAGAGTGATAAAGGCACAAAATATATCGGGAGACAATGACAAGAGCAGGTCAGATTTTGCTTCTACTACTGTGAAATTTGTACAAAACATTGTAAGCAGCAAATAAATGAAGAAGCCTCGTACCAGATCCAGAGCAGATCCTCCACCTAAATATTCCATGATAATCCACAACTTGGTCCCCTGAGAGGGAACAAAAAGATTTGATTAAAGACTTGTACAGCACTGTGTGTGTCTCTTCATGTCGTAGCTGTGATAACCTGCGTATGCATCGCTCCAGTACTCGTGTTATCAACCCACCTTCAGGTATGATCCATAATACTTGGTAACAAAAGGACTGTCACACTGGCTCAGCACTGTGATCTCCTGCTGGATGTCTTCGATCTCGTCCTCGGCCTCCTCCAGGTCTATGATTTTAATCGCCACCACTTCCTTTGTGCGGTTGTTGATGCCTTTGTAGACCTCTCCAAAGGAGCCTTTCCCAATCCGCTCTTGCTTTGTGAAGTACTCCTCAGGGTCCAACCGGGTATTCTGGATCAGAGACAGAAAAGAATGCATATCATGAGGACATCTCTTGTAGTATGACTTGTAGGTAAGAGTGTTGCTGAACATTTAAACAGCACAGAAACAACTTGTTTCACATATGATTGCTTAGTATAAAGTTTACTTTGAATTGGGAGTTAGATCTAGCTGTTGTCCTACATTATATTGTAGTCCACTGCTGATATATAAAGATGTTGGATGATTAACCTTTCTTAACTGTGTCAATGCCCATGATTCAGTCGAGAGTCCGCATAATTACTCATATAATTATGTGGACTCTCGATCCAATGCGATGAGATGTAATGCAAGAGGCATTACACTTGAAAGTTAAGTGGTTTTCTGTCTCTAGACCAGCAGGAAATCAGTCGTGATTTCACTGAGTATGAAGCACACAATATATATATATATATATATATACATAGCTGCATGTGACAACTGTAACTCTAAAGCAATGGAGGCTCTTTAAATGTGTGATGCTATGAAATATACAGTTTCTCATGTGTTTTTCCAATGTTGATGCTGACAATGGCAGGAAGATAAAACAGTGAAATGAATTCATATTGGTAATGAGAAGGATGTTCACTTGATGGCTCAGACCCCCACCCACCTATTCATGGAAAAGCTGACGGTGATGGGGGCTCGCCCTGTCTGGGAGCAGAGGAAGGGAGGTGACAGTATAAAGAGGGTTAGTGTACCTGGTTCTGCATGTCTCGAAGGTGAGCCATCCCCTCAGCAGGTTGGAACAGGGTCAGCCACAGCTCTTCTGTCTCCTCAAGTGTCCTGCTGCTCCTCTCGGGCTCTTCCTCCCCTTCTTAGCTGTCTACGGAGCTAGCTAGGTGGCTAGTCAACCAGATAAACACCCAATCTGCTGCCTTTAACGGGGCTGTCACTCCGAGCACTGTTTTCGGCCTCGAGTCCGACCGAGGAGCGAACAGCCCGGCGACACGGCGAGCTACTGACCGAGAGACTCCATGAACGTCCGCGGTGGTGAACGAGGAGGAAAGAAAGCTCCTTCCGCGTATTAATATTTAATTCATTTCAAGGAACGCTTCGCCTGTTGTTCATTTGAAGCTTGAGGAGGACAAAATAATGGCCCAGACGCACGACGCATGCGCACACGTTAGGATTGTGGGAGTTGTATTTCCAGACTGACATCTCCGATGAGGCGCCTCCAACTCAAGATTTCTTCTTCATGTGTTTGCAGCTACTGATATTTTCGACCAAATATTTACTTATTTAATAATAATAACAATAAACTTTATTTATATAGCACTTGTCAGAACACAGTTACAACGTGCTTCACAACAAGCAAATATTTAAATAAAAAATAATGGATAATATATATAATAAAAGTAAAAACATAAACAAAAAAGTCCAATGTAATATCTTTGTAATTATTTCAATTACATTAAATGTCTGTGGAACTACTAAAACTAATATTTTTGTATTGTCCTTATTCTAAAAAAGTAGTATTGAACTTTGTACAAAGATTTTACTTTATTTTATGAACATGGTATATTTGGGTTCTTGAACTATGACTGAACATTGAGGAAGAAGCTTTTTTTTTATCATAAATGTATTAATTATCATTGCAAAAATCTATATAGGTTACAAATGCAAATGTTCTAGTCAAAAATCTGTCAAATCTGTTTTCCATGAAGATCTTAAAGAGTATTTAAAAGGGTTAAATCCTGTAACAACAACAAGGCCATAAAACAGCAAATATGTGTGTTAACCAAAGTTTATTTTTATTGTGAAATTGTTTGACACGTGCAATGTGATCAATAAAGGTTTATTTAAACTCGTTTCAGCGTTTCATTCATGTGCGCTCGTTTTTTAACCCGAGCGGTCCCTGTGGGGTGTCCCTCCCTTTTACTGACTACGTAGCTCATAACCTCCGCCCCTACGGACACACGGGGTGTTTGTTGGCAGAAGCTCCTCACACTGGCCCGGAGCGGTGCGTGTTTCCGTGTCGCTCGTCCTACTTCCCGGTTAATGCCGCTAATTTTACAGAATAAACGACCTTTTGACACATGACATTTTAAACCCTGCTGTTAAAACCCTAACGGTAAGTAGCCGCAGAAGCTAAAGCCGAGTAAAGCCGTAAATAGCTGTGGTTAGCCCGCCTGCTACTACAGACAGCCTAGCTAACGTGTTGTGGTAAAGTCAACATCTGCTAATCGTAGCAGCTAACGCTTCTCAGACACCAGACTAGTAACATTAGCTTGATATTAGCTAACGTACATGCTTAGACATGGCGTCTTCTGTCTGTGGGATTTCATTCAGTGACATTAAAGCCACGAGACAACACCTGCCTCACCTCATGTCAGCGTCATGTGATTTATTGCAATACAACCTGTAATGTTATTTCTTATATCATTGACTTGCTTTGGCTGCTGCACCACAAACCTCCTGTCCTCAGGCTTACTCGGTTATTTATGGGAAGTGCCCTACAACACGAGCCAGAGATCGTGTTGTGGACAGCACCACCTGCCACTGAGCCATTTGGAAAGGAATACATTCGGCATGTTTGTAAATTTTAAATTAAACACAGTTACACTGCTTTGTTGTGATGAGTGAAAACATAAATCCAGAGATACTGCAAACCTGCAGATCTCACACTTATGAGCTTATTGTGATTTTTTTTTCTTCTTTTTTACACCTGCCACTGTGACAGCACCATCTCTAGTGTATTTCAAGTGTTTTTCCATATCCTCACAGGCTGGATGAGTGGGCCAAACTTCGCCCCCCCCTCTGCAGAGGTGGCTGAGATAAACCGTATCCACTATGAGCTGGAGTACACAGAAGGCATCAGCCAGCGCATGCGGATCCCTGACACGCTGAAGGTGGCCTCAGAGAACCAGACAGGGTCCTTCCCGCTTGAGCTGCCCATGCTCACTCACACAACTATGATGCAGGTTCCTGAGAGGATTATTGTTGCAGGTGAGGACCAGAGACAGGACGTCAGTAACAGGGTCCATAGTAGAAATACAGTTTGTGATATTCGGCCATGTATGCATCACCATATATTGTGCTGGATAAAGCACATAAATGTTCTGGACATGTTAGCTCCATATCAGAAATAATCTCTCCATAATAACACACCTGAAAATGCATCTTGACCTGGTGCTGGGCTAAATACTAAATCCAGAACAAGCACACAACTAAGCCACTATCACCCGTTGAAAGCTGGAACTGTGATCGCATGTCCTTGTCACTTCATCCACAGGTGACGATGCTGACCCTCGATTTTCTCGTCCAAGAGATTTAGACCTGATTCAGTCCATCCCTCCTGTGGACCTCCTGAACATGAAGGCCCCGCCGCGAGTCCTCACCCTCACAGAGCAGTCACTGGACTCTCTGGAGACTGAGCAATCTGCCTCCTCACAGAACAATCCCAGCCAGATGGTAAGGCTCACGTCAAGGCTTCTTTACAATGTTCCTTATACTTCTCATCTTTAATTGACTGTACTTGAGCAAATTGTGGTGCACTACTACAAAATATATAGTATATAGTATTGTTCTGTAATGTCACTAATTAATCACATCTGTAAGTTTGTCCATTAAAATATTGTAGACATAATAACATTTAGAAATTCATCAGATTAGGTGGAGATGTGTGTAAGGCAGTCAGAGCAGAAAGTTGTTTTGAAGATGACAATAAAAAAACAATATGGAAATTGTATTTAAAAATACAAATAGGCATTGTTGTATGTACTAAATTGATGTGTCCTTAAATTAGTTTAATTATTGACCTCTTTTCTTTATGGTATCATATAAAAGCACAAATACCTGCTGCAAAAGTGCTGGGCTTTAGTTACAAGAGGAGATCAAGTTGGTTTGTAAAGTGACAGTCATCTGACATTTAAGTTTTTCTCTTAAAAAAATCACACACGTGAATAGAATTTGTCTGCTGGTCGGGAGGTGCACAAAACAAAGTGGATGATGGGAAACACAGAAGGATGTTACACACTTCTGGCCCTCCTCTCTTTTTAGGTGAACATAATGAGCCAATTAGCAGGTTCCCAAAGTGTCTTCACGATCGATTGGTCAAGGGAACATAGAATCACATCTCAAAACATGCCTTATACTTATGAGTAAACTTCTGTTTAAAGAAAGACAGCTTACAAAACTGAAACAGTAGGTCAGAGAAAATAATTTATTTTTGTTTTTGGTGGAAAGGTATTCAGCATTTAAGAATCCAGAAAATCTGCTTTAACTTGTTCTAGCTGATTGTGCTGCACGTGTGTGTCACCTATCCTGCTATGACATGGAGTTACTTGTTAACGCATACGGTTTTAATTTGTCAACATTTAACCTGATTCTGACATAATTTTAAATGTTTGTATCAATCACAGGGCCACATTCACGCTCGCTCTCGAAGGGAGCGTAGTGCGAGTGAGCACATATCTGGCCGCCATAGCGTTCAGGCCAGCAGAAGTGATATAAGGTAAGAAAACTTCTACATCTGAAATGTTACGAGGCCATGCTGATCAATTTCCATTCAAAATTTCTTGTCTGTTACTTTTCCCCTTCACTCTTTGTTAGTTTAAAAAATATCTAATTTCTGTATCTTTCTGCCCCCACTCACTTCACTGCCAGTGTCACCCCGTCCACCTCTGTTCCCCCAGTCCGCTTATGTCCCCCCCTCTGTTCCCCCGAGGATGCAAGCATCAACCTGTTCACAGCTGCTGGGGTCCTGTCTTACATCCAGTCAACAACACGCCGGGCGTACCAGCAGGTCCTTGAGGTCCTGGATGACAGCCACCGCAGGTGTCTGTTCTTTGTCACTGAAATTCTCTGAACTCGCTGTGATCACGAAGCTTCTCAGAAAAAAAGAGCTGCTTACTGTGGTTGAAATTCATGAAGTTGAGATATTTTAAACTGAAATATGTTTATCTCTAAAGGACACACCTGGACCTGGCCCTGGATATAAACCCTGATGAGTCTGGCTTAGTGGACGCCTCCTCACTACGACGACAGGTAATTCGTCTCATGGGCTGAAATGTCTGCTTTAGGTGACATGTGCTGTCCTTCCCTACTCCTTTGGTGTGGGTAATGTTTCCATTGTGAGTATTTTCTCGTGTTGTGTTAGGTCTATTCTTTACAACTGTGAGGGTGCAGACAGTGTTGGTATGCTGATGAATCCCATGTCAGGCTGCTTTGGAGGAATAGTGGCAGATCAGTGACAGTTGGCATTTTCAGACACTTGACTGTAAACAAAAAAATACGATAACTTCTCACATCATGGGCTGGGAAGAAAGTCCACAGCATTAACTCTTGTACTTGTGCGGTTTGTTATAAATTGATCTGAGAACAGATAGTCCCATGAAAAATGTGTATTGTTTCATACTTGGAATTTAAATTGAATCCTAAATAACATCAATCATAGATAGAAACTTAATCATATCTTACCCAGCTCCAGCATGGACACAGTAACATCACTTGTACACTGAGAAAACATCTTTATTTTTGTGTGATCAATCAGATTGTGAAGCTGAACCGGCGTCTGCAGCTTCTTGAGGAAGAAAACAAAGAGCGCTCCAAGCGAGAGGTGATCCTCTACTCTGCTACTGTGGCGTTCTGGCTCATAAACACCTGGATCTGGTTCCGTCGCTGAGGTAGAACAAGGGTGAGCCTCCCAAAACACTGGAAGCCATTAAAACAAGGGGGGCTACTAGAATTTAAAGGTAACCACAGGAAACTATATAAACATTGGTAATGTCCTGAACCACAACCCTGTATGTTTGTATAGCAAATTCCATATTGAAATTCAAGCTGAACACTGTCAAGATAAAACCTGAGCCAGCGCATGTAACAATGTTTACTATATCTACTCAATGTTACAAAATTTTACAATGCCGGACTGGAACTACAGACTGTTGCCACAGCACAGGGAACAAACTTAACTTTAGAGTGTAAAGTCTCTGTATTTCACTCCCGTATAAACTGGTAAAGGACGAGTAAAACCAAGGACAATGACACAACAACTGACAGTCTCCAAAATGTTTGCATCTGCATCTGCTCTGATGTAGTAAGATATACTTTGTTACAACACTGTTGTCTGCTGAAGAGAATGTCAACCCCTGAATCTGAAGATGATGATCTGAACATCTATGATGTTCACGTGTGTTTAATAGAAACTAAATGTCACACAGGTCATATGGAGACTATTTGTTATTGGTCTAAAGTGGAAAAGGAGTGTCTGACATGAATCAGCAGAAATTACAAACCTTTACCGATTTATTCGAGATTTTGTGTAAAGTGATGGGCAACGTCTGAACTTGATAAACCCTTTATACTGCAACAACAGGTGTTACAGTGATGCTTACCATCTTTGTGAGAGTAGTATGCACTCGGTAGAGCACATACCTCCGCCGAGGCCCAACAATCCCCTTGAATTGAATCAAGCTGCACCAAATTGCACACACTCATAGATATCAGTTTCCTAAATATGCTCCCAAAAAATGTTCATCAAGCTACATGAATTAATCTGTGGGAAATCAGTGAAAATATTTTTTTTAAAAAGCTATCTCACACTGGTAAAGAAAGTGGGAAAAATATCCCTGGATCTGCGTCAAATGTAAAGAGTTTTTCGGACAATATCCCATCCCTCCATCAACTTTCTCGCAAATCCGTTCAGTAGTTTTTCTGTAATCTTGCTTACAAACAGACAATCCAACCAATCGGTTAACAAACAAACAGACATGAGTCTTTTTAGGACAAGAACGATTAGAGCGGAACAAGTATTTTGGGAACCAAGCCCCGAGTTACAGGACCAAACCTCACACGTGACCTGAAGTTCATCAGTTTGGTCAAAAAAGTGATGATTCTCAAAGTGTCAAAATAAAATGTCTAAATCTAGAGGTGCCATAACATTGACCCTGAATGCCCCATGACCTTCTTGTTATCCAAAACATTTGTGTACAGTACTTGAATAGCCTATTGTTGCAACGTTGTAGTCTTGGAAATCATTATTTATTATTCTCCTCTGTGGCCGTGCCGTGCCCAGAGATTGTCATCTGAGCTTTATGAAGTGGCAGCAGAACTTCAGGGCAGGGCACTGGAGGTGGTAGTTATCAGTGTATTATTTATGTATTTCCATTCTGTTTATAAAGTTTGACTTTGTTTTTCCTGAGAATTTGACCTCTCCTTGTTTTCCACTAAGTTACCTACAAGACTAAAAACAAGAGCATGGACTTTGTGGTTTTATCATCATACAGTGTGATGTAAATCTTAGAGCTAATGTAAGATCATGTGTAATAGACGAATATGTATATGAGATATTGATGTCATTATTTTTGAAGAACAATGTGGTGTTATTTTTATTTTGTATTTCTCACACATGATGCAGAGGCACCGGCAAAGTGTTGCAGTGACCATTTCTTTCTATCACGCGCTGTACTTATCACATGAAGCTGGAGTTTTAAGTTATTATTGTTTACTTTCTTTGTAATATATGAACACATTCATTGTAAATATTTTTGCTGTAATAAATGATGGATGTTGACCCATGTCTCTGTACAACACTGCCCCCTGCTGTTGTGTTGGCTCATGTGCAACAACGGAAGCTGCTCCAGCCCCTTTTTAATCGCAGATAGTTGTGGTTGAAGCTCCGACAGGAAGTCGTTTATAAAACAAACATCATCCAGAGAATGCAACTGATGAAACCTTACATCTGATCGTTGTTTACATCTTCGTCCACCGGAAGTGTTGCTAACAGGGGAAAACAGTGGTGCGACACGATGGGCATCACGAAACTGGCAGATTTGATCCGCCTCGATGCTCCTGGGGCCATTTCTCACAAAGATATCAGTGACTACACAGGTAACTGGCTTCCTGTGTGTTTGTTTTATCCGCACGGTTTGTTTTTGTTATGCTCAACAGTGGTTGTGGCTAATTGCTAACGTTAGCATACAGCCACTTGATAGCTTCGGGAGCTAACATTGATGTTCAGGGTAATTATGCTACTTGAAACCAAGCTTGATTAAAAGTATCACTACTCAAGTAAAATTACTATTAGTATGAGTAGTTTTAGCAGAACCATTACTGTAGTGAAAGCTTGTTTATTTAAGAACTGCACAATAGTATAGTGTTGATGTATTTTGTTGCTGTATTTAGCGTCTGTTTCTTCCTACTTCTACTTCAATTAATAACTTGATACACGTGACTTTTGATAGATTTTACGTACAAATCATAATCAGCTTTAGAAGAGGAAAACTACGGAAATAAGTTAACGTCAACATCGCCTCGATCAGCTTCATTAATAACAATAATGAAACGGTATCTAAAACATTTAAACTCTTTGAAAAAACATCCACTCCGCATGCATACTCTTGACACTGGTTTTAAAATAATACAATTAAAGCACTTTATACTGCCGCTACAATCATTGTAAGAAGATACAAGAGCTCAAGTCATTTGAACTGACTATCTGCTGCCTTGTAAATGAAGCATTGTGACCTTAGTTTTGTATTTATGTACTTGACTGATGCCTACATATTAATATTTCCCCCTGAAATACAGTGGGGTCAAGCTGTTTGAAAGAAGCAACTGTATTTCAGAGTGTAGATCTATTTGAGGAGTGTTCCTGGGTGTCAACATTCAGGTGGACACGATGAGCATGAATAGATTTCATTAACAAGCCATTTATCCCTAATTAAAAGTGTGTGCTTATAATGCTGATGATATGCTCCACTCCACAGGAAAAGTAATCGCTCTGGATACCTCGATTGTGGTGAACCAGTTTCGTGCAGCGACACCAACACTAAGGTGAGCTCCTGGATGATCCACTCTTCTTAAGCTTCTGTGGTGCTGTTAATATTGTAAATATTAGAAACAGGCTATCAAATAATGTAATATAACACAACTCCACTACACAGTCGAATCCAGCCTTCTCTTGCATAAACAAGGAAAATAACGTTTCACAGTTTTCTTATGATTTACAGGGATTTCTGTCAGGTCTTTTTGTCACTTATCTGCTCATTCTATGTAAAAAAAAAAAAAAACGTTATTTCCTCTCTAGCCCACTGACCGGTCTATTCTTCCGCACACTCACCTTCCTGGAGCACGACATTAAACCAGTCTTTGTGTTCGATGGAAAGCCTCCTGAGGAAAAGAAACCTGTTGTAAGTGACACTGTATTTTTTTTAACCCAACCTAATACTGAACATATCCTCCTGGTGTGTGTGAGACGGTCACTGGTCCGAGAGAGATTTATCCTAATTGTTCTCTGTGCTCATACGACCAATTGAACTGGTCGTCCTTAAAGTGTTGTCAGAAGAAAGTATCAAAAAGAAGGAAGTGATTATACAGTTCAGTACTCTACAGAGGCACCTGTAGAGTGATGCAGATGGATTAGAGTGACCCAACTGATCCAAGCTCCTGTCTTTCCTGCAGCTTGAGAAGCGAGCTGAAGCCTCTGGTAGGAAATTTCCCAACTGCACAGGAAAAGGTATAAAAGTTCTTTAATCTTGGTCACAGTCCTCCCTACAGTTCTGAGTTATGTCATGTGAACTGCAAATATTATTTTAAGTAAATCTTGACTCCTTTGTGCTAAATGAAGCATCAGCCCAGACCAATGATTGTCTTCATCTCCTGAAGCTTCTTGGAGTACCGTCCATCCAGGTATTATCTGTTAAACATAGACTATACAGTATATATTCATTCATGTTTATCTTTTCGTCTCTGCCTTTCTGTCTTGCACTTTTCATTTTTTACCCCTCTCTTGTTCTTTGATGGGTTCCAGGCTCCAGGGGACGCTGAGGCACTGTGCGCCCGGCTGGTGAGAGACGGGACTGCGGACGCGGTGGCATCAGAGGACATGGACACGCTGCCGTTTGGAGCCAATACTGTAATTCGCCAGCTGAACGCCAAGAAGGACAGGTAGCAACTGTCCATTGCATGTTGATGTTGGCAATTTTTCAGTGCACGTTGTAGACATTTAGGTTGGTAAATATTTTTACCTTCATGCCTTTTTAGTTCTTGATAGAAAAATCTAATCTCTTAACTGAATTGAAGGTTGCACTGGGTTGTTTTTTTAACACTATTTTTGCATTTCTAATTCTTTACAGTGACGTAACTGAATATTCTTTACCCAAGCTGTTAGAAAAACTCCAAATCAGTCATGAAGAGGTGAGACTGAAACATTCTTTGAGATGAATATAACATCATACCTCGTGGAAGCACTCTACGCAAACGGGTACTTTGACTTTCCTTCTTTTTCTTATTTCCCCGCAGTTTGTTGACCTCTGTATTTTGTTGGGCTGTGACTACTGTGACAAGATAACCGGTTTGGGTCCTAGAAGAGCTCTGACACTGATCCAGAAGCACCGTACCATTGAGAATGTGGTCTTGCATATCAACAGACAGGTACTCAATGGATTTTAAGTGGTCTTTCTTTTTCTTTCTGTGCATTGCTTTGCCAAAAAAATTAAGATCTAAAGAGATACTGATACCAGCTTCCCGTCAGACTCATCCTGTTCCACATTTCTGGAAGTACAAAGAAGCACGTAAAGTATTTTTGGATGCACCAGCGACTGTAGCTCCTGAACTGGTCTGGATGGAGCCAGACGAGGAAGCCTTGGTTGGGTTTCTCTGTCAAGTCAAACATGTAAAGTATGTGCACATCATGTTTTTTTTCTCAAACCCAGCTTCCACTTTTTCATGCTTCTCTGTCTGTCACAGACTAGAATGAATAGTAAGTATTCATATTTTTAGGGAGGAGAGGGTGCGTCGTCGAATGGAAAAGTTCCGTCAGACACGGGAAAGCAAGCGAGAGGAACGGAAAAAGGAAACAGCAGCAGGACGTAGCAGGCAAACCCAAATGGAGGACTTCTTTAGAGTTACCAGAAAGAGGGACAAGGTGACCATAATGATCATCGTTTAAAATAATATTTTAATTCAAGACTTGAAAACTGATGAGTAAATTTGATAAATTAAAATGACTATTACAATGTTTGGATTAATCATAATTTATATTCCAGACAAACTTTTCAGTGGTTTTATATCTGGTGTGTGGACCTGTCTGAATAGTTGCTCTGTCTCTCTTCCTCCAGCCTGTGGAAGCTGCAGAATCTTCAAAAAGCAACAGAAAGAGACCAAAGACAACATAAGAATGCTGCCGCTTGTCTCCACCGACAAAGGAAGGACATTTTTCATTCATCTCCATGTCCAGATCTCTCCAAGAATTATTTTCCAAGTTTACAGACGGTTCGCAAATCGTTTTTATACTATACTAAAATACTATCATGCTACATTCCTGTGCTTAGGGAAATCCAGCACCAGTTTTAATTTAAAGCACAACTGTTTCAGTTTACGCTTATGTCGGATTATGTGCTTTTCCAAGTGCCCTTTTAGTTCAGTTAGAAGAAGCCAGAACCAGCATCTTGCAAGACACTGACTTCAAGACTCATGTCACTCCATGGGAGAATTACCTCCACGGACAATACAATAATCTGATCTTGTCTGAACAGCAGTGTTTGCGACAATGTAGTTCACTGAGCAGAGCCTCAGTGAATCCAGCAGTTTCCTGAAAAGCCAGAGCAGGCGGCAGACAGCAATGAAAGAGAACAGTGCGGTCACTGTCAGGGAGGACTTCCCCTGAGCCAAAACTGGAGACAGGGGGATGTCTCATCACTAGATATTCAATGAGCACCTGTTCTGCAAAGGATGCCAAGGCAGGGACCAGAATTTTAAAACATGCACTAATGTGGAATCACGTGTGAAAAAAGAGATGGTGAGATGTTTAAATCCACAAAAAGAAGATAGTTTTGCTTTATTTTGAAAAGACTTGGTATACACAGATCATATGTTATTATGTTTTCTAAGAAGATATCTGCATATGCTGTTTGCCCTTTTAATTAAAATAACATTGAAGTGTTTTTAGTTGTGTGAGGTGTTTTATTGAAAGTAAAATTGGATGAAGACACAAAATAATCAGTCAAATGTTTTCAGATAAAGAAAAACAATTTTTACGTCTAATATTTCCAATCAAAATTCGAGCTATCACTCCAGACCAAGAGGTGGCGCAGGAGGCTGTGGAGCTGCTCTGCTCCTCGCTTTCTCCGTGTAGAAGAAGCAGTCAGTTCCCTCTGATAGAAGGTGTCTGGTCACCACCGCGGCAAGTCTGCCCAGAAGACACCCTCCCTTCCCCGGGTACCTCGACCAAAACTTTCCCGACCCCCTGGTGTTCTCGGCCCGCTGTGTTCGGCCATGGCGACGAGCGCGAAGCGAAAGCAGGAGGAGACTCATCTGAAGATGCTCCGGGAGATGACCAGCCTGCCCGCGAATAGGAAATGCTTCGACTGCGACCAGCGCGGCCCGACCTATGTCAACATGACGGTGGGCTCCTTCGTCTGCACCACCTGCTCCGGCATCCTGTGAGTTACAACCTGGGGGTAAAGTGTCGTATGTATCGCTCGCCGTGTCCGCCGGGGAGCGACAAGGCGCCGCGGTCGCTTCGCGGAGGTGTCCCGGTCCATTTCTGACCCCGCGGTACCGTTAGCTCGTTAGCTAGCGTTCGAGTCGGGACAGGTAGACCCGGCAGCCGGTTCAGCCCCAGGCCGCTGGGCTGGGCTCCGTGGTGTCAGCAGTTCGCTTTGTTTACAGGTTTGACCTCGGTGCGATAAGATGTCCCACAGACGGGTGAAACATTGAAGGGAAAACCAACATGAAGTGTGCTAGTGAGGTGTGGAGCCCCCACAGCAGCCTCCAGTCAGTGTGTGACTGAGGGAGATGTGCCCTCATGGTGTTCTGATGATGGGGCTGGAGGTCACTGGGACTACAGATACACTTCTACTCTCATCGAACCCTCCATCAGCCCACACGAGCCCCTTTCTCCTCACCTATTTTCAGGGTTTCCATATAATGTAACAGCGTCTGTCAGTGTGGGTCTCAGTCGTGTTGTTGCCTGTGTGGTCGAGGTCCGCTTCATATACCGTCCTGTCAAATATTTGATCACCTTGTTTCAAAACATGTCACTGGGGGACCTCCTGTTTGAACTTTAACTGGAAAGGCATGTCGCAAACACACATACCTCCAGATAAGCAGTGGCAGGGTGGGGCTATTCTTTGGAAGTGTATTGAACTAAAACATAAATTAAACACTATTGTTTTTCCTCTTTTGATTTGAGGGGAAACAAAATCTTAGACTTTTTAAAGAACTCAAAGGTGGATTTCTCTGGGATTCTGTTCGTCCAAGTGAGCACTTCTTCGTTTGACCAGATCCACCTGAGAGGTGTGGCATATCATGATGCGTATTTACACAGCGTGACTATTGCACCATTGTGTGTGTGCCTTGGGCTGGTCACAAACAGCAACTACAAGATTGTCAGACCCCCACAGGGCCAAAGGTGTCATTTCCCAGTGTGCAGTGGTGTTGCAAATTGCGTGGGGCCCCTGAGAACGGCTGATTACATTTGTCCGCAGCAATGGCGATTTCGTGAGATCCCTCTCAATGTCTTTGATCCGCTATGTACAGGAGGCTGCAATGACACCGTAATCAGAAACCCCCTAACAAGGCCCCATGCTACTAGCTTTCAACCAAATCTTTATCATTTCAGAGCTTCGATTGAAGACAAGAATGTCTAATTGCATGTGTGTGATGTGGCTGGGATGGTGGTGGGCATTTGCAACTATTTAGCTAGTTAAAACCCCAAAGGCCCTTTGGAACGCTTCTGCCAGCGCACAGTCATCGCAGGAATGTCAAGCAGAGCAAGGTCCTTAGAATTGAAAGTCCATCCTTCCACCATCAGCCATGTAAAGAAGGGAGTTTCGATGTTTCACTACGCCAGCACAAGTTCCATGCCACAATACATACATAGTACAAGTACATATACGATTCTAAATGAAAACTTCAAACCTAATTTACAGTGTAGTTCGTTTTTTCTGTAATACTTTATATCTTTAGTTTGGTGGTGGTAGTTGAGAGGCAGAGGCGGGAGCAGTGGCTCATGCTGTAGCTGCCGTCTGATGAAACCACTTCTTCCTAAGAAACGCCGATTGTTGTGAAATCATAACCAGGATTTAGGCAAGGAATCTGATTGATGCAATATCCTCATGACTCACGTCCACTCAGTTGATCACATGGACGGTAACGATTCTGCTGATCTTGCCATGAGTATGTTAAACGTGTTTTAAGAAACGGACGTTATTGCACAAGTTGTACCTTATGAATTCCCTAACAGTGCTTATAAGAAAGTGTTAATATCCCATTGGACCTTTTTCCTTATTGTATTGTTTTGCCACATTAGATCACAGTGCATTAAATGGGCCTTTTTGACACTGATCAACAAATGTGCCACTTAAACATCACACATATAAGTATAATTTAAACATGATTGAGTATGAGTATTCCCCTTCTTAAAGTTTGTATTAATAGAAGCACATTTGGTAACAGTTCTACATAGTCTTTATCAGCTTTACACATCTGGACACTCTAGTTTTTCTTCATTCTCCTTTGTAAAACTGTTAAAACTCTCAAGTTGCAGTGAATAGCACTACCACAAATTCTCCATTGGTCACTCCAGGACATTTTCAGCCTTTTTCCTGTTACAGATTGCAGCAGGTTTTCCTCCAGGATTTCTCTTTACTGATCTAAATTCATTTTATCCTCTACTCCAGAGGATGGTGTGTGTTGATCTCATCAGACCATGGAACTTTATTTAACTTTTTTTCTTAGTTGCCCACATCCTGTTCTGGCACTAACCCTGATAGGATGAGGTTTGCTTTCTCAGCCGCAGTTTTGATTTAATCAATCTACCATAAACTGGTGAAATAACACTTGTTGGTTGTTTGCAATCGGGCAACTCTGTAGCTCCATGTTTTGAACACTACATTCCCAATAGTGTTTAACAACTGTAATTAAAAAAAGATTAATCTGTAGAGATTTGGTTTTCATTTTCCCCGATCAGTTTATTAGGTACATCTAACAGAAGTAATTCAGTGTAACACAACAGCCCCTTAATAAATCCAACCTCCATGACCTATAATGTGAGTTTTTGTTGAAACAGTTTAAATCATTTTAGTGTTATATTTTCTCAAATTGTAGAAATGCTTTTTTATTTTGATTATGTGGAATTAAATGAATTCACATATGTTACATGTAGATTCCGCCTAAAAACTTGTGACTTTCAATGTGTCTGTTGGTTGTTGTATATTTCAGATGTCTGTGAAATGCTCGTATTAGCAGACAATGGCTGTGCCCCAAACATGAATTTGTCATACATGTATTCACTCTGAAAAGAAAATGTGTCATATGAGGATCACTGTTTCATCCTGCCTCTCTTGTTTTTTAGCTAACATTTGCCTCCTCTACCTACAGGCGAGGACTGAATCCTCCACACAGAGTGAAGTCCATCTCTATGACCACATTCACACAGCAGGAAATTGAGTTCCTACAGAAACACAGCAATGAGGTATCATGAACCCTTTACCAAGAAATGACTCTTTGAGAAACATTATTTTCACAGCTGTCTGTCTTTTATTCAGAATTTGCATCTTGGCATTTTTCAGTCCTGCTTAGTCAACTTTATTGGCATACCTCTCTCCCCTTTTTTCTCTCTCCAATTTCTTGTCATCCCCTCCCCCCTTCCCCTTCACTTTCTCTCACCTCTCTCTACCACCCCCCACCCCAATCTCTTCCTTACCACCCACTCTCCTCATTCCTTTGCCCCCCTGTAGGTCTGTAAACACATCTGGTTAGGCCTCTATGACGACAGGACATCAGTTGTTCCAGATTTCCGAGAACCACAGAAAGTAAAAGAGTTCCTTCAGGAAAAATACGAAAAGAAAAGATGGTAACATATTTTTGTTTGTTTGATAGATAAGTTTTGTCAAAAGTAAAACCCAATGTTAAATGTACAAATCACGATCAGCATTCATGACTGCACTTATTCCAGTTCTTCATACTATGGAGACACATTGTATTATTGGCTATATGGTTTATTTAAGTCCTATTTTTACTTGGGTGCACATTGCTTTAAATAATTCAGTTGGAAAGGTAATAAATTCCTAACCAGTACTAAAAAGACAACGTCACAAAACGTCTGCAGGTCAAATCTTTTCATCCAGTTGAGTTGGCGTGTTACGATTAGCTTTGATGCAGCGGGAAAGAGTTCTGAGAGCGAAGTGTCACATCTGCCAAAAAACATTTAGCAGTTATGGACTTGGTTAACCATATGTTTTCAGTTTGATAGCGTGCTCTTCATTGGGACTCTTTATGCTCGCGTGTCACTTTCCTGTGAGAGCAGTGTTGGAGGGAAAAAAGCACAACTTTTAAACACTTCTATTTTTAAAGGAAGGTACAATTTGATCAGATTGAAACTAGCATTAGTTAAATCAATACAAACACCCAAAAAGTGTGTATCTTGCAATTAATTCACCTTAGCCGATTTCCGACATGACCTGTCCCAATGCTCCAGACTTTTCTGCGGTTTGCATTTCACTCATGCAGCAGAATGCTCTGCTCCGGCGCGTTCACAGTAACAAATCCTTTACATTCTTCAGGCGAGGTGCAGCTGGGTGCAGAGCCAGGAAGTAACGTAGTAATTCTGCTGCGGAGATCATGTGATTTTGTTTACAGCACACTGCTGTCGGCTCGTAACGCCACCGAGAAAATGCAGAGAAGTTCTTGAGTTCAGTTCATGTCTGAAAGCCGCCCTAGTGAGATCATGTCACAAAAGCTTGATCTTTTTTTTGACTAATTATGTTTGTACATTTGTGCCGATGCTCTTTCCTGAACATCCAGGTATGTTCCTCCAGACCAGGCAAGAGCAGTAGCAAGCGTCCAGGGCTCTGTGTCCGGCTCCTCGGCCAGCAGCACTGGCAGCACCCCAGAAGTGAAACCCCTCAAAACCCTGCAGCTCAACAAGACACCTCTACGCCAGGTAACATGAGTGCCCAATGAGCCTTTTTTAACTGCCCATTTAATATCACCTTTAATATTTTGGGGGGAAATTGGTTGGAGAAGAGTTCAGAAACCTTTATTTCTACTTCTATTGCCGCACAGTCTCCAGGGCTAAGTCGTTCGCAAGCTCACAGTGCCGCTCAGGAGAAGAAGTTTGACTTGCTCTCAGATCTGGGAGGAGACATCTTCGCTGCTCCACCCACTCAAAATGCCAGCTCTACAAACTTTGCCAACTTTGCACATTTTCCAAGCCAGTCAGGTAAGAAAATATTTCTCTCAAACGTCCCAAAACGTTCAAAATTCCACTCAGACTAATATAGATCAGTATTAATATTTAGCAGTATGTGCTCTTTGGTTTGTCATCATCCCATGCGTTGTCCTGCCATTGTTATTATTTCCACATCCATTGCCTGTGGTAATTTTTCCTTGTGTGTGGCTGCAGCACCTCAGGGTAATTCAGACACCAACTTTGCCAACTTTGATGCATTTGGAAACACTGAAATTCCATCCCATCTGAGCACGTCACCCCCCTCAAAGTCCTTTTCATCAGGTACCCCCTCCCTCCCATTGTCTTCACTCCACCTTCTCCACACACACTCACCTTCAGCGTGGTATTTTTCGTATCCATTTTGTTTCCACAGTGTCCACTGGGGAACAACCTCTCTGTATCGAGAAACCCTGTACTGATACTCCAAGCATGTACTGGTCATCAATACTGCTGTAGCTAAATAACTGTTGAAAAGTTGATTGGAGCACATTTCCCATGGATATTTTAAAGGTTTTAAGAGCAATTAAGAAATGTAGAGGTTTTTGCTTTCATCTTTTCAGCTTGAATCACTTTGAAAAAAAAAAAATTCTGAAATACTGTGATGGGAGACACTCAGTGGACATTTAGTTCGGAACCTTGGATCTAGACAAATACAGTATGTTACAAAATACATTTTCTCTAAGTCATCAGTTATTTGCTCTTTTTATTATTTGAGTGTGCCTGTGTTTGTGTTTACGGCTCTGATAGAGTATCCTTTTTTTTTTTTAACTGTCGATAGGCGGAGGTGTGCCAATCCCATCAGTGTCTAGTGCCGTCCCTACTCAGTCCCACACAGGGAGTTGCTCAGAGGACCGCTATGCTGCTCTGGCTGAGTTAGACAACAAGCTCGGCTCCTCTGTGTCCTCAGGCAGTGGGTGAGAGACAGTTCATCAGAGACAGTTTATTTCCCACATGAGGTTCCTCTGCATCTAATGTGCAGACACTAGATTGATTTGATTAACTGAATGCACAGTGTTTTTGAATAACATTCACAGGGCGAGATGGTGTTTGATCATATTACTTGTGCATGAACGTAAATTACAACTAAAATTCTCCAATCCAGTCAGCAAATTCCACTGAAACGTGTCAGTGAATCATTTATTAAAGTACTGCACATTTACCAAGGATGTAAAAACATTTAATCTGGGTTTTGTCTTTACAGGAACATTTTTGGACCGGTGCTTGGTTCATCGCCAGCCCAGAATGCACCTGTGTTACCCACGCTGCAGCCTGGCTTTGGAGGTGGTAATAATGAATACTCCGAACGTGATGCATACAGAATGTAATGAAAACATTTGCTCATTTAGTTCCAAGACTCATTTTCTTACTTCCTCCTTTATTTCATCCAGCCATCCCATCCACAAATCCCTTTGTTGCTGCAGCTGTTGCCCCGGAGATGGCCACCAACCCTTTCCAGACCAATGGCAGAGCTCCAGCTGCAGGTGTGTGTGTGTGTGTGTGTGTGTGTGTGTGTGTGTGTGTGTGTGTGTGTGTGTGTGTGTGTGTGTGTGTGTGTGTGTGTGTGTGTGTGTGTGTGTGTGTGTGTGTGTGTGTGTGTGTGTGTGTGTGTGTGTGTGTGTGGGTGGGTGGGTGGGTGGGTGGGTGGGTGGGTGGGTGGGGGTGGGTGGGTGTGCATAAATTAGTTTTTTTCTACAAGACAAGTTTTATTTCTCAGAGATTTCTGTTGCTTTAATGTAACTAAGTTACATTGACATGTTGCCTTGTGATTTTTTTTTTAGTATTTAGAATGTACTCCCTTGTGTGTATCTTGTGGGTGTGTGTGTATGTGCATGCATTCACTGTACACACATGCTCTGTGTGTCTCGTAGCCTCGTTTGGTACTGGCTCTATGAGCATGCCCGCCGGCTTTGGGAATGCGTCTTCCTACTGCCTCCCGACCAGTTTCAGTGGAAACTTCCAGCAGCAATTCCCCGGCCAGGTCCCCATCCCTTACCCTCAACCGGGGGCCTACCATCCTCAGTCTAATGGTTAGTGGCCTCCCACACCCCTCTTTTCTCATACCATGTTCCACCTGTGCAGTACCTGTCAGTGATTTAAGATCATCTGCTTCTCCCTCGGCAAGAATTTTATAAACATTTTTAGATCTAGACAATGACCCTCTGCACTGTGAAATGATTTTCAGTCTGGCTGCAGTAAATTTAAAGTGTGACCTTTCAATGGCAGTTACTGCACAGTGATACAAGTTTGCATTTAGGGTAGAAAGCCTTGGGGCTCTGCTCTGTACAAAGCACAAATAAAACAATGAAAAAATCTGACCTCTGAATGTAAGCTGACACTGGGGCTTGATTCCCTAAATTTGATTTTTCCTCTTTACATTCAAATAGAAAATAATAACTATTACTCAATATAAATTACTGTAAAATGACTGTTTATCTCTATGGTCTTCTCTTCATACCATGTTGATAGATAAAGTTGCAATGAAATACAAAAAATTACACATTCTCATTACACATAACTGAACTGCTGGAGAGAACACAACCAACCTGTTACAAATCCGTCTTCCTCCGTCCCCCCTAGGCCCTGCATTCCCAGTCTACAGTCAGAACAAGCCCTCCATGATGCCCTTTGGGCAGCCCATGGCTGGCCCTGGCATGTCCAATAACCCCTTCATGGTGAGCGCGCATGATCTTTTGTTTTCCCAACTTTTTCAAGAATGTTAAAGGAGAAAATGAAACGACGAGACTGTGTAAAGCAACTTTATCAACATAAGAAAACAACTGAACTGACGAATTACAATGAAAACTTTGTTAATCATAACACTTGATTGTAAGTAATAATTTTCTTATAACATTTGTGTTTTTTTTAAATCTTATTTCAGGCGGGAGCTCCAGGGGCATTTCCTTCAGGGGGTTCATCCACCAATCCTTTCCTGTAGCACAGCCCCAGGATCTCGCCACCAGAGGGCAGCATGCAGCACATACTCAACTCACCGTTCCACACCAATAGTGGCAGTACATTTCTTAAAAAAAAGACTCATAAAAACGTTTACAACACTATGAAGGAGTACAAAGGACTATATTGAAGCCTAATGGACTGTTATGCGGGGTTTATTGTTTGGACTATATACATTATATGCTTTTTATTTTTGTTTATGACTGTAAGCTCTGTGCATATCATTTGTAATCGCAATTAAGTAGATGTTACGTATAACAGAGTTAAAAAAGGTGAGTATACACACACCTTGTGGAAGACAAAAACCACTACAAGCTATGTAAGGGTATACACTTTTAAGATAATTAACAGGGTTCCATCCAAATCCATGATCTGTTGTTTGAAGCAGCAATGATGATCCAAGCATTTTATCATCAAAAAGGGATTTATATTTGTTATTTTAGCGTAATTGCTACTATATTGGCCTTAAGGTGCAAAACTGTCCTTTTTTATTAACTTACCGATTCAGAGAGCTTCATATGACTCCAAGCAATCCTGGACTATTATGGTAGACATCTTTTTAGATATTGATGAAATTGTGAAAAAATGGGACAGCTCTTTGAATTTGAAGGTAGCAGAGGCATCACATGCTCTGCCCACCAGGGAATGTGGACAGACGCGTCTATTAGAGCACAAACAGAGGAATGAAGCCCAGAAGCTGAGATGAGTATTTCTTTGTCCTGCTACTTATTTCTCTAAAACATTGATACGATTGTTCAGTGATCTCTCTGCTGCTGTTTGAAGATGTCAGAGGAGCAGATATCCAGTTTTCACTCTTATTTCAATAGTTTGGTAAAGGTGAAGGGGAATCTTTTTTTTTTTTTAAGGAAAGCGTCAGGGTTGTGGGTGTTTCTTCCCTTAAAACAAGTTTTTGTTGAGACAAAAACAAGTGCAACATTTGAAGATAAGACACTTACGGGATGTACGTTATGTTGTATTCACCACAATCCTGTGATAATCAGTCTTCTTCTTTGCCTTCTCATTGAAAAGCCTTTGGAGAGAGGAACAGAATGAGGAGAAACATTGGTCTCCTGTCAGTTTGCTTTAAATGAGGCAAAGGAAAAGAACGGATTCATTCTATGGATTATTACTTAACTGGTTCCTCCTGTGTCTCTGGAGAACTCGGGTCTTAACTGTGCCACCAATGACTAACAATAAATTTGACAATGTGTTTCTTGTCTTTACAAGAATAGGTAAGTAAATGTGTACATATATAAATATATGTATAAATAAATTAAAAGATTTTTAACTACACTGATGACTTTGTATATCTTGTTATTAAAGTGACTTTCTTAATCATTCAGAATGATAAAAAAACTGATCAATTCCCTTTATTAAAAGTATTTTTTAAAATGTGTTTTCAATGAAAGTTACCTTAAATCCCCTTTAAGTGTGTTATCCATATCTTCTTAATGTAATTTCTATTAAAGAGTGTAGAATAAAGAATATATAGTTTAACACTATGCCACAAACTGAGCAATAACTCAAAGTAATCTTTCAATATGAACATATTTTTAAAAAGCACTGTAATCCTCTGCAGTACTTTTATTGTGCAATTAATAAAAAACTGTATTCCCTTATCTTTATTTATATATAGAAGTTATATCATGAAACCATGGAGATTCATTCAAAAGCTTTTAAGTTGTGTTTTTAAACATAGTTTTATTTGTTTACTTTAATTTTGACTTTAAAAAAAGATGCCAACTTTCTTTCCGACTTCTTGACTGAGAAAGCCCTGTTGCCATGACAACGCCCAGACTTCAACATGGCGTCCCTTCTTACGGACCCTCTGCTGGAAATCTGTGGCCGAGGACCTGCTCCCAATAAGAACTTCTACTATTTAACTGTCACCAAGTCCGATGTGAGTATTGATGGAGGGAAACACGTGATCTTTATATCTGGTGCAGCGGACGTGGCGCCACTGAAGGACGTTTACACTATAACTCAACTGACGTTAGCTGTACTTGCTACAGTCATAGCAGGGTTAAGGTTAGCGTGAACTTGGTTAGCTCGACTTTAAGTTGGAGGATAGAAGCTACACACACACACACACACACACACACACACACACACACACTTCCTGTTAGGACACTGCATTGACTTTCATTCATTGTGGACAGTCTAACCAAAATCTCACCCCTAACCTTTATGACTAATTATTTATATATTATTTATATTATACTGGACTGGCCCCTTGCCCTAATCTTAACCATCACCATGGAATATCTAGTCTAAATCTAATTTTAGCCCTAACCCTTAAAAGCAAGACCTCCAACAGGCCTTTGAAAAAGTGAGGACTGGCAAAAACGTCCTCACGTTGAAAGATCTATACTCAAAATGATCGTCACAAAGAAAGAAGTACAAGTACACACACACACACACACACACACACACACACACACACAGTTGTGGTTCCAGCTACAGTGGGTATCTTCAGGACAATATGTTCACATGGTGCAAAATGTCCTGGAAGATGATTTCTCAAAAAGAGTTTGATCCCTGATAACTGTTACCACTGTGAATACGCTTTTCCCGTCATTACAATAAGGACAACCTCCTATAATGATTGTAACCAATCCCATTAAGTATGCTAACTGGTCTTGTGTGTGGATTTATTTTCACAACAGTATACCTGAACACTGTTGGGTTGCCGTGGGTTTTTCATAGCTTGTTCAATTATTTCTGACTGTACACTTCGTCTTGTCATTTCCAGGTGAAATGGAGATGGTGGACGATATCTCTGCGAGCTGTGGACAGGTACGCCAAGCCTGGGGAGCTGAGGGAGTCTCACCAGCAGTTCCTGGACAACACTTGGCTGCAGAGTAAGGACCTCAGGGAACAGTCTGAGCTGTGTTTTCACTACATCCCACAAATCTCCCAATTTGCATCTGTGCATGGTTGTAGATTAGTAATTAACAGACTGGTAATGTTATTAGCTTTTCCTAAAATATGGAAATTCTAAACATCTGCTGTGAAAAAGGTGTATCAGTTAGTTCTTAGCCAAGAGTGCACATGGCCTATAATTTATTCCTAAATACATATCGTCTAGTTTCTAATAACCCTGGACTTTAATAAGCCTAGTACAATATACATAGCATCATTTTAGCAAGTTCTGTTTGCAGTAGAAATGTACAGAAATCAATGCTTTTTATTATTCAGTGTTTTAGGTTTATAGTGTTCTATATTCCGATTATATTTGTAGACTTGTCATTAATTTATGTCAGATCAAATCAAATCCTTGTGTAAGAATGACAGCTAAAATAACGGGCTTCTTCCCAGGTGAGGTCGGTTTGGTTTTCGGCCGTCCGATCCTTCAGTACACCAAGGCTTTGTGCCAAGGCCATTTTGATTATCTGGACAAGCTGCCCGACTCCTTGCTTCTGCGGATAATAAATTATCTTGAACTAGAGGATGTGGGTCAGCTCGCACGAACGTCACGTAGGTTCAGGAAGGTGAGTTTATGGAGACACAAAACAAATGCTACTAGAAGTAAATTGTATCCTGAGATAAGAAAGTCTATTATTTAAGGTTTCATTCCTGCACATTTTTTATTTTACCCCTGTCTCCTGTGAATACATCATTTTTATTATATCTAAAGTAGTGTGTATTCTTCAATGCAACAAAATCTGGTCTTTTGTTCTTGTTCTTATTTTGCTCACCAGCTATGTGGGTCAGAGGAGTTTTGGGAGCAGGCGGTGCGGCGGTGCTGCAACACTGTTCCAGTTGACGTGGAGTCCCTGGCTCTTGAGGAGGGCTGGCGCGAAATCTTCTTCACCAGCAAGCTACAGCTGCAGAAGAAGATCAGCCGCAGGAGGCTAAGGATCGAGGGGCAGACAGGTCTCTGAGGAAACCTCAGAAACAAACCAGACGTCTAGTTCGGAGGACGAATGTCATCATGGCATCGTTGGCTTTGACCACAACTCTTGCTGTGGTGTTGATCCTGACCTCAGCCCTGAACCTGAGGCTGCCCCTGATCCCAGTCAGTGAGGAAATGAGGTGCTGTGGGGGGGGGGGGGGGGGGGCACTGGTGCAGAGTTGTGCACTGAGTAATTGGTAAAGGAGACAACAGTACTGAGACAAGCACATGACACCTAGCTGAAGGTTGAGTTGGATTCAGTGGCATCTAAAGGTGAAGTTGCATATTGCAACCCCGACCTCTCATTTCACCCTCCCTTTGTCAGCCTATCATACTGTGTTTAAAGATCTACGGTGGCCTTCAGGTGACATATAAATGCAAGAGGTCCTCTGTCCTGTCGTACCATGGTGGTGCTACATGACAGACGCCATGTCTCCTAAGAGATCCCCCGAAATCCTGCATACTGGACCTCTGAGCCTTCTGTCCAATTTTGACTTTGTTCTGTTTCTTTGTACCGAGAAAAGTGTTTCTTTCAGGGCTAATGTTATATTTGTATGCCATATACACACATTCCTCTCCCATCCAACTTTTCTTTATCAAATTTATTTTGTACATGATTGTAAGGTATTAGTTATTGGATGTTTGGGGATTTGTTCAATTTGTATTTCTACTGTGCCATGACTTTTCTGATTTAATAGACATTAATAAGACCAACAGAAGATATAGCAGGATATTGTATACTATATTTATTGCTCATTATAATACACAAGTTACAGTAAAGAATATTGTAAGTTCTCAATTTAGAAATAAAGCTATACTGTCTGTGGCTACTGTCATTCTTGAACTAATTCTGAGCAGAGTCTCGAGGTAACACAATCATGGTAACTAATGGCAAATATATAATTACTTGATAATGTACAATTTTTAAATGATCAATATGATGCTTTACTGTGGGGCTACATGTAAGTAATATGTACAGTGTTTACTCTAATCAGGATAAAAGTTATTGTTTTTATTCCATGTGGCAGGGGAGCAGTTCATTTGGAACAGTAGAAAGTACAACTTCATTTGTTGTAAAGCCAGCAACAAGTGGATGACAACAGACAATCAATAAATGCAAATAAATACAATAAATAAATCACATAGATTCATTTAAAAAGCCAGTGACAGGAGGGACAACTGAGCCTTTGAATCTGTTCTAACAGCTTCTAACATATACTTAGCTTTGGCTGTACATTATAACATTTTTACAAACGTGAAGTACTGCTAATGATTGTAGTTATAAAGTTACAAAACCCCAAACATGGGTGAATAAAATGTTTTTAAATAATCAGGACTGTTAATGCAGCTGTAATAACATTAAGACACAATCACTAACAGAATAGAAGTAAGTAAAGTTTATTGTTATTGCTGTTTTCACATACAAGAGTCACAAAGTGCTTTACAGGGCCATAAAAGGTGTCTTTAAAATATAAAGTAATGACGAGCACAGTTTCAGAGGCATTTCTGGCATTTATCATCCGTCAATTACCGTTACATCAGGGTTTGGATTCCTGGAGGACACAGATAATGTGAGTGAGATTTGATGGGATTATGAGTGTAGTGCACATAGAAACATAAACAGTCCCCTAGGGGGCACAAGCTGCTAGTGCTAATGGTCCATCCTGTGCTGAGCTCAGACTGACATCATCACTAGCCTGACTCTTGTATTGCTTTGCTCTATGCTGGTAAATGCTCTGTATGCTGGCAGATATGCCAAGTGTCGCCGTCAAGTTTTTTTAATTTAAGACAGTTTGATTAAAGACAAATCAAACTGGATTCTGACATAATATCCCTGCACTTGTTACTGAAACTTCGATGCTTGAGACAGTTTTAGCAGCGGGGTTATTTCCTTGCAAACACTCGCTACACATTTGGGTCGTCGTGCTCCAGCTCTGTTCAGAGTTCGTTTCCTCTCTTCACAGCAGGGTCCAGAGCATTTTCACCTCAGACCAAATAAATCAGTCAGTCACTGACCTTTTTGACCCACAAGAACTTTGAAGCCGTTATCTCCGCTGACACTCCTCTGGTTTCACTTCAGCACCTGGTCTGCTTCATTCTCATGTTGTGTGTGGAGTAAGTCCTCTTTATGAGAAGTAATCACAACAAGACACCTTTTCATCTACCAAGCAACTACACACCTGGTATCGGCCCATCAAAGGGTCTTAAAAAGTCTGGAAAAGTGTTTAAATATTATGTACTTTTAGGCAGGTCTTCATTATTTAAGCCTTTAAAGCTACCTGTTGTCCTTTAAAATTAGTTTTTTGAAGTGAACTGTCTCCTAGACCAATGTGGAACTGACGACTGCTCTCAGCTCGGCTGTGGGACAGACTATGGATTCCTATTGTCTCTGCCTGTGGTTTTAAAGATAATGTGGTGTTTCCAGGGTAATTCTCTACTCGGCTGCTTCACTCTATCTTCAGTTATTGGGAAATGTGAGTAATTCTATGACTCTGATATTCCTTGATATCTAATTTTATTGATTAGGGCCTAAAAAAGGGTATTAAAAAATCAAAAATTTAACTAAACCTGCAGAAACCCTGGTAAAATATAGTGCTACTTAAACGTGGAGCATTTCAGTGCTCCCGCTGCTTGTATCCAACCCTTTACCGTGCATGTGGTTGTGTTGTATTAATGTGTGTGGTCACTTAATTTCCTGGTTAACCTCATTTGACATGACATCATTATGATTGAGAAAGACCACAGACACATTTCCATAATGGAGCCTTTTACTCTCTGCACTAGTGATTTGTAACCGTTGCCCACTGCTCTGCTGTAAATATGTTCCGTCTACTGCCTCTTCTTGTGGAAAGCTTTAAGGGGGACCATAAGAGGATATAGTCAGCCCACGTAAAGACCATGTAGTGGGCCATGTGGAAAATAGGATATGCTCTGTTCATCTTAACCTTTACTCCCTCCTCAGTCCAGCGTAATCCTCCCAAGGTTGAAGGAGCAGGAAGCTCAAAGAGCAAAACATCTAAAATCAGAAAAGATCATACGTCTAAATCACAGCAGGGACGTAGAAGAACACCAGTTGCTCTTGTGTTTGTATGTATGCATGCACCTCTGCTCAATTTCTCAATATCTCTAATTTATATAATAACTCAATTTTTTACAAGTTTTTTAAAAAGCTGGTGCCCTACATACATTTTTCTTGAATGAATGCATTAATATGTGATGGACCCTTGATGCCAGTCCCAGTGCTCTGCAGGGATCCAGTGTAGCGTAAAAAGCGAAACTCATAGAGTGATGTGTGAGTTCTCCGTTCACCTCTGACTCTCCTGACCCGGTAAAGATGAAGCCTGTGGCCTATTTTTATCCAGTCACGAGGCTTCTGCACTTTACTGACACTTTGATCCATTTACAAGATGGATTTTACATTTACAGCAGGTCTCTTTACACAAGGTATATCAAGATGCCTCTCTCCTTATCTGTGGTAAAGGTCCTTGTTCACTGCTCTTATGTCCCTTCTTCCTTTCCTACAATTTAACCATTTGCTGTTTTTCACTTTTACTCTTGGCACAAATCCAACTAAAATCTAAATTTAGCTGAGGGAAATAATTATAAATAATTTCACTGATTGCTGTGTTTATTTCATTCCTTTTTATTTTCAACCTTTTGCCCACGTCCATCTTTTTTGCTCCATGTGTGGGCGTCAGCGTGGGCATTTGTAAGTCAAAGGGCTGAGTCTGGAGCTCTCTGACGGCCAGCAAAGCCCCTGATCTACTGCAGGGCGCTGACGGCTTGAGACCATTTGAGAGAGGATTAGCTAATATTATCTGAGGTTAATCGCACTGAATTAGCCCACATCACCATAGTTGTGGCGTAGGGTGGCTGCCAACAGCAACAATGGGGGAAAGAAAGTACCAATTCATCATATTACACGAGTACAAAATGATGACGGCCCGTCTGGTGTGAGAAATGTGCTGCAGCAGCTAATGCAGCTGTAATAAAAGGAGACAGCGGATTCACATACAAGGAAATGTAACACACTGGTGTTTGTCTGAAAAGTTTTGGGTTTCCTCTCGTGTGTGTGTGTGTGTGTGTGTGTGTGTGTGTGTGTGTGTGTGTGTATGGCATCGCTGTTAGTTACCAGCTGCATCACAGGTCTTCAGTTCTGTCCTCAGGCTGTTTATCATAAAACCCTTAGAAACAAGCTTTGCTCCCACAATGATCTGATCCCCTGAGTCTCTGTGGTGACTCGTGATTTTCATAACCAATGCTACATTGTTGCTTGTTACATGAAATATATGTAGTGTGGGAATTTGGGAAAATTATCAACTTGTGTTCAAATTCTATTTTTATTTTGTGTTGTTGCTCAGTGGATAAATGGAGCAAAAATGAATTGATGGTAGAGAAAGCAACTATTGTGATCTCATACTCACCAAGCACTTACTCTGTTATTACTGATATCCCTTACAGGCATCCCACTGGGCACCTAATGTTTCTCCATAGACATGAATGCATTACTTCTCCAAATCAAAAACATATAGCAGACGCGTGTAAGTGTAGAAAGCTGTTATCCACATCTCTATTAAACGGAGACTCAATGTAAAATTGCTGTTTAATGGCGTGTTAGCCAGTATTTTGGATTATATTATAAATACAACATTTTGAAATTCCCTGAGGAGAACGTTTGAGTTTGACATATCTTATCTGTATTCATCCGGATTAGTATTTACATACTTGTAATGATAGTCCTAACATGACAAGTAAACTTTGTCACAGTAGAATATAGCAGACATCCCTCCGCCCAATCTGGCAATGTTTAAAAAAGTGTATCCACCCCCTAATCAAATCCTCAACCCCAAAATTGAATGGGGTCTTCCATGGCCCGTTCCAACCCTTCCACCAAGTTTCAAGAATGTGTGTCGTTTTTTGCGTAGTCCTGCTAACAGACAGACTAATGTCTGTTATGACCTCCTTGGTGGAGGTAATAATGCTCTGTAATGTTCAGCAGATTTTCTTAAATGTTCAAAGTTGCTGTCATTGTAAAGGTGTGGTCAATGAAACAGTGTGAGGTCAGAGAGCGAAGCAGACAGGGGATGAGTAAGCTCTCTGATGTAGCTGCTCTGTTGAGACTGGGAGCAGGACAGAGAGGGACATGAGGATGCATGAGCTTATACAGCCATGTCCTAGAGCCATGAATCACTATAATGACTTCTTCAATTAAGGTCATCTTTATTCTGCTCAAGGCTCCAAATAAACATTTATATCCATATGTTATCGTATCAAATGTAGAGACTTTCTCCAGAAAGTACAATGACAGTTATTTTGAAAGGCCTCATGCTATTTCCAGGGCATCTTCAGCCTCTTTTACTTTTGCTTCATCTCACCATGAAATGCATAGCTAACAAGACATTGGACCACTGATGGAGACTACTGAACACCATGAACAAATATAGAGGGCTACAAAGCCTCTTAGGATAGAGCCCGCTTATGATTCCCTTTACGTGCACAGCATCCTCGAATAGGCCACACAAAGATCCTTAAGCCAAAATCCCTCCCTGGTATTTAATTCTAAATGAGTAATTACTGGGTGTGTCAGTGTGTCTTAGGTTTGCAGGTAGGTTGGGCGAAGGAGCTCATTTGCACGCTGGCTTCAGAGAGAATTGCACTCTCACACAGACACACAGATTCTGAAAGAAGCCACGTCGATTGAAAGAGGGTATCCCTGGGGAGCCACTGAAGATTCCAGTTTCTGAGGGGGGACAGACCACATACAGCCGCCAAGATGTGTGACATGGGGGGACTGGATAACCTGGTGGCTAACACGGCCTACCTAAAAGCCCAGGGTGGTGATGACAAGGAGATGAGAAAGCGGCGCCGCAGCTTAGCTCTCCCCAAGACTGAGCAATGTGCAACAGTAAGAGCCGCCATTGAGAAGGACTTTACGTTGCTTTGCGAAAGGCAGCCTATTGGCAAAAAGTATTTCCGTGAGTTCCTTTCAAGTAACGCTGAGTTCAAGCTTGCTGCTGATTTCCTGGATGAGCTGTATGACTGGGACCTGGCTGAAGGTGCAGTCAAGGAAAAGGCACGCCAAAACATCATCAAGAAGTTTTGCAAGACTGATTCCAAGACCTACCTCTCATTTCTTACCGGGGAGATTGCTGACAAATGCAAGTCTGTGACAGATGCCAACTTTGAGGAGGTGATGAAAGGCAAAGTCCAGGATGGTGTAAGAGAATTTCTGAAGGACAAACCCTTCTCAACTTACCAAGCCAGTCCATTCTTTGATAAATTCCTCCAATGGAAAGAGTATGAGAAACAGCCCATCAGTGACAAATACTTCTATGAGTTCAGGACTCTGGGAAAAGGAGGCTTTGGAGAGGTAAGCATGCAAACATTTTATTCAATATGTAGAAATATGTGTTATGGCAAATGAATTATCTTTAAAATCTATAAACCTTGGTTGAATGAGTCTCCTCAGGTAAGATGGCGTAATCAATTAAAAAAAATGTGTATTACATCTATATTTTTTAAAACATAAGCTAAAATTGCAAGATAATATGCATTCAGTATCTTTTGAAATTGTAATGATAGAGCTCTAGTTGAGCAAATCACAGTTGTGCAGTGTCAGTGTCTTTGGAAAACCTGAAGTAGGAACGTAGGTGCGTTACAAAAGGATAGTATAGCACAAGTGGTCCAACGTTGCATACGTGAGGATTTACCTTGTCTCAAGGTGACCATGAAGATATCTGGTATACAGGCACAACCTACCTAGCGAATATAAAATCGAGAGAAAAAAAAAAGCGGAAACTTTGTTTAATGGTTCTGTTTTAAATGATGAACTTTATGTGGACAAATGACAAAGTCAAACATTCTCTTCAGGTAACTATGTAAATTGCAAGCTCTAAAAGCAGTGTTCCTGTGAATGAGATATATCAAGCTGAACAAGTCAGATGCATATAAGATTGTGTAATCTCTGTTCATATTTTTAAAGATTACTGATATGAATTATAAAAAAACAGAGGACCTACAATCAACCCTTAAGGGAACCCCTTCACTCCGTCAAGCTCTTAGCAAAAAGCCTACGTGTACAACCGAGAAGAACTTACTGTTTTGCTGTTGTCTAAATCTATTGTGATTGTACAATACTGTTTTCTTTAGGAGAAACACTCATGTACAGTGGTTCAAAGTTATACAAACCACATGATTGCTTTTTTGATATATGAATATATCAATATTAAAAGATGTGATGACATAGTAGATTGAGGATTTAGAGTATCGGGCAAATTTATTTTACTGCCATAATACTGAAGATCCTTTTTTATTTTTAAAAGTTTCCCTAAGAGAAATGTTCATTCCAATCACTGTTTCAAACAGAGCATGAGTAGTAGTCACTACTGATCAGTGTTGTGCAATGGTTACGGTCAGCATGTCACTCTGGTACCATGCGTGGTGGGATTGATTCTAATCAATCAATAAGGAGAACAGCTTGTACAGTGGCAGTAAAAAATACTTTCAAATTTGTCTTCCTCAAGGTATGCGCTGTACAGGTGAAGAACACAGGCCAGATGTACGCCTGCAAGAAGCTGTGTAAAAGGCGACTGAAGAAGAAGAATGGCGAGAAGATGGCCCTGCTAGAGAAGAAGATCTTGGAGAAGGTTAACAGTCTGTTTCTGGTCAACTTGGCCTATGCTTACGACAGCAAGACCCACCTGTGCCTTGTCATGACCCTGATGAATGGAGGAGACCTCAAGTACCACATTTACAACATAGGCTATGATGGCAAGGGTGTAGACAAGGGCATCGAGATGAAGCGCATCATCCACTACACAGCGCAGATCACCACCGGCATTCTGCATCTGCACGACATGGATATCGTTTATCGTGATATGAAGCCGGAGAACGTGTTGCTGGACAGCCTAGGCCAGTGCCGACTTTCAGATTTGGGTCTGGCCATTGAGATTGTTCCAGGGAAGACAGTCACTCAGATGGTGAGTAGATGCGCACACGACAATCAAATGGCTTTTGAAAGACAACAAACGGGTGCACTGAGTACACCAAGTTGCACTCTCAAACCATTGGGGTGCTGTTAAGATGAGAACACCTAGCTGGGTAATAACCGCGATGATTAATTGGATCCTTGTTAGACTTGTACAATACACCAATGGGCAAATAAAATCAACCCCAATTCTGTGCAACTGAAATATTTCAAGTCAAGTCATCATCTGTATGCTTGGACTACGTTTAAGACCACAAACATCCACACACAATCTGCAACAGAACAGAAGACCACGAGCCCAGAGACCACTGGTTCCTGTCTTTGTTAATTTATCAGCAGAATGAGGCTAAGGCTAAAACCTGAACTCAGGTTCTTGGACAGGTTGTCAATCTTGTTGGGGGTTTTTGCTTTAAATCCGGACAGGGATTACTGGAAAGCTTAAAGATCTGTGCAATGAGAGTCTCTGAATCCATTATATAACTCATTTGATCCTTTAGCAGTCAGATTATACAATGGCCATTTATAGGCTACGGACCTATGTAGGGGCCCTGTTACAGAACTCAGAGGTCCAGTGTTTGATAAAGCGTTTCGATAAGTGTATGAACGTTTCTGTCAGTGACTTGGAGGCACAGATTTTGTTAGTTTTGTGAAGGTGTTACCTCGAGAATGTTGTACGGAAGTTTCTTCCCACAATTCTTCACAAACCCTGTAATTCCTCTTCTTGCCTTGAGAAAAATTGTGAGTTCAGTTTAATGTGAAACCACACTGGCTGCACAAGGGTGTTCTTGCATCTAACTGCAGGTTACATGACAATTTGCAAAGCACAAGTCATTATCACTGTGACAGTGCATTGTGGTAGACACTCAGGTCAAACACTGCTTTAATAATGAACAAACACAACCTTTTAAAATCCGCCGGCCTAATCTATGCAACATTATCTTCAAACATTACATCACATACCTGTGCTAACCTATGGATGACCTGAAAAAAGATAGAAAGTTTGCTGCAGGGTGTCCTTAGGCCTTGTGGCATCAAAGAGTAAGCTCTTAGCTCTATGAAGGTCCAGTAAGCTCATTATCCAGTACACTGATGCTCCTCAGCCAGCCAAAGTGACTGGGCTAACCTTCTATAGGCAAGGCTGGCTTTGGTCCCCAAATCCTCTTAGTGAGCATTACACAAGTCTGTCCCCGACTAGATGGTCAGATCCAGGTAAAAAACCTACACTGAGTATGTTTAGACATGGTAGTTTGCAAACAAGGTCACTTCAACCCAGCTGAAAAATATCTACAGATGGGTCCCTTCGCATGAACCAAGATCGGATTAACTCATGTTATAACTTTATCGTGCGGTCGTACATGAAAACACTTGAGTAACCAGAGAGTGCAGTTTCTTTCTTTGTTAGTAAGTTTTTCTTTATAAGTTTACCAACACACACACACACACACACACACACACACACACACACACACACACACACACACACACACACACACACACACACACACACACACACACACACACATAACACATATGGAAGACGTTTGTGATAACGCAAACGTATAATAGATTTTTCATAGACTAAAAGGTTTTGCATGCAAACCTTTTATTAGCCTTTAAGCTTAAGTTTGGTCAATGGAGTTGTACTATCATACCTTCACTAATCAGTCAGGGCGGCTGGTCCAATCACATCCTTGGCCAAGTCGTATCACACCATACTTTATATCAGTATAACAGTAGCAGAGACTAAATATCTTATAGCAAATTGGCTATAAAAGGACAATGCATCCTACAGTTCTTATGATAGCTACTGTTTATATATCGCCTCACCTGCACCAATCTCACCTGAAAACGATTTTTGAAACAGGGTCCCTGCCAGATTAAGATCCAGGCTCTATGCCTGTTCACAGCATGTGTGTGCATTGTTCATGTTTTGGCTGTTGTGTAATTCTGCTGGTGGCGATCACATCCAGAAATGGACGGTCTTTATGCAGGAGGCTGGACAGCTCTGTCAGCGTGTAGACACATATGACTCTTGACAGGTAGTAGGCTTAGCATTAAGATTAAGCTCCTGCTCCGAGGCTGTGGATGAGGTCGTACAGGGAGATGCAGGGAGCCACGGGGGGTGGGGGGGGAGCAGAGGAGCCGGGACAGAGTTGCCCAGAGAGGGAAAGGTGAAGATGGCGAAAACTAGATTAAGGTTTCTTGTAAACCAGGCAACACATTTAGTTCAAATGTTGTTCTTTAAAAGTCTATTGTTCCACAAGTCCCTCTCTCCGTTCTCTATGTCTTTACAGGAACTAAGTTTTGCACTGTTTGCATTGCTCGTGTTTCTGAACTATACATAAATCTGTTAATTTCCTTATCCTGCACGGAGAATCTGAAATCGTCTAAACATACACACAACACTATGCATTCAAGCATCTTCAAATGTACTATAACGGCATTTATAGGTGAACCCTATTTCCAGTCTTCCCTCCTGACCGCCTCTCCCTTCCTCAGGCTGGCACTGGAGCGTACATGGCCCCTGAGCTCCTGAACAAAACCCCGTACAGGACGTCAGTGGACTGGTGGGCCCTGGGCTGCAGTATCTATGAGATGGTGGCCGGCTACACACCTTTCAAAGGCGCCGAGGCCAAGAAGGAGAAGGTGGAGAAGGAGGAGGTGCAGCGTCGCATCCTCAATGAGGAGCCAAAGTGGGAGCACAAGTGCTTTGACGCCACCACCAAGGACATCATCCAGCAGTTCCTGAAGAAGAAAATCGAAGAGCGCCTGGGCGTGAAGTAAGAGGGTCTTGTATTCTGTATAGCCTTTAGCAAGAAACATAGTGTTAATGGCTGTTCACAATGGCTTAGTGAAATTAAATTCTTCTTTTGTAGTTAATTTCTCAAAAAGGTCACGTCCACGTATAATATGGTTGTATAGGAAAGCTTAGTGGAAATGAACTGTTGAGAAACCCTTTACCTCAACTGTAACCAAAGTTTTGCACGACTTTGTTCTTCTTTCATAAAATCCGACATCGCAATCTTGAAAATCTGACAGAGAAGACTTTTTTTTTTGCTTCTCTTTAGGAACAACCTGGAGGATCCCAGGAAGCACAACTGGTTCAAGGCCATCAACTTCCCCCGCCTGGAGGCCGGGCTGGTGGATCCTCCTTGGGTACCCAAGCCCAACGTCGTCTACGCCAAGGACACCGGCGACATTGCAGAGTTCTCGGAGATCAAGGGCATCGAGTTTGACACCAAGGACGACAAATTCTTCAAGGAGTTTAGCACTGGCGCTGTGCCCATCCCGTGGCAGCAGGAAATGATTGACACTGGACTATTTGATGAGCTCAGTGATCCCAACAGGAAAGAGGGTGGAGGAGATGTAGATGACGAGAAGAAGTCCGGCACATGTATATTGCTGTGAGCAGCAACAACCACGTGTTTGATGTATCACATGCCAGTCATAACGCTCTATATTTTGTTTGTTCTCTCACTAATATTGCAGGATCCTGTTTCATGAAACATGCGAGCGCCAGCGTCGTTTAGAAAAACGTCCCTGACTTGAATGTATGCTCATGGTTTAGAGATCTACTGCTTTCAGGGTGAGGTCCAGTAAAACATGGAACATGTGATGATGTATTTTGAGCATTTTCTTTCTGGTTCACAGCTTCTCTTGCAGTTCTAATGATGTAGACTCCAAAAAACGTAAGTTTGGAACCTGTTGATAAAGAATACTAGTGTTAGAGGAGTAAGATAAAGGCCTTGGTGCCAGAAATACCATAGTAAATACGATATAACTTTATGAAGAAACTCTACAAATCCAAGCTAAAAGTATTTGCAATAGAACGATAAGCAATGCTGATGCATTCAGCACTAATCTTTAAACAAATTGGAACAAGCACAAGTCCTCTATCTATGAAACTGCTCAGTTTGAGTATCTTCTAGTGGACTGTGTAAATTTTATAGTATTTTTTAGCGCTCTCCCTCCCTCCCCTGCCCTTTATTGATACAATCACAAGGTCTCACTGTTTCTACTACAAAAAGTGCTTTTTAACCTCACATGGCAGAAATAGTTCTCACCTTTCATTTTATATGTGGTGATATTAAACCTTCTAATTAAGGCCGATCACTGCATTTACATCCAGGTGATTTTTTCCTTTGGTTCGACATTTTAGTTTTATAAAAATCTATGAAAAAAATTGTTGCAACTGTTTGTATTGTATATAAAGAAATATATTTATCTATGCACAGAGATAAAGAAGAAGATGTAAGTATTAAAAGTAGGATTTGTTTTAAAAGGAAATGAAAAATACTGAACCCCCCTTTTCACCGAGTCCCTCTACTGTCGGTGCTATGAGGCTCAGCTCGGTGAGGAAGTGGAAACTGTGTAGCCCCGGGATGCTGGGAGAGAAAGGAGAGCAGAAACAGCAGGTCACTGCTGCATGTGGAAGATGTGGAAGACTTAGAGGAATTGGACAGTAAGTTCCTGTACCAGGAATGTGCAGGATGCCCCCGTTCACGGCCCTGAAACACTGATATTTCAGGGCTTTTTTTCTTAGTTTGAGATGAGTATAAATAACTCAAACTAGCCAGATTCTGAGAAAAATAAATAAATAAATAAAAGAATCCACTGCTGTGGTTGTGAAGCTGAATTTACTTTTTAGAGACTTGGGGTAGTTCAAAATGAAAATCATTTTTATTCTTGTTTACTTGTCTCAGGGTAATTAATCGTTTTTAAATTTCAAGAGTTGAGTTTTTACAGTTTATGTTAATACAATATATACATATATGATACATGTACTTGTAAATATAACATCAGAGGAATTGCTACGATAGAAATGTCAGATTGTAAAGCAGGAATTTCCTTGAATCTTCAATCGTTTGAATAAATTAAAATATTTCTTTTAAAACCTGTTTCTTTTCTGTGGTCATGAATGTTTCGGTTTTATTCGCTGGGGTCTTGCAAATGTTCCCATTACACATGGTTGTATTATTATACGGAGGAAAGTGCTGCTGACAAATCTTGGAGTAAAACCTAAAGATATCAGCTGCATTAATCCCTTGCAGGGTGCTGACTATAGCCAGGCTGTGCTCCAGGCCGCCACAAATTGGCAAGTTCAACTCTTAGCTGATAAGGCGATAACCAGTGTTATCCTTGAGTCCTCTTTTCTTAAATCAGCTTCGGAGGCCCTCAGGTTCTGCAGTGTTACTGCCAAGTGAAGGATCTGAGGAAAAATCGGCAGCTACAGAGCTGGGCTAATTATTTACTGTATGGAAGAAATTAAAAGACAATTGTAATGTTGCATGTAAGTGCCTAAAATTTGGGGAAACCGAATCTACCGATGGAGTCTAGCAAATCGTTGCAACGTAATTATAGAGGATACACTCACAAGGGTCCTTTTCCAGCTCGGAATTTAGGTACTATTACATTTACAACATTTACAGCATATTTTTGCCCACTTTTTGACCAAAGGGATAAAAAACAGACAGATGAAAATATTTATTTTCCTTTGTCTCAGACACCACTTGTTTATAGCCTTCAAACTCAAGGACAGTAAGAGCTTAGGAGGCACTAAGGTGGATTCTTGGGTCAGCTAAACCCCAAGAGATTATCTCACGTAGAGCAGGAGTCGGGTACACACTGCTGTTCACAGTGAAGGGCAGAGCTGCTGCCTCAGGGGGCGGTGGGAGCCGGTTGGATGGAGGAGTAGTCAAATTAGAGCAGACAGGTGTGATCGGACTTCTTTTAATACCGATGTGATATAATCTGATCTCCACCAATAGTTTAAAACTATTGACACAGTGATTAGGCTGCAGTTTATGGCTCAAAAAACCTCTCAATAATGAAAAATGCAGTAAGACTATGTGGGTCAAAGCATCTGACATAACTGCTGAATCAAGCTTAAAGATGTGGTTTGGAACCATTAACAACATAAGAAAGGGGTTCAGCCAATAAGATCCTATCTCTTCTTTTGATAGACACTTACTGTTATCAGGCCTGCGGGCAGCACCACTCACACATTTAATCCCTGTGGCTTGTTTGTGGTGCCCTCGTGTGGCTGCAGGTTTGTGCTGATGTGGTGATGGTGGGAATGTGATGGAGTGAAACCCAGTCACAGCCATCTCATTCAACCTGCCTGGTTCCTCCTCACTTTAAACAACATGCTTTCAATTCAAATTCTTTTCTGTTAGATAATCTCATTTTACACCCACATTCATGTAACTGGGTTTTGCTCCATTCCCCCGCGACCCATAATAGATAAGATGTAGAGAAAATGGATGGGTATATGTATTTATTTAGATATGAATGTGTGTATTATCATTTCCAAATCAAAAAATCTAAAGCGTGTCAAACTAAGATTATAAGTTTAAATACAAAAAAATACATTTTACAGTTTACATTGTATTTTTAAAGATTAAACCAACCTTTTCAGGCTTGTGGCCCTTTACAAGAAGGCAATGTTCAGTTAGGGTCCCGTGTCACATTTCACATGTCTATACATTTTTTTTAATTTCAGATATAGGTTGTTTTTTTTATTGCTTCAGATTTAAGGAGGTAAATTGATTGCTTCCTGTTTTTTATTTTCTCCAACGCATAAATCATCTCATGCAAGTTTATCTTGTGATGCTTCTGTAGTTTTATATAAATATGATTTTGAATTCAAGACTTTTTAATTTTTAGATTCTTGAGTTTGAAACATTACTAGAGGGACTGAATACTATTTCCACCATTGTCAAAAAGCTACAGCTCGGTTAAGAAATGAAGAAGGAGAAACATTTTTCTTCAAAATCACTTTTATTCCACAATTTATTTCATCGGGTCTTAAGGCACCCTGAAGAGATGTTACAAGTTGTTCTTTCAAATGCGGGTTCCTTTTAAGACTGTGTAAACATAGCTTTGAATAAGATAATTTCCTGTAAATCTTTGCTTAAATGATTTCTTTACAGTGCACAGACATTGTGTTTTGTGACAAAAATACAGTGTGAATTAAGTAAATATGATAGTGTATTATATATATACATTGAAGAGTAATAGATTGGCAGACAATCAGATCAACAGGCTGAAGAAGAGAGAAAACTAACAAACAATCTTTGAGACCCAGAGAGATATACAGATCACGTAAAGATATACAGTACAAAGTTACAGTGAACCTCCTCCAGCACCTCTCCGCCTAAAGAGCATTTCAACACTGTACCTTCTGTGTGTGTGCGTGTTTGTGTTTGTGTGTGAGTGTGGCCTCAGTCATCATCGACAAAACGCAGCACCGTGCGAGGTGAAGCGAGACAACTCTATCCCGTCCTGGAGGGCTCACACACATGTCGGCTATTGCAGTGGAGAGGTGAGTAAACAGGAAGACAGGCAGACGGACAGACGGACATGCAGACGGACAGACGGACAGACAGCACGAGACTGGGTTGTGGCAACGGAGGCCACAACACAAAGATCTATCTATAATTCCCTAACTATGGTCAGGATCACAATGTATTTATATGTCGAAATGGACTCTTGTAATTGGAATTCAATATACAGGGATACAGTGGCTATACTTGATTATCAAGGTACGATCCTATGAAATCTTTGTGATGTGAAAAATGTGAATACTCTGGAGATGTGTCGGAAACCCACTACTTTCTCAGATACACTATACAGCAAGATCCAAATCCTCTCAACGTCAGCGATGATACAGACGCTCATACAGGTCGGAGAGATGAAAACAATACTCCTTTCCTGGCAGGAGGAAAAAAATCGAAAGAACATTGAAAAGAAAGTCGTATCAGCAACTACACAATAGCTCCAAATGGCTGGTTGCAATGGCAATAAGTTACCTAGTCACATCAATACTAAAATAAAAAATAAACTGAGTGGAGGATGAGCAGTGCAACGGGTGGAGGTATGAAAGGACGGATGGGTGGATGGATGGATGGATGGATGGATGGGGAGGAGCTGAGCCTGTGTCTTGTTCTGGGAATCTTTGAGGAGGTCAGCAAGGAATCGTGAAGGAAAGAAGAGTCACAAATGTCAGCAAAGCAACATTCCATAAATCTGTATCAACCGGAAGCCAAAACCATCTGCATTTAACGCTTCGGCCCCATCCCAACATGCAGTCTTTGAGACACATCTGACACTTCCTTCCTTTTCGTTTTTTTTTTTTGTTCTTTTTAATCTTTAAACATAAATCCTTATCAAACATGGGCAGCCTCTGCACCCGGTTTCCCTTCTACCGGCCGTCCTCTTACTCGACCACCTTGATCCTGAAGATGACGCGACCCAGGAACTTATCCCTATCGTCGTTGTTGTTGAGGTCGGAGCCCTCTATCTTGCACTCCACCGTCAGCTCCTTGTTGTAGTCCTCCTTGTTGAGCAGCAGCTTCACGGCCACCAGGGGCTGAACGTAGCTCTCCTGCGTCAGGGGAAAGAGGCGGCCGTCTGTCAATAATGTGTCAACGTGTCGACGTAAGCCGACATGATCGGACTGGGGGATGAGTACTTACGTGAGCTTTCTTGCCGTAGTAGGGGAAGTACATCTGATCAACAAGGCCTTCTCTGGGGAAATAATGCATCTGTACGGGAGTGTCTTTCTGTGGAGGAGAACAATTGTTTAAGCGTGTGGCCTTAAAGAAATGCATTATGTTGCATTGTTATCATATTTGCAAGAACACATGAGACAGGACGTGGGAAAAAAAGGAAAAGCAATGACTCTGCTGTTTATTGAAGATGTTTGAACGACTACGTGGAAAACGTGTCGTGTTCTGCTTTAATCTGCGAAAAGGACGTTTGAGGCTGAAAATAACGCAGATTAGATTAAAACAACTTGAAAAATGACACTGAGATGAGTTAAGAGGCACCTGCATGATGTTACATAATGAAATGTGCTAACACCCCTACTGGCCTTAATCCTCATCATTTACATACTGTATGTCTCTTACCCTAAAGCCATCAGAGACAGCATGCAGAAAGAAATCACACACAAGAAAACACAAACAAAAAAAGAAGGAAAAAACGAAAGAAAGATGAACAGAAAGAAAATATTGAGACTTTGAGATTTTTGTATGAGAGAAATAAAAAAGGAAAAAAAAACACATACAAGCAAGTGGCACGTGCATAGTCAGGACAAACGGGTTTACTTTTATTGCGCAGCTGATGTAAGGCTTCCCGCGCGGCAACAGGCCAATGATCTATGAAGGAGACAGGAAGAGTAGAGAATTTTAGGGGGAAAAACAAACTTACATTTTTTTTTGTATTATTTTGGGGACTAAAACAATGTGGATTTGAAGGAAGCAGAGGGGAGGAAAAGGTTGAAAGAAATTAATGTAATAAAGTGAGACAATTCTTAGGCTTCTGACCACAAGCACGTATCAGTCAAAGTGGAAGTGCGCGTTACCCTGTTCATTTTCAGCAGCACGCACGGTTTTCCCTCAGAATATCCAAAGTTGGTGTCAGAGAGGCCAGAGCAAAGACTCAGGGAGGATCTCTTGAAGCGGCAAGCTTTCTTCGTCATGTCCTCAGTGTCGTCCTGCAGAAAATGTTGTCCTTGAATGCACTCCTCATTCTTCTCCTGCTCTGTTTCGTTATATCCTGAGAGAAAGATAGAGATACATAGTGTGGAGAGTGGAATTAATGTTATTATCCGGGTTTATTAATCCGTGTTTTGGGGGAGACTTGCACTTACTTTGCAGGAAGGACTCCAGGTGTTGGACGTACTGAGAGTACTGTTGCGGGTCGGATTTGTTGAATGCGATATCCAGAGTGTTGGGTCGAATCACCAGCCCTGCAACAGAGACGGAAAGTAAAGTAAACATTGTAAGTGATTCCAACAAGAGAAACTAATGCACAAGCAATTCTCCGTCCAGCTGCACTCATGTTATCTCACAGGATCAGACTTCAAAACAGGTCGATGCAAAAAGCAGCTGTAATGTAGTACATTATTGTGACAGCATCTCATTGGTGCAAGTATGAATAATGAATGGCTCAAAGAGAAACGCTGCCAGTTACAGTACCTGACAGCCCCAGCTCTATACACTGACCGTCCAGACACACTAACCTGGAGTGGGGACGCGGTCTCTGTACTTTGGCACATAGTCATCCAGAGTGAGCAGCATCACCCACATGGTCAGGGCGAACATGCCGGCCAAGAAACAGTAGAAAACCAGGTAGAACAGCAGGATGAGGCCTGGAGGAAGATAAGAGAAAGACAAGGAGAAAAGAAGGAGAAATTAGACATAACGAGGGAAGGAGGCAGAGAGGGGACATGTATTATTAACTACAAGCTTTAACCTCACACAGGCTTGGACAAATGCCTTCAGATGTTCTTTTACCGCTCCTCGGCTGCAGCCTGGAGAAAGCTGTCATTTGAGTGTACTATCCCTTTGAGAGGAACCATTTTGGAACAAGGGGGGAAATGCTGCTCAGTGCTAACAAACGTGGAGCCAGCATTCACAGCAAGAGATGCTCCATTTTAAAAACACTGCAAGTTTGAGGGAAGATGCTGCAGCGCTCAGAGCAGCTGCTGCCTCCTCCATCCTGGAGAGGAGGAGGGGGAAAAAGAAAGGGGGTCATAGCTATGGAAAGATCTGAGTCAAAATGGTTCACCACCATCCAGGCTCTCACAGCACGGATGCCCTCTAAGTTGACAGGCAAAAAGAAGGGATGGACCCCTCAGCTTCTTGCTGTACAACCCTCCCCCCCTCTCTCTCATTCCTCTTCAACAGTGTCCCACAATGCACCTGCCTAGTGCGTGAAAGAGAGAGAAAGAGGAGAGAGGGGAATCCCATTTGACCTTGACAGGCATGCTAATGTGGGCGGCCATGCAACTGCAATGGAGCATCCTACTGCACAGCAGCACAGGGGCCCAGGCAGCCTGACAGCCCGTGTGCTAGCCTATAGGAGCTGGCAGCTGGAGGGAGGGTGCTGTGGTTCTACCTCGCTCTGGAATTTACTGGGGGATCATTACATAAAAATGTGTGGCCTGTATCAGCTATGGATTCAGCTCGGGGAGGCTGGAGCACTCTCTTCTCATATGATTAGGTAATGATGGGGGGTTTCATCATCAGCTGCGGTCTACCGTGAGAATGTGATTTCCCTGGTAATCCTATTAATACAAATGATAAATATTAATAAGAAGATGCTCATCATCATCATCATCATCATCCTCATCACCTGGTGATTTCTGACTAAACAGAGGCTGGTGCGCACACACACACACGCACGCACACACACCTTTCATAGCATCATACATCTTGGTGAGCCTCTTGGTAGAGGCTTCTCCTTTACACCTTCATGTAGGCCTGTGATGGCCCCTCAGCTAATCCATTATCTACATGGCAGTCATTGTATTGCACACACTAACACACAGGCACATATATATAAATGCATAGATAGAGATTGAAGAGGAACACCTCTATAATGATTTGATATGGATTTTTTAAAAAAGGGACCAAATGCAGAGTCCGCTCATCCCCTGATTGGGTGCAGTGTGACGGGGATCCTTACCCCAGCTGCTGGCCGTGCGTCCCAGCAGCTCCCCGGTCCTCGGGTTGTAGATGGAGTCCTTCCAGCTGGACGTGTTCTCCTTGTTAGCCGGTTTATCCTCGGTGGTCGCCATGGTGGTGGTGTTTTTGTTTTGCGTCTCTGTCTTCCCTTTTTTTTAATATATATATTTGGTCCAAAATGTGCGGTTTCTTCTGCCCTTTAAAAAAAAAAGAAAATGCAGAAAAGCGCAGCGGGGCGATGCGATGAGGCGAAGGGGCCGGCGAGGCGGCGGTGAGTGGTTGGATCAATGGTTGGGAAGGAGTGGGCGGTGTAGAAAAGAGGGAGAGCAGAAGGAGAGAGATGCTCTGGTGGAACAAAAAAAACGAGAAGGGGAAGGTGAGGAGAGAGAGAGAGAGAGAGAGAGAGAGAGAGAGAGAGAGAGAGAGAGAGAGAGAGAGAGGGAGGGATAGAGAGAGAGAGAGAGAGAGAGAACGTCAGTGACGTCTACACGAACCCATAAATAGAGCGCACATTATTTCTCCTCATCGTCACTCATGTTATAATGGCCACCGTGTGATTGGGGAACAAACTGGAGTCTCCAACATGTCGGCAGGATGCGGGGGTCGTTCCAACCGCGAGAACGGAGAAGTGACACTTTACGCGGATTTGATGCATCCAAGCGCGTCCGTGGCGCTCAGCAGAGAAGCTGCTCCATGGCTTCTGTATTATACATCACAGTCTTCGTGATTTGTTATGGGTTCGCTCCCCCTCTTCTTCTGCGTACAAGTCGTGCGCACTGAGTCACCAAACCGGTAACCAATCCAACAGAGGCTGGAGTCCACAGCGGATGCGCTTCTGAGAAAAGTCTACACATGCACGCGCGCGCACGCGCGCGCGCACACACACACACACACACACACACACACACACACACACGTTCTTATACATACTAGTAGATGATGCTATTTATGACTGACTGGCTGAGCATGGATATTTGGGGCATTTGCCAATCCTTGTTGCTATGGCAATTGAGCAATACTGAAACTGGAGAGCGTGTGCATGTGTGCGTGTGTGCATGTGTGTGTGAGAGAAAGACAGAGAGCATACAGTGTGCATGATTGTAAACAGATGTGTCAAAGTTAAGAGAGAGAACACTTCACCGCAGAGTGGGACAGAGTGCAGCCTTTTCCCCATCAGCATCCAATTGTAGGACAAATGTATCATCTGCCATGTGATGTACATTGATGTACTGCTTTGGCAATATGTGTGCACGCGCATGTTGTAGCACTGACAGGTTAACTAAACTGAGAGAGGGGTTAGTAGACGCCCAGGGAGCAGGGTTGGGGGAGAGGATGAGACACTGATAGAATGAAAAAAGACAAAAGCTTAACTTCTAACCCCCTGACACTGCAGCCAACAATCCCAATGTGTCACATAGAGAGAGAAGGGAGAGGGGGGAGTTATATAATGACCCTGGTGCAGGGTTCAGCTCATATGGGGGAGGGGGCTTGGAGTGGTCACACTGCATCTAGTTCCTGCTGTCGGAATGAATTTGTTGCAAGGCAGGGCCCACCACTACTCATACGATGCAGCACCAGGCACAATACCAGCGCACGCACACACACACACACACACACACACACACACACACACACACACACACACACACACGCATTTAACTGATTAGTGTGAGAGCTGGCGGCACTGATTCATGGGTTAGTCCTATAGTCTGCCTCACTCACTCAAGAACATTTTTCTCTGTGCAGGCATCCCCACCGTGAGCCAAGCCCACCGGCAAAAAAAAAAAAAAAACGGCCCCTGTTTGAGTTAGAGCGCTGAGATTGACAGGTGGTGCAGAGAAGTGTGTGGGTGCAGGGGATGGACGCCTCGATGCAGAATAAGCTATACAGTATTGATGTGTGCGGTGTTCCTCAAACGCGTTAACAAGTGCACAATCCTCCCATTGTTTAGGAGAACCCCCTTTCTGTGCTCTCAATTAGCAGCCCCCTTCACCATACCAGCACCATGAGCAGGAATACACACCCCATTTGTTCTCAGTCACTCCATCCGCAGGCTGCCATAGCAACCCTCACAGTGAGGTCAGTCACATCAATGGGAAACAATCCCTACACTCATCTAACAGCCTACGTTTCTGATAATTCCCCAGGCACAAGACAACGGCACTTCCCCTGAGTCCATGTGGAGGTGAATCCCTTCAGGCAGCATCTGTTCACGCACTGTGTCAGTGACACGTACTGTCGGCACGACACGCTTAAATCACCACAAGGACACTGCTGATTATTCATGTTTTTAATACTAGCCCTTTTACACCTTACAAGATACCAGGAATGTTCTGTAATTAGGTAACAGATATGATACATATATTAATGATTGGTTATGTCCCAGCAGTTTATGTTCAAGTGTTAGATAATCTTACATGTGATGACCTGAAATGTCATTTTGATCTGATGTGGTTGTTCCATAGTGTCACTTTGCATAACAAGGATAAGTACAAAGAACCATGTTAGAGCATTAAGAAAGGTTAATTATATTTTAGAACTTTTCTAGACTGAGCTTCACAGTTCACGTTGTGTACAGGCAATCGTAACACGATTAGATCGGATAGCTCTGTCATCAGAGTTCGTCAGGTCAGGTAAAAGACTTGAGTCAAAACATTATCATATGACATCAACGCGGCTATCCCTCTGCACAGAAATACGTAAGGCTGGAACAAATCAACAAAAAACACACTAGTAACTAAAATAATGGCTACACAACATGGATGGACAAGTAATAACACTTAGTACAAATTTGAGCATGTCCTATTTCTGTTATGGGTCACTTCAATTCATGTCAATATTACTTTCTGAAAGGCAACATGCAAATTTGGGTTTCTAAACAAGACTCACACCTTCAAATAATAAAGAAAATACCACGTTTAAGAAAAAGGGAAATACTAAAATGGGTTTGTTGTTGTTTTTTCTGTAAGTGGAGCCTTTTGAATCTTGAGGTATGAAGAGCAGAAAGATTAAGTGCAGTCTTTATTCCTCCGCAGAGGATCGTGTGTGAATCTGAGATGAATTATTTTAATCTGCGGCTCCTTATTGACATGTGGCATGTGGTTGCTATGGCAAGTCCATCAATTACAAAGCTGTAAAGTCAGTCATTAGCGCCCCCGTGTGGAAAAATACTATAACAAATACGATTCAATCTGGATAAAATACTAAGAAGACGCTGCAGTGACCTGAGATCGAGAACAACAAGAGGATTCATCTGAAAATGTTGCTACAGTGTGAAACAATCAAGTATAGTAACGTGGACGTTTTCCACACTCCTGCAGTGCTATACTATGACATCAGTGTGTCTGACGTTTCAGCTTCTCTGTTGTCAGTTTTTGGCATCTGGACCAGATTGTGATACACAAAGATTGACCCTGGGACTAGTTTAGGGATGCAGCTAATTGTTGTTAGTTCTGGACCATCTGTATTCAAACTAATTTTGAATGTGGTCCATCCCTGGATCTCCACTGTCAAGGTTTGTTGTACCAATTCATGGATCGTCGGAGAGCTCTCTCCCACCTCTGGAGGACGGGGATGTACTCCCGATTCCGGCTGTCAGCACCTCCCTTGGGAACCACTTGAGGCAAGAACACCCTGTCAGTGCTATGCAGCTTCTTCAGCTCTCCCTGGCTCCTCCAGTAACCTGCAGTGACAGATGAGGACAAAGGAAGACTTAGGGAAACAACGTGAAGGCAAAGTCTTTTTTTAAATTACCCAGGAAATCCTAGAATTTATCAACGTGAGTGATGCAAATGAGTTCATTCCCCCAAATGAACAGGAAGTCAATGACTTACAGTAGAAGGTATTGGATATTTTGGATATCACTCAACACTATTGTCCACTGATCCAATATGAACTAATGCTCCTCAAGCACATAAGCATTCGTGACCACTTGCTCCTGTCCTGTTTTAAAACAACAGGAACAAATCCTTCTTGTCTGTTTGATTTGAATAAACACTTACTAATGTATAACACTCTAATTACATAATGTGAATAATTAAATAGAGAACAGGTTACATAACAAAACATCAGCTTTTCATTTGCTTTCCTCTGCCATTGTCAGCAAGAATAAAAATAGGACTTTTGATCACAGATTTTCAAACGAAACTCAGTGTCATGACCAAGGGTTGGAATATTTTTAGAGAAAAGTGCTGTGAAAGAAAAGAGTGAAGGCTTGAACTGTTTGACGCACAACTTCACACAGCTGGCTGCTGTAAATTAAAAGACTTACAACTCTGAGGACACTTGCCCCCTAAAAGCCTTTAAACATGTACAGTATTGGTATTAAGTGACTATTTTATATAAATGAATAAACTGTGGATTTAATAAGCACTAGCTGAGTTCCTGTTCTAAACCTGCCTGTTTGGAAAGGGCTGTTTGCTTGGCCTGTGGTAATGCTGCTGACTGTAGCTTTCTTTCTGAAAATGTCAAAGTGACCTGCAGTAACTGAGCCACAGCAAGTACAGACTGACTGCTGGACTCAGTCTGCAGAACCCTGAACACCACTTAAGTCGATGAGTCCAATACAGCATAATGAAAATATTGTGTGTAGATGTGTCTCTGCGTACCGGCTCCCAGCCCAGCGACAAGAGCAGCCCCCAAACACGACATCTCATGGTGTTGCCGTCTTGCTACCTTCCTGCCGAACAGGTCCGCAGTCAGCTGCATGACGAAGTCATTGGCGGAAACACCACCATCCACCCTGAGAGGGAAGGAACCAAAGACAAGGCCCTAAGTTACACTGCAGCTCACTTTACTGGAGGGGTCCAAGAGAAACATGAAGTAGACATGTAATGGATTGCCAATAAAAACTGGAGAAGCAAAGTACACAAGAGTCCACTCTGGTAAATTCAGACTACTGGATAAAACCTGCATCCTACGATCAGATATTGCACAGTAAGCTGCAGTGGCCAGACGTGAGTTAAAGGCGTCTTTTCCCCCAGCAGATCCAACCCACATTACTATAATCCCATACGTACTGACATGCACAGTGTACCTGATCTTTGTGATAGGAATCCGAGTTTCTTTCAGCATCGTCTCATAAAGCTGCTTGTTTCTGCAAAGAATTAAAAATAAGGAAGACCATGAATTATCATGATTCAGGAGTTAAAAAAGAAACAATCTCTTCAAAATGACGAACCTGAAGGCGACAGACTCCAGTATGGCACGGACCAGATGGCTTTTTGTGGTTGTAGGTTTGAGGCCCATGAGTGAGGCACAGGCTTTAGGGTCATTCAGAGGAGCCTTAAATAAATAGGAGTGTGTACATAAACATGTCGAGTGAAAAACAGATGTGACGCAAAGGAGAGGTAAACAATTACCTCATATCTTTTGCAATAAAGTGTAACCCAACAGTCTCTGGACAACAAACATGTTGTCCAGAGATCAACTTTGTTCTACTTGGTTACCCTATGTAACAGTAGCTCTAGGTTAAACAACCAGAAGTGATTTGTAATCATATCTTTGCAAATGAACCGTTAACATAAGGACACACACTTACAAAGGCCAGTGCACAAAGGAGGGCATAGAAAAAAAAGAGACACACAACCATGTTACAGTGGAAAATAAGGCAAAACTGGACACACATGCATGGAATGGCTAAATATCATTATTGTCAATCAATGTGCACTAACATGTGCTGCAATACATACACAAGTTTTTGCTTTGGGTGAATAAACTGTTATATCATCTGTTTAAGTGTTGTACTTCTGACTACTGCAACTCCCTCCTGGCTGGTCTGCCTGCTAGGTTTTCAACCTACTTAAGTTCTCTCACACTACACCGCTCCTCCGCTCGCTTCACTGGTTACCAGTGGCTGTCCACATCCGCTTCAAGACACTTGTACTTGCGTACCGTGCTGCAAATGGATCGGGCCCAATCTACATCCAGGAGATGGTTAAACCTCACACCCCAGCCTGTACATAATCACGACTGTTTGCTGTCCTGGCTCCCAAATGGTGGAACGAGCTCCCCATTGACATCAGGACAGCAGAAAGTCTTCACATCTTCCGCCACACGCTAAAAACACATCTCTTCTGACTACACTTTGGTTAAGAAGTTGACGGTCTAATAAACATCCTCAAAAAAAAAATTTAAGTTTAGTTGCACATATACTGCACGTTGTAGTTTGGCTTTTTTGAAGCTAATTGTACTTACATGATTCTTGCGGTTCTGAGTTTGTACCCTCATGGTTGAATGCACTTATTGTAAGTCGCTTTGGATAAAAGCGTCAGCTAAATGATATGTAATGTAATACACGTCTACCTGCAGGCCACTGAAGGAAGGTACGAAGCACACGCCATCAGAGTCACTGACACTGTAAGCCATGTCACTGGTCTCCTTGACGTCAGAGAAGAGCTCTGTAACAACACACACATTACATCTGTCACTAACTGACTCACTCAGCGATTTACTACACTTCGATAGATTTAAAAGCTATATGATAAGATTTGTGTCCACTGGGGGCAGCAGAACAATCTGAAAACAAAACACAAGCATATTATAAACTTTTAAAGTGGCTAAGCGCAACATGTGGAAATGCAGTTGCTTATTTAAACATCCTGCAGACACAGAGAAATATTAGCCTTCACTTGGGGTCATGTTTCAGGCCCCTTGGCAAATATCACGTCCCCTGTTTGCTCTGTTTTTAGTTCCCACCCACTCCTGAGGGATATATCCGGCTGTTTAGCTGCTACATTCTTCACTATGTTCTCCAGCTAGTTGCTAAATTTGTGTGTCATTTGGTGCTGAGCAGCCTGAAAACTGAAAACAGCCATGATGGTTTGAACCCTTCACACAAATACCTGAGGACCTGCTCAGTGTCTGTATATTTGGGTTGTGTCCCTGTGTTTTGCACTGTTAAAAGACAACATCAATACATGTGAATGAGCACATGAAAAGATGAAGATAAATTATGTCAGAAATGCTGCTTGTTTTTACATAGACCATTTTCCTTAAAATACAGTTTGGTTTTATTCTAAAGAATGTAAAAATAATTTGAATGTTATGATTCTCTAAATCCACAGTTCGGATTAGATCTGGATTTTTGAGTCACAGTTCACTTCATACTTTTAATTTTTTTTAGTTTATGGTTATGAACCACCCTGAGCTAATCATACCAACTTTTACTGCAGACGTGATCATTCAGTCATGATGGGATCAAACCAGTCATGTGAGACAATAAAATATATGTCATGTGCAATTTTTCCTAAACATACAGCTTGCCCTACACTTCAAATAGAATATATGAAATAAAAAAATGTGTTTTGTCACATGCAGCAGGGGCATCTGGTTGGGGTATCGCTGTTCTGTTGTCCTGAATCACGAAATGAGATTGTATACGTTCAAATCATGGTTTTCGGGGTCAGTTTAAAAAAATTGATGTAACTACATATATTGAATCTTGAATCTTGAATGTTATACACCAATCTTTCGTAGAGGAAACTTTTTGATTGCTTATCTCGTCCACACACACATATTCCGCTACGCAATGCAAAACTGATCAAAACTAGGTTTGCTTGTCTGGGCCAATAGATACGTGTCTAATCAACAGTTGAAGCCATGGCCCTTTCCTTGCTGTGACTATGTATGGTGATGTATAGTATGAATAGGACAGTACTCAGAGCTCCTTAGTCAGGTCATATTGTCCAACACCACCCCCCCAGCTCATTGTGTATACAGCTCACCCAGATTCTGTGCCCATTTGATGGCAGTGCCTGTGTCTGCAGAATTGCCCTCTGCAAGGTAAACCACCTCTGAGCCGATCTTCCATCCCACCAGAGGATACAGACCTACAGAGAACAAACACTGGTTTGTAATTTGCCTGCATATGTGGATATATAAGTATGGAAACTCTCATCTTACTGTGTTTTGATTTACCTGCTACAGATGTATGTGGTTTGCTTCCAGTGTTGATGTCCATGAAGGTGCCTGTTCCCATGGTGATCTTCACATCACCAACATCGAAGCAACATTCTCCGAACATGGCCGCCTGCTGGTCCGCCATCTGCAGCAGAGCGACAGTTTGTTGCAAACACACTGACTCCTAAGCAGGTTTAGTCTCAATGCAGCAACACTGAGTTTATTACTCACACGGTGTATGATATGGGATAGTGCAATTCTTATGTCCTTGGTTTTACTTCTCTTCTCTATCAATTCATTCCTTCCTTGTTTTATTTTATATGCACTGTCTTGTATATTTTTAATTTCTACCATGAAGGAGCTATAAACATAATGTAATGTTTAGCACATATATTTATATTAATTGTATCTAATTAACATTTTTTAATCATCATCAACTGAATGAGAACCTGAATAAAAGCCTCATGTTCCCAGTTGCTGATTAACTAAGTTCCTGGGATTAATATCCTTTTTACAACATAACGGTAGTGACACGCTGGCATAGATGCAGAAGGTCGCACGTAATTGGTTTTATAATCATAATCACACAGATAACATGTTTGATGTCAAGACTTTGACAACTCACCATTGACATGATTGGAATGGACACTCCGAAGATTGATTGGTCTGTGGAACCAAAGTTGTGGCTGGTGCACCATGAAGGAGAGACCAGAGACAAAGCATCACTCTCTGTCAACCCCCCCAACTGGAGGCCATGGGTTTGCAATCATAATTATACGTCTCTATGCTATGATTCAGTATTTTACAGTTTCAAACATTGCTGTGACGCTGAAATGATTTGAATGTTTAAATAACTTTGAAATGTACAGTGAGCTGGAAGTTGAGATTGTTGACTCACCCTGTGTTTTCTACTTTGGGCAAAATAGAGAGAGGCAGAGATAAAAGAGAGCACAGAAAACCACTCCAACACATCTGTAGAAAAAGTCACAATGCAGGGAATTGAAAAAAAGGTAACTCACACCGTACACACAGACAGAATCAGAATGTGACATACACCAGACCTGATAGGAGTCGAAAATGCCTGTTGAACTGGCGTTAGAATAATCTGTGGCATGAACGTGTCCTAAAACAGAAAAGTTGACACAAATGAATGTATCAAAAACAAACATTTGTTTCTGCTCTTGGACATTTTTCCAGCTCACCCTCTCTCACGAGAGTCGGCTGAAACATTTCTGAGGAATTTCATCGCTGACGCAATAGGATTGGAAACACAAAGAACATTCAACCTGGGTCTTACAATCCTGTTTAACACTGAAGTAAAAGTAATCCACCGGACAAATTATATATATTACTGTGCTGTGTTTAAAAAGAAACTAAGCTTATAGACAGATGGCTTACACGTGGACTCAAGCTCACCTTTAGTGAGTTTGAAGAGTAGCCAAGTGTCTATTGTTCCAAAGCAGCAGTTTCCTTCAGTTACCGCTTGACGAACCTGGATGAAGAGGGAAACAGGATGAGGCCGAGAAGAGAGGTGAACCCACAGCCTGGTTCTACTGTTCTATGCTGTATAATAACATAATAAGATGAAAATATGAATTTTGCATTGGTCAATACATCGATTATATATTAGTATTCATTTAACTTTTAATTGTGCTAGCAGTCTGTTTGACTAACTTTGCAACAACAGTGCGGTGCAGTTGAAAGCTGAAACAATTTATACTTATTCTCTTTGTCGAAAATTATTTGCCATTATTTTGATGATAAATTAATTATTTCTGTCATTCATTTTTAAACTAAATGTGACATGTTCTCTGGTTCCAACTTTTCAGATGTGAAGATTTGACGCGTCCTCTGATTTGTATCATTATAAATTGATCTTTGGAATTTGAGCTGCCACCTTGAGCTTCAGAACGTATTATAGGACATACATTATAGTTCACACAACGGTCTCACTAATCAGAACAATCATTGCTGTGTTAATAAACAAGGAAAATAATTAGTTGGATGGAAGTCTTCTGTTATCAGGTGAGACACATTATTAGGGACTTTGGTTTACAGTGCAAACTTAATAAAAACAGTGGATCAGACCAGCACACACGTAGCACTGACTAAACAAGCAGTTTGCATTATCACTGCTCTAGGATCATTTTATGTGCCTGCACTCATGGGTGAACTGACTCACCTGCTTGTAATGTGCCAGGACCCAGACTAGACGAAAGGTCACATGTTGAGGGGAGAAGACAATAAGACTTGCTGCAAGTAACCGCTTCTGCCTGCTAAGGAAATACAGCACCTTCATCACACCATGGATTGCCTGAGGTTGTTTGAGAAAACAAAAAAACAAAAAAAATCAATATTTTGTGATGGAACTGGTTTCAAATAATTTTAAAGTTCTACTATTTCATCCCTCCTCTCTAGCTGTATTTCTTATTCACTATACTAAAGTCAAAGACTCACGTTCATGGTGCAGGATCTATTCCAGGACCTTACCAGGTCCGCTGCCCTCTGGTCCTGCCAGCTGATGAAGTTATGATAGGGAACTCCAGTTTGTCTGTCAGATGAAAAGAAGATGAAGTAAAAATGAAGCTGAAATGAAACCGGGATGGAAAAGAACTCCACAGAGGAAGGTTCAAAAGTGTTCAACAGTGATTATTTTCAAGTCTGTGCACAAATCACATATAGACAAGTTAAAACTAGTGATTTGATTATTTTTTTTTCATTTTACCTGTCCCATGTTGTGAAGGTGCTTCGTTGAGATGAAATGCCAAGGGCTTCTATCTGGCGCATTTGCACACCTGCATCTATAGCAGCGGACACACACGCGCACACACACACACACACACTAACAGTTTTGAAACTGGAACTTGCACATAGTGATTATTGTGTGCTTTTCTTCCATTATAACAGGGATGTTTTAATGTATCCCGGGCAAAACAACCATTCACGTTTGGTATAATGTAATTCGATAAAACAACAGCACAGAATACAGACACCAAAAAAAAGCATGGAGTTAAAAAAATACCTTTCTGAGAGGAATAAACGAGTCTGGTGAACAGTAGAATGGTCAGGTTTGAGGAATGCAAGATTCACATCTAACCCTTGATATGATTGTGTATAGATGCAACTGTACCTTGCACAGCTCCCTTGACCACAGTGATGAACCCTTTCCATAGAGCATCTGGGTCCATCTCCACATGTCCAACCTCTGGAAACAAGGGAACAACCTGGAGAGAGCATTAGTGCAGAATAAGAATCAATGAATGAATAACACAGAGTGGGTTGTGTGGACGCCAGAGCGATGTAAAGAAGAAGACCTGGGTGGTGCATGATCCTCGGATCTTTGCCTCCTTGTCATAGACGTAACCCCTGATGGATGTTGTACCGATGTCCACTGACAAAATGAACTGTTCCTTCTTAAAACCGTTCCTCTGAGTCCCCATGGTGAAAGAATCCTGTCCCGGGCAGTAGTCCTCAAAACAGCCGCACCACGTCCATCGTCATCTCATGCGACTCATGTCAGCCCGACAAAAACCTTTATCTGCATCGGGGGGGATGTTGCGTTGAGGCTGTAACTTGACCTTCGGACCAAGGCTTCCCCCTCCAGTCCCAGTCCATGTAGCAGTCCCACCTCCTCAAAGCGTCCGGATCAATGCGTCGCTAAAGTGAGTTTCCTGTGGGACAGACGCGGTGTGATCAACATAGCGAGGTTCAGTTCTGTTGAGAGTCAGATCTGTTCAAAAACAAGCCTCAGTACGCGGGACTGCCGCCGCAGAGCAGAAGCAAGGGGTCTGCCACCTGCAGTCGAGGCTCGGTTCACATCAGGCTAGCTCATTGGCTAGCTGGCATAATAGTGAAACCTGAGCGCGAAAGTAGCTTGGACTAAATTAACCGTATTTTAAAACAATAAACTCCACTATAACAACAGTACCTGCCTCGTATGTGATGATACATTAAAGATCAGTTCGTTCTTTCGCCATTATTTTCTGTTATTATTATTGTGGATTTCCCTTTCGTTGAATCGCCCAAACGTCACTGACAACTTCAGTCCTTGTCGGCACACGTACTATCCCACTCATGCGCAGTGCGTCGTTTCAAACCAGTCACATGTGGGTGTTTGTAGCTGAACACACGTGTGAACACCGGCTACCACTTTAACTGTTTGTTAACGCGACGCACATCATGGCGAAGACAGACGTAAGAAAAGCTTTTTTCAGCACATGTACTATTTTTCATATTAGCCAGGCGTCACCGTGCATTAAGTAACTAGCTCGAAGCTAACGGTTGTTTGGTGCTATTAGCTGCAGACTGACTAGCTAGCAGTTAGCTGGTGAGAGTCTTAGCTGAAACCAGATTTCGGCCTGTAAACACAAACTGGTTCAACTGCAACTGTACGACATTGTTAACTAGTTTGTTTTAAGCGGGTAAAAACTTATAATGATGTTATTATGTTTTACTGTGAAATTCGGCTGGTTAAAGTCTTTTAACGTGGTTGAATTGACACATCTGGATCACTAAGAGTCTCTGGGATTCCTCTAGGACAAAGTTGGTTTTAGCCTCTGGAATTTCTACGGGTTTTGTTATATATCACTCTGGATTAGTGAGACAACACTCGTCTTTTGGAGACATGACCTTGGTTTCTGGGACAAGTCAATGAATATCTCCACTTTCTGTGATTATATAACGTAAATGGAAAATTTAGAAACGTAATTGTCTAATGGAATGGATTTTAAGCTGAATCCCTTCTCCTAAGAACTCACCATCACGCCTACATTATGTAATTAATGTATTTGTGTCTTTCAGACTCCGAGACGCAAAACAAGACAAAGTCAAGTTGTCACAGATGAAGTTGGAGAAGGGCCCAACACTGGTAAGTCAATCCTTTGAAATAACAGAAAATGTACAGTGACCATGACTGATTGGACTTTACTTTCAAAATGTCAGCAAATAATTATATTAATGATTTAATTTGTATGAATTTTCAGAAGAACAGACTAAGACTGTCTGTTCAAGTGAACTACCTGTTGTCACAGAAGAGGGTGCTGCCACAGGGAGCACAGAGACGAAACAGGAGGAGAAGAACCAAGATGAACAAGGTGCTGTAAATACATCACTTATTTGGTGTGTGACTGAATTTCTGAAGAACGATAGTAATGAATGAATGTACGTACCTGTTCAGATGCTCAGATGGACTGCGTTATCGAAGTAAAGGGAAGCACACCCACTGTGGCTGTATCCTGGGAGAAGACGAATGAAGGAGAGGGTGATGATTCAGAAAAGAGAAGCAATCCAAGTGATCAGCTGACTGACCAGGAGATGAAGGGGAGTGGTAAGGCTTTTTACAAGTTAGGAAACCTTTCACTGAAATGTTTGGCATACAGGTCTTTATGTTGAAACTAAAAATATAACTCATTTGAAAAAAAATACAGCATTGTGATTTGTTAGACTCGAAAAGGACAAGGCATTGTCTGATTACCTCACAAGATTTGTAACCACTCATTACACAACCTTTTAGCCTGAATGACTACACAACCTTTTAGCCTGAATGACTACACAACCTTTTAGCCTGAATGACTACACAACCTTTTTAGCCTGAATGACTCATTTATTTCCCAAGTGAAAATATGTTTTTTGATTCAAGTTGCTGGTAACCTCAAATTATGAAACTCTCTAGAAGCTTGAGCAAGTTCTACAAAATAGTTAACTGTTTTTTCTGGAGAAGGCAGGCTGAATTCACAACAATTAGAGGTTCCAACGTGTTTACATTGTTCTTATATTGTCCTATAAACAATGTGCCCGAGTGCAGGTCTGAGCGGTGCCAGTAATGAAGTTTCCCCTTTAGAATCTCAAATGGACACTGCCACTGGAGAGAATGAAAGTACAACCACAGTAACTGAAACTGGGACAGAGAAGCCTGAAGGACAGAGCATCTCTATTCAACAGGAAACCAATGGAAATGAACAGATGGTTGTTGAAGAGAAAACAGGTAAGGACAGTTAACATTTCTTAGTCAGTGATAAAACCTCTGCTTCAAGTAGTTCAGACCTGGGAATAAAATCTGTCCTGAGTGATATAAGCTCTAAGTAGCGGACAATCTCCCGCTGCGTTGGTCATTTGTGAAAGGCAAAGTCCAAATGCTATTTTGCAGACATCCTCTTGAGTTCATGCCTAAAATGGCTTTAGTGAACAATCTTGTAACCAAATAACTAACTTGTTGTCTATATGTTACAGTGGAAACAAGGAAACGGAAAAGCAAGGCACAAGCTAACGTTGAGACTTCTCCAGCAAAGAAAACAAAGATCATCAATGACGGTATGAACTCAAAATGAGACCAATTGTTAAATTCATTCAAGTCCCTACGTTTCTTAGGTTCTGTCATCACATTTTCACTCTCTTTGTTGTTGTAGGTTTTTGTCTTTATGTTGGCAACCTGAACAACACCAAAACATTTGAAGAGGTGAAAGATTCATTAGCAAACTACTTCATGACACAAAGTCTTCTGTTTCAAGACATCAGATTAGACCGGTCCAAGTGAGTATTTGTTTTTTACTCTCAGGTTATTTGAGCAGAAAACCTATTGTAGATGAATTTGACAGATTCTAAATGAACTCACCTCTGCTGTAGAAAACATGCACATGTAGATTTGGCCTCCGAGATGGACCTGACCAAAGCCTTGACGTTGAACGGAGAGATGATCCTGGAGAAGCCAGTGAGGATTGCCAAAGCAAAGGTCAAAAGTGCTGTCACAGTGCCAACACCGGAGGAAAAAAAAGGTAACTCCTTGAATTGTTCATTTACACATTAATTTAAATCATGTTTCACTTGTCACTAGATAAAGATGCAATGGTTATGGCTCTGTTCAAAGCACAACCACAGGCAACAATCGTGATTTATGAATCCAGGAATACAAAATACAAAACATAAACATTTAATGTAAGAGGACTGCTCTGTCTACAGCTGCCAGAGATACCCGATGTTTGTTCGTGAAGAACCTGTCATTCACTGCAACAAAAGCAGACATTCAGAAAATCTTCCAACGCGCCATCAACGTCAGGTTTCCTGATCGAGCTCAAGGACCAAGCAAAGGGTGAGAGTTTTAAAAACCTCTACAATTGTGTAAAATGTGCATAATAACCTTCTATTCAGGAATGCAAGGACAATGGTGTTTCTAAGAACACAAGAAAAATGCGTATTGATATTTAGAATTCATGCTGCAGTATTAGGGCCACTGAGGGAAAAAAATCTGAGATGTCGAGAATAAAGTCAGAAATTTACGAGAGTAAAGTTGTAATATCATGAGAATAAGGTCATTGTTTTAGGCCACAAGTCATTTTAGAGTTCAAATATCAGAAGATCAGCCAGTCATCAGTGTTAAATTGTTATACTTAAGAATAAGTTTCACAGATATTAAAATACATTATCTTTCGGCTCATCAGCACCACAGTATCATTGGTATCAGGAGGATTGTACAAGAGTATTCTTAAGAAAGAATCGCACAGATTTGGAAGAAGTTTGGTTTATTGTGAGGTTATTGGTTGTATCTGCGTGTTATTCATAGAGGTTTTTGTAGTTTCTCCAGAAACTGTGAGATTGGTATTCAGGATTTTGGAACCAGAATGAGTGAAACTCCAGGGAGCACAGGTTCCCCTGCTGCTTATTCCTAAAATGTCTCTTTATTCTCTTAATATTATGACTTTTTTCCTGTTGAATTACAACTTAATTCTCGTAATATTACGACATTCTCGGGGGGAAAAAATCTTCAATATGGCTCTAATACTCTTTTGTGGTAATGTTTACTAAATGAAATTTGTTTATTTGTCAACAGGATTGCCTTTGTGGAGTTTAAAAATCCAGCCATTGCCAAGGATGTACAGAAGAAAATGCAAGGAGTCAAGATCGAAGATCGAGTTTTGATTGTGGACTTTGTCGGAGAAACAAACGTGACTAAAGTCAGCAAAGCTTCTGACGCCAAAAGCAACACAAAAGGTAAATTCTAGACAGTTTACAAATCTACTGTGAAACGTTAACATAATACTAAAGCTAATTAAATTCATTTAGTTTTGTTCTGAACATCAGTTAATTAAATATGGACTCTTTTAGCAGTTTTCACAAAAGGTTATCCCTCATTTCTCGCAGCTGTTGCTTCTCCAAACAACACGTTATTTGTGAGCAACATGTCATACGACTTGAAAGAAAAAACCCTCAAGAAATTATTCCAGAAAGCTATTGACATCAAAATGCCTCAAAGCCAAGGCAAATCAAAGGGGTAAGTACACCGGCCCACGTTGTCCTTTGTTTTTCAAAGAAGAAAGTGTTTGAATATTCTCAAGAAACATCTGTAATTCTCTGCAGATATGCGTTTGTTGAGTTCGCAACCGTGGCAGAAGCTGAAAAGGCCTTAAAATCCACCCAAAAGGTCAACATCTTCAAGAGGACAATCAGAGTGCAATTCTTTGAAATGAGAGCGGACTCAGATAAGACAAAAGGTATGCGTGATAAATCCATGTATGTTACTCGTCTCATAAGCTGCTTGATCAGGTCAATTTGATACTTAATAATGGCAACAATCAAGTGTTTCTGCAGTCATTTTGGTTCTCTTCAGACCTGGTATAAACATCTGTCCTGAGAGAGCTGATCACAAGTGAACAGCGTACCTGGCATTAAAATGAGTCCTGAGTGTGTCTCCTGTGACCCCTTGAGATTGGATCTCACTTCCCTACTCTATATACAAGTTTATTTGTTTATCATTTGTGTTCACACTGTTTGTTTTTTCACACACTGTGAAAACAATGTAGTCACATGCGTTCCAGACCAGTTCCCAATATGGTCTGAGTGATCAGGTCTCGGGACACATTTGGGTGTGATCAGTCCTGTACTTAGTGCTGACCACTTGTGATTGGATCACTCAGGACGCATGTTAATACCAGGTCTGAGCAGGGCCGTTGAGTTTGTATAAGTTATGAAAATCTTGAAACCAGAGTTGTGTTTTATTCCCTGTTTAGCGGATTTAAAAACACTGATAATAGGGAACCTTTCTGAGAAGACGACTGCGGAGACTCTGAAAAGTGCCTTCGAAGGAGCCCTCACTGCAAAAGTCGCTGTGGATAAAGAGACCGGAGCTTCAAAGAGGTGGGTGGCATCAAGTTGATCATTTACTGTGGCGAAAGTGTAAAGATGTCGCCTGTTCTTCAAGTCTCCTTTACAATGTCTGCTTCATTTTTCTCAGGTTTGGTTTTGTGGCGTTTGAGAGTGAAGAAAATTGCAAAGCTGCCAAAGAAGCCATGAAAGACTGTGAGATAGATGGCAGCAAAGTGACTGTGGCTTACACAAAACCAAAGGTGGAGCGAGACGCCAAAGGATTGTTGTCGGGACATCCCGGTGGTCAGCCTGCAGGTCGGGGCAGAGATAGAGGAGGTAACTGGTTTATCAAGGAGATGGCAGTAAATGATGAATTTAATTTCAGTGTAGGTTTATAGCTGCACAAATCTATATTGTTACATTGACATTTTTCATGAAATTCAATTTAACTAAGTGATGATATGTGTATTTTGTAATCTTAGTCTGTTGTGCTGCCGTGACAAAAAATACTATGAATGCAGCTTGAATAAATAAAGTTTAGCTAACCCCTCACACCACTAGGTAATCTATTGGATCTACCATGTCATGTCGGACTAGACTTAGTTGAGAAAGTTCGTCACTTTTACTGGATCAAATATTTTTTCTTTGTCGGTATTTTTTAAATTTATTTATACAGTTTTTTCCTTTTAGTAAATTAGGGGAGTTTATATTAATACAATTTCAGAAAACATGCCAGAGTTATACAAAAAGAATCCTCTCGGACCATGAGCAGGCAAAAGAATGTTTATGAAGCGCATTCAATGGCTGTGACTGGGGAGGTAGAGGGGGTCGACCATTATTTGGTGAGTCAGTAGTTTGATCCCCAGCTCGTCCAGTCCGCATGCAGAAGAGTCCTTTGGACAATTTTCCTCCCTGACGGCTGTGCTGTTAGTTTATGAATGGATGCACGACTGACAAAGTGCCTGATATAGGAGATAAAGCTGCTTGATCAGGTCAATTTGATAATTAATAATGGCAACAATCAAGTGATTCTAAAGTTTTGGTTCTCTTCAGACCTGGTATTAACCTCTGTCCTGAGAGAGCTGGTCACAAGTGAACAGCGTACCTGGCATTACAATGAGTCCTGAATGTGTCTCCTGTGACCCCTTGTGATTAGATCTCAGTTCCCTACTCTATACAAATAAACATGTATATCATTGTGTTCACAAAGACCAATGATGTTGTTTTTATCCTGTGTGTGTGTGTGTGTGTGTGTGTGCGTGTGCGTGCGCTAGCTAGCTAGACAGAGGAGTCAGGAGGCATTGAATGAATCTTGTGCTCCTCTGTCTAGCTAGCTAGCTAGCTAGACAGAGGAGTCAGGAGGCATTGAATGAATCTTGTGCTGATGGGAAGAAAGATTTTAGCAATTTAAGAAAGTATCAATCATTGTGATCAGTTTTGATATTGTGACAGTGGCCTCAAACAAATCAATGGATTGACAAAGAGAAGTGTACAAATATGTTTGATTCATTGTGAAACTGTAATTGGCCAGAGTAAGTCAGCTGTGTGTGTGTGTGGGGGGGGTGGGTGGTGAAAACAATGTAGTCACATGCGTTCCACACCAGCTCCCAATGTGGTCTGAGTGATCAGGTCTCTGGGTGTGATCAGTCCTGTACTTAGTGCTGACCACCTGTGATTAGATCGCTCAGGACGCATGTTAACACCAGCTATGAGCAGGGCCGTTGAGTTTGTATGAGTTATGAAAATGGTAAAAACTCAGTTGTGTTTTTCTCTGTTTAGTGGATTTAAAAACACTGATAATAAAGAACCTTTCTGAGAAGACGACTGCTGAGACTCTGAAAAGTGCCGTCGAAGGAGCCCTCACTGCAAGAGTCACTGTGAATAAAGAGACCGGAGCTTCAAAGAGGTGGGTGGCATCTAGTTGATCATTTACTGTGGTAAAAGTGAAAAGATGCCCCTGTTCTTCAAGTCTCCTTTACAATGTCTGCTTCATTTTTCTCAGGTTTGGTTTTGTGGAGTTTGAGAGTGAAGAAAATTGCAAAGCTGCCAAAGAAGCCATGACAGGCTGTGAGATAGATGGCAGCAAAGTGACTGTGGCTTACGCAAAACCAAAGGGAGAGCAAAGCGTCAAAGGAGGGATGGCTGGACCTCCCGGTGGTAAGCCTGCAGGTCGGGCCAGAGATCGAAGCAGCAGCACAGCAGGTAACTGGTTTATCAAGGAGATGGCAGTAAATGATGAATTCAATTATGGTGAAGGTTTATAGCTGCACAAATCCATGCAGCTTTAATAAATGAGTTTTAGCTAACCCCTCACCGGCCAGATAGTCTGTTAGATCTACCATGTCATTTCAGACTAGACTTTGTTGAAAAAGCTTGTTACTTTTACTGGATCAAATATTTTTTCTTTGTAGGTATTTTTGAAATGAATTTATATTTTATTTTTCCTTTTAGTACAGTAGGGGAGTTTATACTAATAAAATATCTGAAAACATGCCAGAGTTATACAAAATGACTCCTCTTGGTCCATGAGCCGGCAAAACAATATTTATGAAGCACATTCAATGGCTGTGACTGGGGAGGTAGAGGGGGTCGACCATTAATTGTAGAGTCAGTAGTTTGATCCCCAGCTCGTCCAGTCCGCATGCAGAAGAGTCCTTTGGACAATTTTCCTTCCTGATGGCTGTGCTGTTAGTTTATGAATGGATGCATGACTGACAAAGTACCTGATATAGGAGATAAAGCTGCTTGATCAGGTCAAATGAATAATTGCAACAATCAAGTGATTCTAAAGTTTTGGCGTTTTGGTCACATGTGTTCCAGACCAGCTCCCAATGTGGTCTGAGTGATCAGTTCTCTGGGTGCGTTCAGTCCTGTACTTAGTGCTGACCACCTGTGATTGGATCACTCAGGACGCATTTTAATATCAGGTCTAAGCTATGAATTTGGTGATAGCACAGTTGTGTTTTTTTTCTCTGTTTAGTGGATTTAAAAACGCTGGTAATAAAGAACCTTTCTGAGAAGACGACTGCAGAGACTCTGAAAAGTGCCGTCAAAGAAGCCGTCACTGCAAGAGTCATTCTGGATAAAGAGACCGGAGCTTCAAAGAGGTGGGTGGCATCAAGTTGATCATTTACTGTGGCGAAAGTGTAAAGATGTCGCCTGTTCTTCAAGTCTCCTTTACAATGTCTGCTTCATTTTTCTCAGGTTTGGTTTTGTGGAGTTTGAGAGTGAAGAAAATTGCAAAGCTGTCAAAGAAGCCATGGAAGACTGTGAGATAGATGGCAGCAAAGTGACTGTGGCTTACGCAAAACCAAAGGTGGAGCAAGACGCCAAAGGAGGGATGGCTGGCAGAGATGGAAGTGGCAACAGAGGAGGTAACTGGTTTATCAAGTTAGTTGAGAAAGCTCCTCACGTTTGATGGATCAAATTATGTATCTTCTTTGACTTAGTGAGTGTCTGAAATCACTCACTAATCACTATGTAGTCCACTATTTGGTGGGTTCGCCATTTTGCAGAGCTGTCCGAATGTTCAGGGAAATTTTTAATACCCTATACAGTGGATTCATTGTTTTTCGCACAATGCATCGTGAAAAGTAGTGTACAACCAATGGTCCCCAACAGAGCAATATATACCATCATGCATTGTGCTTGCGGTGGAGAGGAGAGAGTGCAGCAGGAACATCCAGACCTGTCGTGCAGATGTAAATGAGAGCAGAGCATCACAGCCCGAACTGCATCAAACAAGTTTATTTCCACATTTAAATATGGTCATTCAGTGTGGTTTTTATTACCAAATTTAAAATGTATTATTTTAATAATTTTTTCATTTTACACCGGCCGATGTTAGTTGTAAGACTGCGACTAAAGTATTAAGGGCAGAAAATGCACGGGTGGTGTCTGAAAATGTTTTTTCTTTTGCGAATGAGCTCCCTATGTAGTCCTCTACATAGAAGACACGATAGAGTAAAGTAGGTGTTGGTGAATGAGTGGGTGATTTCAGGTACAACCTCAGAGCATATCTGATTCTGGGTAGATTTCCATCACCAGCACAGGACTGTTGCTTTCTTTCATTGGTGTCTGAACATGGTGATTGTCTCTGCTGACTGACTTGAATTAGATGAGTTTTGAGCCAAAGTCATTTTTCTATTTATTTTTTTGCAGGAAGAAGACGTAGAGCCAGGACACCACAGGGAACTGTGGAAAAAGTGACAAATAAAGTCTAACTTTGTACAAGACTCTGACTTTGGGTGGATGTACAGACAAAGTTTGTGAGGCTGTGAACATGTGTACAATATTGTTTGTCCTGACTGTAGTACATGTGGCATCGTGTCATTTTTATTTTCTATTAATTCATAGCTACTATGAAGACATAAGTAAGAAGCCTGACTTGTTTTACCATTATGCAGGTTTGTCACGTGAAATGTTGAAGATTGAATCTGCTTGTAATCATGTGAAGATAAAGATTTTAAAATGTGATCAGTTGTGTTTTTTTATTGAAACTATATTGTGATTAAAGAGGGTGACAGCAGGGCTCTGGTGACACTCACCTGGAATAACACCAGACCCACAGCTAAAACATGCCCCCCCCCCACCCCCACCAGTGGGTAATAATCCAACACTTAACATTTGGACAGAAGTAAGAGGAAAACTGGGATTCCTCCACATTGCACAGTTGGATCCTGCAGCTCTGTGCACATGTCGCTGCAGGGTCCCCACGTTGTAGCGAAGTGCTCGGATTGAGCCCAAACGTGGTGTGTGTGTGTGTGTGTGTGCGTGTCCTCTAATGACCTCACATCCTGTTTTCCCACTTCCTTCACAGCGGACCGGTTTGGGACGGTCCGAGCGCAGCGCAGCGTGGAGGGTCCGCTGAGTGCAGTGTAGGCGCGTTTCTCCACACACATGTCAGCTGAAGACATCCTAACAAACTTTTAACACAACTGGCTGACAATGCAGCGTGTCACTGACTGACCGAGAAGAGGAGAAGCGTCGGTAGGTGGATTAAAAAGCGACGATTTGGGCTCTTTCCCTCGGTGTTTGTGGTTGTGTGGCGGTGAAGTGGACGCGCTCCATCTCTGCAACAGCAACGTGTTAAACTGCGATCCGAGTTTCGATCATGTGGGTGGAAGGGACAAACTTGAGCTGAAGGTTCACCTTCACTGTGTTTGCACATGGGTTCGTGGTGAAACACTAGAAACTGATCTCGGGGGGTTTTCAGTTTTCTCATTTAAAGCACGTTGCAACTCGATCAACAGCACAGTGGGTTGTTCAGGGTCCGTAGAAAGAATCCACTGTGTAACACGTTGTTATAATGACTTGTTTGTATAACTGGAACTTGTTGATGCATCTTATGTATCTTAATGTAGATTTATTACAGTAAACATAAACCACTGGTTCAGAGTGGATTTTCAGTGGAGGATCCTTTTGCAGCTGTTACACCCTTAGATCCCTGTGAGCAAGTTTGCATCAGCCTTGCACATCTGGACACTCCAGTTGTATACATGCATAACACGGCTGAACGATATGGGCAAAAATATCAAAATTCAAATCTTCATATCAGTTGATATTGTTAATTTTCACAATAAAAGTCATGTCTTGATTAAATTTTGCTCCTTAGTGGAGGTTGTGGTTTTAAACTGTTCTTTGTGATCAGAGAATGACAAACAAATCTAAAGTCGATCAGTTATGTGTTATACCTCTATGTGCTGCATGATGTATAAAACATATCAATATATTATATATATAATATATTTTGACATGGCCCTCAGGGACCTGGAGGGAGCATTCACACAGGTTGGTGCTGCCACCACCAGGGTTCACGTTAGAGATGGTTTTCATGAGTTGTTTAATGCTCCAATCGGGTCACAGAGCCTCGTTATACCTTTAAATTAGTTTTAATAAATGTAATTTGACATGTGATCCTGTATGTCATTGTCATAAGTTTGTGCCAAACTGTGATCAAGCACTGCAGCATAAGTTAAGTATAATTAGTTTTTTGTGTTTAGAGGTCTGGTCAGAGAGACTGTAAACCATTAGTCAAACATTACTCTAGGTGTGACTGTTATTGAGAATGTGTGCATGGTGCAAAGGTTTCCATGTATCTTTGCTTAACACCACAACAACGTTTCACACCGATGTACACATTTATCATGAAGGGTTTCACGGCTTGACGTCAATAGAAATGTTAGTCGATCAAATCGGGATCATGCAGAGTGACAGGTTAGTGTGGCGTGAGGTTCGGCTTGTTAAAATCCTGCAGGTCGGTTGTGTCGATGCATGTATTAATACATTCGGTGACGCCACAGGAAAGTGCAAGTGATTGTTTCAAGAAGGAGTCTTAACTCTGCAGCCCTGGACCTGGGAGGTTTTTAACTGTCCTGAGTAAAGCTGAGCCCGACTGGATCAACACTTGGAGAACTGGAATTATACCAGGGCTTTAATTTTCCTCTCAGCTAATGGTGAGTGAATAATATCAAGAACTATGAAGGAGAAATTGGGCGACTGTAAAAAAGAACGTGTTGCAGTTTGTTCAGGTTGTTGCAGGGAGTCATTCATGCTTTTATTACCTCTCAGTTACATTATTGTTGCTCCCGTTATGCAGGTGTAGAACTGTTTCCTCAGCTCGTCTTCTCACTGGAAAAAGAAAACCCAGTACTGACCTCTCTTTGGCTTCATGTCAAATTCCGGATTGATTTTAAGATTTGAAACCGTCTGGCAGTGACACCATTTAGCTGAACTGTTGCACCTTCATACTCCATCCCGTGCACTGAGGTTGACCAACCTGTCCTAAGATCTATAGTTCCATCAGTAGAGGTGACCGGGCCTTTGCAGTGGCTGCTCCTAATCTCTGGAACAGTTTACCTTTTCATATCAGAACCTAGAAACATTTAAATCACTGCTAAACACCCACTTCCTCTCACTGGCTTTCCATCCGAGTTTAGTTTGACAACTTGATTTAATCTGCTATTGTGCAACAGTTTAATTCTCAAATATTTACAATGTTTAACATTTTATTGCTTTTTTGTATTTTCTGTTCACTCTCAGTTTTGATTACATGTGTTTTTATATATTTTTGTACTGTCGCATTTTAAGCCTGTTCAGCACTTTGGTCAACTGTGGTTGTTTTTAAATGTGCTATATAAATAATCTTTGACTTGACTGGTTTTTGCTAAACACAGAGTTGTATGTCTGTGGTTTCATATTCAACTCCAACACATTCCACTTCTTCTGTTTGTCTCCAGCGATGAAAATAAACTCAATAAATAAGAATGTGAACAAATAATTGACTTCTTTTCTTTCCCTGGATGTTAATTTGCTTTAAAATCTTTAAAACTGAATCTTTTAATATTTTCTTAACTGGAAGTTGTGCTGTCCTTGCTGACCAGAGTCATAGACGTCTGTGATGAGAAACCTTCAAACATCATTTGAATTACATAGTGACTAAAAGGTTTTGTCCTTGTCTTTCTTTTGCAGTTGTTGCTCTTGTGACAGAATGAAGACGGGAGAGGTGAAGATTATAAACAAAGGCCTGGAGGATGAGATGGTAAATATCACTTCCCATCTTAAAGCTGTAGTTTCACGAAACCAATTTATATATTGTGTTGAGCAATGTATCGTCTCTGTGTTGTGTTTTTTCTCCTAAAATAATCTTCAAATTAGTAGCTCGTGTAGTAACAGTGTGATGTGTGGTTTTAGTTTTTATGTTTGTGATCACGTGTTTGGTGATGTATCGTAGAGTGCGTTGCTTTTTAAAGACTTAGGTCGTGTGTACATGTGTTAGTGTGGAATTAAAGAATATAGCATTCAAGTTTATTCCAAATCTTTCTACTACACATACTGAAACTACCCACAAGTCATTTGGAGAATTTAGAAATTTCACGGGTGATAACATTGACCTCAGATTGTTTTATGTTCCCGGGGGATATAGTTTGACATTTTAGGAAATATGAATATTTATTATGATGCTGAGTTTAATCTGCCTGGTGAAAATGAAGTTACAGACAGTTCCTTCACTGAAAGGCCAAAAAAATACACCAGCAATTCTGGTTATGTTGGAAGGGAATACAATCGGTCTGCCAGCACCACAATCAACCGCCTGCCAGTTGATTCAACAGACGGTTATTGTCTGTCTACCCACATCTACCACAGAGCTCCATTGTCGTCCAACGATTAAAAACCCATCATAGAGCGATCGGTTCTTCTTTCAGTGTGGAGTGTGCTTGTTCTCTCTGTGTCTGTGTGGATTTTCTCTGGACGTGCAGATTGGGATTAGATTGGAAACTCTAAATTGACCGTAGGTGTGAATGTGAGTGTGAATGCTTGTTTGTGTCTGTATGTCGGCCCTGTGATACGCTGGCGATCTGTCCATGGTGTACCCCGCCTCTCGCCCAGTGTTAGCTGGGATTGGCTTCAGATCCCCCCCGTGACTCTCAAAGGGAAGGCGGTACAGATATGGATTTATGGATTTATGGGTGGATGGATCATTGAGCTTCAAAAATAAGGGCACTTCCTTTTATTTTATATGCTGCCCTGCTGCTGTAAAACTCACATCTGTGTTAATCCACAGATGAAAATAGTCACTAACAAATGCACCATTTACTCATGTTCACTTAAATCTACTGAGGCAGAAACATCGCAGGCATCAAATCTCACACCCAGTCTTTACATCGGTGCTTCCCTGTGCAGGAGGTGTGGGGCTACCGGCCCTGTCTGTGGAAGACCATCCTGGTGGGTGTGGGTGTTGTCTGCTCCGGCGGTCTCCTCCTGCTGCTCCTCTATTGGCTGCCTGAGTGGGGCGTCAAGGGCACCTGCACACACACCTCGCTGAGGGACGCACACACGCTGCTGCTCAGGACCACAGTACTTGCTTTCTTTTTTTTTTCTTTCTCACTCTTACCTCTTATACGTTGTTTCCACACCAGCAACATGCATGGACACACACAGGCAGTTGCTGTCGAAACATATTTGAATCAGATTGAATGACACTTGGTTGGCACACACACACTGTAAACAGCACCCATGATGAACAGTAGTGTGCAGCCTCACAGCCAAGGAAGAGAGTCATTCTTTTGTATTGTTACCACAGGATGAGTTCAGGCAGTGGTTTCGAGCCAAAGCGCATGTGATGCTCGCTCCGTGGAAGAAACCCTTCGACAGCTTGGATTTGTCCGCGACGGCTCAGCTGCCGAACGGAGACCACAGCGAGGAGCATTATGGGAAATTGGCTCAAGGGCAGCCTACTCAGGTATTTCAGTGGAAACTGTTTGCCTCTCCTTCACGTTACATGCATCTAATCAATAGAGATGAGGTTAAGTTCTTATCTGTGATTGGCTGTTTTGAAGTGTAAAGTTGTTTCACAGTCGATATCTGACCTCCTCCTCCTCTTTAGATCCACTTCTTCACCCACCACAGCACTAAATACTACTGGGATGATGAGACGCAGAACTTTGAGACCTATAAGTAAGAGTCCCGTCGTTTTCTGCTTCCACTGCTCTTGACACCATCATTTATTATAACCTTTATTTCCTTTAATGCGACCAGAAACAAATCTCCATAATGAATCACAACCGCAGTCGACATGAATGTGTGTGTGACTTTTCTAGAGGCTTGGAAGATGTGAATGTGAGCTGTGCAGGAATCCACTCTGAACACAGCTCTGGACTCTGTAAAACCCTGCAGGACTTCAGGTTCAACACACACACACACATTCACACTCAGCATGTTTCCCTTAATTTGTTATTTATGGTACGTTTATATACTTATTGCCTTAAAAATGTCATGTTATACAACCTTGTATCAAACCCATACCGTTTCCTGACTCTTTTGCAACAGGAGGTTGTTTTTCGGGGAGAATGAGATCGCGGTGAGAGTGCCCTCTCTGTTCAAGCTCCTCATTAAGGAGGTGAGTTCTGATTTCATTTATTGAACTTCTACACGCCAGGAAAATAAACAACGGCATATAAAGTTTTTTATCTGTGAATCCTGAAACGCGTCAAAGCTGACGGAGCTCCTCATTATCAACAACAACAACTCCAACTCCAATGAGTATCTTTTTGAATCAAGAACATAGTACCAAAAGTAATGAACTAATAATAAGTTAGAGAGTTTAAGAACACAAGGAAAAAAATTGAATTTGTCTATTTTGTTTCTGATCTTATCAAGTCCAACACTTCTTCTATTAGTCTAATAAATAATATGATACGTTCTCTTTTTTTTAACGTATATGTGTTTCTCTTGCTACATCAGGTCCTGAATCCGTTCTACATCTTCCAGCTCTTCAGTGTGATTCTGTGGAGCGCAGAGGACTACTACTATTACGCCACGGCCATCGTTTTCATGTCCGTCATCTCAATAGCTACCTCGCTGTATACCATTAAAAAGGTGAGTCGTGCCTGATTGTAGGAAACTGTGACGGGAGCTCACAATCAGAGGGAAAGGGCAGTTTCAGTCAAATCCTCTTAAGAATCAAATTCCAAAATAACCTTTCAGGGACGGCCTGTATTCTGCACCAGTTGTGTGTGTGTCTGTGTGTGTCTCATTTGTTGAATCAGTGCGTCTCTCATTTCAGCAATATGTGATGCTGCATGACATGGTGGCAGCTCACAGTGTGGTGCGTGTTTCAGTGTGTAAAGGAAATAAAGGTGAACGCTCCTTACTGAATGCAACATAGAGCTGTATATGAGGCCATGTCATTGTTAATTATTGACTTTCTAAATTGAGCTGATGGTGTAAAGCAGATAATGTGTTAATCATTTCACTAGGCAGTCCCCCAAAACATTTTAATAATACATGAATCACATTAATTATTATCCTCGTGATTCCCTACACAGTGTACAGAGTGCATCACGTCATTTCCACTGCTCTTTCCCTCTTATTGTTTTACCCAGAAATTGCAGAAGCCATGTCGACAGAGCTCGTTCCCGGTGATGTCGTCATTATTCCAGCGAACGGGATGATCATGCCCTGCGACGCCGTGCTCATCCATGGAACCTGTATTGTAAATGAGAGCATGCTGACAGGTTGTATTTCCATTCGGCTGCCAAGCCCTCATAATTCATAAATGCTCTTAAGATAAGATAAGTTAATTATTTATCTGTCCCACAATGGGAAAATCTACAATCTGCCGCAGGTATGGTTTCAGCAGCCAAAACATAATCTCCTTGGCTGAGGTAATAAAGGCTTCACTGTCAGTACTAACTGAAACAAAAGAGATTTAATTGGGGGTCATTTTAAATGTAACATGAAAAGGCAAATGTATTTTTGATTTAATGACATGCTTTCATTGTGCACTGTGTTGTGTTTACACTTGTGGACACTGCAGAAATGTTTCTGTTTGAGAAGAAGGTTTCCTTGGATGTGTGTTGTCTGTAGGAGAGAGCGTCCCAGTTACCAAGACCAGTCTGCCCAGTTCAGGCGAGGATGCAGCCGTGAGTTACAGCATGGAGGAGCACAAGAGACACACCCTGTTCTGTGGCACCCACGTCATCCAGACCCGCTTCTACACTGGTGAACTGGTGAAGGCTGTTGTGGTCAGAACAGGTGAGATGGTGGGAAACACAACGGGAACTATAATGTCACCCAGTGGCGGGAGTTACAGGGTTTCTAACTCTATTTGTTACAATACAGCAGCTGAAAAAAATGCCTGCTCCACCATTAGGTCCAGATTGTTATTAGAATCTGCACCAAATTGCCCACACTCATAAGTATCAGTCCCATAAACATGCCGGATTAAAAAAAATAAAGATCCACAAATTATTCTCTGAGAAATCAACGAAACTGTTGAAAAAGCACCATCTCTCAATGTTAAAGATAAAATTCCTGGCTCCGTCCCCCTGATCCAGATCTGCACCGGAATGTAATGGGGTTATACAGTATATGTTCTTAGGTCATTTCCCACCCCTCCACAAAATTTCATGGAAATTAGTTTCTGCATAATTGTGCAAAATAACAAACAAACAAAGATGAAAATGGTGGAGGTAACAACAACTTGTGGCCTTCGTGATTAAAATAGATTTGTTATTAACAGACTGATCATCCACATATTCAGCCAATGTGTTCCCGCAGGCTTCAGCACAGAGAAAGGCCAACTGGTGCGCTCCATCCTCTACCCTAAACCCACGGACTTCAAGCTGTACCGAGACGCCTACCTGTTCCTGCTGTGTCTGGTGGGGGTGGCAGGGATCGGCTTCATCTACACCATCGTCCTCAGTGTAATGAACCAGGTAAAACTGCTCCTACAGACGACATGTGAATGTGTAAATGTCACTGCAGGTCGGTTGATGACGGTTGTTTCTGGATTCCAGGTTCCTGCTAAAACCATCATCATTGAATCTCTGGACATCATCACCATCACGGTGCCCCCGGCCCTGCCAGCAGCGATGACGGCCGGTATCGTGTACGCACAGCGGCGTCTGAAACGCGTCGGCATCTTTTGCATCAGCCCCCAGAGGATCAACATGTGCGGTCAACTTAACCTGGTTTGCTTTGACAAGGTAGGTTACGACGTCTTTTTTTTGTTTTTTTTGTTTCCTGCACTCGTCATGTGTCCCAGGAGTCTGCGAACTTGACTTGACTTGGACTGAATGGAGTCTTGGCTCAGAATGCAGAAAATTGAGTTATGAAGCGTTCAGACCCACTTCCAGTTCAAGCACAAGTTCCCGTTTGATAATGACTTAATGGTTTTGTGTTAAAACCATGCTGTGAAATGTTGTCTGGAGGCTGTGCTGCAGTTCTATTAGGCCACAACGTCAAGCACCACACATTTAAAATATGTCAACGCCATAGTATTGATTACATTTAGTATATGTTATTAGATATTAGAGCTGGATAATTTGCCCTAAATCAAACTTTGATTTGTGATATTACAAATGTTTTTTCTTTGCATAGTTGACATTGTGTATTTATGTGTATAGAACATCTGTATTGAATCAGCAGCAACGTATTTCGGTCTCAACAGCAACTTTGAGGTAGCTCATGGTTGTTTTAATTCTTAAACTCTATTTCTGTATTTCACCGAAAATATGAGTGTGTGTGTGTGTGTGTCTACATTTAGTCGTTAATCTAAAGTCAGACCAAATGCCTGTCACTCTCAGAAAAGTGACCTGTTTAGACAGCTGTCATGTTCTGAGGTGTTATTACTGTAACACATGGGTTTGTTGCTTCCCCAGCATTGTTTTAGATCTGTGTGTGTTTGTCCTCCAGACTGGTACTTTGACTGAGGATGGTTTGGACCTGTGGGGTATCCAGAGAGCTGAAAATGGCAGGTACAGTAAGAGCTGCCCTTTGCACTGTGGTGTTTGTTGTCCTATGCAAACACATCTGTATCGGAATAACTGTCAAACTGAGCAGAATCAAACATCTGGAGAGATATGATTACAGCAGCTGGAGCAGATGTTGTAGAACTGTGGAAATGTATTTTTGTATTCAGGCTAATGCCAAAGTAGATGCTTTTCCTTTTCTTTTTCATTCCTCAGAAGCTAAGGTTGACTTGAGTGTAATCTGAAAATGTTTATTTTGAGATATGTTTCACAAATAAGATTTATAGAGTAATGTAAAATGTAAAAAAGATATATACAAGCAAAGAAGTATAGAATAAAGTTCTTTAATAAATATAACAAGTCGAACAAAAGCAGTTGCAAAGAGCACACAATAGCAGTAAAGTGACTGATATAGATATAAATATGATAAATAATATGAATACTGCAAATTGCAGTCAATGTGTTGATATTGTCCTACATCTGTCAGGAAAATAATATTTTCTCATGTTGTCATAAGACGTCATTAGTTAATTACATGACCAAGGTTATACAGGGTTATATCTCCTGTCGTCGTCACAAACAGTCAAACTGCTGAGTCAGATCCTGCCTCTCTGTTGCAGCTTCTCTCCCCCAGAGTCCGAAGCAGCTGAACAGAGTCTGGTGAGCTCAGCGTTCGTGGCGGGCATGGCCTCCTGCCACTCACTGACCAAGATAGAGGGCGAGCTCTCCGGAGACCCTCTGGACCTCAAGATGTTCAGCGCCACAGGCTGGGTAAATAACATTGATCAGCCCTGACTCCCAGCATGCTTAGTCACAGGCACCGCAACCAGCATGGATACCAGTGTGTACATGAATTATGCAGCGCCACGCTCACTACCTTGGCAGAGCTAGTTCACTAAAATGGTGCCGTCATCCATTGCACCAACTCACTAAAGTCTGGCACCATGGATACTCTGAAATGCCTCTTTCATTTCAAGAGGAAAGTGGGAATAAGAGTTATAATCTCAAGACATTAAGTTACGGTGGTGTTATGTTATTTTTGTTAAGATCCTGGAGGAGCCCACTGAGGAGGAGACGGCGCTCCACAACCCCCTAATGCCAACAGTGGTGCGACCTCCAAAGCACGTCGTCCTTGAAGCCAATCAGAACAATCCACTGGCTCAAAACATGGTACAGTGGCTCTCCATGTGTTTACCTTGTGATCAGTGTATCTGTTTATGGCTGTACAGAACTACTTTATATTTATATTTAGGTTTATTTAAGTTCCTGTCTAATTTTAATATTCATTCATTTACTTATGTTTCTTTTCCCAGGAGCTATCTCAAATATCAGTGAGTTGTTCTTTCTTTAAATTCTTAGAGCAAAGAGTTTTATATTGTAGAAAATATATTTATTTACATTCGTAATTTGTGCACAGACGTGAGAGTGCTGTTATGAAAGCACATTTCTCAAAACTATTAAATTAAATTACTTTTTCTTGCAGAAATTATTTGTATGAAGATTTCATTTTACTTTGACTTGCTGTTTTCCTGCGAACCTTCCATTATCCACGTCTACTTCAGTTTTCTATATTTATCAGAATGACAGCAAACATCCAGGAATGTGCTGCCTAGAAACAAGTTGTCGTGTGAGCCTGTAAATGAGGCTGGAAAACCAGATGAATTATTTATATCAGGCCAAGTCTCTGGGGCTGCTGTGCCTTATATTGTCATTGTATTGTGTTATGATTTGTTGAGTCTACTATTGGTGGAAAAATGTACATTTTAAATGTCATTTCCATGATGGATTTCTCTCTTTGTGTTGTTGTGGGTGCATCAATGGAATATTTAGCATTTTTTAGTCTGATATTGGGATTTTTGCTCCTCAGTCCTTTGAGATCGGTATCGTGCGTCAGTTCCCCTTCTCGTCAGCGCTGCAGAGGATGAGCGTCGTGGTCAGGAGGTTAGGGGAGAAGCACATGGATGCCTACTTGAAAGGAGCGCCGGAGATTGTGGCGAGCCTCTGCAAACAGCACACAGGTCTGACACTTAACCTGCACCCTGAAGCTCGGGGGTGGATATGTCTCCTCGATTAAGATACACAAAGCAGTTGACAGTAGCTAAAGTCTCCCTGCTCAATTTTTAAAAGAGAGAAACAGACTGACATGGCTCTGTCTTTCACCTCAGTCCCACAGAGTTTCACAGAGACTCTGGAGAGCTACACCAGGCAGGGCTTCAGGGTTATTGCCCTGGCACACCGACAGCTGGAGTCCAAACTCTCCTGGCACAAAGTCCAGAGCCTGAGCAGGTACGTCTCCATTCACAGATAACACCGTCCACAGTACATGCAGCTATTGACGGGGGAAGTTCCTCAAACATGACACCCTAAAACGCTGCTAAAATAAAATCTTTGTTTGTTTGAAGATCCTCCTGATGTATAATTTGATCAATTTCCACTGATAACTGACCAACCATCAGGTGAAATTACGTAATATTATATATATAAAGTTTTCTAAAACATGAGGACATATCAGAATTTGGTGTCAGGAATCTCTGGCTCACAACAACATGTGTCCATAGAAAAAAGATTGAAAACATATAATACAGTGCAGCTACAATATGTGGTGCAACAGGACTTAAAGGTTTCCTTGCCTCACTTACAAGCTCACATGACGACTTGTTTCAAAGCAGCACATTCCTGGATGTTTGCTTTCCGTCTGATAAATATAGAAAATCATTAACATGGATAAGGAAGGTTTGCGGGAAGGCAGCAAGTTAAAATCAGATAATTTCAACTCCTCAGCTGGTGTGAAGTGAGCAACACAGATTTATTATCTCCCATAACAAATTGAATCCTTTATTGTCTGTCACCGTCACTGATTCCCTTAAATCTGGATCAATATAGTGACTTGTGCAGTGCCGATGATAAATGAATGGTGTTTATATGATGGTCTGTTATTTTCAGGGACCTGATAGAGACCAACATGGAGTTCCTTGGTTTGATCATCATGCAGAACAAAATAAAGCAGGAGACCGCCGGGGTTTTACGTGAATTACGACAAGCCAACATCCGCACCTTGATGGTCACAGGTAACCCAGCTCAGTGAACGTGTTGACTTATCTGGGGCTGAAATCATGAGCATCCATGTCACATCCCTTCTCTCTCCTGTATCCCCTGTAAGGTGACAACATGCTGACAGCCATATCGGTGGCTCGAGACTGTGGGATGGTCCGTGCACATGAGCAGGTCGTTATAGCAGATGCTGTGCCCCCTAAAGATTTCAATCCTGCCGCTATCATGTGGCATTACACTGAAAACCCTCAGACCACCAAGGACAATCAGGTAAGACTTGAAGCGGCTTTCAAAAATGCGCTGAACACTGCAAATTTCCCTGAACTTTTCCTCCCAATCCTGTAAAATATCTGAGTGAGCCCATGTGAGAATTCACCCTGAGCGCGTTGATGCCTTTTATACGGTTCAACAGATGTGAAACTGGAAGAATGCAAATATCTCAGGATGATAAACCGGTACACGTGTACACGACACAGATGAAGATGTTAACTTGGAAAGATAATGAGACGTCATGTCTGAAAACGGCTTGAAAGTCCTTGAGCCACTCAATAAAAAAACATATAAACAATATCCACATGGTCTCACAGGTAGTTTGTTCATCATCTATCTGTGAGACGACGTCGGCGTGGGACAGTTGTACTAGTTTGAAAAAACTGCGTGTGATTGTCTTCACTGACTCCTTCTCTGGTATCCCTGTGTCTGGTCAAAATAATGATTTCTGCTCTCGTTTGTTTTAAAACGTGTCAGACCTGCATGTTTAGACGTCTGTTTGCAGTAATTTGCGTCACAGTAATGTGCTCAAATGTTTGAACAAACTAAAGCAAAGAAACACACAGTTCAGCTTTTGAAGAAACCACTCAAAAATGCTTGGTGTGAATGTCTCTTTGCGCTGTCGGTACATGTATATACTTGGATTTTAGTCAAAAGCCCTGTTTGCGTGAGTCAGAAACAAGCATGAGAGGGGGGCTATGAAGATGTTTGTCAGAGACCCTACAGTGTTATTTGTCATGCAGATAGTACAGTTCGGCAGTTTTCTGCTCTGGTCTCCTGACTCACCCTCTCCTCTCTAGTCTGTGGAGATAAATCTGGAGGAAAGGGCGTATGACAAGCGACAGCCTCCGCAGGAACAAAGCTATCACTTCGCTGTGAGCGGCAAAGCCTTCGCTGTTGTCACCGAGCACTTCCCTCAACTCGTCCAAAAGGTACAAGCATGGCGATGGACAAATAAATATCTGCACATTCCCATTAGTATTAGGTGCACATTCTTTTTAAAGCAACGTGGTGTTTCCTTTTTGACATTGCTGTAACTCCTTGTCTCCCCACATGGGGGCGCTGCAGCTCGCGCTAAGAGCCACAGTGTTTGCCCGAATGGCTCCAGACCAGAAGACGCAGCTGGTGGAAATCCTGCAGAGCATCGAGTGAGTCCTCCATGGATTTTGTGGCTTCAATTTTCATCTGTTAATGAGCTTCCTCATGTGATGTTATGGCATCATCATCATCATCATATGTGGCAATTGTTAACCCCCCCACTCTGTTTACCTTCCAGCTACACTGTTGGGATGTGTGGTGATGGTGCTAATGACTGTGGAGTAAGTACGGATTAGATTTTCCAAATATGCATAAACTTTCTATGTGTTTAGTCTGAGGTATTTTAGTGATGCTTTCATTGGTGTATTCGGTGCCATCAACTGTGAACCAGTATCTGATTGGATCCCGTGAAAGTAGCGGTCAAAGTTGCAGTCTTTAGTTAGAGCAGAGAAGTATGAGTGTATCAGTAGAAATGTACTTTAGTGTCAACAATATACAACAGTATAATGCTGAATAACGTGTTTTAAATCTACCGCAGCTTTTTCTTCTTTATGCCGTATAATAAAAGACACGTTCACAAATAGAATAGAAAAATTTGTTATCGTCGTTGCACAGAGTACGTCATTAAATAGCAGTGGTGTAGGTGCATTGTCAAAAACCTGACAACAGTTAAACAATAAGAAATTAACAAAGATATAAACATAGATATAATATGTTCAAATAATATATATTATTAATAATAATAACACTAATAATAACTTTGCAAAATGAAGAATCGATTGTAATAAAAGATATTCTGTTCAGTTTAATTTAAGAGCCAAATCATAACATGATAAGGTCGAGACCTTAAGTGTTTATCTTTGTCACTTTGTGTAAACCAGTAAAAAATCCATGTAATGGAGTGAAAAGGAAATAAAAACAGTAGAAAAAAACAGAACCTGGACTAGTAGATGTTCCCTCTCTTTCTCTCTCTCAGGCTCTGAAGAGAGCTCACAGTGGGATTTCTCTGTCTGAGCTGGAGGCGTCTGTGGCTTCACCGTTCACCTCCACCACCTCTAACATCTCCTGTGTGCCCAACCTCATCAGGTATTCACTCACTGATGAGATTCCTGAATTTCATTTATTACTTAAGTTTAGTGTTCAAAGAATTTAACAAACAAAACAAATACAAACCAGTGTTCACAGCTACACTCATGCACAGTCAATTCATTAACAGGTTTGACAAATATCCTGTTATTCTAGTGGAATAAATTTCACGACGGTGTATTTTGCTGGTGTATTTTGGTGTCAACTGTGTGAACTGACCCTTTAAAACTTTGCTGAGCAGCAAAACATGGAATATTGTTATATTTATTTTTATCTCATCCTGAATGTCTCTTCTATTCTTCCCATCCACAGGGAGGGTCGAGCTGCCCTCATTACGTCATTCTGTGTTTTCAAGTTCATGGCTCTCTACAGCATCATCCAGTACCTCAGTGTCACCCTGCTCTACTCTGTAAATACCATGCTCTTTGTAATATAAACACTCTGCTCCACATTTCAGTCCCATTCAACGAAACAGTGTAAAGATAAACAAAAATATGTTATTGACGCTACTAGTTTTATTGGCCTTTGTGGTTAGCACCATTGTGTTACAAACCCTGATATAGTTCCCACATGAGATGTGAGGAGCAGGTAGAAGCAAGTTCTGCAAAGTGTGTCTGTGTGTGTGTGTGTGTGTGTGTGTGTGGGCGTGTGTGGGCGCGGGGAGGGGAGGGGAGGGTCTTGTATCAATAGTCAAACTAAGCCAGAGGCCACAGAGTTTTATGTCATTTTGTTTCTGGAAAAAGTGTCAGTAAAATAAATTGTCATTCATCTGTTGCTGTGTGATTATTAACTTCTCTTCGACATTTCTGATTTTATAGATCCTCAGCAACTTAGGAGACTTTCAGTTCCTCTTCATTGACATCGCCATCATTCTCATCATCGCCTTTACGAGTGAGTAACACGAGGAAAAGCACAGAGAAACACTTTTGATCCATGTTTTTACTTTGGGGATCAGACAAAAGCCTCCAAATATGAATACATCAACTTTTGGTTTTCAGTGAGTCTGAACCCTGCGTGGAAGGAGCTGGTGTGGCGTCGCCCTCCGTCCAGTCTGATATCAGGCCCACTGCTCTGCTCCGTTCTGACCCAGATCCTCACCTGCCTGTTCTTCCAAGTCCTGGTTTTTCTCTTAGTGCGGCAGCAGAGGTGGTACGAGACATGGACCCCTCAGTCAGAGTGAGTGACACGTCTGAAATGAACAACTGCCCAATGACAAATGCAGACATATTAATTGCACACTAAGCGTATACCGTACATTTCATCCTGGTCCCTAACCTTTGGTTTGCTGAGCACATCTGCAGATTAAAAAAATTCAAATTATGACCAGGAAGTGAAGAATCAAAATACAGTAAAAACACAGAATCAGTTGTATAAATTAGTTTTTTACAACTCTGAATTTCCTCCTGCCTTGTTTTTATTCTCACAGTATCTGATTTTAGAAACAGATTAATAAAGAATTGAATCAGTGAATCAAACTATAATTAAATTTGTAAACAATATAAGCTGATCAGCAGACAAAAAGAAACAACAGAACAGATTTTTTAAAAACCTGAATACATTGACATTTTAGAATTTGAATACTTCTCCGAGGTTTGTCTGAACTGTACATTACATTTCCCCTCTGTCTCATCCTGCAGCGCCTGTAATGTTTCCAGCTACAGTCTCACTCACAGCTCGAACGTATCAAGTCCTCACGACCACAAAAACATCAAGAACTACGAGAACACCACCCTCTTCTACATCTCCTCCTTCCAGTACTTGTCTGTGGCCATCATCTTCTCCAAGGGAAAACCATTCAGACAGCCCAGCTACAAGAACTGTAAGACTCATTCAGCTCAGCTGAGGAGAACATCCGCCTGTAGTCTGTATTAAAATGAGGAATGTGGAGAATCTGAATGGGTTATAATTTAGTTTAAGTTTCAAAAATACTATATGATAGTTAATCTTTTCACTTCAGCACCACATTAATATAAATATCAGAACTTTGAAAAGAGTGTCTAAGAAACTAAAGAAAGAATCACATGGACTTTAAGGAAGTTTGTGAAAGAGGAAATGTTTGATTGTTGTTGACTTTAATCTGCGTGATATTCAAAGAGGTTTCATAGTTTCACAATGAGATTGGCTCAAGATTTTGGATCCAGAAGGAGTCACACTTTTTCTTTATTTTCACAAGATTATGACTTTTTTCTCTAAATATTACGTCTTTATTGTCACAATTTTACGACTTGATTCTCACAGTGTCATGATTTTTTTTTCCTTGGATCTACCCTTTTGTCTGAATCTGCGCAGAACTTTAATGTTTTCTTTTTTTGACACATGTTCCATCATTCCACCAAGTGAAATAAGTTCCATAGTTTTTGCAACAAATATAAACATAAACCTTTTTGGTGGAGGTAATTATAACACATATTTAAAGATAGAAAAGTAAATGTGATTCCTGTAGAATTTGACAATTAACTTTCCTAAATCCCTCAATTCTTTGTCTAAATCCAGTTTTTAATACTTAAATATGAGTCTAACACACATTTCTGGCACTAGTCCAGTCTTGCGTACATATGTTTGATGGTCGTGAAAGTTGAAATTACCATAAACATCAATGTTGTTTGTCTAAACCTCCTCATGTTTATTCCATCAGGGCCGTTCATGCTTTCCTGCATTGGTCTGTACACCTTTCTCCTCTTCATCATGCTGTATCCTGTCCCTGCTATCGACAGCTTCCTGGAGGTAAAACCTGTGTTTCTCTGGGTTTTTTTCTGGGTGCTGCATGAAGTTGAATACGTTGTGTTCTCATCGTGCTGCTCTGCCTCCCCTCAGATCGTGTGTGTTCCCCACGACTGGCGCGTTACCCTGGTGGTTATTGTTGTAGTGAATACGGCCGTGTCTTTCATGCTGGAGGTACACGTTCTGAGACACCACACCCCACAAGCTCTCTGTGACTGATCTCCTGTTTTGAATTAGAAAAACTGTGATTTGCATGCATTGATTTTCTTTTCCCCCTGAGTGAATTAGTACATTTCTGCCTTATGAATGAAATCAATGAATCTTTTTGGAGTTATTTCTGTCTTTGTGCATTTCCGTGGCTATAACCAAAATCTTCAATCCTTCCTCTCATGTTTGACGGGCTGAGTCTTAAGTTCCCCCTGAAATCTCCCATAGATTTTGATCCTTGACATCATCCTGTGGAGGCTAGTTTTCAGAGGCAATCAGGGGGGAAATCGCCCCTCAGCGTCCCCCGCTACTGCCAAACCTCAGGTCGGGAAGCTTTTCACTACACGCTCTTCTGTTTTGCCTGGTTTCACTGGGTGGATGGTGATGCATTTCCCTGCTCTATAGCTCTGATCCTGCTGCTTTTCTTGCATATTCTCTGCAGGTGATCTGTTTCACATCCAAATCTGTCAATAATACATGCCATCACAAAAGTGACTCTATAGATTATCTATAAGCATGTATGTTATTCCGTAGGTCATATTTAACTCCACATAGCACATTATTATTGCTGTTTTTAAGGCAACAGATCTGTTCTATTTTTGCACAGACTTGGAGATGCACAACTAAAAATCAATATAGCAATAGTCTTTTTAATATTTATGCAATAGTCTCTTGGATTTTGACCTCACACTTTCACATAACCTTCAAACTATTGACTGTATATAAAGATGGATGTCTCCACTTCTCCCCACTATCCAAGCACTGCTGTCTTGTACGTTTGGAGTCTGTGCAGTAGTGATCAGGGAATCGAGCCAAACACTTATAAGAAAGACCTAAAATTACAGAAGGCATCTCAAGTTTAGTGTTAGATGTTCTGAACATCCAATCCTGAAGTGACTCACTCATCCATCCAGTGGAATCAACATATAAATATCCGCTCACAAACTTTTTTTTTTTTTCTAATTTCCTTACTGCACATATTCTCAGGAGGCCAACAGCCGCTGGGGCTCGTCCTTCCTCTCTTGGCTGTTCTGTCGGAGAAACAAACCTCCCAGGGTGCGCTACATGAACGTGGCCCTGGAGCTGCAGGACGACCCCGACTGGCCCCCCGGACCCTCCACTGTCACCTACGCTAGCGATGCTCAGTCCCACATCTCAGCCGCCCTCTGACGCCAACGTGACCAACAGGCAAACTGCGGCAAGTCCCAAACAAGTTGATGGAGCTCAGAGGTGCGACGGATGGTCAGATGATTTTATTTTGGATGTGGACAACAAAGAAGCCTTCATAAAGAAGAGGCCTCCTACTGTAACAACTAACTGACACTGTGAGCTGCTCTTACAAAATATTCTCTTCAATTGTGCCTCGTCAAAAACATCAAAATGGACAAACTCGCTGCACTAGGATTTTAGCCGTACTGTCATGTCTCGCTGCTGAAACGGAAGCCAGAGGCCTGTCAAAGGAATAGATCAGTGTTTTCAGAAACACTGTGCATTTATCAGCTTTTCTTGCTGCGAGGTTGGAACAACGTGGTCGTGTTTTTCAGATTCTTCTGACACTATGTGAATGCATTTTTAGTGTTCAGGTATGACAGTTTTTGATCTTTTTACTTTACATGAGGTATTTCACCAAAATGATGTGCCATTCCGTCAATGTCTGATTGTCCTCTACTTCCAATGGCATACAACATGCAAATACTACACTGGACAGTGAGTGTCATATGAGCCTTTCCATTGTTTTACACAGTTTTCATTAGCTGATCCTGTATCTGAACCAAGTGGACCAAGGCACATTTTCATCAGATATTTTTAGTTTAACATCAGATTAATTCATCATGAGATACAAAAAAAAACGTCTTCCACTAACAGCTGCTGCTAAAATATAAAAGCTGTGAAGCAATATGAGGTCACATGGATTCAAAGAAACACGAGGACTTATATCTGTTTGCAGTTTCATGAATAAGACTCGTAGTGATGTATTTCTCTGACAGAAAACATCCTACTGCTGCGTTTTCTTTCTTAGAGTCGCTTCAGTTGAAATTCTTCCTGTGGAAGAGAGAAACAGATGATTGTGTCCCTTTTTAATACTTCGCCTGTGTGTGTGTGTGTGTGTGTGTGTGTGTGTGTGTGTGTGTGTGTGTGTGTGTGTGTGTGTGTGTGTGAGGCAACAGTGTGCCAGTAAATATTAGAATCAAAACAAACCATTTCAGTATCCCTCAGATGCATCATGAAATGTTCTTTTACTCAACACATGAATATGAAGTTAATTACAACATTTAACATGACTGAGGAACTGAACAGAGGTGATAATGATTTAATTGATTAATGCAAACCAATTAATCAAAATTAATCTTCAAGACACTTGCTGCTGTGATCATTTTATAACAGTTGATTTTAACACGTGAATTTTATGTAATATTTCTACTGTTTACAGCTGTTGTACACATGTTTCTTTCTAGTTTTTAAGTGTAAAAAAATGAAATAAATGTGAAAATCTAAATATTAATCACCAAAATGTCAAGATTATTACTATAATAAAGAGCAATATATTATGTGTTTTGGAAAATCATAATAAACTTATTTTCCCATTTGTTTCAATGTCACAAACATATTTCAGTCCGTCAAACAAATCTCACGAGTGTTTGCTCTGCAGAACTCTCATTACTTTTCCCAATATATCTGTATATGAAGCCTCTCTTGCGTGCGTCGTGGGGGGCTGACCCTGGTCACACTTTTTCAGCCAAGACTTACTGATCAATTATGGGCTTTCCCAGCCTCCTCGCTGCCTGGCATATGGGCGCTTTAGGGCGCGAGAGTGGAGGAGAAAGAGGGGTATCATTTCATGTGGAGATCAGGGCCTATAGGCAGTGAATGGGTGGATTTAGGGGGGACTGAATAAGGGACGGGGGTCCTCACTTGTACCAAAAAGAAAAGAATGTCCCACAGATCAGGGAAGAGCCTTTTTGGGAATATTCATGATGAGGATGAGGAGGCATCATGAATTCATGTGTGTCTCCCTGACTTGCACGGATCATCTTTTCTGTCAACACCGATGTGTGCAGAGCCGCGATGTCTTGCTTTCGCCCGGTGTTTGCGGTGCAGTTCTGTGGATAGTGTTGCCTCTCCACAAAGCAATATGGGTTTTTGTGTACTCTCTGCTGTATTCTCTTTGTATCAGTAGAGCAACAGATGGAGAGTGGTGGAAAGACATAAAGACGCTAAAACACACAGCCTTTCTTCCTCACAGCTAGATACTCGCTGGAAAAGATTTTCTCAAGCTTGCACTCAGACGTGTGCTGGTTCAAACATTTTGGACTTCATCTCCTTTCTCTTTTACCCATACGTTTCTTTGTCTGAGTCGTGTACTTTCAAGATTTGAGCCTGTGCACACAGTCTTTGTCTGCTGTTTCTTTGCTTACAACGGATCCCACAGAGCGATCAGACCCGCTCTGAATATTTTGAAAAGTAACTGCCACTGTAACACAGTTTTCTCTGCGCTAAAAGTTGTTGTAAAAAATCCAGGCACTTTCCCGATGTGCTTGTTCTCACCGTGGCCACACATGCGTTCACTTATTCTTTACAAAGTCTACATGCAGACACCAGTCGGCTGCGTCTTCTCTAATTGTGGCCGGACACTCATAAGGCCCTAGTCGTGATTAATAGTCAGGACACAAGGCCAACCTGATGCTCACTTACGGTAGGCCTCATTTTACAGATGACACAAAGGCACCCACGTCTGGTAAAAGGTCTGTGACCCACCAGACGGACACAAAGCCCTTCTCCTCCCTCCTGTCCCCTAAGTATGGGCTTCTTCCCTGGGCCTTCATGGCGTTCCTTGTCCCCCTTCCTTTATCAGTCCTCGCAGGCCTGAATGGGCTCTGTGGTTGGTCAATAAATTCAGTGATTCAGGGGGTGGACAGTTGCAGCCGTGTTAACGTTTGTTCACAGGCTTGTCGGAGGGACGGGCCCCGCCCCGCGGCTCTTTGTCTCCCGTGGTCCCTCAACAGGTTAGAAGTCAATGGAGGGCCTTGTGCGGAGGTGGCAGGGGCATGGATGGAGCCGCCTCTCACATGGCGTTCACACAGGGGGAGGACCGGCTCGGATCACTGTGACACTTGTTAGTGTGGGGCCACACAACATCGCTGGGGTTGCCTCTCTCCCTCTCCCCCAAGGGCCGTGCGCGATATTCAGCCCTTTAAACAAACTAATGGTTGAGGCTGCGGGGTTGCTTCAGGGTAAGACGATCTGCACTCAGAGGCCTGCGGTGACCACAAAGAAGCGAAGTACACAAATGTATCTCACAATCTCAGTTTACCGATCGGACTTACAATTAAATGAGGTCAGACCTTCATTTGGGCCACAATCTGCAATGATGGTGAATCCAGACTTTAAAACGTAGATGAGAATGGAAGAGATACACATTTGTGGCCCCCGAAGGTGCCGCACCGCTGTAGAGTTTTGAAGACTCTGCAGGGCCAAAGCATGGGAACATCCAAACTGGGAGAAAGGAGACAGAGAGCCATAGATAGAGCAACACACAAACAGAGGACGGCTTTGGGAGACAGAGAGCAGCGGGCAGAAAAAGACGCACAGAGGCTGAAGAGGGACTTAGAGCCATGACTGAAGCCTAACTGTCATGAGAAGATGAGGGTTGCCATGGCCACCCAGGAGCCACCCAGCAAGCATGCGAGCAGGGGAGGCTCCGGGGCCAGGGGCCTGGGCCTGGGCTAGTGGATCACATGCACTAACCAGGGATTATGTGCATAAGTGATGAGCGCTAAGCCAGCAGGTGAAGGAGGGAGGCCCTGGGACAAGGAGCGCGCCATCCCTCAGGACAGCTCCCCCTGTGAAGAGTGGGGACTTTTTTTCCCCAAGTGAGGCTGATCTGCCGTGTGAAGGAGACTCAGCCAGAGGTCCTCGAGTGCTGAAAGGGCATCCCCCAGGCTGCTTTCACCGCGTAAGTGGCCAAAACGCTGGTCTTGTGAGTCATCTTGAGCGGCAAGAATGGGCCATCTTCACATTCATAAATCCCAGAGCAAACACACTCATGGATATGGACTAAGCTTGGATGAGGATAAGCACCACACGGCCGGGCATCAGCAGGGCTCGGGTTTTTCGGCGTGACGTTTGCATAAAAGATTCACCGTCTTTACCCATCAGAAAGAAAAATAAATCTAACTTAAGCACCAGCTAGGTTATCTTTACTGACTTACTAGACTTGTAAAAAGTGTTATTTTGCAACTGAGGATCAACAGGTTCACAGGTTGTTTTGCTGCAGGGAAGCAATCCTCATAATATCCATGGCCTTACAGGAATGTGTTTGAACCTTGATGGCACAAAGAAATCACATTCTCATGGAGCACGGAGAGAAAAAAACACAGTTAACCAGCCTCCCCCCAACACCTTTTCAAGACGATAGTGTCCCTGAACATATTAACATGTAAATACACTTAGATACTTTGACAATGCAGTGAAATGCATATAATCTACATGCTAACTAGTCCTTTAAAGAGTTTCCACTGCTGAATGTGGTGCAGGAGCACTTTCAAGTCTGGGTTTTAAAAATTAAATGTGAGGCCTCTCTCAGAAACTCTAAAAGCGTTTTTCAATTTGATGAGGGATAAGGCGATGACTGGGTTCCCATTTCAAAGGAGGAGACCCAGAGTTCAATAAGACTTCAGTCTCATTGCCTTTGCCTCCAAGTTGAAGATCTAAATGCTGGCTCCTTTTTTTTTTTTTTAAGAAAGAACCCACCACGTTAGGTGACAGATGGCAGGTTGTTATGCTGAAATACCAGTTGCTATGGTACCCCTTTTTCCTCCGCAGCTTCACTTGCCACAGCTAAGCATCCCCTCCGAGGCCGGTGTACTGACTTGGAATAAGCTGACTTGAAACCGCTCAGGTTGTTGTTGACAAACATGAGCCTAGATGAGTCTCCTAATCTCCCGCTCCTTTATCCGCTCTTTATTGCCGTATAAACAGGCCTGAATACGCTAAAAAAACTAAACCTCTGTTTTCAGCCCTCTCTTATCTCACACAGGGTTTAATCTAATGCCCTCTACCCTTTTTACATCTCTGCCTCGGCTAAATTCGACCATATTTTTGATTCAGCGAATCGCCATGACGACCAGTTATTTCCCATCCTGGAGCCCACCCCCTCAAGCTCCTCTTCTCCATTGATACTGCTACCTCCCCCTACCCCTTCTTTTTTTGTCCAAATAAAACAAAGCGCGGAGTGAATGTGCTCTGAGGTAGGTAAATGTATTCAGTGACATCAGCCAGGACGAGTCTATTCTGCCGGATTCCTGTACCACTTGTTTCCAGCCTTGTCTGGGGGCCGGATACTCTGTTGGCTCCATTGTCCCACGTGTATTCCACACAGGCCCGCAATTAATGGAAGCCTTGTCTAAGGCTCCTGGAGCAGAAACTGCTGTTGGGGAGGGGGACAAAAGGCGGGCAGAGCCAGGGGCTGGGAGTTGCTATGGAAGGGCCCCCCTTCCCTCTTTAAGGGGGAATTCAAAGGCAGAAGGAGGGACGCAGAGCGAGCGGAGCGCTGGATGAGATGTTTAAGTGATCCCTCTGTCTGTGCCCTCCCCTCCTGGCCTGAGATGTTTTCATACCAGCAGTTGAAAGGGAACCTTTGCGGTATTTGATGATGAGGATGGTCATTTGACTGCCCAGACAGCAGAGGTGGCTGGGTGGAGGAGAGACCGAGGACCACTGTGTTGGGACTGGGATGGAGAGCAGTGTGGCAACTGTCCATTGCTAAAATATGTATTAAAATATCATTTGATATTGAATCAATTTTACTTTGCAATGTGTCACATCTGCCTCCACCACATGAGCAGAGGTATCCACGCGCTTTGGCCCCTCAGACTTATAATTTCCAGAGATGAAGGTTCATTATATCCATAATAAAAATATTGTATATTCTATAGAATGACATGAAACCAACTTTCTCAAGTTCTTTGCTCTGATATGTAAAATCAGTCAGCTCTCATTAAAGAGGATAAAAGAGTTGGAGACGGGTTAAATAGGAAAGGATTTTGCTATCTAACTTCTTTTCCACTTGGGTAAGACATCAAGATCAGAAGAACATCATCGGCTTCAAAATCCTCCCATATTCATCTGGGCTGCATTCCTCGTACAATTCATACGACCTGGCTTTAGAAGCCCTGGATGCAAATGTCTGAACTACATCTGGTATAGGGAGACAGACATACTGGACAAAGAGGGTTTGAAACTATTTGTCTGCTCAATCCAGAGTTCTTTTGACTATAGTTCATGGTACTGGTCCCTCATAGAGGCCTTGAAACAGCACAGAGTTAGAGCCTTTGGTTTGGAGTCAGTGAGTGATGGCAAGTTACAGCTTAATAATTTATCATTTTCAATTAAATACTAGTTTATAATTGTGTTTCACGTACATCAGGAATAGATTTTTCTTCACCAGTTTTAAATCAAGGTGAAGTCAAATCCTTCTGCCAATTGGACACTTCCTATAGGTGGAGATTCTTAATAATAATTTAACTTGTGCATCTTAAACCTATTTCAAAATATATATATGTTTCAACTTTCTAACTTAACTTTCTAATCTCTTCATCTTGATCCGGAGCATTATTGGACTGTGTACCCCCCCGGGACAATGAGAGAAATAAGTCGGATGTGTCATTTTATATCAACAAAAGCAAACCCAAATCAATAGTAGCCCAATGCACGTCTTCCTGCCACAATTTCCTGTCACAAGCTGGACCTTGATAGCTTCCATCGCCGTCTGGACCCCCCCTGCTGCAGGGTTCCCACACTGATACAGATCAGGAGCGTGCTATAAACCTCATGTCTTCATCTCCATCTGCACAATAAAGGCTTGTTTGTGGCAGAGCAGCAGGCTCAGGGAAAACACAACTGATAGGACATAATTTATTGTTTCGTGGCCTCTTCTCCACAAACCTTCTCATCCTGCTGTGGAGACGGAGCTCTGCCTCCTTTAAAGCAGCATCATGTTAAAATATCCAGTGAGAAGATTAACTGAGCACTTTGTGTGAGCGGTCGTGGGGGGGGGGGGGGTGCAGAAGTGGGAAACTGAAATGTTTTTTCTACCAAATTTAATATATATATGTAAAGTAAAAAATATTCAAGATGAAAATGTATTATATGACTTAGCTTGTGATAAATAATTGTGTTTGTTTCGATAACAACAAGTACAACACTGACTTTAATGCTCTGTTTTCAATAAAGAACAATAAATCGTTATTTTTCTTTTTTTGGCTAGTGTGTTAATTACTTATATATGTATGGTTGAGCTCATTCGGCTGGAGGTTTGATTTAATTTAATATTGACTCAGGTCAGGAAGCCAGTGGTGCTTGTCGTCGGCCTGCTCGTGCACACAAGAAGCTGCGGATGCAAACACTGACCTGCTTTTGGGGTCATTTCACCTCTGAGGATTTAGGAGCTTTACAGAGAGTGTTTGAAGTCCATCAGATAGGAAAGAGGAGTCTCACAGTAAACATGGACCAGACAGAGATGTCTGTCAATAAATAAAACACTGAAACTACATGGTACAAGTAACATATGCCCTGACAGTGGGATTAAAGTGGTTCTTTACTTGTTGTTAAGAAAATTCTACTCTGTAATAAATACTGTGTAAAAACAGTGGTACAGACCAAATGATTTAGGTACGACATAAAGTGTTAATTGTCACAGTACTACTATTAATAATAATAATCACAATTTCTGTTTTATATTTATCCAGCAATGCAATAATTTCCATAACAGAAAACCATGTTTTATAGGGAGAAAAATAAAAACAAATATTATTCAAGATTCATACTGTGCTTAATATTTTCTTGAATATGTGGAAGGAGAAAAAATAAATAATGTTTGATAAATAAAAAGAAAAGAACAATAACAGTGTAAAGTTTGAGTTTTGTACCCCAGTTACCTTAAAACAATTATTAGCAGTATTTTATTAGATGTATGAAATAATCAAATAAGTATCCCAAAACATACGAGTTTCTGTCAAACAAGTGACGCCTAAAGTTGACAAACTAAAAGATGAGGAATAGAAAATGAAAATAAAATAATAACTTTAGTCATTGATGGATAAAAGTAAAAACAACTGCAACTCACCAACAAGAAGCTGCCACACAGATTGTGGAGATAAACACTTGAATCCTTTGATATATTTTCTAAAACCTCTGAATTGAAATTCTTGGTCAGACAGGTTTTAAATAACTCCTCAGCCTCATGCCCAGTCACTGATAACAGACCGGAGGTGTCAGAGTTCATGGCAGTGAGAGGACAGACTGAGTGTGCAGGAGATTTTCTTCTTCACTGGACATCAGGCCTGGAGTGTGTCAGAGGATGAGGCCTTCACTGCCTCTCTGAAGCACTCACTGACCCCTGAAACCAGAGTGTGTGTGCACCCGAGAGAGGTGAACTGCTCTGTTTCTCTATAGACACCTTGTTAAACATTCAACTTTAACATAATGAGAAAAGAATCAAGCTATGCTGTTGCAGAGGATGAACCCAACTGAGCCATGAGGCTGTTAAAAGTGATTTCTATTCTCCACTTCATCAGAGTTATTATGGGATACAGAGCCACAACACTGGCATTCAAAAAAAGATGATATAAATGTTATGCAAATGTGATGAGTAGTGATTCATAAAAACACATTTAAAGAACACATTATTTCCATGTAGCCTTTTTATGTTTTTTACATTTTAGATGTATAGACGATTCTTAATCCTTTAACTTTGTTAGGATGAATAGGTAAATAATAACTAACTCAATAAAATAATGATAGATGTCCTTAAGGATGCCACAGTACAGGATCTTAAATGAATGTGACCCAGCAACAGGTGGCAATTAAATGACAAAAACTACCAATTGCTTTAAGATTAATGGAATTTATTGGGTTTAACAGCTGTTTGTTTTCACTTTTACAACAGTATTAGTTTCAGATAAATTCTTATAGCCACATTTGCACACTTGTTCAGTGCAGCAGCTTTGCATGTTGACAGCAGCACTTTCCATCACACCTCACTCCCGCAGCATCCTGACAGCTGGTAACCAATGGCAGCGCCCGGTCGCACGAGCCCCGCCGCCTCCCTGCGCGCTCATTGGCCGCACCGACGGAAGCAGGGAACCCGCGCACGAGCCGCTCGCGTGCAGACTGCGGCTCTATAAATAAGCATCGAGGCGCGGAAACAGGAGACAGAGTCAGTCTGACATTTACCATCAGATCAGTGCGCTGAGGTTCAGTCAGGAGACGGAGGACCGCACCGGGACTGGACTCGTCTCTAACACTGATAAAGTTATTTCATTTTTTTACTGTTACACACTGTTTCAACTCACGGGAAGATGCCTGCAGGAACTTTGGCGAGAACGTCTCCATCCGCTGTGGCTGCAACTCCGGCAAGTGCACACTCCACACCGGAGAAACCCCGAGCACCGACGGAGAGCAGAAAGGTGGGTCCTCGCAGCGTTTTCATTTGAAACCTGGATTCATGTGTTTGCTGAATGTTATAATGAAAACTATCATAATAAAAGCATTTTCAACCTTTTGTGTCTCTAGTCCTCCAAACCCATCATGGAAAAGAGAAGACGTGCGCGCATCAACGAGAGTCTGGGGCAGCTGAAGACCCTCATCCTGGACGCACTGAAGAAAGACGTAAGCACATGCACAGATACAATCAATACAATGCACATGCACAGATTTCTAATTTTAACATGCTCAGATTACTACATTTTCATTTTAACATGCACAGATCAATACATTGAACCTGCACAGATTTCTAATTTTAACATGCTCAGATTACTACATGTTCACATTAACATTCTCAGATTACTACATTTTCATTTTCACATGCACAGATTACTAATTTTCATTTTAACATGCACAGATTACTAATTTTAAAATGCACAGATCAATACATTGTCATTTTAACATACAGGTTTCTTATTTTAACATGCTCAGATTACTACATTTTCATTTCCACATGCTCAGATTACTACATTTTAATTTTAACATGCACAGATTACATACACACATTTTTGATCTTTTAACCTAAGTTGTGAACTAACTTGTCACTTTTGTGTGTTCAGAGTTCCAGACACTCCAAACTGGAGAAGGCCGACATACTGGAGATGACTGTGAAGCACCTCAGGAACATGCAGCGACTTCAGATGACAGGTATTGTAACATAACCATTTGTGGATTGACCACGTAGATGTGCCTGTCATCGTTCTGGGATGTCTAACTTTAGATGCTACACATGTTCCCTCTGCAAGATTTACTGCCCCTGCATGCACAGCTGTATGTGTTTACCCTCAGGCTGCAACTGCATGAATATAATCAAACTTTTCATTATTTAACTTAGACGATTTGTCAAGTAATATAATATAATATAAAAAAATCGATCGATCTATCTATTTATCTATTTATTTATATATTTATGAGTCTTTCTTTTCTTTGGCAGCTGCTGTGAACACAGATCCATCTGTCCTGGGTAAATACAGAGCCGGGTTCAGCGAGTGTGTTGGCGAGGTCACCCGCTTCCTGTCCACGTGTGAGGGGGTGAACACAGAGGTGAGGACTCGCCTCCTCAGCCACCTGGCGGCCTGCGTGACCCAGATCAGTGCCGTCAACTTCTATGGAGCTCACCCGGGCGCGCTCGGACAAACCAATACACAGATTCCAGCTGCCTCAGCCCCACAGGTGCCTTGCAAAATTGGCTCGACGATGCATGTTTCCCCGGAAGCGATGAAGCTCTACGGTGGCTTCCAGGTTGTGCCTGCGCCAGATGGACAGTACACTTTTCTCGTGCCCAGCGCGGCTCTCATACCTCTGGGTGTACAAAACAGCCACCCCGTGTCACCCGTCGCACCGCCGGTCACCTCAGACTCTGTGTGGAGACCATGGTAGAAAATCAGCCCACAACAGATTGTGGGGAGAAAAAGGACTATCACAGAATAGAACATATTTTTGTACATTTTGTAAATGATTTTTTAAAAACCTACCCGAGAGGGATGTTTACACTTATTTGTGTTTTTATAAGGATAATAGATATTCTTGGCCTTATTTTCTTGGCCTGTGATTTCTGTTTTGATATGGCACAATTCATTTGGCTCAGGAGGTCAAGGAAACCCTTGAAAAGCTCTTGAAAAGCACTGTATTTTTAAGATGAATAAAATGTTTTTTCGATGTTTACAACAATTTCTGCTGCAGTGGTGTCCTGGTCATTTCTCTTCTTCCAAAAAACCTCCATCGGGTAATGTTGCTGATGTCCATTCATACAGAGGCAGATGAGCCTGTGCAGCCTTCGGGTCACACTTCACCTCAGACCTGTGGAAAGTCTTTATAAATTAACATCCCTTGCACATGCACAGCAGCCGTTTAAACACAGCCCCCCGTCTGCGTGCCGTGTCCACACCTGATAATCCACTTTGCAGCGACATGGGAATCTGTTTTCTGGCTTGAAATAAATACCTCCCTAATGTGGCTGGGAACCTGAGATGTCGCGTTGAGCCCAAAAGGCGTGCTGCCAGGCAGTTAGGAGGGCGGGACAGGGTCTGATGACACGCGCGTGCCTGTCTGCCCTCCTGCCAAAGGGGAAGTGTGAAATAGATAGGGCATGGTGGCGAACCTACTAGGGTTAAATGATGACTGGGCTGAACAAGATACTGACATTACTTAAGGATTAAGTGTATGTTGTTACTTTTGAGGATTATTCTTTGCACCTATCTGCTACCAGAAGATATCTGATATTCATCTAATGTGCAGACTGTCGATGTGACCTGAAATGATTTGATATGTGTGTTTGAACAAAGCCCCATGATCATCATCAGCGACAGCAGCAGCCGCCCCTGCAGAGTCAGTCAAATCTTTGTCCGTTTAGTGGACAGTTGAAGGCCTGACAGTCCCAGCGTGTGTCCTGAGCGTGGTGCTCACACAGCAAGCCACAAGCAGAGCGTGACCGGAGGTCACAGGTGCCCCTCATTCACGCTGCCGAGACAAGGGCCGCGCCGACAGCATGTTGCCCTAAATCTGGCAACCCATCAACCGACCTGGCAGCCCATCACCAGAAGACAAGGCCTCCCTTTGACGGCATCAAACAGTCGCACCTCCAGAGGCAAACTCTCCCACAATCCACAGCCATTTGGTTGTTCCTGATTTACTATTCATGGAATTTAAGAGATTATGTCGCAACAGAAGCAGAAGTAACCACTAGTCTCTGAGTAGCCTCGGTTTCTTTGAAGAACAGGTGCACAATATTTTCCACATACTGTATGTTGTTGGAACAAAATCCTTAATTAGAATTTAGTTTGCCAATGAAAAGTTATTGAAAATGTGCCAATTTGTGCAAAAGTCAATTAAGTTCACATCTCTGCTTTGGCCCGGCTGAGAGAAGAGTGGCAGTAAGGAGGACTTAAAGACAAAAATAGAGCTCCCCCTCATATCAGAGCATCCTTTGAGAAAGCCGTCCGAAACACAAAAACAAAGACGGGCCCCTCAGTGGCTCAATGGCTCCTCTCTTTGTGACCCTCTCCATCTTTATAAAGGGCCTTCCCCTTGTTTATCCAGGCAGAGGTTTAATGGCCAGGAGGGGGTAGGACCATGCTGTCACTTTCACCGTGCTAAAGAAGGTCTTATTGTCGGCTGCTCCCAAAGGTCCTGGTCCTAAAGGCTGTTTGAGAACTCTTCAGGCCGGGGCTGCACTCTTCAGATAAGAGGAGCTGTGAAGTGCCAGGTCGCTGCCACAACCACACCTTTAAGTGATGGAGGAGCTGGAGTGGTTCTGCGTGAAGCCGCTTCAGTAAAATATGACCATTCTTGATGAAATTTGCTCTGTTTACCAGTAGCGCTCCCCTCCCATTATGTTTTGTCTGATTGTGTCTCCCTGCTCCTCCCCAGTCAACACCCCACTTTTAAGTAGTATTTTCCCAAAACCAGTAAAAGCAGAGAACAGTAAACACGTAGCTGGGCCGGGCCTGAAGTCTGTGATCGATGGCCTCTTCTCACAAACACAGTGACAAAGAGTGACAGGTTCCCTGCCTAACGACACTGTCTCCCTCTGACACACACCGGAAACCTCCACCGCCTCCGCCTCTGAGGGGGAATCGGCGCGGTATTGTTCATAGGGTTGTTATGGTGCATGATGGGGGTGGAAGTAGTCAGCGGTGGTTCACATCAAGGCAAATGAATAGATTATGCACTGGATATCAATGGTGAATGGACAATACTCTTTGTCCCTTCACTCCAATTCATCCCTTTTTGATTTAGCAGGTTGTTTTTTGGAAAACTCACATAAACTGGTGGAAGTGCAGCATCCGGGGGTGGATTTAGTATCGCCATGGCTCGGTAACACTGAAGTGGGAAATTTATAACCTCGGACCCACACAGAGAGATGATGCTGTGGCCATTAATACTGAGTAGCTGAGGTAGTACATCACAAGTCAGTGCATCTTCAAAAGAAATGTGTTGAGTGTCGGAGAGGAGGTGCGAGGTGGGGGTCTTGTTTACGCTGTAGTTCTTGGCCATATGCCCGTGGAGGCTTATGAAGAGGACCATAAAGATGCACTTACACTGCAGGTGTTCCTTCAAAGTGAGACATCCCATAATACACGTGCTCCAATTACAGCCTTAACGTTTGGTCTGGCTTAGCTGATAAGACTGAAAAAACATGTGTAAGGGATCGATTGAATTAAACTGAAAGAGAATGAAACAGTCAAAGTGAAGCTGAAAGGATAAATCTGGTTCACCGAGGCATTACGTTATTTGTGTTACGGTTATTTCTGTAGTTTTGTCCATTTCTCTTACAAGTAATAACATTTTTCTTTTCAAATTTGACCTGCCGTACCTGCATTTATTGTGTGTATTGTAATTGTAATAGTTTTGTGAGCTCAATTTTACTTGAAAATAGTCCAAAACACACACAAGTGCTGGAGGAAAACCAGAAGAAAGAAATGTCTGCATGTATCGTGGCCTGTTGAACTTAATGCAGCAATGATGCACAGCAGTTACTTTGGTGAGATCACAGAACTAATGGAAGTATGACCAAAGCTCAAAGACACGTTCTGCAAGAAATGTACTGAAACCCTAAGTGTCTGAAGGAGAGGTATCGCAGGTCGTTCCTTCCTGCAGCAGTAAGACTGTACAACCAGCTCTGCTCCCAGTAAAACTACATGCACCACCACTATGGACTGTCACTTATCAACTGTGCAATATTCACTGTACTATATTCATTTGTAAAAAAAAACGTCTGTGCAATATAAATGGTTATGTGCAATCCATTCACTGTTCATATTCTGACACATTATCTTTTTCTTTACACTGTATATACCGGTATAATTACATTTATATTTTTTTCTCTATATTTCTATTTCTTTATATTCCTTAACCCAAGTACTGCATGCTACTTATTTGATGTCTTTCTGCTTCTGTAACATTGCAAATCTCCCCGTTGCGGGACTAATAAAGGACTTCTTAATTATAACACAATAGAGATTCGGTAGAAAAGGCTCTTTTAATGATGGGTCACTCAATGTGTCGAAGCAAGAGAAATAATCCCCCTTAATAAACATCGGTAAAACAATCTGGAAAAGCAATGTAGCGCATAAGGAGGAGGTTTAGGTGTTGGAGGTTTGGCTTGATTATATGTAACAGTCAGTGTTATAATGGCTGCACTGTACACATGTGCAGTATGAATATGTTTCTAGGCAGCTGATGAGGAAGCCAAAGACTGGGAAGCATGAATGAATGAATGCAAGTTTTTTTGGCTAAATGTATAATGAACCAAAATGATTCTCTAACTTTCAAGAAAAACGATATCTGGTAACACTGCTTCAACAGGATTCAAAATGTAACTAATGCTTTATAAATGTTTAATAAATCATTTATTATTGGGTTAATTCAAAACATATAGATGAGTAATAGCTGAGTAGTAACCTATAGATGATTAGTCAGAAATTAAATTCTAACCCTAAGGGTTGCCAGGTTGCAAAAAATCCTTCCTTTCGGAGCTGCCGTGGATGTGGCCAAAAACCCATTAACACTTTATTAACATTTACAACAGCCAGAGGTGAGGTGTACATTTACCTAGTTACTGTACTTTTCAAGTATCTGTACTATACTTAATCAGATTTGTTTCCGGGTACTTTACACTACATATAATCTGCAAATATCTGTACTTTCTACTCCACTATATTTTTGACAATGCATTGTGTTACATGTTCACATTTCTTTTTTAAATCTTTTTTTCATATGTATTTTTTTACTTTTGAATATTTGTATTTAAAAGCAAGTAGCTACTTATATTTACTCAAGTTGAAAAGTTAGAGTGATAATTTTGCTGTTGCTTTGGCACATTTTGGTCTATTTGTTTGTACTTTCACTTGAGTAAAAGGTTTGAGGACTTCCCCCACCACTGACAACAACAGGCAGTTGTTTTATTCAGTGCTGCTGGGAGACGATGCCCTCTCAATTTTGATGCTTACGTTTAGAAGTTAAGCAAGTGAACGTTTTCCTCTGAAAACAGGAAGCTATGACTGACTTGCTAAGTGCTGGACTCATGTTATATTGAAGATTATGGTTTGCAATATCTTTCTAAACCAGCCTTCTAAAGCATACTCAAACATCTCCAGGACTCGTTCTCAGCTGCTCATATGCAACTGGACATACTTGAGTTTCTTAAAGGACGTTTCACCTCTCTCCTTGAAGTACTCAAGCGTTCTTTTATCACGTCTCTACATCGTGAAACAAAAGCCTCTTCAGAAATTACTTCTGCCTCTAGAAGTTGGAGCGTGGGAGGTATATGTCAGTTGTTTTGCAGCTACGTTTTGCTGTGACTCTTCTCTATATTGTAATATACAATGAGGGGCTGCATGCATGCATAATAAAAACCTCTCCATCTGTGGAGCTGGAAACAAAAAGGTGGAACGCCCTATAAGAGCGAGGTCCATGGGGCCACAGATCCTGATTCATCCTCCATAATTGTAAAGTGATGATAAGGAGCTTATAGCTTCTTGTTATCCTCCAATAGGAACGGACAAGACAAAGGGGCAGTATACCGGTATGCAAAAAGATTACCATTATGGTGACACCTCCCCGTCCACTTAACACCCAGATCAGGTCATCTGTCCTTAATTTGGTCAGCAACACCAATTTGGCCTCCAGCCGGGGGTCTGGGTGCACCGAGGGGTAAATATTGACCCTTGTTTGTAAGCAAGCCTCTCGTTTAGAGTCTGCAAAATGGCCCGTTTGTGTTCCTGAGATGTTCAGGTCATCGTATCATGGAGGATGTGTGTCACCCTCTCACAGGCTGTCAGAGAGGATCTAACAGACACCTGTTCACTTTAGAGCCGTCGTTTGTCACGACTGACCGAACTCATTGAAGAGAAGCAGTGGGAAAAAAACAATGAGAGTTATAGTTGAGTAAAAATAAACTTTCCACTGAGATTGATGATGTTTGTTCTCAGGACTGACACACCTATCATGAGTTATTGATACAGTAAGATATTATAACGATAATATTGGTGACAAAACCCACATAAAGAAACTTGATGTAAAATTAGTTTACATTTTCAGATCAAATACCCTCCTCTTGAATTCTTGCCCCGGGCACTGTGTCTCAGATGACCTCCACTCTTTGTCCGGAGCACCCTGCCCTGCCCTCGACACCTCCCTCCTCACTGACCAGTCTAAACTCTGTGGGAAACCCCCCAGTGCTTTGTGTTGTTTTGGACATTGTGTGTCTCACCAGATAATGTCTCCACCCCTCTGTTTCTTTCCTCTCCCATCTGAGGAGCTGCTGTGTGGAGCGTGGTGTCCGGCACTAACTGCCCGCTATGCAGGGGCCAGAGATGGGATCTTAGTGTGGGGGGTAAGATCTGCTTTTCTCTGTGCCCCACAGGACGGCACACAGACCCTGCTGCTTAAGATTGCCCGGCCATGAGAGTAATTGGCAGTGATGGAGGGTGACAGGTTTGAAGATTACTATATTCAACCTATGAAACTAAATTGGACAAGCGCTGGTTTTGCTCAAACGTATAATTTTCCAAAGACAAATAATGTATCACGTAGAACTTTGGTTAAACTGGTAGCCATTTAAAAAGGCACCTGGGATTTGTTTAAATACAATGAAGGTTATGTATTGCAAAATTAAAAAATATCCTAAGTTCAAAATTTGTATGGATTTTAAAACTTTTCTCTTTTATTTGATCTTTTAAAGGGTTTAAACCTGAGTAAGCCAATTGTTGGCTACTTGGGGTCAGTGCAACAGGCTGTTAACACAAATGTGTATCGATGGTATGGCTTACATGCAAGTGAGTAGTTGCTTAATCACACATCCATCACACAAAGAGCAATATTAGCATTTCATTTGTGTTCAGGTTCCTTTAGCTCTATATAGGTCCCTACCAACTCATGAGAAATACAGTATCCTGCTCTTTACAGGATGCTAATGTTCACCTGCTTGTTTCTAGCTGTGTCCTTCAGCTGTTTGGGGCTGAGCAGCTTATATAAATCAGCTATTTTATTTTATGAGAGACAATCACAACAATCATTTTTGCACTATAGCAGCATTATACACCAAAACAACTTGCTAAAAGAAGCTAAAATACTAGAGTGGAGGGGAACTGCAGTGTGGGGTGAAAATCCTCTGTGGGTTCATCACCATGAGCGACACCTTTCACATTATATGTAGACTTATAACTACTGTTAATATAAAATATTGATCAGAGCAGCTTTGAGTACATAGTGAGTGTTATAACTGCTTACCCCAACGCAATCAAAACAACCTCAGAGACAGCCAAGCCCGTACAATATATTAATTAATTTAATCCATGTTTTGTCAATAAAATGTGTTTTTTAAGTTGGCAAATCTTATATACTTCCTTTTTCTTGCTGTTCTAAATAACTTATGTGATGATTTAAAAACCCAAGCTTCCCACTAAATAAAGAACATACACTTAACGTCTTCCATATGTCTTGTTGCTCCTTTCCTAACAACCCTTAATGTTAAATGCCTGTTTTACCCCGTAGTTTTAGTCAAGTGAGGATTACCCCCCGAACCTAAAGACCATCCTTCCAAACGCTGGAAACAAGACAGCCAGCACTTTTTGTCGTGTGAATTGTGATGTCATTCAACTCAGACTGAGGGCCCAATCGACCCCCTGGCCTTTGACCCTTATTAAGCCAGGGTTAGAGTGCTGTATTCAAGGTGTAGCCATCTGTGTGCCTTGTTGTGGCCCCACAGAGGTTTCCCTCCTCCCGTCCGCACCCTCGCTCTTTATCATCCCTGTGGTGATCCGAGGACGACTGGTTGGTCTCCATCCGTTTTCAAAGCGGTAGATGACAGAGTGGATGGTTCAATTAGACAAACTATGTCTAGAATATATGTTTGTCAAGGCAGTGTTGAATAACAACTAAATGTAATTACTCAAAATCTACTTTACACGTCTACTTCACTATATTGTATCGGGAAATATTGTACTAAACTTATCTGAATATCAAGATACCCAATGCATATTGATAAAAAGCAGAAGAAAATAATTTTCTAAAAGATCAGATGAAAAATCAAGTTTCCCATTTAAACCTTTCCTGTTGATATTATACAATATTCATGAGATATTACACATGTTTAACTGACTGTCTTCTCGAGTGCATCAGATCTTTTGGATCCCCAAACTGAAGAGCACCATAGGGACATTACTCACCACACCAGCAATCCTAGCTTATTGTGTTTTGATCATAGACTGAGGTCAATTTGCAGATCATGATTTTTTTTAAATGTATTATTAAATGTCTACATGAGGAAAGTATTATATTTTATTGACCTGTAACATGAACAGATGTTTCGATCTTTTTAACTGCAAAACATTTATTCTTAAGTTTTCTTCTAGAAAAACCGGTGAAGCCCGAATGCTGACAGTGTTTTACATAAAGAGCGGGTTTGCCGATCAGACACACGCCACAGTCAAAACCCACGTTGGCAGATGATTGACACATTTCTTTTAATTCTTTTAGAAGTGACAGGATGTTCAAAAGTAGTGAGTTGAACTTTGAACTTTACCACAAAAGGGTTCATCCACCTCTCTTATCACCCAGCAGCATACATGTCACTGGTTATCAGCTGGTTTGTTTACAGTGATGACTCTAACAGTCAGATCATACAATGAGAGTCTTTAAATAAAGAAAAAACAAATGCATGAGGACAGTATTTTCACAAAGAAAATTTAATAAACAGGGATCATTAGTGAACGGGGCCTTCGATCCTTGTGCCATTGCTGCATTCAGAATGTTCAGTTTTCAATACATGCTCCGTTATGCTGCCGTCGTCCTCCTGAAACTGCACCTTCACCGTCATGGGAGAACATTTATCCACTTTACATTTGACGATCATGGTGTCATCGAATGCTTGGATGCTACAGCTCCTGAGATCAGGCATCTCATCTGCAGACACCCGACACACCAGCTGGTCTTTGTCCACGGAGGCGACCACATGCTGTCTCAAAAAGCCGGGGCTGTTGCAGAGCACGCTGTCCTGCCTCTGTATGATATCGTTGTTCCTCAGCACCCAGTCGTGCAGGTACCACATGTGGCAGTCACATCTCCAGGGGTTTCCGTGAAGCCTCACCGTGTAGTCCACGATAAAGGGGTCGAAGAGGCCGGGCGGGAGTGTTTCCAGCTGGTTGTCAGACAAGTAGATTTGCTGAGTGAGCCACTGGTCGTTGAACAGTTTTGGTTCTAACCTCCTCAGATTGTTCTTGTGGAGGTGGATTGATATGATACCGGAGAGATTATAGAAGATTAGTTCAGGCAGCAACGAGAGCTGGTTTTCAGAGAGATCCAGATTCTCCAGCAGTGTGACATTTCTAAAAATGTCCTCAGGAAGGCTGGAGAGCTGGTTAGACGACAAGACGAGGTCGGTGAGAGATGTCAGACGGCTGAGAGAGGACAGCTCAGTCAGTCTGTTTCCTTTCAGGTTCAGCTCCCTCAAATTTGAGACGTTGAATCCAAACACCTCTTGACTGAAGGTTGTAAGAAGGTTTCCACGGAGGTTCAGTACATTTAGCTGGGTCAACACGGAGAAGATGCCGTCAGTGAGCTCTGATATCTTATTCCCTTCCAAGTGAAGCTCTGTCAGCTGGGAAATAGTGTGGAATGTGTCACACGTAAGATTGCTAATTAGGTTGTTGTTAACTTTCAGGATCTCCAGGCTCGTCAGACCAAAAAATGTTTCTCTTTTCACTTCTTCAAGTTTATTCTGTGACAAGTCCAGGACGCGGAGGTTGTGGAGGTTCAGGAAAAGAAACATAGGCAGATGGGATATGATGTTTCCCTTCATCTGCAGAGTTTCCATCTGTTTCAGGGAGTCAAACATGCCAGGGAGCACCGTCTTAAATCTGTTGAAGTTGAGCAGCAGTTTCGTCAAGTTTCTCTGCTGGGAAAAAGTCCCCATAAATAAATTCTCCAGCCAGGGGTTTCCACTGATCTCCAGCTCCTGCAGCTGAGTCAGATTCTCGAAAGCCTGAGCGTGAATGCTCCGCAGTGCGTTGTTTAAGAAGACCAGCTCGGTGAGTTGGGGGCTCTCCTCTAAAGTGTGAGGGAGCAGGTATGCCACGGCTGATGTCATTACAATCAATTCCTTGACCTGCCTGCACATGTTCTTGGGCAAAGATGTCATCCGTTCCTCTGCGCACAGAACCTGGAGCGGAGTGAAACACTGGCACCTGTATGGACATGAGGTTTGTGACTCCGTGTTGCTTTTGGGACAGAGAAGCAGCATCAGGAGCAGAGTCAGAGACAAGTGTTTGTCCATTTTCCACTGGAAACACAAAGACAGCTTGTATGAATTTACAGGGAACCAAAGCTGACATTAATGAGCTATCTTCATTTCTATAGATTAAGTACCATAACATACCTGTGTGTTACCAGGATCCTGCAGCCCTGAGTCTGATTTCCTCGTGGATCCCCGGGGGCGCACTGACACAAAGTGCAAACGTCAACAAGCCAGAGTGAGGCAAGACAAAACCTTTGGTCAGTTTCCAGATTCGGCCACAGTCTCATCTGCAAACACAACGTAGACGAAAGTGCAAATCAGGAAATCTCTTTCACAGAGAAGAATATTACAGAGGTTTTTTTGGCTCCTGTAAAATACGTGGGAGAAAGTTGTCTTTTTTCTATTTAATCAAGTCCGTCAGTGTTGAGTCACTGTTTGCCAAAAACAAAACAAATAGATCCAAGAGTCAAATGGGAAAAGTAGATCAATCTTTCTAGTGATTAGTTCCACGTATTTTACTCATTCAACCTCTATTTATTTTATTAATTTTAATTTAATCTGAATGTTTTTTGAGGTACAAACAACAGCAGTGTAGAGTAATCAACTCAGAGTCACGTGACTCTGAGTTGATTACTATTTGATATTATATTTTATATTTTATATTTTATTTGCTTGTAATATTCTGAGCATTGCTCGAAGAGAGCCTGTGACCCAAGCATTTCATTGCCAGCAACTGCTAAATGTAATTGTTGTGCATATGACAATAAACTCTTGAATCTTGAATCTTGAATCTTGAAAAAAACTAGTATAGCAATCAGTAGAGGTGATACGCCAAGGCCCAACAGCCATCCTATGAAACCACATTTACATCCACATTTTTATTTGGATCTGCACCAAATTTCACACACTCATAAATATCAGTCCCCCTTTTTTTCATCGAGATCCATGAATTATTATCTGAGAAATCAATAAGAATGTTTAAAAACACCCCATCTTCCCTGACCGCATCCCTTCACTAAATTTTGTGGTAATCCAACCAATACTTTTTATGTAATCCAGACGAACAAAGAAATGCAGGCAAAAACATCTCATTTTCATTATAATTGAAATGTTCAAAACAATCATATACAGTGCAGCACAAAGACATTGGACCAATGAAGCATGAAGAAGGGAGCTTGGAGTTTTAAAAGATGTACATTCTTCACGAGGACAGTGTTTCCAGATAAAGTTTGTGTTGTAAATTATCCCAAGAGTGTGTGTAATGTTCCATATATAGAAAAAAGTAAAAGACAGGATGTATTTTGCTTTCGAGGTGCAGGACAAAAGGAAACAACCACACAGCTTTGTGCTTAGTGTTTGCCTCTTGCCTTTTAAAGCTGGTAGGAGGTGTGGGGGTCGCTTTAACATCACATCCACTAGGTGTCGCCCTGCCCCTCCTAACCTCAATCAGAGGTTGCCAGCATTCCTGGATTCTTGCTCACCTCCAGCTTATTCCCTGAGGATGCACAGGTAGACTCCATTGTCCAGGATCACATCCACCACCCAGAACCTCCTGGAACTACTTGCAGGGAGTTTTGTAGTTTTTTTAGTCTTTACAGAACCCGAGGAGGTTTGACCTTTTCATTTTTGTTCTGATTTGAATACTTTACCATCTCTGAAGTGAAGCGATGGCCAACCCAGGAATACAGCTCCTCGGCTTCACACTGGCCTTCCTGGGCTTCATCGGCTCCATAGCATCCACAGTCATGGTGGAGTGGAAAGCTTCGTCCTATGCAGGAGACAACATCATCACGGCTCAGGCCATGTACGAGGGACTGTGGAAGACCTGTGTTTCACAGAGCACGGGTCAGGTTCAGTGCAAAGTCTATGACTCTCTTCTGCAGCTACCAGGTAACATTGTTTTACATCATGCCTTCATCACACTGTTAATAGATTCCATTATGAATATCAACAACTGAACAAATATGTGACAAATAATGGTTGTGGGAAGGAAATGAGCCATAATGAACCACGAATGGTCTGTTATTCTAACAATGTTGGATTTGTTTTTAATGGCAACTTCATGGAATTCAAATTATAAATGTATTCAATGTTTTGACTAGTGTAGGAATCGCCTATATAACGTGTAAAACAAACAAAATATCTCTGGTCATTCAAACCTCCCTACAATAGCCTTTTCTCCCCATGTTAGACCTGTTGCGTGCACAGACATGTCAGTCAAATACCAGCAGCTGCAGCCTGATTCCAAAGATTCTATTCCCACTGAAATCCATTCAAAAGGAATTAGAAGCTGTGGATACCGTTCCATTTCAAATGTAAACATATCTGTGTAAATAGATTTTTTTTGTCCTATTCAATAAAAGACCACTGATATCAGCTTCATCAGCAGAAACCGATGTTGAAGGAGTGAGAACACCTCAGCTGGATGAGACTCATGTTGTTGGCGTTCCCGCCTGTTTTGTCTCAGCTGAAAACAAGAGGATGTCCACTGAGATTAATGTTTAACTGATGATATTGGATGTCGTAAAAACAAGTGTGGTTTTCATAGGTTTGACTTAAAAACTAGAATATCACTCCACAACCACATTTAAAGTCCAAAGATCCAGATTTTTATTTGGATCTGCACCAAATTTCTATGAAAGAAAAAGCTCCAGAAAGTGGATGAATCTGCATGAAACCTGATCCTGTGTTGTGTCCTTGTCTCCAGGGATTGTTCAGGGCGCTCGAGGCCTGATGTTGTCCGCTGTCTTGCTTTGCTTTATTGCAATCATGGTGGCGGTGGTGGGCATGAGGTACACCACCTGCTTGGCGGAACAGCCGGAGCAGAAGGACAAGGTGGCGCTGGTTGGCGGGATCGTCTTCATCATTGCTGGTCAGAATCCACACACACACACACACACACACTGGAAAATACACACACTCATACCTGGGATGTAGGCTTATCCCTTGTCCTTTTGCAGCAAATCTCAAACAGGATTAGACTTGTCATGAATATGTGTGGTTTTTTCAGATGTTTTAACCTTTAAAATGCAACAACATGAAGTTTCTCTGCTCGTTGGTTTTCCAGGTCTGCTTGCTCTGGTTGGAACATCCTGGTATGGCCACAGAATAGCACAGGAGTTTTACAACCCATTTACTCCCACTAATTCAAGGTGAGCAACTGTGGGTAAAAGATCAGGTATGACTGAGGGTTTGTGGAATGATGCAGGGGACTGACATGGACTCACATCTTTTGTCCTGCTGTTGTTCTCCTGCCAGGCCAAGTTTTCATTTGGTTCATCATCCAATTGCTTGAGATTTGGGGAAATAGTGGAACAGCAACAGTCCCCTTGAATTCAATCAAGCTGCATCACATTTCACACATTGTACCCTGAATGTGAATTCTTCCCTGGGAAGTCAGTGAAAGTATAAATCTTTCTTTATAATGTTAAAGAAAGAAAAACTGAATCCTGAATCCGCCCCCAGATCTGGATTTGCACCAAAATTTGATGGATTCTTATTGAACCCATTCCCCATTCTTCCACCCAGTTTCATGGAAATTCAGTCAGACGTGTTTGTGTAATCCTGCTTAAAAACCAACAAACCAACCAAAAATCAGACAGACTCAGGTGAAAACATCCCCCCGTGAAACTGTGACCTGCAGGCTGTTAGCATAATATGTAAAACCTCAACATGTCATGACTTGATTTGTACACTTTGGTTGTGGACAGAGCCAGGTAAGCTATTTCTATCTCTTTTCAGTCCTTATGCTAAGCTAAGTTAATACCTAATGGCCATATAGCTTCATATTTAGTGTACAGATGTAGAAAAGGCAAATAAGAATATTTCATATAAGGTTATTTTGTTTATTGATAGTTTTTCTGTACACAGATATATGACATATGCTTACGTTTATGTAGTTCATTTAAGAATAATGATGTAAACAATGGTAAATCTTTTCCATGTTCACCTAAGTACATAAGATAATGTGTGCGTCATTCACAGGTATGAATTTGGAAGTGCTCTGTATGTGGGATGGGGCGCTGCAAGTCTCGTCATCATAGGAGGCTCCTTCCTCTGCTGCGGCTGCCCCACCAAAGCCTCAGGGAAATCTTCACGCTACCCAGCATCCAACTCTTCTGGACCGGCAGGCAGGGATTACGTGTAGAGGGGCCATCCCTCCCTTCAGCCTCCGCTCGTGGAGGAGTGATATATGTGTTTGCAGCTGCTGTAAGGGGTTTTTGTTCATAGTTGAGGAAATAAAGGTTTTTGGTTCGTCCATATGAGAATCCACACATAGTAAAGACTGATTGTCATGAAAGAAATATTCTGACACTTTCACATGTGAACAATGAATCAATAGTAGAAATGACAGCAACAGTAAATTGTGTAACTTGAAATTTAATTGTAAACCATAATCATTAACTAAGAACTCTAAGTACATCAAAATTTGTTGACATTTATTTTACATCATAATCCTTTTTTTGAATTTAAACATTCAAAAAAGTATAACTTTGCCCACAATAGACATCTCAGGGGTCTGTACAGTCTTTGCAGCTAATAACCACTTGAGTTAGATTTGTGTTACTTTGCTTTGTTCGGATGCATCATTATTATTTTATCACATGTAAAATAAAATCTTTGTTACTCTCATATGATGTCATTGTTATATATAATGGTTGTTTTTTATGTGTCACACACAGTTGTACATAGTGATGAAATATATGCATACATTTAAAATAACAGTATTAAACATTAATTCATTAGGTTCTATTCTTCATGGGGTCCAACAGCTTTACATTTGACTCAGATACAAATTAACATTACAAAATAAACATCACATCACACACACACACACACACACACACACACACACACACACACACACACACACACACACACACACACACACACACACACACACACAAGGTGGCTGTGGCTCAGGAAATAGGGAGGGTCGTCCACCAGATGGTTGATTGTACGATCCCTGCTCAACAGCAAACTGAACCCCAGGCTGTGCCGACAGTGTGTGAATGGTGTGTGATTGAATATATAAATACAGTCCATTAGGTCCATTTACACACACAGCACAACAACAATAACAGCAACAAAAATAGAGACAAGCTCCTAACAATACAACAATCAAGAACAATACTTCAATTAAGGAGCGTATCCATGAGTGTTGGCAATCAACAACATAATGTGTTGGACGACTCTGACCCAGCAACCGACCTGACAGATACCCATGAGCAACAGGATTCCTTGTTTATACTTCACTGTGTCTACACATTTATATGTTCATGAACACAATGAAGACGAAACAGGACCAAGAAGCTTGGAAACAGGGAAGTGAAGGCAGGAGGTGGCCAGTGTGAGACCTGACTTCTGTTAATGGTCAGCCTATGTGAACGCAAGTGTGGACAAGCATATAAGTGTGTGTGTATGTGGGTGGGTGGGTGAGTGAGGAAAAAAACACCTCCCATCCCACCTCCACCATGTTTCCCCCCTTGTGCGAGAGCCAGGCCACAGTGTAATCGTCATCATGAGGAAGGAGGAGATCTGTGAATGAAATACATCATTATTGTTCTATTAGCGCTGATGTGACAGAGAATCATTACACTAATACAAACTGTAGAAAAGTCATAACCAAAATAAATAGCATGTGGTTTAAAGCTCCAATGATGGAAGAACATGAAACATAGAGAAAACAATCCTTTACAGAGTTACCTGATTTGTAAAAGCAATTAAAAAGGTTTGTCTTTAGTTTCCAACATGTCGTCTTCTGCAGAAATGTGTTGCCTCAGGGAAGAAAAAAGTAGAAACAGGGCGATGTGAAGCAGGGGATAGTCTCCTGACAGGAATACCTCAGAACACCAGCTCCTGTCCCAACACGTCTGCTCACACAAGTCAAGTCTGCCACATCATGAAAACACCTCAGAGCATTTATACACGTTTCTCAGCCTGTGCGTTATCATCACACAGAAGAATTACAGAACATTTAAAACCTGCCATCCCACCAGCGCATGTACACACACAATATGATTCTATCTAAAGTTCTATCTGCACTACCGATACACAGCTGTCCTCTAACACTGTATGTACAGTGGTTGTCCGGCAGACAGCTCCACCCTGTGGTAAACCATGAGTGTGCTGCACAAACAACACTGAAGATTTAACTGGAGAGACAATCTGCTGTATTCAGAATAATGTTGGATCATTAAATCAAACTTTTTAATCCGTTGAAGGGGAAAAAATACAAATAGGAAAACACAATACACACAAAGATAATATTCCTAACTGTGTACTATAAAAAAGGGAATCTACTTATTTGCCACCTTTCCAGGTTTAAGTGCATCAACAAGTAAATTTGATTCAAAAATACTAATTTCCATTGGTACACTTCCATAGGTTACTTCTCATTCGTTCAACTTCCGATTGGTCAAAATACAGCATTTCACTGTTTGGTTCCTGCTCCATTGACTAGAACAAACAAGCTTATGAGCAAACTGAGGGAGCAGGTTAATGATTCAAAGGCAAAACCGGAAGTGTGGAAGTGTTGGGCCTGAATAAAGACTCCAGTTAAAAGTTCTAAAGTTCAGAATGAATGAAGTCTTCCTGAAACAGAGAGAAAAGTACAAAATGAGAAAGAGCACTGAGCGTTCAGGTTCGGTGGATGCGATGGGGTGTGGGGAAGAACTTTCAGGAACTAATCTGGTTTCATATGCAGCTGTCAATAATGCTACTTTGTCAATTTGCTGTAAACCCAAACTACAGTTAAGGGCATACAGATGGGGGGGGGGGGGGGGGATACGGGTAATGAGGGACACCTAAGATCAAGTCGGTTTAGTTCCTCTTCTAACAAAATATAACCTGTTATTGTTATTTTTGTTTGCTGCTGATTGAATTTTAATTATATTTAAACATTTGATACACCTTTAATAGAATGTTCTATATGAATTTGATAATTTCTTCATTTAAGATAGGGTTCTTTAAGAGAACAATTTGACTTTATTATGTCAATATGAATTTATGATATTTCTACGAATAATATACATTTTCTTCTTTATTTTTTCATAATGCTTAAAAATGTGTAATACCGAGCTCGACATACATGAAGCAAGGTGATTTAAGTTTTTTTTAAAAGCCTAATACAAGTGTCCCAGATTACAAAGTGACCTGTCCCAGTTTAAATTAATTGTTTTTTGGCACAAAGAACACTAGAAGCAGAGCCATGTCTCCTCTGAGTATGACATCTCCATTCTTTCTTCTGATTTGGTTAGAAAACATCTTGAGAATTACAGTCATGTATATTATGTTGATCTAATGTGTAAAACAGATATTGGAATAAGTCGCAGAAGTCAAAATCGCAAAAAATGTCCCAGATTACCTGAATTTGCCCTAAAATGATTCATGAAGGGCAAAATTTGAATATGAATTTAATTTTTTTTTTAAACACTGACTGAGAGGAACAAGTTGGAGGTGTGAGTGTTAAACAATGTTTATAGGAGAGGGAAATTGAGGAAGGTGACCTGCTCTTTCATAAACTTAATCCTTTAATTCTTTTATTCAGTTTTGTCCAACATATATTTATATAATATATAAGATGAGAGAATAAAATATCCTGTATAAATAAGTCCTCAATAAGCACATGGGAAAAATATTCTGTACTGCAAGCAAGTGTCAAAAGTCACCTTTGCCACTAGGGGGCATCAGAGGCCATGTTTTGAATCACTTTTCACAGAGTGACACAACGTTTAAAAACTTTATCAGAATTATTATTATAACCATAATTTACATCTGTTAAAATCTAATCACAGGAGGTGACATATAGTGTTTACTTTGATTTTAAGTTAGTGTTGTGTTGCTGTTAAAGAGACACCACACTGACTTTAAGATCTAAGAGTTTTGTCAAGTATGGAAATATAAACCCTGATGATGTCATCTCTCATCGAATTGCAGGGTCTTGTATTTTTAGAGCTCGACTAAAAGTCAAAGCATCTTGGTCTGTTACTCTGCAAAACATTGACCTGTTTTCTATTTCTTTTCTCCCCTGTAAGTTCTCTGACTTCATGAAAATGTGTGCTCAATCGCTGGAGTGACCCAATACACATGTGTATTGATTTGCCACTGAAAATAGTGACTAGTGTGACTCTGATTCACCAGATATTGCAGAGCCCAGCAGTTTCAGGAAAATACTTAACACTTTTTAAAGAAAGGTACTCTAAATATTTGACATATTTTTGAATACGTACGTCTTCAGCAGGAAACAGTGGAGTTGGGGCTGAGAGTTTCAGAGAGAAGTTATGAGAGAATATACTTGATGGTTTCACGCTTTACTGGGATTTGTTGCCTGTACCAACACTATAAGAAGGCATAACTAAGCCTTACCATCATTAAATTACAATAATACTATATTCAAAATTAATAATAAAGAGTGTTATCACTTACTGGATAGTATATTAAATGTGAAATTTAATCTTGGATTAAAGAAAGAGCCACTGAAACCACACTAAAACCGCCCAAAAGGAACAAATAGAATATTTTGCATTCTTTCCACCCACACTGGACGGTAGCTCATGACTCTCATCAGCGCTGAGAGCAGACTCCCAGCATCTTAAGTGTAAATGTTTAGGATTCTTAGAGGATAGACAAATGGGTCAAAGTGTGCAAACTTTAAATACCAGTGACCTGTGACATATACGCAGATTTAACCTTTGACCTCCGGCCCTGCTTATCGTCCCACAACCCTAAGAAGAGTCTTACATGAATATAAGATAATCCTATTTTGCCAAAGGTTCTGTGCCGCGTGCGCACAACTGCTCGATGCAAAGCCTCTGCACCAATACTTTTCTGTATTATATCAAAAATGCTGTCACATAACACATAAAATATAAAATATGGGGCTATATGCAGCAGTAAATTCAATTCAGGAGGACTTGTTTATAGAGTTTGTAAAAACGTCTGGATGCTTGGACTGATGAAGTGCGTCGACAGAGCAGCACTTAACTTGAGGGCTTCTCCACTCTCCAGTACTGGAGCTGGAGAGGATCCAGACGCTGTGATCAGCAAAGTGCAGCAGCTGCCACACGGCACAGAAAAATCATTACCAACAACATATTACTGTAATGTATTTAAATTAAAACAAATTTAAATGAAAACTTTTGTGTGATTTACATCTGGGTTTTTAGAATTCAGGACTTGGTAGGAGTATTTTTTCAACTCTTAAATACAAGGTGAGTGAGTAGCTGTAAAGATATGAAAACATCTGCCACGGTTTGTTGTTGCCTGAAAGCAGAGGTGCCCTCTCACCTGGTTTCAAAGTCACAGGCTTGTGTGAGCGTAATGCTACAAGCAGCCTGAGCAGAGATCCTCCCTGGAAGCTGAACACTCCCAAATCAAAACAACCTGGGGCCACATTCAGCCGCACCTATTGACGAAATAATAAGAAAACTCCTTAGATCCTGCTTTCTGTAAACATGTGCCCTCACAGGTAAGACTAAATGCTGGTAAAGATAAAGGTTATTCACAAAGCTCCTCACATTAAGCTCAATTAATTCTTGCATTAGGAAAAGGGGGGGGGATGAGTCTAAAAAGGCCCAATTTTAAATAAAGGAGAAATTAGGGTTATTAATTTATTTAAGATTAACTTCTATGGATGTTTTAAATGAGTGGTAGGGCATCTTTGCACGAAGAATCCTGTTTTTGTTCTAGAATCTCTGTGTAGCTCACGTTCCTCTGCTTTACGACTCCTCACTGGCGCAGCTCAACCAGAAGAAATGAGACATTGATCTGCTGCACGATTCTCCCACATCTGCTCCGAACACCTGTGAAAAGAATGCATCAGAGTTATGGTCCTCCTCCTCCTCCTCCTCCTCCTCCTCCTCGCACTCAGTTGCTCTCACAAGTTTCCTAGATCACTCCAAGGCTACGACTGAGTTAGAGGCTTTTTAAGAGAATTATTTTTAAAAAATGTGTGAGAAAGAAAAATCGGAATTTCTGACATTATGGCAGTTATAAAAAGTGAAATGGAATAAGTAAATCTACACGAAAATTTGAGATTACAGTCAGACATTTATGAGATTTTGTGCAAGAGGAGCACAGCACAATAGATTCAAAATGGGACTGGGTTATTTTCTCTTTGTGACCTTTTGTTTCTCTTGTTTGTTTGTTTGTTTTCTCCAATCTCTGTCTGCCCCTCCCCACCTCACCCAGCCCTCCATCAGCAGCTCACTAGTGATCATCGGATCTGACCTGGAAACCTTTGCCCTCGGCTTCAGTTTCACCCAAAATAAACCCACACAACCAATTCTAGGCTATAGCTGTAGCTGCTCCCTGGAGATAAACAGCTGTGATTTCAATTCATTTGTGACTTTAAACGAAAGATCTCTACTAATTTATTTTCATAGAATATGTAAAAAAAAAAATCTTGTAAAGTAGCAACGTTAAAGTCCCCCCCAACACTAATACGCTGTTGCATAGATTCTGGTCATCACGATTACAGAAATAATAGGCTTATGATAATGATCATAACAGTAAAAAATATAATTTGTAATGACCATCCATCCACCATAAGATCCACCTCAACCTCCTGCTAACTCTTTAAACTAGGTCACATGACTTCCCCCTTTACCTCCGTCATAGTTGCTATGGCCACCAGAGGTCACCTTACATTAAAAACCAGTCTGTGTTGACTGTTTGGGACAGATAGCCTCCAGGTGATAGGCTGGGGATCAAAACATCTTGTTTTGATTTTTAAAATTGTAATATTAGGTTTCAAATGTTTTCATCTGATATAATGTAAGATATAGTTCACAACACTGACCATCAATGTAATTAGTCCGTCAGCGATTATGTGTTTGTGATATTAGGTTTAGCTGCATTGCCCATGCAGTGCTTTGGAACCTTGGGCTTATCTCTGCCATGATGATGATACTTTACTTTGTCTCTCTGATGTAATCCACGGGCGTTCACCCCCGGGTCCCACGGCTGGATACAGAGACGCAGTAGTAAACACATGCAAACAGAAACACACACATTTTCAGGTCAGATCATCGTTGAAACTCAGTGAGACGTTAAGGTTTCTCATCCAGCTTGACAGGAAGTATAAATATTTTATATGTGTGTGTGTGTGTGTGTGTGTGTGTGTGTGTGTGTGTGTGTGTGTGTGTGTGTGTGTGTGTGTGTGTGTGTGTGTGTGTGTGTGTGTGTGTGTATGTGTCATATTGACTTAATCAGCTCTCATAGCGATGCACCTCATGGTTTATAAGCACTTACTCAGACTCTGCTGACCTCATTCAACACCTGGATTGCTCTCTGTGCAAAAAGCGATTGGTGTCTCCATGGAAACCAGGGTCTCTATACATCTGTATTTGCCAGGAGTAAACACCAGCACTACCTTCAATGTTTCCATCCCCTGTGAACACATGATGACACATGTTTATGTCATGCATGTTTGTGATGTGAATAAACTCTGTCCAGAGACATTGCATTTGTCTCTTACACATGACCATGTTATGTAAAGTCCATGTTATGTAAAGCGTGAATAATTTAAGTGATAGAACAGTTATATAGTTAAAGCAATATGATGAAGTAAAGTATCATCAGACATGATTAGCCTCAGAGGAAATACTTTTCTTGGACTAATTCGCTTCGACAGGGAGTTGTAAAGCTTGGACACGAATATAAGAACATACAATGTCCCAGTTGAAGCAGCGGTGCATTTCTCTCTGCATCTGCTTTTAAGCTGAAAGGATGATACAAGACTTCCTTCAGCTCCAAGGCCTTTTCTCAGAGTCCAACATTTACACATGTTCTATAATTTTATTTTCAAAAACCGGACCAGCAGTCAGCCCCCACTTGACATTTCATTGCTGAATTACAAGCTTTGCACGTTTCCTTTTTCCTTCGAGAGGAGTATTTCCAAAGTCTCTCTCCCTGTGGCAGATGCAGATCGTGGATCCCAGGCAGAAGTCTCCAAAATATCCAGAACGACGTGCATGGCCAAGTGTTGGATGTGAGTGATACTAAACCCACCCACAGAGACGCTGCCAGGGGTCGCGGCGCTGCCTCCTCCCATCTGCAGGAGAGTGGGAGCCAATTGGATTCAAAACAGCTCACCTCTGCTTCCCAGTGTAACGCCACACCCTAACCTGGCACCAATGAGGAGCTCTGCACTAATCTTTTGCGGTGATATAGAGCTTTCATTGGCTATAGATTTACTGTTATACTTCTGGAAAGAAAAGACAGCAACAGAATTTGACTTCAGCCACAAAGTATTCTGAACAATATGTCCTAAAATGTTTTCGCTTTTTCTTTTTACAATCTCATTATTTCTCTACTACTTGATACAGGAAATTGTTGAGGGTTTTTCTGGGTTATCTTAATCTCGAGAGCCTCTTAATGCAACTACAACCTTTTTTTGCAAATTCTTTAGAACTCCTTTTTAAATGGTTTTCATAAATTGTCAGTAAAGTAATTGAGACAGTTTTTGGCCTTGAGCCTTTATGAATTGAAAAACAACCTTTTTGTGGGTTTTGTTTTTTGATGTACATTGTATGTATGCGATGTCATGTGCGCATGAATAAAACGGTTGTTGTTATTTATCTGTATCTGATTGTAACTGTAATTGTTTTTCCAACTCTTACATACTGAGAGTTGCTCTGTACGAGGTGGATTTTTCCCTTCAAAGAACCACTGACATGTTTCTCTTGGAGCCTTAAACAGACACAGCGAACTCTCCACGTGGTGAACACATGGTTCTAATCATGTTATATGGAAAGACACAAATAAATCTTGATTTTGTGGTTCTCAAGTGTGATCCTTTTGCTTTTCACTACTTTGGTTTGGATGAAGTAGAATGTCCTACGTTGCTCCCGCAGATTTTAAACATTAAACTGCATCAAAGTTAGCAATAAAAATGCACATTGGGACTTTTTTCTTTGCTCTTTTGAAAATGTCAAACAATAAACATATGAAAAATATATACTAGGATAAAAGTATTCAACATGTGACTAATGTTAAATAAACAGTCCGATCCGATTCAATGTTGAATTACAGTCTGGATCCTCTACTGTATCTGGATCCATCCACACAGACACGGACGTCTCTGCAGCCTCATAGCGTCTGACATTTCTCAAACACTGTCACAAAGACTTTTGATCTGTGTGACGTTGATGTTGTCCCCAAAAGTCCACTGAAATATTTCTCTTTGAGTCTTAAACAAATACAGCAAACTCTCCACGTGGCGGACACATGGTTCTGATCACGAGACATTAGACGCCAGAAATAAATCTGTGTCCCAAACACACGCTGGCTTTGTCTTCTCCTGGAGACACAGCTGGCCACGGTCATGGATTCAAAACACCGCTTCTCAATATTTAGTGCTTTTGATATTCACTGTTTTCTTTGCACATATGTTGAATTTCAGTTCCGTGTTCAGAATGGGCCTCATGATCTGAACTGTTAATTACACATTGTCAAGTGTATCGAAGTATCTAGGTCAAATCCCAGCACAGAGTTGCACAACTCCAACTGTGCAAGGTTTTTAATCTGTGAGGGGTGACTGATAGGTTTAAGGTTAGTGACCTCGCACATTGATTACTCAACCTCGTCTCCTGCTACACTATGTTGTATGTACACAATACAGATCACTCCTTTGTAGATAGTGCCCTGTGTACTGCTGGTGAGCGGCCCTCCAGGACTGGGGTCGTCATCCACTCTCCCTCTGCCAGTGACCACTTCTTCACCGTGATGTAAGTATAGGCATGTCCCTGTGCAGCGTGGATGATCAGCCCTTGAGGCCGAGCAAGTGGATGACTGAGCCCAATGTTGTCTGTTCTCTCACACAGCGCTGACTTGGGACTTTCAGTCACCCCAATCAGAAGAACCACAGAAGTTATTAACCCTCTCTGCACGTTGCTCGTGTTGCATGTCCATGTTCCGAGAACTTTATAACTAATCTACCTCAACATTTGGGCACAAACGTATCAATCATCCCTCAAATATCAGGGCATCACATTATATAAACTGAGCCTGTATTTACCTCCACCAAGAAGGTTATAGATTCACCGTTTTTCATTTGTTTGTTGGTTTTCCAACATTTTCCTTGATTTCTCAGAGAATAAATCCTGGATATTGATGACAAAAATCTGGCATATTTAAGGAACTGATATCTATGAGTGTGTGTCATTTGGTGCAGCTTGATTTTAAGTGGACTGTCTGGCGTGGTCTTCACTCTCCTGAGTGCCATTCTAGTTTGTTTGTTTGTTAGAAGGATTATGCAAAAGAACTGCGCAACCAATTCCATGTAATTTTATGGAGGGGGAGATTTGACCCGAGGAAGAACACATTAAATTGTGGTTTGGCTTCAGATCAGGGGGCGGATGCAGGAATTTCTTTAACCTTGTAAGATTGGTCTTTTTTCCCCCTAACATTTCCTTTATTTCTCAGAGAATAATTCATTATAATTTATCAGATTTTGATGAAAGAACTCAGGCAGGATTTGGAGACTGATAATTATGAGTGTGTGCAATTTGGTGCAGATCGAAATAGAATCTACATCTAGTGAATTTAAATGTGGTTTCATAAGGGAACTATTAGGCCGGTATGAGCTGTATGTAAAATCATAGTGCTTAATGACTGTTGTCAGTATGTAGTGGAGTAAACATTACAATGTTCGCAGTTGAAATGTCATAGACGGCCAGTATAAAGTAAAACAAACTGAAATAACTCAGTAAAAAGGATATAAATTTGTCCAGTGCTTGATTCAATACAGGTTGTTACAGTCCATCGCTGTAAAGAGACGACTGTAACTATCACCAAACTCTGCCCTCTGTGGCACTTTCTCTCTCATTTGTAGCTCGTTGTTTTGTTTTAGCCTCAGGTTTCCCTCCTGGCTGCTTCAGACAACCATGTTTCCATTAGCAACCAGCAGCAGTTTTCAGCAGACTGATGTTTGGATGGGGGTGGGAAGAGACTGAGGCCCATTGGAGCACAAGAAACTGACTGATGACTAAACAGGGGAGACTTTAAGTAAATAAAAAACTTCTGGTGAATATTGTCTGGCAGGGAAGCATGGCTGTCCACACCGGCCAACAGAGGGAGTTACTGGGACATCAGTTCAGGGAAGTGACCATTTCAAATGGGAAACTGGTAAAAAACATAAACATGAGCTGCAGTTAGACTCAGATATGTGTTTTTATTCTGTGAAATTCATTCATAAATTAATTTGATTACCTGGCATCAGTAATGATGGAAATAAGACACTCTCCTCTGTTAAAAATACACCTGTCATTCAGAGTATTTCATTTTACACATACAGTAATATTTAGAGCAACTGTGTAACTGTGATAGACTGTAAATGGCAAACAGAGAGGCATTATATTGGTATGGTATTCTAAATGTAGATTTAGATTTTTAAGTGTAGTTTTGAGTCAAACAAACATTTTAACTTGATTGTAATTGGAATAATTTAACACGTTTAGAATTAATGAAGATAAAATTATGAAAAACATTAATCTTCATAGAATAATAATCTGAGAACGTTAAATGACAGTAGAGATTGTTTGAGATTGAAGGACTTGGTTTTGCACAGCACATGCTATGAACAAACAGTATTTTATTGTATCTTATTTTATTTTTACATTTGGGGAAAAACATGTAATTCTGGAAGTTACATAGAAGAGAAGAGCAATGCCAGTTTCACTTAACTGTAAATGTATTCATTGAACTTTCCCAGTATGCAAATGTGCTCACATCACATGACCAAAGGTTACACACACACACACACACACACACACACACACACACACACACACACACACACACACACACACACACACACACACACACACACAAAAACGACAAACAACAATATTTGATCACAGTACTAAAGTTAAAGAAACTGGACAGGGTGACTGCTCCATCTGGTACTGCTTCAGTAACAATCGAAAAAAAACAATTTGAAAAAAATAAACAATAAACAATTTTGTAAATGTTGGAAGAGCAATGCTACTACAAGAAATTCAGTAACGCACATCCTGCATCGGCTCTTTCCTGTTTTTATCCAGTTCATTACAAAAAGCTTGTATTATATAAATATTGTTTGAAAATGAAACAGAAATCAAGGCAAGATGTTCGTCTTGGCAGGATAATAACAGCTAAAGAAAGAGGAACTCAGGGCCATTAGATCAGATCCTGTTTAGCTTTCTACAATACTGGCTTTAGACTGTATTTAAATATACATGTACATCAGACCATGGGTAAGGGACATAGGCTGAAACTTTATGACTGTTAAAGGGATAGTTCACTGAAAAATGGAAATTCCCTCATTATCTACTCACCACTATGCTGATGGAGGGGTGGGTGAAGTGTTTGAGTCCACAAACACGTCATTTACTCAGTGTTTTAAGCCTAAAGGTTCGCTACCGGATGTGGCGATGCTAGCGATCTTTTGTGCAGTGTGTGCGTGTTTCCGGTGTGTGCGTGCGAACGCGGCTCCAGAGGAAGATATCAGAGGACATTTAGGGATGGTTTGAAGCCAAATTTTAAAAACACAAATTTGAATGTTGGTGCTTATGGACACTTGGATGACACCACAGGAGCAGTGTGGAGGCATTTTGCTGTTGTTTTATTACCTTTAAAGAAATGGTCACCAGTTTAGCCCTGAAACTTCGTCCACCCCTCCATCGGCACAGTGGTGAGTAGATAGATGAGTGAATTTTCATTTTTCTGTGAACTATCCCTTTAAAGTATATTTTTCCAAAACTTGTTATTTATTCCAACACTTTTCCAAATCTCATAGGGCTCGTTTAGAGTCAGCGATCAAAGATGAAGAAACAAACATAATTAAATCATCTTGCAAACAAAGATCACGTTTTTGTTTGGTCTCCTCTACTGACGTCTTTCAAGTCTGCTTTGCTCCTTACTGATGTGGCCGGGGGGCCTAATAGTTCCATCAAAAAGATGCAGGCACAAAGCAAAAATAATAAATAACAAAACATTCGATTGAAATATTGCCTGAGAAAGATGCAAAGTATGTGAAACATTGAGTGGAAAATTGTGGCTTTGAGATAAATCTAGTTTGATCGGGATGCATTAGAGAGCTCGTGACCTTGTTAAGTCTGTCTGCAGGGATCCTGCTGTGACTCGGACAGGACGACCAGCACAGAGAGCTCAGGTAAGCAGCAGGATGTTCAGTCCTCACCATCGATTATGGACCCCAGAGAGCATCGGTTGCTGGAGCAAATCTTGGCCTTTACGCCACGGGTCACTAAGTGTTCATTCAGGGGTGATTCATCCTTCTATGGAAAAATCAAAGTGGTTGCTGCTGTGCTGGCAGTCTGTCACGCCGGTTTTGCAGAGCCAGTGGAGATATCACATTAAGAGCCCACACACGCGCAGCATGACACACGGGCTGTTTGGGGATGGAACTTATAAGAAGCAATAGACGCAGCAATTTGGGGACAGAAAGTCAACAACGTGTGATTCATGAAAATCTGTGAGCCTGTTGAGATGTGGTGGTGTCAGTGAGAGCTCACTCCCACACTCTAGTGTTTGGAGCAACAAGTATGAGGCCATATTATGTATGCGTGTACTTGTACAGATATCTTTGTGAGGACCACTCCTTCCTATACTTTCTGACCTACTTTCAATGGGCTGCTGTAGGGTTAAGACTTGCTCTTAGTGTCAGAGTAAGTTAGTGTTCAGGTTAGAATCAGAGTTAGGCCTTTAATTGTGATGGATAAGGTATGGGTAGGGGGCGAGATAAGGCATTTTGTCCATGGGTGTCCCCACTAGGACAGAAGTGCAAGGTTGTGTGTGTGTGTGTTTGTGAGGAGAGTTGTGTAACTGCTAATGAATGCATAGATCTGGTAGTGTAGATACATCTTTTAAAGTCTACATTTATGACTGAAAAGTCTAACTGGAGCTGGAAATACAGAGAAGTCAACAGTTACGACTCAGGCAGGCCTCTTACTTGGCTATCGGTCTACATGTGGTTTTCTGTGGCACATCTACAAGCGTGAGGGGATTTGTCCATATCCACCATTATCACAACCTTTTTATTACCCTGAACTTAAGTATGCAAGCAAGGTGGCCAGTTTTCATCACTTTTCTCATATGTTTTGGATTGTTCGAAGAGCTGTTCCCCCTGACAGCAGCCAACATGTCTCGGTCTAGTTAGGATATTTCAGCAAAAGCTTTTTGGGGGGGGCCTCAAACAAAATGTATTAGAAAAGACACGATGCCTCAGCTCAGGGTAAAAAAAGCCACTGTGGACACGGACAAATCCTCACACTTATATACTGATTTGTCTACATATGTACAAATCTCAATACACATTTGCACATTATTGCAAATCTCCGCTTGCATTTGCAGATTATTTTACACTTTTACAAATCTTATTACACACACATGGATGGAGATACAGTTACACAACTCTCCACACACACACATTCACACACTGTTGCAACATCACTGTGATCTTAAAAATCTGTCTTGGGTAATACTAATAATAATATATACATATCTCTGCTATAACAAGGAATGTTAATTTACAATTTAGCAAGTCTCTAATATGTTGATACTGAACAGATGAGTACATAGTCACAGACAAAAGTGGGGGGGGAAATGATAAAAACTACAGCAGTGAAAGTAAAAAGATTGTGAGAAGACACAGGATAAAATAATTGTTCATAATACTGTGCATTTAGTACAACACATTTCTTTCACCTATGCTGAGCTGTTAAAAGACCAGTTATGTAACTATGTATATCATATACAGCAAAATACTGTGGTTAGTGCACAGCTGTGAAATTCAAGTTCAGGGAAGTTGTCAGTCCGACACATTCAAAACATTGGATGCAGTGGGATCAGTAAAAGACTGTGTTTCTCAAATAACCCGAGGCGTTCGAGATATAATTTGTATATTCATGGATTTGTCTTCCCCTACAGAAACTGTTCATCCAGTTTCATATTATAATTCAGCAATTCATGCTGTGTTTGTCTCACTTGCTTTATCCCTTTAAGAGCTTGGGGCAGAATTGAGATAACGATCTCGCTTGTCTCAGTAATGGAGTCAATCTAAAAGGGAAATAACAATTCCTCTGTTCATATGATGGCAGCTTAATGGAGACCATCAACCACTGGAATGTATCAACTTAACCAGTATTGCAGCAATGATTTTAATGTGACCCCTCACTCCTTACATTGTTTACATTATCTCTGACAGCTCTTATGTTAAGTGTTATTTTAAGGATCATTCCACTGGTGTTTGGAAAACAGGGAAATACATTAAAAGACTCCAGGGTGTCATATAATGAACAGTGTCCAGCTCACAGACTGCTCGGGTTAGAAACCACTGCATGTCCCCAAAGCACGTTGTTCCTATCGTACTGATAATAATGAATCATGCTAATTTTCCCTGAATTCTGATCTATGAATTCTCAGGAGGTAGAGCGGGTTGTCCACTAAGCAGACGGTTGATGGTTCGAACCCCGGCTCCTCCAGCCGATGTCCAAGTGTCCTTGGGCAAGACATTGAACCCCAAATTCGCCCTGACAGCTGTGCCAGCATTGAAAGAATTGTGTGTGCTGCGTAAAGTAACGCTGTATGTGAATGGGGGAATGTGGCGGGTAGTGTAAATTGCTTTGAGTGGTCGATAAAAGTAGAAAAGCTCTATATAAATAGAGTCTTTTTATGTTCACCATACATCCATAGATATAATTAAAAGGGCTGCATAACATAGTGAAAGATGCTGTCTTCTGGATCTCACGCAATATTCTCGTGAAGTTATTCCTGTAGTAAGGACAAATTATTTAGTTTCCTCAGGTAAAAATGAGATTTTTCCATTTTTAGTGAATTTTGACTGCAGTTAAATTGTGTAGATTTGATCAGATTTCCTGACTCCCTAATTGGATATACAGCGGTGATAATTACCAGATACAGCCAGAGTAAATGCCAGAATATTTAAAGTTATTTTTCATCCCATTGGCAAAGAAAAAAAAACTATACGTGGTGGTGTCCATCCTCTGCAGTGTCCTGACACAGGAATGTGATCTCTCAATCCACCCGAATCTCCTGTGGCTAACTGTGAACTGTTTGTGAACTGTTTGACCTGGATGAGGATCATCAACCTTCACAGTTCTCACAGGACACAGATCAAGACCGGACCCTGAAATAAAGACCCCGATTCCCACAAACACTGAGCTACGATGAGATTGTTGTGCACATGTAGTAATGTAAAGAAATGGTTGCATTCACACCTGAAGAAAGGATAGTTTTGTGATTTCGCAACATTGCATTTACTATAGCATTACAGTAAGAAAATAAGGATCTTATTCTACTTTTTAAATCAGTATTTGCGGTTGGGAAATAAAGTATAAAAAATACTGTAAATTTTCAATTTCCCAGCTGCCACCTTTCATTTTGCACTTGACCACTGGATGTAGCAGTGAAGTGTGTGGCTCACAGCCTGGGGACAGAGTCTCTAGCAGACGTGTGATCTTATTAAGTTTCCTCCTTGTTTCTCGTCCATGTCACCGCACTTCGGAGCAAACTGATCCAGGCTGCGGACTTTGGCCAGTCCTGCAAATCTGTCACCCTTGGGTGTCAAATGCGGGGCCGAGACAGCGGGACCTCCTCCCATTTGGCTGGGACCCAAACAACCTGGTGATTTGTCATCGTGCTGCCCTCCTTTCACACCTCCCAGCCGCTGCTGTGTGGAGCAGTTGTTTACCTCCAGGTCAGGTTACACTTGTGGTTGTGCCATGGCGAGTCTTGTGAAACCAAAGAGATGACCTGGAATTCTATCCTTTGACCCCTGTGTGAAAGGTACACTTGTGACGAGGTTACACTCACATGATTGGCCTATTTGTTTCTTTCTTTGTTTCTTTCTTTGTTTCTTTGTTTCTTTCTTAAATTCCACCAAACTATCATCAAAATAATTGACTTTGGGGTATTTTTGAAACCTTTTCAAGGGCAAGAGAGACAATGCAAAATCAGCTCCGTCCAAAAATAGAAAACCATCCATAACATCCAATTCAGTAGATAGCTCTGTCATAAATAACAACATACTCCGTTTAACACTCAAGGGCGAAACGGTGCTGCAAGTCACACAAGGCATCACATTACAGGTCACACTCCTTTAACTGGATTTACCACCTCAGTGTAAAAGCCGACCTTGAATGGTGGGGATGTGAGCCATGGTTGACACAAGGCAAACATAACAAAGAGTTATTCCAGGTAAAATGAAAAAGATTGTTCCCATCACCATAAATAACCTGAGAGTGCAGAACAGGAGCAGCAGGTAAAAAACAGACAGATTAAACGTGTTGTGACCACAACAAGCAAAGTGATACTAACGGTGCCTTCCAGTGAATTCACAGAGATAGAAATAAAAACAGACTCATTGTGTCAATATGACCAGAGCAAAAAGTCACATGGTCTTCTCACTGCCAGACAGCACTGATGCAAAATTTAATATTTGGTAATCTGACAGCAATGCAATTGATTTCAAATTCAATCTGTCACAGATTTGACTGAGAGTGCAATTCATTTGTACAATAACTAAACAATAAATTGACTGGTCATGCTTCCTGAGGATTTTGTTGTTTGCGTTCTGCTCCATTGAGGCTTTCGGTGGCTGGGATCCATTTTCTAGTGCAGTGTTGTTATCTGTGGTTTCACTCTTTGCAGTTTTACCTGGAAGCTTATGAAGCTCATTTAGGTTTGCACTGAGAATCCAGATCACGCAGACATGATTGTTGCTTTGGCTGAAATAATCTGCTACTGATGGCAATGAATTAAATACTTAAAAATTGCCAAGACTACTTTGAGCAGCATAAGCAAAGGCACAGCTTATACACTTATTTGCGTCTTTGCCAAAAGTAAGATGCGAAGATCGATAACCCTTGTCATGGCTTTTCAGTCATTATGGATCTATTGTGATCAGCCGGTTAGCTCATCTTAGCATAAAGGCTAGAAACAGGGAGGAACAGTTAGCCTGGCTCTGTCTAAAGGTACAATATCCGTCTTCCATCATCTATAAAGATCACTATTTAACATGTTGTATGTCAGGGAGCCACCTCAGCAAGATATTCCAGAAAATCCCTTCAGCAATGCTTTCCAGCTCCTCCTGGGGGATCCCAAGACCCTCTCTAAAACTATATATATATAGATATATATGTCCCTATGCAGAATTACCTTGGTTACCCATGGTTACCTGTTGTTGTTTTTGACAAATCAAAGAGGCCACATCAGCAAACTCCACTCAGTTTCTTTTGCTGTATGTTTCCTCAGAGCACGTTACGCTCTGTAAACACAATGGCATGTGGATTGTAAGTAGGAATCTGAGCAGCAAAAAAATCTAAAGCTTCAGTGAAACATGGATGATTAAGTTCATAACATCTGCTCTGTGAGTGACACTCCCCCTTTTTTTCCATGTTTCACTGCACCAACATTCTTGACACTATGAGCACATATACTTTAACTGTTGGAGAGAAAAACCCTGCAGTGAAGGGCAGGCATGCAGTTCTGCCGGATATCATATTTTCTGAGCGGCAGTTAACATTTTAACACACCCATGTGGCTGACATTTACACAGGTTACACATTAACCCAGTTTTTGGATGTGTCTACTGCAGAGCCAGCAGTCGACTGTTTGATCCCTCTGCTGTTTTTTTGAGGGCAGACGTTTACCTTTTAGAAAATATAATAAATCACTGGAGAGGCTGAAAAACACTCAAATATGCTTTGGTGAGTCGATAATGCTGCATCGTATCTGTTAGCGCCTTGCTCTTCTCATAGGTGCTGACACTTAAAACATAAGAATCTAGGAATTTACACTGGAAAAAGTTTGGAAAGTGTGAATAATGTTTAAGAAAATAACTAATTTCACTATGTTACAATAACAGTGGGTCACTGCACCAGGTGGCCCCAGTGAATCCTATCTGTAGCTAACGCTCAGGTTACACTGCTACTGACTACTGACAGTCCTAATGAAGCACCTTTCTACTATTAGCACACTGTTGCTTGGCTGACCCACTGGAAACATCCAGTGGCTGTCACTGGGTAGCCTGTATATTATGGAATCATGATGCTGTTGCGATGCTCAAGGTTGAGGATAGATCTGCAGCACAAACATGCACGGAATGCTTTCTTTCTGGTAAGCAGCAGGCAGCAGAACCGGACTGTGATTTCTACCAAAAAAAAAGAAGAGCAGGGAAGATGTTGTCAGTGAGCATTTCAAAAGAAATGCTGATCATTACTTGGTGATTTCCTCTTCCTCTGGCGAGGCCTGCAATCACAAGGATCTTGCATATATCATTTGTGCAATACTTTATATTGTTGTTTTTAAAGGCAGCACTTTATCTTGTGTTTAACCTTTTTGAATGCTGAGACTGAGTTTTTTTTTTTAAACCAGGAGGGTGAATTCAGGACAGTGGAGTGTTTTTCTTTTTGCTGAAGGGAGGGTTACAGTGATTGAAAACACAGTTCCCTCCTTCATTTTACTCTACAATTTGGTATCACAACTACTAACAATTCAAATATTTATAAAAAAATATATATATAACATATTTCAACTTTAAATTGCCATTTGACTTTTTAACTTGGCTGTTATTTGAACTGAAACAAATCTATCACCACCACATTAACGCTTACATTTTGCACTGAGCCCCATGTATGTAGGGCCATCACACTACATGTCTTGTATTTAAAAAATGTTATATTAGAATTCTTTGTCTTTATACAGCACCATGTCTGCCTGTCTCAAGGCTGCTAACTGTGTGCTCAATCAATCAATCAATCCATCAATCTATCTGTCTATCTGTCTATCTATCTGTCTATCTATCTATCTATCTATCTATCTATCTATCTATCTATCTATCTATCTATCTATCTATCTATCTATCTATCTCATCTATCTCTTCTCGTATGTAGCTATGTGAAACTCCACACATACGTATATAGATCCACACACAGAACTCTAAGTAATTCTACCTCTGCTCATCCTCGGAGCTCTGTGACCCCACTTTCCCTCCTCTGTGGAATGCAGACTTCTGGCACCTTCAGTCAGATCCTCCTGCTGCCAACTCCTTTTAGATTGTCTTCTCAGAGAGACAGTTTCTTCTTCATGCACTCACATGGAACGAGATGAAACGAGATGAAACGAGATGAAACGAGATGAAACGAGATGAAACGAGATGGCCAACTCAATGAGGTCATCGTCTTATTCGATTCATACATCCCATCTGGATTAGAAGTTTATCATCGCTGGTTATATGATATGTCCCAAAGTGAACATTTTCAGCAATTTTGACATCTGCGACTTATCCCGATATCTGTTTTACACATTAGATCAACATATTATACCTTTCTGTAATCCTTAAGAACCAGAAGAACAAATGGAGATATCATACTCACAGGAGACATGACACTACTTTTAGTGTTCTTTGTGCCAAAAAGAAAATTCTGCCTGAATCTGATAATCTGGGACAGGTCAAATTGTGTTTTTTTCTGGGAAACTATTAGGCTTAAAAAAAAAAAAACCTACTTTATGTCTGCCGACCTCAATATTACCGGTTTTTAAAAAGCATTATGCGAAAGAAGTCTATCTTAAATAAAGAACTTATAAAATTAATTTAGAACATTCTATTAAAGGTGTATCATATTTTTTTAATGTGCAATTAAAATTCAATCAACGGCAAGCCAAAATAACAATAACAGATCATTAATTAGGTTATTCAACAGTCTATTGGAGCGACTCAGGGAACAAACAGTCCTTGGAGGTGAGAGATCATCACCAGTGTCTTCTCCACATGTTTGGTGAAACCAGTGGCTGCAGACCACAGGACAGACACTCTTCTGTGCTTTTTGGATCATCTCTGTCCTAGAGAGCTAACTGATTATGTGCGTGTTAAGTCACCAGACAATTAGTTTAAACAGACAGGGACAGACCGTATTTACCATTAACTGCTGTCTGACAAAATGCAGACCATATGCTACATCTCTTTACTTTATCTTTTTTAAACTTCATGACATCTCTAAATGCACATTTCCCACATTTACAGAACTTATATGACTGTCCGACATTATCAATCAGATTTGATCAAGTGGGACAATTAAACAATGTTTGGGAAAAAAAACTAAACACATTTCAAAAACTCTTTGTTGCTTGAACACATCACAAACATACTTTGATAACAATTATGAACATTGTCTAAATTATGATTTATATCCTTAACATTAAACTTGTCAGGATCCTATGTCATTGACCTTGCCATGCAATTCCAAGGGGGGTCTTCTGATTGACAGTTGCCCCATCCCTATCTGGGACATCACCCCCATGAAGTCATGTGATTTCAGTCACATGATATCCATGATAAACTATAGTAAAAGTCCTGTTGACTAGATATTGTTAGAAAGGGAAATAAACAGACTGAAGATTAGGTGTCCCACGTTACCCAATGTCCCAGATTACCTTAATTCACCCTACGTCCCAAAATAAATCACCTGACTACAGCTTCACACAGATCAGGGTGTGTTCAGCAGTGCACCGGCACAACAAAAACATCTCAACAAGCACAGGGAGTACAATCGTTCCTTTGTGATGCTCAAAACGTTTTTCCGTTCTGTCAGTGAATGGAGCGTCGCCAGCGAGCTAGTTCAGGCAGCCAACTAGAGCTGCGCTGCGCCAATCATGTAACATACATCATGTGACATACCTCACTCTCCACAACCATCTATAATACACACCCACCTTATCAGGTGGTCTATTTAAGCAGAGAGACATTTCCCATCATCCCCTTTGCTCGCACTGCTGCTGCAGTATTGCTACCAGTTGCTTCAGCCCCTCCACCACCCCAGCATCCACCTGTAGGCTCCAACGTGGGGGTTACAAGTATTTGCTCATCACTCCCATCATTCCTGTGTAATCATATGGGGGAGTGATTAAGTTGGAGCCAAGACGCCAAACACTAAACCTGTTCTAATGCTGCAATAAATGTTTGAACTTGAGTCGTCTGACTGAAATGATTTTAGTTTAGGTGATGTTGCAATGTTGACTGTTATGTATCAAATTATACTGTCCTACAAAACCTCACAAACTGTGGCCTCACTGGATCATGTTTAAGCTTCTGTTTGACGTGTGACACTGAAAACATCGTTTACATCTTCACATCTGTGGTTAGTGGCCTTTTTGAAGGCCTTTGTGGAAATGATATTAATAATTGCCTTTGGACATAACATTGATGACTACATTTCTGAATATCATCAAAGCTAATCAAAGCCTGTTCATACCTGTGTAAAATGCTAGTTACAGTGTTTAGCTATATTCTTAGTCAATGATATGCTACGTGTACAGAACGAATATGTAGAGAAAGAAATAACTTCACTCTAAGTGACGTGATTTGTGGTTTAGACGTCATGAACAACATGCCACTTGAAAGACCATTTGTCATGTCCACGCCTTTTAAGCTTTTCACGTGTTGTTGCCGTCAAGTCCCGCAAGTCATATGACACCGCTTTAGTCAGGGTCAGAGGTTAGTCAGTGGAGAAATGACGTGGGTGAAATGACACGTGAAAATCAAAAAGATAAGTCGCGATAACTCGTGAAATGACTTTGAAATTGGATGTTGACACTGGCATGTTATTCAAATATAACACCAGGATGAACCGAACGGCTCCTCTGCCCTCGGTGCTCAATAAAGCCAAAAGGTGTGTTTTTTTATTTCATTTCTTTTTTATTAGTCAAAATAGTGACAGAAAGAGTGACATACAAGATAGATAAGACATATAGAAATAAATATATAATGAGATTACATACAGAAAAAACAAAGCAGTTAGAATGATGTAGATGATAATGATGTAATGAGGGGTTAGAGATGAAGTCGGTGTGTGTGTGTGTGTGTGTGTGTGTGTGTGTGTGTGTGTGTGTGTGTGTGTGTGTGTGTGTGTGTGTGTGTGTGTGTGTGTGTGTGTGTGTGTGTGTGAGCGCTTGTGTGTGTGTGTGTGTGTGTGTGTGTGTGTGTGTGTGTGTGTGTGTGTGTGTGTGTGTGTGTGTGTGTGTGTGTTTGTGTGTACATGTCCATGTTTAGTGGTCTTGGACAAGTTATTGTAGGGCGTGTGGAGCGGAGAGAGAGGAAAAGATGTGGTGTAAACAGTTATAATGAATACATGATGTAATATCATGTTGGGGCGGCTGTGGCTGAGGGGTGTAGAGGGGTGGTCCTCCAACCAGAAAGTCCGCAGTTCGATCCCAGTGTTCCCCATCTGCATGCCGAAGTGTCCTCGGGCAAGATGCTGAACCCCCGAATTACCCCTCATAGAAAAAAAAGTGCTGCATACAGTGATGCACTGTATGAATGTGTGTGTGAATGGGTGAATGGCAAACTGTAATGTAAAGCACTTTGAGTGGTCATCAAGACTAGAAAAGCTCTATATAAATACAAACCATTTACCATATCAACATTATTAATAGTAATAATAAACCAATATGACATGATATAATATTGTATTACCACTTTCTGCAGCCCCACATTAGCATTTCTCCTGCATCGTTTACAAAATAGTGAGCAACCGTGCGCAAAAAAACCAGCAGGCCGAAGTCCAACATGGTCCAGGGCCACTGTTTATGTATTTGAGTGACTGTCAGACAGCTGCTTTGTGCTGTGAGTTCACAGTTATCTCAAGAAAGAAGAGGAAGACAAAACATACAGGTTTTCTGACAAACTGGCACAACACAGAGTTGTTGAGGAAACAAAACAATGGGAACTAGAACAAAACAAAACCAATTGTAATGTAATGTAAATAATAAAAATCATTTAATTCTAAACATCTTTCTGTTTACATCAACATATCTTTTGAAATCAGAAAAGATAATATGTCCAATGTTTCAGTGGTTTGTTGAATGATGACATTTCCTTATTGCTACAGATAGCAGATAAGGACAGCGTATAGTGGTGATACAAACAAACACTGCAGGCAATGTTTTTGTTGTTCCTCCTAAGATATGTGCAGCCTTTATTACACTAAGCTGAAGAATTTCAAAATATAAGACCTTAAAATAACTAGAATGTCACTCAGTAGATTGCAAACCTCCGCCAAGGCCAAACCGTCCCCTTATGAAACCATGCACATTTAAGTTTACTAGATCCGTGCATTATTCTCTCGGGAAAGGGGGATTTGGATCCGCACCAAAACTCAGTGGGTTTTTCCCTAAACAATACCACATCTTTTCATATAGTTTTGTGGAAATCCGTTGAGTTTTTTGCTCACAAACAAACAAACAAAGGGTGGACACATTTTTTTTAATCTAATGGTTGTTTTGTTTGATCTCATACTGAGATAAATATTCAAAGTTTTATGTGATGGCTGTCCAATTTGAGCATAATCTGTTATGTAAATCACATTGTGTTAATAATACTAATAATACTATTATTGTATAATATTGCATTTGCTATCCTTGTTTCACTACTGCAGATTATTCAATTTGACAACCTGATCCGTGTGTGCGCGCACACACACACACACACACACACACACACACACACACACACACACACACACACACACACACACACACACACACACACACACACTGTTTGCATACACTTCCTCATTGACCCCTGGGAGCTGCCTTGTGCGACAACAGTCTTCTTCACCTCCATTCCCTCATTCATTTCCTAATCTGACTCTTTTCCCCCAGCGGCTTCATTGTAAAGGTAATTTTCCAAAGCTAAACCCACTGGAGAGGGATCACATCTATGTTCCCCCACTCTCTCGCACACATACGCATACAAACACACTCACACCCACAAACACACACACCACACCTCTTGTATCTGTGCAGCCCGGCCTGCCCCCATCCTTCTCCCCGAGGCTTTGCTGTAAAACAACAGTGGAATCTGCCATGGTGACACCACGTACTCCGGTACTTTTCCACAGATAACATGTAGCAATATGTGTTTGCATCGACTCTGCACATTTATTGCCTCACATTCCATACAGACAGGGAACACCGTGCTCAGTTTTCCTGTCAATGAAAATGTTTTGTTCTTTTCCCCTGAGGAATTGGCTGCTGATCAAACCATGCGTCATGATCATTATCTCATCTGTCAAAGCGCAAACTATAAACAGTTGCTAATAAATAGAATAAAATATAAATAAATGATAACAAACAGGGAAAGAAAAAAAACAGCATGACCTTTCAGGCCGGTGACAAACCTTCAACTGTATGTAATAATATATTTTCAATGAATTCCAACGTAGAGGTGTGTGTTGTCTTGACCGGCCGTCAGAAAGTGACACATTGCCTTCCACATGATTTACTGCACAGTGCAGTACTCAGTGTTGACCTTTCCTCTGCATGTACAATCCATTTAGCCACTTACAACTGAGGATGCATTCTTTGGTTCAGCACAACAAAGCCGCCATTCATGTTTCCCCTCTGAGCGTTTTATTCAAGGTTGGTCCACGAGGATGACAGTGGCTGTCCTCAGATGACCTGAGATTAACGAGATGATCCAAACCCTGTGATTTATATTTCAGTTGGAGATAAAAACTTGTTTTTGACTTTGGAAAAACAATCAGGAGCTCAGTGCACAGTGGGGATGCTGAATCTAAATGATTGTTTTTAATGTTGGTGTGTTGTTAATTTCACTGAATGTGAAATGAGGAATGAGGAATCATAAATCTCCAGCTGTCAGTCTTTTTTAAATGCATGGCTGCTGTTATCTTGTGCTCAGTTGAAGCAGGATGGAACAGCAATGCTCTGAATTCCTTCCAGCTCAAATTCTTTGTGCACCTGTAAAAACAACGAAAGCTCTGACCTCAACAAAAAAATAAGATGAGATGGTTCCTTTATGCAATTACAAAAACGCAACACAAAGTAGGAATACAAAATGTACCTCTCAAGCGCTGAGAGGAAACTCGATGGGCTTAACGTTCTCCCGCCAGGTTGTGGAAACAGGAGCTGAGGTTCCTGTTTGATGAGGAATAAGTTAAATGTAATTTTCCTTTATTCTAATGTGAAACTTTTATAAAATCTTCAGCCCTAATACACAACAGCAGGACCATAGTCAGCAAACATTATGGTTTGTTTCCTAATGTTTTCATTTTAAAACAATAATCTGTAGTGTTGCCTCAGGTGAAATATGTGACTGCCCTTAATTCATACCGACTGGTGACGTAACTGAAAATGTTCCCTTTTTTCTACCGAAACGTCAGCAGGATTCATGCTCTTACCCTGTCTTACATTGTGTATCAGGAAATGCCTGGTACAGTTTCCTATAAATACCAAGTCAATGTGTTCAAGTAACTTATTAAAAGAAAAAAAAGAAGATATCACATAAAGGACAGAGAAAAACAAATCCTCAAAATTAAGAAAGCATTATTAAGTTTTATTCTATTTGCTGTATATTGTAATTCATGTTAATGTTATAGAATTAATTTTAATGTCAAAATGTCTTGCCGCTTTGATTGTTGCTTTTATTATTGTTTCTATTTCAATTACACTTTTACATATAAATTGACTGGAGAGAGAAGCCTTTCTCTTTCTTTCAACCTTTCGCACTATGGACTATGGGATTGATTTAATTTTTGCTTAAAAACAGACTCAAGCATTTTTTTATTAAAAAAACATACATTTTCTTTTATTGATCGACTTATCAATAAATTGACTCATACTCTCGCACAGGTGTTGTTTTTAGGTTAGTGACGATATAAATATATAACCTGCTTCTTTCATTGAGGAAGAGTCACACCACCACCACCTGCGTCAGGTTTTTCACACCCACAGTAAAATACCTTCCGTTCTCCACTTATCTGCACAGTCCAACACAGTATTTGCAGTTTGGCCCCACAATGTACTGGATGCACCGGGGTCACCAGAGGTTCAGCGACTATTACGCAAAGAATGCATAACACCTGCAGTTTGAATATATATATGCGTCTAAGTGAGTTCCATGCATGCTTCATCAAAGCAGTTGAAAGGTCACTATGTTCAGCTCACATTGACTTTGCACATTCATAGTTTCCATGGTTTGTGGGTTAACTTATCAACATCTGCTAAAAGTGACACTGAGTCAGGGTTTTTTGTTTTACTTTTATGCATTTCTACTTTTAACAAACTTTATATCATATTTTTCCTTTCTATGGTAGCTTTGTGGAAAAAATAGCAGTGTCAGTATGTTGCAATCACAGAGATCTTGAAAAGTATTTTTCTCCTGTGCACACTCCTCTCCAAATTCAAGTGCATGCTCCTAGTTCAACGGAAATTAATGCTTCCCTCTTTTCTGCCTCGGGCCGTGCGTCTGTGAAGACTGGGCTAGTTTCAGAGTCCTATTTTACTGATGTGACCTTTGATCCCTGTCAGGCAACCATGTGCCTGGGTCATGTTTTGGGACAGGCACGTTGATATCCGTCTGCGTCTAGGCCCCAGGTCAGAAGAGTTCATGAGAGGGGGGTGGGGGGAGCGCTTGTTAACACACAGCTCCAGACTCTTCAGCTGGCTGAGCAGGAGAGAGGAAGAACGGCAGCAAATAAGTTCCAGGGTCGGCAAGATTCCATAATGAGTTGTTTTCATGACATGCATTCTTCAGAGGGGCCTTGCAGAAAATGAGAACGGACGTCTGTTTGTTCTACGGGAAACATAATCAGAGACAAATAACAAAGTTTGGGTATATTTTGGGATTTTTTAAAGGCTCAGGGCCAGTCAACTGAGTTCCTTATCTAAACCGTGACAGTCAACGTTAGTACTGGTGCCAGTGGTTAGCACTGTCGCCTTACAGCAAGAAGGGTCCTGGTTCAAATCTGGCCGGGGGGTCTTTCTGAGAGGAGTTTGCATGTTCTCCCTGTGGCTGTGTGGGTTTTCTCTGGGTACTCCAGCTTCTACCCACAATCCAATGACATATTATTATTTTCAACAAGACTGCTTGATATACAATATGTCCACTCACATACCACTACTGACAATAACTCCTCAATTCATTTACTATTCAATGTTACAAGCTGTTTATTCTTGTCAATGTTGTGAATACGGTTATTTTGCTGATATTCTCCATTACACATGGGATCTATTGCACTTCTGTCCGTCCTGGGAGAGGGATCCCTCCCACGTGGCTCTCTGTGAGGTTTCTATGTTCTTCCCCCCGTTAATATGTTTTTTTGGTAGTTTTCCCTCACTCTTGTTGAGGATTAAGGACAGAGGATGTCGCACCTTGTTAAGCCCTCTGTGATAAATTGTGATTTTAAAAATGGGCTATACAAATAACATTTGATTGATTGATTGATTGATGTCAGACCATTGCTTGATGACCATAGACCATTGCTCGTATCTGTATGTCGGCCCTGTGATGGACTGGCGACCTGTCTGGGGTGTACACCGCCTCTTGCCCAATGTCAGCTGGGATTTGCTCCAGCTGCCCCCTGAGACTCTCAAAGCCTTCGCGGGATATAGATAATGAATGGATGTATAATGTGTTCTGTGGCTCTGGAGGAACTGTCGCTCAGTCGTAAGTCTACAATACAAACTGGAGGTGATGAGAAGGATGTGGACATTTACCTGTGAGGGAGGCTCTAATGAAGGACGCCATCAAGCTGCATTATGGGAAATGTAGGACTTTATTTTTCAAACTCGAACCACATAGGGACTAAAAGTTTTAAAAAAGTCACGATTTATTTGAGTGGGGTCGACCTTGATTTGTGAGCAACATCAATACTTATTTTTCAGCTCGATTGTTTTGTGTCCCATGAAAAAAAACACAGACTGACAGACATTTATTCTGCAAAACAACCCTAAACCACAATATTTCTGTGATAAATGTTAAAAATCAAACTATATGAATGTATCTATGACGCACAGCAGGTTGTGCATTTCACGTGTGCTCCGGCTTATCTGCTCCTGCGCCCCAGCAAGACCTGATGTGAAGTTGGAGATGCTGCACTGATATAAGACAGGAAAAGGCTGACTAATCAAATATCTGCATCCTCTTGCCTGTGAAGAAACGACTGCGCCAGTAGAGCAGATGTTTGTTTTCTGCCGCCGACCGAACAAGTGTTGTCTCTTCTCGTCAAGACCAGCACTGCTTCTTTCAAAAGGATGTGAAGATGAACAACCCACAGAAACTTGGGCCACTAAAGATAACCGCAGGGGAAAAACAGCGAGGGTGAAAGCTGAAATAGATGTGTTGTCATAGCCACCTGAACAGCTGTAATTAGACCAGTTGAGCTGCACTGCACTTTTTTTTTTTATGAGGAGAGATTCAGTGTGAGACTTTTTCTTCTCTGCAAAGTATATGTCAGGTAGTTGTTTTGTGTGGGAGGGAGGAAGGCTGATAAATTAAGCCTTGATGCAATAGCTGTTTTTACTCTTAATGCTCTTAATGCTGCTAAGTATGACCTGTTATTCAGTGGCACATCGAGGAGTTTTCTAAATCAGGTGCCATAAAAAGGGGCCAGGATTTACACAGCGGTGCCAATTATCATTTGATACAATTTGAAAATTGTTTCTTGTTGAAGAACATTGTGTACTTCACAAAGATTAGACAATCTTAGCAAAGTCAAATGTATTAGTAGTATTGTTTGTAAGTGACTACTTTATTCAAATAAGAAATAAAAAAGACCACCGACAGGATATGGACATTTCAGGGGCCATTCAGATTTCAGCCCCTGGAATCATATAGCAATATACAATATTGTATATTTTGGAGACTGGTTTATTAATGGATAAAATCGAAGGTGTTTGCAGTGCTCATTGAAGCACGTTGATATGCACAATATAAATCCACTGACCGTCTGACTGTCACACACATAAAAGTAAAGGAAAATGCCGCATCAAGTCCAAAGCCTGTGATCGGGTCTCAATGTCTTTCTGCCCTGATTGTTTGTATTTCTATGACAGGCGCAATCCTCAGTGGAGTCACAATGCACTCGCTCTAATTCTCCATTACTGCAGTCCGGTTCTATCTCTTCCAGGGACCAACTTGCCTGTATGTTTGTACAACGAATCCTCGCCGCAGCTCACTAAAGTGAGAGTGATGGAGATGCCAGCACAGAGTAATTATATACATTTATAAACAAATTAAAACTCTCTTAGTGTTTTTAAATTACACTTAACTGAACAGGGAGGTGAAGTGGATAAAATCATGTTCTATGTAACTTCATTAAGTCATTCAAAAAGTAATAATTGATAATAATACTGCATAATAAGTAAGCCACATTATGATCACATGCACAAAGCTGAAGGAAAACTCTTTTCACCATATTCCCAGATAATGTTTAACATACAGCCGGCATATGAACACGGTACAGAATAGACTAAGGTAGCATGTTGCATAAGGTACAAATTCCTGAGCAGTTGCCAAGGAGCTGGTGAGGAACAAACCACTTTACATGAAGAAGGACCGAAATAGTCACAGATACATGATAAGGAGGTAATAATTCGGTCCTGCATTGAGGCATTTAGCAGATGACTCACTGTTAATCACGAGCAAGTCATAAAGAGAGTGATCAGGACCATGTCATTACACACTGTCTGATCTTAATGAACTTATCATTCAATTATTGTTTTCATGCCATTCATTGCATATCCAGACGCTTTTGAATAGGGGGTTGTCCAAAAAGATCTTGTTGGTTGTTGGTGGAAGGGAAGTTTGTTTTGTGATTTGTTGACTCAAACACAGGGTTGTTACTCAGAGTTTTTAACAAGATTCATGCACAGCTGGGACAGTGAGACAGGAAGTGGTGGGAACATATATGAGTGCAAGTAAGCCTTTATGGGGGTTGAGGACACACACGCACACACGAGCACACAAACACACACACACACACACACACACACACACACACACACACACACATGCACACAGACACACAACATTGCACTCCTGAGGACATTCATTGGCATAATGCCTTCCCGAGCCCCCTTACCCTAACCATCACAACTAAATGCCTAACCCTAACCCTATCACTAAAAACAAGACTCAACCCTCAAACAGCCCATTGAAAGTGGCCAGTCATCACTCTCCCAAAATGTCCCCTCTCAAACTGGTCAAAAGTGGTATCTGTACAAGTACACGCACACCCATGTTTGTACTTCTATCTTAGTGAGGACACTCATTGACATAATACATTCCCTAGCCCCTTACCCTAACCTTCACCATCCAAATTGAAAGCCTAAACCTTAACTTAGTCTTAACCCTAAAACAGCACATTGAAATAGTGGTGACCGGTCAAAATGTCCTCACTTTCTGAAAATGTCCTCACTCTGGAGGGTCTATGCTTAAAATGACCCTCACTAAGGTATAAGGACAGGAACACACACACAAGGATGTGAGATCATTTACAGTAACCAGTGTCGCAGGTTGTTCCCAGAAGCCCAGTCAAGTGTTCAGTGCAAACATATCTGACACGTAATTAAAGCACTGACAGAAATAAAGAATTTGCACAACTATAGCGTATCAAATATTAAATTACATTAAACATACATGAAATGTGTCACTCCCAATAGTTTTCTTCACCATTTGAACTGGGTGAAACATGGCTCCTGCGTCTGAAGCAGTTTTTCAGGGCACGGAAATATAAAACAGATCGGACACATGCGTCAGAACTAACAAACTAATATGTTGGATTATTTGAAGATGACTGACTTTTCTCAAATGTTCTCGGGATCTCGGGCAGGTTTACAGAGACAACATGTTCTCATGTTCCCCTCAGTATTTATAACTCGGTCAGCTGACCTTGCATTTGGAGCGATCCACTACGCGGGGACATGAGCACACGTCGAATACAAAACTCAACAACCGCTAAAATAGCGAATACACACCACAACAAACATTCAAACATGTCTTAGCAGTGGTGTCTGTTGCGCAGCAGTGAGTTGTGCTTAATGGTACACACGGTGAGGCGGTGAACAGAGGCAGGCGGCTGGGAGCGGCTCCCCCGCGCTCGGCAGGATGGTACGGTCCTCTGTTAAATTTCCGAGAATTGAGCTGCTGTGTTTCTTAGAACTGGATTCTCAGAACTGGATATGCACAGAGTTTCGAGGAAACTTTTACAAGGTGACATTTTTTCCTTCCCATTTTCTCAGCATTAGGTCAGAAGTGTAGTGAAGTAGCACGCAGGCTCATGTGGCCGCTCCGGCTGCTCCGGAGACTCAGCTTTTACCTCAGTGCTTTGAATAATGTGTTTGACTTAGAAGTGAAGTAGCAGATTTGAAAGTGTGACTTTGTTTGCTTATTTTTTTGACAGCCGTGCGTCTGTGCTCGTGTTTGAGACGAAAGTGCGGCTCAGGCTGTGCGCTTCTGGATTCGGCTGAACTTTATCCGCACGTAGTTGTAAAAGAGCAGTGAGAGGGAGACATTAGCTAACGCAGCTTTGTTTAGCTTCAGCTGGAGTCACTTCGACTTCATGTATGAATGTTGTGGTTTTATCTGACGTGTGTTTTGGAAAGTGGGGGGGTGGGGGAGATATCGAGCGAAAGTGGCGCAACAGGACCGAGTCGGTCTGGTTCACAGTCACTGCCGATCTTCTTCTCCCGTCGTCAAACAATCTTTACACTTCACTGAAAGTCTCCCATCGCAGAGCAAAGCCGACGACTGTGTGGCGCATTCACGTGAACCCGAGCGCGGACACGTTTTGATAACACTTTCAGCAGCAGCGCGGAGGGTTGTGCGCACTTTCGCCGCATTCTCGGAAAGTTGTAGCGGACTTGTGCTGGCCCGCGCGCTGGCTCTCGGCCGAAGTTACGCAGCAAACAACTAATCGCTCCGCTAAACCACGTCCCGTTTGAACCACCGCCGTGGTCTCTGCGTTTTGGAGGGGTTTGGAAATAACTCTGCGGGGCGAGTTGATCTGCAGCGGGGAGTGAATGTGAATGGGTTAAACGGGGATGAGGGGAACAGGAAACCTCGCTGTGCACTGGCAACCTAATCTGAGCGGCCAGGACGGAATGTGCTCAACGTCAAACACGTTTACAACTGCAGCTCCCTGTCTGCTCCCACTCAGGCTGCTGCTGCTGCTGCTGCTGCTGCTGCAGACTCACACAGAACACACACGGAACTCATCTTAAGAACAAACACTCCATCAGCACGAGGCTGTCTTTCCATCTGAAGCAGTTTTAAATGCGTTTTTTTGTATCTGTAGTTCCGTCTTTTTGTTGTTGCCTCTAGAATTATAATTAACTTTCTTCTAACTTTAAAAGAACAGGCCTTGCAACGAAATTACAGTTTTTGGAGGGGGGTAATCATTTTGTGTGAAAAACATTGATCATATGTAATAACACAGACATTAACGCCCAATAACAAGAAGCAAGGCGTCGCTCCAGGATTCAGTACACCTCCCTTTACTTCTCTGTGCGATGGCGCCACCTTCGGATAAACAGAAGTCAAGACACGTTGGCTCCAAAGCTTGTTGTGATTTTAAATCCTGAGGGCACGTGGCTTGTGTTAGAGATGTACAGGAGCCGGAAGTTCTAAGACTATATATGATCTTATATAATGAACAAATTGTGATTTATCGATTCTTTTATTTGTCTTTGGGGCTTTAAGGCGATTGCCTCAGTGTATCATAAACTTTATCCCCAAGGATGTTAGAAAGCCTTAGTTTGTTTTATTGTGTATATAGTATTATTTATTATTAAAGTTATGTCACACAAAACACAGGGTTTTGTTTGTATTGGCTCCAATATACTCTCATTTTTGTCTGCATATTACAGTGTCTCAGTTGTGATATTATTTAGCAGTGGATCACATTTAAAGTCACATATGATTCACACTTTATTATTTACTTTTCCCCCTGGTTCAGATTGTGACAGCATGGCCACAACTGCAGATGGCTGTATCCAATTCACACGCCACGCAGGAGACGTGCTGCTCAACTTCAACCGTCTCCGCAGCAGGAACCTTCTGACCGACGTCACCATACAGGTGGACGGGCAGCCCTTTCATGCTCACAAGGCCATCTTGGTGGCCTGCAGGTACGCACCATCATGAAATCTGACACATGATCAGCAATATGAATACGCGTGCTTATTTTGAACCTGTCAAAGAACTAGAATTGTGGTAAGTTTTCTTAAGCTTGAGCTCACTGAATGAACGCCCTTGTCACAATCACACCTTCCTAAAAACTGATCCCGAGTTGTGCAATCTAAACTTTACAGATGATTAAACATGTTGTCTCTTTCTCTCTTACAGTGGCTTCTTTTATTCCGTTTTCATGAACCCAGCGAATGCCGACCTTAGTGCCATCAGCTTAGACCCCAAAGTGGACCCCAAGGGTTTCTCCATTCTGCTGGATTTCATGTACTCATCCTGTCTGAACCTCAAAGACAGTCTGGTCCTGGCCACCATGAACACAGCCATCTATCTCCAGATGGAACACGTGGTTGACACCTGCCACAGGTTCATCAACTCCAGGTAAAAGACAGCAGATTATGTAATTAGACACATTCTCTTGACTTGCTAAAAATTGAAGGAACCTGACTTGCAGTTGAATGTGTTTCTGCAGGCATCACTCTCTGAATATGCAGCCTGGAGTGGTACAGACCAGCTCATTACATCTGGCTGAGGAGATCCCTGGATCGAGGCCTGTCGATGAGAAAGAGCCAGACTTTAGAAACAACCACACATCAACCATCTCCCCTTTCCAGGAGTGCCGGGGCACCATTCCCAATGTTTTCAGGGGCATCAACACGTCTGGCTCCTATCATGTCTATGGTGACATCCAAGGCCATGATGGGAAGTTTGAAGACCCCCATAAGATTACTACCCTTCCCAGAGGTGGCTCTTTGTCCGTAACACAATGCTCGCAGGTACCCAACACCAGCATGGCTCACAGTGAATCCACCACCATGCTCTCTCACCCGGTGCCATCACACCCCAGTTGCCCCACCAATATCATCCAACCAGCAGGAGACCACGTGAGCAATCACGGGCCTGCTGCTCCAATGGAGGAAGAAAACATTCAGCACCCGCAAACCAGTTGCCTGAGGTTGTGTCCGGGCTTTAGCAAAGGTGTGATTTGTAGCCCTCAGAGCCCACTCAGATCTGACTGTCAGCCAAACTCACCTACCGAGTCCAGCAGCAGCAGAAATGCAACCATGAGCCTCAAACAGCCCTCGGACTACCCATCAGACACCAAGGCCCGCAACTGGAAGAAGTACAAGTTCATCATCATGAACCAAACTCCTGATGAGAATGAAAAAGAGTCTCAGGGAGGCAACGCTGAAGCTATATCCCTGTCCCCAATGCTGAGCCCCTGCAGGAGTATTGGAACAGGTGGAGAAAGTGAGGTCCATTCAGACGAGGGAGCCAGCGAGCACAGAGAAGACATCCCCAAGTCTCAGAGTGTTGACAGCTGCGGCAGCAGCACGTGCAGCAGCATTAGGTAAAACTACATGTCACTGTCAAAACAATAAATTAAACATACTATACCTTTGGTTAATATAATACGTTAACTTCATATGAACTTAATGGTCTTCCTTCTGTGTGCAGCCACCGCAGATGCTCCTCCTGTGGCTGTGACAGCCCTCCGCGCATGGAGATGGGTCACCTGTCTCCAGACTCATACAGCAGAGACGAAACTACCAAACTACACTCAGAGTATTCCTCCTCCAGCTGTGGTACGTGCAGACACAAAGTGCCACACTATTGTGTCAATACAGAATATGTGGGGTCAAAATGGCTGAGACCACTTTTCTCAATTAGAAAGACTTTGCGCAGGATTACTCAGGTGACTCTTTCTTTCCACAGAAAACAACACCTACTTCTGCAATGGCTGCGACTTCAAGTTCACAGATGAAGATTCCCTCAAAGAGCACATGGTCCAGGTCCACAGTGACAAGCCATACAAGTGTGACTGCTGCCAGGCCGCCTTCCGTTACAAGGGCAACCTGGCCAGCCACAAGACGGTTCATACTGGTAAGTAATTTACGGTTAATAATAAAATGAAGAAGTAACTGTTGGCTTTTTAAAGGTACAATCAAGTGGACTTTAGGGATGTGACTGTGTTATTAATAGCACAACCCTCTGATCTCATCTTCCAGGTTCGAAGCCGTACCATTGCAACATCTGTGGTGCTCAGTTCAACCGACCAGCCAACCTCAAAACTCACACCCGCATCCACTCTGGAGAAAAGCCATACAAGTGTGAGACGTGTGGCTCTCGATTTGTTCAAGTGAGAACAGCCACATCTATAATAAAGCTTTGCACAATGTCAACCTCCAGTCTGTATATATTTAATGTGTTTTCCATTTTCCTCCAGGTGGCCCATCTTCGCGCTCATGTGTTAATTCACACCGGAGAGAAGCCGTACCCTTGCGAGATCTGTGGAACACACTTCCGCCACCTTCAGACACTTAAGAGCCACATGCGCATTCACACCGGAGAGAAGCCTTATCATGTAAGCTGCTTTGTCAGTTTCGTCTCCTAAGCCACTGTGTCAGCGATTAACTAAAACTGTGTGTGTGTGTGTGTGTGTGTGTGTGTCTGTGTCTGTGTGTGTAGGGGGGGATTAAAATGTCCACGTGCAAAGTGGTTGAAATTAATTCTTTTCGTTTTCCTTTTTAGTGTGAAAAATGTGACCTCCACTTCAGACACAAGAGTCAGCTGAGGCTTCATCTCCGACAGAAGCACGGCGCAGTCACCAACACCAAGGCTCAGTATCGCAGGACTCCCAGCAACATCGCCACAGGCCTGGTGACCTCCTGCTGAGTTGGCTCCAGTCCTCCTGTGTGTCATTTCTTTCCCCCCGTTTTACATAGGCCACCATGTTGTCAAAAGAGATTCTATTTTTTCGAAACAGAAACAGAAACACGTATGCATTTGTAGATGATGCATATTACTTTGTGTAAGCTCTTCAGTATTTGGTAGCTCTTAGTTTCAGATTGTAGAAGTCCATGCTTCCGTTGTGAATGTGTAAAAGCAGAGTGTACATTTTTGAATGTGATTCTGAGCAGGTATTTCTCTATTTTACAAATTACGTAAAAAGGACAGTCCTCTTTGTCATTCGGATTGAGAATCACTGTTACAGTTCTGCTTTCGATTATGGTATGAATTTCCCCAAATAATGTGGTCAAAGTTCATGCCGTTACTCAGTCTATTTTTGTAAATAAGATAATATATATTTCCACATTGCCATCTGCCGGCAGAGTACGAATATATTGACGTTAAAAAAGTATAAGTTTATTGAGTTAGTTTGTTTGTGTCACGCGCAGTGAGCTTCGCTGACTGTTGATAACACAAGGGCTTGTTATTTTGCCATTTCCCAGTTTGCGCTACATGTTGTTCATGCACAGATTGACGTTCATTTGAAAAATTGCTTTGTAAATATTTTTTTCTAATTATTTGTAGGCTTTTGTTCATATTTTGCACATACTCATAATGCTGTGATTCATATATTTTCATACTTTTCAAATATTTCTACTTTAAATGTTGACCTGTTGAAATTGTTTGTTCAAACCCCAATGTCCAGCACCTGCTAAATTCTTATTTATAGTCTATTTTTCTCTTTTCTGTACTTAATTACATTTTGGTGCTGCAATGATCCAACGTTGCCACAGGATCATTAAAGTTTGGTTGTATTTCATCTAACCCTATGTATTATAGTGCACCTATACGTAACAGTGTATTCATAGTGCCTTACATTCACACTTTTCTATTGTCAGACTAGCTATTCAAGCATTTTCAGTTTGGTAATACGAAAGATATAAGCTGCTTTTGTGATGTTGCATTTGGTACTTTGCCCTGTCATTGTTTGTATGCATGTCAGGTACTAATGTTATGAAATCTGACAATCTGTTGTGTATCGTTCATAAGGTGCAGATACACTCAAGCTAAAACGCTCAGGAATATTAGTTATATGTAAGCAAATGTCTTTGCAACTGCAATTTACATACGTGTGTGTGTGTGTGTGTGTATATATATATATATGTGTGTATATATATATATATATATATATACATATTAAAAAAATGAAAATAAAATGTTTATTATGTTGCACTGTTTTCAACAGCATTGTTCATTGTTTATAACAGAACCTTTAAGTATTTGTATATATTCACAGGCTGAACCCTCTCTCTGACTCCCCCTGCTGTTCATTCTTATGGAAAATCATTTCTGGTCTAACACACACACTAAACCAAAATAGTAATAACCATTACATGATTACTCCCATAGACTACTATTCATTCTTATTAAACAATAACCATTATTACCATGTTACCATGTCTCCATCATCATGGTCCATAAGGGCAGTGAAGAGGGCGAAGAGAGTTAGTGTGTGTGTGTGTGTGTTTATTGGGTGTATGTGTGAAATGCATGAGTATGTCAAAAAATGAATAAATTAATGAAATGTAAGAGTTCGTGTGTGATGGCAGAAAAGTGTGTGACAGTCTGACAGACAAAAGGAGGGGATGAGTGAAGTTGGTTGATAAAGTGAATGGATCCCAGATTACATTGAAGTCATCAGTCTGTATTTTAATGGAGGCAGATCATATTTCCATTGATATGTAATTAATTAGTAGATTTGAATAGATGAGTGTGGTATTGATGGCCTTCCCTGATTTCCAGTTCATCAAGATAGCTTTCTTAGCGATGACAAGGAGAGCATGCACGTGCAGATCTGATAGTCTCTCAGATGAGTTTTCCTTCCTGCGGAGACATTTAATCGATTAACCCTTGTGTTGTTCCTGGGTCGGATTGACCCAGAGTGTGTGTGTGTGTGTGTGTGTGTGTGTGTGTGTGTGCGTGCGTGAGTGCGTGCGTGTGATCATACTCAAGCCCTGGACGGTCAGGGTTAGGGTTAGGGTGACCCAAGGATTGTCATTATCCAATTCTCCTGGGGTAATTGAGACCAATGGATTGTCATTCTCGATTGTCATGGGAGGGGTCATTTAGACCCACACCTGATTCCAATTGAAATCAAGGGGGGTACATTAGACCCAAGGGGACATAGCATGCAAATTCCACTTTGTTAGTGCTTCTACACGTTAATGTGGGTATCTGGCATGTCTACCAACCCAAAAACTCTGGAAAAAAACACTCGCGCGTTTTGTTATGGTTCCTCTAAGTCAGAAACGTCATGCTTGAGTGACTCGATTGAGCTTCCTGGGTTTTGTGTCGTAACAAGGCATTGGAAGTCTCCCTACATGGTCTTGGCCCACCCCCCACCTCATCCCCCCCCATCCCCCCACACTCGTTACGCCGGGTTTACACCGGACTCAGCGAGGCTGCGAGGCAGCGCAGCGCCGTTCCCAAGCACGCAGCCGCCTGGCTGTTCACACGGGACGAGCATTTCTCCGCTGGTCAGCCCGCGATTCACTCACATGTGGCATTTGTCTGGATCGTTGGGACTGGGAGGCTGCAGCAGTTGCTCGGGCGCGACCTCTCGCTCTCCCATGCGTGAGCTGGAATTTGTGTCAACGCCACACAGCCAGCAGTGTGGAAGACTTCCGCAGTGTTCAGTACTACTGTAACACTGGCACAAACACACAGAGCCCCCCCACTCGTTACGCCGGGTTACACCAGACTCAAGCGCGCAGCCGCCTGGCTGTTCACACGGGACGAGCATTTCTCCGCTGGTCAGCCCCATAGACTGTATATATAAGGTCAGCCCGCGATTCTGCTTTCTCCGCTTGTTGTTGTACCCGTTGAATGTCGGGGTTCGGGGGTAAATGATGGTCTTCATGGCCCCCCCCGACGGTGACGAAGACTACGACCCAGTGGGTGATGCTTCTGCAGATTCTTCATCCTTGGAAGAAGAAGAAGAAGGAGGACAAGACCACGGCGACACCACCACCACCACCACCGGACTCGTGGAAAGAGAGACCTTCCCGTCAAGAAACAGGGAAATAACATGGTCCTCGAGGGCGTACGGCCGAGAGGAGGGCCACTGCTCCTCCTGCTCAAAGCTGGGTCCCCTGGGGCCCCACGATCCACGCGACATCCCGCACCGGTGACCTAGCCTCGACGTTCCGCCTGTTCATCACACCGACGGTAGAGAACATCATCCTGAAGATGACGAATCGGGAGGGTCGTCGAAAATACGGTGATGAATGGAAAGGGATGGACGAGACCGACCTGCGCGCCTACGTAGGGTTAGTTATGTTATGTTATGTTATGTTATGTTATGTTATGTTATGTAGACAGCGGCTGCTAGTCCTCATCCTCGTCCTCATCTCATCTCCTCTCCTCCTGTTTTTCTCCCTAGGCCGGTGTCCGTTCCGTCAGTACATGCCCAGCAAGCCGGCGAAATACGGGATCAAGTCGTGGGTGGCCTGCGATGCGAAATCAAGCTACGCTTGGAAGATGGAAGTGTACACCGGAAAGCCGAGCGGCGGACGCCCAGAACGGAACCAGGGGTTGTGGGTAGTGCTCGATGTAACGGAGGGACTGCACGGTCGTAACGTCACATGTGACAATTACTTCACCTCCTACGAACTCGCGCGGCAGCTCCTGGAGAGGAAGCTCACCGTGGTCGGCACGGTTCGGGCTGCTCGCGGTCAAGGGAAGAGAGGTGTTCTCATCCAAGTTCGCATTCACGCCCACTGCCACTCTTGTGTCCTACATCCCAAAGAAAAACAGGAATGTGGTGCTCCTGAGCACACGGCACCCCGAGGCCGACATCAGCGACCGCGAGGACGGGAAACCGGTCATCGTCCTGGACTACAACCGCAACAAAGGTGGCGTGGACAACCTAGACAAGGTGATCGGAACGTACAGCTGCAGGAGGATGACCGCACGCTGGCCCCTGGTCGTCTTTCACAACATTCTCGACGTCTCTTCCTACAACGCCTTCGTGATATGGAGAGAGATCAACCCAGACTGGATGCCGGGCAAGCGGAACAAGCGGAGGGTGTTCCTAGAGCAGCTGGGAAAGGCTCTCGTGACTCCGTTCATCGCACAAAGGGAGCGCATCCCCCGCACGGACGCGTCCGCCGCGGTTGTGAAGGCTGTAAAATCCGCCGCACAGAGAGCTGTTGACTACGACGCTCAACCCGAGTGTCCGGCCTCCTCCATAGTCCTAGCAGCAGCCCCGCTCAGGGCGAGTAAGAGGAAGAGGTGTCAGATATGCCCCAGGAAAAAGGACTGTAAAACTCACACCGTGTGCCGCGGGTGTAACAAATACATCTGCAAGGGCTGCTCACTTGTCTATTGCCCTACGTGTGCGTCCTAATATGGGGTGGGCTATGAGAGGGGGCCAACAGCCGGGGGAAGCAGGGACAACACAAGGGTTAAGTGAAAGATTTTATCTAAACACATTATTTTAAATGTTATTTAAACCATGAGCGGATTACCATGCTTTACTGAAAATATTTTTTTAATAATTTTTTTTATTACTTAGAACAATTCAAACTAACAAACTAACTTTTTTACTAATTAACATTTTTTATGTGTACAGTATGAAACCAGCCTAAAATTTGCACGCATCAAGTTACACATTCCCACTTGGACATATATACATAGTAAAGTATATACACACAAATGAAATACTGTAAGTGCAGTCTGCAAGCTAGTTTCTTTCAGCACTGGAATGTGTCCGTTTTATTCCTGTGAGAGCGCCTCGATAAAGGGCCTGAAGTCTTTAGAAGAGACAGAGAGAAATCGCCCAAATTTAACACAAATAGGGTTTATTTTTTTAAAAGCATGGAAAAAAAACAGTGTAGGCAGCGTCTTCACAGCTGGGGCAGAGTCTTCACAGCTGGGGCAGCTTGTCCACGGGCGTGTCGAATTTGAAGTCTGCAGGGAAAAGTTCCGCAGCTCGCGGGTAGATGAGTCGGTACGACTGTCTGATTGTGGCGTGTGCGACCCCGGCGATATCTCTGATTTCTGTGGAAGGTTCAGAGACAAAGCTGAAATGTTTGAACAGCAGGAAATCTACTGACATCTAATGCATTTCCAACGATAAATAAGTGGAGAAGCATCATTTAGAGCTAGGGTCTGGATCTTCTTATAACCTCACACAGTTACCAATGCACACAACTGTTCTTTCCTGTTTACAAATTGATTAACAATAACATGTACTTACATATACTTTACAGTGTTTCCTGAACCTGTTCACCCTTTATTTGGACCATTCCCACTTTCAGGCTGGGACCAACCTGTTTTTTTTTATTTATGAATTGTACAGATATGTCTGTTCCACCTCTAGTCTAAACTCAGATCATCAATCACCTTTCTGGGTCTTCTTCTCTGCGGAGGCCTGGGAGGCCATGTAAATAGCTGCCGCGGCCACAGAGATCGGGCTCCTGCCGGGCACCAGGTCCAGCTCCACGGCCTCCCTGGCGATCTGGGTGGCCGCCATCTGCACATGCTTGGGCAGCCCGAGGTTTGAGCAGAAGCGGGACATGAAGTCTCCCGCGGTGATTAGGTCCACGCTGGTCTCCAGCGCCTTCAGGATCAGCTTGAAGCATCTACCGATCTCCTTCTTGGAGATTCTAGAGACGGCGCAGATCTCTGTAGAGGAAACGAGGAGATCGGGGGAAGACATTCATTTGGACTGAGAAAGAAAAGTGTGGCTTTGTCCTCCTGTTACTTCCACGGCAAGATGAGAGAAGAGAAGATCATATCATACATCCTTTACTTTTATTTAATTTCTTTTTTCAAACCGTACAGTCATAGTCATATTTAGTCATAGGAGTAAATTCCTTCCTTATTTCTTTATTAACAACATTTTCTCTTAATTAAGGAGAAATACGTATTTAGAATTTTAAATTAACATAAGTAAATGCAAAATCAAGATGATGGTTTCCCGCCACTAAATCTGAATTTAAAGTCAGATGCTAATTCTCAAGCATCTTTTAGAATTGTGGAGACCTGTTTGCATACATGAAGAAGAAGCAGAATTTCTTCTAGTGTTGAGAAATGTCATTCTTCAAGAGCAGCTGTGACTTTAACAATCTAACCGATGTTACAAGAAATCGAAACGATGATTCTGACCTTTAAAAGTTCTCGCTACGCCATCTTGTCTGCAGGCGATGTAGAGACAGGCCGAAGCAATGGTATCATTGGCTCGTCCCTTCAGACTCTTCTGTTCATACACTTGCTTGAATAAGTTGTTGGTTCTGTCCTGCAGAGCAAGAAGATTATTAACAGCAAACTCATTACTAGCAATTATTGGCAAAAGCCGTAACGACAATCTTCTTGTATTCAATTGTGTTTTCTTATGAAACCCAAAATAAGAATTTCAATCGAGCAAAAACAGTCACGATATCACAACATGCGTCTCTACACATATCCACTTGTCTTTTTTATTTCAATTTAAAATCAAAATATCCTTCACATCATTAATGTATATTTTTTTACATTATATATATTTAAAACAATATATATATGTAAACCCGGAGACTTACACCCCAGAACACACACATATTATCAGAATGAACCCTTCATGAGACACGAACCCCAGATTACACTGTTTTTGTCGCTTCCAGCCAAGACTCCAGTCTGCAGTGCGTGTCTATACACTTATACATTCATACACAGAATTACATAATAACCACGAGTTTGTGTTTCGTTTCTCTTTTTCGCCATGTTTTTTCCATGTGGCTTTCGTTTCTCTCTCTAGCTGCTTTCTAAGACATACAATTAAGTTGGGGGATTCCCCAGGGGATACCCCGATGGAAAATGAAAACCAATAGATCCCGGTAAAACATCAGTGTCATACACGTAGAAGACACAGACTTAAATGTCAAGAGAGTTTGAGGTTAGTGTGTGTGTGTGTGTGTGTGTGTGTGTGTGTGTGTGTGCTGTATAGAAAATCACGTGATCTCTGCAGTAGAACTTATTCCTGCACCCGGATTCTCCACCTCTCACCTGAATAAGGCCGAGGATTTGTTGCTGTTGTGAACGCGTCTATGCAGAGAACCCCCCACTGTGTTGTGCACGTGTAAACTCCATAGCCAATTCTCCTGATTTTACCCGCAGGTCATAAAACAGCTTCTCTATGATTCAGCTGACCTTGAACATGCCTGTCGCTAACAGAGACGTGTGTTGTGGTATCGTCTGAACCAAACCAGGTAGAGAGAACAGTGACATGAACTTACTATGATGTTTCTTGGAAGGTTGATGCGATCTGCCATGGTGCTGATCTCTTTAAAGGCGTTGAGCATGGCCCGGTCGGAGCTGCTCGTGGTTCGCCGGTTCTGGTACGTTACTGACTTTCCAAACTCACCAAAACTAGCTGCACCAGTTCCCTGTGGTGGAAACAAAGAAAGTTTATTCTTTCAAATTATTGCAACTGTATTTCAAGAGAAGCCATCATAACTCTGAAGTTGTGTTTTACTGGTCGTTCAATAATCGCCTTTTACTGGGTTTACCTGCATAAACACGCTGTGTATAGAAAAGTTATTACATGCATATAATCCAGAAAAACAAGGGATCTGACAGTCATTCTGAAGGAAAATGGAAAAATTCCTTTAATTTTTACTTTTTCTTTTATATTTCTATACATGGCTTTGGAATTTCAGTCAGTCAAGAAAACTCCGCCACAACCTCTAATCTTAACAAAAATATTCACAGCAAGGAGACTGGAGCCCTGTAATTAAAATCACTGGAAGTTTTCTCACATCCTTCCAATGATTAAACTTGCAAACACAAAGACAATGGAGCAACTGTAACTGTAACTCTCACCTTGCTGATCTTGGTGGTTAGGTCTTCTCCATTGAGCAGTGGGTTCTGGGCGTCTCCCACTCTGGAGGGGTCTTTAAGGGCTTTGTCATTAGAAAACATTCGCCACTCTGAGCCCACATCAATTACACGGTCCCCTGAGGAGGAACAACTTGGTCAGATGAAATAAAAGAACAAGAATAAGATCATAAGATCATAAGATCATAAGAGTATAGAATTCTGAACTTTAAGGAGGCCCAAGTTAAATGTTTTACATGTCAATTCTAAGCAGCTTTGATTTGCTGGATGATTATAATGAAAGTGTATTTACAAGTTTATTTCAATGTAGATTATGTGTGCCATTCTTATTCTGTAATAATATCCAGAAACATCTTCACTCTGGATTAACACGTTTTCCGTTTGCAAACACTATCCTGAATCTTTAATACATCAGTACTTGACTTTGGGTTAAACACAAAACGTCAGTCTTGTTTGTCTCCTTTCAGTCTTTTGTATCGATGGCTACGGTGTTGATCAGAAACTGATACTTTTTTTTCCTTGATAAAAACAAGGGATGAGGTTTCAACTTCACAGATGGAACAAGGTAACTGATGAAAAGAACAGATTGTGTTCAAGTTCCACAAAACACCGGCACAGACAGTCTGTGCACATAAAAACCACATTCACTCTGTTCTTTAGTTTGGCTCAATTATATCCCTGTGGAATAATAAAGCAGAAGATTGTGCAATACTCAGCACAATTCCCTTCTGTGAATACGTGAGCAGTGGTCCGAGGTCTCAAGTTCATGCCTTGATGGTAAATGGCATATTTATTGATTCAAATTCATAGCTTTTGTTGGATCTCAGTGTTTTTCTGGTCTTAAATGTAGAAAAGTGTTTCTTCATATTATGTTTTAAAATATTCTCACCTCTAGTTTAAGTGACACATTACATCATCAGATCACTTATATTGCAAATCACCTTTTACTCTACATGTGACAGAAGATTAGACAAAATGTCAATAATGATGTGTGTTGATTATCCAAAGTAATGTTAATGTTCTCTCTTAGAGAAGACACTACTGTTGAGTTTTCTCTGCTTTGAAATTAAACAAATATGTAGAGGAAGACTGACTTGTCTTGATTTGTCTATGACAGACAGGAAGTAGTTGAGTACAGGAAATCAAAACGGAAAGGAAGGAGGTGTTACGCTGAGCGCTCTCTGATTCAAATACAAACGTGCATGAGGTCAACACTGACCTACTACAAGGCCGCATTCGGGGCATATCATGTCCCCTGCTCTGTAGTCCTCCACCAGGATGGCATCAGGGTGGTTAGGACACTGAACTCTGAGAAGGGCCAGAGCGTCTCCGCTGGAGGAGGAACACAAACAAAAATCTCTCAATGTCAGAAAAATACAAGAAATAGTGGAAAATGAAAGGATGTGGTAGAAAAAGATTACTGATAAGAGAAAGATTACTGATAAGAGAAAAACTAAAGTAAAACCACCATGGTAGTTTTGATTAACCACAAGAGGGTAAATTCAAAGTGTTGAAATGTCCAGATGTGTTTCACTTTCCTTTCCCCTTTTTCTTACTGATGACAAATGTGTGAATATACGTCACCAACCACCCTTTAATAAAACCACTGCTTTATAACATAATCAAACATATAAACATATATTTACAACTGTCTAATTCGACTCCTTGGACATACAGCTTTTTACATATATTTCAATAGCTTCTTTTTCATGCTTTATCCTTCACTTTATTGTCAACATTTTTGTGTGTTACCTAATTAAGCATTTATAGGCTTGATCCACACCCAATTTCATTGTTCCTGTACAGTGACAAGAAAGATATCTTGAATAATGAGTCTATTGGAACAGCTCATGGTCTGAAGCTGGAATGAGAATCCAGATTTATCACCCTGTCAGAGGGCAAGAACCGCTGTTTGTGACTTATTCCCTGAGATATATATGTAGTTTATGAATGTTTATCAGCGTTTTACTGTTGTGAGCACCAAGAATAATTGATCTGTATTTCTCCACTTGTATTCTGAAACATGCTCGTTTCTATGGCTGATTTCTTACGATGTATTGGTTTTCATCTGAAAATAAGTTTTTAGGGGTTTAGTTAAACTAGTCAGCACATAATGTAGATGCGCACTTGGGCTACCCACATTAGGTTTCCCGAAAGATCAAGGAGAACAAGGTAAAGATGTACTTTTTTTCTCTTAAGTATTGTGTCCTCATATTGCTTAGTTATTGTGTTTTTTGAACTGTATTTAAATATAACGTGATATTACTGTTGGATACATGTAGGCTATATTACGCTATATTACAGGTTCTGCTGTCAAAAAACTTTTGAGGACATCATTATTACTTTGTACTGTAACAATGTGCAACAAGTGACAAGTGGACACTTCACTGCATTACCATCTGTAGATTCCGGTATTTCCCTATATATATTGATGTAGCCTATTGTGCATATCTTTATCTGATTCAATATCTGGTCTTTTTCTGCAGATATGCAAATCAGATAGTTGTTTGAATGTATTGTTAGTTTCCATTTATCTGCAAAATTTGTAGAAAATGTCTTTCCTTCACTTGTCTTTAGTCTAGCAGCTTTACGTAGAGACAATTTCAAGGTGTGTTAGCCTAGAGTGCTTTATATTACAAATACTTCAACTGTCAGTTTTACTTTCCGATCCACAGAACAGTCTCAGGGAAAATCATGTCAAGACTGCCAAGGTGATGTAACCAGTTTCTGATGCCAACGGGAACGGTGTGTCTTTCTGTGTAATGACCTTTATCCAGGCATCTTTTTTAGATGTTGATAGAGATCTGAGCTGTTAAAATGATGTACAACAATCTGGTACACACGAATGTGGTAGGACAGTGATGTCAATGGAACATGATGCTTAATGATTGAAACTAGAACACTGCTTTCTTTTCAATGAGTCACATAAAAAGACAGAAATTTGCTATGACTTTACTCCTGTCTGAAATGATGTTGGTGAGAAGCTGTAGAATTTAAGGCAAGGATAAACATTTACATTATTCCTTTTGTTTATCACAGTTTAATCAGGCACAGTATCAGTCACATTGTAACTGATACTGGGAATACAGTCTTTGAGATCTTACCTAACCATAGACCTCAACATAATGGATCTGATAGATGTGGAGCTTTTCTTGATTCAGTGAAAACTGCCCCAAACACTTGTGGCAACTGCCTCCAAACAGTGTGGTAACAGAAGCAGCTGCATTTAAACAGTGTGTCATCAAAGGCATCTGCATTTAAACAGTGTGGCATCATTGGCAGCTGCCTCCAAACAGTGTGGCACCGGAAATGCCTCTACGAGCTACCACTGCCACGATTTGGGCTTGCCCTTACTGGATTTCTGGCAGCATCTCACTTAAAAGATCCACCTTTAAACAAACTCCGAACCAGCCTGTGCACTAGCCCGGCACTGGCACAAAATGTATGCAGGCTTGTGTCTCCCTTACCTGTACTGATTCGGCTTGTGAAGTTAGAGTGAAGTTATTGAATAAGTTGGATGTGTGGCGTGATTGTGGCGAGAATACACAGTATTAGAGTGAAGTTATAGAACTTTTCTCCTAAAAAAAAATTCCTGAAAATTATGCAATGAATGTCAAATCATCATGGAGAGCACTCACCACTGTCATAGACTTACTGTTGTAGTCAGATTTTTGAATTGAAACCCTATAAAAAGTGTGAAAGCGATGAAATTACAGCACACTTGTAATAACAGTAACCGTCTATAATACATTTTAAAGCACTTTCTAAATAAAAAGATAGTTCATATTTGAATGATTTTATCAAATAATATTAAAAACTTCCTGTTGTCAGTTGGTGGTGCTATCACTAGATACAGACTAAGAAAAAAAAAAGAGACCTGTGTGAACTGTTGATTTTTTAACAATTGTGTGAGTGAAGGTAATAAAATACATTTTGAAGTGAGTCAAAGATGTTGTACTTCATTCACCTTTTTGTTTTAAAACATTTTTTTACATAAATAATTGTGAGAAGTGCCCTTTATCTCACTTGAGCCACTGCCCCCCAAAATGTCTGTGCAGATCCCTGATGGAGAGTATTCTATTGGATGGGTTATGTACAGTTGACGTTGATTGTCTGAGGGGATGGTGGGATGTGGCAGTCCTAAAGGGAAGAGAGATAATCAGTGACGTCCTGCCAGTATTATTTAGATGGTGTGCAGTACCATGTGGTATTCTGTGCAGTCTAAATCGACATCAGACTTTATATAACCCATTGTGAACATTCTTTCCCCCATGTAATGTGTTCCCTGAATAGTTTTGTCATTTACGTGAGATGATGGGTCATTTAGAAATGATTGTGTCATATTTTGTCTCTGATGGAAAAGATTACGTCATGTCCGATTCCTCCTTCTGTCTGAAGGCTTCAACTAAAGAGAAGGAGAAAGTCTGTGTTACTGGAAGAAAACCTGCCAGCATCACGGAGCAGGTCCAGATAGTAACTGACTCAGAGTTTCCATCAAGTCTCAGTCAACTAACTCGGAGTTTTCGCTAAACTTCCTGCTTTCTGAGACCCAGATAGTTTAGTTGGCCAAACTGTCAGTCTACATATGTGTATAGGGACATGATACAAATTATACAGAAGACAAAAAATGACTTATTCATCAATTATTAAATGACTAAAAGGCATAAAACTATATATAAAGAAATGAATATTAAAACCAAAATGAATGCAATTATAAACATATAAATGTATGCTGAAATAAAAGACTAATTATATTTTACCTGGAAATTATTAAAGATATAAACACTGAATTAAAAATGTAGTATTAGTAGAAATTCCTTTTTTTCTAAACTTATTTCTCAATTAACCACATTTATTAGATTCATCAAAATATTATTTAACATTTGTTTACCTTATTTGCTAAATGTGTTATCTTCTGTAGATTTAAACTCAAAGTGAATGGACAACAACAAAAAATCATGGATCAACTTTCTCAGACTGTCCAGTGACGCCACCTGCTGGTTGATCAGGCTGAAGGCTTATGTGTACGTGGTTTTGTAAAATGTTGTGCAGTTGTTGACTTGATGTTTCCTTATAGCACTATATGTTTATAGTGAATACAGTATATTACAGGGGGAAATGTGTACAAGAAAGAAAGCGCATACTGTATACTTTAACAAAACAAAAGGAGAAAAAGTCACAGTTTTCACTTTTGAGATTTATCATCCCTCCTTCAAGAAGATACAGTACAGATTTGAGAGAATATTTATTTTGACCTGCCTGTTTTCTCTAAATTATGAGCCAGGATTCATGGCTCTGAAGGAGCACATCGAGGTGTCAAATATTATAGAGCCATTTATCACACAGATGGAGAGTCCCTAATAACTCCACATGTCATACAAGCAGTTTGACTGATGTATGCTTTTTATTTGAATGACAGACTATTTACCTCTCTGTAAAGTCTGAAATCGGTCTATGACGTCATGAGCTCAAACAACTATTTGGTCTGAAACAGCATGGCTCCTTCCGATGACATGATTCTGTGAGGTGAAAACACAAATACCATAGAGACCTTCCGTACTGTCAGTGTTCCTCTAAGCTAACGATACATTTTGTTCCTATGCGAAGGCCTCAGACTATGATGAAAGATGAGCTGTGAGCTCCCTGAACATGAATCACAAGTAACTGCTAGGCATGTCAACTTCTCGCTCACACCAATACAAAGTATACACACACTCGCACAGAGTGCAGCAAATATAAAATACATGGAAAACAAAACAAAAAGTAATCAAAGTAAAAAGTCATATGAATGGACATAAACTTGCTATGGTGTACTTGCAGTTGATAAAAAGAAAACCAAAAAGGTAAGTGAATGTTGGCAGTTGGGAAGATTCAATCCTCTTTGTCTAGGATGGCTTTCACATCAGCGAACACCTGCAAGAGAAAAACAAGGGGCAGGTCACAAACATGGAACGATATTTCAGCTTCAATTGTTTTCTCAGTTAGTCTGAGAAGTAAACTTTGTAGCAGCCGAATCTGATACAATTGAAATCATCATCGTTTGGTGTCATCCAAGTGTCCGCAATCGTACTGGAAGTGGCTAAACTAGCGGACGTAGTGTGTCCGAGGGTCCATGAATGCTACTCATAGGAAGATATCAAAAGGACATTTAGGCTTAAATCTTGGTTTAAATGACCTCGTTTCCAGTCGAATGTGGTTGTCGGGGCTTGCAGACACTTGGGTGACACCACAGGAGCAGTACGGAGGCATTTTATCTTTTTTCTGTTGTTTTATTACATCTGAAGAAGGACTCACCATTGACTTCAATTGTATTGGATTCTGCTGCAACAAAGTTTACCCCTGAGACTCCAGAAGTGTTTTGTGGAATCAAACACTTCACCCACCCCTTCATCAGCATAGTAGTGAGTAGATGATGAGTGCATTTTCATTTGTCAGTGAAATATCCTATCTAAGTATCTTATCTGTAAAGATGCTAAAGATTGTTTCTTTTTTGATAAATTGAATAATTGTTACTCACAATTATGTCTCTCACAATTTCCCAGAGCTCATGGTCATGTTTAAGCAATAGTCAAAGACACAAATGTTTGCAACTACAGGCACTTTTCCATTTTATTTGTAATAAATGTAAATGGAATTTGTTTAAATGCTCCGCCCATAGACACAAAATATTATTTCTCTGATTTGTTTTTTTTCCCTCATTACAAAAGGTTCTTAAAATAATTCTACTCATTTGTCGCTTTTTAACTCGTGGACACAAAATGTTTCTTACTTCACTTTTATGTCCTGTCTCAGTGTATGTTACCATCACACTGGTGTAAGATATACACAGGACCATGACTGGGTTCCAGTTGTAATGTCACGAAATGTGGACAACTTCAATTCACATTCAAACTGAGCACAGAATAACAGACTTCTCGTGTCTCATATGATGAGGTTTAAAAGTCGAAGACAACTTTCCACCACTTCCAGGATTTAATCCTTGTGCCTGAAGTGACGTGTACTGTATGTTGATTATTATCTGTCAGATCATGAAGTCAGAAAATAATCATTTTGAGGTGAAATTGGACATTAGCTGGAGTCTTTTTCCAGTGAGAATCTACTTTATTTCCAGAGATAGGTTTTTCAGTTGGAGTAAGAGCCTCTAGTGGCCACCGGATGAACTATCTTTCCACTTAGGCTGCATCATGCTGCTAGAGCAGTTTTCTCTTCTGTCACATTTCTCTACTCCTGTTCGCTTTTAAAATCAGACTTCCAAAATTTTGTTCCCTCAGAAATGTTAAAGTTTAAGGAGAGGCATGTTTAAGTTTTGTTGCCCTGACTGACAGATTTATCCTGCAAATACACTCAGCTGTAGTGGAAGTCATTTGCTTATTTCCCTCCTTTCATCCACGTCTTTTCAGGAATCCAATGTTGCGGTTCATAGATGCTACAGCCACATTATTTACTCACCTCATCCACGGAACGAGAGGCGTCTACTTTGTGCACCTTGCCTTGTTTCTCATACAGTTCAATGATTGGTCGTGTGGACTGTAGGTAGGTTTGGATTCTGCATCAAAGAAAAATGTTCCTGGTTATTGGGGTCAGATGACACAGGGGACTTTAAGGAGACACAAATTAGGTCAAAAACACACGTGCAGGTAGCGACAGTCAGTTAAGTGGGTCGGAGAAATCCATACTGATCAGATATGCTTGTTGTATTTGATACAGACAAAAATAAATGAGTACATGAGATTGATTCTTGAAAGTAGCAGGAAATTAGTCGTTAAAACCAAAGTATTTATACTCATGTAGGTATTTGTAACTTAAATCTGGGATTCAACAGTGATCAAGTCTTCAGTCATGTGCTTTGCTTGTGTCTCAGGACTGCACCTTTTCTCCAGACTTTCTCTGTTGTCATCTGTGCGTCCACTGTTCTTCCCTCTTTCTAGACATCTGTTGATGCAGACCTGTGCACAAACCAGATCATGTCCTCAGTGTAAATTGGCTCCTAGGGATATCAGCTCAACACTTTGTATGCAACTGAAAACAGATGGAGGCGTTTCAGCTTTCCAGTTTTCCACGACCTACCTCGTTACCGCAGTCGAAGAAAAGCACAAATTTGACGTCTGCTTTGCCATCCATGACAGTGTTCCACCCCTGGAGGTTGTCCTCATTGCGGGGGAAACCATCGATGAGGAATCGGAACTTTTTCGAATCTTTCTGCATAGTCTCTTCCATCGCCTTAACAAACAGGGACAAAACGAATTTTAGTCCTAATGTAAAATTCAACCTAGTGTGTGTTGGACAATTTTGCACTAGAAACGGACAGTATCACGGTGCTGACAAATTTTACTAAAACTATGGTTGCGAGCAGCATTGTGCGGGCCCGAGCACTTGCGAACTCGGGACCTGATGTGGCCGCGGGAGAGAGCGGTCGGGGACCGGGTGAGAACGGCTCTGCGTTGCGTGTGTTCTGCGCACCGCGGGAAGGATAAACACTTCACTTCCTGTGTCCATCACGCAACGGCAAACCACGCCCACTAATCACGCATTACGGTCCACACGGTGACAATTTTTTGTAAATCTAATTTAAGTTGTAAAACGAGGCTTACTTCCTGTTGCCAGTTGGTGGTGCTATCACTAGATACAGGCTAAGATATGTTCAGGTCAAAAACACTATTGTTTCTCTTCAAATCGTATAAATCTTTCACCTTTGCAACATTTAAGACATAAAAGGAATCTATGACCACTGACATTATTTAGATACAACAACCAGGTGTTTTGATGGCGTGTAATCAAACTTTGAAGCCACGCCACGGTCACATCGTGTGACGAAAACTCAAAAATCGATGTAGTTTTAATCTCCATGTTGTTGAGATGACCCTCATCGAATTTGATCTGATGAAAGCTCTAGGAGGAGTTCGTTAAATACACGTGTAAAATGGCCACTAAATCCAAAATTGCCAACTTCCTGTTGCTGTTTTCATGATGCTCCTTGATACTTTTTTGTGCGTCTGGTCATGATACACGTGTTTACCGAATTTCGTGAAGATTGGTGAAAGGGAAGTAAGGGGGCTGCATTTGGGGGGGGGGGGGGGGGCTGTTGAGCCATTTTGCCACGCCCATTTCAAAGTAGTCCAGAATACATACATTTTCACCACTTTTGAATTTTCTGCAAACTTTGGTGATTTTTCGAGTGTGTTAAAGTCCTCTAAAAGGCAATTCATTTGCCTGAAAAATTATAATAATCATAGTCGGGGCTCAGGCCTTAATTAAAAGCTTTTTCAATCAAAGTGGAGTTGCATTTGGTTCTGAGTAAATAGTTGGGCCCCCAGTGGTCTGGTCTGGATTTATCTTGAGTTAAACAAACACAAACTGGATCTGCAGCCAGTATCTGATGCATACCTTCCTGAGTAAATTGATGGTGATCTCCACAGGGACGATTTTACCGTCCTTGATGTAGTTGGCAATGAGCTGTCCAAACTCTGAGCCCTCTCTGGCTCGCTCTGCTCTCAGCAAGTCCCCAGCTGACAAATGAGTGTAGCTGTAGTTCTAAGAGACAATTTTCACATGTTAAAAGTTGATCGCATGTGAAACAAAAGCACATTGACATTATTCATCAAGTGAAAGTAACAGTCATGCTTTTTTTATTCATGTTTGCACAATGTCCATTTCTATTAAGACTAAAACTCCACAGGGAAGAGGAAAGCTTTTTACAGACAGGCTAAATCCTTCCCATTTACAAGCCAGGAAAAGTCCCTCCTTGTGTACAGAATGAAAAGAGCCTGTACCGGAAGCACAGCAGCCAACACCCTTGGACCTACGTGGATCTACGTGCACTGGTAGTCTCTTATAGGAGCTATGACTCACACATACACATACACACACACTTTCAGACAAATATCAGAGCAGGATTCTTACGTGTAACCTTTTTGGATGGCTTAATACAAATATTCTCTCTAAAACATGCTGCTTCTTTAGTATGGTGTGTGATACAGTGGAACAAATGAATGAATGTGAGCAAATTACATCATATTTATACGGTAACACACTGTACACGGACACTTTTTAAACTCTGATCTTGACTTATGTCTCATCATCGGTGAAAACACAGGAGAATAGTGATCAGATCACAATCGCTGATGCTGTGGGTGCACCGCTGCAGAAACTACAACACACACAGCTGAAGTGTTAATCTGAGGTGTATCCTGCTGACGTGTGTTTGGGTTTTTACACCTACAATAAACGTCATATGTAGTGGGGCTGGTGCACTCCACGCTTCCACTGACCATTTTATAATCTCCACAGCGAAGATAAGTCAGTGATAAGGTTACAACGCGAGGCAAATGTCAACAGATCATCTCCTGTTTGCTGTTTGTAGTGGGTGTAGCTAATAGGCACATTTTCATTCAGGCTATTTACACAGTCCCACTGAGCTAACCGGTTTTATTTGTTAGTATTTAATGAATTCAGCTGATAGACATGAACACAGAGAGAGTCTCGATAAGATACATATTTAACATTGCTCTTTTAAAAAAAGGTAACAGCAGCACATAAACTGTCCAGCCTGTGCGGCTAACTAGCTAGCAGGGTAACACTTGTTCATTTTAGAGGACAACCGGAAGTCGGTGAAATTCAGACATTGCCTCGTAAAAGAGCCGCAAAAAACATCAATAACTACCTAGATGTTAACTATATACGACTTCCATCGTGCCTCACTCATGCCTAACAACAACAATCCACTGTTCACGTTGTCCTTTTATCGGCATCTCTCGTACCTCCACGATGTTGGAGCACTGGGTCCCTTTGCCGGCGCCAGGCCCGCCCAGCACGAACACAACCTTCGGCTTCATCACCAGCGACACCAGCGACACCCGGGACAACAAGCTCGGCAGCCTCTGAGACACAGCACCGAACAGACGGCCGATCATACACCAGCGACCACCGGCAGCAGCTGAGGACTCGAACCGGCGGTGCGGGGCTTTGGTAGCGGAGGAGGGGGTGGAGGGAGGGCAGAGACAATAAGGCTGAGCTGACCGGTGAGTGCGTGTCGGGAGGAGGAGGCAGCGGAGCCACATGACACCACTTCCGCTGTTGACTCCGGTGACCAATGGGGATCTCACAGAGGTGTGACGCATCGTGACCACGCCCACACAGGCGCGTTGTGGTTTTTCTTTTTTTTTACGCAGCGGCCGGGTGACGCCCCTCCCCTGCCTCCCTCCAGCATCAGCACCTCCACAGCGAACAGGGCGACCCGCGGCCGGAGGAGGATGCTCTCCGGACTGTGATGCTCACATCTTCCAGGGGGACGACTCACCCGACACACGGCCGGGTGCACGTCAAGGATCGCTGCACGTTTTTGCCGCCTCGCCGCCTCCATTCATCACGCACCATTCATGCTTCCCCAAGAATGGGAGCACACCGCGCGGGCAACATTAACAGCGGCAGCCTTTTGTATCGCCCCTCCGTCTCTGCTGTAAGAGACCGGCCGCAGCGCGTCTGATGCAGCGACTCTGCTGGAGCGTCTCCTCATGTAGGTCAAAGTGATGGAGAGCCCGCTTTTTGTGTTTTGAGGGCGCCGCGCGGATGTCTGGCTGAGACCACACGAGGAGGAGAGCCGAGCAAACAAAAGGCATCCAGCGGCCCCCCCACCATCCCCAACCCCCCCACCCCCCGCCTCTGACGCACCTGGCTGCCCTGTCGCCACCTGACATGACAGCGCGGAGCCGGGAGCAGAGCAGCAGGATCGAGGGGCACCGACGTGCAGCCGGACGCGTGGACTCGACACGGAGCCGTGGAGCCTCCGGACGCCCCGCGGAGGAGCAGCAGCAGCAGCAGCAGCAGCAGCAGCAGCCCCGGGGAGGCCGGATTGCAGTTTCTGGGGACGAGCGCCAAGGGCAGTGCGGCAGTCAGCAGGCAGACCGGGGGGAGGAGGCTGCGGAGATCTGTGATACTTCCCCCCCAGTCCCCCACTGCGCTCCCACTTCCATACCATCACATCCTGACAATATGATGGTGGATGCCTCTATGTTTGATCAATGGTGACTGTGATACCCCTCCCCATCAGTGTCTCTCCCTCCCCCCCCCCCACCTCTCCCAACTATCAGTGATGATGGGTATTTAAAATATTAGATCTGCTCTTCAGGCAAGGGTGGAATCCGGAGGGGACTGATGTGCATACTGGCCAGGTACCATTTGCTCCCTTCTCTGGTTTTGCTCATCCTGCTTGTCGCCTGCACCATGGGCTGTATTCAGAGCATTGCATGCAAGCCCCGCATCAGGCGGGAGAACATTGTGGTGTATGAGGTGTCAGCCTCCATAGACCAGTGTCCCACCATCATTGAGGAGAACTCCCCCATTGTGCTCCGTTACAAGACGCCTTACTTCAGGGCCTCAGCGGGAGTTGTGATGCCACCAGTGCCCCGCAATGAAACCTGGGTGGTGGGCTGGATCCAAGCCTGCACCCAGATGGAGTTCTACAACACCTATGGCGATATTGGGATGTAAGTGTTAAAGAAAACACTGACACACTTTAACTTCTCATATGTTCAGTGTGCATGGGTCTAAAGTGTGTTTGGATGAGCTCACCTCTGTTTGTGAGGGTTTGGGTAACATCTTGTCCACAACTCACCCTCTGTCCCCCTCCATCCACTGCCGCAGGTCCAGTTGGGAGTTACCTGAGCTGCGAGAGGGTCGAGTCAAGGCCATCAGCGACTCAGATGGCGTCAGCTACCCCTGGTACGGCAACACCACCGAGACGGTCACCCTCACCGGCCCCACGTCCAAACCGTCCCGTCTGACCGTCGGCATGAATGACAACTTCTACCCGAGTGTGACCTGGGCAGTCCCCATCAGCAACAGCAACACGCCCATGCTGACCCACATCACGAGGGACCAGAGTTTCATCACCTGGCTGGTAGCCATGAACTCCGTCACCAAGGTGGGACAGACACACATCTAAGAGAAAAATAAGAGAGAAAAAAGTTTGTTTTCACATGCATCAAACCAGTCAAATCATTTCAGAAATCTCAGTGTCACTTATACATTTTGTCCAGTTTGAATGAAGAACTCTGACTGTAGACTACATCAGAAACAGCTTTCACAGCACTCACAGACCGACTGTGATGTGATCAGCTCCTTCTGCACTTTTCCTTTCTGGTGTCACGTAATACGGCCCTGAATTTGTCCCTCAAAACTCAGTCAAGGATAAAATGTGTATCAAAAGGCTTTTAGTGATTTTTGTACTGTCAAGTGTTATATTCTTTTCAGGCTATGCAGGTAAATTGTGTTTTCTTTGTTGATGCTTAATAAGATAGGAACAGGAAAAGAGCACACTGGTCTTTTTTTGTGTTGGATGAGAAAAATTGCATGAGTTCTTCCCTGAGCTTGATATCATCCTTCCACCAAGTTTTGTGGTAATCCGTTTCAGAGTTTTTGCGTAAACTTGTCTACAAACAAACCAACCAACACACAAACCGACAGGGGTGAAAACAACAAAACACTCTTACCCCTGCTGTGTACTTAGACGAGACTGCATCATGCAAACACATATACGCAACACAGGCCATATCTGTGAAGAGTCTCAGTCATCCAGGTCAAGGAGTTCTGCAAGTGTACACATAAACGCAGGAAACACAGGCCATATTAATCCATTCATTTGACCATTTGTTATCGCTCTTCTCCTCCAGGAGCGTATTGTGTTGCAGACGGTGCGGTGGCGGATGCGTGTGGACATAGCTGTAGATCCAGACATGCCTCTGGGCTCCCGGGCCTCACTGATGGGTCGTTCCTTCCAGGAGCAGCCACACATCCTCAACTACCAGGAGCCCATCCCTCCCAACGCGCTGGGGAGGCCCAACGCCAATGACGCCCAAGTGCTAATGTGGAGGCCACGGAGAGGGGCTCCACTTGTAGTAATACCGCCAAAATAAGAGGGTCAAGAAGCTGCACAGACAAAATAAAGTCTAATTGTTCCCTTTTGCTGAAAAATGAGGGTCGTGAAGTTTGATTAAGTCTGTCAAAGAGGAGAGAACTGATGGTTTCAGTGCGCTCAAGATGCCAGCGGATCATTATACCTGAGAGATTTTAGTGGAACATTGAAGCAAGCTGGAGTGGATATTACTGTTTGGATCTGACACAGAATGTTGTCAGGGGAAAATGAGTCGGCAGTGAACTAGTGTCAGGGGCCTGGAGTTGCGCTGGGGCTTGTTTGGCCCCTGGCAAGTTTTGGACTGCTTTGAGAAGACTGTTTTTAGACGTACCGCGGAGGTAATAGTCCACAACCAGAACTGCATCCTGCATCCTTATGTAGATCTTATTGCATGAGAGATTGAGAGACAAAAAAAACCTGTCGTTGAGAAGTTTAAGAATAGCATTTGTTTTTTTACAACTTGGTACGTGAAGACATTTTGATTGAAAAGTCAGCCAAAAAACCCTGCGGCTGGTTAAACCTCGTCCAATCAAGGCCTTCAGAACTCTCCAGAGTTACAGGATGTATTCAGAAAATTTAAGAGACAAAAGTATTATATTATTATATATGGATCTTTTTAGGTTAAGATTTCAGTCATACATCAATCAGATTGTATTAAGAACACCCACCCCAGGTGATCAAATGTGCTGTAGTTGTCACTGGAGTTTTGCTAACACACCAAACTTATGCACAGACATGTTCCAGCCTCTGTAGTGCAGCTGATTCTGTTGTATTCAGGCGGGTGACAAAGCATCAGAGAGATGAGCTGGACCTGTTACCACTTTAAATAAATAATGTCAGCTATGCTCTAAATAAGTGTGGTGTAAATGACTTGGAATAGTGCCATACAGCAGATTTAAAACAGGACGGTGGCGGCTGCCGCGGCCACATCGTATATATGTCACAGCTGGAACGGGGCCGAGCTGAACTCAGACCAAGGGCAGATTTGATGTGGCGATCGGGTCATGTTGCACTACAAAGTTACACCAATCTTCCTACAATCAGGGAAACTAAATGTACTCTTCAAGTTGATAGCTTCCTTGATGTGGAATTAAACATGACTGAATTTATTAATTTGGATAAGTGCCATTTTCTTTTGCTTGCTACGAGGTCGTCTCACAATATCACCCCGCATCGCTGACGTCAATTATTTTTCAGGTTTGTACAGATAATCATTGCATAATCTGTGACACTGTCCGTCCACTGGCTCAGTCCAAGCGTCCACCTGCCACTCCACACACAAATCACATGACCCATCCTCCATCTGTGCCTCTCTCCAGGTTCACGCCTCACCTTCCCATCTGCCTGCTCTTCTCCTCCTCTTCCTGAAATCTGCAACCCTAGAAAGATGACAAAAACTGTATTCTTCTGTCTAAAATCTGTTTTTATCTGTCTGTTACTGCCACGTTAAAATACACAGAGGTTAAAATAGGTGATATTAATTCAGTGGGTCCACATTTATCGCTGCACCGCCGCTCATTCAGCCATCTGTTGCTATAGAGACTGCTTTGGTTTTTCTGAGAGCACTGCAACTGGAAAAAAACTGTTCAAAATATTCATGGGTGTGACTATGTCTGTGTGTACGCATGTGAGCGTGTGCACCCTCCCTTACACACACACACACACACACACACACACACACACACACACACACACACACCACACACACACACACACACACACCACACACACACACACACACACACACACCACACACACACACACACCACACACACACACACACCACACACACACACACACAATTTCAATCCATCCATTAATTTCACTTTGATGTAAGAAGAAAGGCAGAGCTCATTGTTTCAGCATAAAAGAGACCTTGTAATTTATGCAGTTGTTCTTGCATAAAGACTTTTATTTTTGCATTTAAATAAGGAGTGTGTTTGATATAAATACACAGGCTGTGAGCAGCAAGGTCAAAGCAGTCATATCCCATCTCATCTCATCTCATATAAAAAAGGACATTCAGCATCTTTGAACAGAGGTAACCCCTCCTCTTTGCAGCAAGTTTGCTCTTCACTCCACCACTAGATGGAAGCTCTGTCAAGATTTGTCCCTTTTTCATGGCTGCATCATCAACACCCTTCCCCTTTTGTAAATACATGATCATTTAACTCACATTATGCAACTGAAATATTTCACTAAAACATACCCAAACATTCATGTGGCCAAGGTTTCATCAGTTTTTTCCTGCTGGTCCCTTCACACTGCATGGATAACATGTTTTCGGACATCAGAAAAATACATCTACAAAGCAAATGTATTTGACATCATTGACTAAGAGGTGTGATGGGGCCCATCTAGTCGCAACAGTCTCCAGTTGTAGTTGTTGGGAAGTAACAGGTTTGATCACCTCCATGTTTTTACCGCATCCTTCATTTCCAAATACTCTTGGATGTCACATGTCATAGAGTTCCACTCCTTCTATGCTTGGTGGTGATTTTCTTTCAGGTGGCACAGTTCATTCAGGTCTCTATCTTGATGATGCTAACACAGGCAGGTTTGCACTTGTAGCTGTAAAGAATGGTGGAGGCCATAACCAACATGGTCCCCAAGAAAAATAGTCTAAGAGGACAAAGAACAAAAAGGAGAGAAAAATAAAGACGCATTAAAAATTAATTCAACAAACAAACAAACAGCTGTGCACGCAGTCTACAGCCATGAATGCTAGTGAGGTGGCACCATAGACTGTATGTAAAGATGGACGACATGAATGCTTCCTAAAAGTGAAGCCAAAGGTTGTTGATTGCCACCTGGTGGCTAGCTGCCGGTAGTGCACGGTAGTTCTTATCACACTGGTGTTTGTTTCAGTGTTAAGTTTCCCTTTAAGTCTGGTTTTACTCAGCTATGTCATGTGATAAAAACTGACACGGACATGCGATTGGTCGAGTGTATCTGCAGCACTATCCCCTCATCGCTACTGTGCAGATTTTGGCTCCAAATGCACAAGATGACAGCGTTTGTTTCAAGGATATTTTGGCTTCATTTCTAGATAATGAGAGGAAGTGGAGATTTGTCGTCCAAAATGAAGATGCGCATCTTTCGGTCTGTCGATAACAATCAAAGCCTCGTTGGAACAAATGAGTGGATTCAGAAGGTGAAACTCTGGAGTGCTTTTACTTTGAAACGGGTTCGGAAAGTGTTGTAAATACAATTGTGTCATAGAGATAAACATTGTGGTTCACAGCAGAATAAACAGAGAAAATTATCTTTCACCTGAGCTTTAATGTTTATCTGATGAATTTATGTCACAAACAAATGGTTGCAACACTTTCTGTATGCCATTTCAAAATAAAAAGCACTCCAGCGTTTCTGTTGTTGGAATCGATTTCCTTGTTTAAAAAGGTTTTTTTTATTGTTAAATATTTGCAGGGCTTCATACTGTGTAGTACTGGTATTTATTTGAGTACAAGGGACTTCTTTCATACAGGGCAATAATCATATTTGTGGCCATATTCAAATCAAAGCCTGAATGTAAAAACATTGTGCTGCAGTAGCAGTTCCTCTGCAGAACATGATGTGGAACTGAGAAGCTACCTATTGTGCATTGTAAATATGAATGGATATTAATTTGAATATTGTGCATTGAACAGAAAAAGTTGCACAACTGCCCTTCTTTATGTAGATTTATTTCTTGTTCATTCAGCCTTCAACAGAAATTGCAAAAAATAATAAGTGTGACCCTCCTAAGTGGGTTTTTTGAAAGATATCAGGGTGGTAGATCTCAGCTTACGTTTGGAATTAAAAAGTGATCTTGGGCTCGAAAAGGCTGGTGACCACTGGTCTATGGGTTACACTCAGGCAAAACTGTGCTTAGCTAATTGCCAATATTAGCATGCTTACATGCTCATAATGACAATGCTTGCATATATTTAATTGTGTTTAGCAGTTATAACGTTCTAATTAGCTCAAAGCATTAAAGTATAGCTAAGACTCAAGGGAATATCATTATTTTTGAATGTATTTATAGTGAACTAGAATATTGGGCAATTGAAATTTGGACACGAAGATGGTGCTAGAGGAGTCAGTCAGTTACTTATTACAACATATCCTGAAGAAAAACTCAATGTCTGAGCAAAATTAATGGAAATTCTTGGTCAAAATATTTCATTCAAAATCCCACATGTAAACCATGGTGCTGGGGGGAAAAGTCAGTAGGATTTATCCTCTGGGCGTCATGAATGTCCGTTGTAAATTTCTAGAGACATTTCAGTCAGGACCAAAGTGGTGGGTTGACCAAATAACCCCTGACAGACCATATCTATCCTTAGAGCCGATAGTAAGTCTGACTAAAAACAGACCAAGAAATTGAACCTGAGCCTTGTGGGAGTTTTATGAGAGCAATGCTTGTGTTACCCAGTGGGATTGAAGTCCGTCAACAGGAAATATGAAATGAGAGCGGACACGATGATGGACAGAGATGTGGCGAATCCTTTGAGGATGTTGTCTGCATATTTAATGACCACAGCTACGACCAGCCCGCCCAGAGCCTGCAGACGGAGGATACATTTTTATGCCACATCAGGGAAACACACTCAACATTAAGACAAACCTGTAAGAGAAGTGTGTGTAAAATTTCAGCAGCAGCTTCTCAAACATGAAAATGTAACACAAATGATAATGTGAGATTGAGTAGACTCAATGACTGAACCTGTAAGACGACGACGGTGCAGGTTATCGAGTTGTAGCCCTGAAATATTCCTGACTGTCTCACCCTCTGGCCGTCGTATATCATCATTCCTATGAGCCCAAACACAAAGCTGAACAAACCTGGAGGAGACAAGAAGCAGGATAAGTTACATTTTTGTTGCTGAAAAATGTAGCCATCCACTTACCAACCTACTCATTTACCTATCTAAAGACCCACCCATCCATCCATCCATCCACCCACTTACCTACCTAAAAACTCATCCATCCATTCATCTATGAAATCTTAATTTAACTTATCAAACAGGACACAACCAGAGATGACTGCTGTCACTATAAGATGATTGTATTCGATTTGTGAGCAACTCAATAGCAGCCATGCCAAAGCCGTCTCTTCTCTCTTTGTTTTTCAGTGTAAGAGGAAACCCAGTTACATTGACTGACCTCTCCGCCACTTTCAAATCTGTGAAGAATTTGATAAGTCCAGCAGGACTAAAAGCGGCATCTCTTAAAGAAATCTAATTGAGGTCATCGCTGTAACATGGCTCCTCTTATCTCCGCCCGCTAGAGCAAGGGCAGAGTTTTCCTGACCAGAAAACCTGTCAATCTATTATTTAATAAATCATTCCTGTGATTACTTACATGGCTGTTCCATGCAGAATTGGATCCTATTAATTTATCAAGTTATCTGAGTGTTAAAGTGCATGTCCGCTTCCTAACCGACCTCTGGAAAATATACTTTGAATAATGTGATAATGTGAATCTATAATAGTTTTTCATGCCTCCAACGATTTCTATCATTGGTGATTTATGAAGGGCTGCCAAGTGTGTGTGTGTGTGTGTGTGTGTGTGTGTGTGTGTGTGTGTGTGTGTGTGTGTGTCAATATACAAAAGAAATCGCATATTGTCAAAATGTCTCAAGAGCTAAATCCTCAGTAATGTGAAAAGTCTCTGTAGTTGTCTTATCCTCTTCTGATATGTTTGAAACATTTATAAATTATGCAGCTTTATCATTATGAAATCTAAATTATCTACTTGGTTTCTGAATGATGTTTATCGAAGAGGATAAAACAGACTCTTACAGATAATGTGTTATACAAAAATTAATGGGAAAACAATGTTATCAAAGCCAAACTGAATGTTTGATTTTTTATAATTCAACAAAAGAGGAAATGCAATATGCTTTCAGCTACAGATAAAAAAGGTTTCTTGAGGTCGCTATGGAAATTAGTTAGAATAACACGATTAATTTCTCTCCTCTCACATTTCACATACCTTCACCCACATTAGGTGGGTGATCCATTAGAAACAGAGGGTCCAACTATTGGATGCCACTGTATACAGAAGACACTAGTGTATGCAGAAAGTATTTTTACCATTACTTCAATCATGTTGAAGGCTAGTTAGTTGTTATGAGTTAACTACCAAGCATTAATTCCATCCTTCCAATGACATCCAGATACATTTTCAACAAGTGAAATTATTTTAAATACACTTTGGCAGGAGAGAAGGAGGAGTAACGGATGAATAGAGAAATGAAAGAATGCAATGTTGAAGACAAAGAGAAAAGAGGGGATGAGCGAGGGGGAGGGAGCAGGTTGTGGAAAGTGAAGAGATGCAGAAAAGTAGCTGTCAAAAATAGAACAGGAGACACAAAGGGAAAAGACTCAGAGAAGCTGCTCGACAAATAATTTATGCTTCTGTCCACCGACATGATGTTCTTCAAATGCCCCATACACACTCCCCAAAGAAATCAAGGTAATCCTCACTCACCCAGCTGTATGTTACGGAGCCACACGCTCTGTTTAGTCTCCTTGAGGATTTTTTCAAAGTAAACTCCAGCAAAGCCACTGGACACACAGGCCGCCAGCACGGCCATCAGTCCCACAAACTGGGATCCTGCCGTCAGGATCTTCTGCTCCGGGTCACCTCCAGACTCTGTGGGCCACTGTGGTGGTTAAAACATCAGGTCAAAACTAATGTGCAGGGACTTTGAATCTGTCTGCTCAGAAGTGTAACTAATGGCCAAAACATCTGATGAGTGAATACAGTCACCTTCACACTACAACACTAGAAAAATCCTACACCTGTGTATTTGTTAGCTGCTCAGGGACTTCAGGTTTTTCAGTGTCTAATCGTACCTGCACTAGAACAATGCCAGCCATGAGTAGGAGCAGCGAGAGCCACTGGTGGAGGCCCAAACTCCTCCCCAGCATGGAGACACAGAACAGTGCCGTGGTGAGGATCTTCAACTGGTACGTCACCTTGGTGTTGCACAAAAACCAATGGTAAGGTAACAAAGTACAAATGATCAGGGAATACCATTTACATCAAATGGGATCTTAAGTTACCATATAAATATACAGATGACTTGATTCTAAAGGAGGGTTTCTTAGTTTCTAAAAAGCGGAAACATGATGCAGGGGTTTTCCATCCAAATACATTGGTTTTATTTACTATCAATCTTAGCTACTGTCAACACAGGGCGCTTCGGCAGTTGAGTATCAAATATAATGTTATTATTTTCCTCACTCCTATCCTATTCAGAAGCAGAAACTAATTTCATTAATAATATGTATAGATAACCTCAGTATATCTACAAAGCCGACTCCACTTTCCCCCACCATCCAAAAATGAAGCCACAATATTCCTGATATGAACTGTGCAGTCTGAGCAGTAGCGATTGAGGGGATGGAGCCACAGTAGCGAGGTCCCTCCAATACACACACTCAACCTATCGTGAGTCAGTCTCAGCTGTCAATTATGTTTTTCCCTAATTTTATAGCATGTAATAACTAATTAAAACCAAAATTGCTGGAGGTTAAACTAACTCAGTGGGATAAGAACGACCTAAATTGACAGGAACCATCTATGTCACCAGTAGTAGCTAGTAGCAGTTTGTTAGCTCAAACTGGACAAGCTGAAAGCTCAAACTGAATTTTCAAGTTTGGAAACCTGATAGGTGGCTCCGTCCAGGTTGGATAAGGCAACATAGAGCAGATTGTTCTGCAGCGTGTAGATTCCTGCAGGAATGGCCAACTTCATGGTCTCCATGGGCTTGTTCACAATCTCCTCCTTCAGCAGCTGGTTCATAGACTGCACATTGAAACCTGGCAGAGACAGAGAGCGTGTTGTCTGTAACGTAACCTGAGGACCACCCATGGAGTGATGAGAAACACACTCACTGCAATCCTTGAAGACAAACAGGGTGCAGGTGAGGACCTTGAGCACCTCGGCCAACACCACAGCGGAGGAGGCCAGGTAGCGGGGGCCATCTTCCTTCAGGGTGCGGGAGTGGCGCATGGTGAGCACCAGCGACGTGGTCTGCAACACCAGGACCCCCAGAGACACATACTTCAGCCTCAAGGAGTGTAACGAGGAAAGGACCATTTCGGGCGACTCTGTTGTACACGTTTGCAGACGACAATGGATCCTATAGGAGAGACAGACAGGGTGAGGTCAGAGAAAGGAAACACACCTGGATTCACTCGATGCATCTCGATCAGGCACAGGAAGAGAAATGCTGCTCGAGTGTGATTGAGCAAGGAACCAACTTCTGCTTTGGCAAGTCTGTGTAGAGACGCAGAAGGACAGCAATAAAGATTCAAAAACGAACTGGGAGGTGACAGTTCAGAGAGAGGGAGGATAAGGACTCCACTCTGTAATTAAAGGGTTGCAGGTCCAGCCTGAGGCAGTACAGAGCATTCCTGTGACCAGCCTGCAGCCCTGGAGCAACACGCACACAGACAAGTTATTTTAGTAATGGGGTGAAAACTGGGATACGGTTAAACCAGGTATTTTACAGATCAACTCAAAGGTCTACCAAGAAGTCGAGCTGTAGGTTTGAGTAGCCTTTGTGCCCATATTTTGATTGCATTCGTCATTGAATACAATGGCTAAACTGCTGTGAAATAGAATGAGCAAGAAATTTGAAACTTGGATCAATGACAACAAATTAAAAGCAAATTCTGCCAAAGAAACAAATAAATAAGTTGCATGTTTAAAGGCCCTTTAATCATTGTTTTTAAACAAATGCTTCCAAAGAAACATGAGCCCAGTGGGACACATGGTGGCGCTGTGATTAAGGCCCAAAGAATCAATTTTGCAACCGACAAAATTTGATACACAAGTCCAGTTCTATATGCTCTAAAAATAATAATGGTTTTTTGGCTAATTTACATATTGTGTCAACACATGAAGTAAACATGCAGAACTGAGTTACAATAAAATACTAGAAATCGATAAGATCAGTGTGATTCAATGTAATGTTCACTTTGATATTAAATCTAACAAAGAGGATCTTGGTGACTGACTAAAGGTCGAGAGGAGTTTTCCTCCATCATCAAGTGAACCAAAGCTACAATATTGAGGTTATACTATATTCATAAAAACAATATGCCTTAGGGATACTCGGGGGTTTACTGATTAAACATTGTGTATTTTACACACAATACACAATCGCTGTTTATGATTGAAAATTTGACAAATTTATAATTAAGTAATGGCATCCCACTGCCCTGTGTTGTAATCTGAGTTTCTGTTACTTGTTTCAATAGTTGGTCCAGTCCTACGTTCATGTTAGTGTACGTGTCCTCCGCGCATATATAAAGCTACAGTATACAAATACGCCACCCGGATGAAGATATGAATCACAGAGGCCAACTCAGAACACAAACATTGTGATCACACCAGACAATGGCTCACCACAGTGTTGTAAAACCAGATATAATGCGGCTGCACCCTAGTTGATATTGCAATGAACAGTCTTTTCATAACTTTCTTAATTCAAGTTTTTCTTGACCCCCTGGCCTTTGAATGGTAAATGGTCTACAGCGTTTTTCTAGTCTTGATGAACACTCAAAGCACTTAACAGTACATTTGAATGTAAATTCACTTATTCATTGATACAGAGCATCTATGTGCAGCACTTTCTCTATGAGAAGGGGCAATTTGGGGTTTCTTGCCCAAGGACACTTCGGCACCCACAGATGACTCCATATTTGGTATCCTCTTGTTCATGTCAGAGAGGATTTCAAATTTATATTTAACTTCCAATCTTTATTTATAACCCCAAAGACAGTCAAATGTTGTGATTTTTTTTACTGTATGTTACTTCTAATACAAGTACAATCAGAACCTTTTGATGCTTGTATGTAACTACAAAAATACAGTTTGACAAAGATACGTTTTACAGATAACAATAATACAATTTTACTCATAACCAAGTACATTTAACTTGAGTGTAGTGACCTTCGCTTATAAAGACGTATTTGCTCATTGTTGTATTAAGCTTTAGCTTCGATAAAGGATTTACGTAAACACGTAAACAGAGTGCAAAAGATAGAATACAGCAATAGCACACAAGTCTAATGTTTTTAGACCAGACCTTGATCTGTCATTTTCCAGTTTGTAATTACCCTACAGAAACTCTTCTTATTGTCTTATTTTATGGTTAAAATAACAGTGAATATCTGTTTTCACTTCTACCTGCACGTTTAGAGATAAAGTCATAGCAGTGTCATGATAAAAAGTGTTCAATGTACAATTCCTACTATGTTAAGTATCACACTTTGGTAAATAGACGATGTTAAACAAACCACGAAGGCCAAAGGTGTGGTGCGTTCAACACACTGGTCTCCTTATGTAGCTGCACAATCCCTCTCTGTGTATATGCGTGTGTATGTGTGTCCTTGTACACACCCAACACTCTTCCTCTCCCTCTCTCTCCTTACATTTGAGCCAGCTATGCACTTGTTTATGAAATCATCTGGTAAAACCTACGGCTGTAGAAGTATTGAGAGTTAAAATTCTTAATAAACTACAGCGTGCTGGAGGTGCAGTCATTACAAACTCAACCTGTGAAACCAAACATTGTTCAAACGTACAGAATGTTAAGTTCTGGTGGAGTAAAGAAAGTTTCCCAAGACACTAAATATGTGAGAGTTCATTTGGTAGATAATCATGTATAAATGATGCACATTACATTTCAGATATTTCCACACAATGCAAAGGGACAGCAGATACACACAATACTGTCAAGGTTGTGGAACCTTCCTATCCAGGACCATTTCAATTTCTATAACATTCTTTGTGTCCCAAGTTAAATTACTGAACACATATATCACACTTACTTCCTTAATGTGATGACTGACACTGCAACTCTTTGGCACCGTGTTTGATGTCAGATGGTAGTGATGATGATGAAGGTGATGAAGCTGGTCCTCCAGGTTTGGGTCTTGAGCAGAACTCTACTCTTCAGACTTTTGGAGGCTTTGCAAGACTCTATATTAAAGCTAACTGCAGCAGGTTGTCTTAAACAGGGATACAAACATCAGAGGATGTCTCCTCAGAATGGATAAGTCCTCAAGGCGTACTTACAGTTTTACGACGAGGTCGTTGTGCTGAGCTTTGAGCTCCTCATTGAATTAGTGAATCTTGAATCTTGAGTCTTTATCCATGAGAATTGTCCTTGTAACTTGTCCAGTTCAGGTGTTTCCAGCTGTAGTAAGATCGGCCTTTATCTTCACTGCAAAATGGGCACTGGCTTTTCTTTTATTTCGATAAGAATCATTTTGATCATTTCTATTAGAAAGTGCAACATCTTTTCTTTCTTTGCCAGTGGCCATGATGCTTGTCAGTAATGACACTGACTATAACCTGATCCCAAAAAATTTGGTTGGAACCCAACCTAGATGGCATCTCAGTAACATCTTGTCATTGTGGCTTAGCAACATGACAAAATCCAGCTTATCAAACAGCAAACTACATCAGGGGGCTTTTCAAAACTACCTTATATTTCAGAACCCCAAGGACATATCACAGATTCTACCTGTTTTTGGTTTTTCCAGAGCTAAGGTTATTGGCAACAGCTATTTGCAGGATCTCTGCCCATCACACAAAAAAAGGATTCAAATTATCAACATCCAGGCCATGTTGTCAATAAACAGTGTGCTACTTCTTGCACTACTAAGTATGGACAGACAGTGCAATATAATGAGTAACGAACTACAATAAGTAGGAAATTTGCAACGTGACAGCAGCAAGGGCAGTCAAACATTGACACCAGTAAAAGTAATAAGAAATATGAAATTAAAATGTGAAGAAATAAAAAGAAATATGGAAAAATATAAGTGGAATAAAATAACTGAAATACATACGGTGTAAGAATATGTACAAGGAGAAGGACTGCACACAAACCGTTGAATTGCACTGACAGAAAATGAGTATTGCGTTAATTAATGTTAAATTTGAAAGATGTAAAAATGCATGATGTGCCCTCTGCCTGCAAGTGTAAATATAAACAGGTCCTAAATGTTGAGGAATTTTTTAACATCCTCAAACATTACTGTATATGCCACTATATATTATGTATATTACATTATATCTGTACAGGAGAATAGTGCCTGTCTAATTCCACACATACTCCCTTCTTTCTCTCCAAGCAGTACCCAGGTTATAAAGGACCAACCAACAGAACATTGTAGTGTCTACGATCAGGGACTTTCATATCTAACTCAGATGCTCCAGACAGAGAGGCACCATCAACTCTTTTGCATATTTCTCCAAGGACAAGACAAAAGGACACAATGTGATGTAGGAATGCATCGAGAGTGACAGCAATTCTACCCATTCATGTATATTGTTCCACCTTCTGGTCTCCTTGATGCATCAAGTCTACATTAAACTATTTTGCATAAGACATCAGCTGCCGCTGAGTTCTCCTTTCACCAGCTTCCAGAAAACTTCCATCACAATAAAGGTGATCAAAAACACATCAGAGAACGGGGGTGAAAAGTAACTACATAGTAGTGCAAACTACCAGAGCTGTACAGGACAACTCACATCTGCTTCTTGTTCACTCATTCAAACTGTAACTTCCCCCCTGTCCACGTTGACAGTCTCACAGAAACTCACCTGTAGGAGTGGATCTGAGCTGCGGACGCGGATGAGGACACTCAGTCGCCGGATCGTCTTCTCTCCGCTGCTCCTCTCTCCATGTACCATCCAACCTCATGGCGTCAGGACACAGAGGAGCAGAAAAGTGGCTTAAATATAAACTACAGAATGAGGCGTCACCCCCACTCTCCTACCACACACCCCCCTTGTCCTGACATGTGGACCACGCACTCTAGAGGTCTGGCGCCGCCTGCTGGTGGACGAAAGAAGGTGGCTAATTAAAAGAGATAATCCAGAAACTAACTCTTCCTAGTGACCCCGTTGCCAATCAATAGAAGCCACCACGAAGTGTCCAGTTTCCAAAACAAAGGCGGTTTATTGCTTTCAATCGGCAGGGTTTCCACAATAAAAAGAGCAGAGCCACTTTCTCTGTGATAAGTCTATTTCCCCCAAAACATAGACAAAACAAATCAAACATTCCTTTCACAGCCATTACCACACGGTCAAAAACTGTTGCTTCTTACCAGCAACACCTGTGTCAAGTACCCCCCCGATTATATCAACCTCTCGCCTCATTGACAGCGGCACTACTCCCCCAAGTGGTGGGAGGTTTAACAAAACAAAACAATAACAAAATGGGTCTTACACTCTTTATTTTATTTTTCACCTTAATTCATATAATGATTAACTAGATCATGTTAAAACAACCGTTGTCTGTCAATTAGAAACTTGAATGTCACTCGGTAGAGCACACTCCTCCACCGAGGCCCAGTAGTCCCCCAATGAAACCACATTTTATTGACCTGGATCCAAATTTATGTTTGGATCCGCACCAAATTTCACACACTCATATCATGAATATCATTATCAGTAATATCATTACCATACATGTGCCTGATGTTTTTAAAATCAAGATCCATGAATTATTCTCTGAGAAATCTATTAAAATGTAGAACAATGTCCTAACTAGCAATGTTACAGAAAGTGAATTACTGAATAAATTCCTGCATCTGCCCCCTGATCCATATCTGCACTATAATTGAATGGATCCTTCCTTGGGTCATGTCCTACCTCTACACAAAATTGCATGGATATCTGTTGAGTTGTTTTTGTGAAATCCTGCTGACATTTAAAAATGACTGAGATCCAAGAATATATTGGGCCTACTTTGTGCCTCTATATGTATTTAATGTGATAATATGTGATGGTGTTCTTTTTATTATTATACGTTATTATATTTTATGTCATATAATTCAGCTGGTGTTTTAATTTAGGGTAAATTTAAAACCCATATAATGTCAAAATAAACGGATCCTGACCCAAACAACTTTAAGATTATACAAGTTTTTATATTTTATATTTGGGTTAAATCAACTCACAGTAATTAAACGTATATCCCCTGATTCTCCTTACACTGATTTATGTTAATATACTTTATAATGTTCTCGTATTTTTTTGATATAAAGCTGAGGAGTACTGGAAGTTTGGTTTGTGTGACACGAGATGTTTAACGTTGAAGAGCGCTAGATGGCGCTGTTGCCCGCTTTGACTTGACGTTCGTTCCTCATTTCTAGCCGAAGAAGAAGAACACGTGTTTCCGGTGTTCCTCCAGTGAGCCGCAGAAGAAGTCAGTCCTGTAAATAAATCCTGTTTATCCCGCACAGGAAGTGAAAATGGTTCGTAAGTTAAAGTATCATGAACAGAAGCTGCTGAAGAAAGTTGACTTCATCAACTGGGAGGTGGACAACAACCTGCACGAGGTCAAAGTGCTGCGGAAGTACCACATCGAGAAGAGGGAGGACTACACCAAGTGAGTGTGTGTGTGACTGCCCCCCCTCACACACGTGAGGGGGGGCAGTGTGTGTATGTGAGTGAGTGAGAGTGACCAGAGGAAATTGAACAATTCTTTGTTTAAAGATGAAGAGATTGTGTCTTTGATACAAGAGAAAATAACTGAGTAGTATATAGGGGTTGATTTAAATTCTGCATTTAAATCAACCTGCAGAGGCTGGATTATTGGTTATTCCACAGCCAAAATGAAGAATGATGAGGAAGAAAATCAGTGGAAATTTAGAATATTATGGGTAGAGTAGTAGTAGGAGTATAGTGGCACAGGAGGATTGCATGGTAAGTACTGTTATGCACGGATTTAACTGATATTTATATAGACTGATCTAAAGATATAGGCATGTATAGTATACAATATTATTTGAATGCCAAAATAGTTTTTTACACATAGGTATAATTTCACAGTAATTTTGGTACATATGGAATAATATGTGTGGTAAAAGTTATAAAGATAGCATATACACAGAATAGAGAGAGAGTAACTGACCGTATTTTTTCCCTCTCTCCGTGGTCTAAGGTACAACAAGCTGAGTCGTAACATAAGAGATCTGGCACAGAAGATCAGAGACCTGGACGAGAAGGACGGCTTCAGAGCTCAGAGCACCCATCGACTGCTGGAGAAAATGTGAGGGCGATGAGCCTGTTAGACAAATTGTCAGACTCTTAACAGTTCATTCTAATATCCATCACTTTGGATTGTGCTGCCCGTCTCTCTCTTCAACGCCAGCCTTCACATAGTTTGGAGGTTTATGTCGTGTGCGTTGTGATTTCATGGAGATGGCCCGACCTTGAATATCTTTGGTTGGCGATCTCTGTTCATTCTGACAGAAAGAGCCAAATAACAAAACCCTCTGCTCAGTTGTGTACATAATTTGATCCCCTCTTCTATGAAGAGCAACAGCACAGTGACGTGGGAGACACCTTGTTATAAAGAGGGGTCCTTAAAGGGTACAGAAACTTTCTCAAACGTTCCACATGTTGACCATGTAGTTCTATACATGTTGGGTAATAACTAATTACACAGATGTTGTCTAATTATAACATTACATTTTGCAAATGTACATTGGACTCCTTAACACGTATTACTGCTGTATAATTGCCATTGTAACCCTCAGGTACACTCTTAAAATCACAAGGTTTTGACACAGATTATTGTTTCTTCCCACTAGTTACAGTATCGGCCTCATCCCCACCAAACAGAACCTCTCCCTCACAGAGAAGGTCACCGCTTCCTCATTCTGCAGGTAAATAATCCTGTACTGTCACAATGTTACTCTCACTCAGTCCACAACACTTTGCCACCTGTCTGTTTCCTTGTCATTCCAATCACGTGTGCGCCCCCTGCAGGAGGAGGCTGCCTAGCATCATGTTGAATCTTCGTATGGCTCAGAATCTGAAGAACGCCGTCACCTTCATCGAACAAGGACGTATCCTTCTTTACTGCAGCTGCTTATACCCATTATATTGTCATGCACTCTCTTTCTTAGGTTGTTTTAGCTTTATTGTTTTTATGTTGAGCTTTTTTTCTTAGAGAGAAATTGCATTTGTCTACATCCAAAGGAAGAATTAGTTTTTTAGTGCAGTAGTGGACCTTGACACAGTCTCAGATGTGCGTGTTGGCCCAGACATCGTCACAGACCCTGCATTTCTGGTCTCAAGGTTGGTGTCCACATTTTGTTAACTACATTTCTTTAGATTTGATGTAGCTAATGAATTTTTTTAAAAAACTGTATATTGTCACCAGCGAAAAAATTACAATCAGAATGTTTTTATCTCAAATGACCAAATCTTGAAACATACATTTTTCAGAAATATGGAAGATTTCGTCACTTGGGTCGACTCGTCCAAGATCAAGCAGCACGTCATGAATTATAACGATGAGGTGAGTTCAGTCTTCAGAATCTACTATTGAAAAAATACTACTTTTCAGTTGCTGAAGGAAAAAATCTGCAGTTGTATGTTTTGAAGCAACATACGTAATATTTAATCTGACTAACCAAACACACTTGGTGATAGATTTTATGTGGCCTCAGCATAATTATAATATTATGAAAATGACCTTTGTGGTTCTTTTGCAGAGAGATGACTTTGACCTGGTGGCATAAGTCAGTTTGCTAATTTGTTGCTCTGGAGGAGAAGACCGGGACAAAAACTCTGTGACATGAACACATCTACAACCCAGTATGAATCTCCTATCGGCCGGGATTGTGGAGATAAAACAAGGGCTTGTGTGTCCTCAGGAGTCCTGACTTATTCGAACAAAGACTGAAGGAGTTCACTTCCAGACTCCAAAGTTTTCCAATGAGCATTTTTCTTTTGACGTCACAATTTGCAGCTGAAATCTGATATGATCTATGTTTATACAGGGCGGCTTCTAGAGTTGTGTATCCGGGTTGCTCCCTCTCCTGTAACATGTTGTTTGCTCTGTATTATGTGTTCTTTGTGTGAACACGACCAGCCTGAGTTTGTGAGGACCGTCCCCGGCCATCATGTTAACAACCTGTGTCGTACATACAGATGTAAAGTAGAAACTGGTTCTTTGATAAATATTTAATCTTTTCAACAAGACTTTGTTACAATGTAAACTTTATGAACAATAAACTTTCTTCTATCAAAATATTAAGACTTTTCATGAAACCTCTGCAAAATCATGTTTATGGTTTTTCTTTAATTCTGAATCCTACACCAACGTGTAAACATCTATTTGTCATCACCCTCTCTTAATATTCCAGTCAACAGTTGCATGAACTCCCCATGAAGCATTTGCTTACAAACACACACACAGACAGAAAGGTCCCATCACAGACCAATGGCTCAGTTTACACTATATGTGACGACATTCAACTCAGAGCTGAATAAAGCAAAGAACATTAACCGACCTTTAAGGCACCTGCTACTTATCAAATGTAACAGGATCTGTTTTAATGCTAAGTTTTCTCAGAGAGACACCTCCTTCCTAACATCAGAGTCCTTGTCCGAGTCCCTCAGAGCCACCAGAAACGCACGTAGATGATGAGTGTGAAGAGGAACACTGTCACAGCAGCCACCTTGGCATACGCAGAGCGGGTGTTGAGGTATTTGGCATCGCTGCGGTACTTCTTCGACAGGGTGGTAAGATTGCTGGCCTTTGTGTCCAGAGCTGAGGGAAAATACAAACAGATGAATGAGACAGTGCTTTATCAATAAATGTACACTCAACAATACAATAAAATCCAAAACATTGACACATTTACTGTAAAGCAGAATCAGAGCCTACTTGACACATGTAGCACAAATATTTGAAATAGCAATTTTCATAAAAGTTCTCACAGCGGGGTAAACAAAAAATAGTTTCAAAAAAGAAAAGCTAAAATGTCCAAAGATTTCTCTGCAAATAACAGAGAGACCATAAGAAGCTTATATTTATCAGAAAATGATTCCCCATCAATAAGTGACATGAAGAAAGAAATCTGAAAATAACCTAATGTATAGTTCAATAATACATTTCCAAGGTATCTCTGCATCCTACAGGACTTAAGACACAAGTTAAAGCTTATATAGAAACTATTTTATGAATATATGGTTGGAATGATGTCAACTTAAGTCAGAAAATTATGTCATATATAGTATAGTATAACGTCGTAAACATTTTTCTGTACTCACCAGACAGAGCTTCTCCTCTTTGCAGAACCTCCTCAATGTTGGCCACCATGATTCTCTGCACATCCTGCAGCTCTGTGTTGATGCTGCCCAGGTTCCTCCTGGCTCTGCTGTCAGCGTACATCTTCTTTGTTTTCTGGATGTATGTGTCTGGAACAGCGTATGTATGGGCAGAGTCAAGGTTTATGTTCACCCCGCAGAGACAACGCATTACAACGAGATCGCAAAACCATCTTACCAAACTCGATGAAAGAGTATGGCCTTGTCACTTTGGGCACCTTTTTTCCATACTGGTCATGGAACTCGTTGTTGAGGTCCTCGAGGTAGGCGAAAGCTATCTTTTTGGGGAATGAAGCCTCACAGAGGGTCAAGAAGCACACTCCCTGTGCTATTAAGTAGCTTAGAACAAGAAACAACAAATTTCAGCCACAGTTAGTCGTTATCTATAAGGACTTAAGGACATTAAACTAAACCACACCGAAATAAATAACACAATACATTACAGCAGGAGTACATGGCTTCTGTTTCAAGGTTGATGAATACAAGATGACTTGTATTTTCTTACTGAAAGTTCATATCTCCGGCCTCCAGGGTACAGCGGTCGGGACTCTGGGCATTCAGTTTACGGCACAGCTGCTTGGCCTGGCCCTGGTAATGCTGCAGGTCTCTGCCGGACTGACAAACACACAAACAAACAAACACAACAAACAAACACAACAAACAAACACAACAAAAACAAACACAGGACGTAGTTAGACTCAGAGCTGACACTGACATGCAGGACCTTCAGTTGTGGAAGATCATTAACCCTCTGGGTTATGTAACATTGTGTAATAGATAAAAAAGCGCTGTGTGTAGAAGTGCGGTATGAAGGTGTGTGTGAATGGGTGAATATGACCTATACTATAAAGCCCTTTGAATGGAAGCAAAGACTGGAAAAGTGCTCTGTACAAATATTCCATTTACCACTTGATAAGTAATGAAATGAAAACATTTGACAAGCTGATCAATCAGACCTCAAAGAGGTTAAGTTTTCGCCTGCTGCGTTGGTTTGTTAGATAGTTAGCAGGATTACACAAACACTATGCAACCAATTTTCATGACGAGGGGCGGGGCATGACCCAAGACAGAACCAATTCAATTTTGGTGCAGATCTCGGGATTTTTGTATCCACTTTCTTTAACGCTGCGAGATGGGGCATTTTTCAACATATTCATTGATTTTTGTAAATTTTTCTAATTTTAATCAGACATGTTTAGGGGGCTGACGTTTATGATTGTGTGCACTTTGGTGTAGATCCAAATACAAGTACAGATCTAGTGAATTTAAATGTGGTTTCATTAGGGGACTGTTGGGCCTTGGGGGGGGGGGGGGGGGGGGGGTTGCACTTTAATGAGTGCCATTGGAGTTTGTTTAGGACTGTTTGAACACAAAGTGCTTGACAGAATAAAAGATATCGATAAAAAACTAACAATAAAAACAATACTCCCCCCAGTCCCATTGGGCACACAAATAAATGTCTCTATCAATCTTAAACATTTCATAACTGATCTAATTTGCAGTAACAGTACAATAATAAACTGTTCTATAGATTTATTTAAACTTAAATTGTATACCCACAACTCGTAGATGTACACGTAGAGATGGACAACATAACAACATTAAGCCACGTTCTCGTTAACTGACAAGTATATATCTTGTATTTGTATTTGACACATTGCAATTATTCGTATGCCGAACTTGTCAATGTAATTCCACTGATCTGAAACAGTGGATCCGCTTCGTTTTGAGCAGGTCTACTTCACACTCTGAGGATGAGCTAGCCGCCTCGGTGTTTGTGAACGGGGTTCTGCACAGAGACAGTGGCTATGAGGGGAAGCTAACTCTCATTCATACCTGTTCATCCTCCTGCACGGACGCAGACAGCGGGAGTCCGTCCGACACACGCGCGATGATCGTGAGTACAATCATACCGACGGGGGTCAGCGTTCGGCGGCGTCGCCTGTGGCTTAATGTCCGAGTCAAGTGAACTTCAACAACTTTTCCCCTGTGTTTTTTAACTGTCAACTCTGACGAGCAGGAAGGAATGAGCTGGACGGAAGTGCGCGGTGCGTCGCCGAACTGGGTCCGGGTGGCAACTGATGGGGGGGGGGAAAACGCACATCGCAGTCAAATTTTCCCGTCGCATAAAGAGGAAGGATCTGTTTGTCAAATCCCACAGGGAACAATGTAGAGTATTTCGTGCTTTTCGACTAACAGCGAGGAAAACACAATGTGTTGAGTTGGTGGCGAGCAGATGTCAGAGTTGTGTGTGTTTTGCAGGCAGCGGGCGCAGTTTGGCGGCGGGAGCAGGACAGTGAAGAGGCCATGAGCTCCAGCAGTGAGAGCCGGAGCAGACAGCTGGCAGACGGACTGACTGCGGCTCCTCTGCGGCTGCAGCTGCGGGCTGAGCGCCTCCTCCACCTGGACTGAAACCTCCCTGAAGTCTAACCACAGGAAGGAGATCTCAAATTATGGACAAACCCAAAAGGTAAATGCAGGATTTATTGTTTGCGTTTGATTTAGTTCCCGGCCTATTGTTTGTTTATGTGACTGGTTGTGTCTGAGCGTTAATCGGTCCCCTTGTGTTTCCTGCCGGCGGAGGAATGGCTGCTCTCTTATCGCATCTTTTGTTATTGTTTGTATATGAACCCGCATCGTTGTTATCCTCTCACTGCCCTACTACTAACACAGCAGAGGGTTGATGTTTTGCAGCTTCCAAGTGACGCGTTCCCCTTCTTTCTCATGCTTATTGTTATTATGTATGATGCAGCTGCAGCTTTGCATCTTGATGTGAATGCGCACGTACGAGGTGAGGACAGCGAGGAGCGGAGGGATGTGCGAGCAGCAGATGACTCTGCAGCTGGACTCAGCTGTGCGCCAATGACCAACCACACCATGTGGGGATCGATCCCTCTGCCTCTGCAACATGCAGCACACTCGCGTCTGCAGTCACCTCACGTACGTGTGGTGTAACGTGATCCATGTGGGTCATACACCGGTGGAGACGGGAGCAGTTTGCTTCTCACTGAAACCCTCCCATTCACTGGTGAATTAAAACAAGCCCTGGCTCCGCAGCCCAGCAGCGCGTTGAAAGGCCTTATTGTTGCGGTGCAGCTGGCACCGCCGTGCGCACGTTCAGACCGGCCGGTGCATGCGTGACTCACGGCCCGGCAACACCGTCTATTTTATTGTCTTTTCAGGAATCGACGGAGATGCCCGCGCGTTTTAATGCCAGGGTGGGGCAACTCATGACTAATTGATTATGAAAATTAGTGCTTCGCATGCTGCAGTCCAGGGGATTTCTCCCTTCGACTGGTTCACCTCCTCCACATGCGAGAGGCTCGTCCTGTTGTAATGATCACAGGGGCCACGCTCTCTCCACAGATGCTCCTCACATGATTTCCCCAGAGACCACCAGTCAGTAGGCCTGACTGATATCTGAGGGGGGGGTTCAGAATAACTTTGGTGAAGTCCTGGATCTAACCGTGCGCCTCCTCCCTCACCTGTCCCCAGGTGTGCCTGTGATGCTCAGGGCTGAGGAGGAGAGCAGCTGAAGAGGAGGAGATGGGCTGCACCTCAGCCAAGCAGGTGTCAGCCGTGCCCAACGGGGAGGAGAGCCAGAATAAAGCCTACAGCAACGGAGACCTCCTCTCAGGTCAGTGTGTCAACTGGGCGCATCATAGTCTAACACTGCTGGCATGGACATTTATAACCGTCTGCAAAACATGGACTCTTGTAAATAGAGTCACATGGATAAGATAAAATCAAATAAATCCATCCGCTGTTTAGTTTTATAAATTTCTTCAAGAATTTTGATGCGTCACAAGTGCTGATGTTAAGCTGATGCTGTCAGACAGTGACGGACTTCTTAATGAGTGCTGTCAAACCGTTAGAGCTCAATAAGAGGCAGCCATCAATCTGAGGAGCGTTTTCTCAATTAACTGAGTAATTGTTTGGTCATATTTCAAATTTCCATCACAAATTTCCCCAGAGCCTTTCATTGTTTTGTCTGACCAACAGTCTAAACCCCAGAGGTGTTCCATTTTTAATTAAAAGGGAGAAAAACAACTAATCATCATTTCAAATGTTAAGCATTTTATCCTTGAAATGTGACTTAAATTGTTGCTGATTCATTTTTTTATGGATTAGTGCATTATAGGGCTGGGCGAGTTGATTCTGATAATTCTGATAAATGTCATGATATTATTTTTTGTTAGTTTAAAGCGTTAGTGAAGGTTGTGGTTTGAAACTCTTCTTTACGGACAATGATGTGTTATACCTCCTCACAGTGCTTTCACAATATCAAAGTACGTCATAAATATGTATTACCCTTTTGTTATATTTCTGTGGAAGAAAATTATACTGCAATAATTACTGTTATTGTCTTATTGCCCACGCCTTGGGGATAATTTACTTCAGCTCTTGTTAGTTTATGTGTATGAATGTATTATATACAAATACTAAAACATAAAGTAAAATAAACATCTATCTCACTAACCCTTGTGAGCAGGTGTACTGTGCTAAAAGCAAAAAAGAGAAACTAAATTCCAAGCTCTGTAGAAATCTAAAAACAATATATTTTCACAAGCTGTGAATGAAGAAGTCTGAATGCAATCTTTTTTTATAACATTATTAAGAGCTTAGTAGTAATGAACAAGCCCTGGATTAACTTTGGTCATTGTCCAGTTCTCTGGGTCAGATTGACCCCTCATTAGAGCTTTATTAAAGGTGCTGTATGTACGTTTTTGCTCTTGCTACATAGCCAACATTAGCATTAATAACTGTTTACTTGCCATCTAGCGGGGCCATCATGAGTCAAACCTAATTTCTTTACTGGCCAACAGCTGTCTCTAGGTTTTCTATAGCTTTTGTGCCTCTACTTAAGTTAGCATGCTAAACAGAGAAACTCAGTTCCCTCAATACCTTCACAGACGGCTGTGCTTACAGTTTGTGATTCTATTATCTATAAGACAAGTTTTGCCCATTACACTGGCTTAACAAATGTGGGTCAAACGTTTATGAGTATTATTTTCATAAGAAAAAGTAGTTTTAAATATTAACTGCAATAATCGTAAGCCACCACTGCATTAATGTGATGTGTCCATCAGGCCATCAGCATCATATCTGTATTTTCATTTCCTCTCTAAGTGCGTGGGAGTGGGGGGGGGGGGGGAGGAGGGGGCTGGGCACGGATCAGACGGACAGCTCATGTGCTCGCCGCTTGCCAGCCATTGTTAAGAGGGGCTTTAGTCTGGAGCGTGAGAATTCGAGCACATAATTACTTTGCCAAGTAGTGAACTGTGAGAACTGTTAACTCAGAGGGTTGCGGCAGAGAGTGGGTCGTCCTCTGCCTGCCCGCCGCTCGCCTCTGTGGTCGTGTATTAATAAGAGGAGACGTGCTCCTCTTTGACTCTCTGTCTCCCACTCTGTCACAGATGAGTACAAGATGAGAGGAGTGGAGAAAGTCAAGTACATCAGCGGAGAAGAGGGAGGAGTGGACGGCCAGGACAGCACAGTCTGTGATTCTATTCTACTCTACTCTACTCTAATATAATCTATTCTATTCTTCTCTATTCTATTATAATCTAATATAATCTATTCTATTCTATTCTATTCTATTCTTCTCTACTCTTTTTTTTTTTGTCTTCAAAATGACATTCATGGTCTTGAATGATGTCTTCTGTTTTAGGTTCCTGTTTATAGAAAAGTCCATTTGTAAATAAACTAAGTCATGACAAACATATCATAGACTGTATATAAAGAAGGATGACATGACTTCTTCCCAAAAGTGAAGCACAAGTGTCTCGACCGCCCCCTGGTGGATGGCTGCAGTATAGGTCATAAACTAAGCTTCTTCCACGTTAGTTCATGGGACATGGACCTGACTAAAGACAGCGTCTGGGCTTTTATGTCGTTCTTATGACACTGATGTTTGTTCAAGTGCTCATTTCTCCTGGTTTGATGCTATTAAAACAGGGTGCAATGTCGACACCATGAGAGTGACTCGCAATCGGTGGAGCACGTGTATCGGTGGGACCTCGCCACCACGGCTCCATCCCCTGATCACTACGGCACAGACTTTAGCTTCAAATGTGCAACATGGCGGCGTCCGCATGCAGGATATTTTGGCTTCATTTCTTGATAGTGGGAGGAAGTGTAGTCGTCCATCTTTGCATACAGTCTATGATTCATATTCCCCCTTAATCTGATTAGATCGTAGAGCAGTGTGTGTCACACATTTGCATATAAAGAAAACAAGACACAATTATGCTTTAATATAATGGAGTTTCTATTGACATTTGTAAAGTTCAGCACTTTTAAATATATTTTCAAATAACAGGTGTAATTAGTTGATATGGGAAAAACATTATGCTTTCCATTCTGCTGTATAATGCAATTCAATAAGCCAGTTTGTGTTCTTGTGTGGATTTGTGTGTCGCCCCACAGGAGAAAAGCGCTCTCCTGGGTAAAGGCCAACAAATGGATGAAACAGGATCGAATGGAAATGAAAAGATACTGTAAGGGTCGCCGGCTGATGGAGGAGCTGTTTTTGACCAATTTAAATGTCATTACCATACATTTACATACATATTGTGTATTGACAGAGTGTTTGTCTGTTTGGCTCTAACCTGCTGCCCCGTGTTTCCCTGCAGGAGCTTCCACTCCTCCGAGAGTCAGCAGGAGTTCTTCAGGATGTTGGATGAGAAAATTGAAAAGGTGAATGACAGGAACGACAGAATCTGTCATTGGAGGGCCACTGTTTGATTTTGTGTTTTTGCAGAAAGCCGCGGCTAGAGGACATAATGGAGGTTAATCCTTTCACTGCAGCAAATCTGTAGCAAGTGAGGACACAACAGATGACATAATGATATCACAAAAGAGCCTCAATCTGTCACGTCCAGTGCATTTCGCTAGTGTGCTGGTTTAAAGTGGTGTTGTTGAAAACAAAAACAAAATTTTTACTGGCAGCGCTGCACTGCGACAGGATCTGGTCACAGAGAGGAGTGGTTTAGGTAACTTATGACCTGAGACTCTGCAGAAAGCTACAGCCACTCTCATAGATCTCACAGCCGACAGTGCATATCCCAGCAAAACCCAAACCATCAGGTCGAAGGAGTGGACTGCAGAGCTCAGAGAACAGGGGAAGGCTACAACAAAATAAATCTGCTGCATTTATGGTTCCCAAAAGTAGCATCCATAACTCTTACATGTAAGAAGTGTGGAACAGCCAGGACTCTGACTAGAGCGGGAGAAGAGATCTGATGTGTGTGTGTGAGCACAGAGAGGAGGAGAGAAGCCGTATGTAAGGTTTCAACCAGCTTTGTTAATATAGATGTTGAAATGACTAAAGCCCGACAGATTTTTTGGGGTCGACATTTTAACAAAGTAAAAGTACAAATAAATACACACAAATATGCTGCAGTAAAAGCATCACATTTACCTTTCTACTAAAAGTAAGTAAGAACTCGCTTTTAAAATATATAATATATTAAAAGTAAAAGTACTTACAGAGAACATATAACGCTTGTAAAATGTAGTGGAGTACATATTTGCAGATATATGAAGTGGAGTAAAACTGAAAAGTACCCTGAAAATAAATCAACTTACGCACAGTAATAAAGTAAATGTACTTAGTTATTTTTCCCACTTTATCTTTTATGTGCCCTGTGTCCTTTTAGTCAACTGCCTTGTCTGGTTTAAAAGTTTTGGTTTTACTTCTTGTCGCTAAGCACTTTATAACATGACTATCCGCTATGTAAATAAGGTGGATTATCAAGAAGGAGACAAGAACACTAACGTTTCTCTGCTGTGTATCCAGGGCCGGGACTACTGCTCAGAGGAGGAGGACATGACATAGCACTGTGGCCGTTCCTCCGTCAGTCCGCAGAATGAAAGGAACTGTCTTTCCAGTGTTAGGGATGGAGCCCACCATGTGACACCACGTCCAGGGCGAATCTGTCCCGTCTCCACTGTCCCTTGTGTGTATGCGCCTGAGAAGAACGGATCACTGACTCGAATCAAGCACCTTTTTGCCGTCCTGCTCGCGACCAGCTCTGTTGATTAACCCTGAAAGAGACTGAAATCCAACATCCGAGACGGTTCAGTATTTGTACGTCTGCAGAGGGAGAGAAGACTGCGCTTTACTCTCCCGATGAAGCCATGGAAATGTTGGGATCCTCAGTAGGAAGCTTCTTTTTCCGCTTTTTTGGAAAACTCTTGAAAGATCAATATACACGGCTGTCATGGAGATATCATGTAGACATTAGAAACACAGACTGTTTTATTTAATTATCCAACAGTGGGAATGATCAGCGCTGTTGTGGACGCTGAGTCAAAGTGAAAATAATGTCTCTGTCTGCATTATTTTAAATATTTCATCCTCCTGAAAAGTGGACAGGTTGGAAACTTACATTCCGAGACACAGTATGTACCTCTTTTCTACAGCTTGTTGGCCAGTGCGGTGTGTTCGTCTGTCCCTGTCTGTTTCTGTATAACGAGTATTTATGTTGAATAAGGCTCAGGGCTGAAGTGTTGTAATATTTGTCCCATATAGTCGAGTCCTTCCTCTCATCGAGACACTGCTGCACCATTCAAATATAAAGAGACACACACATGCACTCTCACGGCGGGGTCACTGACGAGCCCCGCTTCAGTATCTGCTCCATGTTAACCCTGCAGGGCGGTGGACACTGCGACATCACAGATTAGCCTCATTATGTGTTTTAATCACCGGTGTTACATTTTTTTTGTTCTGTTTGTATGTTGAACTTTTGTTTTTCTAGAAAAAATTAAAAGCGTTTTCAGTAACTTCTCCACACAGCTGAGGTGTTGTGTTGTTCTAATAAACAGAGCTGGGAGTGTAAGTAGAGCTGCAGCCGACACAAACAACCTGCGGGGGGAATCGGTTTGTCAACAATATATTCAGTGAAGCTAATATCAGTCAGACTAGGATTGGCTACAATACAAAGCTATAGCAGCAGGTTGGTCAAATCAAAACATAAAAAAGCACAAAATCCTTACAAAGATATGAATTGACTGAACATCTCTTGTTGCCACTTGTTTAAATTAAACTCAAATCCTACTCTCCCTCGTAGCTGATCTAAAACTAGAATGGCGCTCTGCAAAGGCGCAGCAGTCTCTTAGATCCAATCAAACTAATCAATTTTAGTTCCTGATTGTTTTTCATTAAGATCCATGAATTATTCCCTTGGATTGTTGAAAAACACCCTCATCTCAATGTGAAAGTGGGTTAAGAAAAAAAATCCTGGATCCGATCCACACCAAATTGAATAGGTTCTTCCCTGACCACCCACACTGCATCCTTTCACCAAGTTGTGTGGTAATCCATTTGGTCATTGTTGTGTTATCTTGCTTACAAACAATCACACAGTGGGGAAAAATACACACACATAACCCTCTTTGTATGGGTAACTCCTCCCTGTTTACATAGCCTTTACCTTATGTCATATCTGACAATGATCCTCTCAAAACAGGGTACTTTTGTCTTTAAAGGAAGTAAAATATGATCAAGCAAACTAGAGACAAACTAATCATGTCCGGTAGTTATTAAGACTCAGAAATCCTTCATAACCTCATCCAAATGACTTATTTACTTAATGTGTTGCATCTCTTGATTATCATTTGATATAACTTGCAGATATCAATATGTGCATCAGCCTCAGTTCACCAACAGTTGTAACCATGTTGTAATGCAGCCAACTCATGCAGTGAACTCCAGAGATCCTCCGGAGACGTGAATGTGTGAATGCAAATTTCCAAGTGGGAGGCTCCGGAGTTCCTGTGGACTTTCTCTGCCTGGCCCTCTAGTATGAAGTCTGCAGACAGTACGTAAGGACACGATGTGAGAACACAGCAGGAGATACTCCGCTGGATTCACTGCGAGTGAATGGGGGGTTGCGCGACAGACGCAAAAATATAAAACACAAAAAGAAAATAAAAAACTCATGGTGAAAAAGTGGAGGTATAAACGTAGAAGACCCAGACGATCATGTGATCTCCGCAGGGGAATAAATACGCGACATCCTGCCTGTGCCTGCTGCTCCAGCCATCACCTGAATCCTGCGAAGAATTGGTTGCTGTTGTGAACACGTGTGAGCAGAGAACCTCCTGCTGTGTTGTGCATATGTTTAAGGCAAAGAGTGGAGAAAGTCCAGACCCAGTTTTCTGGGAGATCATCTGCAGGACATGTCTGAGAAAAGGGCTTTATTAAGAGAGAATCACAGGCTGTAGCCTCATATGTCCCATGGAAGAGTCCAGTTGCACCTGTCTTACACAGACTGAGAATGTCTTTCTGTCCTTTCTTTAGTTCATCACCTCCTCCCTCCAGCTTCTCCGTGCGGCTGGCGTCTCTTCCGGTGCTGCCGGCGCCCGGCGTCCTGAAAGGGCCCCACAGGAGGGTCGGGTGTCACCAAACCATCGGTCATCTTCTGGTAGACTAGGGTGGAGTCCGATGCCACCGCACACAGCACCACGGGAAAGCCCCTGTCCAGCACGTGTCGTATGCTGCACAGCAGAGAGGAGGATTACAGTTAGCACATGGGAAGAAGATGAGCTGTGGTGGCAAAAGAAAAAAAATAAGTCTCTTCACCTTCTGTGGCACAGAGATCGGTGAGCAGGTAGAGGAAGGACGGTCTGGATGGGGGCTCCATCCTTCACTCTCCCTTCTAACAACACCAACTGCAGCTCAGGACTCTTGAGGCTAGACACGTCCTTCCACCGACGCACTGAGGAGAACACGACACGAGTGTGAGAGACTGTGAGAGATTGTGTGAGAGGGGTCTATAGACTGAGCAAAGGTCCTGCAGTGTCAGTAACTTTTATGCTTCATCCCCACACACTCACTTATATCGATTTTGTTATTTCTTATGTCGTTATATTAAGTGAAAGATGCAAGACGTCACTTTTAATCCTCAAACACGAAACTTTATCTCCTGTGAATGTGACATTGACAATATTGTACACAGTTGTAGATTCTATTATGGACCCCATGTTTGTGTCTTCAGTCCACACATTCACATGAACTACACTGGAATAAAAAGGATTATTTTACTAAGTTTGCTATTGTCTTTAGAAATAATCTAAATAAACATTTACTCAGTAGAATTATGTTTTACAAGTTAAAACAGGAGTTAGACCACAGTGTTTGGTGGTAAAAGTATTATTCTTATATTGATTTATTCACCTCAACAGCATACATAAATCCATAGAATAAAGAACAGGATTGGCTGGTTGTTAAATGAAACCTCAGGCTCTGACCCAATGAAACAGAGTGACACAGACACTCACCCTCCGTTAGATCCATGTAGACGAGGAAAGCTGCGTGCAGCTGAGCGCTGTCCTCAACCTCCAGGTCCTTCATCTGCTGATACTGAGGACACAGACAGACACTGGTAAGTGCGGGTTTTACCAGCGGGCACCTGAACGCAGCACAGATCTGAACCTCTAACATCTGGACTCACCGCTGGATGCAGCAGGATCCAGTTCTGACGAGGAGGAGCTTCGTCTGACGCCTCAGACATTTGAACTGCTCAGGAGTCCAGTTTACTGGCAGGACACACAACTAATACTACAAATACTACTACTACTACTAATACTACTGCTGCTGTACCGACATGTGTGTGCTGTGTTTACTGGTTATACCGGCGTGTTACTCTGAAAGCCGTCCGGGCGGAATGCCTCTATTCTTGTGTTCCGCGTAGCCTGTCAGACAAAAAAGCCCAAAAAACGAATACATAAACTATTTATAGCCTAAATATAATAAATACATTTACTATATTTTAAATTTACCGTATTTGACTATATTTACTTTATTTTACTTTATCATATTTATTTATACCAAATTTTTCACTTTCATTTACTGTATTTACTATATATATATACATATATATACATATATATATATATATACATGTAAATTTCAATATACAATATATAACATATATCGTTTTTTGTCGTTTTGAAAAATAAAAATCAAGTCAACTCATTTTACATTTCCACACTCGAAATTTATATGAAATGTTGCAAAGACTTTGAAACAAGATATAGATCACTGGTGAAGCCTGTCAAAAGTTATATTCTATTATTTATGAATTCACTTCAACAGCGTAAGTAAATAGAAGAAAAAACGAAATAATAGAAAAACAGGTTCACCATGTATATCTCCGTTTGATATATACAAGGTTTACATTTTTTGGAGCCAACATGGGAAAGAAGTCCATGAATAGTTTGAAAATCGTCATGACAACTGTGCAAATTGTGGTCACGAAAGATATGAAGATCATGTTAATAAATAGACTTTGAGGTCTGATTAATGAGTCGACACTATAGACATCACTTTCCATTCATCTATGTGAGTCACAGAATGTTACCATGATGTGAAATATTCACTAAATCAAACAGACTGTTTCTCATCATCTGGACACCCACTCTCTCTCTCTCTCTCTCTCTCGTTGACTGTGTGTGTTTGTGTTTTACCATGTGTGTGAGAGTCTCTCCACTCTCAGTTGCACCAGTCTGACTCTACAGGGACATGAAGGTGTCCTGCTTGCTGGAAACATGCCTCCTGAATTAGTGGGATTCCGATTATTGATTGTCCTTCTCTTGCTGCTCACTGGCACAGAGGAGACCCCAGCTGATCACCTCCCTGAGTCCTCCCTGCTGAAACCCACAGTGCTGATCACCATCCTCGCTCGCAACACACAGCACAGCCTCCCTCACTTCCTGGGATGCATCGACAGACTGGACTATCCGAAGGAGCGAATCGCCATCTGGTACTGTTAACTTTATTTGGTGCATTTATCACTTCTTTCAAATATGGGGAATGGAATTCAGGAAAAGTGATATTACCACAGATTTTAGGCATTATGTGAATGTCATTGTTGATATTTGATATATATAAGAAAAAAGAAAGTGAGAAAGGAAGAAGGAAGGAAAGACAGGCAGACAGAAAGAAAGAAAGGAAGAAGGGATGGAAGGAAAGACAGGTGGACGTAAGGAAGGAAAGAAAGAAAGAAAGAAAGAAAGAAAGAAAGAAAGAAAGAAAGAAAGAAAGAAAGAAAGAAGGAAGGATGGAAGGAAAGACAGGCAGATGGAAAGAATAAAAGAAAGAAAGAAAGAAAGAAAGAAGGAAAGACAGGCAAATGAAAAGAAGAAAGAAGGATGGAAGGAAAGAAAGAAAGATGGAAGTAAGAAAAGATGTAAGGAAAGACAGGCAGGTGGAAAAAGAAAAGAAGGAAGGAAGGAAGGAAAGAAAGAAAGACCGAAATAAGGAAGGATAGAAGGAAGGACAGGCAGATAGAAAGAAGAAAAAAAGGAAGGAAAGAAGGAAAGAAGGATGGAAGGATGGAAGGATGGAAGGATGGAAGGAAAGATGGAAAGAAGGAAAGATGGAAGGAAAGACAGGCATGTGGAAAGAAGAAAAAGAAGGAAGGAAAGAAAGAAAGAAAGAAAGACAGAAATAAGGAAGGATAGGAGGAAAGACTGGAGGTGGAAAGAACAAACAAGGGAATGAAAGAAAATTATAAAAAAAGAAAGAAAGAAAGAGAAAAAGAAGGAAATAATGAAGGATGGAGAGTAATACTGTGGTACTGTGTGTTGTCAGGGCGGCGTGTGACCACAGTGTGGACAACAGCACAGCCATCCTGCAGGAATGGATCAGACGAGTCCAGCACATGTACCACTCAGTGGACTGGAGACCAGCAGGACAACCAATGTGATTCAATCATCCTCCATCCTGATACTGTTTCATCAGGGATCTAATGAAGTGGTAGTGAGGCAGACCTCCTCTGATCGTCTCATGCTGACAGATTCATTTCATTATTCTCTTTCTCCTCTCAGCTCTTATGCAGACGAGCAGGGTCCAAAACACTGGAGCGACTCTCGCTTCATCCATGTGATGAAGCTAAAGCAGGCAGCGCTCGGAGCTGCCAGACGACTGTGGACTGACTACATACTGGTGAGACATTAGAGACCCCAAGACATGAACTCCAGAAAATGTGCAGAAAATTGGCTCTGCACATTTTCCGGACTGGGCCTTTCACATATGAGGAACACAGCAGGAGATTGTGTGGGTCAGACGTGCTCAGCGAAATATCCCGAACAATAGGTGAGGGGTGATGTCTGAGTAGGACACGATGTATAAACTCAGCTTCGAAAATCTCAGTGTTTATCACCAGCGTTGGGCCTTATATCCAAAAGCTCTCGAATCTCGTCTTTCCAAGTTGGCATCTTCGTCTGTTTCTTCTCAGACACCAGAGATATTTGTATTCCTTTTGTTTTTCATTTCAGTTTTGCCTCTGTCGCGTGTTAGAAACTTATTCAACATGCCCATTCTGATATTTACCAGGCAGTTGGCAGGAAATGTTTGGGAAAATGTCCGGAGCAGCTGATTCACTTTCTACCAAACAGCCCCTCCGGTAAATTTCAGGAAAATGTCCGGAGTTCAGTGCATGTGTGAAAGCAGCTAAAGAAAAAATGTATTAGCTTGTTCAGAGAATTGATCCACTGTCACAGTGTCTGGTGTTTCAGGCATCTACAGTGTGTTATGTCTTTGTCCCTCAGTTTGTGGACAGTGACAACTTGCTGACAAACCGCCACGTGCTGTCTGACATGATGGCGGAGAATCAAACTATTGTTGCTCCCATGTTGGAATCAAGAAGTCTTTACTCCAACTTCTGGTGTGGCATGACTCCTCAGGTACAGTTTGTTAGAGACCTACACACACACACAACATGGCAGATTCCACAACACTCAAAGCAATGACCAAAACTTTAAAACTATAAAAACTATAAAATTCTCGATATACCCACATAGGGATACTACAGGCGAACCCCTGAGTACATTCCCATCTGTAAAGGGGAGCGGCGGGGCTGCTTTGCAGTTCCCATGGTGCACTCCACCTACCTGCTGGACTTGAGGCGCAGAGCCAGTCGAGCACTGACCTTCCACCCTCCTCACCCGGAGTACCACTATCATCTAGACGACATCATGGCCTTCGCTTTCTCTGCCAAGCAAGCAGGTCAGACCTTTGTCTAAATGGTTTTTAATTACCCCCTACCGAGGAGGTTATGTTTTCTTCTATGATTGTTTGGCAGATATTTGGCAGGATTACGAAAAAATCTTCTCAATTTCCATGACATTTTGTGGAGAGGGACATATAATAGGCCCCGCTGTGTAAACTTGGGCCTATTATATGGGCCCCGATATAGAAATCCTAGATCCACCTCTGCTGCCACTGCTTTAGAAATGATAAAGAAGATCTTTTACACTGAGTCCTGATGATGTCTGTTTCTGTCGCAGGCGTCCAGATGCACGTGTGCAACAGGGACCATTATGGATATTTACCAGTGCCCCTCATGCAAGATCAGACCCTGGAGGAGGAAGAGGAGAGTTTTACCCACACGCTGACAGAGGCACTGAGTACGTTCTCTCTAACTGAGAATTTGAGGGATCTCAGTCTTTGCTCATCGTTTCTCTGGTCTGTGTGAGCATATTTGGTCTTTTTCGCTCTCACAGTCCTGACACATGTCTCACTCCTCTGTTAAAGGCCACCGCCTCTCATTTCACTCTCTGCTCCTCTTCTTTGAGTTTCACATTAGCTAGGTGTTGAACTCAGAAACTCCCTGAGAAATCCCCTGACAAAGAAATCCCCCCTAAAACAAAATGTAGATAATCATGTAAAGTGGAGATTAAATGTGTGTGTGTGTGTGTGTCTTTCCAGTTGACTACACCATGGAGCCTTCCCAGTACGTTCACATCGCACCTAAAGAACCGGGAAAGATGGGGTTTGATGAGGTGCAGATTCAGTTTCAGTTGAGCAGATGTGTCAGAGTTGTTGCTGTGTGAGTGAACGGTCTCTTCACTCTGCTCCTCCACCTCCAGATCTTTCTGATCAATCTGAAACGTCGCTCAGACCGACGGGAGAGGATGTGGAGTTCTCTGGCCGTCCTCAGCATCAATGCCACACTGACAGAGGCCGTGGATGGCAAGTATGACCAAACAGTAACTGCTCTCTGTACGCAGTGTGGTGGAAGTGGGATTCACCAATAAGAGTTAAGACCGTGTAGAAATACTCAATGTAACAGTCGCAGGGAGTAAAGTATCGTCATTAAAAAGTATCAAATATAAAAGTTGTACTACTATTTAGAACGGTCTCTGAGAGTGTTACATGTATATGTAACATCTGATTATATTATTATTAATATATATATATATATATATATATATATATATATATATATAATCGATATTGTAGCTTGTTTGGGTGTAGTTTATTGTATAAAAATGCAGCATAGTCTATTTTCTATGCATATTTTTAATCTTCAAAGTAACTAGTGATCAGTGGCAAGCTCTATAATGACGTACAAGTTTGTAGTACTTGCACTTGTACTTTTTATGCATGCTATTTTATGCATCTGTCCACATTCAACAGGGAAATATTTACGGCAATGCATTGAATACACAGTCAGAGTTACTTTTCACAAGACTCTAAAATATGATGTTTTCTATGAACAAATTCTCAACAGTATAGAAATTAAATAAAAATACATGTTCCACCTTGAACATCTTCAAAAGTAACATGGTGTTTATACATATGTGATATATATTCAAATAAAAACTACTAATACTTTGGTACTTGACTAAAGTTTCAAATCCAGGGCTGTTGTAATAGATTAAATATACACTGTGGTCTATCAGTATAATTACTCAGAATGGAAAGGAATGGGATGCCTCTCTCACCACTTGTAGAAATGTGACTTATAATGTGAGAATTTAATCATAATTTCTGTTTGTAAAGATGCAAGTATCTTTAATAGTGGGATTTTGTGTTATGTGTCTTTAGCATTAAATAAACAAGGCTCCACTGGTCAGGAATCTTTTCCCTGTCTTACACTGATGACATCTATTTGTATATACATATATGTTTTCCACACACAGAGCCTTGAACTCCTCTCAGCTGCAGGCCATGGGCATCGACATGCTGCCTGGGTACAAGGACCCGTACTCAGAGCGTGTGCTGACCAGAGGAGAGATCGGCTGCTTCCTCAGTCACTACAACATCTGGAAGCAGGTACGAATACACACTGTGCACGACACACTCCTCAGCGCAGCTCAGTTCACAGACAATGCCGAGGAGTTGGTACTAATGAGGCAGTATGGACATAATAAGCTGTTGATGATGATGGCTGCTATGTGTCGCCCCCTAGGTGGTGCAGCAGAAACTGCAGCATGTGCTTCTGCTGGAGGATGATGTGAGATTTGAGGCCAGATTTCGAAGCAGGCTGGAGGCCATTATGGACAATGTGATGACAGTGGGACTGGACTGGGACCTGATGTAAGTGAATTCGTATTCTGCATGTTACTATTACGGATATTTGTGCAGATAAGAACTTTAGGATTATCTTTTTTTCACTCACTGACCTGTCTCCCTGAAGTTATGTGGGTCGTAAGCGACTGCAAGTGAAGGAGCCAGAGAGCTGGGTGAAGGGAGTGAGTAACCTTGTGCACCCTGGTTACTCCTACTGGACTCTGGGTTACGTCCTGTCCCTGCAGGGGGCCCAAAAGCTCCTGCAGGCCAAACCCCTGCACAAAATGCTTCCTGTGGATGAGTTCCTACCCATCATGTTCAACAAACATCCCAAGTGAGTCTCATGTACTGTTTGTACGATCAAATGTTAAACTTTGAATGACAGTAAGAGCCTCTTGTAGTCGAGTCTACAGTGAAGTGAAACGGCCTCGCTCATCATTTTCAAACATGCCCACTTCCTTCTCTCCTCAGAGATGAGTACAAGCAGCATTTTGAGAGGAGGGAGCTGAGAGCGTTTTCCGTGGAGCCTCTCTTGCTCTTCCCCACACACTACACAGGAGAGCCCGGCTACCTCAGCGACACCGAGACGTCCACCATCTGGGACGACGAGGAAGTGGAGACAGACTGGGACAGGGACGGGGCCAAACACAGGCGTGAGCAGGAAGCTGCGGGGCCTGGGTTTCCACATGTGGTTTCTCAACCTGCACGTGGTGGCGGGCCTCCCCTCTCTGATAGTGGAAACAGAGATGAACTCTAAGGGAGACTTGACACATGTCATGGCACAAAGCCAGGCCAGTTGAACAACAAGAGGGAACAGGGGGCTGCTGGTCTCATCTACCCACCCTCTCTGTGCAAGTAGTTTGTTTAAAGATAAAATACCATCTGGTCCCAATTGGGTCATTTGATAAAACTCAATCCCCCCCAAAATAGTTAAAGTCTAAACATTTCCATTTTAGCTCAAGTATCTTCTTGAGGACTCAACTTGAAGTCGTGATCATTTCAGGGTGATATCGGACTAAATTGGTGCAGATTTACAAACTAACCCACAGTCAGGTTTTTCAGCCTTCAGTACTCACAAAGACAAGCTGTAAAGACTGTGGCAAACATTTCAATAGATTCGGAATATTAAGTCCAGGAATACACCCGTTCATAATATCTACAGGCAGGTACGTCATCATAATGCTACCATCATTGAAAAAAAGATTCACATTTTGACAGGGTATTTGGAATATCGATCAATCCGTCCATCCATCCGGTGAGAGGCAGCGTAGACGCTGGACAAGTCACCAATCAATCGCAATTTAGTGCTGCCAAATAACCTGACCTGCATGTATTCGGACTGTGAGAAGAAGTCAGAGAACCGCAGTGAAAGCTGCGTTAATGTAAAAATGTCTTGTTCCCCTATAAAAAGGATCTTGTTAAAATAGAAACCTTTCACATTATTATAAGAAACCGAGCAATATGCAATTCTAAGGAAAAAGAGCAGAACCAGCATCTTTCAGACACGAGCCTTAGATAGAGACATAAATCCAAAACTACAGCTCAGCCACTTCTCACCAGTTACAAAGCCTGAGGTGCATCAATGGGTCAGAATGTAATTTTCTGTAACAGTAATGACATTATGCTTCTCAAAAAAAACATGTTTTGGACAAGTGAAATCAGCTGAGCTATTATTCCTCAAATATATATTCCTGTCCATATGTTATGGCTGACATGTTTGATGTACCTTCAATGACCAGAGGAAACACAGCAGTCAACTTAAGGATTTTTATTAAAAAAAAAAAAAAAAAAGCACTGGAATTTTCATGTCAAGCAAACAATGGAACCATTTCATATTAGTATTGTTCCATATCACAAAGTGAGTAATGAAAAGAATAATTAAACCACACAAATGATACTTTTTTTGTAATAAATTAATCAGCATAACAAAAGATATAAAACATGCTTGTACTTCGGTGTTGCAAAGGTTATTTTTGAAAGTCCAATGCTCAAAATTTTAGACACCTGAGAATATAAATATCAAAACAGCTTGTTGCAGCAATTATTTAGTTCCACAGCTCCTCCTATTCACCTTAACTAAAGCTTTGATAAGAGGATTTCTTTTAAAAATTACATTAATGTAAAAATTAGGCATCAATTTAAAAAAACATCAGTTTCTGTACAATGTGCATATCTGAATTAGTGTGGTGACGAGAGAAATCATCGTGGGTTTTTTTTCTCAGCAAGGCAGCGCAGCAAAAAGTAAAATCCAAAGTGGATAATGCTCGTCTGTCATCAAGCCACTTTCAGTGATATGAACAAATAGATTTGGACTGAGCTCGTTCAATTGATATCTGCAGTGAAGTGACGGTCTACTTTTTACATTTTCAGCCTCTGTCCTGCAGCCAGCAGCGAGTCTTTCCCTTGGCAAACCAAGCAGCTGCTGAGCTTTACAGACAGAGGCTGCGGTGCAGGATTTATCCAGCAGATTCATTTACCACTGTCAACTAACAACAGAATGTCACTGAGGCAGGGAGAAGGAAATTCTGCTGCTACACAGGTAGTAGTAATGTTGCATATACAGACAACAGGAAAGACATGGGCACATTACAGACCATCTAGCTGATAAAAACTCATTTCTGAAACCCAAGGCTCGATGGCTTTATATGAATTTCTGAAAAACAAGTTGGATGGATGCTGCACAGATACCGCAAAGAAAAGAAAAAAGGAAAAATCCGTGAGGTATGTTGTTCTTGTGATATTGTAGCTTTGAGATCTGGACAGAGTCTGAGTGTAGAGACACTTCCATCAATGAGGAGAGATGGAAGGATAGATTTCGTAGAAAACAAGTAGGTATTAGGTGTGTGATTCTTTGTTAAACAGTCCATGTGTTCAAGGTCACTGCCAGCAGCGACCAAAAACCGTCAACAGATTAAACCTCAGAGGAAATGTGCACACAATGTCAAAGCCTTGTATTCACTTGGATGAGTACAGTTTGTATTAAAATGAACAGATCAACAGTGAAATGGTGATATGAGGATGGTTCGAAGTATGAATGAGGAAGACACCTGAAGTTGTTCTTTTTAAGTGTGGAGGAAACAAAGTCAACAGATCTGGGAGTGATGATGAAGTCTGTAGAAACAAAAATAATTTAAAAAAACCTAATCAAAACAAATTCAACATAAGATGGCCTGGATGACTACGCAAACACCAAAAACAAAAAAAACAACAACTCAGTTCTTTTATCACGCTTTCTAAAGCACTTGGACAAGAAGGCAGTTTTACAAACCATTAGTTATTAGAGACATCAGCAAAGTTCCACAGTGCTTGCTTGTAGAAGCATAGTAACAGTGCAAGCCATTACACTATTCAACCGAATACACCTGTAAGGAAAAAGTGCCATATTGCATAATGAGTATCTGATGAGCCCGCAGGAGGGCATATATATACCTATACAATGATCCAACTGTAAACATGGTGCAAAGTAGTTATGACATAGTTTAAGGCTTTCAGAGTTTTCCTGAAGAATTGTTGTTCACTGAGATAAAGGAATACGTCCACGAGTTGGACAAACAGTGTGGAAACATTAAAAAAGAAAATAAAAAAAGATTCAACGTCTCTAGACTCGGACCTGGACAATGCATGTGCTCAAATTGGTTTTAAACGTCTACTTTACTTGATGTTTACTTGATTCAGTCAAATGTTACTCCACAAGGAATATTTAATTTAGGTGCCAGGTTTTGTTGGACCCAGTATAGAACTAAACCTTTATTACAGTGGCCATTTTAATTTATCAAACACAAATGCAATAGCCACAGACTGTATATAAAGATGAACGAAACATTTCCACTTCCTCTCACTATCCAGAAATGAAGCCAAAATGCCCAAGATGTGAACGCTGCAGTCTTGCGCACCAGAATCTGCGCAGTAAGGCGGTCAGGGGATGGAGCCGTGCTGGCGAAATATCGTAAACACGCGTGCTCGACCAATCATGAGTCAGTCTCGCTATCCATCGAGATGTTTCACCTCATTTCGATTGCATAAAATAACTAATTAAAACCAAATTAAATGGGAAAACTTGCATGTGAAAACACATCAATGTAATAAGAACTATCTAAAATGTCAGAAACAAACTTTGAGAATGTTTTTTTTTTTTGTTTGTTTGGTCCATGTCTCACTAAGATGGAGGTGGCGTGCTTAATGACCAATACTGCAGCCAGCCACCAGGTGGGGATCGAGGCGCTTTGGCTTCACTTTTGGGGTGCAATCATGTCGTCCATCTTTCTGTGCAGTCTATGGTAATAACATTAACGGCTGCATTCCATTTAGAAGTATTGTACAAGTCTTGTTAACGCTGGTTCAATGGTTCACTGCACAGAGCCATTGTTTAAGTTAGTTACACCTGAGCGACAAGTTAAAATGCCCTTCACAATAAAGCTCTAGTGGTATCATCTTTCCCCGACTTTGTTTAAATTACTTTAATAATTCTAATACCAGATTTGATTCCCGCACACACAGGGTTAGAATGGGAATTATTTTTCCAGCACTTGAAGTTATAAACTTTGTTTTAACTGCTGCTGAAACTTACACTGTGTGAATAAAACCCGGCACACCTGATCCTGAAATGTGCTCCCCGCGCCCCTGTTGAGCACGGGGGTGAACGCCTTTACTTGGAAGGTCGAATATCAAGCTCACCTAATGTCATGTTTTTGTCCCTAAATATTTTTCATACAATTGCATACACACATTCTCCAGTTCAGCCACTAACAAAAAATATCTACTAAAAAAAATACACACCAACACTCACAAGCAATCTCATCCTATCAAGCGTATACTGTTACCCCTAATATAAGGACTACAATTCATCACATGTATTAAATCTGCTGCTAGTAGCATTACCATGTCTCTACATTAAAAGCTTAAAGCTTATATACATTTGCATCAGTATTAGAGATAATACTACTGTGTATTATGTGTCAGCGTTTCATGAATAACTCATCTAAACTTGAGGATGGCGTGCATACAGCTTTTCTAGAGTGAAGTCTGACCCACTTTCTGGAAAAAAGTCATATTTGATCTATTAAACTCAATATACACGAGAAAAAAATATATAGACAAATATCACCTCAATGATGGTTATGCGATAAAAAAAATTAAGGAATGTGTCACCACTAAAACTCAAAGCTACAAAAAAAGCTAAAAAGCTCCTAGTCACTGCCTCGCTAGCTAACATCACAATATTGTGCTACTCATGGTAAAGAAATGGTACTTAAAAGCACAACAACCAGGAAATAAACCATGAGAAAACAGAAGTTTTGGCTTTTGATGAATGTGTAGATTTGTACAGAAAACGTGAAAAATCCCTGCAATTTGTGAAAGTGTTTGTTTGAGAAATGAGGTTGTATTTAGGGTCGGTGCTTAATGATTCCAAATCTTATCGAATCCTGATTGAGAAGGAAAACCGAAGTATGTTGAAAATAAGGTTTGAACTGCCATAAACCTGTCATGAATGAAGTTATTTTTTTGATTTGTTCTTAGTTAAAAGAAAAAATAATTCTGTTGCACAATGTTAATGGTTTTTATGGCTGCAATTTTCACTTTGAGGCTTTAAAGTCGGGCATTACGAGTCAATGAGCACGACAGCTGGGTGGCACAACTGGTTTTACTGATTTTTTGCATCAATGTGATGAAGTACCTTGACTTTACTGGTGTATAATTCAGGGGATAAACCAAAAACGGACTCTCTCATCTAGTTCTTTTCATATAAAAGGTTTTCACCGTTTAATTTCACTATGTCACAATACAGCATTAGAAACACCCTGCATTTTTACACCTTTCTGTAGTAAATGTGTCATCATATTGGATTAACTTCCCTCCCCTGCATGTATTTATTACTGTGTAGTTTCATGTCACTTCATTTCATTCTTTTGTGATGAGTAGCTACACTTGAAAAACTCGCTCCAGTCTGCCATATTGTAAACATTATACACGTGGTTTGATCCATGTGTAAGCAGCCATGTAAATGAAGTGCAGAAAGTCCAAACTTTGCTCTCAGGAAACGATAAGCGGAATCAAAAAACACATTTCTTAAACAAATCCTTGGTTCTCATAAATTTGGAACATTCGTGAAAACCAACCCTGGTTAAGTTGAGCAGGTGGATAGTGGTCACATGACTCATCTGGGTGGATGGAGAGATGAGGCTACGTGCTCCTCACTTCCAGCTCTGTGTGTTCACTCGTGTACAATGTGTGTATGTGTGCATTTTGGAGTACAACACCGTATTTCTAAATCCTTATCGGTGGATCTGATTGTAGCTGGTTAAGTTGAAACCACCGCAAGCTTCCGTGCTGCTGCTGATCCCAGTGCACAGGAAACCCAGACACGCACCATCCTAATGGTGCAGGGCCGGACTGGAAGCAGAGGATGTACCCTTGTTGCGTCCCAACATGGAGGGCTGGAAGTCGGGATGGCGACGGGCGTGCTTGATCAGATGGTCGCTGCGCATGAAGCGCTTGTCGCACAGTGGGCACAGGAAGCGCTTTTCTCCTGTGTGGGTGCGGGTGTGGCGGGCGAGCTCATCGGAACGGGCAAACTTTTTCTCACAGTCGGGCCAGGTGCAGGGGAAGGGCCTCTCACCTGCAGCACAGAGAAGGAAAAGAGCAGGGACAACCATTTACTGCCATGTCAGTGACAAATAACAATCCACCAAGTCACCACGACTACAAGCATGCAACAGATGTGTTTGACTGAAAGCAGGCCAGTATCAGTTGGGAGAATGCTTGGCAACCCAGTGTAGCACCTATACAGTGCAGAGTTTCATCAATACACAAAAATGTGCAAATATTTTCATTAATGAATTAATATGTCTTTTCTAGGTTGCTTTTATCATTCAGTGCAAGAATAAATGTTACCTAAAAATGTCTGCAGTCTTCAAAACCGTAAGACGCAACACAACACAACAAAACTTATCTTCACAACTACAAGTCTGAAACTGGGGAGTGTTTGGCATTTGAGCTTGAAAAATTAAGTTTCCATTTGCCAATTTCTCAATTAATCAGCAAAAATACAAGTACTAAGAAATCCAATTCATGCCTATGTAATAGGTGGGTTGCCCATTTTATTATTTCATCCTTCCTATACGTTAAATATTAGCAGGGCATAGTATTTAACTGTTACTACAATAAAGCAAGATATGTTTTGTTATATTAATGAGTGTAAGGCAACATGCAAACAGTTTATAGTCTGTTTTAAATTGTTCTTCATAGATAATAATAACATTATACTTCATAGGACAGAGTGAGGATTGTTTTTGGTCACTATGAATATTTTAATGAATTAAGTTTAACTGACTACATTTAAGATAGTGACGAGTCTACTGCCTACATTTCCTTTATGGGGGGAAAAAAAAGTAATCTTGTCATAGTTAAATACGTGTCAAAACATATCTAGGATTTAGATCCTGCAGATTAGTCTTCCTAAACCACTCCTAGCCTTAATCTCTGCCAGGCAACATGAGTCAAACCACGATGAGCGAGTGGGATGCTGCTCGGTGCCATTTTCAAGATCACAAAGCCGGGGCCACGTTGTTTGTTGCAGGGACACTTTGTGGGCGTTCCCACCACAGTTTCTTTCCTGCCCTTAATCCGTCTGCGCCTGCTCAGTGATCCTGAACACACCGATTCCCCTCGTTTTACAGCAGGGGAGAAAGAAAACCACCAGCACGTTTTACTCAGGGCTGGAGCTTTGATAGCAGTCTGATTTGGTTCCAGCTGAAACCAGGCTTTACAATGGGGGCTATGAGACAAGTTTTCAGTGACACCTCCACAGCTAAACACCAAAAACTGATGAAAAGTAGATGAGCATCTTTTGTACAAGATCCCTTTAAAGAGGTTTGACAACACATGCAGTCAGTTGCAGCTCATCGGCAGAGATCATGAAGTTAATGTCCGGGGGGGAAAAGCTACACAGCCACACATCGAGCACTTGCTGCCGCCATCAACAGGACAGGCTGTGTCCGACAATGAACTCTGTGCCACCGACGTTAAGGTTTCGTCTTACGTTCATTTCATATGCAAATGCGGCCGGGAGGAAGACCTTCGTCACCGGTTTTAACGTCCAGCCCAGTTCTTTTGTTAGTTTACTTCTTTGTCACAGTCTCTGAAGGGGAGTTTTTCTGTCGTTCCCTCTTTGTTTGGCCACGTTACTGAACCAAGTCGACGGTTAATGGAGATGGGGGGGGGAACTGCCGCCGCCGCCACGCTGCTGTTAGCTAATCCCGGGAAGTACAAAAGAGCTTCCACCCATGATCTGATTTAATGGTTAATAACGATGTGGGTGACAAAGCAGAGGCTGGGGACAAAGTTTAGAATCAAGGGTCAGATGTGTGTGTGTGTGCGTGCGACATGTGGACTGAGCGTGTTGTTGTGGCCGTACCTGTGTGTGTCCGGATGTGCGCCTTCAGGTGGGACGATTTCCCGTAAACTCTGTCGCATCCGTCAAAAGTGCACTGGTGTCGCTTCACCGGGGACCGGGGGGGGCCCACGCCTCCTCCTCCCCTCATCTGCTGCCCGGGCACCGGGGTGGCGGAGGGGGTCATGGTAGGGGTGGTGGGGTCGGACAACGTGGTGTAACCGCTCTCCCCACCACATGACGAGTTGCTGCTCTCCGAGTAGGCCGACATGGGGCGGAACTTGCCGTGCAGGTCGGTGAGGATGCCGGCCACCGCCATCATGTTCGCCCCCTCCAGCCGCAGCGTCTCCCGCACCTCCCTGTCCTCGCTCGTCCCGTCGGTCTCCCCGGGGAGAAGGCCCGCCGTGGTGGGCAGGCTGGCGGGGGCGACCGGGGTGGGTCGGTGCAGGACGGGACCGCTGGATATCGACACCAGACACTCGGCGGCGAAATAATCAGACGAGGCAGTCAGCGACATGGTTCCCTGCCTGGTTTTGTTGACTTTAAGCGGTAAAACAGAACAAAAAAACCAGAAAGATCCACCAGGAGGGGCTAACGGTTGACTGATCCCGACCTCGTTTTTATCAAACTCGACGATCCAACCGTGTCCAGCGGAGCCCTGTTACCGCCATGCAGCGCCTCGGTAGTTAGGAAATGACTCAGTAAGTCAAAGAAAAGGCGCGGATGTAAACGATAACGGGCTAAAACCGGGTCAGTTCCTCCGGGCCAACGCGTGTGCGCCTCGCCGCCTGACGGTTCATTGTGTCTGATGCTCGGAGAAGCCGCTGCCGGTCAAACCTACGCCCCCTGGTCCCGACTGACGATGCGTTCACACGCAGTCAGTAACAAATGAGCAGGAGGTGCTTATGTGTTTACATTTCTGAAACCACCACACCAGTGCGCTTATTCTGTCGATGCAATTACCTCAATGTCGTTTTATTAGTCATGAGTTTAACTTAAAGTCCAAAAGAAATTCACAACTAAAACAGACGTAAAAAAAGAAACTATAAAATAGATGTTGAACTACTTTCATACGTTGATGCAAAATTCACAAGTATAATCGCCCAGCATTCTTGTACACTGAGCGTAGTTTTGCGTAAATGAAACAAGAAGCTACACAACAAATACAATGTGGTGACCTTAAAGTTGGGTTGAAGGCACGCAGCGTTCTTAAATCCGACTTTTCTCCGTGCGTGAACGCACCGTGAGCCGGCAGCGCGCAGTGGCTGACGTCGGCAGCTCGGGCGTGGACCGCGGCGGAGGGTGCGTGGTGGAAAGTAGGTGGCGAGCAACTCGAGTAATGATGGGGGAAGGAGAGGAGCCTGAGATGAAATGAAAGGCGTGTTGGATGATTTCGATGGAGCTGCAGTCAGAGGCTGCACAACATGGCTGTGTTCTGGAGGGAGTTTGTCGTTTCACCCTTCAGACCAACAGAGTCCCACGATAACCCCTCAAATATCCACTTTTTCATTAGAGACACAGACGCTAGATGTCTCTCTTCTCTGAGATGATTCCTTCCTTCAACTGTGGTTGTTTGTTGTCCAAGAAAGTGTGTGAATGAGCTTGGAAGGGAACAGAACCCTCATTGTCTTTAATAGATTATGTTCATATTAACTCTCTGCTTATGTGGGAATTGTCATATAATCTCCAAACAAATGCCAGATTAGCATGAACATAGCATAATCATTTATTACTGCATTTATTCTGTTGTGCTTTTTTGTTTTAAACTAGGCCTGTATTGAAATGTACTGAAATTAAAATCCTCCTCTCTGTCTATCTACCTTTGTATTATTTGTATCTCTCTCTCATTCTATCTGTGTCTCTCTCTGATCTGTTGCTTTCAGGGACCTGATAGAGACCAACATGGAGTTCCTTGGTTAGATCATCATGCAGAACTAAATAAAGCAACAGACTGCCAGGGTTTTATGTGAATCACGACAAGCCAATATCTGCACCTTGATGGTCTATGGAAGTAAATCAGTCTCATTAGATTTTGAAATTGAAATTATTCATTTGTATTTTTGCCGCTGAAATTCAGTCTGACAATTTTCAAAGTATAATATTCAACTGCTAAAATTCAGTTGCAAGAATTCATAGTTCTTGTTTGCTAATCGCCTTAGAAGACTAATGGATGATTAGAAAACCCTTGAAAACCCTTGTGCAATTATGTTAGCACAGCTGAAAACTGTTTTGCTGGTGAGAGAAGCTATAAAACTGGCCTTCCTTTGAGCTAGTTGAGTATCTGGAGCATCACATTTGTGGGTTCGATTATACTCTCAAAATGGCCAGAAAAAGAGAACTTTCATGTGAAACTCCCCAGTCTATTCTTGTTCTTAGAAATGAAGCCTATTCCATGCGAGAAATTGCGAAGAAACTGAAAATTTCCTACAACGGTGTGTACTACTCCCTTCAGAGAACAGCACAAACGGGCTCTAACCAGAGTAGAAAGAGAAGTGGGAGGCCCCGGTGCACAACTCAGCAAGAAGACAAGTATATTAGAGTCTCTAGTTTGAGAAATAGACGCCTCACAGGTCCTCAACTGGCAGCTTCTTTAAATGGTACCCGCAAAATGCCAGTGTCAACGTCTACAGTGAAGAGGCGACTCCGGGACGCTGGCCTTCTAGGCAGAGTGGCAAAGAAAAAGCCATATCTGAGACTGGCCAATAAAAAGAAAAGATTGATATGGGCAAAAGAACACAGACATTGGACAGAGGAAGATTGGAAAAAAGTGTTATGGACAGACGAATCAAAGTTTGAGGTGTTTGGATCACACAGAAGAACATTTGTGAGACGCAGAACAGCTGAAAAGATGCTGGAAGAGTGCCTGACGCCATCTGTCAAGCATGGTGGAGGTAATGTGATGGTCTGGGGCTGCTTTGGTGCTGGTAAAGTGGAGCCAATTTCCTCCTACAACAGGACAATGACCCAAAGCACACCTCCAAATTATGCAAGAACTATTTAGGGAAGAAGCAGGCAGCTGGTATGCTGTCTGTAATGGAGTGACCAGCGCAGCCACCAGATCTCAACCCCATTGAGCTGTTGCGGGAGCAGCTTGACCGTATGGTACGCAAGAAGTGCCCATCAAGCCAATCCAACTTGTGGGAGGTGCTTCAGGAAGCGGGGGGTGAAATTTCTACAGATTACCTCAACAAATTAACAGCTAGAATGCCAAAGGTCTGCAATGCTGTAATTGCTGCAAATGGAGCATTCTTTGACGAAAGCAAAGTTTGAAGAACAAAATTAATATTTCAAATAAAAATCATTATTTCTAACCTTGTCAATGTCTTGACTATATTTTCTATTCATTTTGCAACTCATTTGATAAATAAAAGTGTGAGCTTTCATGGAAAACACGAAATTGTCTGGGTGACCCCAAACTTTTGAACGGTAGTGTATATATATATAAAATATGTTAAATTATATGTATTATATGTTCAGATCTATTAGCTATGTGACAATCAACAAACAACATCCCTCTCATGCTACTGTAGCAGGAGGCTACTCCCCCTTGTTACACTCATACCTGTCCTACGTAAAACAAAGGCAGGAGGGAACCAGTTACCTCCTTGGCGAGGGAATATACAGCAGCCACTTAAATGTTACACATGAAAATATTAAAATGCAACACTCATTAAAATGCTCTAAATGAAAATGAAACAATTGTGTATTTATTATTTGTTAATTTCTGCAAGTGCACAATAATGCTGTGGAATTGTTCCTATTGAAATATATAATTTCCATTGTAAACTACACAGCTCAATAAGAAACATAAACTTTGCATAATAGCTTTAGTGATTAAAATAACCCAAAACACAATGTGTACAATAAGTTACATGTGTGATTGGACAGATGTCCCTCATAGTGACAAACACAAACATTGTTTTGGTTTAAACACTAGATGACGAGATGGTGAACAAAGTGGAGCAACTTGTTCTGAGGCTCTGTGAACTAATACAATCAAAGGTCAAAGGAAATGTGGCTTTAATATTGCTATAATGTAACTTCAAAGCCATAAGCCTTTATGAGATCACTTAATCAGTTGTCCTCCCAAAATCAACAGAGCTAAACACACGTTTCGATTATCCAAACATATTAAACATTGCGTTTGGATATTTTTCAACCTACATCTCTTGATCTGGATTATTGTACGACATGGAAGATACAACCTTGTCCAATTATCTGAAGAATTGTTCAGGTGGGTTACAGCTACTTCTCCAGATGTGTCAAGTCTTTTTGTGTGGAGCTCAGTGCAAGGCATGCATAATATTTCACCCTATTTCCAATACAAATCATTTTATTAGGGCCAGAGCACTGACGGTGCTGTTTTGCATGTCTTACACTAGTACTTCTCCTCCTCCATTGACCACAACCATGTAAAACTTTGTGAAAAGGGCCTCAAGACATTGATGATGAAGTCTTTTGAAAACTGTGAGCTTTCTTCTAACACCTTTTTCGTTCAACAGACTTGATCACCTGGATTTCATTTGCAGGCTCTTGATAATATGTCTTTACATGAACACTGTGCAGGATAGTAGCCAGAGTCATTGTGAATAAAAAACAGTACTTTCACTAACCTTAACCAAACAGTAGTTGCCATGTTCACATAATGTAATAAAACCTGATGTCGTTTAAAATTACAAAACAATGTTGAATGTGATACAGAACTTTGCGGAGCCATCCAATGTCATCATTCTTATGTGGTCATAGGATTCAGAAGTCACTACATGCAGTCAACAGGTTGATGCTCACTGGGTGTTTTTCTCTTTTTTAGAGATGGTTAGCCGCCCCATCTCACCCATCGCCATCTTGGCAAGTAATTGCTCTGTGAGTAAGGCCACCAAGAGGAAGGCCACCACTGAAGATGAGCCCCCACTGAAGAGGCAGAGGGGTGTTATGTCTGATGCCAACACCAAACCTGCTCAATCAACCCTGGAGTCAGTGATCGTGGTCCACAGCTCCAGTGAAGAGAGCACAGTGTTGTCAGGCCACACCAGCAGAGGTGACTTACTTTTAAAGAAAATGTGCTGCTGTTTGCATGGAAGCAATATGATCATGTTAAAATGGGGATTGGTGTTGACTCCAGTTGGGAGGTATTTCAGTTTTCTTTTTGTGATGTTGTTCACTGTGTTTGAAAAACTGGCTTGTCCAACTTAAAGGAAGAATTCTAATTTTGAGAAACATAATTATTTACTTTCTTCCTGAGGATTAGATACAAATATTGACACCACCACTAGACTTGAAATGCAAATACAACATGGTGTTGGGTTTTATTGGCACTTGCGTACCAGACTAATTCTTGACTTCAGCGTATTATTCCTTCAACAAGTTTGAGGCCTCGCAAGGCGTTCATAATATTTCAACCTACTTCCAACACAAATCATTTTATTTCAAGTATTTCTTTAAAATGTTGATTATTTTAGTGCATTGACGTGCCTCATTCATTCTTGTGCCATGATACAGACACTTGTTTCAGGACAAATCTTGATACACAGTCAGTTTTATAGAAAAAAGTTGATATTATTCGTGCTTCACTGTCAGTTTATTTTCACTTGCATTAATAAAACATGATATCAAGATTTTAAAAGATCAACAGACTTGATCTCCTGGATTTCATTTGCAGGCTCTTGATAATATTTATTTACTCATACACTGTGCAGGAAAGTAGCCAGAGTCATTGTGAATAATAAACAGTACTTTCACTAACCTGAACCAAACAGTATTTGCCATGTTCACATAATGCAAGAACTTAGTTTTAAAATGTTGTTGTTTAAAATTACAAAACAATGTTGAATGTGGTACAGAACCTTGCAGAGTCATCCAATGTCATCATCCTTATGTGGTCATAGGATTCAGAAGTCACTACATGCAGTCAACAGGTTGATGCTCACTGTTTTTTTTCCTCTTTTGTAGAGATGGTTGGCCGCCCCATCTCACCCATCGCCATCTTGGCAAGTAATTGCTCTGTGAGTAAGGCCACCAAGAGGAAGGCCACCACTGAAGATGAGCCCCCACTGAAGAGGCAGAGGGGTGTTATGTCTGATGCCAACACCAACCCTGCTCAATCAACCCTGGAGTCAGTGATCGTGGTCCACAGCTCCAGTGACGAGAGCACGGTGATGTCAGGCCACACCAGCAGAGGTGACTTACTTTTAAAGAAAATGTGCTGCTGTTTGCATGGAAGCAATATGATCATGTTAAAATGGGGATTGGTGTTGACTCCAGTTGGGAGGTATTTCAGTTTTCTTTTTGTGATGTTGTTCACGGTGTTTGAAAAACTGGCTTGTCCAATTTAAAGGAATAATTCTACATTTTGAGAAATATAATTATTTACTTTTTTCCTGAGGATTAGATGTAAATATTGACACAGATTAAACAAACCAGATATGATATGTAAATGAAATGATTCAAACAAATACTTATCTTTCAGAGCTTTCAGCCGACTGTCAGGCAGATTGATTTTACTTAGTTGTCATGAAGCTATCTGATGGTTTCGCTCCACTGAGCTATTTCCACAACATCTGAAAAGACTCCATATGTTGAAATGTGGTGGTTGAAAGCCTTAGAAATATGAAAAAGTGGATCATGAGTTAATATATCAAAATGTCAGTCCTGGAAAAAAAATATTAAGTTAGAGGTAGTGATGCCATCTTTTTTTCACAACTATATTAAACCATGTGTCTGTGTCTGTGTTCATTGGTGCAGCTGACTTCGAGGCCAAGTACTTGGAGCGTAAAAAACTTGGTCAAGGAGGCTTTGGCTCAGTTTATGCCGGCCACAGAAGGTCTGATGATTTACCAGTAAGTACATAATATGATGTGATTAAATAATTTTATGTAATATTCTCACATCAAACATAAATACTGTGACTTCATCCCTTGGAATAACCAAAGTGCTCATGATCTGTCCTGTAGGTGGCGATAAAACACATCCCCATCTGTGATGTGCCCTGTCAAAAAGTGGTGAGTGATCTGTTGTCTCAGCACCAACTGTTGAAATCATTCTTTAACTTTTATGTTTTTGTTGTTTCCTTGTTGTTGATGAGATACACACACATATTTTCCCTTTAGATGTTAAATGGGAGGGCATGCAGGATTCCAAAGGAGGTGCTGCTCATGCACAAAGCCGCAGGTGAACCAGTGACTGTGGGAAAATCTGCGGCTGTGTCGATACTGGACTGGTACGATCTGGACCAAGAGGTTATTCTGGTCATGGAGAGGCCAGTCCCCTCTATGGATCTGCTGCGCTTCATGGATGAGAACTATGGTCCGATGGCCGAGGACGTTGCAAAGGTACTGGAGCTTTATTCTTTTTGTGAGCTGTTTCCCAGACTACTACTGAAAAGGTCATTCATTTGAATATCATCAGTTTCAGTGGAGAGTGTTTGGCTGCTATCACACCCATATTTCATTTGGGTCCAATCACAACTAACATTTTAAATTTCAAAATTAAATTATTTGAGATTCAGTCTTTAGAAACCTTCCCTTTATCGAGGGCTCTTGAGTTTTAATTAATGGGTATATTATTGGCTGAAACATTGAGAAAACTATTTCAGCACAAATTCCTTTTTGAAGTTGTCAGCAGATCACATACTACGATTAAAAGCTACACAACAGCCATTAAATAGACCTTGTGTTAGGTCGTTTTTACAATTGCTCGTCCCAGAAATAAGAAAGGCCTTTGGACCTCAGCTTAGTCCTCAAACTGCTCAGGAGAACAACATAGACTGTGTTTTTCAGTCCCATCCAGAGTCCCTTCTTCACCACTCTAACTCATTTGTGACTCTTTATCTCTTTCTCAGATCATCATGAAGCAGCTGGTGGATGCTGCCATCGATTTGCAAACCAAAGGCGTCTTCCACAGAGATATAAAAGCAGAGAACATCCTCATCGAGTTCAGCTCCGATGGCCATCGAGTTCGGCTCATTGATTTTGGATGTGGCTGCATTTGCAAGAAAAAACGCATTTACATCCAGTTCTCTGGTACGGCCAACCTGTCTTGTTATCCTGCTTTTCATTCATCTGACTGTAAAATCTCTGCCTGTAAATCATCCATTGCTTTTTTTTCTGTCTCCTTCTATTTTACATATTGTAGGAACACTAGCATACGCTCCTCCAGAGTTTCACATCAACTGGCAATACATGGCCGGCCCCACGACAGTCTGGCAGTTGGCAGCATTGCTCTTTGAAATGCTGGATGGATTCAGCCGGTTCCGCACCACAGGGTTCCTCAGGAATGAACTCCAAATCAGCTCTGTGTGGTCCAAAGGTGAGACAACGCTGGTTTCAATGTGCAGTTATTATGTTCCTTCCATGTTACAGTTGATCACTGTAGATTCAAGCCTCATCGTTTCTTTGTCGTCTGTCCTCTCTCCTCACAGACTGCCAAGACTTCTTGGCAAAGTGTTTGGCTTTAGAGCCTGAGGACCGTGCCACTCTGGAGGAAATGCAGCAGCATCCCTGGTTTAAGTTCCTCTGTTGAGGAACTTAAACCTGTTGAGGAACTTAAACCTGTGTATATATGTATGTACATCATGTTATCGTTTTTTTTCATTAAATATTTAAATCTCCTCCTTGTCTCCACTTCCTGGTTTCATATGGTATCCTCTGTCTGAGGCTGTATCCTCCAAAGGAGGTAAGTTCACCGTGAATCAGAGAATTTGCAAGAGAAATGAGAGGAACAAGCATCAGGATCCAAGTCTCTCAAAAAGTTTAGGTTAAACACAGATGTCATAAATTCAGAGTGTTCCTGACCTGCTCCTGACAGAGTCCCTGGCTGGGCTCGGAGCAGAAGGAGCACGGACACTGTTTGGGTCTTCACAAACCCTGCCGCCCTGGACCATGTTGCGATGGAAATAGCTTCTGTACAGTTAAACTCCTCCATCACTGTAGATCCATGGCGCTGAGCACAGTGCAGTTCTGACTGCACTGACTGGTGAAAAAATGAAATCCAATATTTTTGTTTTTAAAGTGAGTCTTGACACAAATTATTCATGTTGGTGTAAAAAAATAACCACTTATTCAGTGGTACAGTTGTCAAACTGCATCATCACCCTTTGTCAAATTCCACTTTTCTTGACCTCAGATAGCAACAGGAGAAAAGAACATCTACAGGCAAACTCTATAAGGGGGAAAGCTAGAATTCTTGAATTGATGAGGTTATGGGTCAAAGCTCTGCAAACTTTCAATTTTTCTCTTTCCAAAAAGTAAAGACTATATGTATGTTTCTGTTTTGAATCATCGATACATTTATTTATTTAAATATGCAGTGTCTAAAAACACTGCAGAGAACAAAATCCAGGGTTTCTGCAGGTTTCAACAAGTTAAATATAAAACTTGTCAGGACCATAATGAATGAAATTTAACACGAATGTCAAGTACAACAGATAAGCAGGAATATCAGAGTCCCACAATCACTTTCATTTCCCCATAATTGAAGATAGGGTGAAGTGGCCGAGTAGAGAATAACCATGGAAACACCACGCTATCTCTCAAACTACAGGCAGAGATTGTATGTATTAATAGCTGTTCCCACAGCCAAGCTGAGTACTGACCAGGGTGTTTGTACTTATCAGGTATTAGTTCCACATTGGTCTTGTTTCTAGTTTTACTACAGTGTACTGCCATTGAGAAAGAACTATAACTATGATTGAAAATGTATTTAAAGAACTGAAGCTTGATGTCAGTAGCATTAAATTAGCATTAACATAATTTGTACCCACTTGAACATATTTAAGACTTTTAAAGACCTGGAATTCAAATGATTGTATTTTAGACACCAACCCTATCAGCACCATGTGTGTGTTTTAACTGTTAAATTGCTGTTTAAAAAATGACGGGTGCGTGGTGGAAAGTATGTGGAATAAGTTTCATTATCAGAAAGTCATATCAAGCAGTAGAACAACGTTTTGAGGGCCTGTAGTCTGTATTATTCACATTCTGATATTTGAGTATTTTCAAGCAGTATATGTAACTGTCATCAGGGTTCAGAGTCACTTCCAGCTGATCTAGCATTTTGTGTTTTATGTGTAAAAAGTCAGACTAAGACTAACACCACTATGAGTTGTAGTTACCAGAGTGTGCCAGCAGAGGGAGTAGAGTGTTGCTGTAGGGCAGGGGTTCCCAAACTTTTCAGCCCGCGACCCCCAAAATAACGGTTCCAGAGACTGGCGACCCCCACCGACCCTGGATGTGGTATATAATGTTGCGCACAGCCACGCACACGCACTATTAGGCCTATGCAAACACGGGTATTAAAACAACACAAGAACAACAGCCTTACAGCCATGATATTATTTTATAGCAATTTAAGAAATAGAATATAACCAGAATACAGGGAAACTCCCTGTATAAACATTAGGGCTGAGTGAGCATATACTGTAAGTATAAAAGAGTGCGCAGGTGATGTCTGTGCGCGTCTGTATGCATAACGAGCAGCAGACACCTTATTGCTGCCATGTGCAAAAACTTTAGGGTTATTTATTTTAGCCTAAACATTACTTTCATTTCTTAAACTCACTAATGAGATAGGTGGGCAATATGCATGGAGCAGAGCAAATAAGCAAGTCGATTCTCGGCTTTATTTTGGAGACGGCGACTCGGAGATCATTCTCCACGTTTAGCTGCGCTCTGTATTTATTCTTTATGTATGTCAGGGCTGAGAAAGTCTTTTCGCACAAGTACGCCAGCCTTGTTAACCAGTCAGGGTCAGTGAGGTGGTCAGCGAGCTGGGATCAATGCTCCATCAGAAATATGCGCACCTCGTCCCGCAGCTCATGCAGGCGGCTCAGCACATCTCCCCGCAAGAGCAAGTCTGATATTGAGTGGACGTGTTTTTATGTAGTTGACCATTTTTATCGCAATGTCAAGAATATGTTTAAGCTTTGGTTCAAGTGTTTTGCTTGCAAGAGATTCTCTGTGAATAATACAGTGTGTGGAATTTACATGCGGCGCCCCTTGTAAGACCCTCGCTTTCAGTCCTGCCTTTCCCCCCAGCATCGCTCCAGCCCTGTCCCGACACACACCAATACAGCTTTCAGAAGATAGTCCCTCTTCTTTTAGTTTTGTAAAAATGTCCACACCTGTGCACGTCCACTCCAGCGCGGAGTAAAACAGCATTACGTTTTCCGTCAAAACTGTATCTGATGAAAACAAGCAGCTGGGCAGAGTTTAATATATCTGTGGATTCATCTAACTGTAAAGCATATTTCCCTTTCTTAAGGGACACAACACTTTATCCACAGTCACAATACACATGAGCAGAGGAAGATGGTCTCTGTACATTTTCATACGACTTTTACAGGAGCAGCTCGGGTAATGATGGGGGAAGGAGAGGAGACTGGGATGAAATGAAATCTCCAAACAAATGCCAGATAAGCATGAATATAGCATAATCATTTATTACTGCATTTAGTCTGTATTTTTTGTTTTAAACTAGGCCTGTATTGAAATGTACTGAAATGAAAATCCTCCTCTCTCTCTATCTACCTTTGGCCTCCCCCCATGTATTATTTTTGATCTCTCTCTCGTTCTCTCAGTGTCTCTCTCTGATCTGTTGCTTTCAGGGACCTGATACACTCTAAAAAGTGGGACTGGGGTTAATTAATATTTAATAAATAAATAATAGTAACCTTTATATAATAAAAAAGACTTTGTGCAGTTTTGAATAAAAGTGAGCTGAATTCAACAAATTAGATGTTTTTATTAATTGCATTTTACTAATTTGTGTTAGAATAAAATCAGCTCTGAATCACTAAGTAGAATTTAATTGTAAGTTTTAGGAAAGTCAAAAGTTCAAGAAAATTTATAAATTTTACTCATTGGGAGGCCTTAGGTTTTAATAATGTTACACTTTCGCCAAAGGCGGGAAGACAGGATGGATCTGATTCGACACCTTCGACAGGAGAACTCTGATTGGCTGTTGTCTTTTTGACTGTGCATGAAATACTCGGCTTCAACTCTGCTCCGCCTCTCTGACCTTCATCTGAGGTAAGGGATGTATCCTCTATGGAGGTTTAGCCAGCATGCTAACTTATACACTGCAGGCTCATAATTTAAGTGTAAAATTAAAATACTGTAACATGATAAGTTAGCTGCTGTTACCTGCTGCTGCTAAATGTTGATTATGTGCTGGTTTGTGTGCTGTTTGTGTGACGTTGATTTCATGACAAATGTGGGAATACTGTTGCTGGCTTGTCTTGTGTTTTCTGCTGCTTATCTTTGATCCCGGTGGTATTCTTGTCATTATATATTGGCATTTAAATGAATTAGTGAGAAACTAGCGTGATGCTAAGTAGCGTTAGCTCGCCTCGGTCGGGCCGGCCAGTGTGGAAAAAACGCCTTTAGCCAAAGACTCTTTTCACATCTTAGTCGGTGAATTAAGGGTTTATGTCGACCCGACGTCAGTGTGAGTGGTTTATGAAACAGTACGGGCGGGTTTGGTGAGTTTTATTTAGTTTCTGTGGAGTTTGAGGAATAGTTGATGGGGAAGCTAAGCTAAGCTAACGCTAGGTGCGCAGGTGTTACATTTGCCGCGTTCACAGATTATGTTGCCAGTCGTGGTTTACCATTATATTGCTCTTTGTTCCCCTGTGCATTACAAAGGAACAAAACCACAGAAAGCATTGTTTACAATGCAAACGACATTTACCCCATACGTTTCGTTGTTTGGTGCTGCCTTCAGGGGCTTTCGAAAAACCGAAACACTTAAAAGAGTAAAACGAAGCTGAAGTCTCCCTGTGTACACAGTTTGACTAGACTTTGACTTTCTAAATTATAATTTGTTTATTGATTACACCTGTATAATTAATAATAATCGTCCGCGTTTATCTGATTTTATTCTGTGAGAGCTATTTATGCACTGTGACGGTATCTGATTAACTCCCCAAGTAATATTAACTTATAGTTCTGTGTGTGCACAAGTCTGTGGGAAGTGAATTCATTTTTTTGGCTAACTATTTGTTGCAATGTGTGTTACTGAGAGCATCTTGTAGAGAGTATTTTGTTGGTTTCTGCCATGTGTTTGGATTCATGTTGTAAAAATGTGTGTGCGTGGAAAGGGGGACCTTGATGCTGGCTGGTTGCTAAAAAGTAGTAAAAAAGTAGTTTTTCCTTACTCTTGAGGGTTATGGACAGGATGTGTAAACTTTTAGTTTACACTTGCTTGTCTTTCCACACCATTCTTACCATTTATGTGAATTTGATTGCGTTAACAGTTATCAATCTAACTTTCTTCTTGTAATATTGTAACAGTGAAAAAGTTTAGTTTGAAAATTATTTTGATCTCTAGAGATAAAATTTGAACTTAATTTGGACAACATCAAAAACAAAAAAAATGTGCCAAATCTCAGACAAAGTCAACAGCCCTCATGCTATCCCTCAGAGCTACATTAAACGCAGAACTATAGGTGGAAATACCCATGAAAATTGGGCCCTAATAAGGTTGGTGCCACTCATTGTTGGTTCGCGGGTACCTGAGGGTGATTCTGCCTGGCAGGTTCTTATGACATTAAAAGACATAGTTGAATTGGTGGTTGTACCTGTTCACACAGTTGAATCTATTGCGTACCTTGACTTTAAAATATCTGAACATCGTGACAGATTCTTTGCAGTTTTTCCTGAAGGAACGTTGACACCCAAACACCATTTTTTGGAACATTATCCTGCATTGATTGAAGAATATGGGCCTCTGGTTGGTGTATGGACAATGCGCTTTGAAGCTAAACACAGCTTTTTTAAGCAAGTTGTGAGGCACTCTAAGATGATTTACAATAATATAAGCCACCTATTGTTAAAAATAGCAGCTTTAACAAGTTTTAGGTCAGTGGATGATTTTTACACCATGAACTTGAATGTTTATTTTTGTCATTTCAGGCTCCAAGCAATCCTAGCATCAACATGACCAGAGATGTTGTCATTCGTTGTTTGATGGTTTACCTTGGGGAATCGACAGATCAACTCTTAAAAGAGTATGATGTAAGTTCAAAATACAATCACAAGTAACTCCCAGTAATTCTTGGCAAGCTACTAAGGTTTGTGAAGTCATGTAAGTAATCATTGTACATTTGTTTTCCATTAGGGAATTTTAAAGTACTAAATCCTCCCCATCTCAATCTGATTCACCAACTGGCAGAATTCAAAAGTTATCAGTAGTTTACTTATTGTTTTTATAATGTAGCCCTAAAAGTTCCTAGCTAAGAGTTTCTTCCTAAGAACTATTCCCAAAGCAGTTGAGAGAGACCTTTTATTGAGATACTGAGGCAACTTCTAAAATAAGAAGTGGGCTGTCACAGCCCATTTCAATAGATTTTATTGTCCAAAGGGTTTGAAGCACTTAGGGAGATGTTCAATTAGGACATTCACATTTGGCTGTACAGTCTGAGAAACGCAATGTTTTTGCTCTTTCAGGATGCTGATGAAGACAGTGTGTCGCAGGAGCTTGCTGAACAAAAGATGAACATCTTCAAGATTAATACGTCAGAGGGTCCTGACAACATTGGTATCGTGGTGGAAAGCGTAAAAGTTCTGACTGCACTGACTAACTTTCCAAGGGCTTGCTCCATGCTCGTTGGGTTGAGGTATGCAGTGAATCTTGCCTATCCTAAGGAGCTCAGGTATACATTCGAAGCCTTCAGAAACTCTTCCTGGAACTGGATTGTTCAAAGCTGTCCCCAGAAGTGAACAAGCTACTAGCGTAAGAAGAGGGACCCTTTCAAAATGAAAGGAAATTTGTTAAGTCAATGTCAAAACATTGTTAAGTCAATGTCAAAACTGTTATGTTAACTGTTAAGGCTTTGTTAAATCCTAGAGTTTCAGTGTTGAGGGATTGTCCTTACTCAACCATACTCATTTGAGGGGAGTGGCATTTATTTTTTACTATGCAGCTGTTCTTAAACTTTGTCCACTGTGAACACTAGTGATGCAAATTTGAAATTTTTTACCGCGGAATTTTAAGTGAGTCCAATTTTAGCAGTGAAAAAGTAATCCAAGACCTTATCCCAGACTGTCTATCAACATGTGATATTTATTTTCTCTAAATTTTAGCTGTTTAAAAAAGATATTGGCCATGAATGACAAATAGATTAGCAGTATAAATTGTATCCCTATTGTACACGTTTTTTTATTTATTATTTTTATAACTCTAGTTTGTATTGTATTTTTGCATTTGCACTTCAAAAATGTTGAATAAACATGTTTAAGCAAAGTTGCACAAATAAATGTTTACCTGCTGTTCTTGTTATGCATGGTGATCTGTTGATCCTACTGAAGTAAATTGTGCCACCAAAAGTCATGGTATTGAATGGATTAGACATAGCAAAATTATGGCAACAAAGTGACATCCAATATTATTGAATAGATTTAAAGTATTGTGAAGCAATTTAATACTTGAATTAAAACATTTAATTTAGGTAGAGATAAATAAGAATAGCAGTGTAATTGTGTAGAATTAAGCAACAATATGCTAAAATATGAGTTGATATAATTTATATTAAGTGAATCCAAATCATTTATATCCAGATATTTAGTAAGCTTATATCAATTTAACCCAGATAATCAGTAAATATAAATACATTTTTCACCAAATATTCAGTAAATATAAATCAATTTACACCGAATATTCAGTAAATATAAATAAATTTACACCGAATATTTAGTAAAAATAAATCAATTTCCACTATATATTCAACCAATATAAATCAATTTCCACTGGATATTCAGTAAATATAAATAATTTTTGCTCAGATACTTAGTAAATATAAATCTTTTTTTATGTTTAAATGTAGTTAAATTATTCAATACTTTTTAATCAAAGTTGTAGTAATTAAAATCTACTCAATTATATCACGTGTCACTTTGTTGCCATAATTTTTTTGAGTAACCATTGGTCACATTTTTTAGGTTGTTGAGACCAACATGGAGTTCCTTTGTTAGATCATCATGCAGAACAAAATAACAGACTGCCAGGGCTTTATGTGAATCATGACAAGCCAACATCCGCACCTTGATGGTCACAGGTAACCCAGCTCAGTGAATGTGTTGACTTATCTGTGGCTGAAATCATGAGCATCCATGTCACTATGGTCTCGTTTTCCCTCTCCCTCTGGTATCACCTGTAAGGTGACAACATGCTGACAGCCTGACGGTGGCTGGAGACTGAGGGATGGTCTGTGCACATGAGAAAGTCATGATAGCAGATGCTGTGCCTCCTAACGATATCCAGCCTGCTAGTACCACATGGCATTATGCTGAAAGCCCTGCTCAGGACAACCAGGTAAGACTGAAGCTGCTCTCAGACATGCACTGAACTCCAGGTAATCTCCTGACATTCTCTTGAGTGGCTGTATGTGAGAACGCAGACGCCCAAGTCAGAGGCTCCTGACTTTCTCCTGAGTTTCTCCTACCAGACCCCTCGTAAAAACTCTGGATAATGTCAGAGTCAGCCCATGTGTAAATACAGCAGGAGATCACAATGATGTCAGTTATATATCTGCATCAATCAACACTCTGGCCATTTAAATGAACGCAAAAGCCCAGAGTTTCACACAGTGGTGGGATGAAGATGTGATAGAAGTCATTTTTAAAAAAAAAGATGAATGAGCTGTTTGACTGCATGTAGTAAAACAACAAGTATTCCAGTGTGTATGAAAGTGAATGAAAACAAACTGTGATCACTCTCAGGAGAGTCCAAATGATCCTCCATCAGTATCAGTGTCCCTTGAGTCAAAGTAAGTGTGTAAAGGAGTTATGGCAGTGTCTCAATTCATGGGCCAAATCCTTTGGAGGATACAGCCTCAGACAGAGGATACCATATGAAACCAGGAAGTGGAGACAAGGAGGAGATTACAAAATGTAATGAAAATAAATAGATAACATGATTTATATACATACACAGGTTTAAGTTCCTCAACAGAGGAAAGCATTATCAGAGGCACGAAGGCAGGGAACAAAAGTCCAACGGCGATTGTGGGATGGTGGTGGGAGGAGTTGGGGGGGCTATGGGGCTAAGTACAGCCTCAGACAGAGGTCACCTAAGAAACCTGGAAGTGGAGACATTGAGGAGATTTAAATACTTAATTAAAATAAAATGGGTAATATGATGGGGAATAACATGGTGTATAAACATAGACAGGTTCCTCAACATAGGAAAGCATTAACAGAGGCTGGAAGGCAGGGACCCAAACAATTTGGGAGGGTGGTGGGTGGGGATGAAGGAATTGGGGATGTGGGTGCTTGGGTATGGGGGGGTTGGGGATGGAGGAATTGGGTATGGCGGGCTTGGGTTGGGATTGCGCTTATTCTGTCGATGCAATTACCTCAATGTCGTTTTATTAGTCATGAGTTTAACTTAAAGTCCAAAAGAAAGTCACAACTAAAACAGACGTAAAAAAAACCTATAAAATAGATGTCGAACTACTTTCATACGTTGATGCAAAATTCACAAGTATAATCGCCCAGCATTCTTGTACACTGAGCATAGTTTTGCGTAAATGAAACAAGAAGCTACACAACAAATACAATGTGGTGACCTTAAAGTTGGGTTGAAGGCACGCAGCGTTCTTAAATCCGACTTTTCTCCGTGCGTGAACGCACCGTGAGCCGGCAGCGCGCAGTGGCTGACGTCGGCAGCTCGGGCGTGGACCGCGGCGGAGGGTGCGTGGTGGAAAGTAGGTGGCGAGCAACTCGAGTAATGATGGGGGAAGGAGAGGAGCCTGAGATGAAATGAAGCTATGTGACAATCTATACATACAACATCCCTCTCATGCTACTGTAGCAGGAGGCTACTCCCCCTTGTTACACTCATACCTGTCCTACATAAAACAAAGGCAGGAGGGAACCAGTTACCTCCTTGGCGAGGGAATATACAGCAGCCACTTAAATGTTACACATGAAAATATTAAAATGCAACACTCATTAAAATGCTCTAAATGAAAATGAAACAATTGTGTATTTATTATTTGTTAATTTCTGCAAGTGCACAATAATGCTGTGGAATTGTTCCTATTGAAATATATAATTTCCATTGTAAACGACGACACAGCTCATTAAGAAACTGAAGTGATTAAAATAACCCAAAACACAATGTGTACAATAAGTTACATGTGTGATTGGACAGATGTCCCTCATAGTGACAAACACAAACATTGTTTTGGTTTAAACACTAGATGACGAGATGGTGAACAAAGTGGAGCAACTTGTTCTGAGGCTCTGTGAACTAATACAATCAAAGGTCAAAGGAAATGTGGCTTTAAAGTTGCTATAATGTAACTTCAAAGCCATAAGCCTTTATGAGATCACTTAATCAGTTGTCCTCCCAATATCAACAGAGCTAAACACACGTTTCGATTATTCAAACACATTAAATATTGCGTTTGGATATTTTTCAACCTACATCTCTGTTGATCTGGATTATTGTACGACATGGAAGATACAACCTTGTCCAATTATCTGAAGAATTGTTCAGGTGGGTTACAGCTACTTCTCCAGATGTGTCAAATCTTTTTGTGTGGAGCTCAGTGCAAGGCATGCATAATATTTCACCCTATTTCCAATACAAATCATTTTATTAGGGCCCGAGCACTGACGGTGCTGTTTTGCATGTCTTACACTAGTACTTCTCCTCCTCCATTGACCACAACCATGTAAAACTTTGTGAAAAGGGCCTCAAGACATTGATGATGAAGTCTTTTGAAAACTGTGAGCTTTCTTCTAACACCTTTTTCGTTCAACAGACTTGATCACCTGGATTTCATTTGCAGGCTCTTGATAATATGTCTTTACATGAACACTGTGCAGGATAGTAGCCAGAGTCATTGTGAATAAAAAACAGTACTTTCACTAACCTTAACCAAACAGTAGTTGCCATGTTCACATAATGTAATAAAACCTGATGTCGTTTAAAATTACAAAACAATGTTGAATGTGATACAGAACTTTGCGGAGCCACTCAATGTCATCATTCTTATGTGGTCATAGGATTCAGAAGTCACTACATGCAGTCAACAGGTTGATGCTCACTGGGTGTTTTTCTCTTTTGTAGAGATGGTTGGCCGCCCCATCTCACCCATCGCCATCTTGGAGAGTAATTGGCCTGTGACTAAGGCCACCAAGAGGAAGGCTACCACTGAAGATGAGCCCCCACTGAAGAGGCAGAGGGGTGTTATGTCTGATGCCAACACCAACCCTGCTCAATCAACCCTGGAGTCAGTGATCGTGGTCCACAGCTCCAGTGACGAGAGCCCGGTGTTGTCAGGCCACACCAGCAGAGGTGACTTACTTTTAAAGAAAATGTGCTGCTGTTTGCATGGAAGCAATATGATCATGTTAAAATGGGGATTGGTGTTGACTCCAGTTGGGAGGTATTTCAGTTTTCTTTTTGTGATGTTGTTCACTGTGTTTGAAAAACTGGCTTGTCCAACTTAAAGGAAGAATTCTAATTTTGAGAAACATAATTATTTACTTTCTTCCTGAGGATTAGATACAAATATTGACACCACCACTAGACTTGAAATGCAAATACAACATGGTGTTGGGTTTTATTGGCACTTGCGTACCAGACTAATTCTTGACTTCAGCGTATTATTCCTTCAACAAGTTTGAGGCCTCGCAAGGCGTTCATAATATTTCAACCTACTTCCAACACAAATCATTTTATTTCAAGTATTTCTTTAAAATGTTGATTATTTTAGTGCATTGACGTGCCTCATTCATTCTTGTGCCATGATACAGACACTTGTTTCAGGACAAATCTTGATACACAGTCAGTTTTATAGAAAAAAGATGATATTATTCGTGCTTCACTGTCAGTTTATTTTCACTTGCATTAATAAAACATGATATCAAGATTTTAAAAGATCAACAGACTTGATCTCCTGGATTTCATTTGCAGGCTCTTGATAATATTTATTTACTCATACACTGTGCAGGAAAGTAGCCAGAGTCATTGTGAATAATAAACAGTACTTTCACTAACCTTAACCAAACAGTATTTGCCATGTTCACATAATGCAAGAACTTAGTTTTAAAATGTTGTTGTTCAAAATTACAAAACAATGTTGAATGTGATACAGAACTTTGCAGAGTCATCCAATGTCATCATCCTTATGTGGTCATAGGATTCAGAAGTCACTACATGCAGTCAACAGGTTGATGCTCACTGGTTTTTTTTCTCTTTTGTAGAGATGGTTGGCCGCCCCATCTCACCCATCGCCATCTTGGCGAGTAATTGCTCTGTGAGTAAGGCCACCAAGAGGAAGGCCACCACTGGAGATGAGCCCCCACTGAAGAGGCAGAGGGGTGTTATGTCTGATGCCAACACCAACCCTGCTCAATCAACCCTGGAGTCAGTGATCGTGGTCAACAGCTCCAGTGACGAGAGCACAGTGTTGTCAGGCCACACCAGCAGAGGTGACTTACTTTTAAAGAAAATGTGCTACTATTTGCATGGAAGCAATATGATCATGTTAAAATGGGGATTGGTGTTGACTCCAGTTGGGAGGTATTTGAGTTTTCTTTTTGTGATGTTGTTCACTGTGTTTGAAAAACTGGCTTGTCCAACTTAAAGGAAGAATTCTAATTTTGAGAAACATAATTATTTACTTTCTTCTTGAGGATTAGATACAAATATTGACACCACCACTAGACTTGAAATGCAAATACAACATGGTGTTGGGTTTTATTGGCACTTGCGTACCAGACTAATTCTTGACTTCAGCGTATTATTCCTTCAACAAGTTTGAGGCCTCGCAAGGCGTTCATAATATTTCAACCTACTTCCAACACAAATCATTTTATTTCAAGTATTTCTTTAAAATTTGGATTATTTTAGTGCATTGACGTGCCTCATTCATTCTTGTGCCATGATACAGACACTTGTTTCAGGACAAATCTTGATACACAGTCAGTTTTATAGAAAAAAGTTGATATTATTCGTGCTTCACTGTCAGTTTATTTTCACTTGCATTAATAAAACATGATATCAAGATTTTAAAAGATCAACAGACTTGATCTCCTGGATTTCATTTGCAGGCTCTTGATAATATTTATTTACTCATACACTGTGCAGGAAAGTAGCCAGAGTCATTGTGAATAATAAACAGTACTTTCACTAACCTGAACCAAACAGTATTTGACATGTTCACATAATGCAAGAACTTAGTTTTAAAATGTTGTTGTTTAAAATTACAAAACAATGTTGAATGTGATACAGAACTTTGCAGAGTCATCCAATGTCATCATCCTTATGTGGTCATAGGATTCAGAGGTCGCTACATGCAGTCAACAGGTTGATGCTCACTGGTTTTTTTTCTCTTTTGTAGAGATGGTTGGCCGCCCCATCTCACCCATCGCCATCTTGGCAAGTAATTGGTCTTTGAGTAAGGCCACCAAGAGGAAGGCCACCACTGGAGATGAGCCCCCACTGAAGAGGCAGAGGGGTGTTATGTCTGATGCCAACACCAACCCTGCTCAATCAACCCTGGAGTCAGTGACCGTGGTCAACAGCTCCAGTGACGAGAGCACAGTGTTGTCAGGCCACACCAGCAGAGGTGACTTACTTTTAAAGAAAATGTGCTGCTGTTTGCATGGAAGCAATATGATCATGTTAAAATGGGGATTGGTGTTGACTCCAGTTGGGAGGTATTTCAGTTTTCTTTTTGTGATGTTGTTCACGGTGTTTGAAAAACTGGCTTGTCCAATTTAAAGGAATAATTCTACATTTTGAGAAATATAATTATTTACTTTTTTCCTGAGGATTAGATGTAAATATTGACACAGATTAAACAAACCAGATATGATATGTAAATGAAATGATTCAAACAAATACTTATCTTTCAGAGCTTTCAGCCGACTGTCAGGCAGATTGATTTTACTTAGTTGTCATGAAGCTATCTGATGGTTTCGCTCCACTGAGCTATTTCCACAACATCTGAAAAGACTCCATATGTTGAAATGTGGTGGTTGAAAGCCTTAGAAATATGAAAAAGTGGATCATGAGTTAATATATCAAAATGTCAGTCCTGGAAAAAAAATATTAAGTTAGAGGTAGTGATGCCATCTTTTTTTCACAACTATATTAAACCATGTGTCTGTGTCTGTGTTCATTGGTGCAGCTGACTTCGAGGCCAAGTACTTGGAGCGTAAAAAACTTGGTCAAGGAGGCTTTGGCTCAGTTTATGCCGGCCACAGAAGGTCTGATGATTTACCAGTAAGTACATAATATGATGTGATTAAATAATTGAATGTAATATTCTCACATCAAACATAAATACTGTGACTTCATCCCTTGGAATAACCAAAGTGCTCATGATCTGTCCTGTAGGTGGCGATAAAACACATCCCCATCTGTGATGTGCCCTGTCAAAAAGTGGTGAGTGATCTGTTGTCTCAGCACCAACTGTTGAAATCATTCTTTAACTTTTATGTTTTTGTTGTTTCCTTGTTGTTGATGAGATACACACACATATTTTCCCTTTAGATGTTAAATGGGAGGGCATGCAGGATTCCAAAGGAGGTGCTGCTCATGCACAAAGCCGCAGGTGAACCAGTGACTGTGGGAAAATCTGCGGCTGTGTCGATACTGGACTGGTACGATCTGGACCAAGAGGTTATTCTGGTCATGGAGAGGCCAGTCCCCTCTATGGATCTGCTGCGCTTCATGGATGAGAACTATGGTCCGATGGCCGAGGACGTTGCAAAGGTACTGGAGCTTTATTCTTTTTGTGAGCTGTTTCCCAGACTACTACTGAAAAGGTCATTCATTTGAATATCATCAGTTTCAGTGGAGAGTGTTTGGCTGCTATCACACCCATATTTCATTTGGGTCCAATCACAACTAACATTTTAAATTTCAAAATTAAATTATTTGAGATTCAGTCTTTAGAAACCTTCCCTTTATCGAGGGCTCTTGAGTTTTAATTAATGGGTATATTATTGGCTGAAACATTGAGAAAAGTATTTCAGCACAAATTCCTTTTTGAAGTTGTCAGCAGATCACATACTACGATTAAAAGCTACACAACAGCCATTAAATAGACCTTGTGTTAGGTCGTTTTTACAATTGCTCGTCCCAGAAATAAGAAAGGCCTTTGGACCTCAGCTTAGTCCTCAAACTGCTCAGGAGAACAACATAGACTGTGTTTTTCAGTCCCATCCAGAGTCCCTTCTTCACCACTCTAACTCATTTGTGACTCTTTATCTCTTTCTCAGATCATCATGAAGCAGCTGGTGGATGCTGCCATCGATTTGCAAGCCAAAGGCGTCTTCCACAGAGATATAAAAGCAGAGAACATCCTCATCGAGTTCAGCTCCGATGGCCATCGAGTTCGGCTCATTGATTTTGGATGTGGCTGCATTTGCAAGAAAAAACGCATTTACATCCAGTTCTCTGGTACGGCCAACCTGTCTTGTTATCCTGCTTTTCATTCATCTGACTGTAAAATCTCTGCCTGTAAATCATCCATTGCTTTTTTTTCTGTCTCCTTCTATTTTACATATTGTAGGAACACTAGCATACGCTCCTCCAGAGTTTCACATCAACTGGCAATACATGGCCGGCCCCACGACAGTCTGGCAGTTGGCAGCATTGCTCTTTGAAATGCTGGATGGATTCAGCCGGTTCCGCACCACAGGGTTCCTCAGGAATGAACTCCGAATCAGCTCTGTGTGGTCCAAAGGTGAGACAACGCTGGTTTCAATGTGCAGTTATTATGTTCCTTCCATGTTACAGTTGATCACTGTAGATTCAAGCCTCATCGTTTCTTTGTCGTCTGTCCTCTCTCCTCACAGACTGCCAAGACTTCTTGGCAAAGTGTTTGGCTTTAGAGCCTGAGGACCGTGCCACTCTGGAGGAAATGCAGCAGCACCCCTGGTTTAAGTTCCTCTGTTGAGGAACTTAAACCTGTTGAGGAACTTAAACCTGTGTATATATGTATGTACATCATGTTATCGTTTTTTTTCATTAAATATTTAAATCTCCTCCTTGTCTCCACTTCCTGGTTTCATATGGTATCCTCTGTCTGAGGCTGTATCCTCCAAAGGAGGTAAGTTCACCGTGAATCAGAGAATTTGCAAGAGAAATGAGAGGAACAAGCATCAGGATCCAAGTCTCTCAAAAAGTTTAGGTTAAACACAGATGTCATAAATTCAGAGTGTTCCTGACCTGCTCCTGACAGAGTCCCTGGCTGGGCTTGGATCAGAAGGAGCACGGACACTGTTTGGGTCTTCACAAACCCTGCCGCCCTGGACCATGTTGCGATGGAAATAGCTTCTGTACAGTTAAACTCCTCCATCACTGTAGATCCATGGCGCTGAGCACAGTGCAGTTCTGACTGCACTGCGTGAAAAAATGAAATCCAATATTTTTGTTTTTAAAGTGAGTCTTGAAACAAATTATTCATGTTGGTGTAAAAAAATAACCACTTATTCAGTGGTACAGTTGTCAAACTGCATCATCACCCTTTGTCAAATTCCACTTTTCTTGACCTCAGATAGCAACAGGAGAAAAGAACATCTACAGGCAAACTCTATAAGGGGGAAAGCTAGAATTCTTGAATTGATGAGGTTATGGGTCAAAGCTCTGCATACTTTCAATTTTTCTCTTTCCAAAAAGTAAAGACTATATGTATGTTTCTGTTTTGAATCATCGATACATTTATTTATTTAAATATGCAGTGTCTAAAAACACTGCAGAGAACAAAATCCAGGGTTTCTGCAGGTTTCAACAAGTTAAATATAAAACTTGTCAGGACCATAATGAATGAAATTTAACACGAATGTCAAGTACAACAGATAAGCAGGAATATCAGAGTCCCACAATCACTTTCATTTCCCCATAATTGAAGATAGGGTGAAGTGGCCGAGTAGAGAATAACCATGGAAACACCACGCTATCTCTCAAACTACAGGCAGAGATTGTATGTATTAATAGCTGTTCCCACAGCCAAGCTGAGTACTGACCAGGGTGTTTGTACTTATCAGGTATTAGTTCCACATTGGTCTTTTTTGTAGTTTTACTACAGTGTACTGCCATTGAGAAAGAACTATAACTATGATTGAAAATGTATTTAAAGAACTGAAGCTTGATGTCAGTAGCATTAAATTAGCATTAACATAATTTGTACCCACTTGAACATATTTAAGACTTTTAAAGACCTGGAATTCAAATGATTGTATTTTAGACACCAACCCTATCAGCACCATGTGTGTGTTTTAACTGTTAAATTGCTGCTAATACTATGGGGCCATTATTGTGCAAAAGTATTCTCAATCCGTCTGTGTTGTGTGAATGTGTATACATACACACAACACAACACACCCCCTTTTCATTCTTGTGTGGGAAAAGTTCCCCCTTTTCCCTTTAAAAAAGTAATTAATGACAATTCAATCAGGAGAGACTTCGATTCAACAACAAACATTTATTGACATGTGCACAGAGAAAGTGATGTGAATGTTCTTTTGGCGTTTTAGACCCCTTCGTAATGTCATCAGGATTTGAAGGGGTGGAGCAGAACGTAGGATAGGAGCAGCAGCCGCATTATTGGCTGGAACAGACTGTGGCAGGATCTGATTGGCCATTTAGAAACGCCCGCGATCCGCTGATTAATAAGCATAGAGTGAGAGAATTGAGATCGATTGAATGAGGGAAAGTCTTTCTGATCGAACCTAAGCTGAGTTACCTAGTAATTTAAATTTTGCATTTTCCTTTAGAGTTGTGTTTTAGTAATGGTTCGCTGGCCATGTTGATTTTATATTCATAGGTAGGAGGCCTGCTGGTCTTTCTAGACCTGATTGTTAACTTATCAGTGTTTCCTGCTAAACAAACAATATCTACATACTTTTGAACTGTAGTCAGCAATCAAGCCCTTTTTGTGGTAGGCTTTCCTGGAAGCACTGTACACTATCCAAAACATCTAATAATTCTAGCTACATGGATGTCTTTCATTTTCTTTAGGACAATATGTACGTTACTTCCTGGTCGTCGTTTTACCAGACTCCACAAGCCAGACAGAATTGCCTCCATGTGTGTCTACATCGAAATGACATAGTCATTCTTGAAAACCAAAGTTGCAAACTCCAGACTGTGTCAGGTTTATTCTATCTTATGACTTACTTGACTGTTCCTGCTCTCTCTCTCTTTCTTCCGCCTCCCCCTTAATCACTCCCTCCTTTCCATCTACCTTTTCTGTCTAACTCTTGTATGTCAGTTTTCTCCTCTCACCTGGTCGAGGCAGATGGATTCCTACACTGAATCTAGTTCTGTTAAAGGTTTCCTCCCTGTTAAAAGTAGAGTTTGTAATTTGCTTCGTAAGCACTTTCTATGTTATTTTTTGAAATCCTTTCCATGTCCCGATATCAATAAATACAGTTGTCTGAAAAAGAAAAAAGGTGGTGCCTGTGGCCCCTCACAGGACTGTAATAAACAGGACCAATAATTTCATTTGGACTGAATGAAATGACCTCAAGCAGTTCTCAGGCAGCGGACTTTCATGTGTTTTGGGGGCGTAGCTTTGACGAGAAGGCCGATGGGAGGGGGTTGGGCGTATAGGTTGCATTTTGCAAGTGATAATCAAACTTACCTTTAAAATTTAGTTTTTTTTTCTCTTTGTGGGAAACATTGGGTTTCTCTATAATATTGTAAGGTCCCAAAACCTTACTATCTAAATTGCCTTGAGATAATTTATGTTGTGATTTGGTGCCATGTAAAAAAAACTGTTTAACTTTCCTGAAATAAACTTTTCTTACCATATGTGGCTCACATCTTATGTCTGTCCAAGTCAGTGGGGGTTTAAGAAAACCTTGTGAGAAGTTGATTGGCCCGGTGGATGTTTGTAGCTCCAGCTTGGAAGGTATTTCCTGATTGGTTGCCGTGAGCAGGATGGGTCACGGTGGAAGCCCACGTACAAGTGTGGTCATTCAGTGGCTGTGAACAGTGCTCCGTTTTCATCTCACATACATGCGGTGGCTCGGAGGCAGCCAGACCTGCAGTGACTTGGGATTGCTATGGCCGTGTACTTATTATGGCTTCATTGGCTGCATTTCACATTGATCTTTGTCACACTGCAAGGTGAGTTTTATGGCTTAAAATGTCTATTTAATTGTTTATTTATCTCCACTTTATCATGTGAAATAGTTAGTTGTTTTAATTGTTTCTTTAAATTGTGCTTGTTGTTTTTTAAATCTTATCTCTGTGTTATTATCATATTGTCAATCATACGTGAAGCACTTTGAACTGCACCAACCATCATGAAAGGTGCTATATATACAAAAAGTTTGATTGATTTATCAATTGACTATGTGATAGAAGTATATTTGACAAGCTGTCTTTAAAAACGTTTTACATTTTTGTCAGTGGGAGATTTTCATACCTGAGTTTCTCTGCAGGAGGTGAATGCTTCCAGGAGGAACCAAATCTCTGTGATTCAAGTTGTGCTGGTGAGGTTTTTTTTGTAGTGCACATCAAATCTGATGCATGCTCATTGACAAATACATCCACAATAATCTTTTTTTCCCCCCATGTAGATTAGTAAAATTTTGTTATTCGATTTTTTTATCCTATTATTTCACATCCACAGGAATTCCTTCCCCTGATTTGTCCTTTCAGAGAGGGGTGAGGTACACTTACAGGTATAGCACGACCATTACCACCACCCTTCATGGCTCTAATGCTGGCAGAAATGGACTGGCTTTGGACTGTGTGATTGATATCGATGTGGTCTCCAAGTGTCACCTAATGATGCAGGTCAGCTTTATTAAAATTGTCAATAAACACTGCAAAGGGTCGAAGATCCTGTGGTTTCATGCTCATGTTTGTCCAACAGATCAGGAATCCACAGATAAAGCGGCTTTCCCCTCAGAAGGAGCACTCTGTGCAGCGCCTAAAAAGCCTGAGGTAACACGCAGACTATTTCGTGCAATTTGGTGTTTTTATAACAAGAGCAAATAAATGCATGATTAATCTTTTATCTGCTCCACACATTTGTGCAGAAGTGCATGTGGTCTCTGCACTGCTCACAGTGAAAGTCCAGATCATCTTGGAATGCTACAACTGTTTTTCTTGTGAATGTGATACTCCGTTCAGATGCTCCACTTGTCTGTGTTCTTGGGTCTCGGGGGGGGCTCATCTGGTGTTTTTGTTTCCCAGGGAGTCACTGGAGAGGACGCGCCTCAAGTTCTCCCTCCAGGGGGGAAAGGTCACAGCCCTCTGTGTCCAGGAAGGGGAGCAGGTGTGGGCCCTCAACATTAAAAGAGCTCTACTGAGCATGCTCCAGACCTCCCGCATGGGCGCCAAACAGGAATTAGAAAAGGAGGTGAGGGGCTGATGTGGGTCTACATGCCCAATTTACACGGCAGTATAGAGATTTAACATAAATTTGTACAGAAACAAACTAAAATACAAGAGTAAAAGTGCTTCCTCAGGTCAGACAAATGCAGTCTCCACACTAACACTAATAATAACTGTCATTAACAGTCTTATGCCATAATATAGTGGATTATCTAGGATCATTTTTCGGCCTCTTTCTCAGACGGATGTGTACGGGACTTGCAGCAGCGTGTATGAGAGGCGAGGACCCCTCCTGCTGAAGACCAGGGATTTAAAAGAGTGCCAAGAGTCCAGGCTGGCAAACTTCTGGCCTCATTCGGTGGCTCTGAGTGAAGATACGGTGAGTTTACATTTTGTTCTCTGCAGTGTTTCGAGACACTGCATATTTAAATGAATAAATGTATAGATGATTCAAAACAGAAACATTCATATAGTTTATACTTTTGGAAACAGAAAAATTGAAAGTTTGCAGAGCTTTGACCCATAACCTCATCAATTCAAGAATTCTAGTTTTCCCGCTTATTATAGAGTTTGCCTGTAGATGTTCTTTTCTCTTGTTGCTATCTGAGTTCAAGAAAAGTGGAATTTGACAAAGGGTGATGATGCAGTTTGACAACTGTACCACTGAATAATTGGTTATGTTTTTTTACACCAACATGAATAATTTGTTTCAAGACTCACTTTAAAAACAAAAATATTGGATTTCATTTTTTCACCAGTCAGTGCAGTCAGAACTGCACTGTGCTCAGCACCATGGATCTACAGTGATGGAGGAGGTTAACTGTACAGAAGCTATTTCCATCGCAACATGGTCCAGGGCGGCAGGGTTTGTGAAGACCCAAACAGTGTCCGTGCTCCTTCTGCTCCGAGCCCAGCCAGGGACTCTGTCAGGAGCAGGTCAGGAACACTCTGAATTTATGACATCTGTGTTTAACCTAAACTGTTTGAGCGACATGGACCCTGATGCCTGCTCCTCTCCTGCAGATTCTCGGAGTCACGGTAAACTTACCGACCTGCAGTTCGAGGAGGAGGGAGCTGCATGGCCGGGAAAATCCAGGGTGTCAACACCAGAGCAAGCCAGTCAGACTGTCAGGATTTTATGTAGCCTCACCTCAAAGCCACAACTGGTAGGCCTCAATGACACCGGCTCAAGTCAGCCTTTAACTGTATTTATTTGTAAGGAATACTTCACTTGATGAATACTCTCTATACCACTGTTCCTACAGCGATGAATACGAATCACTTTTAGGTAGCTTGTTTATGTTTGTAAGGCCTGGTTTCACTTCCCCTGAGGCTTTGCTGCGTATGAGCCAATTATTTTCCCCCATACACAGAAGGTTAGTCAAACCCAATCCGGTGCCCTTCATCACAGTCTATTTACCTGGGATATGTTTAAAAGAGTACCTCAGAGCCAGAGGCTGACACAGTCTGATTAAATGACTGTGTGGGGATCGGCTGAATGATGGGATACAACCGTATGTTCACAGTTCTGTAGGAGGTAATTGGTTCTTGGTGAGAAGAAATAGTTTTGAAAGAGTGTAGTGGAAATTACATCTGTTTTATACTTGCAAAACAGTGTGTGTGTGTGTGTGTGTGTGTGTGTGTGTGTGTGTGTGTGTGTGTGTGTGTGTGTGTGTGTGTGTGTGTGTGTGTGTGTGTGTGTGTATTTTTCCTGCTCCTAGGTGTCACAACAGTTCCTTCAACTGGCTTTTCAGCTGAGAGATCTCACTCTCCCTCAGCTCAGGACGCTCTGGCAAGAGGCATCTTTCAAGTGCCGCAATGACTGGTCAGTATTCCCCTGGTGTTTTATGATTGAGCATATTTTGACTAGTCCTTCATCGATAACATATAACAAATATGAAATGTAGCTGTTTGTTTTTCATATTTACACACCACTCAATAATGTTCTGCTTAGCTACCAGATTCATGTTAAAAGGACTGCTGCTTCTGGATTATTATGAGAAAACTACACAGTGCCTATGAACGAACATGCCGGAGCATTACAGTGTCCTCACTTTAGTCCTGAGTATAATCTTCCACTGAATAAACAAATTATTAAAGGCGACATTTTAAACAAAGGTACTACACCTTTGTTTAAAATTTCGTCCAGATTCCAATTAGCTGTGACAGTCCCTCATATTGTGCTGTCTGGTTCTGTGGGTGGATTCACTGGCACTTAACTAAATGGAATAGAGGTTGTGATTTGAAAGAGTTAGAATTAGAAAGCTTTATTGTCATTGCACAAATCTGTACAACGAAATTTGTAATGCACCTAAAATATACACACATTCCTGCACACATATGTCGTAATTCATAATGATTAAATAAGTAATAGAAGAAAGATAAAAGCATCCTATCATACACATGGGCACGGTAAAAACAACAAAAATTGCACACTTGTAAAAAAGTGGATTGAAACGGGTTGTATCCACACAGCAGAGACTGATACTGATGTTGATTAACTGCTTGGACAGGCAGCCGTTGTTAGATGCATTACCAGCATGTGGGTCTGAAAACTGCATCGTGCTACTGACTGACCTGATGAGGAACAAGGAGCTGGAGGAGGAGCAGGCTCAATCTTTCCTCTCCACCATAGCCCTCATCCCTCATCCATCCCCACAGATCATCGACTCCATCAACGTAGGAACCTCTGGGTGACATTAATAATGACCTCAGTCTCTCATCAAGGCCATATCCTGTATGCACTCATCTCATGTTGCTGTCAGTGGAGCTCTCCCATAGAAATCTGTATGATCAACGCTGCAGTGTGTGCTGAGTGTACTGCTTTGCTCCTGTTGGTGTAGGCCTTACTGGAGGTCCCAGAGGTGCGGTCCAAAGCCTTGTTGGCTGGATCATCTTTGGTCTACCAGCTGTGCCACAGGTCCCCCACCTCCTGCAGCGAACTTCCCCACGTGCAGACACTAATGCAGACGCTAGAGGAAACACTCAGGGACGGCTGCGAGGCAGATGAACCCACCCGAGTGAAAGATGTAAAGAGCTGACACAGCATCAGGCTAAACCATTAATGATTTATAGTAAAACAGAAGTGTTACTCAGTCTGTTTATTATGTTACCTGGCAGGTTTTTTATGCTCTGAAGTCAGTGGGAAACACTGGTCTGTCAGCTCCAGCCTTCACCCCTCTGCTAAATCACTGTGCGCTCGGCCACTCAACAAGGCTCCAGCTGAGACTTGCCGCCATTCAGGCCTTCAGACGCTTCCCCTGCTCAGCTGATGTAAGTTAATGATGGCACCGCTATTTTAGACAGAAGTGAAATAATAATGTCCAGCAATAAAACCGGGAATGTCAAGTAAATTACCAGAATATAATCAAATCTAAATGTTTGAAGGACATGGTCATTGATCCATGATGAGTTGAGGTGGAGGTGAAAAGGTGAGCGGGGGTCTGACATCAGTGACTGACAGCAGTTTCCGTCCCTCAGAGGTCTGTGCTGTTGCAGCTGTACCGCTCCTCCCATGAGGATCCCGAGGTCAGAATCGCTGCATACCAGCAGCTCATGCGCTGCCCCGACCAGAACGTGTGCGAGGCGGTGAAGACGACGCTGAGGAACGAGACCTCCAGCCAAGGTCTGATTGAAACTGTGGTTTGTAGAGAGGGTTGTCCATAACTCCCCTCAGCAGCAATTGAAGGAAACTGTTCTGGGACCCTGAGATAATGTAAACACTTCATGAAAACAGAAAACTTAATACATCTCAGATCATTTAGGTTTATGTCTCATCCCGCTCTATAATGTAAATGTCATATTCTGAGTAACAAGCTGACAAAGTGTTTTGTTTTGTTTATCACCTGCTTATCTCTCGGAGCCATGTTTGATTCGGTCATTTCAGGCAAAAACACACGATATTACAGACCCTTGATTTGAATTGGCTGATGCAGTTTGTAGAGTTACTGATAGTGACTATTAATAAAGATTGCTTTCTAGTTTTATCTCTTTTAAGTGTTATGAAACTGTAGTATTGTATATTGAAAGTCTTATGAGTGTAATGTTTGACCGTTTCCACCATTTTGATTGTCAAGTGTTTTTTAACTTTATTAGCTTTTGCTTTTCTGTTGTTTCTAGTGGGCTCATTTGTGTGGAGTCACCTGACGAATGTCCTGCGGAGCGAGGACCCCATGAAGCAGACCCTGATCGAGTCACTTCCTGACGACATCATCAGCAGAGAGTTTGAATCAGAATTGTTAAAATACTCTTCATATTCGGATTACACTGTTGCCTCAGGTACTGAAAGACTCGAATGAAGCAAAATAGCAATATTTCAATAATTATAAAAACTAGATATTAACATGCATATACATAAATGCATTTTTTTGGTTGCAGGCATGGGAATCACAAATTTGGAAACATCTTTGATTTTCTCCCCCAAATCGTTTCTGCCAAGATCCGCCTCCACCAACCTCACTGTGTATTTTCACGGTCGAGCCCACAACCTTATGGAAGTGAGTTTTACGTCCTTTCAGTTTTTTTTTAAAATGATCAATGAGAGAAGAGCCTTCCTGTAAATATGACAAAATTATGTTGAATGCATGCATTGTGTTTCCGGAATTTAGGTGGACCTTCATGTTGAAAATGTAGAACCACTTTTGAAGAACATTTTCGGTCACCACTCACACAACTCTGAAGATGGAGGGTCCACTGCTCACAATCAAAAACGTGAGACGACAAGAAGAAAAACAGACGATGGCCAAAGAGAAGGAAAAGAAAAGTGTTTATCCAGCACCAGCAGTTATCTGAACCAGGCCAGGGCCATGGTGAGTCGTCAGACAGTCTTCTGGTCTGGGCTGTTAGCTCATGGCTCATTTCTTAATTTATTTATTTGTCGACTTATAGAAAATCTGAAAATGGTAAAAAAAAAAAAGAATTCCCTGTGATGTCTTCAAAATGCTTTTTTGTCTGAATAAACCCAAAGATATTAAGTTTACCATGATGTAAGAAATAGCAACAAATTGTCACATTTGAGAAGCTGGAGCCAAAATAAAGCTGCAGATGAATTTTCTGTCAATGGACAAACTGAATAATTGGTCTAACTCTATCTTGGATAACCTGCATTATAAGCAACAAAAGCACTTATACCGGGAACGAAGCAGTCTTCACTAAAGCACATTCGCAGTTCATGTGCCATGTTCAACCAATTCATTATCATCATTCATCATCAAGTAAATCAAGGCCTAAAAAATTAGGCACAATGAGAGGACTGATTTTTATGAATGTTCGCAATGTGGTGCAGCTTGATGGAATTGAAGGGGAGTGTTGGGCCGAGATCTCTGTCTCTTCTTAGTGCTATTCTATTTGTTTGTATTTATTATGCTGTCAACTTGTTTTGTTGTGGTCATATGGCTCCACTTGTCTGTTCCAGTTGTTTGGGAGAAGGAGAACTGAGGAGAACAGGCCAAAGTGTTCGGTCGGTGTGAAGGTGTTTGGGAACGAGATCAGCGTCTTCACATGTGACGATCTCTACGATCGAATCAACCAGCTGTCACTGAGCGTGGCGGGACTGGCTGTCAAGCTGCTCAAGGTATTTGTCACAGTCTCTGAACCAGGGGTTCCCAAACTTTTCAGCCTCCGACCCTCAAAATAATTGTGACATATACTGTTGCGACCCACATTATCCCCGGTTGAAGCAAACAAAAGAAATTTATTTGAGAAACTTTACAAAAAAAAGTAAAAAATCACCAACATACACGTCTAAATTGCTTTGCTACAACTGATGCACTTACGCAACATTTTTGTATTTTAAATGTATCTACTAGTTTTGCTTTTATTATGCCTAAAATACATTATTTGTAATCGCTTTTAGATTTTATTTGAGTTTTGGAAATCCCATTGTGACCCCCTCTCAATGGGTTCCGACTCCTAGTTTGGGAACCACTGCTCTGTCTTATTGCTTTCATAACTTCTCTTATTAATCTCTTATTATTTCTTTCTGATCCACTCTCCCTCTCTTTATCCTCCAGGGTCAGGAGGTTCAGTTGAACCACAGAGCTGTGCTGATGACAGAGGAGCTGCTGTTACCGTCACTGTCTGGTCTGCCCGTCAAACTGGGCATCAACATGACCTCCCTTGTTTCACTGCGTCTGAAGGGCAGCGTCAACTACAGAGACACGTCTCACTTCTCCCTGACCGGATACATCAAACCTAAGTATTTCCCACATCACCTCATGTAACAGTGGCTTCAACATTTTGTTGGTAAAAACTGTGTGTGACTGGTCTATGTCTCCTCAGTGCCTATGTGGGACTGTCAGCCAGAATGGGTGTAGACAGTGCCCTTGGTCAGGCTGCAGTGGACTGGGTCTCCGAGCTGACCAGCTCCACCAGTCTGGATGGCAGTGTTCAGCTGCAGGAGGGCAGGGATGTCAGGGTCATGATGAACACTCCTGAGGACGTCATGGACATCTTCTCTTTCAGGTTAGTGTGGGCATTAAAATATAAACCCCTGACGTGAATGTGTAGACTATAATATTCATCCATCCATTATCTAAACGGGTTATTTTTTTAAGAGTTGTGGAGGGAGCTAGAGCCAATCCCAGCTGACACAGGGCGAAAGGTGGGGCATCACAGGGTCAACATACAAAGACAAACAATCATTCACACTCACATTCACACCAACGGCCAATTTAGTGTCTCCAATAAACCAAACTCCAATCTGCATGTCTTTGGACTGTGGGAGGAAGTTAGAGTACCTGGAGAAAACCCACACAGACACGGGGAGAACATGCAAACTCCAAACAGAATGACCCTGGCATAGTGCCGCCCCCATAGTGTAATATGCAACATCGTAAAGGGTATGTGTGTTTAATTGTTGTGTGCACCAGCTCCAGAGTGTTTCAGCTCAGTGGAGACCACAGAGAGGAGCTGAAGGGGCCAAAGAGTCGAATCCAGAAGACCACCTGCACTCCAAAGACTTGTAAGTCCTCATTCACTGTCTACATCTATATGAAAGAGAAATATTTAAGAATGTCCCCTTTTACATTGACTTCATATTTTACAGCGTATTATTTAACATACCATAATTTGTCAGAAAAATAACTTTTTAGTTTTTGGGGTTGTCCGTCTGTCCGTCCATCCCATTCTTGTGAACATACAAGAAGGCTTTGAGGGAATTTCTTCAAATTTGGTACATATGTTAACTTGGATTCATGGATGAATTTGTTAGATTCAGCGGTCAAAGGTCAAGGTCACTGTGACCTTAGAAAACCTTTTTCTGCCTCATGGACCAGTTATCTTTAGAACTCCTCAAGATAATCCTTTCAAATTTGGTACGAATGTTGAATTAGACTTACATACTAACCAAGTTTATCTGGGTGGTTAAAGGTCAAAGGTTTAGGTCATGGTAATCTCTAAAAAATAGAGATAGAAACTGCAGTGGTTAGTGCAGGCATACAACTGCAGGGTGGTAATTCCAGATTAAATTCCTAATTTGTATCTGTCTGAATATCTGTTCTATCTCTGCTGCTTAGCCGTTATTATAATATAGTTCTGTCCTGACTCTCCAAATGTGGACTGAACCACTTTTCTTAACCTTAGACCTGCAGCTTATTTCGGTATTTACAAATCGCATTTGGCCACAGTGTCATTGTTAACTATATTACAGAGATAATTGCAGGCTTTTACCAAACACTGATTTCTTCCTTTGCAGGGTCCAAGATGGTCGGCTGGCAGTTGTGCTCCAATGCGTCTTATCCCTTACCTGCTGCAGGGATTTCACTCCCTGCTGCTGGACCCATCCACCTTTCCCTCAGGCTGCTGAAGCTGGACAGAGGACTCCATTACTACCTTCTGGAGGCCGCCTACTCACTGCTCGCTCAGGTGCAAAGGAAATTGAAGATTTTCCAAATTCATTTCCAAAAAGCTTTAAAAAATACAATGAACTTGAGACTTGCTCCTGAAATTACACAGAGGGGCTGTATGTGAGAATGCATAATCTCTATGTCAGTTGCTCCAGACATTCTCTTAAATTGTTCCTGGGCTTTAAAAAACACGATGGCGATCTCTTTATCTTCGTTCACAGTGGCTAACACCTAAACCTGTCACACCTTGTGTTACAGAGGGGCACCTGGTTCCCCAGAGAGGCCTCCATCCACCTTCTCCTGGCCACTCCTCAGTCCTCCATCCCCAGAGACATGTCTGTGGACTTGGCCTTCAACCCTCACAGACTGCTGCTGAGGATCACTCATCCTCTGAAAACCATCCACATACAGGGTTTGTCCCACACGAACACCTTCACACAAATAACAACCTCTGTAAGAGTTTCTTGGTGAAGATGTTGTTGTTTCCTCAGGGCAACTTGAACAAGAGAGGAGTGTGAAGTCAGGAAAGCTGGAGCTGATAATTGATGGTGTTCATTATTATATTATGGTATGTACAGGCTGGAGATTTTCTGCTATGTGATTTTGTGAGTTTTCTATTTCTTGTTAGATAATTATATTGCTCACCATAAGGCAGTGGTAATAAGGGGTTAGAGGAGGCTTGGCTCCGAGCTGCTCCGAGCTGCTCCACACCAACTGAACCACAAAAATATGCGTTTATGACCCACCTGAACCTTACCAGACCCAAAACCTGCACACAACCTAACATGTCTATCTTATACTCGTAGGGCTACACACACACACACACACACACACACACACACACACACACACACACACACACACACACACACACACACACACACACACACACACACACACAAAATGCATCCTTTAGATCTTAACGGGGAACTTTAACAATGTAACAGCTTACATGTGTAGGTCCATACTGTCTTTTTGCCTGGCCAGCCTCTAACAACAATTATAGATTATCTTGGCACAGTGAGATGTGAGTTAGATGTTAGTTACTTCAAAGTGTAGTAATTCAGACTAATGACACAAGATCCTCTAGTGCTTGTGTGTGTGTGTGTGGAGAGAGTGAGAGAGAGACTTGTAGCTTCTCCAAACATAACACCTTGCATCGGCTGCTTTGTCCACAGGGTTTGATCGACACTCAGTCCCTCCTGTCAGAGCAGAGGACACGCTACCACCTTGAGGCCAAGATGGCCGCCGATGGACATCCCATGATCCTCTCTGCTAACGTTACTCGTGGACTGGGTAGGAAGACCAGCCTCTCTGCTACGTTGAAGAATGTGCTGAGAGAAACAGCATCACTGTCAGGTATCTTATTATAATTTACTTTTTAAATCATCTCTAAAACCTCTAGTTATAACATTTAAATATTACTTTTAACTTGTTTGCCATAATCATCACAGCCATATTACATTTTTAAGCACAAACACTGCTGACATTGTTTGTGGCAGTAGATGTAGTTCAAGTGATGTCTGTGTTCAGTGGCCCTGGAGCGCAGGCGTGACAGCAGCAGCAGGCAGTACTCGCTGGAGGCGGAGCTCCTGTTACCTGGTGTGGTCGGCAGCAGGATGCTGGGACTGATGGAGCAGAAGGGCTCACTGTGGAGCTCTGCCCTACGGCTCAAGTATGGTCTGGGAGGTGAGTGAAGGCACACTGCAGATGAGGTCTCTGATGGTGGGAGTAAAGAAGCAGTCCACCAAAAAACAGACTGACTTCATAGAGCTGCTCTGTTCATTCAGGTTGTTTCAGTGTAAGACATGTTTGCAATGGTTCACTCTGTAATGATGCATTTAGAGAAAGGAATCAACAACATGTGAACTTTCTATCAAGATATGTCCAACAACTGTCGATATCAGAGACTATATAAAACATAAACTGAGTAACACAGTCACTAGCTTACTGTGAATAACCAATTTACTTTTATTGGGAGAGATTTTGCTGTTAAGCGTTTAAAATGCACCAGTGTTCTGCCCATTGAGCACCACAAAAATGCATTTCAGCCCAACTGTATTGGAACACTGCAGTAAGCTCCAACTGACATCAAATTACAACATAATTAATTGAAAACTTTCTTTTCAGATGAGAGGAAAAAACTGTTGGTTGAACTGTCTCTCTAGGTATCTGTTAGGAGGTGTTTCCTCTGTCATACAGTAGCACAGAGGAACAATGAAAAATGGTAGAGGTTTGGTTGAAGACAAGAACATATAAAAGTGTATATGATAGACCTGGGATGGTGCTGAAGGTTTTGCACTTACCCACAAAAGGCTGCCCACATTATTGTCCGATGTTTTGCTTCTCTGGTCCCTTTGGTGTTGCTCAGTTTTTAATGATCGGGTTTATAAATGTCCAGCCAATGCCTCACCTACCAGGAGATATGTATTTCAGATCACCATCATATCTCCACATCCTCAGATTGTGTTGACTGTCCTTCAGGTGATGCCCGACACCTTCGTCAGGAGTGCTACACATCTCAGAGACTGAGGAGTGAGAGGGACTCGAACTTCACCTACGTCATGAGAGCGGATCATGAATTCTACTGCTCCAACACTGCTCCCATCAACCACAAGGTAAGTACACACGTGGAAACACAGTATGACACAGAAGTTTGTGTGGTATCAGATATGAAGCATAATATAATAGTTATGCTTATCCTGCTGATTTTCAGAGGGTGTTAACTGGTAACTGAGCTGTAACAGAGGGTCCGATTACTCTGACTGTAAGCTTGATATTTTCTCTTTACTTTACGCCTCTCGCAGATTCACCTCCGGCATGCAGAAAGCCCGAGCCACATTAATTCAGCTCTGCACATGAGCTACGGCAAACACTGGGATGAGATTAACAACAAACGCACGGTCCTTTTGAGCCAGTCCTTCAAAAACCAGTCTACACAAAACCACACCAGCTACACTCTGGAGGTAAATAGAAACACACTGTGATCCACGATGCTATATTTCCTCCGGCCCAAATGATTCATGTTATTTAATAAATGTAAGTTTTTGTGTCTTCACGATGGCGACAACCACCGGCACCAGAGGCATCATGTGTCTGGGTTGTTCGTCCGTCTGTCCAATTGTTGTGAACACGACCTTGAAGGAGTTTCTTTAAATTTGGTACAGATGTTCAGGCATTTTTTGCCTTTTAAACGCATTACCTTGAGAATACCTCGAAAAGATACTTTTAAATTTGGCACAAATGTTCATTAAGACTCACGGATTAACTGATTCAATTTGGGTGGTCAAAAGTTAAAGGTCGAGGTCACAGTGATCTCACAAAACATGTTTTTGGCCTTTTATAAATGATATCATAAGTCACTTACATTAAAAGATTAACTGATTACATTTCAGTGGTCAAAGGTCATGATCTTTACCACAGACACTAAAAATTCATTGTGAGATGATCGTTGTATTTACATTTCTAAATGTTTTATGAACTTAATGAATAAATCTCTCACATTATTCCAGTTCAGTCTCAAGGTGCCAGAGAAAAATCTTAACTACAGGACCCAGCTTCTGCACTCTCACCTGAGACACGTTGGATCTGAGAGCAGCACTCACTTAAAGGTCAACTACAACAACCTGATGCCACTGGTGGCTAGCTTACACTGGAAAAGCCCTTCTCAAGATGGTGTGCAGAAGAAGTGGGAAGGTAAGTTTCCCTGACGTTTAAAAAATAGATTTAATTTACATAATATGAGGGGCCTACACCTGCAGTGAGACACTGACCAGCGTTTTGTCTTTCTTTTTTGATATAGGCACATTTAACATGGACTCACCCTGGCTGTACATCTATACTGCCCACAAGCTGAGTCACCTCCAGCGTCACACACTCCAGCTCACATCTGAGCTGACAGCCAGTAAGTGGCTGACGATCCCTAACCTCATCCTGGAAGGTTTCTACAGAGACAGAGGCAGAGAGAGGGAAGCCCGTCTGGAGCTGTACACATCATCTGTCACTTACCTTCACGTAAGAAGAGAAGAGGCCGCGCCTTCTTTTAGTATTTGACTCAGGGAAATTATAGTTTTTTTGCATGGTGGGAATTGTATTTGTTGTTACTGATGCACAAAATCATTATTATCATCATGATTAACTGTCAACAAATTGTCATGGTCTTAAGAGAAATGCACTACAACCAAATTTACAGTCCATTCCTATTATCTAACCAACTCTTCCTCCGCCCCTCCCCAGGCAGAAGGATGGGGTGTGGTGGGGAAGCGAAGTGTGAAGGCCTCCTGCTCATTGAGCTCATTGTGGACTCCTCCCCTGAGAGGAGATGTCTCTCTGGAGGCCTCTAAATTCAGCCATACCCTGCAAATGGCCTCCACCTACGACAAAAACAACATCAGCATCACTGCTCGGCTGAACACTATAGACAAGGTGGGCGGAGGCACGAATGGTTGTGACCTGTGAAGTCTTGTTCTTTTTGCTATGTGTTAAATTTGTGATGTTCTGAAAAATGTATGATTTTTTTTACCTGACTTGTTTAAGAACTTGAAAAAGAGGCAAGCGACGCTGAAGATGACGTTCTCAAGGCCTAAGAGTCCGTCCACAGAGCTGGAGTTTGAGGGGGTTGTGGAGGAGCTGAGGAAGGACAAAAGGATGTATCAGAAAACTGCAGTGCTCCATCTCAGGTCTCCGCCTCAATCTGATTCACTGATAATGAATCTGTTGATGTGTTTTGGGATATTGATTACTTCATGTTTTATTTGGATCTGCACCAAATTGCACACACTCAGATTGAAATATCATTCCCCTAAACTTTTTAAATCAAGATCCATGAATTATTCTCAGAGAAATCAAGTTAAAAGTTGAAAAACATCATATTGAAAAAAGTAAAAAATTGTTCCTGGATCTGATTCCCCCCGATCTGAATTTGCACCAAATTGTGGTAATCCATCCAGTATATTTTATATACTTGTGCTAACAAACAAACAAATGCAGATTAAAAACATTACCTCTTTAGTGGAGGTAAAAACAATTCCTGACTTTTAAACCAAACCTTCTCTCACAGACAGCCCTTCCAGACCTTTCCTCAGACTCTCCTGCTCAGAGAGACGTTCACCGTTGACCTCCTCAAAGGCCTCTACATCCTGGAATCTAAAGCTGGTTTCCATGGCGACCGAGAGGTCATCCACACCCTCACTATGGGCTATCAACCGCCAAGCCCTTTTGTGCGTTGAACACAGGTTGATTTATTGACTCAACACATAATGCTCAAAGTGAAATTGCAGGGGGCAGTGTTTTATTGCTGTATTCAGTGATTTTCATTTGTGCCTCTCTTTATATTCAGGTTTGTTCTGCACTGATCCATCCTTTCAGTTCGGACACTATTCCGTCAAACTCAGAGATCTGTGTGACCGTCACAAGCAACCAGGTGAACTGCTGACCTGCATAACGCACAACACTGACCCCGAAGATCTGAAAAGAATCTGAAAGAATCAGCAACATTCTGTTTATTTTAAAGATGGATTGTGGGATTTTTATATATTAATGCTGGAAACATTTAGAGCCATTACCAAAAAGTTCACAGGTTATTAAGCCTCTCAGCTGCAGCTAAATCTCTCTGTATTTTGACTTAGTATGAAGATGGATGACATGACAGCGCTCCAAAAATGAAGCCAAATCATCTTGATACAAATCTACAAAACTACAAATCATCCAAGAACAGTGTTTGACACTTCGGATAAATGAGAAATGATTCACTCAGAGGAAGGATTACAGTCATTGGAGACCGCTGTTTGTGTAGTTACTCTTGCTGTCAGAAGGGGGAGACAACAATTTTGCATAAAAAATGACTCCTCTACTTATAACTACTTAAGTGGATATTCAGCAGAAATGTTTAAAACATTCATAACACTTTCTTTCACAGACCCAGAAGAATGTGCAGGGGAGGTTTCGGGTCGGCAGCAAAGAGCGACTGACCTTCTTTGGACAAGTTCTGCTGAGTCCTTTGCATTCAAGCCATCAAGTTATAAAGATCAGAGCCAACTTTACGCACCAGCTGCAGGTAAACCAGCCTCTCCACTTATTTATAACACAAGTATTCCACACTGTACTGCACTCCACTGTACACGGGGCAGCTTTGTATGTTGAATGCTTGGGTCAGCAGTGCAAGGAGTGTTAGAAGTTCACCTCCAGCAGTGTACAGTATAGTTTACAGTAAAAGAGGCCAAACTTATGACCGGTAAAACTGTTATTGCTGTCACAGCTGCAGCTCCCCTCCTCTGCTTTAATGGAGGGAGACGTAAGTTGGAACCCCAAAAACAACACAGACTTTGACTATCAGGCCAGAGGGAAACTGAGAGTCGAGCGACAAGAGTGCAAAGTGAGTAAAGATGAATCTGTATTTTAAATAGGGCGTGTTTAATCAGCAGTGTTTCTGATTTATTTGTGGTACCCTGGTGTTTTTCTTGCCAGCTCTCTGTGCAGCTCAATGGAACATCAGACAGAGTGGGACTGTACTCGTCTCTCAGTCATCCGTTCAAATCAAAGCTTCCCAAAACCCTAGAGGTAGGCTGCTTCTTAGATCTGTCAGAATATTTTATTATGAAGTTCTAAGCAGTGATTTCTGATAAATATGGGGGTCTTTTATTATTTTGCTGTTTTTTTCATGTGAAGGTAAAGGCCACCGCAGACATGTCCACACTGGCTGGTAAAGGAAGCAGCTTAGTACATGTGAGGGCTGATGGGAAGGAAAGGGTGAAGCTGGACGTCCTCATCTCCCACTCCCTCCAGGGGGAACACAGAGCCGTTGGATTGAGGATGAACTTATCCCAAAGTCTGCTGCCCACGGCCATTGAGCTTCTCTTACACATGGCTGCCAACATGTCCTCAGACAGGTGTGTGCATGTATTTTAACACCTAACAAACAATGCTGACTGCCTCTTTATGGACTTTTGATCTGACTTGTGTGTTTTCTGCTTGTCTTGCACTCTGCTAGTGGGTCTTTACATGGCTCCTATACTCAGGGGAATGAGCATCTGCTGCTTCAGGTTAAAGGCTCTGTAGGAAACACTCATGGTCGACAGCTGGCTGTGTCCGGGGACCTGAGGCACTCCATGGCCAACCTCGCTCTTCTTCCTCCAGCCCTGGGGTTGGATGGGACCCTGGGACAGTCTGACACCCTGATCGAAGGTGGAAATTGAAAATTGAGTCATATCAATCTTCTAATCTTATTTTTGGCAATATAACAATTTTTTTAAATGTCCAACACTCAGTTTTCCATATTGTTTTAAATGTATTTAGTTCATGATACTGGGAATCAATTGAATTTAATATCATGAGTTGTCTTTGTGACATAAATAAAGAGTATAGGTTTATTGATTTGCCAAGAATCTCATGTGTGTGTGTCTGATTTGCAGGACAGCTGAGAGTTAGAGTAATGGAGACGCTGTACAGTGTAGAGCTGAGACATCAGGAGGACCCTGGAGAAGCTTTGGACAGTGAAGATGAAGAAGGCATGATGGGAAAAATGTCCAGCAGGGCCCGTGATTGGCTGTGTGTTCGTTCAGGGGAGGAGAATCTGTTTTTGAACGTGAGCCGCCAAGTGGGGAATGAAGGAAGGGGTGAGGTCTACACCCAGCTCTCTCACTCTTTCCACCTGCTTAATCTCACAGGTAACCATTACGTGAACGTAGGTTACATTGTTATTGCTATAGTTTTGTTCCTCCCTGTCTCAAAGTCTCTTGGTCTTCTGGATACAGGTGTACCTGCCAACAGTAGTGCCCAGGTGAAGTGGGCCCAGGGTGGTGGTCACATGTCGCTTCTGGCAGAGCTGCAGACTGGACCTGAATATCTAAAGGCTGAATTTAATGGTGGAAAAACAGACCATGTCATCCCACGATGGGAATACTTCTCAGAGCTTCGGCATCAAGTCAAAGCTCTGCTGAAAAGAGGCTTATCAAGCTCCATACAAGCCAAAGCGCACTACCAGGTGAAGCTCAATCATCACAATATACTATACTTCAACTACTGTTTATTAGGAATCTCAATTTTCTTTATGAATTTTAATATTTCCAAGGTTTTCCCCTTCTTAGCTTGAAACCGAGGGGCTAGATACAGGTTTGACCTTACACACGGAAGAGCAGAGAATGGCTGACATCGTTTTCAATGTTGGATCAAAAAACAGCACAGCTATATTGGCAGTGTCTCTATGGCAACAGATGAAACTTCTGCAGGGACTCTTACCTGCCTCTTTACAGGTGAATATGACCTAATTTACTCATGTTCATTAACATATTTCTGTCTATGAATAACAATGTGAAGTCTTTATTTATCTTGATCCATTATCTTATTTTGCTGTGGCACATTCAAATCAGTGTTTGAGTGATAAGTGCTGAATGAATCTACATCATGAAGATCTGTTATGTGCATAATTAAAGCACATAAAAAGTCTAGAAGATATGCTTGTTCACTTTTTTGCAAATTATATCTTTTTTTAATCTGTAGAAAGAAGCTTTTTAGAAGCTGGTGATTTTTTTTTTTGAACTTTTGGATGAAAGTTTAGCTAACCAGCTGCTTAGTATAAGTTCAGACAAGAGAGCGTATTAATCCTTTTAAGTCTCAATCTTTTCCAACATGTTTTCAGTATGAAATACAGTTTCATCTTAACATTTGCTGTTTTATAATAAGGGCCTAGATTAGCATGTTGGTGAACAACGATATTGTATGGGGTCGGTTTAAAGTTCAGGGTTTCCTTAGAGATTCTTCCATCTCCTCCCTCTGCTTCTCCTTTGAAAAACAAACTTTACCAGCAGGGGGTTCTGTTTTCACAGATGAACTGCTCAGGGGACGCCGCCGCAGACCGAATCTCTGCCCAGTGCTATGGAAATGTGGAGGGTCGCCCTGTGGAGGTACAAGCCTTTCGCTCCTATAGACCACACAACAGGCTGTGTTATGGTCTGATGCTCGCTCACTATAGCCTCAGTGCTCAAGCTAAAGGCTGCTACAGTTCCAATGGTCAGAGGGAGCTCAGAGCTAACCTCACTCATTCTTCAATGCTACTCATGACATATTTGGGCATACCCACCAAATTTGGACTCAGGATCCTGGTCCGCCCGGGGCCTCAGAGGTGGGCCTTGGGGATCGGGTTGTTGGTTGGCCCCTGGAGAACAGACTTGAATGTGGCACTGAGGTTGGAGAGGCCTGGGCTGTATGGCTGCCATGGGCTGCTTGAGTATGGGAGCAGCAGCGTTACACACAAAGCTGAGGTGACAGGTCGGATGAGGTTGGAAAGCTGGTGTCACATCTGGGCAGATGTCACTGTAGCGTGGAACTCAATCAGCTCCAGTCTGTTGGTGTCTCTGAGATGTAAAGGGGTGGGGAGGCTGGTGTGGGTGCTGGTTAGGGATATTGAGGGGGATGCACCTCATAAAACCTCTTTAACCATACATGGACAAGCAGAGAGAGATGGATTCAAAGGTTCTCTGGGTTTAGAAAACCAACAAGACTCCCTCCAGTGCCTCATGTCTGCACTGCTAAAGGACCAAAAGGCTGAAGTCAGCTGGACCATGCAGCACTACTGGACCTCTCTTGTGTCTATCATCCCAAACAGAGTGCATTTCCAGGGGTCAGGTCAGCTCCATGATACGTCCCTCTCTGGAAGCGCTCGATACTCTTTCAACACCCGCTCTGCTCAGATGGACATGACTGCTGCCTGGAAGCCCTCCCCGTCTTTTAGGGTCATACTGCAGCAAAACATGGCCTCTGCTGGTTTACCAGGGGGGCTCACTGTTAGCATGTCGACCACGGCTAGTCAAGCTCAGTTTGAGGTGGAAAGTGATGCGTGCTCAGTGCTTCTCCTGGCAAGTCAACACAGGGGAGGAGAGGACAGGAGGACCAGCTGGAATGTTTTTGTCCAGCAGCAATGTAGCCCACTGAAGGTTAGAGAGGAAACAAGAAAACAAGAGGAAACTTGTTTCCCAGCAGAGGGAAAGCAAAAGAAACATCTTCATCCTGGAGATGACTCTTATCTTTCCATTATAGCAAACACATTTCATTGATAATAACAACACTATCTGTAAACAGTAATAAGACCATGGTTGAAATGATCGCTAGCCTCAGAGTTTGATTCCTGTGGTGTGCCAGTTGTTACATCTAATATTTTAGTCCAGACTGAGGTACATCAATATATATTTGGTGGATTTCAGTGGAATGTTATGCAGCTGTTCAAGCAGCTCTTATGCAGCTGTTCCTGGTCCCCACAGGATAAACTGCAATAACTTTGCTGATTCCTAAACATTACTGCTAACATTCCATAAAACAATCCAGATTTATCCTGGATATAAATCTGCTAAATCCACATATCCAAAGCAAATATCTAAAATCTCCACTGAATCTCAGGAAAAACTCCACGATAACAACCTCTATGGTACATTATGTAAAGGGTATTCGAGTAGAGGCTACCAATCCTGTCAGTCATGTCATTTAATTGATACCAGATGGCTTAATAAGGTGAAAAAGCTGTATACTTTAATATTCACAAGATTTAACATCTTTCTGACGTTACAATTTATACAGTTAATTTGTTTAAAGGAGTAAAAATAATCCAATAAAAAATAAAATCTTTTTTTTCTTTCTTTTTTCTCTGTATAGGCTTTCCTGCCCCCACAGGCCTCAGTCAATGTCTCCATCACTCGTTCTGGCTGTTCCACAAATCTCAGTACTGTTCTCCACTTTGTGCAGGCTGAGGGCAAACAGGAAGGAAGTCTTGATCTAAACCTAACTTGTCTCCCCCGCTTTAATCTAAAAGCATCTGTCCAGCACTCTATAGAAACAATACAGACACTGGGATTTCCTTCCCTCGGGACACTAGTTCTGAATGTCTCACCTGCACGTCTGCCTGGTGTGGAGGTTGGCCTGGAGCTGGGCCGCTGTCATTTCAGGGGTAAATTAGAGAAGAGCAAAGAAACAGAAGGGGACCAGTCTTCTTACACTGTCAATGTCACCAACTACTGTCCTGCTCTACAGGTAAGCACACACGTATTATACTGCCTATGAAAACCTGAATAACATGTTTTAGATGTAAATATTGCTGTTATTTCTAACCACACAGTACCATATCAGTGCTTTCATCACAGTTAGAAGCAATGGGATTTCCTACATGATTCACCCCTGTTCATTTCAGCAAAAGTCTCTTTGAACTACAGTTTGTGTGATACCATATGATGAAAAGTGTGACAAGGAGATATAATACGACGTAATGCTATACGATAAGATGATACATATGATACAATGTGATAAAATGTGATACGATATTCTAAAATTTGCCACATTAAAGCAACAAGGGGGTTAGTAAAATAAGAAACACAAAAAAGTTATATATAAGTAAACATAGGACATATGACAAAATGAAATGTAAAAAGTAATATATACTATCTAAACAGAATATATACAGCTGGTTATTATGAGAAATGGGATCTATGTATGTGCATACATTTTTCTTTCATAGGGAACGGTCTTCCCAGTGTCCCTGGATCTCCATGGTCTCCTGTCAGTCTCCTCCTGCCAGCTGAGGGTGACCTCTTCTCTGAACGTAGACAACCAAGACCTCACCCTGGACCTGGCACAGTCCTGCAGGCCTCAGCGTCTCTCTGGGACGCTGGCTCACTCCTTTCCTGAGCTGAGGAGTCGAGGTTTGCCTCGGATGATCTCCATAGAGGCCTCTGCTCCTGGAGGCGCCGGACAGAGTGGAACTATGTTCATTAAAGCCGGGACATGTCACATTAGAGCCAGTAGAGTCTCAGAGGCCAAAGGACAAGCACAGTGGCTCTGGGCTCTGGAGTCAAAATGCCCGATGTTAGCGGTAGGGTCTGGATGATTACTGTAAAATTTGACATGGATGAATGTTGAAAGATAAAACTGTTACTCAGTTAATCCATCACTCATTCAATCAGAACACGTTTTTACAAGATCATTAAGCCTGATTTTAAGCATCCTTCACCCTACAGGAAGAAACATTATTCAATTCAATGTTTTTTTTGCTTTTTCTCTGGGAAATCAATACAAATAATGCAAAACACCCTATCTCGCAATAGGGTAATAATAAATGAGGTTAAAGTGAAAGTAATCAAATCCACTCCAAAATTAAATGGGTTCTTCCTCGGCCTCTACTGCATTCTTCCACAAATGTTGAATAAAATCGGTGTTGTAATACCTGCTTCATCTTAATAACATTAAATGGTCCATTATAATTGGATTTTTATATATCTCTCCATACTTTACTCTGGCATAGAGTATCAATTAAATCTTCTAACGTTCTCTCCTAGAATCTACTGATACGTCAGAAGATGTTCAGTGTCTGTGTATGTTTTTTGCCAACATCAGTCAAATTGATCACAGTCTTTTCATCCTCTCCAGACCCACTTGAACGGGTCAGTGTGGCAGGGCCCTGAGGGTATCTGGACAGCCACAGTGGACACTGACCTGGAGGGCAGAAGGGGTTTCTTGAGGATTAATGCGAGGCCGTGGCCGGAGCTGAGTATAGAGGGTGAGCTCAGTCACAACCTTCCTACTCTGGCAGGTTTACCTGAACACAGCAGACTGAGAGTAACCAGCAGGGCTGGGAAACAGAGATATGACACAGAAGGCTTCATTCAGATGGATGAGTGTGCCGTTAGTGCCAGTGGAGCTGTGATGTCACAGTCAGGCCTGCAGGGGTCAGTGGTTTATCACAACAACTGCACAGTGATTAAGGTACAGAAATGACTGATTGAATTCTTTAATCATACACACAAAGTATCAATGGTCAAGAGTGATTGGAAATATCAATACCTGGTTCTGTTTCCAGGCTTGGGGCAGTCCGGACAGGATTTATGCTTCTGGGATGTTGATTATCTCACCAGCTCTGACTGAGTCCCAGGTCTCCATGGCGATAGATGATGCAGCGTTACAGGCTAAACTGGCTCTTCAGAAAACAAAGGTGAAGTATATTTTAATATATTCTTTACATTTAAGGGATGTTAATAAATTGTCTTTATAGTGCAATAAATATATCTATTATATCTACTACAAGAACAAGACAATAATGTGTAGGATTACAAACTTGGTGGATGTGCTGGACTTAGTGCCACTCTAGTGTTACATGTGGCATAAATATGCTGCCTTAATTTTTTCAGTTTTAAATCTGTTGTTGCTTTAATGCTGTTGGTGTTGTTGCAGGATAAAAAAGAAGCATCACTGTATCTAAATCACACTGTGCCTGTGTTGAAGAAACTCGGTCTCCCTGCAAATGCTGCCTTGACAATTCATTCTGGGAGTCACGGAAATGGCTCGTTCTTTTACATATTCAACAGCAGCGCAGGAAATCAAAAGGTAAGAGCAGTAATTGGCAAAAACACACATTCAAACCACAAAAGTCCAAAGATTAGGACCATAATAATATACTGTATATATAATTCGATATCCACACCCCAGATGACATTTCACCTTTGCTGGCTTAAACAGCCAGACAGATGCAAAATGCAAAGACATCTACTTCCATTTGTGTGGTGCACGTTGCAAATTCACTATAACAGCTGCTGCATTGGATGTATGTCTTACAGCTAAGTCAAGAGATGACGGTGTCAAAGATATTCGGAGCAGTGAGAGTGAAGAGTCATTTAAGACACACAGTGAACTATCTGAAGACGCTCGGAGTCCCTGGAAACAACGGCATACAGGTAAGGGGCACAAGTAGAATCTTGTTGTTAACAACTGAGTGACGATTAGATGATTGTTCTCATAATGACGGTGTGCAGGTGGAGCTGGGTTCCTCTGAAGGGAAGGCTTTAACCTTGCAGTCCCAGTTTGGAGGTCAGCATTCAGGACTGAGAGTGAAGATGAAAAGTTTGCCCATGACCAAAGAGATAAGTGGAAACATGTGGCACAGCTGGTTATGGCTAAAGGACAGTGGCCTTCCACTCAATCTAGAGGTAACCGAATGATGTTTCAAACATCCTGTACAATCATCAAATATACATATTTACATTATTGATTTATTATTTAATAATAATTAATTAAATGGATCGATTTTCTGTAGTTTAAATATGTCCTGGTTGTTTCTTGGGATTTTTGTTTCTCCAAGGGTCTCTGTTCCATCCAGGGAGTCTTCTCTCAGTTTCAGTCCAGGGCTCAGCTCACCGTGGACGGACACAAGCTGCTCGCCTCTGGCTTTAATGTCAGTGCGGGTGATGGACGTCTGGCCCTGCAGCTCTCCTACTCTCCACTAGCTTCTAATCAAACAAGGCCACGAGTCGGCCTGGGCACTGCACTGGCTGCTCAGTTCAAAGGTCAGATCATATTAACAGTTGGCTTAATATGTGTTGTATGTGTTGCTTTAACCCCTTTTTAACATTGTTCCCTGTTTAGGATGTCCAAATATTTCTGCTGTAAAAAATAGTATATATATACTTTTGCACGGAGTATTAGGGGCCTATTCTAGGGTAAAGAAAACAACAATTTGTACAATTTAGATGAAACACACTAGTGAAAATATCATTAGGTTTATTTTATATTCATTTTCTGCCAGTAGATCCCTTCACCTAAATCTTACACACTGCACCTTTATTTCTTACTATGCAAATGCGATATCAAAGTATGGCCAGCAGATGTCAACAGTTGGCTTCATAAACTACCAAAACACACTCACTTTGAATACACTTGAATCAAATAGTTTTGTAAAATCTCTCAGTAAAAGTCGTGCTTATTCAATTTGTTATATTCAAGATTCTCATGATGTGATGAGAGGCTTTTACCTGTGACAACTTTGCTCTGGTCCTATGTGCAGGTCCTCTGCGCAGCGCCTCAGTAGACGTCCAGTGTCAAGACTGGAGGCTCCGAGTGATGGGGGATGTCGGAGCCTGGAGGGCGCATGGAGGGTCCAAAGAGGCCAGAGTTACACTTAAACATAACGTACAGGGACAAAGCAGTCCTGCTTTACAGGTGAAGATCAAATGCACTCAAATATCCCTACAGCCTTGTTCCTCTGTGCTAAACATCACTGTGACTGTTAATGTAGCTTGAAGCCTGGGGAAGACTCACCGGGTCACAGCTGAGGTGCTCCATGGCTGTGAACCCTGAACTCAGCTCGTCACTGGCACTCATCATCCAGGGACACCATCTCCTTCATAGGTATATACACACACACACACAAACACAAACACACAGACACACACACACACTCACTCACTCACTCACTCACTCACTCACTCACTCACTCACTCACTCACACACACACACACACACAGACACACACACTTCTTTAAGTGAAAGATTTTCTCATGTCTAGCAAGGACCTGATGGTGAAGGTCGTCCAGAATATCCCCAAGCTATTGGTGTACCTTCCTTCTCAGCTCAATGTTCGCTCTCAGGTGGGTTTTATTTATCAGACGCATTAAATAATTTGTTTGTTCATTTGTAATCTATTTTGGTTTATAAGCATGACATATATATAATATCACCATCCCTCTCCACTGTCTCCAGCTAAACCAGTCTCAGTCCAGTGTGTCGGGTCTGCTGGAGGTGTTGTCGGGCAGGAGGAGGCTCTGGGCTCTGGGGGAACTGGCAGCAATTGAGAGCGGATACAGACAGGCTCTGGAGCTCAAACACTCTTACCCACAGGTAAATTTAGACAAGCAGCTCCGTGATTCTGGTGTCAAACATCACAAGAACTTAAATCAAATAATAAAGATACCTCCACCATATCCATATGCATGTTTCCTGTAATCCATGACATAGTTAATGTGTGTCTAACAATTGGTCCTTGTTCTCGTAGTTGAAGCCGTTCCCCAGGACTGTAGCAGTGAGGACAGTGTATGAAGCCAGAAACTGGAGCTACCAGGTTCAACATGGAGCTGTGTGGGGGAATCAGGAGTTCAGCATGTCTGGTCTCTACTCTGCTCCTCCAGCACTGGAGTTGGGGAACCAGACGCTGAAGGGTAAACCATTGCAAACCAGCTCTGAAGAGCTACACAACTATTCAACCAATGAACAGCTCTTGATTGTGAACTGCTATCCACCTAATCTCAGATTAAAGATGGACACAGATTGTTCATGTCATGTAAATTTGTCCTTGATCTTAGTTCAGATCAAATGCATCCCACGCTGGACCAGTTTGGAGGTGACACTGGAGCGCTCCCTGCAGAGCCGACTAGACAGTGTGTCACTGGGCTGGATGAGGCATGGGCGAGTGGAGCAGGTCAGAGTCTACAAAGTGTGCCACGACCATGATAAACTTGAATTATTGTCATTCGGATATGGTTGATCAGGAGCTCAGATTGAGCAAAGAAAGAGAGAGAAAAATACGCATGAAACTTTAGAACTGGACGGCAGAAATATATCCCCTGATCTGTAAACACATCCCTGACCACACTACTAAGCCGCAGCTGTGATGATTTAAATATCTGAAACGTTTCGTGGAAACGCACCTTTTGCCTGTTTATGAAAAATCCCTGCTTTTTATTAAACGTTAAGTGTGATCATCTGTTTGGTTTTCTGTTCTGTTTTCTCTGGTCGTGAACCGCAGATCAGAGCTCTCAGCACTTGGAGTCGGTCAGAGGAGATTAACGAGACCAAGCTGGAGCTGAAACAGCCGTTCTCCGTCACACTGAGCCAGCTGTCGCTCCACACACTGTCGCACGGCTCACAGAGGGAACAGCGCAGCAGCCACCAGGTTCAAAAGATGTTCACACATATTTAGTTTACAGAACAGAACCATGTACCTCATCGTTCAACCTAGAAACCGAGGTCACCACTTTTGCTAATTTGTACTCTTTGTGAAAAATGTTTTGAAACAGACACCACAAGTTTTTATATAGATTATCAAGAGTAACCTTAATTCTATTAAGTGAAGTGGAACAGGTCCATGTTTCTCTTTTATTTAAACCTCATGAAATTTTTACATTTCATAGCAAAATCCAACACAACCAAAATGTTTTTTTTCTAATATTTGTTATATATGTTATACACAATGAAGGACTCCAGGCAACAATAGTTTAATGTTGTTTATTTAAATCAAATTACATTGTTATGTATACTTTACAGAACACACATAAAAAGCTGCATTCTATTTTTAAAAACATTTCAAGGATAAATAGAGTAATAGGGACCAATTATTGTCTTTTTATAAACATTTTGATTCAATTTGATCGCAGAAAGCTGCTTTAAAAATGTCCATATGTTTTATTTTGTTCTTTTCATTTTGTCTTCCTTGTTGGGAATAAAATATTTCCTGATGTGCATAATGCATATCACCACATTCTGAATTTGTTATTCATATATCCGGACAACAAACAAAAAATAATGAAGTCAAGTTTATTTCTAAAGCAAATTTAACAAACCACAGTTTACCAAAGTGCTGTACATTAAATAAAAACAGACAAATTCAAGAATAAAATACTTTAAGATAAAGTATAATAAAATATATAAGCTAAAAGGCCAAAAAGTGAATAAAAACAACAAATTACAGTCAAAATCCTGAGAGAAAAAGCTTAAATACATTTATGGAGACGTATTTGTAACTATTAAGAGTTAAATTGTTAAACTGTTCCAAAGCTTCAGAGCAGCAAAAGTAAAAGCACAATCGCCTTTCAGTCCATTTTTTAAAACATTGTTTTTTAGAGCTTAATCGTGTGTTTTTGTGTGCGTACAGACTCATCTGACATGGGACAGTGCGGTCCCTGTCAATGTCTCCTTCAGCCTGAACAAACAGTGGCAGACCAACTCCAGCAGGGGGCAGGCATGTGCCGTGTTCTCAACACAACAGGTTGGTGGATCCCTCAGTTTCAAAACTCTACAAGGATTTTGATGACCATATCGTGTGTGTGTGAGCAGTGCACACATGTCTTTCTATAGTTATAAGGCCCAATTTTGGTTCAATACCATAATTGTGAGGACATTTTGACGTGAGGACGTTTTGGCTGGTCCTCACAAATTCAAAGGGCTGTTTGAGGGTTGAGACTTGGTTTTAGGATTAGGGTTAGAATTAGGTTTAGGTAAGGGCAAGGGCAAGGGTTAGGGTTAGGCATTTAGTTTTGAGGGTTATGTTAAGGGTGTCGGGAATACATTACGTCAATGAGTGTCCTCACAACTATAGAGAGACAAGTGTGTGTGTGTATGTGTATTTTTTTGATGTGGGTGTGTGTGGTCCAGGTGTTACTGATGTTATGGGGACCTACATCTGAAACGCAGTCTTATTATGGGGACTTGTCTTCCTTATGGGGACTTGTCTTCCTTATGGGGACTTGTCTTCCTTATGGGGACAAATATCAAGCCCCTATTATGTTAATCACTACATTATAAGGTGAAGACATGTTTTAACATTAGGGTGTGGGTTAGGTTTAGGTTTAGGCAAGGTGTAAGTTTGATTAAGTAATAAGTCCGCAGGAAATCAACTTAAGTCAATGCAATGTCCTCTGAATGGAGTCATGACTCGAGTTTGTGTGTGTGTGTGTGTGTGTGTGTGTGTGTGTGTGTGTGTGTGTGTGTGTGTGTGTGTGTGTGTGCGTGTGTGTGCATGTGTGTGTGTGTGTGCAGATGACTATGTCTTCTGTTAAAGGTTGTGTGTCAGTGGGTCAGGAGGGAAACACATACTCACAGAATGCAGAGCTGCGATGGGACAACAGGAGCGTCAAACAAGGCATGAAGTACCAGGTATTCCTCTCTATCATACTTCAGTCCAACATGGAATGTAGGTATGCTGTCTGTCAGTGCATGTCTGGTGTTTGGTACATAAAAGTCTGTTTGTGTTGTTTGTAGAAGGGTTCACGGGGAGTGCACAGCCTTCAGGTCAATGTGGGGTTGGAGAAAGTTTCTCCTGCACCCTGTCCTTCACACACACTGCTGGCCAAGGTCCAAACCAACCTCAGGGATCGGTTGGAGCACACAGTGCTGCTGGGCCTCTGCCCCTCACAACCTGTGAGTCCACACACATCGGTGATGCTGACGGACAATAAATAGTTTGTAGTTAAAAAATGTCACGGACCTATAACACAATCAAGGCATGCAGTGAGAATCTCCAGGCTGAATGAATGATTTGATGAAGCATTCAATAAACATAACAACGTGTGTGTGTGTGTGTGTGTGTGTGTGTGTGTGTGTGTGTGTGTGTGTGTGTGTGTGTGTGTGTGTGTGTGTGTGTGTGTGTGTGCGCGTGTGCGTGTGCATGTGTGTGTGTCAGACTCTTTCGTGGTCAGGATCCCACAGAGTGAACTCAGGAGAGGAGCTGTTTTACACACAGTCTCGCCTCTCGGTGACGGGACGTCCCCACCAGTGCAGCCTCACCCTCTCCCTCATCAACTCCTCCACCACTCAGGGCACCAACATGTCTCTTTACTCTGAGGTAAACAACTAGAACAACCTGCTGGTGAATAATCAACAATGACGTGAACTTAGTAAAACAGGGCATGTAATGTTTCTTTTCTTTGATTGGGTATAATCTATTCGTTACATTGTGATAATGTGTCAAGGTTTTAAAGGGATTTGGGTTAAAAGATATAGAATGAGAACGTCAAGACCGGTGTTATATATTTTGTTGACTTGTGTACTTACAAAATCAAAAATGTTTCCAACAGTGTTCAAACTCACACACTGCTAGTTAGCCAGTTGCCTTTTTTGTATTGGTGATTCATAATACATCATGATTATTCATTGCCATTTGCTGAATAACGTGAATTAAACTTAATCACATTATCTCATCCCGCGAACATGATTTGCACCTGAATACCTTTGGGTAGATTTTCATCAACAAAAGTGGTGAAGAAAACAACTCCCATGATTCTTCACTGGATCATCATCCTCAAACTAAGTTTTTTGTTTTTGTTTTGATTGAGAGACCCCTAGTGGTCGAAGTTACATATCCAATGTTTAAATAGTGGCTGTTTACGCTCCCGTCTTTGGGAGAACCACTTGAAGTTTTAAACCATTAAAGTTAAAACATTTTAGTTGATTCTCACTTCAAGGTTTAGATAGATATAATTAGAATTTGAGTAATGCATGTTTCGATAGGTTAAAGCAACATAATGGCATTTTGTTTGCTTTCTTGTTGGGATGTTTTAAAAGTGAGGGTCCTCATAAGTGTACAAACAACAAATGTGTGCATGTACTTCACAGTCTAAAATAGGTAACTGGAGCGTGGAAGTGGGGGGTAGCGCCCTTTCGTGGCCCCAGGGCTCCAGTCTCCAGGTGCAGGCCAGACTGGACGGCGCTGAGAGGATCTGGCTGAACGGGACCACAGAGGGACGATGTTTTCAGACCACAGTTGGACACACCAACGGTAAATACAGAATATCTCTGTAATATTTAGCAAAATATTTAAACTGTGATTATGATTAAATCCACTTGCTTCGTGTCCAGGTCCAGACCTCTGTGAAGACATCACCGTGATGGCGTGTGTGGGAACAAATCACAGCTTGATGGTGGATGTACAGAAAAGAGACAGCTGCAGTAAATCTGAAACTCTGGGTCGTGTGTCTGTGGGAACAGCCAATCAGAAGCTGATGCTGAGAGCGAGTGGCTGTTTGGAGAGTCTAACTGCAGTGGAGGTATCACATGAGGAAAAAGTGTAATCATTTTTGTATCAATACAACATCAAATTTTCAAATTCTGTATGTTTTTATTTTTACAACAGGCACGGATTCACTATTTGAGCTCTCAGATGTGGAACAAACTGTCAGAGAGAATCAAGACGTTACAGCATCTTCTCACTGAATTCAGACGACAGGTAAACATAACACAACAAAACCAGTTCCCTAGCAAGGACCACACGCCAACTTTATGTGATTTAAAGGTTTGAATCAAAAATGTATATATTGAATGTTGAGGAGAAATGAATGTATGTTGAGTGAATGGGTCGAGGTGAAGATGCGTCTCATAGGCTGGTCTGGGAGGATGCACTGGTGACCGGGTGGAGGGAGACCCAGAGTGGGGGAGGGAAGGAAGATGAAGGAATGTGGGTAAAAAGAATGAAGGGATGTTAGAATGGATAAGGGAAGAGAGGATGAAGGGATATAGGTAGAGAGGATGAAGGGATGAGGAAAGGAGGATGAAGGGATGCGGGAACACATAATAAAGGGATGAGGGAGGTAGGATGAAGGGATGACAGAAGGAGGATGGAGGGATGTGGCAAGACACAATAAAGGGATGAGGGAGGATGAAGGGATGAGGGAAAGAGGAGGAAGGGGATGAGGGTTGTTTCCGTTGTTTCTTTTGTTCTTTCCTCTCTTCTTTTTCTTCTCTTCTTTTCTTTTTCTTAAGGGAAAGGGTGTGTTGAAGAATCTGAGACATTCAGATTGTGATGGGTTGACAGTTGATTAGAGGTGTGGTTGCGGTTGAGGTTGAGGTTGAGGTTGAGGTTGAGGTGCAGCCCTGCTCCTGAACCTACATTAACCAGTAAACTTCCAGAGCCTTAATGTAGACAAGAGCATGTTGTGCCTTAAGTTCAGCCAATAACGTTGTATAAAGCTCAAGCTTGGGTTTTAATGTGACGTCTGCTTCTCTTCTCATCATTCTCTGCAGTCCGCAGACAGCAAGTTGCTCCAGGAGTTGAGCGCCATGCTCCTTGATGTTTCCCAGCAAGCCGAGGGTCTGCTGGGTCAGAGAGACAGAGGTTTATTGGCTCTATGGCAGAAGAGCCGCCTTCGTCACGCCACGACCAACAGCATTCCTCGCCTCCTGAGTCTCCTGCAGCACGCCTCGCTAATGGGACAACAGGAACTGAGAAGTGAGTGAATTTTGTGTGCATTAAAAAAAATACATGATTTGGTACTTTTATTCCCTGCCAGACAGGTTAACAATTAAAGAAGCTCCTGTGACGCACTGCTGATGTGTATGCACAGTAAATTTAGCTGCAGTATATATAGAGCTGCTCTGGTTTTTGAGTCCCGGCAGCACAACCAGACCCTGCATTTCCTCATCGGCAGAAATCTAATTTTTTCAAGAAACTCTGAATCATAAACTAATCCTATCATCCTTTACTTCATTATCCAAAGCTTGAAAAATTGTCATACAAACTCATGTCATTAATTTTCTTTGTTTTTTTCAACATGATCACAGAATATTTTGCGGTGCCAGGATACTGTGACCCCTGTCCTCTTCACTGTTTTGTGTGTTACATTAGTAATATGAAAAAAGAAATGTTTTGCTGTTTGCTCTTATGTTCAGTCCCTCTGGATGCCTGAAGTGTGAGAAAGCGTAAATTAAAACCCTGTGTTTGTTTTCTGCTACGGCCTCAGGGCCCCTGGCCACTCTGGCAGGTGTGTACCAGGACGTGAACGGCCAGCGGCTGGAGACCCTGTGGAGGGAGACTGTTTCGTTGTGTAACGAGAGGCTGGCGGAGGTCGTGGAGGCTCTGCTGGGGAACCCTCCGCTGAGGCCTCTGGCTCGTGCGGGTGCCGCCATGTTCAGCGTTGCCCTGGATGTGGTGAGGAACTTGCACATCAGTGCCTTTTTTCATTTCAACCACAGTTTTATCAGAATTTATCATTTTTATTTGGGTCATTTCGTGTGTGCATGTCTAATTCTCTGTTAACACGCACACATGTATCACTTATGACTGGGTCTCTGGAGTATCCTGGTGTTGTGTTGTTTGTGCTAAACCCCTCCTTTCAAAGAACCTGGATGAGCTCATATCCTGGATTTGAAAAAACCTTGAGAAACCAGTTCACCAGGATATGATTTGAGAAGTACCAGGGGCCAAAAAGACCAACTGGAACAGATGTGGAGGGTGAAGTCTATAATTGGTCCTGATGGTAACAGGAGCATTACGGGATGTGACCTTTTACACTGGGAGAGTGGCTCTCACTGATCTGAGGGTCGACATTTGAAGTCGCTGTCCAGAAGAGAATCTGCACAGATGCCTCAAACTCACAGACCTCTAGTAGAGAACCTGAGCGTGAGGAAGTAAATACCACCCCCATGTGTGGATGATAGACACCCTTCCTCCACAGCCCACAGTCTCATTCCGGCCTGACAACACCTCCAACAGACATGACACACTGGACTGAGACTGGTTTAGCTGGAGACAGAGGAGAGGGACAGTGATATTTGTTATAGTCGTACATATCTTAATAAACTGCACTGCCAATTTTGAGCTGAGAGGGGAGGTAGACCAACACAAGAGAACATCTATCACTTAAAGTGTGTGTGTGTGTGTGTTTTTGTGTGTGTCTGTGCGCATGTGGTCCAGGTTTTACTCATGTTACTCACATTTACAAAGTCATATTATGGGGACTTGTCTTCCTTATGGAGAAAAAAAGCAAATTCCCCATAACATAAATCATTGAACTTTTAAAAAAGTTTTAAGGTGAAGACATGTTTTATGGTTAGGTTAAGAGTATTTTATGATAGGGGTTAGGCAAGTAACTATGGTTGCATGCAATGATCTCTGAAGTGTGTGTGTGTGTGTGTGTGTGTGTGTGTGTGTGTGTGTGTGTGTGTGTGTGTGTGTGTGTGTGCTGCTGCGTGTCCATGGTTCAGATCTTTGATGCAGCTTATCTCCAGGCAGTCTTTTCTCAGAGGCTGCCTCCGTGGATTTAAGTGCATCAGCAAGGGAATGATTGATTGATTATTGGTGGAGCATGTTCAGCATCAGCAGTTATAACCAATGTAGCCAGAAAATAATGGCCTTATCAATTCAATCAGACATTGCCAATGTTTAACCAGCAGGAGTGCTCCACTAAATCTTCAAGTTCATGCAGATCTAACTCTAACCCTATCAGTTTTATCTTATTTAGATGCCAGTGATTGGGTTTGCACGGTGAGACTTGTGATTGAGCAGCCTATATGTCAGGGTAAGGGTTAAAGTTGCAGTGTGTAGAATTTAGTGACATAAAGTGGTGAAGTTGCATGTTGCAGCTGAACACCCCTCACCTCATCCTCCCCTTCCAAACATGAAAGAGAACCTGTGGTAACCTTCAGTTTTCATAAATACTCAAAAGGTGTTTAGTTTGTCCAGTCTGGGCTATTTAAAAAGGTGCACTTAAGCTGTTTGTCGCTCGACATCGAACCAATAAAGATGCCACACTTTTGAAAGCGACTGGACCAGATCGAAAGTACTACTGTTTCCAGTTCTTACAAGTCCTTGGCACTGTTATGAAGCTCAAAAGAACAGTTGGAATGGAAAGGGCTGCAGACTTCTCTGTACGAGGTGATAATGTGGCTGAAGTTTTAGTCCCTAAAGGTGCTGCCTGCTAAACCGGCTCAGAAGTGTCCCTCATGGTACAAACCAAAGACTGTGTGTATTGATGGACGATGCATCTCCACTTTCTCCCACCGTCTAGAAATGAAACCCAAATATCGAGCGAAAGCTGCAATCTTTTGCATTCGGAAGTAGAGTCTGCAAAGTAGCAATCAGGGGATGGAGCCACAATATCGAGAATCCCGCTAATACAACGCACTCAAACAGAATCAGCTGATTAGGACATGAGCAAATAAGGACTTGAATATACAGTTTAATAAGGACTACCTAAAATGACAGAAACCCTCTGCGAAAAATTGATTTGACATGTATTTCACATTTTTTGTTTGGTTCATGTCCCATCCATTAACATGGATAGGGCTGGGTTATGACCTATACTGCAACCAGTCACCAGTGGGCAATCAAGACGCTTTGGCTGCACTTTTGGGAATCTGTCATGTCTTCCATCTTTATCGCAACAGATGCACTAGAGCTCTTTAGTCAAGCGTTAGCTGCTCATCATTCCTGCCCTGTCTTCTGAGGTGGAGAGAAGCTTCATTGCCTTTAAACACTTGAAGACCTGGCTTCACTCTTCAGTTACATAATTGTCTTCAAACAAGTGGTGAGGACCCCATGCCGCCAGAGTAAACGACACCTATGGATGTTACTATCCAGGTTTTTAATCATATCACATCAAATATGATCCGACCCAGGATGAGATTAAATCAAAAAGATGAATATGAATGTAAACGTTGTCATGAATCTGTATTAAATGATGTTTTGTGTGAATCAGGCAGGACAGCACACCTATCACTGGATGGAGACCAGGTTGGCCATGGCTCTGTCTGGAGTCAGGAAACGTCTGGCCTCTGTCTACAAACTCTCCCCAAGGTACTGTCTGACACCTACATGAAGAAATTCTTGTTCCTTTCATGAAATCACTTTAACAGGTCAGAGAGGAGATAAATTCATTCAGTGAAAGTATAGCGATCCCATCTGCCACTGTGTAGCGTACAAAACAGATAATAACTCGAGGATTGTGTGTTTGATGAGAGCAGCACGTGAGCAGCTGAGGAGTGGGTGGAAATAGAAACAGGGTTAATGTGCATATTTATATATTCACAAATACTAATTCAGGCAAATATGTAGAGTTACATCCAACTTGTTTTAAAGCCATGATGTGATTTCTTTTCACAGTAAAAACTGAACAGAGGTGAGTTTTATGGGTTTAATCAATGCCAGGAGGAAGAATAACATTTTGAGGGTCACTGATTGCAAATGGGAGTTGTTTCCCCTGTGGCCCAAGTTAATGACTGAATGATAATTTCAAGGTTGCGTGTCTAGGAGCCCCTAATTAGTCAGTTAGAAATGAAGAAGCCTTTTGTTTGAAAGGTGAAACGTCCTGAAGAATCTCAATCAAGTCCAGTATAGCTCTCTAACAACATGACCTGGATGGAAATCTTCACAGACATAGTCAACACCTGATATATAGATATATTAATGTCATGGTTTGAACTGATTTGACCACAAGCCTCAAAGTTATGCATTTGTCTTTAAATGACCACATGTCAAGCCATGAGCTACACAGATGATCGATAGAAAATGATTCGATGTGAGATGTTTATGAACAAAGCCGTCTTGCTTTTGTTTCTTCAGTGAGTGTTCAGTGACTGTGTCCCTGGCACTGCCTCCGCTCCCCCAGTCGAAGTGGCCGCAGGCCGGACTGGTGGAGGTTCTTCTAGAGGAGTGGCTCCTGAGGCCGCTGCAGACCCTCGCCGCCATCAGACCCACCGCCGAACTTTACCGCCTCAAGAGGAAGATCATGGACAGCCCCTTTAGACGTAAAACATACTCACCTTTAAAAAATATTGAACAATATGCATAAGACAGCTTTAATAAAGGGATTAGTTACTTTTTTTTAAATATTATGTAATACATTTTTTTTATTGTCCATTACTTCCTGCTCATTTTCTGGGAAGATTCCTGAAAAAAAGGTTTGAATAACTGGGAATAAATGATTCAGTCATTTTGAAACATAATTCAATTATTTTAGTTAGAGCTGGAGCACAAGTTGAGCATGCTGTTTATAAGCATTTGTTAACTAACTGTAAAAAGGTGTGACTGTTGCCAGGAGGGTTTGTTAAATTACTACTGTCTTAAAGACAGCCGAATTGACAATGATGAATTTCAAGGACCTAAATCTATGTTTTGCTGTCTTTTATCTTTGTCTCCATGTAAAAAGACCAAGCTTTGCTGGTGGCGGATCAGTTTGTGATGACGTTTGATGGCCATCTGTATGAGCTGCCACGTTCGCGTCCACTGCTCCTCGCCCAAGAAATCAGCGCTGACCCTTCGTTCACACTGCTGCTTGGCTCAGACTCACAGAGCTTCCTCCTGATAGAGATGAATAACAGCACCGTCAACGTGCAGCACAATGGACAAGTACGTCCTAATGTCGGTTCCAAAACTGGGGTCTAGTATTTGGTATAATCTATAGTCTGATTTCCCGCATTGGGGGAAAAAAATGAATTTCTTATAATCAAAATTTATTCTAATCAGTTTTATAAAACTACAATTTCAGTGTTTCTCATTATTATTTGTTTTGCTCTTTTTACTTTTTATTTTTATTATTAATTTGTTTTAATGTAGTACTTTGTAATTTTCCTTTATTTGTGTTATTTGCTTGTTTTTGTTTATCTTTTATTATCTTAACTTTTACTTTTGACTTTCCTACCATTGATTGCCTTTTTTTCTCTAAATCTAATCTAAATGTTTAACAAATTTTTAATTAATTTTAACATCCTTTGTTTTATCAACCACCTGTAAAGCAATTTATTTTGAATTGCATTTGACTTGTTTTTAAGGTGCTTAACTATAAATATAAATAAAGGTTTGATTAATTGATTAATTGAAGGTGCCACTAACTTTTCGTGTCACAGGTGAGGGCCGACTGCACCCACGCTGTAACACACACGTTCCACAGTGATAGTGGAGTGTCGGTCAGAAGAGGGTCAAGCATCGTGCAGGTGTCCAATCAGAAGGGAGTGTCAGTATCTTGTGACCCGTCGCTTGAGTTGTGCAGCTTCACTCTAGATGGGTGGTTACACGGTAGGGAAGCTATGGTCGTGTTGTCACTAATTTCCTATTTTTAAGAAACACATAAAACTCTGGGATGTGCACGTTTTATTTTCTACACAGGCACGTCCACTGGTCTGTTAGGAATCAATGACAACGAAGCAGGCAACGATTTCCCTTTACCTGATGGATCTCAAGCTGAAAACCTGGACAGTTTCCTCTATAGTTGGCAGGTATGTGTCCGTCTGTCTGTCTTCACATGTGTATATAATGTCTGTCAACATTCACACGTGTTGGAGCTTTGTTGACATGAGTGTTTGCAGTTTGATCATGTGTTTTCTTTCTTTAGATGAAACCAGAGCGTATCAGGCCTCGAGCTCCTGCAGCCATGAGCCCTGTGAGCTGTGACTCTCTGTTCTCCTCTCCCGACTCTCCACTGAGTTCCTGTTTCAGGGTGGTGAGTAGATAAATTACACACTGCTGACATGTATGAGCAGTATCTTTCCAGGAATGAGATTAAGGGGTAATGTGTCATTCAAAGCTCTCGTCACTGATGAGTTTACCTTGTATGGAGATAAGATGTTGAAAACTCGTGCGTGGCACCGTGTCGACCATATGTCTCAGACCTTTCTCAGCTTTTAATGGATGTCACAGCCAAGATAAGACATTCTTTAGCTGAAGATGATGGGATAAATTAATATGGTTAAATAAAGATGTATGAATGTGTCACAAACTTTGCTAATCTAATCTAGAATGGCACTCAGAGAGCACATCAACTCTGCCAAGGCCCAACAGCTCCTTTACAAATCCACATTTAAATTAACTAGATCTGGATTTTTGTTTGGATCTGCACCAAATTTCATACACTCATAAATATCAGTCCTCTTCACATAATTACTTTTACCAAGTTCCATGAATTATTCTCTGAGAAATCAAGTAAAATGTTGAAACATATCTCATAGTGAAAAACAAAGTGAAAAAAAGCCTGGATCAGCCCTCTGATCCAAGTCTGGACCAAAATGTAAAGGCTTCTTTTTTACATGGTTACCTGTCCACTAGTTTTTGCATAATCCTGCCAACCAACAAACAAAACGCATATTGTAGAAACCTTGAATGAGTTTTTGAAGGATGTATTTTTTTGGTAATGATCGTGTAATGGTTTATATTTTGTGGTTTTATTGGTATTATTTGTTTTTTTTTATTTCTAATCATAAAGATCCGGGAGAAAGTAGGTCACATAGGATATGGGTTGGGATGCTAGTTAATATGCGCACCTGTTCACCTTTGAGTGGTTAGTTGGAGAGAGGGTGAGCAGGGGACACTGTATTATTTGTTGATCGCTACACTATTTTCTTTTGATCACTGTGATTGCTTCAATTCATGGTTTAGTGCACATTACAATAAGTTGATCATCTTTCCTTTAGTTAAAAGTTAAACGTATTTGTCGGATCTCAGTGATCTTTTGGTCTACACTTACGAAAACATAACGTCCTTGGCGGAGGAAACCATCACTTCTTACGTCTGCCAAGCAGAGATGCAGCAAAGTAAATGCAAATATATTTCAGGTAAAATGACATCATCTAAAATCTTGCATGCATTTGATGGGAAGCAAAATGTTCTTCAGTGTCTCTGCTGCCTGACCTGACCATAAACTCGAGGAGTTAAAGACTAGATATAGTATCTGGCTGTCAAATCAAATTGGTTCTCTAAATGAGAAAATGTGGCTCGTTTTTCAGTCCCATACATTGTCTGTTAATGATGGTGGAAATTCATGTTTACAACCATGTGTCTGTGTCGTCAGGTGGACCCCGCTCAGTTCTTGTCAGTGTGCGAGTCGAGCTCCTCCGGGGCCCCCTGCAGATTAGCATCTGCGTTTGTTCGTCTCTGCCAGCAGAACTACATCCCGCTGGAGGTCCCTGTCCAGTGCTGTAAGTTCAACCTTTATGCAGCCAAGATGTTTATGATTAGAGACTCAGACTGATACTGTGCTCTCATGTTTATATTTCTCAAAGACAAAAGAGGAAAGATTTTAACATTTTTCCAATTTCTTGTTTTTCTTCTGTTTCAGTGAAAGTATGAAGGAAGGAGAAGCTTTTGAGAAGCAAAGAGGAGTGATTTATGACACCGTTAGCTGCTAAAACAACACTCCTATAGACCACTGGTTATGTTACATTAATTATATATTTTTTTATCATACAATGTTGTACCCTATTGTTTAGTTTCACAATATTTTAAATCCTGTAATGTACACCTTTGTCCTGTTTAAGTTATGTGACTTTGAGCAATCTAACTATAACAAGTAGATTTTTAATAATCACTGTTGCAAGCAAACAAACCCTGAAGATATGTGCTATAGTTAACCTCAGTAACTAATCCTAACAACCAAACTTTGATCATAAAGACACCGATAAATATTCTTTTCAGTATGATGATGTGCATTTATTAATTCTTTATACTATGCGCTGTATGTTAAATACATGTTTTTATTTGTTTCTGTCGCTCAGTTTAATTTGTGCCCTGGAAGATGGGTATGTAGTTGTGTATCTTGGACTTCTGTCTCTGGGTGACACACTCGGCGATCCAGACGATGTTGCGACTCTCCTGCTCCTTCAGTCTGATGTAGGAGTAAAACACTCCAAAGTGGAACTGCTGCAGGAACGCCAGTGTGTTCAGTTTAACCTGAGGAAAGATGACAGGTGCAGTCAGGCTAATTGAATGAACTTGCACAGTAACTCTCAAATCCTTCATATTGTCAGTACAAATAGTTGAATCAGACTGACCATACTTTTAAATGAATTCTGAGGGCCCATACTAGAGTCTGGAAATAATTTGTCTTACGATATGAAAAGTCAAATAGAAATGATGTGGAGGCGACCCCAGCTAATGGGACACCACCTTCTCGACCATCACTAAAGTGAAATTACCTCTCGTTCAAAGAATCTGTCCTCCAGAGTCTTGAAATCTGATCCTGGCACAGGGTCATCAAAAATGATTTTATAGTCCTACAGGGAAGTTGAGGTTAAAGTTAACCACATTGAGTGCAGCAACAACACAGCAGCTCTCGTTAAGATGTGCTCAGACTCACAGGGTAACAGTCGGCCACAGCTTTGACCTGCTCGTGGTGTTCCGCCTTGGCCAGCAGCTGCAGCCCCTCAGGGTGAAGTTTGCCACAAGACGGATACAGAGCGCTCCTGTCAGCGCCACTCAGATCTGTCCCAAAGGAGTTCACTGTGATGATGAAGGCCCGCCTGTCTGCCTCAAACTGCAGTTCGCACACACACACACATATGCACACACACAATTTCAGCCAAACAAATCTTAAATATTTGTAAAACTTCATCATCAGGCCATGTGGTGGAAAATATCACAGTACCTCCAGGACGGGACACATTGTTTCCTTCGTGGCTCCGCCTATCGTTTTGCAGAGTGAGTGGAAAGACTCTAAATACGCCTTTTAAAAGATAAAAGGGTCAGACCTCACACTAAGAAAAACAGATAATATATGTTTATGTGTTTAAACTTTGACCTCAGTCAAAGACCATAACTCTAGCTTTTACCACACAATAGTAAATCACACAGTTCACATATCATGTCATCACACACACTAGGCATCATGGTAAGTTGTAGTCACCTTATACAGTTTGTTTCTTAGGATCTCAGCCTCCATTTCATCCAGGTTGGACTCGGATACAGCATCCTGGAAAAACTGAGCTGCACAAACAACACAGTGATCAACAGTTTGATCAGCTTTCATATGATCGTGTCACTTCTTTCTTTTTTTTTTATCATAGTAGAATTTCAATATGGAAGCAGATTCCTCCCAGGAAAAAAACAACAGGTGAAAAGTTATGGATGAGAATAATAAAAAACGACTTGATCACCATGTTAAAGGAACTTTACTGTGCTAGCAGGTAACCTAACAGGCTCCCGCCCCACTTATGCAGCAGCTGCAGGTTTGATGAGTGTCTTCCCCCATTCTCTCATAACACATTTCGTGCTCGCACTTTCCAATCAGCAACAGCATAATGCCCCCCCAAAAACGTTGACAAAAAGCGATTTTTGAACATTTTTGATGCAAAATCAATTAATTTCACAATAATTGAAATTGATAATGGAGGCAAACAAAATCTGAGCAAATCTTTGCAACATTAGCTCACTTTTTATAAACCCTGACCTGCAAATTCACGTTATTTGCTTATTTAGAGTTGACTTGACAATGCTGACCACTGAGGGACTGAGAGACCAATATGCTATCACAGTGAAGTAGCTGTGTTGCAAACAGACAAATGGAAAGTTTGCTTTCCTTGAGAGCATTCTTTTTCTCTTTACTGACAGAAACTCTCAGTCGAATCATGAGAAGAAAACAGCCCAGGACTGAGAAAACAGAAATTGGAGAGCTTGATGCTCACTGACCCAAATCCAAGCAATGTTACCATTTATGGCCTTAATACATTTAAAAAAAAAAAAACAGAAGTTGAGTCCTTCAGTCACGATAGATGGATTAGCAAGACAAGACCACATAAATAGAGCAAACAGTGTGAGGATACATTCAAATATTGAAGATAATCTGAATAAATCTTTGTATATTTATTTCATGAATATAAAGATGAACAGATGGCCCAGCTATTTACTGATTTTCAAATAAAATATCATATGTGCCTTGATCCCCTCTCCGGTTCGAACCTGAATAGTTATGGTGAAAGCTTTACAATCCCCCAGGTGACAAACTGCTGTGAGAGACGGGAAGAAAGAGTCACTCTGTAAAAGTCCCCAAACCTGAGCTCAGCAGGACAGAGAGGGAAACATAGGTCACTGAGCCATGACAAGGTGAATAGAGGAACACACAGGTTTGTACAGCTATCCTTATTGGGACTTCTATTCATTGTGGACAGCTTAGTAAGCAAATCCTTATACCCTAACATTAACCATGGACAGTTAATCCCTAACCTTAACCTAAATGAAATGAAATTATGTTTAGCCTCATTAGGACCAGGCTTTGGTCCCCATGAGGTCTGCTGGTCCAGACAAGGTCAGTGTTTGTTCTGGGAAAGGTCCTAGTGAGGTAACAAAAATGTGAATACGAGTTTAAGCATATGGCAGTTTGCATGTGAGCTACAACCGTTAATATCAGATAGGCGTGTTAGAGTTATAGAGAGTAGGGGGAAAGATGAGTGTTCAGGAGGTTGTTGAAGATAAAGAAGGACGGCCCTGCTCTGATAGCATCAGGTAATTCATTCCACCATCAAGGAATCTGTCTGGACTGTGGTCACCTCATGTGCAGGAATGGCATTGACCCATGGTGGATCATAAGCCCAGTTCAAAGAGATGGGTGCAGACTCAAAGAGAAAAGATAACTGTAAGATATAATTAAAAATGACTTTTAGTGATTTCATTAAACAAAAACATTTTGTAACTATATCTTACTTTTTTTCTTCCCAAATAAACCTCCTGTGTTTCCTCACCAGCATTATAACTTTATTTCCACTGTAAAATGGTGAGGGTTATCTCTACTTACTAATTAATACCGTACATAATTCAGTTTATCATCATTGGGACTAAAACGGAGAAGATTAGATGAGTCTGTACCTAGTGGTGTGTCCACCAGAATGGCTGTGTAGAGTTCAGTCGGGGTTCGGGCGATGCCCACTGCTGCCATTTGTTCGAAGGCCCCCAGTGGGTGACAGCGCGGGAGGAGCTCGGACACGTCTCTCTGTTTCAGGGCCCCGGTGATCAGCATCACCACGTTGTCGATCATGTAGCTGTAACTACGGCAACACAGAGAACACAGTCACTTTCTATGTTAGTCCTCTACACGAGGAGCGTATTACACAGAGGGTTTAGTGAAATAAGCTTTCTTTGAATTTTCGGAAGTGCTTTGTGTCTGTTTAAATCTGAGGCTTTCTGGAACATATAGGGAAATAAATAAATGTGGCCAGTTATGCCTTTGACATTATTTATTGCAGGTCACATGCGGTGTGGATGGCTTTACGTTATATAGTCGAGGAAGGTGGAGAGAAACGGCAGGGCGTTGGAGCGCAGGCAGCTGAACTCAGTCACCAGGTTCTCCCTCAGCTTGTTGTCCACCAGAGACACTGTCAGGTTTTCATCAGACGAGGACAACAACTTCCCGTAGTCTGTACTCTGCAGGTGTAGCTTCATGTCTGGGAGGAGGAGAGGAGAGGAACTCATATCAGGCTTTTTTCCACACTCACTTCAGATCAGGTTAAAGTTACACACCAGGAAGAGGTGAATCATACAGTAAATTACACTAATGCACACATCGCTATCTTTTGACGGTGAATCAGTAGTTAGTTCTCCATTTGAATCCTGGCTCGACTGGGGTCTTTCTGTGGGGAGTTTGCATGTTCTTTCTGACTCTGCTCGGCTTTTCCCCTCCAAAGACATGCAGATGGGGGTTTGGGTAATTGGAGACTCTAAATTGACTGTAGGTGTGAATATGGGTGTCACTGTGTATTGGTCCTGTGACGGACTGGTGACCTGTCCAAGGATGTGCCCTGCCACTTGCCCACTGTCAGCCGGGATTGACTCCAGCCCCAAACCACGACCCTATAAGTGTTAGCCTATTTATAATGGACGGATAGATCAACTTGTCAAACACTTTGCAGCTGATGATGACTATTACAGACATGTACACTTTTTATAGAAAAACACACGGTATAGTTATGGGTTTTTCAGTCAATTGTCTCAGTTCAAGATCCATTAGCCTCAGTGTCAACATGTCTGTTGTGTTGGAGTGTGAACACAGTGCATCTCAAACTAACACCTGATGGTCTTAATCTTTACGGACTTGCTCCGTCTGTCTCTCTCAGAAAGGAATGCTCGATTCTTGAAAGGAAAATTCAGATGATCTCCTTGACAAATGAGAGCCACCTGAATAAACCGGTACAGCAAGATGAAACATCTGGCCCAACATGTGGGTCCTCTGCCCAAGTTTGGCCCATGGACTTCCACGCATGGGCTGATTGCGGCTGTAATCCTGTCTTCTGACAAGATTATGTGTGTGTGTGTGTATGTGTGTTTGTGTGTGCAATAGTTGGTCCAGATGTGGAAGTAGCCTCAGTCAGGCTGTAGGTGGTGCTGGACTAGAGCCGAGGAACTAGGCGAATATTAAGCCAGAAGTAATAAAAACAAGCATTTATCAAACTATATTTGAAAATAAAGAGATCCCTGTATCTCTCTCACTCTCTCTCTCTCTCTCTCTATATATATATATTTCTGATAAAACTTTATTCACAAAACAAAAATGTGTCTAAAAATGAGACTGTGGTACGATATTCTTACCGTCGAGCGTATCACACTGGGCCAGGTTGTTATAATCAGTCTGAGTCAGGATCCCAGCCTTCATCCCTCGAACCAGACCCTCCAGATAACCATGATCCACGTTGAAACTGAATTCTGCCATGATTCCAAATGAGTTATCAACAAGTCAGGCTGCAGGTTGAGGGATGTTTGACTGTGTTTCTCTTTGTCTTTTTCTTCTATATAACAACTTCTGCATTATTTCCCCCTCTGACTCACATTCATGCTGTTATTTTTCCTTCCTCTTTGGCACCTTGTAATTCCATAGCTGCCCTAAAAGTGTTAAATGTCTCAGTTCCTGCTCTTGAGCACATTCAGTCTGTGCATACAGTTTATTTACTCATATCGATTTGATTCACGGCGCAATGTTTAGCAGTCACCTCACAGCAACAACGTCACGGGTTTGAATCCCGGCTTGGCCAGGGCCTTTCAATCAGCGAGTGCATGTTCTGTGTCTGCGTAGCTTTTCTCCGGTTTCCTAAGTAGATTGGATTGAGGTTAATAAGAGACTCTGATTCAATTTAAAATCCGGGCTGTTCAGATTCAGTTTTAATGTTATTCATGTGAAATGATACAAATTCATACTATGTGATTCAAATTCAGTTTTTAATGAAATGATTCAAGTTGAGTCGCTCAAATTCAAATATAAATGACTTCATGTTCCTAGTTGCCACTTGTATGTTGCACAGAATGATCTTAACTCGTGTCTTCCTCTTTATCACAGTTTTTTCATTAATGGACATATATACTCCCCCATGATCAGACACAGTACATGTGTTGTGTACAGTATCACCTCACTGTCTTCAACACCCATATACATGTTCTCAGGAGACCTGCATGAAATTGACCTGCATGGGTTAGGGTTACACCTGTTGTTTTTCACAGCAGGTGTATGTAGGTCCCGAGACAAGGCCGTATATAATCTCTGGGATGCAGAAAGTGAAAGAGGGATTTTTCTATGCGGCAACGCAACTAAAGGTCGGTCACACTTACTCAAAAATTATACAGTTTGATAATTGTGAGTCAAGACATGCAAGACATGTGCTAGCGGCCATGAAAGAGGTGTGGGGGAACTGGGTGGAGTGTCATACTTCTACAACCTTGTGGAAATAAAACGGGGAAAAGATATACACAGGTAATTATGGTTACATTTAAGGGAAGTTTTGGGCCTTGGTGGTCTACTGAGTGCCATTCTAGCTCCCTCTGCCATGGAGGTTATGCTTCCCTTGTTGTTTGGCTGCCTGGTAGCAGGCTTACACAAACACTACTGAACTGGGGTATACGCCATGATAGAAAACCAGTGACTCTTAGAGTGTATTTTAATTTTTCACCCTCTATAACATCACAAGATAGGGTGATTTTCAACATTTTTTGCGAATTTCTCAAGAAATAATGCATGGATCAGGCACACTTAGTGGACTGACATCTATGAGGGTGTATCATTTGGTGCAGCTTGATTGAATTTAAGGGGACTGATGGAACTTGGCGGAGGTACGTCCTTTACTGAGTGCAGATTTAGTACGAGACATTTTTCCAATTAGCCTTTCAAGGAATCCAGCTTTGTAGTCCAGGGTGGTGTACCACTTTGTGACATAAGAGTAGTAGCAGCCATTTGTGGCAGTAGATCAGACGCACACATTCCCCTTCGGTCTCTGAACCCACACAAGAAAACTATTGCAGCAAACCTTTTCAAAGTGGCCGTCCTTTCAGCAGCATATGCTCAGTGAGCCCGCGCGGTATGGCATTAGGATATGGGTGGTCTGGGGAGACGACCAGTGGAGGCTCGGTGTAGAACTAGGAGGTGCAGGTTCAATGTGTGTCCATCTCCTCCCCTCTAATGAACCAGCAGCTCCTGAAGAAGAACACCACCATGGTTGGCACAATTAGAAAGAACAAGCCGGCAGCTCCCCTGCTCCCTCCTTACATCAAAGAGAAAGACCTTCAAAGTTTGCTCTCTCCCACCACCACTGTTCCTTATCTCCCAAAGAGGAACATGAATGTGGTCCTCCTCAACAGGCTGCATAAAATGATGTGATCGTGAGCCCGTCGTCATCCGGGACTACAACCACAACAATGGACAACCTTCAGGGTTCCAGCTGCTGGCCCACTCTTCCAGCATGTGTCCTCATATAATGCCTTCATGATGTGGAACTAGATCAGCCATACCTTGTTGCTATAAGCAGAACAGGAAGGTGTTACTAGTTGGTAAAGACTCTTACTCAGTAACATCTGCAGTACTTGCTGTTCAGGGGCTTGTAATTTAGATTTTTTTTACTGTGCAGTGTGTAAAAATAAACAAGTGTTGCAAAAAGGTCTGTTCTTAAGATTTAATAAAATGCACAAAAACTATACTTTCTGTACATTTCTGCTACTGACAAAATAATGCAACAAAACCTATACAATGCATTTACAAATACCAAAACTATTACTAAAACTAATAATAACAACACTAATAATGATAATAGTAATAACAATAAATCTCTAAGTTAGAAAAAAATTACTACAGGAGTAGTAAAATACACAAAATATAAAAAGCATCAAGACAAGATGAAAAAAACAAAAAACAAGATCAGACTCTGTCAAAAATCCATCTTTGCTCTCATAGGCAAAAAACCCAAATATTTTAAAATTCAGTTAAGCTGCCTTAATTTAGGGGTTTGGTGAGTGCAGGTCATTTTCGGACCTTGAGGCAACGGACGAATGTTAAGAATGCAAAAGGATTAAAAACACTTCCAGTAAGAAAAAAATGACAAAGAACAGCACAAAACACAAGGATGATATAGGATTATAATGGTTTTATTCAATAACAAAAAAGATATAAACTTACTTCAATCACAAATCCACATATGAATAATTCTTCATTGGGGAAACCAGATCGTCTCGTCTCCAAGGCATGGCTTACATAGGAACAGAAACATCTGGGTTTTAACAGCTTTTCCACATTTAGTCTGTGGGGTCATGACTTTTTAAGGAATAAACAACAAATGTATGTTCCAACATATATCTATTGATTAGCTTACATACAAGCTCTACATGGCAGGAGATAGAGTAAATACATTTAAAAGTAGCAATAGTGCGGGAAATTTCCCGAGACACAACATACAGTTAACATGTAATTGTATATGTACACTAAAAAGCATATGACACTTGTCCTTTTTTACACCTAAAAACAGTATGTTGCGAAACTGTATATTCTGTGAACATTTCTGTGGGCGTTCAATGCTTCAGTTGCTTCTCTCTCCCCTTCAAGTGTGGACGCCAACCACAATCGAAAGAACGTTCACTTTTTATCTCAGACTGTTTTCTTAATGTTCCTATGGTTTACACTGAGCTGTGATAATATTCCCGAAACTGCACCTGTGCTGTAAAAGAGAAAACCCCCCACAGGCCAGTGGCTGGAGTGTGAATTGCCCTGTGTACACCAATAGGTCTCAACAGGTTGGTTTTAACATCATGGCTGATCAGTGCTCATCACTTAGTACGTCATGGTGCCCCAGGCGTATTCATGTGCAAACAGCCTGTGTATGTATGTGTGGGCTCCATCTATGTCCCCTTTTTGCACAGGTGGTTCATCCTCCAGCAGTGGCAAATGGTATTGAAGAGTCGACACCGGCAAGAGGCGCAGGGGTCGCAGCACGGCACACGAGAGGAGCAGCTCTCCATTAAGCGGCCGCAGCGACGTGCAGGCATCGCGATGCCGGAAGTGACTCTCTGAAACAACATCAACAAAAGGAGCATTTGTAGAAAACCTCTCAAAACATTGATTCGTTACTCTTCGTTGTGTGAAAAAAGAAAGTTTAAACACAGGGCTGAGTTTCTATGTGTTCTAATGTTAAACAGGTGGTTCATAATGAAATAAACAATTCATCTAAATCTTCCCCGCATTTCTACAAAGTGTTCAGTGACTATAGGCTAAACAAAGCCTGCTCACATCAGACGTTTCCAGACAGAAAGCTGAGCAGCATTTGGAAGCTTAAAAGTTGGAAGGGACCAAAACAGAGCTATAAGGGGGGGGAATATTAGACTTACACACATTGTCCATATCTGCTGGATGTGTAAATAAGCAGCAACATCTTCGCTAACAGCTTTACCAAATAAACCTCACAAGGCAACAATATGTCATTGGTGTTTATTCAACCTGTTGCACTGCCCCTCAAATCTATAATCTAATATATGGGAGACAAAGAAAACAAAAACAACATCAACTTATTAATAACATTTCATTGTACTGCCCCCAGGGGGTGCTAGAGTTTGGGAATTAATACTACACATATCGATTTTAAACACTTAAATACAGCATAATGAATAATACTTAAATGTGTGTGAATTATGAACCAAAAATATTTTTGATAGATTCATTAATTACTATGTATATCATTTTTTCATGCCATATTAATCAATTTATTGAGTTACTCTTTTATTTCTTTATTTTTAATTTGGTCCAGTGTTTGCCCTCCATACCAGTGCAACAAGTATAAAATACACTGTCCACACTTTATAATCAAACAAGCATTTTTCTCACCCGTCTCATTTACAAGCAATCATAATTATACCTTACTGAATCATTATTGAATATGCAGTGGCTGCCTGTGGAATACAAAGACAGTTTGAGAAGAAAACTCACAGGTTTGGGATTTTCCTGTGTCTTTCCTCTTGCAAACAGTCGTCTGCTCTTTGCTTGGCTCCAAACTACAGTTGGAAAGAAAAGAAGAATCATTGTCACTTTTAATAAACGTATTCAATAAACTGTGTTTGAAAATGATATCTGTGGTTCTTTTTGAGTGGAGGTCAGTTCCGTTTCTGAGGCCAAGACCAAAACCACCCTCACCACCACACTCTCTTGAGACCCGAACTCTTCTGGGAACAGGATTTGCTTCAGAATAAGAAGTAAACATGTCTTAATTACTACACTTTATTTGAGATGGATGTTGTGTGTCTGTGGGGGCATCTTCCTGTCCAGATGTTCCTGGAACAACTCGCACAGGTCGGCGTCCAAGGAGAACTGGACGTTCACACAACTTCAACCAGCTATTTTTAACAATGTGAAGTAACCATATTTCTATTCAAAGCTATTGTACTTTGGATGTCCGAGTCATTCAAGAATATGCTGTTAAATTTGTGTTAAAACCTCACACGTGCACATGAACGAGCTCCGAGCTTCTCAGCCCGATCACTCGCCTTTCAAGTTGACTATTGAGAATTTAGATGTAGAGACAGTGGCTGACGTCTCTGCAGCTTTGATTGGTCACTGTCAACACCCACCGTCTGCGGCCTGGAGAGAGGCCAGACCCCATTTTTATTGGTCATAAATTGACCATTGAGGATGTCCCTAATGACATTTGTATGAGTCAAAATGTATTTTGGGATATTGAAATCACATTATGGATATCTGGGCTGGTTTTTTATTTGGGTTATCTTAAAATATATGATATTAAAAGTCTGACAAGTATCAACTGGATTGCGTCAGAAATGGGAATCATTTCATTAAGAACTCTGTTGCACATATCATTCTGGTATAAGAAATATAATTGTGGATATAAGACATTGTATACGCATGAATGGCAAAAGTGACATAATTTGCCCTGGAAAGGATGACATGAATATCTGAAATGATCTTTATGAAGAAATCTATTATATTTGCAATATAGTCCTACTGTGCTTCCAGTCTATAGCTTTCAAAAGTTATAGTGTTGAATTATATTTTAGATATAGACATCCTGAAATAGCATTTTTAATAGTAAGACAGTAAATATCTTTAAACATACAACATGAAGTAACTAAGTAACTAATCATAAATTACGAGCGACCAATTCAATCAGTGGAAGAAATAATTGGCTTGCAGTACGTTTCTCCTGCAACATTTATTGTTTATAAAGTTAGAGCAGAGACGGACAAAGTCACGGTTAATGAGGATATGATGGAACGAAAAGTGGGCATTTCAATGGGTTTAACATTTTGGATATTCAAAGTACACAAGTCAACAAAATATATATCATAGGTCTAGTTTCTTTTAATGAGGAGTCTTTACATATTATATCTTTAATTCCCAGTCAGAGTAGTGATAATACACTAGATTTGTCAGATGCGGTAATGAACATCTAAAATGTAGTTACAGATTTGAATTTGGTTTTAGTTTTGAGACCGATTAAAAACCGCTGTGACCCCTGTGAATCAACCACAAATGGATTGATCGTACACAAAACAAGGGGGGGGGGGGGGGGGGGGGGGGGGGGACGGGACAGGGACAGGGACAGGGACCCCCTCGTGGACCCCTGCTGGGTCTGAGCTGGGAGCTGATGGCTTGGGGCCACGCTGGGGTCAGACTAAACAAACATATTGAGTTTGCCGCCATATGGGCCCACCACCCACAAAGAGGAGGTAAAGCATTGGTTCATTAATTGGTGGGTGACGGAACAGAACTTTGAAAGCTGACAGCCATGACCAGACACTGGCTCTATTCACAGAGAACAAGCCGTCTGCCGTCAGGTGGGTTGACCTCTGTGAGGCCTCCGTGTAAGAACAATTGGAGTGTCTGTGCTTTCTTGGTTAACAGAAAAAAACAAGTTTGCAAATGCTTTGTTTACGTCTGTCCTCGTGAAACTACTGGAAAGAGTTTTCAGCACTTTGTGAAATATCAGAGAGATGTTTGTACACAATGTGTTTCCTGTTTTGGTTCCTGTCTTCCCCCATTTGTGTATCATTTGTCACAGTTTTGGTCAGACGATTTACGACTGGAAAAGTGGAAGTCTACATCTTCTTCCTCTCGTCGTTGCTGGATAAGATCAAGAATCAGGGAGTAAGACACAGACTGTCTTTGTTTTGTTAAATTGGGAAAAATCAGTTTACAAAGTGGTTTTGTATAGTACCGTGGAATTCTGTCTACACAACTTTCTACTGATCTTTTTAGTCACACTAGTGGCGACACTGTGTATTCAATGTCAGTCTGTCAGTTGAAATATCCACAACTATTGGATGGGCTGCCATTAGGGTTTCTACACACATTCATGGGCCTCTGATCATCTGACTTGACCTATGGTGCCATCATGAGGTAGTTTGGAGTGAAACATCTCAACAACTAGCCAATAGATTGTTAGGGAATTTCACATAGCATGGCTTAGCTGTGGAAAATACTACAATTGCAGTAGAAGGGTTCGGGGTTAGAAGCATTTCCATAACTGATTGAACTGAAAACTGAATAATAGATGTTTTGTATATCTCACAATGCCAAACAGCACAGAAAACAGTGGAGTACATAGGGTGTCTTTTTTTTTTTCTCCACTAAATTGACTCACTGTGGCAAATCTGTACAGACGGACATAATTTACCACGATGTTTGCTTTGAATCATGTTCCCAGAAACAATGGAACTTGATTGATATCCAAGGCTTTTAGCAGTCTGGTATATTTTAGAGATATAAATAGCAGCAAAGGTCCAATTGAAACCAAAATGATTTGGCTCTAACCTCCCGTATTGGGTCTGAATGATTTCTGGATCCTCACCAAAACATATCGCATCAAAGTTGAACTTTTCTCCTCAGAAACTGGCACACCCTGAGCCTGAGACCACAATGTGTCTTTTACAGCCTAAATCCTGCGCAGGTTCGCAAAAGGCAACAAAACAAAACCCCTCCTCCTCGCCTCTTAACTCTTTTACTTTCTGCCTCATGATGGATGGACGCTGCACCTTCTCTTCAACTCCAGCACAACACCTTGGGGCTAATCTAGATGTGAACACTTGATGTGTTACTTTGCAGAAAATACCTCCGCTCAACCTGCTGGTGTTTCACGCCCTCATCCACACTTTAATCATCCACTCCTTGAAATATTGCATTTTTTTGTGAAGCCACCATCTGCCTTTTCAACAAATTATAATGAAACTATTCTTTTTTTCCTTCATGTCCTCCCTTTATTTATATCTCAGCAGGTTCCCGTACTGCATCTTCTGTAGCAACACAGATAGATAGATTTGTTTCCTTAGTTGTGTTTTCCTTCCTTCTGTACTTTGAAATGAAATTGTTCCAGAAATTTGGAAGATATTCCAAACACCTACAGTTGTTATATGTAAACCTGTCACATGGTCACACAGCACTGTCCCTGTGTTAGTGCTGCTAATGTGAAATATGAGCTGCTCAGCGCAGAATCTTTCCAACTCTGGATTAAAACATGCCATAAGATCTTGAACAATTTGACTGGCAGGTCAGAAGGTTATCTTTATCGTTAAAGTCTGACACTTTTTAAGGGTTGTTTATATTTTCAGCATTTAACCAAGACTTATATTCTTTTAAATACATTTTGTAAACTTTCTAGGCTCAAAAATGATGGATTTTGCCTGTAAGTGTGACGGACTGTAGGCCTATTTGTCCTGTTTGCATCTATTGTTAATCCATCCCAGTTTAGATGAAACCCCACCCACTTCCTGGTAATGAAAGCCTCAGTAGATGACTGAACCCCCTGTCCCTCGCCAGGCCAGTCCAGAGGTGGGCATGGTTTCATTTGACTCTATTGGATTGAAAATAGAAGTTTCCTGCTCCTACTGTGTTTGAACTCCTCAGCCAAACTCATGAAATTGAATGAAACCGTTTGTCCCAACTGAAAGTGTTGATGTTTCACCAGTCCAGAGATTTGCTTCAAAGATCATAAAATCATGCCCGAGATATACTAACACTGGTCTGATACAATGATAAGCAAAATTGGTAATAATAGGATCTCAGGACCTAAATTCAGACCAATGACAAAGGCAGTGAATAAGAAGGTTTACAGACGGGTAGGCAGGAAAAATAAAATCCCAAAACTCAAAAGACTAATGATTGAAGCTGACACTTGAAGAAAGAGCAGGCGGCTGAACAGAAGCACACGGTCAAAGTGCAGAGACAAACAAATGAACTAATGAATTGGACAGGGTGCACTGAGAATCAGAGACTACATACAAAAGGAAGGCAGTGACCTTTAGACACAAGTGAACCCACTCTTGTATCTTGGGTTGGACAGACAATCACAAGAGCGGGAAAATGAAACAACGACAGGAATTAAAAAAGAGAGACATAAAGTAAGTAAGTGCAAATTAAAACAGGAAATAATAACAGACCAAGATCAAAGAGTCCAAAAGTTTAACGGTCACACAAAGGTTCTTTTAGCTCCTGCTGTTATCAAACCACGACAGAAACGGTCATACCTGTTTGCATTAGCAGTGAACTTTAACAAGCCACACGGAAGAATCTGCTGTGGACAGATTGATAACTACCTCAGCTGAACAGGTTCTGTTTTCACCTCTGTCCCTCGGTTTGTTCGTTGGTCTGCAGGACTACACAAAAACTACTGAACTCATTTCCACAAAACTTGGGGGAAGGGTGGGACACGGGGCCCAGTAAGAGGACATTTGGGACGGATCTGGACAGAGGGGTGGATCCAAAATGTTTTGATCATTTCCTTTAAAGTTACATTTTCTTTGACATTTTCCACCAATTTCCCAGAGAATAAATCGTGGATAGAAAATCAAGCACATATGATGAACTGATATCTACGATCTGGTTCAGCTTGATTGAATTGCAGCGGGGACTGTTGGGTCTTGGTGGAAGTACAGTATGTGCTCTCGTTCTATTCTAGTTCTTTTCATACGTTAGATTTTTTTTCAATAATAATTCTCTTGATTACAATTTGAAAAATGAGCAGCTCTAAGTGATCTCTGTCTTTCCTCCTTTATACTGTACATATTTATTTGGTAATTGTTAAAAGATATATAGTAAAGACAATTTAAAAGGCCACTATCAATTATGGGCTTTTCCACCAAATGGATGCCATTTGTTGTAACAGAACATTATATTTGAATCAGTCCTGCTACCAAAACTCATGTTTATATGCATGTCAACTAGTTTCTTTGTTTCCAGGTCTTTATTCTAAAGAAAAGATTAGTTTTAAAGTATCCAAGACTTAAGTTTATAATTTAAAAAACAACTGGATAAATGACAGAGAAAACACAAAATAAAAATAGTGGTCTAGTGTGTGTTTCTGTGTGTTTCTGTGTGTTTTATGTGTGTGTACGAGTGTGCATTACGGTGGTCGAGAAAGCTCATTGCACTGCATTTTTAGTGCATAGCCGTGCGTGCATGTGTGTGTGTGAGCTTTCTGTTTTGAAGGGTTGTGCAATATGTTTGGGGGGGAGGGAGAGACAGATAGAGAGAGGGTGGCTGAGGGTGGTGTGTGTTATACGCTCATACCACATGCAACATGCCATGGCTCCTGCCTGGGTTCCATCTTTATTACGTTCCTCCTCTAAACAATTCCCCCCACCTCTCTGGAGTGTTGAATTGAGCATGATGCCACTTGGTGGTGGATTGGCTCACTGAAGTTAGCATTCACATTTTAAAACTGATCTTAAATGTCAGAAAATTCAGTAATTTCAACTGTAAAACTTAAAAACTAGTATTATAGAGACTCATATTCACACAAATAAATAGATAAATCAGAGGATGCTACTAACTCCTGTTAGAAACAGTACTGAGTTTTTAGCAAATACTTGAAATACAGCCACATGGTGTCCATGCTAAAGGCACTGAGATAATTCTAGTGTTTTACCAAAAATTACTGATTGTAAAATAAATAAATTACATCTAAGATATAATTGAAATGAACACAATTTTTGACAATTTACTTCTGGGCTTGCAGACAATGCAGATTGCTTTTTGAACATGTGACTTGTGTATAATTGTGGGATGTATAGATGGGATATGAAGTTCCACAACACTTTCTGTTGGATTTTAATTAATTCTAATATATATATTTGATAGTATAGTAAAATACTCCATCAAGGAAATGTAATACTATTTCTTGGTGTTTTGTAGATACTTTGTATTAATGTTTTAGAATACATATATATTTTACAGTTAATTTTCATGCATATTTATACAAATAATGAGCCTGGGATAAAAATGGCACCCATTCTGCAGAAATCACACCTGTCAGTGACATTTATAGCAACATATAATTTCGTTCCTTAATATCATAAACTGCAGCATTTGAGGTGGTGATGTAGTTTTCACGTTAGCTCACAGAAACAGAAAGAAAGGTAATAAAACAATATTGAACATGTTCATAAACAACAACCTTCTCATCCTCACCTGAATCATTCTCAGTCTTATTCGCATCCTCCTTCGTGTCCTCAGCCCAGGACAGCGGGAGGACGAGCAGCAGGAAGCACAACAAGTGTTTGCCGGCGATCTTCCTCATGATTATGATGATAATGAGATCTGTTGATGACACGGTGGAAGAAAGAACGAAAAATATGAGGATCAAATTCACAGAGTAAATCCCGGACTACCTGGTGCAACACATCCAGGGCTCACGTAGTTGTGCTGCAGTAAATCCTGAGTGTTTGTCTGTGTGTGTCCTTCAGGCTAAGAGGAGGAATCACTGTTTCCATCAGGGAGGTGACACCGAGCGAGATGCACCGCCCCCACGTGACGAGCTCGAGGCACGACAGGAGAGGAGGACTGATGGACGGTGGTTGCCCTGGCAACAGAAAACAGACTAAATGAGGCAGGAAATTAATTTGTGATCAAACATCATGACAAAATCTATCGAGCGATCATTTTAGTTTGAGGACCAAGGTTAAAATGTACTGAAGCAATTAACTGATTCAGTAACATGCACATTTAATGTTAGTGTTGTTTCTATTTTTAGTAAATGACTATAGTTTAAAATTTGAAAAGAAAAGACTACTGACAAGACAAGGGCCAATCAGATTTCAGATTTAAGTCCAAACCCCTCCCTGGCCCCTCCCTTGGATCCTCCCCTGCATTGTTATAATTTTATCATATAATTTTATTTATTTATGTTTTGATATTTATCTTACTGCATTACCTGATTTTACCTAATTGCAGTGATATAAACATCACTGCAATAAGTTGCTTAAGTTTCTGTCACACATTTATGTTTGTATTGTTTTACTTATTCTTTGATGATTGTGTTTTATGTTATTTGTATGTATTTTTACACCTGTTCCTTTATTTGTGAAGGACTTTGTAACTTTGTTTTGAGTTTCATATAAATTAAGATACTATTATAGCACTGTTATTTCTGCAGAATTGTTGTTAATCTGATTAAAGCATATGTATAAGTAAATGTATGTCAAACTAGAATGGCTCTCATTAGAGCACATAACTCCACACAATTGTGCACACTCATAGATATCCATGTATATATATATATATATATATATATACAGTATATGTCTACATTTTAAAATCAATATTCACACATAAATCTCCATCCATCCACCAACTTTCATTCTTATCTGACCAGTAGTGTTATCCTGCTAAAAAGCAAAAATACAAGCAAGCGCCAATGAAAACACAAACTCCTTGGCAGAGGTAGTCAGAGTAAACTCTACACAGATAGATAGATAGATTTTTATTTATCTATTAGACCAAAAACTCCATAGGATAACATGTTATGGAAGCCTGCATTATTTGTAGAGACCATCTCCTCCTTTACAGCTTGTAAACCCTTTTTCCAGGCAGTGACGAGTCGTTCCTTTCTTGTTAGGGTGGATTTGGCCCCTCCTTCCTCCCAGTAAGGTTTGCAGTTGTGTGAGATTCCCCGTCTGTCCTGCATGCACTGCTCTTTTGAAGTCAATCCACGGATATGGAGGAGGGTGAAGGCCGTGGGCCAAAACCTTCGGATTACACCTCTCGGGGGGGTTGTCTGTTGATGTTGAGGTTTGTTAAGGGTCATGTGGTGGAGGCCAATCTTTTCTTCATCTTCAGCTTGTTTACAGACCTTGTGATTCCTGCTCCCATAATTTACTGGAGTTTAATTGAATCCATTCTTCACACTCCCAGCAAAATGTTGCTGGATACAGGCTACAAAACGAGCGCGGTGTATTAATGAGCCGCCCCGGTGATTCGCAGCTGGAGACGTGTTCTCCTCACGAAACTCTCTTTCCTTTCATCTCCAAACATACCTTTGCTAACTGCACCTAGAAACTTCAATTTTAACTTCAGGGGTCCACAGGCCTTGTTGGGACTAATGCAGAGTTTTGTGGTGAGGGGCCGAAAAGGTTTTCTCCTGATGACTCATAAAAGTCATATTTGTACAGGTGTCCCTGCACAGAGGAACCATGCACCACCTCTCCAGAGTCTGCTTAATATCCCTGAAGTTGTTCTGCAGTCAAATGGGGGTTCTGATGTGCTTTTTTAGCAAACAGTAATCTCGCTAGATCGTAACCTGGGGTCCACTATCAGTGTTGACGGACATTTCTCAATGACACTGACTGCTGTGTCAACATTTTGATGTCATCTAATGGCTTCTCCTGCTTTGTGGGAATCTTTTATTAAAACATTCTCCAGACACGTTTACATGGACACCAATATTCTGATATTAACCAGATAAAGACAATATAATGAATAAGACACTGTCATGTAAACAACAACTCTGATTACCTTAACCTGAATAAGACCACACTCAGCATAAGCAATAATCAAATCAACACATGTGGAGTATTCTGCCCTTAGTCACATTATGTAGACATGTATACGTTTTGATCACATTCTATCATCCTATTGGAGTTTTTTCGACATCGACACCGAATTTGAATTGCTTGAGGACACATGACCTGGGTTCCAGTGTAAACAAATAGTAGGGCGTAATGTTGATGTGAGTCGTCATCAGAACAATGCTCTGTAATATGCAGACAGGGATATGAATGGTATATTTGCAACTCATTTTGTCAGATTGTTGGTGTCCATGTAAAAGTGTTGTGTTACTGCTGACAGGAGCCCATGGCTACTCATTGTTGTGACAAGTATTTATAAAGCTTTGACCTTTGAAGCATTTTACCTTTCCCAGTGATGATTCCGTCCAAGGCACAACCCTAACAAACATATTTCAGCCCGGGACCAAGGTAAAAGTTCCATTCATTGAAAAGTGTAATTGAGGTTGTACAATGCCTCTTTAGTTTGATTCATGTCCCATCTAACAAATTGCAATTTATGACCATTCCTTCAGCCAGCCACCAGGTGCTGGTCAAGATGCTTTGGCTTCACTTTTGGGGAGCAGCCATGCTGTCCATCTTTATATACAGACTATGGTTCAAACCAGCGCTCCGGCTTAGGTGGAGCTTCACTGGAATTACCTGAGGTCAACAAACTTAAATAAGACTGATAACTGATGTAGCTTCTCTCATCATAACAAGCTGCAGCAGAAGTTTCAGGCAGGTGTCATTCAAGCCCAGTCCTCAAACTAGATCTATTCACGCACAGTACGTGAATATACCTGCATGGGGTTGACTGTGCATGTGTTGGACATTTAAAGCAGATTCAGTAGTGCCTAGATCCAGACCTCAGAACTGCTGCCCATCTCAGATTTTTTGCAGCAATACATAATGACTATTGAGTCTGACAGGTTGTTCTCACAGAAACCATTTTGAGCTGTCAGTCAGCGAAGCCCAGGTGTGAATGATAAAAGCAATCACGACTGAATTCCTTCTCGCTGCTTCGGACTCAGCGGCCGGCCCACTGTCAGACCGAGAGCCGCTGTTCATCTTATTACTAACACCTGCTTCTCCCACTGTGACATGGCAGGATGTCCCCCATGAAAAAACTGTTCAAAGTTCTGCTTTTAAAGAAAAGGCCCTGAGTGGTGATCTTCTCTGTGAGGTTTTGGAGCTGGAGTGTTAACCACTAAACACAAACTCAAAAATGTGAAACAGGAGACGAGCAAGATAAAAAAAACTTGGAAGCAAACGGGACACTTTTTTACCTGAAATTCATCATTTTTATATGAGACGTCACAGAACTTTATATATAGAGTTTTTCATGTTCTTACATAATCCACTTTAGGGAAGATTAAGTGTGTTTTTGAAGACATAAATTAAAGTCCAGTGATAGTTTAAGTTGAAGATCTACATCCACAGTCTGAACAATAATGATGCAATATTTGATTTAACTTCCTCTTGACAATGAAACCTAGGAATTTTTTGCAATTCTTTGAAATTGGTGAAGATAAAATAACTCACTTCACTGCAAGAAACTTTTTATTTCATGGAACATCTCCTCTTTGACATTGGACATTTGGAGAAATACCCAGCTGGAGGCAGTGTGACTCCACGAACATAATCTGACTCTGATGTCAAATCATGCTGCGGTTCACAAGCAATAAAAGTAGGAATTTTTATTATTGCAGGAATGAGAGAAAATCTGAGATCTCTGAGGAACTGAAGAACATGATAGATGATAGATTAAGATCAATTATCCATTGATTCGACTCATGATTAATAGGTTTTTTTATTTTGTGACAATACACTTCTACTGTGTGGGTGGCTGTGGCTCAGGAGGTAAGGCAGGTCGTCCACCAATCAGAAGTACAGGGATTCAATTCCCGGCTCGGGAAACATAACCTCCTTTGTGGAGGTAATAATCAATGACTTGTTACATGACCAAGCACAGACCGACAGGCTGACACAGTGAATAAAGATATTTGAGGTTGATGGACAAACTACCTACAGGTAGAAAGAACGGGAGTCCACTGGAGGCGCAGCACAAAGAGAATCACAGAGAGACATTAGCAAACAATCTGGTATAAATAGCAGGGAGCATATGAGGGAAATGAGGAGCAGGTGTTCAGGTGTTCAGGTAGGCAGGGATGTTCCAGCCACTGCAAATGGAAAACAGGTGAGATCAGTGGAGCTGGAGAGGAGGAAGAAAGTGAGGGGACATGTGGTACCATCCATACCAACAGCTACGTTGTATTAACTGATATAAGTACCTGGGGGGAATTGTTGTATCCATGAAGAGCTGATTGGATGTCAGTTTCTGGCAGAAGTATCTGTAATTAGCAGCTAATGTTTACTATAATGTTTAAACTATGTGTTACTATGGTGTTAAAACTGGGTTACGATGCTATTAAAACTATGGTGTTAAAACTATGTTACTATGGTGTGAAAGCAGTGTTAAAACCAATCACCTGTTTTACATAACTAAAATATAATGCACACGTAAAAGCAGAGTGATTTACAACTCATTAAATTATAAGAATGTACACATGTAGGACAAGTGTACCATCTTATCTTAAATCTTAAAAAGAAAAAATAAGATAAGATAAAACTTTATTGATCCACATGCTGGGAAAATTCAGTTGTTACAGCAGCAGGAAGGTCAGAGAGAGGTAGACAAGAGAATAAAGAAATATAAAAAGGCAATAGAATAAAAAAAATTCAATCAAATCAAATGTGCAAATCAATTGTGCAAATCAAATGTGCAAAATGTTATTTTATGTTAAAAATCGTGTAAATATTGTAAATAGACTGACATAACCAGTGCAGTATTGTATTTTTCATTCCAGATGGTGTTTTAGAGTCTGACAGCAGTGGGAATGAAGGACCTGCGGAAGCGTTCATTCTTGCACTGTAAGTGGAGCAGTCTGCTGCTGAAAGAGCTGCTAAGGGCCCCACGGTGTCATGTAGGTGGTGAGAGGTGTTGTCCATGATGGAATTCAGCTTTGCTAACATCCTCCTCTCCCCCACTTCCTCAGTGGAATCCAGACGGCAGTCCAAGACAGAGCTGGCTCTCCTAATCTGTTTATTTAGTCTTTTTCTGTCACTCTCAGTGCATCCGCACCCGCAGCCGAACAAAGGCGTAGAACACTGCAGAAGGCACCACAGTTACATAAAAAGTCCTTAATAGTGTCCTCAGTCTCCTCGGCAGATGGAGACGACTCTGGCCCCTCTTGTACGGGACATCTGTATTTATGGACCAGTCCAGTTTGTTGTTGGGGTGAACACCCAGGTAGTCAATCACCATCTCTTTTGTATTGGTGGCGTTGTTGTATAGGTGATTCGATTCACACCAGTGGACAAAGTCAGTGATGACCCCCCCCATATACTCCGGTTCGTTTCCCTCTGATACACGACCAACGATGGCTGTGTCATCAAAGAACTTCTGGAGATGACAGCGGTCTGTATTGTTTCTGAAGTCTGATGTGTATAAGACCAAACTAGACTCGGTCAAGCATAGACCTCCTCTAAGGCTCAACACAGTCCACTTACATTCAATCAAGCAGCACCAAATTACACACACTCATAGATATCACTCGCCTAAATATGCCAGATTAGTTTCATTCAGATCCAAGAATTATTCCCTGGAAGATTGGTCAACAGGTCCAGACCCTTGTCCAGATCCACACCAAGATTTAATGGGTTCTTTCTTTTGCCAATGTCACATCCATCCAACAAGTTTCATGGAAATGTGTGAAGCAGTTTTTGCGTAATCCTGCTGTCACACAAATCATCTGTGAAGTATAAACAACAACACAGCCCTGCTATCCCTTCTCCTACCACTGTGCTCGATGACTCTTTATTCATTAAAACTTTGCAGACCTTTTACAGACACAAAAAAAAAGACCTATGGAATTCACCAAGCTTGAAGAGATTCCCTCTTTGGATTGTAGGTGAACATAGATCAGTTTCCTGTGGCACTGATGAAGACACACAGGTTTTTCCACTTTATTGATATTAAAGGATGCACTCTTGTTGCACTTGCTGTGTTACTCACATCATTCAAACTCCTTGTTTGAAGTACTGCATTATTAGGGTTGCTTATAATGTTATTGCCAGGACTTCAGCTGAATCAGATTGGGCCGTTCAGTATCAAGCAATGCTGTACTGATCTGCTGGTTATTTGAACAGGGCTTGGCAGGATGCTCTGATCACGCAATATAGTAAACAAGCCAAGTTATCCTTTCAAGCTAATGTGTGCAACTACACTAGCAACAGATGTGTAACAACAGTTTCTGTTGACACTAGAGTTACCAAGGAAAAGCCAGAGACTATATCGTATCAAGTTGCTCCCTCAGACTCGGTCTGGGTCCAAGTCCACAGCTGTATCTCTAAGAGAGCAGCCTGAAAGTGAGGAGCGCTCAAACTCAACATTAAAGCTGTATAACTGTATAATAGGCTGAATAGATGAATTCACAAACAATCTGAAATCAGCAGGGTCTTGTCAAATATTGCCCAGAACTTAATTGTGCTTCTGGACCCCTGTTGCACTGTTTGGATGGTTGATGATGGGTTTTTAAAAGAGATACAACTTTTAATGAGAGCGCAATATGGAGCGTAGACAAAACTGTTTTTGCAACAGTTCCGTCACCAGATCATGTTATTAAACATTGCGGCACCAAACAAGTGGAGGCCGTTGAGAGAGCTATCCTTGTGTCAGTAGCATGTGCTGTGCAAGTGCAGAGAAATGATTTTTACCTCCTTTTGTTTTCCCCCATAAATGTTACAAATAACTCTTTATTCAGAGTGACCCCTACCATCACCACTACATATGTATCTATGAATGGCCAGCATTCATTCAGAAGTGATCTCCCAGTCAAGTAGGCTCCAAGTATGTTTGCCTTCAATGATTTGCCAAATTACTTTTAATATTGCACTTTTTGCAAAAGGAGTTTTATAGCATGAGCCTGCATGACAGAGGCTATGTACTAAAACGACATTTTGAAAAACTTTTCAGTGTCATGATACTGAAGATACTTGGCATAAATCTAAATCTTACTTCCTAATTCCCTTTATAGCTGTAAACTTCTCAAATGAGTTGATATTTGAAGTTAAACCTTGAGTTGGGCTTCTTTTTACCTCAGTCTAGTCATCACTGCTATGTTGGACAGAGCTGTATGGGGGGTCACCACAAAAGAAGTGATAATGGTACAGGGAATCAGGTCTATAAGGTTTTCACCACCTCCTGGAAACTAGTTCCTCCGTCCCAGGATGAGAAGCAGATGGCAGGACTTGGCTTGTTCACGCTCTTTATGAAGTGGAACCTCAGCCTGTCAATGAGGAGTGTAGAAACAACCCCCTTTACATGGGCCACAACATTTAACAGCACCAGTGTGGACCAGTTTTTTGAAAAGGTCACTGAGAGGCACAGCTTTTGGGAGTGAAATATCAAAAGTAGACAAAACTAGTGTAACAACAGTCCTGTCACCAGACCGTGATGTTGCATGACCTTATAAATACATAACGTCAGAGAGGTGTGCTTATATATGTAGCATGAACTTTGCAAGCAAAATGCAAGTCCTCCCTTAAATGAATTAACAACGGGAAGCGCATTGCTGCCTCCTGCTGGAAAACATCACATTTGTTCTTTGCAAACTATAATAATATTTGTGTTTATTTACATCGAGAGCATGGGAGTGAAATGTGATCACAAGTGGTGCCTCAACACGCATGTGGTGGCAGGTGTGTACTGGTGTACTTAAAGCTGTTCACGTGTGATCAGAGCACCCATAAGACCCTTATTAATACCTATGGACAGAGCATTTGTCTGAATCTGAAGTGAACTTGTAAAAAGTGATATGATGCTATAGGGAAGATGTGATTGTTCCAATGGTGATAACATTAATGATTTGCTGCAGGATCCTTGTGTTGACAAATGGAGGAGTTTTATTATCTGAGTTCAGTGCTTGAAAGAATATCTTCCTCCATACAGCTAGAAACTAGACCACATCAGATGTGGATCCATCTCCATTTGACCATAATCTGTGGAGCTCTCCAGAAACATGGTGGAGTCACATGTGAGGATGAGATTGAAGCTCCATGATGCAATACAACTTCAATTCAAGTTTTTGAAGGAACTATACAGCTGTTATATACAATCACTTGAGCATTGGTTAAGTTAAATAGCCTATTGGAAAACTTTACCTTAGTTATTGTGCCTGATTTGATACATTACTCAAGACATTTGAGCGCGCCAAGGTCCAACATTACTTGAGAATTTCTCAAGTTTTGAATAAGATTTGTATTTTTTTAACAAAATCCATTAATTATTCTCTTGGTAATTGGTCGAACAAACAAAGAAACGGACAGGGGAGAAAACATAACCTCCCGGTCTCCTTGGTAAAAAAACCCGACTCTACTTTAGATAAATAATCAGCTAAAACCCACGAAATTATTTAATTACTTACGCCAAGGAGGACATGTTTTCTTCCCTGAAAAAAGTCTGATACATTTCGGGATCAATATTTGTAAGTGTGCACAATATGGTGCAGCTTGATTTTGAATTTAAAGGGGACTTTTGGGTCTTGGCAGAATCTACAGTATTCTACTGAATGCCATTGTAGTTTGAATTCATTTCAACCAATATCTCTGATATGTGAAGCTATGTGAAAAGGGAGCATCCCACAAACCAGAACAAACCTAAACAGTTTGTTGTTTTTCTTTCTTGACTTGACATAAATATATTCAAAAACACAATCCATCTTATATTTACTCAACTTCTTCTCCTGAGAAGGATTGATGTTTGGTTCAGCAGTCCTCCCCAGTGATTATTGAAAAGTATTGGTTAAGTCTAAGCAGTATGAAGGTGCATTATAGATCCAAAATAAAATAATTTGTGACTCTCCATTTGTTTAATGACCAATGAATGAAAAGAAACCCTATGCATTACCCGGAAAGTTAGACTATGTGAATGCCATTCCCATGTTTCAAGCATGTTTGAACAGATTCAAACGAACACGTGTTGTTAGGGATTCACACTCTTTCAGGATCAGACTTTTCTCTGTCAGGAAATTCCCACGTGTGGGAAACTCCAGCGTGTTAAAAATCCCCTCTAATAACAGATGCGTTCAAGCTCTCAGGAAGTGTGTGTCTCTGCGGCGGACAAAGTGAAACTAAACTGCTGCATTGAAACACTAGCTGAAAATGTGTTTTCGGACTTATATTGCAACGTGTGGTTTAACTTTGGATTCAGAGTATGTGTGTACTCGGTGGAGTGCTTAGAGAAGCAACCCTGACATTAGAAAAACTAGGTCAACTGTCTGAAGGGGTAAAAACCTGCGGCCGTGAACGCAGCAGGTAAAAACCCGGAAGCGTGTCGTCATTAGCAACAACAAACCACCTGGCTCAGACAGCGGCGCCGTGTTGCTGTCAGTGACTGACAGCAGCTATCAGGAAGTACCGACACATCAACTCACGGGGACGTCTACGCGCACATATTTAACTCCGGTTCGTTGGGTGCTCTTCGGGTTTCGTCAGTAAACTGGTTCGCCGGCCATTGGATGCTTTCCCTCTATGTATCCGCCCTCCTCCTCCGCCGCACTGTCGTTAGCTTAGCCTGCTAGGTATTCGTGACTTTATAACACGCGTGTGAATGGGAGCGCTCTTCTTCATTGCGTCCCGCTAAAGAGGCACTTCTGCTCTCAGTGGCGGACCCGGCGGAGGAATAAGGCTTCGCACACTTCCACATCTTCACTAGCTGCCATGGAGCCTCACGCCGCGGCGCTGGGCTGCGTGAACATGGGCAGTCTGACCAGCACCTTGCCGGTGATCCCCTACCAGAAGCTGACGGACCTGTACTACGTGAGCAGGGGGGGCTTCGGCACCGTGTTCAAGGCGCAGCACTCGGACTGGAGGACCACCGTGGCCATCAAGTGCCTGAAGCTCGACTCTCCTGTGGGAGAAAGGTACCTGGGTCAGCTCATGTGACCATAGAGGCCACTGCACACTTTAAAGAAGGAAATGCGATATGCACTCAGAAACAGAAACAGAAACTTACACTGTTACTGTAACATTTTATAGGAAAGTCACAGATCAACTGTACAGGCACGGGCTGTGGGCTGATGTTTGTTTAGACTTACAGGTACATTTAAACGTGTTCACAGTAGAGCAGCACGATGTGACCACAAATCAATCAAGATGAATATGTTTTGCTCCTGAGTGAAGGTTGTGGTTGTGATCAGAGACTGACAAACACCTAGAAATATTTACACGAACCTCCTCACTGTGCTTACACGATTCATAAGCTTTGTATTGAAAATATTGACTTATATCTATATATTATATCCTGGTTTGCCCAGATCGAATCCACAGTGTCCCCCTTGTTTTCACTTGTCTGTCTGTGAAGCATCTGGGTTGACAAGGTCTGGGCAATCAAACAATATCAATAACTACTTTAATATGATTTCCATCAAAAGCGAAGTATAACAAAGTTGTGAGACGTAATTGATCTTCCTCAAATTTTTAAATCGTTTGTCATTCTCTGTCCATAAAGAAATGTTGATAACCACAACCCTAACCGTGGAGCAAAAAGCACTCTTTAAACTTGAAATAATTAATAATGTGACATTTATTGTGATAATAATCAGTACCGAAAGATTGGAAAATATTCATCTTGATATCATCTTTGTTGGCATCACTTCATTCCTCATTCCTGCAGTTTAGGTGGAAGGTAACTTGCTCATGTCCACGCCTGTATTGGTTCTTTTGGGGTACATTTTTTGCTCTGTGGCCCCGTCACTCAAACACAATCCACATTTGAGTTGGATGTTTAAAAGCTCTCTTTTAAACAAACACTTACCATAAAACTTTTATAATATAAAACACTTTCATTTTTATTTAAAGAAGTATGACCTATGTATTGATTATAATGGTTCACAGATACAAATCAACTTGCCTGCTCTCGGATGGACACACTTCATAATGGAGACAATGTTTATATATTACCCCTAGAGTATCTTGGCCTCTCTTGCTGATATATTAATATTTCATTAATAAGTCAATATTAGCTGATACATTGACTCTGAAGTATTGAACATCCTCTTTGGACGAGCTGCAGGGTTTTATACTTAGATCACATTAACAGTCTGCTGTGCTGTAGGTGTGGCTCAACATGTAAAGGAGCACAATGACCCGTATTCCACTGTGCAGTGATGTCAGGGATTGGCAGTAACTCAGTATGATCATTTGCTGAATTTCAATGAGATCGGAGTGTGATATGATTTAATAATATTATAATCTTACACATTTACATAGACCAAATATTTGAGCACAACCTGCTCACACCAACAAAATGAAAGTGTTTTACACATAAATAATTTGGCCTCTTGTTATACATGACAGTAGGATACTGTAGGTCATTATTTACATACAGAATACACAAGTATCCCGATTTGATATTGTGATAATGATTTCCCCAAGCTTAGCCACAACATCCACAACACTGCAAATGTCATCTCTGTTTTGATATTTTCATCACTCGACTGACTCTATCGCTGGCTGTGTCTCAGAGAGAGGAACTGCCTGCTGAAGGAGGCCGAGGTGCTCCACAAAGCCAGATTCAACTACATCATCCAGATCTTTGGCATCTGCAACGAGCCCGAGTTCTTCTGCATAGTCACAGAGTTCATGAGCAATGGCTCTCTGGACCTGCTGCTCCATGAGGTAACTACAAGCACTCAGAGGCTAAGACCGTCACGGCTTCCTCTTTCATTTAGGAAAGAAGAACTAATTTGTAACCAATCACAAACACACAGTGGTGTGATCTTCCTTGCAGTGTAAAAAAAAACCTTAAGTCACAGTTGCATATTGAACATTGACAGTTCTTGTTTTTCCACTTTTGTTTCTTGAACGGCTGAAGAGAGAGACTCTTTGTGGCTTTTGGCAAACTATATCTCTCTCTCTCTGTCTCTTTTATTGAATGTGTCACTCATCATGAACGTGTATGATGTAACTTCCTGCTTGTGAAATGGCAACCAAAAGTGAAACCTGGATATATTCACAGTCCCTAAAAAGCAGGGGAAAAGATGTGAAAAGAGAAGTAAGGTTCGGGAAATTCCCATGTGTTGGGAAGTCTGAGTGTCATTTTAGTTTTTTAATCAGTCTGAAATCCCTTTAGGTATGCTTTTGCAAACTTTCACTGAGGGTGGGGCAATACAACAATATCGATTATTATCCCAACGTAAATTTATGTCAATAGCAATATGCAATAAGTTCATTATCGATTTAATGTTTATGCATCATGCAAACACAGTGATGAGGTATAGCACACAATGGATATACCTCCGATTTAGAAAATATTTTCTGTGTAACTGAAAGTGTTTGTTCTTCTCTGCCAATAAAGAAGAATTTAAAACCAAAACCCTAATTATGGGGCAGAAATAAGAAATAATAATTTGACTTATCTTGATCATTATCAATATCGACTGATATGAAATTTTTTATCTTGATATCATTTTGATATAAATTTTACTTTCACTAAGGAGATGCTTTTGTCTGGACACTCTCATTTCCACAAAAGATCTCTGGGGCTCAACCAGAGTGACCACAGGGTTCTTGGTCACTTCTCTTATCAAGGCCCTTCCCCCTGATGGATCAGTTAGTCAGGGTGACTAGCCTCGACAGCACTTCCACCATTTTAGAATATTGGGGACCACTCTGGCTCTTGGGTACCCTAAATTCAGCAGAATTTTTTAAATAGCATTCCTCAGATCTGTGCTTGATACAATCCTGTCTCTGAGTTTTTCTTCCACTTCCTTTGACTTCATGGCTTGGAGTTTTGCTCTGATATGCTTTGATTTGGCATCTGTGTGACATTATACATACAGCTGTGTACCTTTCCAAATCATCGACTAAAATCATCGCGGAGAAACATCTCAAATAGAAACTAAATTTCAAGTGTCTGAATACTTATGTGATGTTTCAGTTTTTCTTTTGTTGTTGTTGTTGTTGTTGTTGTTGTTTGTTTGTTTGTTTGTTTTTTAAAATATCTGCTCTGTTGTGTCTTCCTACAGAAAGACACATACCCTGATCTTGCATGGCCTTTACGACTGAGGATCCTGTATGAAATCGCACTGGGGGTTAACTTCCTTCACAACATGAGCCCACCCCTCCTACATCATGACTTAAAGACACAAAACATACTGCTGGATGATGAATTTCATGTCAAGGTGTGTGTGTGTTCATTTCTACACCGTTTATTGGCAAAATATGGCTCCATTTTAATTGCTCATGTGATCAAAATACATGTTTAAATGCATAACAATTTCCTTAGTTTTGCCTCATGAACGTTTTTATTTTAAAGAAATTGTGTTAAAGGACCCTAACCTCAAGTTTATCAATGTTTTATCATGTAATTTATTCAACAACTGGATAAATGAGGGACCAAACATGATAGAATAAAAATAGAGGTTTAGTTTGGATTATGTGTCATAGTCCTATCATGTAAATCCCATTTCATTTGGTTTTCTGACTTCTTTAGATTGTGTTTAAAAACGTTATGATTAGAACTGACTCACTTGATTATTTAGTCAATCAACAGAAAATTGTTTTGGTTATTATTTGAGTGAAGCAAAAGCCCCAAATTATCTGGTTCAAGGCTCTCAGAGAATTTGCTGTCAAACATGATATTAAAGTGAATATTCCAGGGTTATTTGAGCTGTTGTTCTGATCATTTAAGATTCATACATTCTCATGAAACTACATCCCGCAATGCACAAGAAGTGCAGTTCAAAATGAATGGGGGGGACTTTATGTAAAAACATATCTTGTGAAATGGATATTTCTGAGAAACTTCCTCCTATTGTTCTGTCCAGATTGCAGACTTTGGCCTTTCAAAATGGCGCCAGCTCTCTGTCAGTAAAGGCTCAGGTTCCAAGCCCACAGAGATGGGTGGCACAGTGATCTACATGCCCCCGGAGAAGTACGAACCATCCAAGAGCCGCCGCGCCGATGTGAAACATGACATGTACAGGTGAGACAACCGATCCCAATAACGTGATTATAAAAAGATTGGACATTAGAATGGACAACAATAATTGCTCCCTGAATCTGGTTATTAACTTCCATATCATTAGTTACATTTAAAAAACGTTTTATGTACATGATGTTCAAATGATCCAAATTAGAAAATGGAGCTCTTGATAACTTAACTTCAATAATAGACACCCTGATAAAGTGAAAGTTTGTCAAACATTTTCCTGTTTGGCAAGTTGAGATGATGTGCCAAACAGTGGATTAGATTATTTGCATTTCAAAACACAACACTGCAATTATATCTGCCAAAGGCTAAATCTGTCGATTGCACAATCAGCCAGTTTCATTTGAGGAATCTGCCAGTGGGAGGGAGACGTGGCTATTACAAAAGAAGTCGAAAGTATATTCAATAAAAGACCCTTTTGAATTGTTGCAACAGCTCAATCCGTCATCACACTTCCTCAGAGCAGCATTTCTGTTTGCTCATCGTAAAGTCCCTGACGTCTGAAGGGGAATACCAGTAAACAGACGACACAACCCTAATTTTCCCTGACTGACTCTTCATGTTTACACTACAGTTATGCCATCATCATGTGGGAGGTGTTGTCCAGGCAGATACCATTCGAAGGTAACGTGTCTTTGTTAAATCACACTTCCGTTTCTTTGTTTTTAAATTATTTTATATATGCATGTTTTGAGTTGTCACCCTGTTATTAAGTTTACTTTATGTGTGTTCAGAAGTGACAAACCCAATGCAGATCATGTTCAGTGTGCTGCGTGGTATGCGTCCAGATACGAGCTTGGACAGCCTGCCCGCTGACATCCCCAGCAGAGGGACCCTCATCAATTTAATGACCTGCGGCTGGACCAACAGTCCCGACGAACGACCGTCCTTCCTCAGTAAGTTCACGCAAACAACTCAATGGCAGGAACTAACTTCTGGCAGAATAGTGCAAATTCATCCTTAAAGATATAATATGTAACAAGAGTTCTTCATTAAAATGTTTCTAAATAACTAAATATATATTTTATATTTTGTTGACTAATGTACTTATATTATCCAATATATTTCCAACAATTTTCAAACCCAGAAAAAAAATCCACAGTTTTATTCAAGGTAATTGACGCTTTTAATTTTGTTTTATCCGTGCCTTTACCCATCTTTGCTGTAGTTTCCAGGGCAAAATGACGCCTGATGAAGGAAAAACACACTACTAGCCTGTTAGCCAGCTGGCCGTTCGGCAGTTTTTTCCTTCCACTGTTAATATTGGTCACTTGTAATGGATGACATTTATAAATTTCTGTTTGCGGTGTAAAGTGTAAAGAATCACGTTACGTCGATTTTAATTGATTAAGTTGGTGAAGACAGCCACTCGATGCCATGCTGCTTCACAACATCGTCAAACTATGTCTTTTATTATTGTTCAGATTGTGAGACCCTTAGCAGCTGACGTTACATATTGTATGTTTTAGGTATAAAGTGGTGTAGATAATCTAGAGATATGAAAAGATTCCACCTGCTCAAATGACTGTGCACATTGCTGAATTATATTTCCTTTTCACAGTTTGGGAGGGTCTGTTCATGTTGAGTAACAGACTAATCCATCTTGTGATGAATTTTACCCTGACGAAGCGCTGACTAATAATCAGCTTCCTGTCACTGAAACATGATATTCTCTCCCAGCATTCGTTCAAACTGCATGTATTCATATTAAATCCATAACCAAACCAACTCCTTTTTATGAGCTGCATGATAATCAGAACATGCAGCAGATTTATGAACTTATAGTTGTTTTGCAAAATGCTTTGCTTTTAAAGTAGCCTAAAGAAAAGTACTGTTAGCAGTAGAGTGGCAGGTTTCTGACCTCTCCCCCAGCTAACAGAGCTTTTACCTCCATTACAGAGTGTTTGATTGACCTGGAGCCCATGGTGAGAAACTTTGACGAGATCGACTTTTTAGAAGCCGTGCTGCAGATCCAGAGGTCAAAGGTCAGTCACAATCTGTTATTAGGTTTTTTTGAAGGTGTTTAATGCCAGTAGTAGAGAGCTGACAGTCTACAACCAAAAACAAGGGGCAAGCTGGGGACGTTGTGGTTCATGGTCTGATTCACTGTGGTGTAGCTAATGGAAGATGGTGGATATGTGAATGTGGACAGTGGGAAAGTTTAGTTATAATCTTCTGAAGATGAACCGCTACATGCTCCACAACATTTAACTGACCACCTGTAGGGAATTGAAAATGTTCACGGTCTATGTTGTTAATGTGTGTGACTCTTAGTGTGAAGCAGAACATGTGTGGTAGGTTATAAAAAATTTTTTTGTTTGTTCTCTTCTGTCAAATCTCAATGTTATTGGCTAATATTAGTGTGACTAAATAGATGCTTAAGGGAATCTCCCTGTTCCGAGACACATGCAGTAGCAAACTAAAGCTGGATATCTGATGTGTTTGCATGATTAAAACCTTAATATTAACTGGTGTGTAATCCGGGGCAGTTTGCTGTGACCTAAGAGAAGGTGACGGGTCCAAAATTCTAGTTCCTAATTTCCCTTTAACATTTCCTTCCTCTTTTCAGTTTTGGTGTGTGTGTGTCTGTGGGTGCGGTTGTGTTTCCAGCTAAAAACCCCTACTATCAATAACTACTAAGTTTATGCTTACAGCAGACATTTCCATCTAGGCTACAGCTCGACATAAACTTTATGCATATAGCATGTGACCCCATTGTCTAAACACGTATTGCAGAAGTTGATCCTGAGGTCACTTGAATTTTATAGTGATCTTTGCTGCACTCTGGTTAAACTGTGTTGGTCCTTTGCTCAGACAAGCGCCCTTATCACACGTAAAAAATTATTTCCTCTCCAACACACAAAAGATGCAGCCTTTAAATCACGCTTATAAAGACTATGTTCCAGACACAGAACAATACATTCTCTCCTCCATGTGTGGATGTAGATTTTCAGTGTTTTTCATGTATAAGGGTCAGTAAATAATAATAAGGTATATTTTTTGAGTTGCTTCATACAGTATATATTAGTCCTGATTCTGGTTTATTAAATTTAGCACATTATTAACATTTGATCGTTGCCCACTCGTTTCAGTTTGACTCATTCCCTTGTTCTCCTCTTACTCACTCCACAGTTAAGGCAGAGAATAGGCTGCTCTTCGGCTCAGCCCGTGTGTGAGAAGAGGAGCGACGAGGGATCCCTGTCCACGCTGAAGGTCAGGCCCAACCCCTGGCCAGTCAGTAACCTCTCATTCTTACCTACGTTTAGCATATGCTGTGAGGAGTACATACAATCAGCTGTTAAACTAATATGACTGGAGAAATATCAAAATTAAAGTCTACATTTTGTGTTTATTAATGTGTGTGGAAGTTAAATATCAGTGACTGTTCTGTCACAGGAGAGCTCCACTTCTGGCTCAGGCTCCTGTTCATCTCAGGACACAGACATATCTCTACCAGGAGCTCTCATCAGTAGCAGTACAGCAGAGTCTAAAGGTAATGACAACATCACATGTGTTTTATGTTTAAACACATGTTTAAAACAGCATCATTTATAGATTATGTGGTTAAGCTGCTGTGACTATCTGTACTAATGTACAACATTTAGGAGAATGGTTTTCCATAAACAACACAGGAGCAGCTCAGCGGTTCCAGATGTAACATTTTATATAACATCTGTTGACAATACCAGCCTCATTCATCTCCTGGGTACATCACACCTCTTCCTTTGCTCTTTCTTATGCAGATAACCGTCCATCGTCAAACCTCGATCACCCGCTGGAGCCTCCAGAGTCTCTGGTGGACCCCTGCCAAGAAAACAACCTCAACGCCTACCAGACCGCCAAGCCCCTGAATGATTGGAATATTCCCATCAAACCCGGCCTGCCAATTACCGAGTGCGAAACTCGACTGGACGACCAATCCCTCAAGCCGCAACCGCAGCCGCAGCCGCAGCCGCATCCGCAGCAACAAGGTAAAAGCAGTTAAAGTTAACTCCCCCGTGCTGAGTCAATCCTGGAGAATGATCGGGCTGCACCCATTATCATTCTCTCTAGCTTGTTTGTATTTCTTTAAAGTAATCTCCAAATCCCCTAACTAATCTAAGACAGGGATACAGTGACAGTGACCCTACTAAATAGTGTTGGAGGGGAGGCTTGTTTTGGGTGAACATTTGTGCACAGGGAGGTGAGCCCTGTTATTAGAATGGCTAATTACCCCAAAAGAAATCTGACGAAAGACGTATGTCGACTGTGTGATGGCATAAAACGGTAAAGCTGGACATACAATGTGTGAATTGAGCCGAATTTTCACCCTATTTCTGAGTTGTGTGACTTATTTAAAAGTCTGACTGATTTTCAGTTTTCGTTTTGTGTCGCATACATTTCTGAGATGTCATAAACTTTGGTCTGCTGTCATCACGCTCCTGTACAGTTGAAGCATATTCAAAGTCAATTCCCCCAAAATCCTCTTATTTTTCCTCACTGCATTTGCACGAATGGCAAAACACAATAGTAGGAAATGTAGTTAATGGCATGAGGCAATTGCACAGCTAGAAAGAAAAAGATGGAGGTAAAGATGTTCTTACAGAAGTTAAAATCTGAGAGTACCTAGTGACAATTTACAGCATAGTAGCCTCAAACATAGTTTTCTTTCTTTCTGCAAAACCAAAATGCCATAAGCCGACGCCTCTTTTTTGGACTATAGCAAATTTAAGAACAACATTTCTAAATTTGCACAGTGTATGCCCACCTTAGCAAACAGATAGCCATAGGTTAGGAGTTTGTCCTGGTTGATGCTCTGATGTTTCTTTCTTTATTCCCCTGTTTCCTTTGTTAGTTTATTTCTTAACAGTGGCATGAGAAGAGAGGCTGTCATACGTTGTTCAGATTGTAAAACAAATATGAGAATTTGTGCTATGTAAATAAATTAGACTTGACTTAATCCCACATTTTCCCATATTTTACCACTAAAACATGAATCGTACTTCTTTCTCCTCCTTAGCAGCAGAGCACTTTCCTACACTGCAGCACTCTCCGACCTCACTAGGCCCCATCACTCAGTGGATTGCGACTCAGCGCGAGGATATCGTCTCCCAGATGACAGAGGCCTGTTTGAACCAGATCTTGGACGCCCTGTTGGCCCGCTCCATGCTGATGCAAGAAGATTACGAACTTGTGAAAAACCAGCCCACCCGCACCGCCAAGGTCCGCCAGCTCCTGGACAACTGTCACCGGCACAACGAAGACTTCTGTCGCATCATCGTCCGCAAGCTGTACGACAACAAGCAGATGGGCCTGAAGCCGTATCCACCTGAAATCAGCTCCCCGACCACCGCCCTGTTTCCCAGTGCGCCGCCTCTGTCCATGTCCCAGCCAAGCAGTAGAGACCACTACAGTTGACTCCCAGTGGTTCTGCTGTCATCAGTTAGGTGAACAAGGTTCTGTATTTCCCTCCGAAGACTGAGGAACGGCTGGTTGAGGAAAAGGAGCCACAGTAACAGGCGGTTTTGAAATGTAATTTCCACTTCAACCAGAGATGGACTAGATTCTGTTTTATCAGAATCAAGAAGTTTTGACTGAATCAGTGATTTTTATTTTACAATGTTATGGATTTACTGAGGTGATTTATTTATAGTCTTTTCATACTGACTGGATATATGACAGGGTTTCACTCCTTTTTGGATGTCTCTCCTCTTTGTCTTCAAAACTCAATTACCATTGATTATGTAGCCTAGAACTTTTATGTGTGTATATGTGTTGAACACAAAAATTCTTGGTAATCTCAGTTGATCTGAGTAAATGACGGGAGGACTGTTAATATGCTGGAAAACCTGCAGCAAAAACAAAGTTTATTCCTGCTGTAGCAATCTTATGTTAAACTATCATGTAGTTGTGACCTAAGTTTCCTGATAATTCCACTGATTTACCAATCAGAGAGTCTGTCTTTGTTTGAAACACATAAGAAAATGCATAGTCAGAAGAGCTTCACAGCTGTTGATAGCGTGGTGTTCTTGAACGTCAACAGCTTACGGTAATTCAGCTGAAACATAGGAATGAGTTGTTTTGCTGGAATGTGGTCATGTGACTGTCCTCCTCCATTTACTGTTAAGATAAAGAGTGGCTGGGACGTGTGAGGAAGCTGAGATCGTAACATAAAACCCACAATGGGGGATATGCGTGTGTGTGTGTGTCTGCATGTGTGTACCTTGAGTAAAAATGGAACAAAGTAATCGACCTTCTGATTTGTTTAATCTTCTAAAGAGTGGCCTCAGCTCTCAGTATTTATAATAATATTCACTTTAGACACTTGAGACTCGTGGTTTCAGGAGTCACAGTTCTTCCATTCGCTCTGAGCTAAGGTTGAAAGTTTTTTTTATCCTACTGAGCCGATACAAGTGCAAAACACAAGCAGGAAAACAAACCTGCTGTGCTTGTAGGTTCAGTCACTTTGTTACTCTTCACTTTTCTACTGTATCTGTGCTGCCTAATCTGCTGAAAATGAAAGTAGTAAATGTTCAGTAAAGTAAACTTCACTGACAATGAAGTGAAGAAACTAATAATTTATTTTTAATTCTCTGTCTATTGACTAATTGTTTCAGCTCTGGTGTGAATGTTAATAGTTTTTCCATGAATAGCCTTTGTGTCCTCATCAGTGCTTTCACTGTTAAATAGGTGCTTAGATAACAGTATTGTAGCTGAGGTATTATCTCTGTAATATCCAAAATTCATCACAGAATAACCTTTTGTTTTGTTCCAATTTCTATGAAAACACACACTTTTTTTAAAAAGCATTAGTTGATGTACACCTCCAAGGTAAATAGCAGTTCAAAAACATGGTAAGAAATAAGCCACAACAGGTTGTTCTTAGACTCTGTTACAAGAAATATTCCACTCTGACTACTGTCATTTAAATGTCAACAGGAAGGCCACCAAGGTCAATGTACTTCCACAATATGGGACTAGTATCGCCTCATGTTTGATAACTGTGCCTAATATTCTGCTTCTGGTCGCATCTATAGTAACATATAAAGGACTTTTACAAACATCAAATGAAGAGTACAAATGCTAAAAATTTGATAGCCTAGATATGTTGTAACATATTTTGTACTGTAGATGATAGTTTTATGTTTTTATAAATATTTTCATCTGTGATCTCTTGTTAAAAACATTTTTTTATTTGATATCTGTAGAATTGTGCAAAACAGCAGCCTATCATTTAGGAGATAGTTTATCAAACTGTGATATTATGTGTTAAATTAAATTTTAGTTGGCGTGAAGGAACTCGGATTTTTCATATACCGCATCGAACTCATCAATAAAATTGGTATTCCGTTTTTACTTCTGCCTGCTGTCATCATCTTTCCTCTTGATTTCTTTGTATGTAACAATAATCCAAAGGTCATATATAGTTTTTTAGCAAAACACTTTTCTTATAATGATATTTTCTTTGTATCTAGCCCTAATTTTAACAGGACAGAGTTTAAAAGGGGTAGAGTGAGCGGGGATGACATACAGCGAGGGGCTGGGTCGAAACCAAACCTGCGGCCGCTGAAAGGGACAGAAGCCGCTGTTCATGTGGCGCCCTCTCAACCAGGTGAGCTACTGGGCGCCCCAGGGTGCAACACAGTTAGCTTATATAATGTTATCATCTGCACAAAGCTTGAGATGTGTGGAAGAATACTGAGTTTTATTCACTGCTCAGTGGAGTTATTTCACAACAAGGCAGTACAATTCTGTTTGATTGTCTGCGTTCAGAGTTAAGGTTGCATAACACTACATCAAGGCAAGTCTAATGACTATAGGTTGTGGACTGAGCTAGTCGAGGGATCACTGTGAGAAAAAGATAGGAATACAACTGAGGAAGTCCTGGACAGAGTCATTTACAATACAATGTTCTCCAATCTGCCAGTGAGCCATCTGGTGAGTCCAATCAACACCTGTGCTACCGTGATATTACTGTCTGCATCCGGGGTTTCTGATTACACACTGTTCCACTGGTATCGGTAAACCCATGTAAACTAGTTAGTCTCAACACAGAGCTTGAAGGAGGAGAGGAGGTGGGAGCATTACAAAAAATTTGATAAAACTGCTGCCATTAAGTGGGAGGGTTCATATACAACCATGAAATACTGAGCGGGCTTACCTGGGACAAAATGTCACCATAAGAGAGGAGTGAGGAAGCAAAACAACCTCAAAAAGATTCAAAAGGAGAATGAAGGAGCTGCCCAATGACCACAGATGAAAAAAACATCAAGAGCTTAACAAAGCAAAATGACCACAGAGTCACAAAAAGGACAAAGAGAAGCAAATCAACGTCCAGGAGACACAAAGCCACCTGAAAGAGATGCCAAAGTCCCAAAAAGATTAACAATGACCCTCAAGATGCAAAACAAATACAAATCAGCACCAAGTAGAAGCAAAGGTGAAGATAACACAATGTATGATGGCTGAATTCCATTTAGCTGCTTCAGTTTCACGAAGCTGGTATTCTGCATGCTGGCTCACTGTCACTGGGCATGTCTCACTGGGACTCTTAAACTGAATGGAGACAAAGTCATCAGTGTGCTTTTACACACTGAGACATGTCCGCTGTGAGAAAGGCCTGTAGCAGCCTGTCCCAGTGACTGATGGAGAAGCAGGTGCTCGGCCAACCACTGTGCACTTAGAATGCTCCTTAATGACAGCGCACGTCACAATATCAAACAATCTCCTGACCTATGTCCTGTTGACCCAGAAGCAGCTTTGCTCCCTGTGTCTGTGCTGTTCCTGGGGGCTGGGGCGAGGCCTATTGGTCTCTGAAAATAGCACAGAGGGGAACACGAGAGTGCCTGCTCCTGGAAAAACACTCGCTGTGGATGTGTCTGGCTGCAGGGATTGCAACATCGAACATTCAGTTGCCACCACTCAGATATGATCTCAGCAATTTCTCACTGCCAGGTTTAGAGGAGCAGACACTACATACACCACAGGAGGAGAAATACACCTTTAGAATTTCCCCAAAATAAGGTAAAGTCCTGTTTGTGTACTTTTACCTTTTATTTCATGGATTATTACACAGTGATCCTTAGAGGTGTGAGCACATGTGTGACCTTTTCGTGTTTACTGGACATTGACAGGATCAAGTTCAGCTCATGTGTTTAAGCCTGGAGATTTTGGACTTAAACAAACGTTGTCATTTGACAGTGTATTGGCTGTTTTTACATTTGTAATGATTAATAGACGAAACAGACATGTATGTAGAAGGATGAATGAACAGATGTGGTTCTCGTGGGTTAACTAACTTTACGAGTGTTGCTTAAGGTAATAGATGTTTATGGCCTTCCTCCCTTTGTGTGACACTTGACAAAATGGTCACTGCAGGGGTCACTCAAGGGGTTTGATCAGAGGGGTGCAGGGATTTCTTATGTGTATACAGGAAGGGGGTCTTTTGTGTCGTAAACGAAGATAAGGGGCCTCTGAGACAGATGGTACATGAAAGAAGTCACTCCAGAGGGCTGAGACAGAGATGGAGACAGGATGTCTACACACCTTGATCATAGATCAAAGAAGCTGATTGATAACCTTTTGCTCCTCTTAGGGAGGGGCTAGTAGTGTATAAAGATGTTCATTCTCCTCTAAGTCTTTGCTCATTGTATAATGTCCTTCTGGTGATTTGTACTCTGAGTCCACCTGCAGGTGCGAATTAAACTTACCAAAAGACAACTGTATGATTTGTGCTTGACTTTACAGAAATTCCCATGACAACAGTTCAATTGGAAAATTCTTTAATTCCTACTCCATAATCTCCATATCAGCAGTGCATCACTGATGGGGGATCTGAGGCAGAAGATGGGGGTCATGTCACAGACAATATGCCCACGTTCACGGGCTCCTTCTGATGAGGACTTAAAGGCCCCACATGCAGTCAAAGAAGAGAAGATGCACATGAGGAGAGAAATCTCTCTCGTCAATGGGATCTGCCTCATCGTGGGCAACATGATCGGCTCTGGGATCTTTATCTCACCTAAGGGCGTGCTCATGCACAGTGGCTCATACGGACTGTCGCTGCTGATCTGGGCCCTCGGAGGTATCTTCTCAGTGTTCGGGGCTCTGTGCTACGCAGAGCTCGGCACCACCATCACCAAGTCCGGAGCCAGCTACGCCTACATCCTGGAGTCTTTCGGTGGGTTCCCGGCCTTCATCCGCCTGTGGACGTCCATCCTGCTGATCGAGCCTGCCAGCCAGGCCGTGATTTCACTCACCTTCGCCAACTACCTGGTGGAGGCTTTCTACCCAACCTGCCAGGCGCCGTACCATGCTATCCGCCTCATAGCAGCAGCCTGCCTCTGTAAGAAACACTCCTGTGAATGAATGAGTGTGTGGGACAGACAAAATTCAGCATTTAATTCATTACCTAGGAAAAGAGATAATGGATTGCTCATGACAAAAAAAGAAAACAAAAGTAGATCATATAACCTTTATTCAGCCAGGTACACATCTCATTTAGATTTAAGTCTCTCGCCAAGAAGGCAGCCAAACATTGTTACAACAATAAAAACAATACAAACAGTGAAATGCAGCTCAGACACAACACACATACAACCTTCCAAGTGGAAATAAAACGTTTTAAGAGCATCCATAGTGACCAGTAGAGATATATTCTCGATCCATTAAAATGGACTTAAACAACCCCATAGTAACCAGCTCTGACAATTTCACCTCCTTCTGTAGATGATTCCAGTAAGAGACAAGTTCTGTTTTTAACTCCAAGGACCAACATGTGTAGAATATTGTGAGAGTGCAAGTCATGTTGGTTTTGTCTTTCACAAATGTATGAACACAGTTGAGGAGGAACCAAGGTGAAAGTCTGTGGACATAAAGAGACGGCAGGTTAGCAGCAACATGCATCATACTGGCTGTACAATATTTCCACAGCCAGTAATAAAACATAAAGCACCATTGTACACAGTTTGTGGTCAAAACAAGTTTTCAACATATTGAATTATATTTGATAATTGCCTGTATGGTTATTTTCATTGTTGGTTCCCTCTTTCTTATGGTTGATTTGAATCAGGGAACTTTGCAAAAGGTAACAATACTTTTTCCAGGTTTAGTGTTTTTAATTTGATCTTACTGGTGTCAAGTCTTTATTCACTGTCCCAACTGAGGATCAGATGAATTAATTTACTGCAAATACAAACCCAACATTTCCTGCTGCTTGTACTTTACATTACAAGCTTTCCGCTGGTAAAACCTGCAGTGGCTTTTATTTTGAAGCAGTCACAGGAAACAGTCTGAACACTAACATGTCCATTCATCCCAGTCAAACTCAGTAACCCTCTGTGGGAATGGCACCAGCTATAGTTGGACTATCAGTCCTGTAAAAATAACACTGTGGTTCACAGCAGAGCTTTGTGCTTGGAAGAATGTGGCCATCAGCAGAACTGGTATTTAGGTGAGAGAGCAGCTCTGTCATGATTCATGAAGCGCTCACGCTGAGGCCCTCGAGACGCTCAGACGAGATGGTCAGTGATCTGCTGTGGTGATCAGAGAGCAGGCATCTGCAACTTGTAATAAAATGAGTTTCACCAGCTGACCGGCAGGGTTTGTCGTTGTTTCCTGAGGGGTTCCTCTTTACCTGCTGGGCAAATGCAACCTCATAAGACAGCAGAGGTTGACCTTGACGCTGCGTTGGGCGTTGTTTGTGTAAATTATGGTCTCAGCCATGTAGGGCAAGGGTCATTCATCACCTTATTCCTCTGCTTTGTCCAGGTATGCTCATTTTTGTCAACTGTGCCTATGTGAAGTGGGGGACTCTGATCCAGGACATTTTCACTTACGCCAAACTCATGGCACTCATTCTCATCATCATTGTAGGAATCCTGAAACTATCCGCTGGTAAGTACTAATACATTTAAGAATCCATCAGAGAAAACACAGTCAATTAAACGTCATGTGTTTCAAACTCTGACTTCTCATTTTGTGAAGGAGAAACAAAAAGCTTCGAGAGTCCTTTTGAGGGCTCCTCCACAGATCCTGGAGCGATAGCTTTGGCCCTCTACTCGGCTCTGTTCTCCTACTCCGGCTGGGACACACTGAACTTTGTGACTGAGGAAATTCAGAATCCAGAGAGGTAATGAGGACAGACGCATGAAAGACGCATTTCGAGGGCATGTAAACACACACTCAAGCCTTTGTGGACACACTCTACATTTTACAAGGCAGATGAACACCTCCAAACCACTGCCACTGCACTCCTCCCTACAGAATGGACAACACGCACACAGACAGTCTCTTCACACAACAGACTGTATGCACACGTGTTTTTAAAGGGGACATAGCATGCAAATTCCACTTTGTTAGTGCTTCTACAGGTTAATGTGGGTATCTGGCATGTCTACCAACCCAAAAACTCTGGGAAAAAAACACTCGCGCGTTTTGTTATGGTTCCTCTAAGTCAGAAACGTCATGCTTGAGCGACTCGATTGAGCTTCCTGGGTTTTGTGTCGTAACAAGGCATTGGAAGTCTCCCTACATGGTCTTGCCCCCCCCCCCCCCCCCCCCCCCCCCCCCCCCCCCCATCCCCCCCCGCCCCCCCACACTCGCTACGCCGGGTTTACACCGGACTCAGCGAGGCTGCGAGGCAGCGCAGCGCCGTTCCCAAGCACGCAGCCTGGCTGTTCACACGGGACGAGCATTTCTCCGCTGGTCAGCCCGCGATTCACTCACATGTGGCATTTGTCTGGATCGTTGGGACTGGGAGGCTGCAGCAGTTGCTCGGGCGCGACCGCTCGCTCTCCCGTGCGTGAGCTGGAATTTGTGTCAGCGCCACACAGCCAGCAGTGTGGAAGACTTCTGCAGTGTTCAGCGCTACTGTAACACTGCGGAAGTCTTCCACACTGCTGGCTGTGTGGAAGACTTCCGCAGTGTTCAGCGCTACTGTACGCCGGGTTACAGTAGTTACGCCGGGGTACACCGGTCGCGGCGCCGCTGCGAGGCAGCGCAGCGCCGTTCTCAAGCGCGCAGCCGCCTGGCTGTTCACACGGGACCTGCATTTCTCCGCGCTGGTCAGCCCCATAGACTGTATATATAAGGTCAGCCCGCGATTCTGCTTTCTCCGCTTGTTGTTGTACCCGTTGAATGTCGGGGTTCGGGGGTAAATGATGGTCTTCATAGCCCCCCCCCCCCACCCCTCTCTTTCTCTCTCTGTCTGTCTGCTTGTGTGCTTGTAGTGGATGGGCAGAGGGGGACATTTAATTATATGATTGGGAAAATTAAAACTCCAGGACAACAGAAGGGGAATACAAAGTATGGGATGCATATTTGATAATTTATATCATATAAAATATGTAATTTATATCGTTTAAAATCATGGAGGGAGAGGGGGAGGGGGGAGCTGGCTCATTAGCATTTAAAGGAACAGGCACTCAAAACAGGTCACTCTGTGGAGGGCTGTTTTAGACAGGGTAAAAAGGGTGCTGTTTGAAATGATCCTTGTGGTATTTTGACCAAAGTATGTTACAGACATTTCATTAAGACCCCAAGGAACCATATCAACTTGTGGTAAAATGGGCATGCTATGTCCCCTTTAAATATTCCCTGCAACCACTGACACAACTGTCTACCTCTGTATGTATGAATGAATGTGTATAATGCGTTTGGTAAGTGGATATGAATGTGCAATTATTTTCTTTATCTTTGTTTTCCGTTTTTATTTCATTCTTTTTTGAATATTCTTATATTTAGATATTTATTGACACGACCAGGTAAAGATATTGCTATATATATATATATATAAGAATTTAATTGCATTGATAACTTATTTCTACATTTGACAATAAAGCCTTTTGAATCTTTAAATTTGAAAAGTCAGAGCTAAAGGGCTAATATATCTTTGAAAAATGTTAATAAAGTAAAATTAAAAATAACCACACAGATACTTTACTGAGAAACTAGAACTCTTTTCACAATTACAGTAATAATAAGACATTTGTTTGCACTTTATTTACTAACAATGGCTCAAATTTCTGTTTATATATGAAAAGTGTTTGTGATGAGCCCACTGACAATTATCACATGACCCTGTGATTCAGCTCTACACAGTCATGACTCATCCACCATGTGTCCCACACAAACAAGCTGAAATAAAAAGTAATGACTAAGCTGCCCGCCCAGCACCGGTCAGCTGACAGAGCACGTCACTGACTGTGTTTACACTAACACCAGTAATCCAGCTGTCTACTTTATGCTGAATAAGACTTTTGATTTTGATATTTATACAAATTGAATATAGAATATTCCATCATATTCCTATTTACATGTTACAAAGAATAATGTGAGTACGATGTCAAACGGTTGCCTCACATGTTGTGACAACTCAAGAGAATGTAATAATGCAACTAAGAGGTATACAATACAGTCAAAAAGGTAAAGTATATCTCAACCAGGAACAGTCTTGTACTTAATGTTCTTTGTATGATCAACATTTTATGTATAAAATATAAGATTTTCTTCTTCCTGCTTATTTTCCGATCATAAATTTGTGTATACGTATATTATTTAGTTTTTGGATAACACTGAAGGAAGGAAATAAACTAAACTAAAAGTAACTAAACTAAACATGTCTACATTAAGTGACTAATTCCATGAATACTCCACATGTCTTACTTTCATTATTGCTTATTCTCAGTATGACCTTGGGTAATACTGGGTAATCATAAAATGCTGACAGCATCTATTCACTATTGTCTGAATCCAATTATTCTCAGAATATTGGTTTCCATGTTAACATAGTCATTGTGTTTCCACTGCATATTTTACTTTGCTTTGCTTGTTGTTGTAGAAATCTGCCCCTGGCCATTGCCATCTCCATGCCCATCGTGACCATCATCTACCTGCTGACCAACGTGGCATACTACGTGGTCCTGGACATGCCATCTCTGCTGTCCAGTGACGCCGTTGCTGTGGTAAGACCTGGATGACGTTTTGAGATATTAATAGGCTTTGTTGACCCGGAGCCTAAAAGATCATGTGAATCTGATCCCACAGACCTTTGGGATTGCAGCACTGGGGCCGTTCAAGTGGATCATCCCTGTGTCAGTGGCCATGTCCTGCTACGGAGGACTCAATGCTTCTATCATCGCTGCCTCGAGGTAAGAACTAGAAAGCCTGAACGGGCACTGGCTGCAGGACGACATCATGAAGAGCATCTTTGACTTTTCATCTTTATCAATGATGCAGGTTGTTTTTCGTTGGAGCCAGAGAAGGCCACCTCCCCAACAGTCTGAGTCTGATCCACCTGAAGCGTTACACTCCCATACCTGCGCTGCTCTTCAATGTGAGGGACATTTACTCCTCAGATGATGGACAGTGGTCACATGATGTGTTAGTATATGCTCTGTTTTCATTGCGCTCTCTGGTTCCAGGGGTTGATGGGCCTGATCTTTCTGTGTGTGGAGGACGTGTTCCAGCTCATCAACTACTTCAGCTTCAGTTACTGGCTCTATGTGGGTCTGTCTGTGGCCGGCCTCATCTACCTGCGCATCACTCAGCCTAACCGATACAGGCCCGTCAAGGTGCTACTACACACACACACACACACACACACACACACACACACACACACACACACACACACACACACACACACACACACACACACACACACACACACACACACACACACTTAATGCTAATTTTCTTATTATAGTGGTGCAACAATCTGTATTTTTCTGTATTGATACCTGTGCTCTGGTCATCGACTAGGTTTTAATTAATAGGCTGTATACCTCACTAAAGCACTGCTTTATCAAACAAAATATAACAAATATTTATAAATGTACTGAATTCTCATGTATGATTTATTATAAAACAGTATTTTAATTAATAGATTGGAGCTAATGTTTGCTCCCGAGTGAAGGTTTTGGTTTTAAACTCTTCTTTATGAGCACAGAATGACAAACACTTGATAAAAAGCAAAACATTTTATGAATCTGAGCTCCCAACTTTAATACAGGAAATGTATTATTATACATTATCATAGATATAACTGAAATTACTATCAAAAGAAGCCTCCAATAGTGCCACCTCAATAAACTATAATGTTAAAGTACCACTTAATGCATTGTGAATAATGACAGGGAACATTTTGCAGAATTAATACATTTACTTTTGATACTTTTAAAACATTTTCTTAATAATGTTTCTGTCATTTTCAATTTTCAACTTTTACTTTTGTAAATTATATTAATGCGACTTCCACCACTGATCATTTAATACATTAATATTTACCACGTTAAGATATACTGTATGTCATCTTAAATTGATTTTGCTTGTTTTCACTTAAACCTTTTACTGTTAAAGCACAAACTGAGACTGAGGAGATCATTTCCTGTCTTTGTGAAGCTTACTTTACTGATTCCAATTAAGCTTGCCCGATTAACACACCACAATGACAATTATTGAAACATTTTCTTTTATTGGTTTTGTCCATGACACACACAAATACTCTGAGAATGGATCTGCGATATATAACAAATGTGTGTGTGTGTGTGTTCTTCTGTCCACAGTTGAGCCTGTTCTTCCCCTTCATCTACTGCCTGTGCAGCCTGTTCTTAGTCATTGTTCCTCTGTACGGAGACACCATCAACTCTCTCATAGGGATTGGCATTGCGCTCTCTGGTGTGCCAGTTTACTATGTGGCCATTTACCTGCCTGAGGACAAGAGGCCCAAGTTCATACAGAAATTAAATGGTAAGGTTTTGTAACAGTAATTTCTGTAGTCCCGAGCAGTAGGAAGTTTATTGTGTGTTTTATTATGGCATGATTATCAATTAACTTCTGTGGTTGTTTGGTCATTTCAAACATGTTAGGAAGAAGTGATAAAGGGAAAACACTTCCCCTCTGACTACTGACCTTTATTCAAAGATGTGAGATTATACACGTAATGAGATTACTGTTGATCATTACATAGTTTTACTTCCTTACACAGTCTGTCCCATACATCACTTCCCATTAAAACGTTAGTCATCATAGATTAATAGTATCACCGAGACCTGACCTTTCCACTCCCTCTGTCTCAAACAAATCTTCCCTCTTTCCCTCCTCCAGCTTTTGCCACCAGATGCACCCAGACTCTTCTCTACTGCTGCCTGACAGAAGTCAACACGGAGACAGAAACACAAGCAGGCACTAAAACGCAGTGAAATGCGGTCGAACTCTGACGTCCATGGAACCGCCCACTACCGGAGGCCTCTGTCCTGAATGACGAGGCCCACGATGGACAGCACAGCCTGGCCTGGACTCATGGCGTTTGTGTGCCAGGTCATGCTAAAAAGAAATAAAAAAAGAGGAGCCCTGACATCTCAAATGACTCACCACGAGGAGCGAGCACTTGAGAGACTGCAGACTCACTTTCCTCTGCGAATGTGACACACTTCTCTTCAGACAACGAGGAGTATTTCCGACGAGGATTCAATAAAAGTTCAAGCTGACATTTCATTTAGTGTTAAGATATAATATGACTAGTCTCTTTCAAGAATTCATCATATACTACTCATGTGGCAACAGGTAAATTATACAAAAGTATTTATTTAGCCGCAGTATGACTAATGTTATTGTGTTTGATTACATAGTCAAATGTAATGTAATGCCTCTAACAGCATCTGGCTTATTAATTGCCTTTAGTAGTCACTGTTACATGACTACTGAAATAACTACATACACTAATCTCCATACACATCAACAGTACAACAGAGCGTGTTCATGGTGTGGTGATCAAAAACTCTTTGTGTTTAATGATGTAAAGTGCGATGGTTCACCTGTTTACACCAATTTGATGACCTGCATACATTTACTCTGGAAATCCTACCTACATGTGAATAACTGCATATTAAGAACACTGTCAAATCCAAAGTTGCAACCAATATTGATGACTGGGTCATTAGCAGCTTCACTGTGAAGCAGGTTCAGTCAAGGGCCTTCTTTGTCATTCTTTTAGTTCAACTAGTTAGTTCAACTAGTTAGTTCAACAGTTGATTTCAGTGAGTTTATATATTGTGTTTTGTAATTATTCATGTTTTTTACAGGACTGAACTAATTGGTCCGGGATCCTTTTGCAGGCAAGTTGCAAGTTCGAATATACAGTATCTGCAAAACTTTAGCAAACTGCAGCTTCTCCCACAAGGGGGGGAGTTTCGTTTTTTAGACTAAAACATCTTTTGTATGCTTCACTTGAAAGGCCTGTGTTTCTGTTTTAATTGAAATATAATAATGAACTAGTGTGTATTGTAAAATGCTACGGTATCAAGAGCCTCAACTGTTGTTTACTGGCAACCAATCGAACTTTCATTTGACAGGTCTTAAATAATAAATGTAAATTCCACATTATTTCACATTTAATAATCTACTTTCTTCACATGTGAAGTGCAACCAAATACATTCAAGAATACACTTTTAGAAACAAGATGCCTTTTCTTTCTGTAAGTGATTCTCAGCCGTTGTCTCTTGTAATCTTCAACTTTTTTCAAGCAGACATAACGTTTTCTTATATTTACACGTGTAGTGTGTCTTCTTGAATATTAACAAACTTTGTCTCTTAATTTTTTTGTATTGTGATTAAAATGCAAAAACCTTTCACAATAAATGTGTGGATTATATTTGCCAAAATGTGCCGCACTACACCCCCCATACATCAAAATTACCCGTTTTTTAAAGTTGCAGTGCAAATTTACCATTAGAATATATTTTTTAATAAGCACATATCAATCTGGTTAAAACTCTCCCATACCCACACAGTCCCACCATTTACTGAGGTACAAAGGAGTCAGTAAAAAGCTCCTATGACTTTTTGTTGTATTCTTCTTAAGAGCTTCCTCTGTAGTTTATTCATTGTAAAAAATCACATCAGCCATACAATATATAAATGCATTCAGGTTAAGCTGCTTTGCATCAGTAGATTTTTTTATTCTGTTTCATTGAATTCATGTTGAACAAAGGTTTGCTCCTGGTAAGAGCTTCACATTATATTACATATGAAAAAGCTTTTAAAGAATTGAATAATGCTCATACATAGGTTCAACAGATGAAACATAAACAGTTTACTCAGGAGTTATATTATTCTTGAGGGTCACTATTCTACATATTAGTTGGTATATAATAAGGATATAATTCTACCAAGAGGATTTACTCTCCTCTTAAGATAAGGTACAGTTTGCCGTATCAAACCCAGGGCAGATCCACTTGTTGCTGAACTGTTTGTATCCTTCAGCATCAATCAGGCCACTCCCTGAACAGAGATAAGGTATTGTTAAACTTTATTGTTACTATTGTTATAATGGAGATTACAATGTGTGAATGAATTTAAGAATACATTGTAACCTTGGTTCTGAGTGAAGAGACTAGTCTCCAACTCGTACATATGGGTTATGTAACATACAGAGAGAGAGTATTTACCGTCCATCAGGTTCTGGAGGCTGCAGTAGTTTGTGTTATTGTCAGCAGGGTCTTTGGAAACCGCGGACACAGCATCACCCTGCTCATTATAGAAACATCACGAGACGCAGATTTTTCACAAAACACAAAAGAGGGAAACAGAGTGTGAAAAAAAACCCTCAGTGATCAAAGCTGCTTAAACTTATTTCCCTCTTTGATTTTCCCCGAACACGCTCTGAGGTCAGGAGAATAACATTTCTCACACGCTGTCCCTCTGCTTGTTTCAACCTTTCATTGAACTTTTTTTATACTTACATTTGACTTAAATATTCAAACCCAGCCTTTGAAATTTACATTATTGCTGCATTAAATCAAATAGACTCACAGATGACTGAAAAGGTCTTTGGTCCTGAGGGAAACTGTGGGAGCAGCAGATAAAATTGTTCTGCTGTATCACTGAAAAAATATATATATACTTACACTCATCTTGCAAACAGTGGACTGCTCCAGAAGGAACTGAAGGTCGTTGACTTTCTTTGTTTTTGGAGACATGTGCGTGGCTTTGATCAGGTACGGAGCTGTCGACACAAGCTGCCGGGACAAGTCACAGTCAGACACAGACATTATGCGCATCGTGAGCAACTGTGGCCTCTGGCAGGTGGTAATAGTTGGAATAGTTCAACACTAAGACAAAGTTATTTTCCAATATCGCACAAATCCTTATTACTGTAGTAAATTGGAAAAATCCTGTGTCAGCGAGACCACGAGCAGATCAATAATTTAAAACAAGATAATGGAAAATAATGAATCGCAATAACAACCATTTTACTGTGTATTACTTATATACAATGAGGTACATGAACTATGTATCAGACATCAGACATCAATCTCCACTCTTACATATTCATAACCTAGTTTCCACATTTTTTTAATCCTCATTTAAATCACTGCTGAGATAACAGATATTATAATAACTATTTCATGAATTATTTATTCAAATCCAACAGCTGACAGATGTTTTTCACCTCATACGAGCACCTCTCCCCTGCAGATAGACAGCTCGGCCTGCTCTGCCAGGCCTTGATCTGGCTCACCAGCTTCTCATTAACTTCACTGCATGAAATGCCAAACAACCTGTTGAAAAGAGCAGTCAAATTTGTTAAAGCTCACTTGAAAGGCTCATGTAGTATTTATGAGAAGTGTGCAGAGTATTGATTTGAACGTTCGTCCGCACGAGATGTGACCAACGGCAGTCTTGTGAGCACAGACCGATGATAACAAGCATGAGAAGTGAACTTGGAATGCACAGAACGATGAATTCCTAAGCACCTTGACCAATGCACTGTGACAGCAGTGGATTTCATGCAACCCAACAAGCTTTATAAAGCATTATCTATGCATAAGTGTTTACATGGTGAGGCCTCTGGGTGGTTAGATGGTATCTGTGTTTGCAGGATCTTCTCCTGTCTGCATGGGATTTCTCTGGCTTCTTCCCACAGTCCAAAGACATACAGATTGGGGTTAGGTTATTTAGAGACTCTAAATTGCGTATAGGTGTGAAGGTGAGAGTGGATGTTTGTTTGTCTCTGTATGTTGGCCCTGTAGTACACTGGCGAACTGTCCAGGGTGAACCCCACCTCTCACCCAATGTCAGCTGGGATTGGCTCCAGTTCCCCCCACAACTATAAATGATAAGCGGTATAGATAACATATGGATGAATGGATGGATGTTGGAAAATTACACAAGTCACTGACAAATTTCCTGCAGTGCCCACTGTGCACTTCATATAAACAGTTTGATTCAACACAGGTTAATTCAATCTATAAATTATATATCTCTATCATGATATATATAACTATAACTATAACTTTGACTATGCAGACAATTCCCCCCCCAAAAAAATAAAAAAATAAAACACTTTACCATTTGACTTTGCACTGTGCGGTTTCCTCTGCCAGGGGCATGGTGACGGTGGCCCCCAGAACGAGAGCTGAGGCGATAAACAGGAATCTCAGGTCCATACTGAGGACGAGTGGATCAGGTGGTTCAGTATGTGGTCGAGTGCGTGGTCGTCTTCTGAATGTCAACTCGATCGGGAGCGACGGCTTAAAGAGGAAAGTGCACGGGTCATGTGGACAACTGGAGAAGAGGACAGTACAACATTGATTAACACGGATCACTACATGGGAAAAAACAAGACTCCAGGAAACTGGCCAAAGATTGTCGATAGAGCACGTGCAGAAATGTATAATCACAAACATTTAGGGACTATTCCCTTGGTTGTGTATTCCAGAGTGTAATCAATTTTTTTAGATCAACTTGATAACCTCTGTCTTCTGCCCCTGGAATATAATCGAGATAGACTTCAATATCAGCAGTTTCCAGAGGGGCCATTTGTAGAAAGTAGGCCCCATTAAACAGCTTCCATTAAGGAACGTAGTAAGAGTGAACGACAACAGTAAAGTTGTGGATGTAGAACCAAAACAATAAAGCCACTAGAATCAGGGTCACAATCAGGGTTCATTATCATCATGCATGGTGATAACATATTATAAGCTTCTTTCTTTGCTTGAATTGGATTTATATACCTATTTTCTTTGTGTCAGGTTCGTGGGGTTGATGTCCAGCAGGTTTCCCTGGTCATTAACTATGACCTTCCTACAAACAGAGAGAACTACATTCATAAGTAAGACAGGATCATATACTCAATCATATACTTTTCGAGGGGGAAAAACTTCACAATGTCAAAACCTTGGATCTGAATTTTGATGTGTGTTACAAGCGAGGGGACTTCTATGGTGTCTTAATAAACTGAAATTGCTTTAAGTAAACATCCTTTATCATGGTGTACATGTTTGATTCACTGTTTAAAATGGTGTCTTCAAGTATCTGCCGGAATTTGTAAGCCACCTTTTAGCATGGTAGTGTTGAGGGGGGAAGAGTTGGTGAAAAGATTTGACTCGCAGCACCACCTACTGGCAAGCCAGCATAAAATTTCACTAAGCTTGATACAGTAAAACAGTAAAACCTATGGAGAAATACTGAGCCTGCAAACACATATTTTAGTTAGCAATTTATTTTTTACAAAATAAAAACATTCTCACAGACTTGATTTTGAAAGACCAATTCTTTAATTTATATTTTAGCTTTTTGAGCTGTAAATTACAGTCTCTGTGATAAGATAAACATCTTCTGGCTGCAGTTATATGTTTAGTGCAAGGTAATCTGTGTGCTTTAAATTTTCTTATTCTCAGCAAGAAAGCATGTAAGTAATCTGTTTCCATAAAATACCACCCAAACTAATCTAATCTCACCTGAATGTTTCCAGGTAAATTCTGCAGGTGTATCTTATTGAAACTGAGACTTTGGATGTGATGTGTGGTCATTTGGATCCTGGACTATGAGTGTATGTTTCCGTTTGCACTTTAGTTTTTATTTATCAGACTTTTCATGACTTAATAATGTTTCCTGTAGCAACCCCATGACGTGGGGGCTGTAAATATTCAAAAAGACTTGTGCAAACGTAAAAAATGCTGTGGTTAAGAGGTCGCGCTGTGGGGTAGGGTATTTACTGCATAAACCTAATCCTACAGAATTTGTAATATATATAATTTGATGGAGTCATACTGTTGTGATGCTGCAGGCTACCAGGGATGTAGGATGGCTGATATGTTCCCATGTCCCACAAGCCATGTCCTCTCTTTCTTCACTCTCACTCTTCCTGCTCTCAGTATCCACATCCTATCACAATTGCAATTGATGTGAGATTAATCATATTAATATTATATCACTTCCAAATAAGAAATATTACTATAATTATTATGCATTATTACTTATACCTGTGTTGCTTTTAGTACTATAGCTGTGACGTCTATATTTACAGGTCCAAGGTACATGTTGGGGCAGGACAACACATTGTCGCACCACATTAATATTCCATAGTTTCTATTATGTTTAACACGGGACGTGTATACACTTGAAGAGCACTAAGGAAAACAACTTTAATGGAATTCATTCATTTGTCTTTGTCAGTGTGTCGTCTCACGACCCTGTCATCAGTTCTCCTCCATCAGTTCCCTGCTCTCGTGAGTTTCTAGTGTCTGCTAGTGTTTTCCTTGTTTTTGCTGTTAGCCTTTCTTGAGTTTATGCATTTTTGGATTTAGTTTTTTCTCTGTAAGAACTTTGCTTTTCATTAAATGACACCTTTTATTTTATTAGCTTTTTGCTCTGCATTTTTGGGTCCACCTGCTTCAACAAAACCTGACAGTTTGATCATCATGGTGGTAATTACATGGTACCAATTAAGGAGCCACAGTTGTCCGTGCTTGAATATATGAGTTATATGAGTTTGAGGTACAGCTCACATGCAGCCAACCACACCAGAAAGGATGATAGAGAAGAAAAAGTAACATCATGATTTTATAATCTTCTCAAGAATAGAGACCGTCTCAAACTACAATATTCCAAACCACATTTATTTCATTCATCGAACAAACAAAACTATTTAAATGCAAACACAAAATCTCAAATCCTGAATGAAAAGGAGCAGAAAGATGTGTCAGATAGTACTGACACATTATATGTCATCTATAAAATAAATTCCCTTTATGTAACAAAACAACCCTGATTATACATGACCAAGCATGCGACCCTGATTTGTCAACAACCAGAAGTGACAGTTAGTGTGTGATTCCTTCCCCCTGACTGTGACATGACAGGCAAACAGCCAGTATAAACCATCCTGAAAGACGTTATCATGAAGTTCTCAGAAAAAGATGTGAGGGAACACAAATGTCTGAGTCACTTGCTCAGGACCTTTTCCAAAACTTTTCCAACCGGTCCGTCAATGACATGTCTGCAAAATGAGAGACGATGTAAAATACAGCAGGAGAATGTCCCGAAAAATCACAGGCATGGTGATAGCATTTCTAACACTGGATTGACACCAAACTGATAAAAAGAATACAAATATCACAGGCTAAAAAGAGGTGTCATACATGTAGAAGACGCCAACGAAGGTGTAAACTTGGAAGTAAAGCAAGACTCGAGAGCTTTTACTAATGAGAGCTGTAAGGGAAACCTACTTAATAACGATTTAGTTTATGCATTACATTTGGCTAGTTTGTGTACCTCGGGTACTCAGATACTTTAATTCACGTACTTTCCCTCATGTCAGCCATCTGTGTCCTCTCAGCCTCTGCTGCTTTCCACAGCACTCTAACAATATGTTGTACCATTACACATGCAGCCAATTTAAAGGTTCAGTCTGTAACATTTAGGTGAAAGGGATCTATATACACCAAGAAGACCAAAGAGCTCATTGTGGACTTCAGGAAGAAAGGTGGCACACACACCCCCATCCATATCAACGGGACGGAGGTTGAGTGTGTCGTCAGCTTCAAGTTCCTGGGTGTCCACATCTCTGAGGACCTCTCTTGGACCCTCAACACCTCAACCCTGGTCAAGAAGGCACACCAGCGTCTCTTCTTCCTGAGGAGACTGAAGAAGGCCCATCTGTCTCCTCAGATTCTGGTAAATTTCTACCGCTGCACCATCGAGAGCATCCTCACCAACTGCATCTCAGTGTGGTATGGCAGCTGCTCTGTTGTGGACCGGAAAACAATGCAGAGGGTGGTGAAAACTGCCCAACGCATCACCGGTTCCTCACTCCCCACCATTGAGGCTGTCCAGAGCAAGAGATGTCTGCGGAGGGCGCGCAGCATCGTCAAGGACAGCTCACACCCCAGCCACAGACTGTTTGCCCTCCTCCCCTCTGGGAGGCGCTACAGGGTCCTCCGTTCCCGGACCAGCAGGTTCAGGAACAGCTTCTTCCCTGCGGCTGTCACCCTGCTGAACTCTGCACCACGGTGATAACCCTAACCCTAAAATGGAGCCAATATATTTAAATACTTTAATCATGTTTTTTTACAGTTGCCCAGACAACAACATTTTTATGACAACTGAAGATTACCACAGTTTCTCTTTCATGTTCGAAGGGAAGGGTGAGGTGAGGGGGTATTCAGCTGCAGCATGCAACTTTGCCACTAGATGTCACTAAATTCCTCACACTGAACCTTTAAATATGAATAATGTTTTATCAAACATTTTATCAAACATAGCATCAATAGGCATTTTTTATATCACTCATATCATTGTCCCTACTTGTGTGATTAATATATTATTAAATGATTATTACTACAATCACTGTTACTGTTACAATAATTTTAACCTTCCACCCAACAAATGAATCATACACTGATTGATTGGAGACTGATACTTGCCCCTTAAATCATGCTGCTATTTAACTTCTACTGTAACTCCCTCCATTGATCTGGATTTTGACTGTTGGAATGGGCGTGTGTAGGTTCCATCTCATATGGCCTCTTTTCATTGACTATGTAGACTTGTCTCTCTGTTTGGACTAGACTACCGTTTGGCCTTCTCCATGTAGAAGGCCTTCTCCCAAGTCTTTGGAGGCCTCATGTAAGTCCGTATGTTTGGGTTTGTTGAAAGTGCATGTCTTAGATGTACTTGTCTCCCCTGGTGCCCTTAACATGTCATCTGCTGGAGTGGTCACCATTTTCACTCTCTATGGGGAAAGAGCCAGTATCAATCCATAATAACAGCACAACAAACTGAAATAGGTGTAATATCCCAGTATGTTTGACATCTGTGATCTTTAGAGTACCTGTCTTAGTGTTCCTGGAGTTACAGCCAGACTGTAGAGACACCACAGCGGCACCATGAGGACTGAAGAGGCTGCAAGAAGTAGCCCAAGGACATGGCCCCACCATGGGTAGTGGTAGGTGTTGTTGTATGTCAGAGGGGTGAATTTGATCAGAGAGAAAAGCAAGACGCTCTATGAAGAGAGAAACATAACTGGTTTACTAAACTGAAAACTCATTTTTATTTTCTCAGTCAAGTATATTTAGACAATAAAGGTAGTTTCCTTTATCTACTTACAGCCGACAAACATGGTGTGATGAACTTCCAACAATATTTCATGTAAAGTGAAGGTCTGTAGCCAATCATGTCCCTGATGTTATTGTAATAACGATCAGCACCTTGGAGACAGACATTTATCAGATAATCAATATTAGATGGTAAGGAGAGTGAAAACAGAACATGTCCAGCCCAAAACAAAACTTTAGAGTTGAGAATGAGTTTTATTTAAATGTACGGGGGCAGTAATAGTTTTGGATATTGACTCTGCTACCTGTTTTTATTTTAGTTAGTAAGTCACAATTATAATCATTATTATAATTATGACTCTGTTGTTACCCAGCTGGCATTGTGGTCTTGTTGCTCTGGGTTGGTATTCCCCCAGTAGTATTGTAAACAATTACATTATGGTTTTAACATTGAGAGAAGTTTGGGATTTAAACTTATGTGTGGTGTTTTCGATGGTGCTGCGTGGAATCATCCCCTTGAACATGATTGTTGAGAGAGAAATACACTTTTCTATTTGTTTCAAGATGTTTAGTCCTCAGTGCGCCATACTGATGTCAAGGCCACATGTGACGTCTCCACCTGCTGGTGGTACTGGTACTGTACTGGTGCGAAGTGGAATTGTCCTTCTGTATTTTGTGATAGGATTATATAGTAGCTATTTGTATTTGAATAACAAAGTAACTCACCATAAACCCATCCTATACAAATGGTCTCCAAAGTGGCAATAAGTAAGAATGGGATACCAGTACAGGCGTAGTAGTCAAAAAGCTGAAATACATAGAGTCCTCCCTGTGGTCCATTAGAACAAAGAGAGAGAGAAAATAATTATAACAGAGAAAAGTAAAGTTGTACAGAAATTGGTCAACTGTAGGTAAAGCAGGAGACAAGACTTTGCACCTATTATTTATTATTATTGTGACCCTTTATTAACTCCTTATACTGAGAGGACTCGAACAGTCGAACAGCAGAACACACAGATAGAGACAGAGAGGTTATTTTTTTAACATCTGAAATGGCAGAGACACAAAACCACACCGACCTCAGTGACCATGCAGAGACCGATGAGTAAGGACATGCCACAGATGACCAGCAGGAGTAGTTTACGTCGATGACCAGTTAAAAAGAAGGACGGATACATATCTGATATGGATGTTACCAGACATTCCAGATACACAAACTGTGGGTAAAAAGGGACATAGATTAAAGCTCTATTTAGTGACATTAACACAGACTATGACTGTGATGTCAGAGAAATGCATTGAGAAGGAGAGCAGTGCTACATTTGACACTCAACTCATGCAGCAACAGCTCTCCACAGCCTTCAGCTGCTTGTCTTAAGTGTTTTTTGTTTGATTTTACTTCATCCTGAACTCCTTTACAGCATTTTCACAGATGAAAGTTTAGACCAAGGTCCGAACAAAGTCTTTAATGTTTACATTTTATAGGTTTAGATATAATTTCACATTACAATTGAGGGAGCGCAGCAAAAACATTTATATGAGATACAGTACTTACTCCTGTCGTCATCATTTGCGATTGATTGGTCTATAGATGAATGTGTGTGTGATGTCGGTGCATTTTTAATGCAGCTATTAAATTTGCTAACTTTTTTGAATAAAATGCATCCGTTGCCTTGGTAACATCAATATGGTTTGACTGCCACATACCAAACATATCATTCAAACATTATATCGTCAGAGGGGAAACCTGCAAGCAATCCTGTGAGCCTAGGAAACCCTGTTTCTGGAGAAACCAGAAAGAGTTTCACTTCTGTTTCTTCTTCTATTGTTTGATGCTGTCTTAACTTCCTGAAATTGGTCCAAAAATCCAAACTATCAAAAATGTGTTTTCACACTGCAAATAAACTGAACCATGGTTCAATTTGATCAAGACCAAGACTGCCTCCTCTGGTTGGAAAACGTTTTGGTCCATTAGTCTGGACCTTGGTTTCAGGGCACCTTTCACACCTGTTACTTCTTGTCGTCATCACCTAGTTCGGCTATATCTACCTATATTTCACATTGTCTGGTTTGCAGTCATTCTGATGTTGGTTCGTTACATATTTGGCTATTGTATTAACCAACTTTTTTGAATAAAGGGGTGAATGGTGAAAATGAATGAAGTAGTTCTTTTTGTTGAAATTAACATCCTTGTCACCCAAATATCTTTGGAGACGAAGACTGGAAGCAATCCTGGGAGCTGCCTTCTGCTTCTCTTTCTTCTTCTATTGTTTCATGCTGTTTCAACATCATGCAATTAGTCTGAAAGTTGGAACTATACAAAATAGGGTTTAACTGAATCCAGTTCAGTTTGATTCGGAGTGAGACCATCTCTTTTGATGAGACCAAGTCTTGGTCTGTTGGTGTGTCCTACCTGACTATCCACTCCAAGGAAGACAATCATAAGAAAGAAACAGGCAGCCCAGAGTTGGGGTAATGGCATCATTGCAACTGCTCGAGGATAGGCAATGAATGCCAGGCCGGGACCTGCAAGTGGCACAAAGGACAAGGTAGACCACAAAATATGTCCAATCATTAATAAATTAATTCATTAATTAATTAGAGCTTGAAAAAAGTAATACCTGATTCAGCCACTGTTGCGATGTCAACACCCAACTCATAGGACATGAAGCCAAGGACGGAGAATATTGCAAAGCCAGCAACAAGGCTGGTTGCACTGTTCAGTAAGCACAGGGCAAATGCATCCCTGTAGAATCAATAGATACGTTTCTTGAGTCATAGAAAATAACAAAAAAAAATTAAACAGAGGAGAGAAATATTTTTTCCTTACTTGTAGCAGTTGTTGTTGTATTTGTTGTAACTTCCCAAAGATGTCAAACAGCCAGTGCCCACAGCATAAGAAAATAATACCTGGCTGGCAGCATCCATCCACACCTTCACATCATGAAAAACTTCTTAGTGTGTCCTTTCTTTATATTTTATTTTATATACTTTTTCATTTGATCATTTATGTTTGAAAATGCAATGGCTCATCCGATAAAAACGCAGAGTTTAAGTTTGGTTCAGCAGTTCAATGATTAATGTAAAACTAATTTGTTTAAGCTTTAAAATCAATCTCATGTTTGACCAGTAGAGTCGATAAATCTGTCTCATTCAGCCTCCTTGTTGAGAAGGGTGGCAGTAAGTCTTGGAACCATTTAGCAAAGTTTGGTATTTTTAAATATTAGGTAAACTAGTGATGCGGACTGTTTTTATATTTGCTCCCATTTTTGTTTTACCTGAGGATTAGCCAGATGTGTCAGATCAGGAGAAAGGTAAAATCGAATACCATCTATAGCTCCTGGCAAAGTCAGACCACGGATCAACAACACAATCATCATCAGATAAGGAAATGTGGCTGTGAAGTAGACGACCTGAGAGAGGAGGAGTGATAAAGATACAGTGAGTATACAAAATACTAACACTACAGCATAATACATTAAAAATAGAACTTTGTTAAGCTCTCAGAGTTCTTTAAGCTATTGTCGGTTTCAGACAGGACTTGTTTTAGTTCCTTAGAGTTGTCAGAGATAATTGTTTGGAAGTTCACCTTTCCTGAAGACTTGACTCCTTTCCAGACACAGAAGTAACAAACAATCCAGCTCAGCAGAAGACATCCAGCCAGGTCCCAGCGGACACTACCCATCTCTTCAATTCCTCCTGACAAACCCAGGACTCTTCTCCTGAATATAATGTATGTTTAGACACAATTTCCTGTAAAATGAATCTTCTGTTTCAATATGAATGAGAGTTTTAGTGAATACGCACTGCCAGAATTCCCCAAATGGAGATGTTGCATTTGGAGATTTGGAATTATTTGATGAATGATTGACGAGAAAATCCACACATTCCCCTTGTAATAGAAAAGAGTAAGATGTTAAATTTACATTTTGTGGTCCAGTGAATTTAATTATTGAATATCTTTGTGAGAAATGTCTTAAACAACTGTTTCCCTGTCTTTTTCTTAAATACATATTTAGGGCCCGAGCACCTCCGGTAATGTGACGTCACGTCACATCACATTACGTTACGTTACGTTACTGACGTCAGTAACGTAACGTGTGATGTAAAGTAACGTAATGCTAACAATTGAAAGTGGGATTCATTTGTTTTTTGATCTGTTAATTACCAGACTGAACTTTTAAACTCTCAACATATAAGTAATTAACACAGTGATAATATGTCGTAGAGTTGGTTGCGTATGTTCACCTGTATTCCAGGTGTTGTTACAACTGGCCCAGGGGAGCTCAGAGTTGAAGGAGGAGAAGAGGTAGAAGACTCCCCAAGCCAAGATGACGATGTAATACATCACAGTGTAAAGCATAAGTACTTGACCGCCATAGCCTAAACCTAAATACACATGTCATCAAATTGGAACATAAGATACAACAATACAATTTTTAATTTTATATCAACTCTTCTGTATTAAATGTTTAACTGAACTCACAGTACCTTCAAGTATAGGGCATATTTTCCTCCAACATGTGATTGAACCCTGACCAGTTAGCTGCCCCAGAGACAACTCCAGAAAGAAGATGGGGATTCCACATGTGACCAGGAACAAAACATAAGGAATCAGGAAAACCCCTAAAGGAAATGTTTAGGTTATTTTTTGGGTTGACAAAAACCACAACTGTTATGAATAAAAACAACATTATAGCAAGTGTTACTGATGGTTGCAGCAGATTGAACTAAGTATCCTGTCTTCCCCAAATTTCCCTTTCACAGATTAGACTTTTGAGAATTGTTATCTTACCACCTCCATTTTTGAAGCACAGATATGGGAATCTCCAAACATTTCCCAGGCCAATGATTTCACCAACTACTGCCAAAAAGAACTCCGTCTTGTTGGCCCACTGGCCTCTCTCATTACACTTTGATGTGGGATGATTTGGAATACTGTCATCTTTCATCAGCTCCTTCACTGGATTCGCTGCTGGCTCCATTTGGACAGGGCAACTGTTGTGGGATGTTACATTGGAACAAAAACAGTGTGAGTTTTAAGATACTTTATTTAGTTTTAGATACCTCTTTACTATTCACAGTACAAAACACCAACTTTTTAGAGACTGGGGATACAGAATGAAATTATTATTTTTTTGGCAATGCATGATGAAACATAATTAATAATTTTTGCCTTTAGCCGCGAACCAACTCTACTATATGTTCCAGGCTCCTTCAAATGCTATAGAGGAATGTGTGCTTCAATCCCTGAGCAACAAAAGCTCCAATTGGTGGATCCCTCTTGAGCCAACCTATCGCAGAACTCATTGTGAACCAGTAATAAGGCTAACGAGTTAGCTATGTGGGCGGTCAAGCTGCATTAAGTGCAGCAGCTCAAAGTAGCCTAGTAGCCCCTCAATTGGCAGACAGACAAATGGCTGCTGTTGGGTGCTGGACATTCAGAGAAAAGCTGGAAAAGATGAGAATGGTGAGAGTCAACTAAAAACAAATAACAGCTACAGGGTGTAAAACCAAACCAATGATCTGAAAGACACAGCCAACGCAGCTAAATCCTTAGCAGTCCAAACTGAGATGAGGTTAAATTACTGCTTCCGCAGTTTGTCTACCACATCCATGATGACCTCTTGAGACTTGAGATGCAGTGACATCAGTAGTTTAGAAAGACTGCTGTCCATCCCGTTTGTGTTTCACCACTGTAAGAGTGTCTCCCACTTAGTAAATTGGCAGAACTGGGCACAATCAAATTGTCTGAGATGACCCTGTCAGGTCCACTATATCAAGCAAATTGAGCTCTTCATCTTTTTGTCATTGGCTTTGTGGCAGAATATCAATCTCCCATAAATCCCCCTGCTGATGGCCTGGTCCTGTGGTTGTAGACCGCGGGATTTATTTGGAGCTGGCTGATGGTCAATCTTATCGTCTTCCTCAAACTCAATGTCAGACTCTGAATTTACAGAAATGTGATCCTCATATTCTGAAAACTCTTCCTCTTCATCATCTTTCAAGGCTTCTCTCTCTCTTCAAAAATTGTTTCTAAGGCCCTCTGAACAGAGAATATGTTCACCACCTTGATCCATTATTGTATCCCACCCCCAATTTGCAGCTCGGATAGAGCGGGAGGAAATATAGAATGGTTTCCCAAGACACAGGGATAAAATGTGCGGGAATGTAGGAGCAAAGATATGTATGCTTGAAATGTAGCAATGCTGCAACCTTGTGGAGGAATAACAGGCGCAGGAAGCCAAAAAATCATGCACACACATGCGCACCCGAACAATATGTAATATGAATGTGTTGGGGGGTGTAAAGTGTGCAGTAATTGAAAATATGTTATTTTTCTATGTTCTTCACAGAAAATGGTTGAAAAAATCAGTTTTCTTTTAGAAAACATTCAAAATGGGTCCCACAGACCCAAACGCCACACAAGGGTTAAAAACGTTCCTCATAAACTCTTGAGCGAATCAAACAAATACAAAGTAAACTTCAAGTAATGGACAAATCCTAATAACTCCAAAATAAGTGTTGGTGTTAAAGGGTAAAAGGGAGCGCAGGTCAGTGGGGGAGTAGTGAGGGAGGTAATCATTTTGCACTCACTGAAACTCTGCCGTATACTACCATAAACTACCATGTGCCATATACACTCACTCTCAGTACACGCAGCCTGATAGTTAAACATTTCACATGGAATGTTTATGAAAGAACAGTGTCAGGGAGTTTTCACCATCATATTTCCTTTCATCAGAAATAGTAACATTAATATTAATGATAATGTGTAGGTGTTGTGTTTTCTGTTCAATGGCAAAACTATTATGGAATTGTGATGGAAATCTGAAAATACAAGAGGCTGGAACACCAAATTTGTCTATGGGTATTTCAATAGGGGCTTTCTGCAGAAAGGATCAACACGGAGAGTCACAGGGATATCAGAGTGAAGTCAAATGCAAGGATCTTATATAGGAGAACTAAGGCTGTTTGTCTGAGCCAGTTCAAACTGGTTCTGTAGGCGCAGTTTGAGACAGGATTTAAGACACAGGAATAAATGATTTGCGTTCGTTTCCATTAGGTTCTTGGACAGTCAATAAGTAATAGAAAGGTCATACAGGTTTCAGGTCACAAACACTTCAGGTCATAAAAGTCTTAGACAGTTATGCAATAACTTACTCTTCAACTACAAAATAGCTTTCCCTGCTATAACAAGTCAAAATGTCTTCGGTGAGAAAGGTCACTATCTTCATGATATGACGTCTCTGTTGAACAAAAAGTTACTAACTGATTTAACATCCATCACTGAGGTGCTTGGCGAGTTCAGACCTGTTTCCTCTTATGCATACAGGCTTCACTACCATAAGCATCACCTCTGTAGGCAAAGCTAGAGTTTTTTATTTATCAAGACAGCCTGTTGTGTTTTTTTTTTTACTAAAGATGATGTGTTGTGATTGTCAGACACAGTTTGAGAGTGCTATTTTTTCCACCTAGTGGAGATTCACGCAATTTATACATTTAATTATCTCAATCACATCAAACACATTTGACCTACAAGTACCAAATATTTTGAAATACCATCTAAAACTACCGTACCTGCCATTTTCATCAGTACTTTTTCAAGATCATCTTTTTGTCTTCCCTTGTGCTCTTGTGTTTTGACCGTAGGGTCTTAATTCCAGTTGTTGGGTAACCTCTCGTTTTTATTTAATTAAACCTATTTTAATATTAATTTTTTTCCCCCCATGAAACCCGTAAGAACAATAATATAAGATGTGGTTAGGCCTGTACAAAGTGATGAATCAAAAATCAAACTTACAAAACTTTTATACACATGTAAATGTCAATGAACACATTGAAAGAAATTACTCTGGTCGGTTGTTATATAAAATGTGTTTTTAATCTCATCTCAGTTTAAATATCTATTTTATAAGCATTCAGGCTTGAAAGGTGAAATACAAAGTGAGATATGATTAATATTATCACCCGCAAGTACAAAAACTGACTTCAAAGATAAGGGTATCAAGGTTGAAGAATACTTGCAGACTATTTAATCTACAGTTCATGTCACATCATTGAATATATGAATATTTATTCTTGTGGTGCTGGAGCAAACCTTTTTTTTTTCTTTTCATTTTTGATTCTTTGATTTAAAAAAAAAACGAGGTTAACTCTTTCACATCTTGTTTTGTTTGACTGAAAGATTAAAAAGAACAAATATTAAATTTACGGTGATGTGTGACAAAGAAAGAATATTTAGTGTACAGTTTACAGTACCGTTCAGAGAGCAGATAATCCGGATCAGTCAAAATTGAGGAGGAAAATGAATTCACTGACATCCTCTCCCCTCTGTATGTGTTAGGGTGTTCCCTCCTCAGTTTTCACTGGAGCGTGAAATCTGTCAGAACACTGAAACACACAAATACTCATCAGCTACACTCATGGAGCACCTCATTAGGAGCCCCATCCTAATATTGGGCAGGTCCTCCCTTTGCCTGAGGTCATTGTGACATGGAGTCAATGAGATGTTATTTGTTTCTGCAGATCTTTCAGCTGCCCATTCATGCTGCCAATCCCCTGTTCTAACACATCCCAAAGGTTTTCGACTCGATTCAGATTTGGTGACTGTCACTCAGTGAAGTACAGTGAAATGTTCAATAAACATTTCACGTTTGAGATTTTTCTCCGTGACATGGTTCATTTTCAATTCAAAAATATATATTTGAAGATGGTGAAATGAAGCCACAAAGTGATGAACATGGTCAGCAACAATGGCTGAGGCAGTAAAATGATCATTGATTGGTTTTAAGAGGCGCTAAGCATGCCAAGAGTGTGCCAGTCGTCACCTGTTCAGTCTTGATGAGCCTCGGATGCTTGTTCTTGGTTGACGGGGGGTAAAACCTGACATGGTCGTCTGCTGGTGGTGTGCGTCCACCTCAAGAATGAACGTTTTTGTGCACACCACAGTTATAAAGAGTGATGATCTCAGTTATCATTTCTGTCCCTTTCAACTCAACAAGATATTTCCACCAACTGGCATTGGCTGGATGTTTTTTGCCTTTTTCGTTTTTAACCATTTTGTGAAAAAACTGCAGAGACTTCTGTGTCCAAAAAATCTCAGGAGATGAGTAGTTTCAGAAATACTCAAATCAGCCTAACAAGAATCATGACATATACCAGAGAATTAGAACAGGACGTTGATCACTCTCAGACTGACTGACTGATCTTAGTAAGGATAGTTATGTTATGTTAGTTATGTTAAATAACTTGTTTCCCACAGAATTAGTTCAATATGTCAGTAATTGGGGTGCACGCACACGACGGTCACTCTCACGCACATCAGACTCCAAAAGTGAAAGATAAATTCTTGCATGAGAGAAAAAACTGCGTTGTTGAAACTCTGAGGTCCGACTGTCTGCATTGATGGTAAAAAGATTATGGACCATAGCGTGAGCATGCAGTAGCTGGACAGGCTGGCTGTACACATCAAGTTAGAGATGTCATACATTGTTTTGATAAGTGTAGAAAATATTATGGTTCATCATGAAATTGTGATGGGACAAATTGGAAAATGGCGGGCTCCCACAGTCAAGCTAACTAATCATAAACACACTCAGTCAAAAATACTAACTCATCATTTATTACTCTACAAATATGTGTTCAAATAATTTTATTAATATTGAGCAATGTTTGCAAAATTAAGAGTTATCCAAACAGAAATGTATCTCTACGAATAAAACTGAAAACCGAGGCTAGGAACCTTGACTCTCAAACTGACGGATTGGTCTTAATACAAGGATCAACAACAGTAATAAACTAACACAGTTCAAGTATCAATCTTTGGTGATGCTGCTTTATGTTTTGGTATCAGTTTGGCAGATTTTTCACTATTGGCAGCGGCAATGGTTAACACCATTGCCGCTGCCAATAGTGAAAAATCTGCATAACCATCATTAACAACAATATACGTTTATACATTATTCCTGAATGGACAATTCTGTACAATGTGTACATCTAATTTTAGTTTTGTGTTAGTGTTGTGATGGTAATACTGTTGTGCTTAGGCAAAATAACAAATATTTACTGATCAAAAGATCTGAGGACTTCTGCCATGACAATTAGATCATAAACTGGGTAGCACCTGTGGCGATGATCAGGATCTGTGACTCACTACAATGAGAAGTCGTTTGTTGAAACAAGAGTCACACCATCCAAATAATGCAAGAACTTTATCGAAGAAAAAATTATGAATTGTTTTGATTCATGTTAATCAAAAAGACCAAAAAAATTAAACGACAGCGATGGCAGGAAGAGTACATTTCAGATGGGAGAAGCATCACAGTAGTGTCAGGTGTGTGTGTGAGAGAGAGATCACCTTCCACAATTAAAAACGTACTCATTACAATGAAGATCATCTGTGTTCCATAGTGCATCTGAAACTTATGTTCAATATGAAATTTTAAAGAATGACTGCTCGGTAGCACAGTGGCTTGTGTCCAATAAATATATGTCAATAATAATCATTGGAGGCTCTTTTGAAGGCTTTTAGTGAGCAACGGCCACTGCAGCCACACATGGTGATTATCTTTCATGGGCTCTATGTCAAAATGAGTAAATGGTTTTTATGTCAAGAAAAAAACAAAGCCAGAGCTCTAACATCATTGTCCATCTCTATGAACCGAAACAGTCCTGAACACATATTCCTCATGATCCTGAACCAGAAGAGCTGCTGCTGTGACAAATACACCAAACTCTGTTCACAATTCTTGATATTTTAAAAGGTTTCCTTGCTGGTTATCAGAGATTAATGCAGGTTTTTAATGGGCCTGATTCTGGCAGTTAAAGCTGCGACTATCAGTCAATTACACACTTCTCGCAGGAGATTACTCATCAAAGACACAGAGAAAGAAAAGGCGTTCAGGAAGAGGAATGAAATCTGCAAAATTCTCCCTATTCCAAGTCAGTGAGCCATCACAGTGAGCTAATTATGTAGCTGCTATTTTAAGGTAAAAAGGTTGCATAGTGTTGCTTTAACAAGTGAAAGAAATACACACGTAACATTCTCAGGGAATATCTCCAAAATCAGAATTTGACACATACATTGTAAATAGCAGAGGATCATCCGTATTCACATTATATATATATTTTTTATTATCTTGTGAAACATGTGAAGTAACTCTCAGAAACACACAGAAACTTTTGAGATGAGTCCCTTTCAGACTTCAGTGATGTTCTTTACAGTCAGAGTGAAGTTCATATGTGGTTGACCCTGCTGGATGATGTCGTAAAGCTGAAAGACACAAATCCAAATAAACTCATCATATTCAGGTCCTGGGGTCTCATTTATAACCGTTGCGTACGCACAAAACGGGGCCTGAGACGTGCGTACGCCACTTCTCACGCAAACGTTGGGATTTATAAAAACAAACTTGACGGGAAAATTTGCGTATTTCCACGCAAACTCTGACCCATGCGTACGAACGTTTTGGAGACGGGAAAGTGGCGACGCAGACGTGAGGTGGTGAACTGAAGCCAGATTATTGATCCACTTCATCATTTACATTAAAACCAACAGCTTTAGTTGTGCTCGCGCGACATATCTGTTCCACAAGAAACCTTTAATTAAAAATATATAAAACAACTTAGAGCAAATTACGTTCGGAGTTACAGAGCCGAGTCATTAACAGTTTTTAATAACATCTTCTAACACTGTGCGTGTATTAAATCGCTGCAGTGAACGTGACTGTGCCATCAGGCGCACAGAGCGCACAGAGCGCACTGGAGATCTCTTACAAGAAATGAAGAAACTTTCCAAATAATATCCCAGAGTGGAGGTGAGGATCCACTGATGTGAGGGAATCGGTCCGGTTGCTCTAAATAAATAAACACTGCCGTGACACTGGTGCGTGATTCTGCGTGATGGGTGCACGCGAATAGAAGGATGAGGAGGAAACGAGGGTTCAGCGATGTCTGATCAGCTGATAGAGATTCTATTGATCTGCGATCTCGGAGCTGAACTCAGTCCAGTATCACACAGATCAACCGACGGAACCGAACCATACCAGTACAAACACGAGCATATAATAATAATTCTGTCAAATTCTATAGATAGGGGACATCACAGCTGTTTCTGAATTTAATAATCCTGCAGTTTTGGATGATTAAAATACGAACAGACAATACAACAAGTTCCCTCATATTCTGAGAGTGTGTGTTGTTTTTTTTTACCTCCACCTTTGAATTGGATCTTTTTTTTTTTATTTCAGGCTTCGTTCTTTCTATCGCAATCACACATTGTGTTATCCACAGCAGCAGCAGAGTATCAGTGTATTTTCTTTATTAGTGACATCACTGCTGTCCCATAAAATCGCTCTTCACCTCCACCTCACTAACAAACACCTCGACGTCAGTGTCAGAAAGTTTCGCTTCCTCTTCTCATCGCGTGATGCCGTGACTCCATCAGGACTCACGGTGGAAACCCATTGGTCAGCAGCCTAATTTAATATTCATGACGTGCTTTGCATTGACCATTTGTGGTTGAAAGGGGGTTTGTGGAGGGCGGACTTGGAGGCAGATCCACGTACGAACGTTTCCAGGTGGACTGTGATTTATAAAGTCAACATTGCGTTCAGGTGTGCGTATACAATAGTGTTGCTTAAATTTAACACTGGCCAGTGTTGTCCGGTGTTAAATTTCAACTATAGAGAGAGTTGCTGGAACTCTGTAAGAGTGTTAATTCTTTAACACTTTCAAAAGTGTAGTTTTAACACCCTACAGGTTGGACCTATATAAACACTTTGAAAGTGTTGTATTTGACTCTATAGGAGTTGAATTAACACTGCTGATTTTGCTGTGTACGTACACTTTTAGTATGAATCCCACGCACTGTTTTATAAATGAGACCCCTGGTCCACCTGTTGTTATTATTAGAACGTGCACTACACAGTCAGCATAGGTTTAATTAATGTTTGACAATAGACGTTCAAATGGACATTAAACTCTGCGTGGACAAGAAAGTCGTCCTGTGAACACGTTATTACCTTGGTTAAGACTGGAGCCAGTGTCGTTTCATTTAACTCACGATTGGCCTGAACGGTTGCCTGAAGGATTGCCACAGCTGTGGGACAAACAAAAAGAGGCATGAGTTCAAAGCCATCAAAAGTCATGTTGGACTTCAAGGTGCATTATAAATAAAACTTACTGTTGTTTGTGAAAGCAGAGTGAGGAGTCTCTGCGGTGGATGTCCCCATAGTAAAGGAGGAAGAAGACGCTGGGGAAACTTTCCAAATAAAGTAAAGTACATTTGAAATCGACATCATCGAAAAACGTCAGCTCAACAAATTTGCTCAAATTGTCTCCATCTATTATCTATCTACTATCTACCCATCTACTTGGTACATATTCCAGTTATTAATTATCCTTGCACTCACATGTCTGGGCGGCCCCTGAGGCCAAACCTGCAGTGAGTACGATCAGCAGCAGCATGTCGAAGCTTTACCTATTTATTTAATTTTTTCAGAGTGAAGTCTGTCGTGGGAAAGTGTCGTTTCTGCCTTCAAAGGACCTCTGGTTGCTTTTGTCCTGTATGAGGAAATGACACCCTTTTTCAGAGGGTGTGTCATGTTAGCAACAATAGTTACTGAAGGGGTGACTCAAGCAGAAAACCAAGGGTCAGAATAATGGGCTCATTGTTCAAACAAATACAGCACCTTTCTAGTCGGTGAAGCATGGCCCTGTGTGATTTGCTTTGTCATAAAACACTGAAATCCTCCCACTAACCAATGAAAGAAAGGCTGAATGAGTACAAATAAAGAACAGAAAAAGACGTAGCTGCTCTCGCAAAGCTAAACGAAAGCTTGTTGGAGATCCAACTGTTTTAGAGCAGCCGCAGGTGTCAGGGTATGGTTGAGCAGGTGGACCCAAGATGCAGAGGCAGAGTTTTAAACAAAAATTGTCCTTTTAATGGGAAAAATATCTTAACAGGAGAAAACCACAAACAGAGAGATCTCAAAATGTCTACACTTAAAAAACGAAGAGCACACAGGGGCACAGAGACTTATATATACACAGGGAAGGCAGGGGCAATTGAACACATGAGGACTGGTGCAGACAATCACAAGGGCGTGAAACAGGTCCAAGACAGGGAGTGAAGAAAGAAAACACACAAGGAGGAGAAACCACAAAATAAAACAGGAAACAGAACACAGGGAGTGGGAAAACATGAGACACAGGAACAAGTCATAAACAAACACAAACACAGCGATAAACATGAAACACAAGGAGGTAATAATTAAACTGAAAACACTCTTCATAAAGAGGCGGAAAATAAACAGTCCGATGACAAAACCATGACAGCAGGAGTGTACTGCAACAGTGAGATCAGCAGGAAAGGCACTTACTGGTCGGACTCCTCATATCGCGGATCTGTTATCTCCACACAACCTGCTCGACATCCTCTGGCACTGGCCCTCTTACTGTTCCAGACTCCTGGCAAAAGACTAAGGGAGACAGAGCTTTTGAAATAAGAGCTCTGAGGCTCTGGAACACGCTGCCTGAGGAAATATGGCCAGCTGAGTCAGAAGCTTCCTTTAAATCACAGCTTTAAACATACTTTACAGGCTTACATTTATGTCACATATTTAGTGTTTTACTTCATTACTTGTGTTTATGTTTTCATGTTACTTTTGTGTTTTTATTTGTAAAGCACTTTGTAACTTTGCTTTGAGAAGTGCTATATGATATTATTATAAAAAAAATCATTGGGATTTCCCCTGCCTTCCCTTCAGGGCTTGAAGGACACAGTAACCAGGAAGCTGGCAGAGAAAATCTCCAAGTATCCCTCTCACCCCGGACACGTCCTTTTACACCTCCTGTCCTCTGGCAGGCACCGTACACCGAAACCACCTCAGAACAGATTATTACCCTGAATAGCTGACAGTGTCATGTATATATCACAAACCTGTTGTTCTCCTAAATGTACATCGAGCTTCACATCGGCAAACAATGCACATACATCACTTTCTATTCTTATACATAAAACACACTACTGTTGTTTGCAGTATCACATTGTATTTTGTTGACTTTTACACATACTGATTTAGTGAGTCTGTAAATATTGTATGGTAAACGATACACAGCCAAAAGTAAATCACCTATAAACTTTCAAAGTTCAGAAGTCTTCTCTCTCCCTCCTGTCATTCAGCTGTCAGACGCGCCTCTAACCCTGCACCTCACCTCTGGATATATCATCTCCCATTAAACCCTCCAACCAGAAACCCTTCATCAGACGTCCAAACTTCACGCTCCATCCCTCGTCACCACCACTGCCCAGGTACCTGGGGAAGTCTTGATTGCTTCCATTGTGTTCCACTTCCTGCTGGGGTCTATGTGCCAAAGTCTATTCCTCTGTTCACAATATATTTATGATCATTATAAAATGTCTTTCCTGATTGAAATATAAGTTGTGGTGATAATCTGTAACAATAAGGCCAAATACAAATACTGTCTTCTGTAAGTTTTATTCTTATTATTATGTAGTACTTTCAAATGGAGAATACAGAGCTCAGCAGCCTCAGCAGCCGAGAGAAGCCGAGAGCAAAAAAACTTTCTTTGGGTCATTCTTAAACACACAAGTGAGCGAGAGGATGTCATGAGTAACAGTCAAGAAAAAGGCTTTTGTTGCTATTGTGAATGCGTCTGTGCAGTGAATCTCTTGCTACGTTGCGTATGTGTGAAAAGCAAACTGGGGGTGAACTCTGTAGCAAATTCTCCGGAATTTACCCGCAGGTCATTTCTGAAAACAGCTTTACTTAAGGAAAAAGGGCTTGGGTGCCAGACAGGGCTTCTTAACCTGTCAATTAATTAGAATATATCCCAGTCAGAGAGCTAAGCCCAGATAGCTTGTTGTCATAGCTACAAAAGGCATCAGAGGAAAGGAAATCAGAAACAATCAATTCAGTTAATCAATTAGTGTTCCATTAATTATTCAAATCCAAATAACAATCAAATCAAAGAAGTATGACTGATAAACAAACATCAAAGACTCACACCGAAATATCAATTAATCAATAGAATTCACTTCCAAATCATAATATTAAATGTCCATTGATTAAACAAATGCAATAATGAGATAATTAGTGTTTTTTGAGTTCAGATGATGTATGAGATTATAGGGTGTGTGCGGAGTGTGTTCAGGAAAAACGGTTTGTATGTTGTATTCAGTTCAGTTCTTCATAGTCTGATTATTGGAGATGTGTGTGTGTGTGTGTGTGTGTGTGTGTGTGTGTGTGTGTGTGTGTGTGTGTGTGTGTGTGTGTGTGTGTGTGTGTGTGTGTGTGTGTGTGTGTGTGTGTGTGTGTGTGTGTGTGTGTGTGTGTGTGTGTGCTGGAGAGGAGAGTTAATGTCCAATGAGAGTGGAAAACGATGATAATGTGTATGTTGGAGGGGGGTCCTTTAATCTCCAGGGAGAGTGAAAGATGAGGGGTGAATTAACCAGAGGCAAAGGGAATCGGGGAAGCCAGGAGAGTTTCACTACGGAGACAGATTTAGTTTTTGTGGTTCAACCGGGACAGAGAAGACCACAGCCTAATCAGAGCAGGTTAGACAGACACTTTTCTTCCTCTTTTAGCACATATTTCCAGAAACTGGTTTATCTGTACAATGATATCCTTCCTCGGTTCTCTTCAATGCTGCCTTTGTTTGATTGCCCTCCTTTTGGCTCACAGGTGTGTCCAACTTATCATCTCCGTTTCCCTGCCTTCTTTTCCTGTTCAGGTGTAAAGGGCCATTCTGTCTATTTAATTTCCTCCTTACTGCTTCAACTAAAAAAGTCAAAAAAAACATTTCCCAGTCTGTGTCCATTGAGTGATGTGACACAGATATTCTATGCAACTAGGAGTTCTTCAACTTCCTGCTGCTGGTGCTGCTACTTGCAGAGCTGGAACGTCTGGAGGTGGTGGGAGGAGGGGAGGTCACAGTCATGTCTAAGCCCAGGTCCACAGTCTTCAACACGGTAGAATGCAGTGCAGAGGCCCTGGGGCTGCTGCTGGCTGAAGATGCAGGAGACCTTCAATAAAGAGAGAGAACAGCACCATGAAGATACAGAAGAGGAGTAGAACTGGGAAATCTTCAATTCTTCGTATGGCAAAAAAGAAAACAAGACCTTTAATAGTACTAAACTAGATTTATTAAGTGTGAAGCCTGTTGAGGAGAGAGTCTGACCTGAGGGATGCAGAGCTGCGGGCGGAGTTTGTCTTGGAGCTGCGATGGCTGGTGGGCGTGGAGGAAGGAGCTGGAAAAGACAGATTGGCCTGAAAGAAAAAGCAGAAACCTAAGAAATCTGATTTTGTCACTAAAATTTCTACACAATTCAAGTTAAATCCCATTACTGACATTAAAGCAAAGCCAAGCACGTTTAATGCCTAATAAATCATCCGTACCGCCCTTCGTTTTATACCTGCAGGAAGTATTTCTCCAGCACTGGTCTGAGATCAGGCTTGTCCTCCACGGCCTCATTTAGCATCTTACCGATGCTCTTGTTGAATTCTTCTAGTTCCCTCAGTTTAATGTCTTTTTCCTCTAAAGTCTCAGACTTGGTGTTATTCGCTGCACGGATCTCTTTTGTCAGCTTGGAGCACTTGTAAAGCACAAGGAAAGTACAAAATTAAATTATGATTAAAGGTTACATACACACACACACAGCATTCCTCCTTTATTTACTAACCATTACCAGAGCATAATCTACCCTATTTATACTAGGTTGAGCCAAACTAGAGAAAAACACAAACAATTTGTTTCAGATTAAAAATGTTCAATTGCGTTAGTCTGACTTATTAACTGAAAATAAAAATAAAATATTAGTGTTGAGATATTATTAATATATAGATATTTCATAATATTAAAACATATAAAGTGTGGTTAGCCAAACAATTAGAGGTGGACATCAAACCTGTTTGGTTGCCCTGTCAATCTTCTCTTGCTGGGAGGTGATTTCTTTGATCAGTTTGCTGATGAGTGATTGTCTGTACTCTATCTTATCTTTCTCAACCTGCTCTTCTTGCAGCAGACTCTCAAAGGTATTGTTCATGTCCTGGAAACAGAGGGTGGTAAACAAAAAAACACACTTCACCACACAATAGCAGCCATCGAGAAAAACATTGAAAAACTGCAAAGGACTAGAATAGTTTTTAAGAAACAATGAAGCATGAAGCCATATCAAATATATAGGAATATTAACAATATATCATGGACATGCGCTCAAGCAAAACAACTGAAAACTCCCTGTAATCAACCACTTTATGCATCGGGAAGAAAACCATTGTGATTCTCCAGAGGAAACAATATTTGGACTTTTGCTGGAAATAAACGGCCTTGGACACCTAACTAACCCCTGGGTACAGCTTGTGATGCTACAATGACCTAATGTGTATATAGTAGGGCTGTGTATTGGCCATATTGCCAAATGTTTTAATCCAATTTTTGTAAAGCTGTCATAGAATAAAAAAAGAACCCACCACAACATGCAAGAAATATGTAGGTATTTAAAAGTGGAAGCGTCAATTGGCTGACGATAAATTACAACCCTGCTGTGTAGCACACAAACACAAAATAAACTGTGGCATACAAATCTTTAAATGTTTACTATTGATAAAAAAAATAACAAGGAACTGTAGTGGAAAAATAACTAAGTGTGGTTGAAAGCTATTTTGTAGTTGAAAAGTAAGTTTTTGCAGACCTGTCTAAATACTTTTATGACCTGTCTAAATACATATATAACCTGTCTAAATACTTTTGTGACCTTTTTATCACTTATTTACTCTCCAAAGAACTGAATTTATGTCTGCTTTATCTCCAAAGGAAACATATGTAAATCATTTTTCTGTGTTTTGATTCATGTCTCAAACTCCGCCTACAGAACCAGTCTGAACTGGCTCAGACAAACAGCCTTAGTTCTCCTATATAAGATCCTTGCATTTGACTTTTCTGCATCTTCATTCTGAGATCCCTGTGACTCTCTGTGTTGATCCTTTCTGCAGACAAAGACAAATTTGGTGTTCCAGCGTCTTGTCTTTTCAGATTTCCATCACAATTTGGTGTCAGAAGTGGGATTGCACGACTGGGGGCATCTGGACTCGGTGTCTACGGTTGAGTGGCCTTCTTGGGAAAGTAGTTTCCAACCTTAAACTCCCCAAAAGGATGGGTGAGACGCAGGGACCGAGACCCGAGCCCGGATCGTCTGAGCGCTGCGATCTATCTGGTGAGAATCTGAAAGTTCAAGTGTATTTTATACCGGCATGCATAGTGTTAAGGAGAAGTTGGTCCAAGGGGATTGGATCCTTCGGCGGGTGAAAGCCCCGTAAATCTTTAATCAAGGTTTAGAAGAAACCTGGAAGGTGGACTGACGAGGTACCTCAGAGTTTGTTAAGACCACAACCACGGAATTATATAATACTGGGTAGTATTTGGATTGTGTGAAGCAAGACTCCAAAAGCGCGCTACATAGACAATTTCTCTAAGGCATTAGGATTTATGTTGGTCAGGCAGGATATTTGAAGAAAAATTTAAATACACATAGGCAAATTTGGTGTTCCATCCTCTTGTATTTTTTGATTTCCATCACAGAACATAGATGCTAATTATTGACAACAAATGTGATGTAAAATTGTTGAAAATGTGAGCCAATCTTCTGAGAATGTATTGTACATGTAAGTCCAGTAAACATTTTCTGTGAGACTTGTGATGGGACATGTTATGATTCAGGTTGAGTTATTTATTCAGTGGTTATGGAATAATTGTTACATCTTTCTATGTCATCTGCTCAACACCGGCTATAAACGGGACTAACCTGTAAGTCCTGTTGCAGCTCCTGGACGTGTCTCTTCTTGAACTTGAATGTATCCTCAGCTGCACTTAACTCTTCCTCTAACTTCAGTTTTTCCTGGTATTCTGGACCTGAAACCAAAAATCGGAATTACTTTGTGTGTGAGTGTTGTTTTTGATTTGTTGCTTTGAAGTTGTTCTGTCAACCCCGTCATACGTACTTGATTCATTGACTTTGTTGAGAGATTTGCGAAACATTGAGTTACTGTTGTTGAACAGCTGGATGGTGTTCTCCAGAGCGCTGTTCTCCAGCTCCATTTTGTGTATTTTAGCATCTAGAGCGTCTCCCTTTTGCTTGAGCTCCTCTTTCTCTTGTGCAGCCTGGTGAAAAGCACAAAACCGCAGTCACTCAGAGAGCTGGTGGGCACTGAGGGACAATCTGATCATGGTTAGCTTCAGCCGACTCTGCATGTGACACGATGGTGTGTGTGTGTGTCTGTGTAGACCTTAGACCTTTGTGATATAGTAGGCCTGTGACTTCTCCTCTTCCCCCTCAGGAGCTGCCATCGAAAGGGTCACAACTTCAAAACGGCTCTTTATCATGACAATCTTGGACAGTTTCTCATTCAGCTCAGCACTGAAACAGAATCAGTCACAGTGATTTTCTTTGTAAAACATTTTACGAATGGAGAAGTTACTTAAAAACCAGGTGATACATTTGTACACGAGGCTCCAGAGGTCTAAGACCACTTCACATTCACCTGGATGGGGCAGTGGTCTCAGACTATTGGACTTAGTTAGTATATGAGATTTGAGATAATTGCTGTTGTTCTCACCTCAGTCTCTGTCTCTCCTGCTCACTGATCTTGAGCTTCTGGCCGAGCATCTCTCTGTAGACCTTGATCTCAGCCTCCCTCTCCTTTAAGGCTTTCTGCAGACCCAGCTTCCTCCTCTCCAACGACAGCACAGTGTCCGTCTTGTTGTACAGCAGATCTCTAATGCGCTTGACCTCTACCTTCAAGATGTTAAGCTCCACCAAGTCGTCCTGCAGAGGAACATGAGATCAAAAACAAAGTATCATTTAGCATACATTCTCTGAGTTACATTATATAAAACCGGTTGTGTTTTAGCATAAAATGTATCAAACACTGACGGTTGTTTAATCGTTTAAACATTATTTCTAACAAATATCGTTCACATTGTCACATTAAGCAACTTGTGAATGTATGACCACAGACCAATTACTGCTACGTTTTTATGAACTAAAATTAGAATTAAAGATGCAAATAATGATTATTGTCATTATCAAATTGTCTGTTTTTTATTATTAATGAAAAAAATGTGTATTTGTATCCCTAATAATGAAACGAATAGTAGATTAATCAAATTTATCAACTGACAATCATAACAACAATCAAAAAATAAGTAATAAGTAAATAATCAGTTGATTTATCAAAAGATTAATTAATGAAGAAGATAATCATAGGATGTTAAAATACCTCCTTTTGTCTGGCCAACAGTCTAAATATGAAAAGCTATTCAATATACAATGATAATGACACTTTTAAAAATCAAAATAATCTTTAATTGAATTCCTGTCAATCAAATCGAATTAAGCAAAAATGGGGAACGTTCTTCCAAAGTGACAGAACCTCCGATCAAAGTATTTAAGTCTGATTTCCTAAACACAGTTTGAATACAGGACGTCCTGAGGTGGTAACTAAATGTCAACAACTCAGGTGAATTCATGACAACTGCTGTGTCATCAGTGCGTTACCTGTTTCCTGAGCCGGAGTGTCTTCAGCTCCTTCTCACTGGTAATACGGAGCAGCATGAGCTCCTCTACCTTCTCGGTCACATCTCTCTTTTGAGCTTCGGACTTTCCCATTTCTTTCTTCAATAAGCGTATATCTTCCTGTCAGAGAGAGAGCCAGAGAGAGGTATATGAGATATCATTATTTCATTTAGAAGAATAGAGAGAGAACGAGCAGTGGGACTGACCTCAGACTCCTTGAGAATGTTGGTTAGCATGTTGGCTGACTTCTTCTTCTCTTCCAGGGCTTTGGTCAGCTCAGCGATATTCATGTCTAGCGCTTGTTTTTCATCTAGCTGAACGTCTCCTTGCAGCCGTGCCAGTTTTCTATCCAGGTTGATGACCTTGGAGTCCTATGATGCAGGAAAGTGAGAGGAAAATAAGAAGCTATTTGTTGATGTTGCAGAGTCTCGCACAAGACTGGATAAAACAGGTTTTATTTTTTGGTGTAAACTTGCCTGCTCATTAATGATCATCTGCTGTCTTAATAAGTCTTTCTCCTGTTTTCTCAGCTGGCTGTCCAGGCCGGTGATGGTGGATTTGCTCCTGGAAACATAGGCGACAGAATCCTTCCCCTTTGTCTTTAGAGCCTGCAAATGCTCTTTACGACGGAACAGCTCATGTCTGCAGTCACGCAGCTGCACATCCAGCTCCTAAAGGAAAGCACAGGAAACACAGGGTTACAAAGTAGTAATACAGTACAAAGCTATGATATTTTGAGCACTTTATAGATTCTAACAGTGATTCATGAAACACAACAATTTTATTAGTATACTGTGAGGGTGGTAGGGGGCGTTTTACCCTGCATTTATATTAATTCATAGAAACATAGCATGATAGCACTCAGTACAGTGCATACCTCCACCACAGCCCAACAGTCACCTAATGAAACCACATTTACTGTAAATTCACTGTAACCAGATTTTATTTGAATCTAATCCAAATTGCACAAAGGGGTAAATATGAGTCCCATAAACATGCCTGAGCATGTCTGTTTTTTTTAATCAAGATCCATCAATCATTCTCTGAGAAATCAAAGATCCACCACAGCCCAATTGTCACCGAATGAAACCACATTTACTGTAAATTCACTGTAACCAGATTTTATTTGAATCTAATCCAAATTGCACAAAGGGATAAATATGAGTCCCATAAACATGCCTGAGCATGTCTGTTTTTTTTAATCAAGATCCATCAATCATTCTCTGAGAAATCAAAGATCCACCACAGCCCAATTGTCACCGAATGAAACCACATTTACTGTAAATTCACTGTAACCAGATTTTATTTGAATCTAATCCAAATTGCACAAAGGGATAAATATGAGTCCCATAAACATGCCTGAGCATGTCTGTTTTTTTTAATCAAGATCCATCAATCATTCTCTGAGAAATCAAAGATCCACCACAGCCCAACAGTCACCGAATGAAACCACATTTACTGTAAATTCACTGTAACCAGATTTTGTTTGAATCTAATCCAAACTGCACAAATGCACTGCATATGAGTCCCATAAAAATGTCAAAAAAACAAACACCTTATCTCACAATGTTAAAGAAAGGGGGAAACAAATATCCTGGAACTACCCCCTGGTCCTGATCAACCCCCAAATTGAATGGGTTCTTCCTTGAAACACAATTTCATGGAAATCGGTTAAGTAGCTTTTGTGTTTTCCATGCTAACCAACAAACAAACAAAGGTGGAGGTATGAGATTATCTATCCTGCTTTTCCTGTGATTTCAACAAAAAGTTAAAGTTCACAACTAATTTCAGACTTAGTTTATAGCACATATTTGCATTTTAAAACAGAATAACACTAATTGTATTGTCTAATATTTGTAATATTTTCAGTTGTTTGTGGGAGCATATTAAATGTATATTATGATAGAGATTATAATAGAGATTAAATTGAAAGTCCAGACTGCTGGAGACATGTATTCACATTCTTTATCAAATCAGAGCTTCTCTCACATGGCTTATGGAGGTTTGACAGTAAAAAAACAATAACATTTTGAAAAGTGAGGGGAACATGCCCCTTGAATGACCCTCGGAACGTCACATTATCTTGCAAACGACAGAAAGGGACTGTGGGTATCTCTTTCCCTCAACCAAGCTGAGTGATAAATTCTGACTGGGATGTTTGTAGTTATCAGTTCCATGTTGTCCTACTCATTTTAAAACACAAGTAATGTTGAATGAACATTAACCAATCAAGGCCCACCTAAATATAATTAAGACCTATTACGTACGTAATACGACTTTTATAGTCAAAAATTTACATTTTGCACCAGTGCTGCTTTGAGTTTAAAGAAATTGTCGGTTTGAATCTATTTCATCTCTTGCACCACACCTCTATATTACTTCTGTTCCATATGAATAATCTCACTTTAAAGTTGATGTGTATTTAAATTGAACTATGCAGCCACTAATGGTAAACTTTTTAATTCCGGAGAAGAGTGAATCGGGAAGAAGGGCCATGACAAAAAAATACATATCCCACCCCAACAAGTGAGACGATGTGGAGACAGGATTTACAGTAGTTGTTTTATATGAAGGACAATCCCATGTCGCCCAGAGCAGTTTGAAATTTATTTAAACTCAACACTAACATACAATAGTTGTTATTTTTGATTGTGTCCCAAAGCTACCAGCAAAAATAATAATCAAACAGTGTCTTAAGATGTGAAAGTCCTCAAATGAAAAACTGACAAAGATGTTGTAACGTAAATAACCACTCTCTCCAGCCTGACACCACAGCAGTTTATCAGTTCGCGGTTGTGTCAGGCTGCTCACCTTGATGTCCTCGTCCTCATCCCTGACAAACTGGTCCATCTGAGCAGCTCTCTCCTCCTCACTCAGGGCAGTCTGAGTAACTTCTTTAAGCTTCTCCTCCAGCGCAGTGTTATACGCCCTGGCCTCCTTGAGTCTACAACACACACATATATGCAAACAGAGCTTGTTTATGAAGTACTACAGTGATTATATATCGCCAGAGACATGCTGTAATATACTTTATCACTCACTTCTCGTCATTATCCTGGATGTCTTTCTTCATTCTGGATATGTTGGTTGTCACAGACTTCACACTGGACGTTGCTTTGTCTCGTGCGCCCTTGCAACTATCCAGCTGCAATTAGCAAGCATTAGAATCAGTCTCAACAACATAAAGTTAGAATACGGATTAGATTAGCTGTAACATTCCTTGAGCATGTATTCTTCGTCTTTGGCTGAATTTCTTTGAGTAGCTGACCTCATCCTGCAGCGTACTGCAGTTATTCTCCTGCTCCTTCAAATCCTGCCGCAGCTTCACAGCCTGCCGCTGGGCTCCAGACATCTTCCTCTCAGTTTCCTTGTTGTTGTTCCTCTGATCATCCAGCAAGTGCTTCCTCTCTTTACTGGTGGCATTCCTTTCCCTGATAGTCTGGTTAGCTTCGGCAAGTTGCTGAACGGAGGAAGAAACAAAATCGGAGTTCAAACACAGGGTGTTAGTCAAGTGTACTGTTCAGTGAGCATTCACATTCTGATGGCTTCTACTGTTCAGAGGTTAATATACATTGGTTTGTCTTTTATCAGGTAAAAGACCTTACCAGTGCACACTGCTGCATCTCAGCATCACGTTGATTCATCTGCTTGACGGTGTTTTCCCACTGGTGGATCAGCTGCTGTGTCTCCAGGTGAGTCTGCTGCAAATTATCTGTCATCTTATCCAAAGCAAGCTGTTAGAAGAGCAGATGAATTTTTTTATAGGAATAATCAAAAGGATTCACAGAAACACCCCACCCACCCCATCCCCTGAGTCCAGGCCACCAACTCTTACAGGATATCATTGTCTAAGGTATTTTTCTTGTACCTGTGCAGATATAGTCTCAGTCAACTCCTTGTCAACTGCTTTTCGCTTTTCACTGGCTTCCAGTGTCTTCTTCTCTATAGCCAGAGTGAGTGACTGCAACAGGGGAGGCAACACAGCTGTTAGCTCAGGAGGAGTAAGACTTGTAAAGGGCTGTTTAGCTACAACAGCCCATCAGCAACCACATTAAAACAGGTTACTGGTGTTAATGTTGTGGCTGATTAGTGCAGCTTCTCCTGAAACCAGAATGAACAGCTTGTAGATACTTTGAGGTCTTTTTACTTCACCTTGATCTTCTGCTCATCTTGCTGGGCGTACTTCATGATGGCCATTGTGTCCTCATCTTGACGTGCTGACTCCTCCAAAAAGGCATCCATGGTCTGCTGGTCCCAGTTCATCTGGTTCCTAAACTCCTCCAGCTTCTGTTTGGTCTTGAAGATGTGATTCTGAGGATATGGACAGAGGTCAGTACATTGTGAGGATGGGATGGAACCATCAGCTAAAAGTGTTTCTTATATTGTGAATGGTACAGACCTCCAGCATGTTTCTCCTCTCTGCTAAAGATCGACGCTCATTCTCCATCTTTGTCGTATCCTGCTCCAGGCGACCTGTCTCCCTCTCTGCGAGGGCTGTGAGGTGTTTCTCCAACGCTTCTTCTCTTTCCTTGGCCTTACATAAAGCCTGGGTGCATAACAAACAAGAGAACAAAGCAACATACAGTGGTCCTGTTACTTTAACCCAATCATGAGATGAACACCTGACACGTAATACATATATATGTATTGTTTTCTGATAAACTTACGACAGTGTTCTCCAGCTCTTGTTGACCATTTTTGAGGAACTCGGTCATTAACTGCTTTTGATCCTTGTTGCTCTCGAGTTTGTTTTCCAGCTGCACCAGCTTTGCTTCTTTTTTCCGAATCTGTTGTCGTGAGAAAACGTCATAAGATTACAAGCAAATATACGTATTATAAATATCGTCTGTGTGCTCTTTTTTTATTGTTTTCTTACTTTACGTTTTGCCCTTTTCTTTCCAATTGTTTCTTAAAATCAGTTTTTATTTTCATTTATATTGTATGTAAAGCACTTTGAGCTGCATTTCTTGTATGAACTGTGCTATATATATAAGTTTATTATTAGTAGTAGATAGGATGGATGGATGGATAGATAACTTTATTGATCCACGTAGGGAAATTAACTAATAGTAATGGTAGTAGTAGTAGCAGTAATAGTAGTAATAGTAGCAGTAGTAGTGGTATTAGTAGCAGTAATAGTAGTAATAGTAGCAGTAGTAGTAGTGGTATTAGTAGCAGTAATAGTAGTAATAGCAGTAGTAGTAGTGGTGTTAGTAGTAGTAGTAGTATCGTCTAGTTTCATTAAATGCATTGAGTCATTTTTGAGATAGTATAGTTAGGAGACTCTGTATTTAAATGTCTAATGTTCATCAGTTGTTTGACCCGTGTTGTCATGATGCTCAGTGAGCTACATGCTAACCTGATGCTAACCCTGTCACTCACCTCCGCTGTCACAGCCTGGTTCTCAGCGTTAACTTCAGGGAAAGCGAAGCGCTCGTCCCAGCTCACGTCCGATAAAACGGAGTTCATGATGCTCCGCGTCTTCTGCTACAACAGAACCAATAACAGAACCAATAACAGGCAGAGGATTCACAGGAAGATCTGCTGCTGCTGCTGTTGTTTGATGTCTGTTGTCTGTCGCCCGTAGCAACGGCACGAGCCCCTCAACTGTGTGGCCACTGGGAAGCAGCGCGACACCAGCGCCTCACACTGTCCGTCCGTGGTACTGCAGTCATCATTTCTACACCTCAGTTTATACACCAGTTGGACATTAAAACATTTAAACAGGAGTGTCTGCATAGAAAGTAATACAGAGGTCACATCTCAATTTATACACACTGTGTCTGTCTGAAGGCAAATTATAATCTAGGATAATATGTGAATTGATCAATTTAATACAACCAAAGACATCTTTGCTTAAAGTCTATAGCACTCAAAACAGGATTATAATAATATATTTCAGAATGATCAACAAAAATAGTAAAAATAATAATGAAAAGTTTTATTACCATTATTATGATCGTTAGGGATATGAACTTATCAAGTAGTATTTGTTAGGATGATGGTATTGATTAATGAAGTTGATTTGTGAAAGGGAAATCAAAAAAGGAATGGCTATCTGTATTTATGTTGTGTTATATTATGAAAGGGGGCAGGTAATATAAGATTTTTCTTCTTTATGCACCTTTTTCGTTCATGAATGTTTTGTTTTGTTAAAATGTTTTGGATAACCCTGAAATAAATCAATCTGGATTTGACAAAATGCTCTTTAAATAAAGATATTATTATTATTGTATGTTATTATTATCCAGTCCCATAAATTACTTTTTCTGTTTCTTGAAAGAAAACTGTTACAGTCAACTTTAAATGACCTGCTGCTCATAAACCTTGACAGTCCACTAAACAAGGAGCTAAACAGCATTTGTATTTCACTGACATGACTCATTCTTCAGATTTGTCAAAGAACGTCTGTGGGCCCTAAATCATGACAACCTACAGCTGTCCTTATCCAGGCTACTGAGAATGACCGGCCACTTTAAAGATACCAAATTGAAACATTTATTTTATATTTATACATTTGTGTTTAAACAAACAGCATTATGCTTAAAAAATTACAATCAATGTTTTATACTGACTTGTCACACAAATGTATTATAAAACAAAAGCAAAAATCATGAATGCACACAAGAGTGTTAAAATTCAATATTTAAAGACTGATATCCCCTCACGAACCCTCGTATTAACGTTGCAATTCAAAAGTGTGTCTATCTACCTGCTTTTCAGTGGAGTCCAACCACGTGGGCGAAGGTGGTGACTCCTCTGTAGTTGGCTCGAGCACACACAAAAAAGCCCAATACTTGGAACAACAAAGAGATATGCCTTTTTATATATGTACATACACACACACATATATAAAGTCTCTGCTGTGTAAAATATTTCAGTCCTGAGGGTTGAAAAGGCAACATAGTTCTCAGCTCAGTGTGGTCCCGTGGTGCTCCGTTCACTGCGCTCGCTGTTTTTGTAGAAACCTCACATGGACGTTCCTTCGGCGATTAAACTGCCGTACTTTTGGTCCCAATATGCGGCCGTGCAAACTCCACAAAGTCATCGATAAGGACAGGCCACGCTCCTAGTGAACAAATAAACACACAAACAAATTTAACCAACTGAATCATGAGACAATATTAAGAGCAACAATGAGAATTCATTCATTCATAGTCTGCATTCGTATCTAGGATATTTTAGTTTCCTTTCTGGATAGTGAGAGGAAGAGAAGACGCATCATCTATCTTTATATGCAGTCTGTGGTGTAAACTATCCCTTAAGGTTGTGAGAGAACGATTGTGGCTCGAAGATGTTTTCACACAGCTGATTACGAGCACTGTACAAACCTTCCTCGTCATAATTCGACATGTCATCTGTGATCATTGTGCTGAAGTCTAGTAAGAGGTTCCAAGTGTCCTTGGGAATTGATCTTTTGTGGTGCTCCTGCAAAAGGTGTAGAGTAAAGTTGAAGCAACACAAGGCGAAATAAAGTGAATGACTTACATCTGCGATTATGAACTTACAACTAAAAATGTGTTCCACAAGTCCAGGAACTTGAATCTTCCAGCCAGTACTAAATTCCAATATGCAATTGCCATCTCTAAATCTGTAAGAAAACCAGAAGTAGGTCAATAAAGATAAAAAAATAAAAAATAAAAAAATAAAAACAGCATATATGTCGAACATCAAGAGACTCTTACCCAAACCTTTCTGGCCAGGATTTTTTGCAAAATTAAATGTAAACTGGTAAAAATCCTTGAACTTCCCATGGTCTTTTAACTCCTGCTCCATCTTTGGCAGCTGAGCTTTTAACTTCTCTATAGTGTCACACCTGAAGAAACAGAAAGCAAAGTGTTAGTTTCACTAGACAAAGAGAAACATTTCAGAGCATTACACAAATCTTCATTTTAATGTAAGGTATTTAATTACGTTTTTTTCTGTACACAAATAGCAGTTACTGGGCGTATCATTGGTTCTATGAGTAATGGTGCAACCCTCTAACCGGCTTTGCAACTGGTTAACCCTTCCCAGTCTTGCCTTCAACACCCTGAGACAGATCTTTGCACTGAATGACCTATCGGCTGGGAGCGATCGCACAGAACCCCAGTGCTTTTGCTGCTCGTCTCCCTTCGGAACGCAGCCACGTGTACCCAAAAGGAGGCCAGCCTGGTCTGCAGTTAGAGAGCTACACGTGAACTCATAGAAGTGGAGTTACATCCAGTAACTACGATTTTCATGTGTGTTAAAATATCAAGTCGACACCGAAGGCCAGGGCAATAAGGGATTGAAGTGATCCCAGCTGGACCCCAGTTATGACCAGTTAAAAGACCAGCAACTGACAAGAATGAACCTGGCAAGCGCTCGACCGGTGGATGGCTTCGTCAACCCCCTGATTTGACAGACAAAGCCCGTCTGAAAAAGATGTTTGAAACCTACGCAGACCCAGTAACCCAACACATCCAACTTGGCAAAGTGTGATTCATTTTGTGATGAGCAAACTATCTTTTTAGCTAATTAATAACATTGTGGCCTTGATCTAATCATTTATAATAATCGAATTATTCATGTTATAAATGCACAAAGTTACTGTCAAAACATGCACACTTAGAGAAAAAAACAAAACAAGCAAACACTTAACAGCACAAACCAAACTTTTAGTTGGCATGAAAATAATAAACACAAATGACATTAATTTCAAGTCCAGCAATTCATGGTGCTTAAGGTCAAAGCCCAGATTATTAGTGTGCACACTTCAGCAGCACAGGAACTAGACCGAAGACAAATGATTTACTACACATTCCTGACTGAGGTCTGAGCTCTACTGGGGTATTTTCTAGGCTACTACTTAATCAAATTAGATTTTAAAAATGACAATGAGAACAGAGTCTCTCTCTTCCGTGTTCTGTCATCTGTCATCTCATAACTTTTCCTGATGGTTTAGGTTTTTGCCATCGCATCTTTTCAGTATCGCAATCAAGATATTTAGGGAGAACGTGTATCAAAAAAGTGAAACATTTTAGAATCATGTCAACATTCTGTTCGTGACACAGACATATTTTCGACAAAAATCCTACTACAATAAAGTCAGTGTTTGAAATATAGTAGGGTTAGGGTGCTTCTGGTCTCAGAGATAATCGTGTTAAAGTCCATCTCACAAAGAACGGAGGAGCCATTTCAGAAGAGAGTCATGTTTGCAAAAATGTTTTCTCACCCCTGTTCGGCCATGCCATCCATGAACTCCAGTTTCGAGAACTCGCACTGTGTTGCTGCCCTGAACTTCCAAGCGATGAGGAGGACACTTATACTGGCCGGATCCAAACCCAGGTCGTCACAGAACTGCTGGATCCCGTCGATGCCGATCTTGTTGTCATCATGAGGATCTAAGGGTGACGTGTGGAGAGAGGGATTGGATTATTAATTAAGTCCATAGTAAATGCATGTTTATTAATCTACTTTCTATAAAAACGTATTCTTATACATCGACCCCATTCATACCAGCTTGAGTGATCAGATCTCCAGTGGCCAGCACCAAGTACAGGTGTGAGCGCACCCGAATGCACCCTGAGATCCAATCACTCAGATCACATTCAGAGGTGGTCTGGTACGCATGTGGCCACATTCTTTTGGCAAATCCGTCCTGGGCCACATGATGTCGTCTGACACGCTACAGTTTGAATGTAATTTTATGCTGCTCACTGTAAACATTTTTGTTGCACTATCACAATTTCAACAGTGACCACCACATAATGACTGATACTTTACTTAAATTCTTAAAATCGTTCTTCATAGCTACACTCATTTATTCATTCAGTCCCTGCTCTCTCTCTCTCTCTCTGTCTCTCTCACATACAAACATTGTCATCAAACACATCTGTAAACCTAGACTGGGTCACAGCAACATCATTTGATCTTTACACACACAAACACAGGTCATGATTATTTGCATATTGAGTGAGGAAGTGGAATCATTTTAGTTTCAGGTGTGAACAGACTAACTTGACACTGTCCCCTTGTGATTGGATGTGTCAGTGCGGATGTTGATGCCAGGGCCAGGTACAAGTCTTTCCATACCTCTGTATCTGTTGTACAGCTGATCGAGCCTCTTCTTGTCTAAAGCTGCCTTTAGATTTGGAACATAGAGCTCTGGACTTTGGAAGAACTTGTCCGTGGCAACGTCTAGTTTCCAGTCATTCTGTGACAAACAGGTCAGCGCGGTCTTCTCATTGGATTGTGTGAATATCATGAACTGGCGAACTTTATCCTTCTGTGAGGACTTCAGCTTGTTCTGCACAAAGACAAAGACACAACATACACTAAACTCAAAAAAAAGCAATGATCAGACTACTGTGAAGAACAGCTGAGTCACATAGATAATAACGTTTCTATAGAGGAATGGGCATATTTATTTATGATTTGTAAAAGGCTAGATATTTCAACAACAAGCTGCATGTGGCTGCAGGATGCTTATCAATCCAAAATGTCACTAATTAACCACGAAGTTTGGTCTGTTTCTGGCACATAAACATCAAACCAGTGGTGGCAGCAGTAAGACATTCTGTAATAACATGCGACCCTGACAGCCGGGACCGGTTTTAAATGTGTCCACGAGCTTGTTTTCAGATTTAAACAACACCAAACCAACAATCTGGTCTTAAACCCGGTGGACAACAACTCACAACTAACGTTGATGCAGAGTGTGTGGTGTTATTTGTCCGATGGCTTAAATGCTAGCAAGCTTAGCTGGCTAACTGGGCTAGTCTCACCGTGAGCTAGTAGGCTAATGCTAACGAAGGGAGGTTTGTTTTCATTGTGCAAAAGGAAATAAATGGTAGATTGGCGCGGCTTCTGGTCTGTGTCGGTCTCCAGAAAGTGCCAGTTAATGTGTGTGAGGGGTAATAACACTAGAAACCTGGCATCAGGGTAAAATAATGGCTCATTTCTCACCATGTTTGTCTTCGCCCGACTCCCTCTCCTCCCATCCAGCTGGCTAATGACTGTAAAGTTATAGTAGTCATGCAAAAAGATTTCTTTTTTCCGGTTGGGGCTTCTCTTTTTCAAAATAAAAGCGCCAAATGAAGAACTCCTGGGTGATGCCATGCCTTAAAATTATAATTTGTTCGCTTTATATTGATTAAATAATATAGCATTGTTTATTAGTGCAACGCCTTATTGACTTTCATAAAGTTGGTTGGTGAAATTTGAAATATTACCACGTGATTTATTCTATTTTGAAGCATCTTGCCGGAAGTGGTTGCGGAAGTGGTGCAACTAAGCTAGCTCGGCTGTTCCGGAGCTGTCAGAAGTCTCTGGATGTTTAAACCTGCTTTACAGAGACTTCGGGACATATGGAGGTCGTACAGACACAGGTTTGTGCCCTGGGTTGTTCTCAACCTGTCTAAAAATGAGAAAACTCTGCGGAAAGTGACGGAGCGCTGCAGGGACAAGGTGGTGCCGGATGAGGAGGTGTCGCGGAGCCTGGTGAAGCTCTTCTCAGCCCTGATCAGGAGCCATGGGGCCGATCACAGGGAACTGCGAGCAGCTCCCTTTACCAGAGAGGTGCCATGTGGCGAAGAAGAGCAGCATGCAGAGAACCCCGTGTGTGGACATGATGCCATGTTACGGTGTCTAGGATTCTGCATTGATCGCCAGCCCAGCACTCTACCCTCTGCAGGAACTGGAGTGTTTGTCACCAAAGGGTTTGTGCCAGGAGGAGCCACAGTGGCCATGTACCCTGGTACAGTGTATCAGGCCTATGAGCCTATCCTCCTCCAGTCCATCTGTAACCCCTTTGTGTTCAGGTGCATCGACGGGGTCTTGGTTGATGGAAACGACAAAGGAATCTCCAGAATGGTGTTCAGGTCCTGCAGCGGCAGGGACAGACTGGGGCCCTTCATGATGAGTGACACCAGCTGGCTGACAGCCACTCCACACAACCCACTGGCTGTGGGTCAGTATGTGAACAACTGCTCCAACGAGCGTCCTGCCAACGTGTGCTACCAGGAGTATGATGTGCCAGACAAGTTTCCCATTGAGCTCTACCAATACCTCCCCAATGTCAACTACAGCCAGGACACACGGAGGCCCCTGCGCTGTGTTGTCCTTGTGTCACTCAGAGACATTGCAGCAGGGGAGGAACTCTTCTCCAACTACTTCACGATTGTGCATTAGAACTTAAACATACTCCGCCTGCTACTGTCAGAACTGAAGATAAATTATATTTTTGAAAATCAATCGACATTGATATCATTATTTCTATTTCATTTTCAGCAACACTCTTTGTACACTCTTAAATACTCATTACGGAATATAGATGAAATACGTCTCACACTCCAAAAAAATGTTGTTTGTATTATATAATAAACTTCCATGTAACTTTTTACATAAATTCAATGTAAAGGGTCAGATTAATTAAGTTTTGAAATGTAATGTAGGAATATAAAGAAGGGATCCAACTTTATTTTGTGGATGTGCACTGTTACACCTGGAATACATTCCACTTCTGTCCGTCCTGGGGCGACTTGCAACTCTTTCTAAGGTCTCTGTGTTTTTTCCCCCTGTTAGAGGGGGTGCTTGGAGGAGTTTTCCCCCACCCTTGGCAATGGGTAACAACAGAGGATACCACACCTGAAATAAAAAAGCCCCATGAAATAAAAACTGATTTGTGAATATTGGCTCGATAAAATTTGATCGATTGATCAAGTGGGCCGGGAAATAGGATCAGCATGTTCCAGACCTAAACACAGGCAGGAAAGAGTTATTTATATGTTATACTGAAAAAATACATAAATACTTTGATTTAAATCCATTCCATTAAGGATCTGCATTCAAAATATTACATGAGCAAAATTATAAATGGGCAAAAATACACCTAAATATCCAGAAATAAAAATAGCCATTATTCAGAGGGTTAAGTCTGTACTAACCAAAATCTTAATGTTACTGGATTGTGATTGCTGCTGTATTTCTGGAGACAATATGTTAGAGTTTGAGATGGGTATAGTTTGTTAACAGTGTATCAAAGTGCTCCTGTGTTTCAGTTGACGACTTTTGACGTTTGAAGTTTTAAAGAAACTGGTAACTAAGTACCTCAAAATTGCACCCCCTTCTTAAATAGCAGTGCTGAGATCCACCACAGTAATGGAAACTTGGAAAAGCAGCAGTGAAGTGATCATAAACTGAGCTTTGCTTAGGGGGAGGGACCAAGAGCTCAGTTACAAGCCCAATTTTAGGAGGTTTAAAAGCTATAATCACTGCACGAAGATTCATGCACATTATTTGTCCATTAGGGATCAAAGTGAAGTTCATTCACAACTGCAACAGTAAGGGGACATTCCTTAAACACAGCCACAGTTAAATGGACTCGAAAGAAGTCAACTCTTTTACTTGGAGCCACGACCAATTGATGGCAAAGGTGACTCAGATGATTGGAACCTGGAAAACAGAAAGAAAGAAAGTGGTAGTGGTAGAGGAAGTACTCAATTATTTGAGTTAAGTGAAAGTACAAATAAAGTGACGAATGTTTACTCAAGTAAAAGTAAAAGTGGCATTGAAAGTTTCTACTTGATCAAGTAAGTAAGTACTTGCTTTTAAATATAATTTAAGTATTAAAGGTAAAAGTACTTGACGAGTGTAGCCTGTTCCCTAGTGCAACAATCTACTATATCTTTATGGCTGGATGAATGAATGAATAAATGAATGAAAACATTTGAGGTGTTTCTTCACCAGTGATGCTTATGCTGTAGATGTACTCTGCTCTCATTGGAGGAGGCAGAGTTTAATGTTGCCTGCATGCTCTGATTGGATCAGTGGAACAATTCCCCTCTTTGTAATGATTGCTTTTAAAAATATAAAAACAATCAGAACGTATAACACTATGCACTGTGAAAGTATAGTGTAATATAAACATATAGTCATTGTTATTTATAAATATTTGTTGACATATGTAGTGGAGTAAATGTACCCCATATTGAATCTACAATAAGTACAGATACATGAAAAATGTACTTTGTTACACATTATTTGGTCACAGTGAAATTAATTGCACTCTTTAACGTCACTGAGAAACACGGGAAGACTCTGACAGACACAAAACATCATGTTTGGTGTAACAGTGTAATGCAGAACCATGTGAAAAATTAGATGCTGGATTTTCTATATTAGGTTTAGAGTGACCAAAGTGGGAGCCTTACCCGGATATTATTTCTTACATCATGTTTAAAATAAAAAAACTTGATTGTTAAGACCGGTTAGCAGGTTTCTTCAGTGTATTCTGTAGAGTACACTCTGTACTTTTCCGTCTGCTCTACCTGCTCCAGTATACACACAACGTATGAATGACAGGCATTGTGAACATATTGAACACTGAAAGGATATATTGAACAGTCTAGGAGCTGTGGTGAACTCACTGCTATCTAATATATCTCTATAATACATCTCTATGAACGCAGGACAAAAGGTAGTATGATGACAAACACTGCAGACTAGACTTCATCCTAACTAAAAATAATCGCGTGATGATGAGTCAGTTTTGTTCTTTGTTCTTCACATCTATTTATTTTTCCATTTCTCCCACGTGTTCGGCCTCACGCAAACCGAATCGCCAAAATTGTTGCACAACCTCGTCAGGAGGAATTTTGACCTGTCGGGGACACTGTACCGGCCCTAGCACCAACTATTACTGCAATATCCTTCCGCTGATAAATATAGTCTGGAACAATTTTCTAATTTGTATCGGTGATTGGCACATATTTCTTTATATAGCCGATGTAGAGTCAAACACGGTGTGCTCCAAAAATTATGTCCGTCAACTGGGACGAAACTGTGGACGGAACTGAGCATTACGTTCCTGGGTGAAAATAGTCCGGCTGTATAAAGGCACGCGGCGTCGCCACCAGCGATCTTTCCAGTTGCATGCTGAAGTTGGGAACAGACCATGTCTTGTGATCCTGCTGAACAAAACAGGTAGACACTCATATTCTGTCCTGCTTTTTCTAACAATACTCGATGTTGAGATGTAATTAACCGTGTAACGGCGACGTTTGCCACCTGTTTTGTCGAATTAGTGATAAAATCGCTGGCTAAGTGTCGGGGGCGCTCTGGATGCTAACCCGTTAGCTTTGTGAATTAAGCTAACACCGCAGTTCTAAATAATCACCAGCCACGCAAGCATGATCGGTTTATAGTATATGCTGAAGAATTATAATAAGTGAAACGTCATTTTTATTGATGGTGGCCGGTGGTGGTGAGCGGATCCGTCGGGGGCAGGCTGCAGATCGGCCTCGTTTTCAGGCAGCGCAGGCCCAGCGGTCCGACATATTGGTTAACAGGCAGCGAAGCGGAGCACCCCTGAAAGTGGAGTTAGCTCGACCAGTTAGCACAGGGGGCATGTGATCCGATGTGGATGCACGTCAATGTTACATAACCGCAGATTTAGTGGAGAAAGTGGAGCCCCCCTCGTAAAATGCCATACGTGCAACCCAGCGAAGCTCCGCGCTGTAACGAGATACTTTGGGCGTAACCCGAAATACCGGGAATCCGGTGATTACTCATCGTACGTGTGCCTTTATGGATTCAGTGAGGCAAAGTGCAACTTTTGGAGTTCTTTGCGACCGGTCTAACAAGTCTAATGGCGGCCGCCATACAACCACACACGTGGTGGGAACGACTGCTCGCTGTACATCTGTTAACTAGTATATATTTAAGACCTTTTGTTCTTTATCTGTGATGACGTTAATGTTACAATTAAACACAGTGACATAAGTACATTTTACATATGTCTCTTGTATTCCACAGCTCAAGAGAGAATGTGGGACCGGAATCAATGGAGCCTGATGGCGTCATCGAGGTAACTACATGATAATACAGAGTTTTGATGCTCCGTCAATATGTACTTTCATTCACAGGATATTGCTCCTTGTGTTTTCCAGAGCAACTGGAACGAGATTACGGACAACTTTGATGATATGAACCTGAAAGAGACTCTTCTCCGGGGAATCTATGCGTACGGTTTTGAAAAACCATCTGCCATTCAACAGAGGGCAATCATCCCTTGCATCAAAGGTACATAAACCTAATTTACCCATAAATTGTTTAGAATTAAGTGAGTAGTTAACAATTGAGTGAAATGATGTTTACCATCTTTCGGGACTTACCCAATAATGGGGATAACTTTTTTTCACTGATCACTCAATATTATAAACTCTGTCTCAGCTGAAGCATCAGAAATATCCTGTGTTAAATGCATTGAGGCAGTGTTGATTTGACTATCAATTACATTTTAGACTTTTTTAGCACTGTTAGGATTGAGTTTTTTTTTAACATCAAATATTCCCTGTCCCATTGCCGTTAGGCTTCGATGTCATTGCCCAAGCCCAGTCAGGTACTGGCAAGACGGCCACGTTTGCCATCTCTATCTTGCAGCAGTTGGACATTGCTCAGAAGGAGACTCAGGCTCTGGTGTTGGCTCCCACTAGAGAGCTGGCTCAGCAGGTATGCTGTTCCTGAGGTCAAGATAGCCTCAGTCTCTCAGACCTAGGCAGCATATTGAGGACACTGATTCAAATACTAAGGTAATATTCGCTCCAAATTTGTAACAAAGTGTCCTCTGAGGATTGGTGTAGTCTCTGTCCATGGCTACATTGGTCTCAAAGGTGATCTGGCTCCATTTATTTGATTGTACCTGTGTTGCTCTAGAAAACTAGGTGATATGATGCTTTACCATCTTTCGGGACTGACTTAAAATGCTGAGTTTCTTTATTACACTGATCACCATGAACAGTTCTAGACTTTTGAGTTTGCATGTTCTGCTGTGCCCCGTGTACGACATTATCCTGAGGTGGTTTTTTGTTTTTATTACTGTCTCATTAGATTCAGAAAGTAATTCTGGCTCTGGGTGACTACATGGGGGCATCCTGCCATGCTTGCATCGGAGGGACCAATCTCCGTAACGAGATACAGAAGCTCACGTCTGAGGCCCCTCACATAGTGGTGGGCACACCAGGGCGTGTGTTCGACATGGTTAACAGGACACATCTTTGTAAGTATCACATGTCCTGTTTAGCAGAAAAGCTTTTGACTGAACTCTGCCACTTCTAACAACAAAATGTCTTGCACAGGCCCAAAATGGATCAAGATGTTTGTTTTGGATGAAGCTGATGAGATGTTGAGTCGAGGGTTCAAAGACCAGATCTATGAGATCTTCCAGAAACTGAGCACAAACATTCAAGTAAGGATAATTTGTGTACAGGCGCAGCAGACGACTATGAAACCCTTCTGCATTAACAGAAGTCTGCTATAATTGTGTGATCCAGATTTGATCTGTTTCATGCAATAATGCTAGCAAACTATTGCGTGGAAGGAGATCCATATGCACTGCACTGAAAATGAGATGTGGTCGAACCTCTTTCTTAATGTTCATTGGCTACTTTTCTCAAGGTGAAGTGCCACAATTGAGTCTGCACTTAAACAAATAACTATTGTCACACTGCATTTCATTTTTGACCGGTTATTGACCGAGTCTTATAAAACTCATTATTCTTTTCCTTCAGGTGGTTCTGCTCTCTGCCACGATGCCATTAGATGTGTTGGAGGTGACCAAGAAGTTCATGCGAGAACCTATTCGCATCTTGGTGAAGAAAGAAGAGCTTACCCTCGAGGGTATCAAGCAATTCTACATAAATGTGGAGCGAGAGGTGGGTTAGCTGATCAGTCACCCAGTTTGTTGTGTTTTTGAACATCATAGATCAGTCTTCTCTTTAAAGCACTCTGCTAAAACTGCAGGAGCCAAACCTCCGGTTTAGCTCATGTGGCCGTGTAAGCATGGGTACACCAGGGAAGGAAATTAAAGACACAGTATCAGAAATGAGGCTTGGAGGGACCTCTTTCTTAATGTCCAATGTCCTTTGTCTCACGATCCTGTGTTACATCTCGGCTGATTTTATCACGGAGTTAAATGGCTGTTTGATACCTCTTCCCCCCCCCTTTGACAGTGCATGACTTGTGTTTTTTTTTTTTGTGGATGTCTGCAGGAGTGGAAGCTGGACACCCTGTGTGATCTGTATGAGACTCTCACCATCACTCAGGCTGTCATTTTCCTCAACACAAGGAGAAAAGTCGACTGGTTGACTGAGAAGATGCACGCTAGAGACTTCACTGTCTCTGCCTTGGTATAACCTGTTCTACATCAGAATACTCCTATTTTGCTTGTCTCTGCTTGTTGGTATTGCCGTTGCACATTTTCTCTCTAATAAAAAAAGTCTCTTCACAGCATGGTGACATGGACCAGAAGGAGCGTGACGTCATTATGAGGGAGTTTAGATCTGGCTCAAGCAGAGTGTTGATCACAACTGATCTTCTGGTTAGTATGGGGTGCAATATGGTGGGGGGGTAGGGTAGTAATGTATGAAGGACACAACTGATCAATTCAGTTAAAACCAAAAGTTTTTAAATCTTGCAACAGTCCAAAAATGACCAAGCAATCTCAACTTTTGGTAGAATAGGGCTCGCGCTCCACAATGAGTTCTTCTAAAGTAGGAATCTGTTACTTTTTCGCGAGCGACAACACCATGTGCACAAATAATCTCATCTGTCTTGGCTTGAATGTAATTTTAAATACCTAGTTTCTTTTTGTCAGGCTCGTGGGATTGATGTCCAGCAGGTTTCCTTGGTCATTAACTATGACCTTCCTACAAACCGAGAGAACTACATTCATAGGTAAGACAAAATCTCATACACTGCCAAATTTGCACCTCAGTCTTCTGTGCGACTATAACACGACTCAACTTGTCTCTCCAGAATTGGTCGTGGTGGCCGTTTTGGCAGGAAAGGAGTTGCTATCAACTTCGTCACTGAGGAAGACAAGAGGATTCTTCGGGACATCGAGACGTTTTACAATACAACCGTGGACGAGATGCCAATGAATGTGGCCGACCTGATTTGAGCCCCAGGATCTTTCGTTTTGGTTTTTTTAACGCAGTGATAGCGGTCGTTCCACTTGCATTGTGCTTATATTATTCCAGGGGGAGAAAACTTGTCGATGCTAAACCTTGGGATCAGAATTGTGGTAGGTGTTAAAAGCGAGGTGACTTCTATGGTGGTTCTTCTCTGACACTTGTAGATTCTAACCTTGACAGACGGCTGGTTGGAGCTACAAAGCCATGGGGTCTGAAAACGTTATGGTTCTTTTGAGGTATTTCTTTCCATGTTCATTTAAGATGCGTGTAGTTGATGTTCTCCACCATTTAGTAATTTACTTGTGGACTAAAAGGTATAAGTGCTGTATAAAGTCTGCAAATTATGTTATGCTAACATATATGCGGTGTATTGTGGGCCTGCTTAAATAGAGGCACTTGTCATAGTATAGATTCACTTGCTTTTTGTTATCTTTTGTGACTGTTAATTTTAATGTTTTTTTATCCCACTTCATAATTCCTCACTGGTTGGCCATAGTTTGCTGACGTGGTTTTACCCTTACAGAGTATATTGCTTCCGCCCCGTGACTACTTTTCAGATTTCCTTTTCCCTAGAATTGTAGGAATGTCTTAATAAACTGAAATTGCTGTAAGGAAACTCCCTTTGTCTTGGTCTTAATGCGTGGCCACTGTTAAAAATGGTATCTTCAAGTACCATCTGGAGTTTGAAAGCAACCTATTAACATAGCAGTGTCTAGGTTTGGAGAGTTGTGTTGCAGCACCACCTACTGGCAAGCCAGCTGTAAGACCTTAACTAAGCATGTTGATTCACAGTAAAAAGGAAATGCTGAACATGTAAAAAACAGCTAACATGTCTAATGTAACTATTTCCATAAACTGCATTTTAAGACCCTTTGAGCACTGAAGCAATATACTGATGGATGTACTTCAAATTTAGATTAATTTTGCATCCTGTTTTTTTATATTTTAAAAATGACCTATTTTTAACAGGATTCATTAAATAGTTTAACAAATTATGCAAGGAATTTCAGAAAATGCAAAATACTCAATTCTACCCATATATTCTTTGATTGTATCTGCGGTGTCATGTTTGTTTTTCATGCACTGATTTAAGTTAAGATTAGTTTTAGTTATTTACTAAAGTAAAACGTTCTTAGGCTTGATTTTGTAAGACCATTTTTAAAAAAAAACATTTAATTAGTTTCTGAATATTTAGAGGATACAACCTCAGGCCTGATTGCTTAAGCTATGCTGTCATGACTGGAATGAATTTTTAACACCTGATTCCTGCAATACGGAGTTTTTAAAATTGTGCAGTGTTAACTGTTACCCCTTAAACTTAAAACATTTGAATATAATACAGCCTGTTGTCTGAACTGTAAATCAGAAATAAGCCAACCTAAGCATAAATAATGGAAACTAGTCCAAAGGTAATAAAGTCCACCCCACTGTTTGTTCGGCTCATGTCACATGTTAATATTAATTCGTGAGAATTAAAGGTGCCGGAGAGTTTTGTAACCATTGGACAGAATCTTGCTATTTTCCTCATTTACAGTGTGATAAGATAAACATATTCTGGCTGCAGTTTTATATTGAGCATGCAGTCATGAGCGTGCTTTAAATTTTCAAATTCTCAGCAAAAAAGCATGTAAGTAATGTTTCCCAAAATGCAACCAAAATTTATCTAATCTGATTAATCCACACCGTTTAACCAATCCGGTTTTAGACTGAGTTACACCCACCTACCTAATTAACACGTGGACACAGAATTACAGAAATAAATACACATTGAATACAATAGCCTTTTTATCAAACTATTTGTTTTCTAATTAGTTTATTTTTGGATTTATTTATTAACATTTTTTTGTGGCAACATCTATAATAACTATGAAAACCGAGTGAGAAGGCCTGATTTACGTTCTTCTAGTGTCACCATGTGGTAAATCCTGTGTGTTGCTGGTTACAACCACCCTCATGTGACATTTGTTTTCAAAGAGACAGTATTTCAAATTTTCTATAGTTAAACCTCACCTGTGGGCCTCAGGTAGTACAATGACTATATTTATCATGCCAACTTTCATGAACGCAATTATTTTCCTTAGCCACCTTTTGGGAGGCGACTAAAGAAGAGCCTAATTGATTGAGTTTCTGATTACTTACCTGTAAGTCAGCGGCTGATGCTCAGTAATGATCCCTCGGGTTAATCTAAAAATAACAGCACAGCTCACATGTCCTACATGGTATCACATTTTCTAAATTAAATCTAAATAGAACTGCATGTTCATCATATTTGAGGGAGTTTCTTAAAAATACACGCGCAGGCAGTTTGTGCACTTTTTATAAACATGTCGGCAGGTGGTTGTGTTTTTAGTCTCGTCTAAATCCATTGTGTGAATTATTCCTCTTTATGTGTTTCCGTGGAAACAGGGCAGCTGTTTGGAGCACAGCTAATCCGGACCACATCACATTTCAGGAAGAGGTGCCATAAATAAATTTATAGACAAAGGAGGAGAGGACAACGCTCTCGTGACCTTAAACTTGTACACACTGACATTTATAGCAGCCTGTGAGGGGAGTAAAGTGACTGTAGCCAATCAGAGCTGATGTTTGTTCACAATTTACTTGATTTGTTGATGTACCGATACTAATAATCAGTGAGATGAGGTTTACTGTAACATGGAATAATCTGAATGAGGAAACGTGTCTGCAGCAGAAAAGAGTATATACACGACACTGTGAGAAATTCTTAAGCAGGACGTTAATTGTAGTTTATGCCAAGCTGAGCTAACCAGATGATGGTACAGATATAAAAGTGGTTATAGTGCCAGTGTAAAACAAACCAGCGTCCTTTGTTATGTTCATAATACTACTGTGGACAAATAATGTTGTCTTTAACATTTTTTACTAATATATCCAGTATCAACATATTTGCAATTTTCCACATAAATAAACAATGTATTCTAATTATGTAAATAGAAAACTAATCTGAAAAACCTACTTTTTTCCTTCCAAATGTATTTGCTGTTGCAAATTAGTTGCATAAAAACATAATTTGTTGAAAGCAGGCTTATACCAAAACAGGGTGTTCTTTATAAAGGGGACGCTCGCTTGTTCACCATGAGGTTAAAAAGTAACTGGTGCCTGGCAGTAGAATAAGTGCATTAGATAACTCCTGTGTTACATGTCAGACATGTTATGTTTGTATTTTGGACTGATTAAACTAATGAGATAACATATTATTAATGAATCCGCTTTAGAAGTGTAGTGGCGGGCACATGCCCAGGTTTCCAGTTTTTGCACTTCGCTAAGCAGACTGTTGAATTGATTCCTTTAACTGGAAGTTTGACTAAACTTTCAATCTGTGTGTCATGCTCCTGTTGCCCAAGGAAGGAATCTCCTGCAATCTCATCACAGAAAGGGCAGGGCAAACTATTTTACCACTCTACTGATCCAAAGTGCCACTAGGAATCCCTGTTGTAAATCCTTCTTGCCCATTTCCTGAGAATGTTTGGAGAATTGACTTCATTGGACAATAATTCGAAAACAAAGTGTTTTATATATCTGGGACAGACAGATTGTTTTGAGATCCACTGTTTCACCTGATATTGTAATTTAACAGCAGTTGAAGCGATGAAATCCTCAACTGGTTTAGCTTCCTCATACTAAGATGTTTCCTGAGCTCATGTTTACTCATGGCACGCCAGGGCATGATTGATTACTACATTAAAAATAAATAACGTTGACAACATTTGACACCTCTTTTGTCACTTGAAACAGAGTGTGGATTTTATTTCATTAAAAAAATCACTAATGCCATTACAAAAAAAAGAAACCCCCTATAACATACTTAACTTCGTAGCTTGTCATTACTGCACAGGAAGTCTTCTCAGTTACACGTTATCCGTTACACGTCATGGAGGCAGTTTTAGATCTGACTGTTTTTTTCCTTCAATAAGTGATCTTGACCACAAGCCAAATGTTTTGCACCATCAGTTTAGAAAAACAGATCTCCTTATCGGGCAGTCAGGGGTTTAAAACACTTTTAGAAAAATGTAATTATTTCACTCTCAATGTAATAAAGCAGGTAAATGAGAGTGAGCCGTGATTAGAGTGCCTGGTTTTTCATCACATTCTGCAGTCAGTCCAACACCAGTGTCAGTGCATTGTTGTACCAGTGGTCATTGTTATTTTGGTGATGTCCCACTAACAGAGATAAATCATGTGACCTCTTTTCCTCACACACACCATGTTTCCAGTCTTTTGACAGACGCTGGTGTCCGAAAGGACTGAGGTAATATTCGCAGTGATGTTCGTCATTTCATTATGTTGCACAGACACACTCCATGACACACGCTTTCGCTCTCTGTCACATACTGACACACACAAACACCTATTCAGGTGTACTACAAAAAGGCTGCTTTGCAGGGGTATGTGTTGACATAGTAAGGTTTACAAAGAAGAGCCATTTTCACGGCCGTGCAGTACAGCCTACCTACGACTCCAGAGGTCCACTGTTTCACCTGTGGGTGTGTCGCGGCCTTCCACAAGTCATAGATATTCTCCACGTGACCATGTGAGGTCATCATCTGGTCATAGATACACATGTGGTAAGGCGCCTTGCCCTCCCCCGAGAAATAGACATGATCTTGTGGGGTCACACCGACGGCGTTGGCGCAGATGCCCATGAACACATCGTCTATGTAAAGAGAGGCGTTCAGGGTCAGTGTGGCCTGATAGATTTTGTCTGCTACGTCGCTGGAGACAACATACCCAGCCCCTGCCGTGTAGTCAGGATACGACAACCACGGGTACATCTCGAAGGGCACGTAGTACTTGCTGTCTTTTCTGCGGATGGGCGGTGCCCCTCTGTGCACTCGACCGATCCAGAAGTTTGTGACTCCTCTGCTGCTCATGTCCTGCAGATAGCTCACCAGGTTGGGCATGTGGACGAAGATGTCGTCGTCGGCAGTCATGAGGAAGCGGGCGTGTGCACAGCGGCTGTGCATCCAGTGGAACTGTAGGATCAGCTTTAGGGTCAGGTTGTGGAAAGAGTCTAAGAAGTCCTGTTGGATCAAATCACCATGGAGACGGTCCTCATGGATGAGCTGCTCCTGGAGGCCCACCCTACTCCTTTTCCTCCAAGAAGGCTCTTCCGTCTTGGTCCGAGGCGCTCCTAAGGCAAACACCACCCTGACAGTCACTCCCAAGGTGTTTTGGATGTAGGTCTCATTACCCCAGGTGGATCTGATGGCTTTACGCCTCTCAGTGTTCCCTGGGGACGTTTTGACAAAGAGCAGGAGGAGGACGTCCTTGTTAGCACACTTGTCCGGGTGATCCAGCAGGTAGCGGAAGTTGCTGAAGCTTCTTGCCTGCTCACGTGGGATGGTGAAGCTCTTGTTGATGTAGGAGAAGCGATTGACCAGGTAGCGGTAGGAGTAGGACTTGACGTGACTGACAACACTGTTGTCCAGCTGCTCCCAGCAGACCATCACCACTGACAGCACCAGGCAGGTGGTCATCAGCTGCACACATTGGCATCTCCGTAATCGGCGGAACCTCAAAAACATCCTGGAATCTCGTCACGCCGTGGTGGTGGTCTGACAAGCGATGGCGGCGAAGCAGCTGGTTGTGTCGGCGTCTGAGGAGGAGACAAGACGACCAAAGTTGCGGGGGTTGAGCGTGTAGTGTTGCAGTGCCTCAGAGCAGCTTGTGGTGGGTCTTCCATCCTAGGCTGTCCACATCCAGCAGGAGGCACGGGCGGTGATGGGAGTCACTGGGTCTGCTGGGATGCGAGAGGAAAGAGCACATGGTGACATGAGCTTTGTTGAAACACAAGCGTTAAAAATTCAGTTTCTTTTTCTTTCAACAGCAGGAAGTGGAAATGCCATCACACCACAGTTGATGGCATTTCCACTCAATGTCGTCTTGACCAATATCTTCTATATTTGGAAGCCAAGACTGACACATGCATCCTTCTGTCATGTTGGGTCATGACTGTAGAAACCTCTATTTAATTTTGAAACAGACGTAAGTACATCATCTAACCCTCAATATGTTAAAAGTACAGACAATTTATTCATTCAATGAGTTTAGTTTAATTAATTCAACACGTCTCACTAGGACTGCACTGGGTTTTAATGCAGCAGCACAATGTCAACTACATTAAACAGAAATGTTCCCACTTGTTTTTGTTAAGTTTTGCGATCAATCAACATATATAATATAAAATAATATTATATCATATACTAGAAATCCCCTCCCACCCACGTTCCCTCACTCCTATCCCGCACCAGCATGGGAGGAAGGGAAAAAAGAAAAGAAAATGAGGCAAAACTTAAACAGAGAATAAAAATGGGTGCGTATCACTTATCACATACAGGACCTTTGTTGTGATCAGTTCAAACTGAATTTTGACATCATCAGGCAAAAGATAAATGACAGCACTGCTGTTCGTCATGTACTGAGTCCAGATACGAGGCAGGTACTCATTGAGCTACAAACCACAACACAAAGTTGGGACAGTAAAAGTACCAACAACTGATGATACTAATAAATACAAAACAACAGCGAGAAAAATGCAATAAAACACTACATGTATAAATGTGTGAATTGGAAACATGACTTTAGTTATCCCCATCTGCTGAAACAAGTGCAAGGGCCTTTACATGGTCCAGATTTGGTAACCACCATTTGTCAATGAGAGGTAAACAAGTGTTAGCATTGTTCCTTTTACTTTTTTTACTTTTTTTGTGTCAGTCAGTAAGTAAAGAATCTCCTACAATCACTTGATGGATTTAAATCATTCAAGAACTGAAACTAAAGGAATGGTCTTTATACACACCCCCTATTCTTTCCCTCTCTTTTTTATGGTGTGTTGGAAAATGGACCTAAGGAACTCAATCATGAACACAAAGGACTCATAGATCTTGATAACGCAATGTGACCTAGCTTCGTTCCTTTTATTTTACATCTAATTTAACCCTTGACGACCCTGTCTGTTGTCTCTTTGTCTGAGTTCTCTCTCTGTCCAAACCTGACCGAAAATGTTGTAATATTTTCATTTGGCTGCACCAACGTAACACTCGTCGTTTCTGTGAAGGTGTAGAAACGTTCGCTGAAAAGTCAAAACGTTGGTGGGTGGGTTGGGGGTTAGGGGATCGGGATGGCCACTGAATGCAAAAGCCTACACAGCAAATGCTGCAACGCAAGCTCTTCCATAATGGAGGGGTTTAAGGCGTGGACCCACTGAAATCGCTGAGAGTCATGGAAAGCGTTCGGACACAATGGGCGGTGTCAGAACCAGCTCTGCGGCACAATGCGCTACAAGAATAGCGCGCTTCCGCCCCCGGGGCCTGGGCTCAAACCGAGGGGGGACTCCAATTGCACCCCAAGAGCTTTTCAATTCTTTGATACACAACATGGGTCAAAAGTGACCCGGCTCAGTTTTTATTTTCTATATCTTTGCAGTGAATGAATTTCATCATTCAGTATTTCAGTTATTCCCCAATTAACTTGTTTTTGATCATCACAAATCCTTATTTAAATTTTTCCTTTGTCACTTTTTGAATAGAAATCGTTTTTGTATCACTACCCTTCTAATGCACATCGGTCAAAAATGACCCGTATTCACTTCCTCTGTTATTTCATGCATGGCTGAGTGTTTCTTTGCTATATTTTTGAAATAAATGTATTTCATCATTTACTTTTCTAAGTATTCATTCAATATCTTGTTTTTGATTACCACAAATCATTATTTTCCTTTTCCTTTCTTACTTTATAAACAAAGTACATTTTGTATTTCTACATCACTTTTACACCCTAGCTGTTAGCTAGCTAGCTTCTTTTCTGGCTAGCTAACTATAGCTAGATCAACAAAATAAAACTCGAAATATAACAGTATCTACTAAATTGATATGCATTTGAAAGTATGCTTTTGATTTTCTTTCTCCAGAGTATGGCTGGTCGCAATCATCTCAGACTTATGGTTGCCATGTTCATAAAGATGCTGCAAGAAGAACTGTAGGAGGGCGCAATTCTTGGTCTTGATTCTAAATCTGAAATCTCTGATGCTGAGGACCTAGAGTATGTTTTACAGGATCAAGCTGGAGTTCATTCAGTCCAAATTACTCTCACCAACTTTTAAGGCCTTTTCCACTAGAAGAAGAAACTGATTTCCTGAATTAAATGACAGCCAAGTTTGTCCCGACATAAATAAAGAGAAGGAAGAGCATCCAGCAGAATATCAAAGGATTAAACATCATAGGATGGCCTGTGCCTAATGAGGTCACCGGGTCGGAAATGGCTTTCTTTTCTTGCTGCCTGTTAATGAGAAACTCTGCCTCATCTCTGCTCTCACACTAGAAAAAAACCCTGCACTATTAGATTACACCCATGTCTGGGTTTCATAGTGCACATATCTAGGCTGGGCCTGACACCTGACTTTACAGCCTGCCATAAAGCTTGCTGACAAGAGTTGCTCACTCTTGTCAGCAACATGACAGAAGTTGATGAATGTCTAGTGGCCGGCATGGAGATAAGCTCACATAACAATTAGACTGTGAGCAACACATGTATCATATGAGTGAGAGAGTATCAGGAAAATGAAAACCAATCCACAGCTGGTGACAGAGACATTCTGTCCAGAAAAAGGTTGCTTTTTAAAAACGTATTTTCACATTATATATAGTTTTTATTTAGCAACAAAAGTTTCATTCAGCTCCACAGTGTTGGAGTGATTTGAAGTAAAAGCATCATTATCTGCTTAGATAAAAATGTAGTCCAATGTTTGTTCTTAGGTGTGTGAGCTGCAATTTAAAGATGGCTTTTGTCTCCCTGTCCAGCCTGAAAATATACTTACGCCACTCCTACTATGCCACATGATAGTGCAGTAAAACATCTAGTGTTTTCCAGTAATACGTATATTTTCCGCCTCATAAGAGGCTGCCACACATGACTTCAGGTAGGAGGAAATACTCAGTTCCAAGAATACGGCACCAGACGATCTCAGTAATAGTGATCGCAACAGAATACCTTCTGAATTGTGTGGTTATGATGTCCACAGAGACAGTGCTCACGTTACAGGTGTCCAGTGTCATCTGTCAACACTGTGACGGTGTTTAATTCGGATGGCCTTGTTCCAGTCTGAACTTGATTGATGGTTTACGATTTTTTTTCTTTCTTCTTTTTATAGTTAACTGTTATTTGATCGTTTTTCTGTGATCTACTATTGTCTGGTGCCTATTCAACTCCTTTGCCATTATGTTGTCATTGTCCCGTAAACAGGTCGAGCTGCTGTCCCAACACCAAGCGCACAACACTGAGCGTTGATCCTCACGCTCACACTGCATCTAAAACAAGCCCTGCGAAAGTGAACCAGCTCAACCAACATATTTCCAAAGTCACCATTCATATAAATAGACCTGAAACACACAAGCGAGGGAGGGGAGCACAGCAGAAACTCGACGGACCACTGCAAAACAACTCACCGGCAAAACAAGTGAATCCAACACAGAGGCAGCAGCAGCAGTCTGACTTCTACGCTCTCTCTCTTCTTGGAGTTTTCCCTCAGATGACAGGAGGTGGAACACAGACCAATCTGCAGGGCTCAGTCCTTTAGTGTCACAGTGTGGAAGGAGGTGTGTGTGTGTGTGTGTGCGCATGTGTGCGTGAGAATACCTGCCAAACTCCGTGTGTGTTATTCTCTGATCTTTCCTCTACCATCAGTGTGTGGACTCTAACTTCCCTGCCTGCAAACGAATCAGCTGCCGGCTCGATTCTTCCCTCCGTCCCTATTTCAGAGTGGGGGGTAAACCACGCCCAGCGTGAACAGGTCCACTATAAAAACACCACGCGGGAAGTTGAACTTCTCATTTCTCATCGCCTCAATGTCATTATGTAAATTCACCTCGAAATGTTTATGCCATTATCTGGTCGCTTTAGAACTGGAGGCGTTTTTGACACATGATGAACTTGGAACAAAACTCACATGGGTTAGAGATGAGAGCAGGCAGGCCAAAACGACCACACCCCCGTTTAGGTGAAAACTATGGTGGTCGAGAGAGCACAACGCACTGACAATTAAGTAAACACATGCGATTAAAAGAAACGTGCAATTTAAGAAAACGTCATCAATTTGACGACATGCGCGGCAGCAAAAAGTCGCAACATGCGCAAATACAGAAACGCCCTATGTAACAACATATGCAAATGAAGCACCGGAGCTACAGCCAGGTTCATCACTTTTGGGGTCCCCTGGAAACATTTCAGTTGTTGTTTTCGCATTTTGCAGCGCATTTCTGTATTTGCACATGTTTCTTTTTGTTTTCTTTATTTGCATGTGTTTTTTCTGCTTGCATGTCTTTTCTTAATTTGCAGTGCATTTAGCTCTCTCGTCCACCCTAGAAAACAAATGCTGTGAAAGTGCAAGCTAGCAATTGAATACACAACTAGCACTGCTAGCTGTCTATGTTGTTCCTTGCTTCCACAAAGACAAAAGGAAGGCAAAAATAATTGATCTGGGCCTAGCTATACCCCCACCTCATCTATACCTATGACAGGTAGCATCCAGAGGTTCGTTTGGGGCCAAGCAAATAACCAGGCTCCTCCTGCCAACCCTGCCCCCAAATGCAATAAAGGCCAAACTTCTATGTGATACCTTCAAATATCAGCTTTAAACCATCATCTGCAGGTAAGTTCCTGCAAAGAGAGAGGCAAAAAGCATGGGGCCTCCATGAAGCAGGAAAGATGCCGATGTTCCCCATGCAGCAGCTGCTAATTGGTGTTTGCACCAATTGAAAAGGTTGGAGGCAACTATTCCAGTTGGCCAAAGCAAAGACCCATGTAATTTACCTTAGAACACTTGCATATAACAACAGAGGGTTAAACACACGACCGTTTACACTAAAATAAACATTTCACAATGTGTTGTCTGGGCTGACAACACATGCATTGCAGTCCACACCTGTGTGTATGGTCTGACTGACCTGCTATCATTCTTCTTTCATAACAATTTAATCTAAATTAGCAGCATAATGAAGGTTAATAGTGAATTAAATCCTCACCCTAGCTCACCGTGAGCACCTTTGTGAGTTGTCTTCACTGTGACTTCGACAAAATGACTACAGGAGGAAGTGCTGCATGACTCTTTACCACAGAGGAAATCGAACTATGAGATCATTTTCTCAAATCCAGTTTACTCAGTTTTATATTTTTAAAACTCGTTAGGTGACGTCAATTTCAACCATTTAAACTGAACCTAGACTAAACCATGGGAGGTTATCTGCTTTCTAAAGTGAGCACAATGTAATATAATATACAGTGTGAAAGCAACAGAGAGAGGAGGAATTAATATGAGGAAGGTCTGCTCTGAGCCTCATGAATGTGCTCAGTGTGAGTGACAAACAAAACATTGAATGGCAGGAGAATATCAGACTCATTCTGTGTCTGACAAAATGATGCATGTAATGAGGTGAGAAATCCCTTTAAGAGCACCAATGGTTTATTGCAGAGGTCACTAACAGGCGGACTGCGGTCCGGGTCCGGACCCAGAAGCCGTCCCGTACGGACCCGGAAATACAGCCAAAACAGAAGGTTATGATTTAAAACCTGACGGGGCGCTTCTATTTGTAACTGGCGCAGCTTTTGTAGTCTTTACGGTAGTGGTTTAGCGGATGAGGAAACGCACAGACCAATTGCATGCGAGTTAAGCCATCCCACGTGATACCACTCAGCTAATCAAGTCTGTGCATTCCCGGCGGTTAACATTGCGACTCTACAGTGCAGACAGATGAGAGAGTTAGAGGCAAGTTACACATGAAAAGACGGTAGAAAGAAAAAGACAGATAGAGATACAGGTAGAGAAAACAAAGGGAGAGATACAGAGGAGTGAGCCGGAGAAAGGGAGAGAAACAGAGGAGTGAGACAGAGAAAGGGAGAGAAACAGAGGAGTGAGACAGAGAAAGGGAGAGAAACAGAGGAGTGAGACAGAGAAAGGGAGTGAGACTGAGAAAGGGAGAGAAACAGAGGAGTGAGACGGAGAAAGGGAGAGAAACAGAGGAGTGAGACAGAGAAAGGGAGTGAGACTGAGAAAGGGAGAGAAACAGAGGAGTGAGACAGAGAAAGGGAGTGAGACTGAGAAAGGGAGAGAAACAGAGGAGTGAGACGGAGAAAGGGAGAGAAACAGAGGAGTGAGACAGAGAAAGGGAGTGAGACTGAGAAAGGGAGAGAAACAGAGGAGTGAGACAGAGAAAGGGAGTGAGACTGAGAAAGGGAGAGAAACAGAGGAGTGAGACGGAGAAAGGGAGAGAAACAGAGGAGTGAGACAGAGAAAGGGAGAGAAACAGAGGAGTGAGACGGAGAAAGGGAGAGAAACAGAGGAGTGAGACGGAGAAAGGGAGAGAAACAGGAGTGAGACGGAGAAAGGGAGAGAAACAGAGGAGTGAGACGAGGAAAGGGAGAGAAACAGGAGTGAGACGGAGAAAGGGAGAGAAACAGAGGAGTGAGACAGAGAAAGGGAGGGAAACAGGAGTGAGACTGAGAAAGGGAGAGAAACAGGAGTGAGCAGGAGAAACGAGTGAGACGGAGAAAGGGAGAGAAACAGAGGAGTGAGACGGAGAAAGGGAGAGAAACAGGAGTGAGACGGAGAAAGGGAGAGAAACAGGAGTGAGACGGAGAAAGGGAGAGAATTTATTTATTTATTTTCTCTTATTTTGAAATGCAGCCCTACTTTTATTTAGTTAATGACAGAACATTATATATACATATATGTTCAGTTCTATGTTACGTGACAATAAATATTGTCAAACTTTTTGAATCGTACTGAATTCATTTGATTTGACAGTCAGGTATTTAGTACATGCAGATGTTGATACAACTACTAGGCTACTTAAATATATATCACACTAAATAGTTAGACATTATGATCTTCCGGACCTTTGCTTCAAGAATTTGTCTCTATCTGGACCTCTTTAAATTTTAGTTGAATACCCCTGGTTTATTGCATCTGTTTACATGACAGACTTTTTTAAAAAATATTTATGTGCAGGATTTTATGGCTGATAAGGCTCGACATTTGAATATCTCTGACGCATTATTGTTGCACAGAGGCAAAGTTATTCAAATTCTCCTCGATGTTTAGGTGTGTGGTTGAAGATCCTCTCAAGCTCTAGCTGTGAATTATACACCACATCCTTAAACCACCAAAAAATACTTCCGTCATGAAACTCCTCACAGTTGAATGACTTTGCATGGCTGCTTAATAACCATAAAGGCTCTGCCACAAAAACTTGGCAACAACACAACAGGGAAACTATTCAAATATAATGGTATATGATTGAATCACTGTAAAAAACACCAGTCTACAGAAATGTGTGTTTACACTTCTCACTGCAGATCATATAGGTCCTGTCATTTGTCAGTGAGTTTACTAAATTAACCTGCTGAATATCAACATATCAGCAATGGAAATAATTGTAATAAATATTTACCTCCACCAAGGAGGCCATGTTTTTAATTGTCTGTTCGTCATCTGAATTCCATGAAATATTGTGCAGGGATGTGGGATGGAAGTTTTTCTGGAAGCTGGTGAAAGGAGAACTCAGGCAGCAGCTGATGTTTTATGCAGAATAGTTTAATGTAGACTTGATGCATCAAGGAGACCAGAAGGTGGAACAATATACAAACACATGAGCAACACATGAGCAACTGTCACCCCCAAGTCTGAAGATGTCTCCCACAGCATCCCATGTATATCTCCCTCTGCTTGCGTCACCCATTCTAACAGCACATCCACGAAAGCATGCATACCTAAACTTTACGTCTAGCCATTGATGTATTATGCAAAAGAGTTGGAGTTGGTGCCTCTGTCTGGGCATCTGAATTCGATATGAAAGTCCATGAGTGTAGACACTACAATGTACTGCTAGTTGCCCCTTTATTTATAACCTGACCTTGGGTACTGCTTGCAGAGAAGGGACTATCTGTGGAGTGAGTCTGGCTGTAATCCATTCATGGTGAACATATTAACTGTATCAGGAGGGTCAACAAGGCTCTCACAGGGTGGGGTTGATAAACAGGTGGATCCAGGAATCTGGTTTCACTGCCTTTTAATTGTCGAGATAGGGCGTTTCTCTGCAATGGCATGTGTTCTTTGATTGCCCTACTTGTTGGAAGTGCAGCTCTGTGAATTTGTAATTACAACTTAAGGAAATTGTTTTGCATCAAAATTATGCTTTTATCCTCCTACCAGATCTACAGCTATTGGTTCAAATCAATAAAATCTTCAGGTTCACTGTGCGAGGTTCCTGGCTTCATCCCGTACAGAAATCAGGCACAGAATTACACTGAAGTGTACCAAGGTACAGTGCTGGAATTATGGTGCATATACCACACCGGCACTGCACCTGCACACAGTGGTACATGTGAGGGAGATGCACATTTTAACAGTTTAGTGAGCTAATAGTTCATCTGCTGTTGGCCCAGCTGTGTTAACAAAATGATCCTAACATGATTGGATTATGGTTGCTTTTCTAAATTCAATCTGAAATGGTCAAAGCATCGGAACTGTTCAGATATTCAGAGCTATAGTTTTAGACCAGTGCAGGGACAGCCAAGTAAAACCCCTGCTTTCTATATTTTACTTTAAAGTAAATAATTAGTAAGGCGGACTATTATCAATGTAGCCATATGTACTTAAATGTACACAGACATCTGTTCAAGGTGGAGCCTTTAGAATCACTAAATAATGCTATATAGCTTCATTAATAAAAGAGCATCAAATTTGATTTGATCTTAGGTCAAAAAACGTTTCGCTTTATCTTAAAAAAATATAGTACAGATAAGAATATCGTTATTGGATAAATACGCAGGATCTGTAAGAGTAGTAGTGTCATTAGAATCGTATTTATAATTCCTAATACTATCCAAGTAGTGACAGAAAACCAGACAAATGTATTCCTTGCAATAACCCAGAAAGCAAAATGATTTTGGCCAAGATTTGGCTCACATATCACATGGAGTGATGGCACTGCTGCATGTCAACCGAAGGTGGCCCGAATTTGACCATATTCACCATTTACCACATGGGCCACTTTAGGTTCACGTCCAGATTACATTTTGAACCGAATGTTGGCCAAAAAAACATTTGTTTGGGGATATTTGGGCCACATTTGCTATTTTACAAGTGGGCAACTTTAGGGTCAAGTCCAACCCAGGGTCACAAGAAGGCTCGAAGTGCTGCATCGAAGTGGCCCGCATCTGTGTGTCATTGATATAAATCCATACATTCAAACATTTGTTTTGCTGTGAAGTATCAGTTTATAACACAGTTTGTAATATCTGATGGTTTCAGGTTTTCATATTGTTGTAGATTTATCCTCTTGTATGTAGTAAACCTGAAGTAACTGATAGTGTGTATGGATTCCCTACTGGAATATCATTTGCTTTGTACTTTTATTACCCTAACCAGACATTTTGTTTTTTTATTCAGACAAACTGACTCGGTTAAGTAGTTTTTATCATCATCTCCACTTATTGTCTATTCAGGGCAGACTTACGCTAACAAAGTCCAAACTGTCCGACCTCATTTAATGGAGCTCAGAGTTTCACCTGAGAGTTAAGCGAGGGACTGGTACAGTCGGCCGGGGTCTAAAAATATACTGAATGACCTGATTAATAGAGATGTTTGTCAGGAGGTCACGGATGTCGACGACAACAGGATATACTGTATATACATGTGTCCATTTCTTCCAAACTTGGAAAGACACACACAAATAATCAATTTAAAAGAAATGTCCTAGCGTCTTGATGAGTTTTTAATACTGTAGCGCAGGTGTATAGAGGAGGAGAACAGGGGGCTGTGTAACGTTAGGGGAACGATGTCTCAGCGGCAACGTAACTCTCACTCGGGTCAGACACAGAGCAAAACGAAAAGAACCTCCACTTCCTCCCAGCTCACTTACTTCAGTTAAAGGGGACATTGTATGAGGTGGGGGGTGGGCCAAGGCCATGTAGGGAGACTTCCAGTGTATTGTTACGACACAAAACCCAGGAAGCTCATTCGAGTCACTCAAGCATGACGTTTCTGACTTAGAGGAACCATAACAAAACGCGCGAGTGTTTTTTCCCCAGAGTTTTTGGGTTGGTAGACATGCCAGATACCCACATTAACCTGTAGAAGCACTAACAAAGTGGAATTTGCATGCTATGTCCCCTTTAACATCAGTTACATGCACTCTCCTGATTGGTCCAGATCAAGGAGGCTTGACCGGCAACTAGGACAATACCAAAGTACAAACAGTTTGAATGAATGAAATGGCCTCACAATAACAGGCCAGCAGGAGTTAGCACTGTCGCCTCACAGCGAGAAGGTTCTTGGTTTGAATCCTGGTTTGGCCGGGGTCTCTCTGTGTGGAGTTTGCATGTTCTCTACATATTTGCGTGGGTTTTTCTCTGTGTACTCCAGCGTCCTCCCACAGCCCAAAGACAGGAAGACTGGAGATGGGTTATTTGAAGACTCTAAATTGTCTGTACGTGTGAATGTGAGAGTGAATGGTGTCTGAACTTGGGCTGCCTGCCCCTGTTTGCCAGAACTAGGCCACAGCAATACCGCATGTCAACCAAAGGTGCCAAAGGTGGCCCCAAAAAACCAAACACAAACACATCCGTATGTGTTCAATTATTTTTATTTGTAATCTTTTAGGGTACAACCATTATATAACATATATCTGCTCTCTTTCTTAGGTGTATATTTTCTTTCTTTTTCGGACGGTGTCAGTGAACAAACTGCACAGACGACTGAATTTAATTTAACTGCTGCTGGGAATTACTCCTATAATTATTCTTATTTTAAGATTAGTCATTATACTTCCACATTTTAAAGTTATTAGTACGTTATTTATGATTTTAATTTGTTCCCCTTTATATTTCCACATTAACCAGCTTTGACAGATTTTTATGGCACTCCATATTTTACTTGGCACTGTTGCAATCTCTCACAGGGAAAACAGAGTTATTTTGGTAACCACCAAACATGATGACAGTAACATTGAGTTGATTGACAGCGTTTGGTGTTTTGTTATTTCTACCAAGGAGGTTATGTTTTCATTATTTATCCGTCATGTAGCAGGATTTTGCAAAAAACGCTGATGTGACCTTATGGCATTTTGGTGAAAGGATGGGACATGAGTCATGAAATACAGGCAGGAAATACAAAAAACTGATTTGATCACTTTATCAAAACCACATCATCTCCATTAATATGCAATGACTGATGAGAAGTTAAGATTGAAAATTCATTCCAGTAAGGGCTTCCATTTCTTGTCTATCAATGAGGAAATGAGACAAGGTGTCAGATGAGTTATTCAGGTCTGACAGGAGAGGACGATGTTCGAGAATCTCAGGGTTGAAGGTCAGATCAGAGCGAGATTGACGGTCAGTGCACTGCATGGGAGGAGATCAGAGGTTCGGCGGTTATATAATGGCCTGGTTTTATCTGAGACCATGCTGCTGCACATTTGTTTGACATCCATCTATCCATTATCTATACAGCTTATCGTTTGAGGGCTGTGGGGGCGGGGGGAAGCTGTAGCCAATCACAGCTGACGTTTGGCGAGAAGCGGTGTGCACCCTGGAGAGGTCGCCAACATATCACCGGGCAACCATTCACACCTACAGTCAATTTAGAGCCTCCAATTACTCTTTCCTGCATGTTTGGACTGTGGGAGGAGGCTGGAGAACCTGGAGAAAACCCACAGACACATGGATACTTTGTTCAACATGCATCTTCTGAACTGTTTTAGCTGATTTATTCATTGTATCCTTTGAATTAGGTCTACATGCTCCGAGTCCTTTTTAACATGTCCGTCACTCTCTGCTCATAATGAAGAGTTTAAAGTCACAACATTCACTCAGGAGAAAAAAATCTGTCTTTTGATTAAAAAGAAATGTGACTTTTATCATGAATTGTTTTTATCTTTGGACCACAAATATCTCTGAATTCACAAACTAAGGCTGAGCTTTAGACCATACTAACTTTGTTTACATGGATCCCAGTAATCTTATCCTGATTAATGTATTATTTTGATTATGTTTACATTAGTAGCTAATTTATAATATTCCATTCATATTCACACTTGAACGGTCATATGTTGCTATTGCCATGTGCTGTGAAAGCTCTAATAGAATGTTACAATGTCATTGAGACGTACATGTGTCTATATATTTCACATTGAATCAGTATAATCCAAATTTTAATTAGATTACTGTATATATTAATCTGAGTCTGACGTTATTCGGGTTGAATCCGAAAACACTGCTTACATGGCAGTGTCTTACTCAGAGTATTATTCTGGTTACTACAACCGGTATGTGTTTGGTGTGCATACATGACCTTTAACATAGTGTATACTGGTTTGTCCTTCCCATGCATAGGTTTACTCCCTGAGTAAAGACAGTTAGTGCAGCAGAGTGAACCCAACGACTGAACACGCTGATATTATCAAAATAGATTTTATTCTAGACCTTGAGATCTGAGTGATATTACAACAGTCAGATCAGGAGGCTGCAGACAGCAACCATGTGAGTGAGAGAGAAGAGTACAACGTAAGTGAGGGCAAAGACAACACAAAAAAAAAAAATGTAAATTGGTATTTACAGGTTCTGTGTTACACATCAACAATTAAATCCAAATTTTATATTTTTTGTTCATTTTGAGTACATAGCTACAAATAAATCAGAATTACAAAAGTTTTGAGGAGTACAAAACCTTCAAGGGCTCTCCGACATAGCAAAGATAGAATTGACATTAGTACTTTCGGTAAGAACAAAAAATAGCAAACACACTTGAATGCAGTGTAAAAAACGTATCATCTAAAAACTAACCATTATAAAATACCATTCCACTGTCATAGACATCATTTGAAATAGTCTTTGTGTTACAGTCCAATCACTGCTGACTGTATTAAAGCAAACTTCAAAATATTCTTTAGCTTCAGTACAATTTTTTTGTTTCTAACAAGTAACATTCTAAAGAAAATGTCTGACGATGTATGTTTGATGTTTTCCATGGCTACGGGATGAGACCTGGAATGCCATGAAGTTGGCTGGGTTCGACCTAATCCAGGAGTCCGACAGGACACTAGTTACCCTTGTTTCCCCGCTGTCGCTGCAACACTTTCACAGCTGATTCATTTTTAAGAGCATTTCAAACATTAGATGCGTCTGTGATGGCTTGAATAAACACATCTTCCTGTTTCTCAATTTTTAGCCTAAAGTGCAGAGGAAGAACAAAAAAAGACCCTTTAAAAGGGGCTGCTCTATTGTTTCGCTATGACTGTTTAATGGTATTTTATAAAAAACAAAACCTCATGGTCACGACCTCGGGTGATGCACAGCAACATCACATACTGTATTTCAAGCGTCTTCAAAAAGTTACTTTAAAATCCACCCTCAGCACACGAGTGGCATACAAAAGAATCCCCTGTGATAGCACAGATATATATATTTATATATATATTATATGCAGATACCATGTTACATCAAGTCATATGCAAGCGCAGAACTGCCTCAAAACGGCAACTCTGAACACTACAAACAAAAGCACTGTCTATCTGTGCATAGGCCTGAACACAGCCCGTCTCCAGAGTGTGTGTGTGTGTGTGTAGTAATGCTGGGCAAAAACTGCCTGACAACAGCAAACCAAGGACTGTAGTGTGTACTCGACACTGGGTATGAAAAGCTGCACACGTTACAGAGTGAAAGTGGAACGAAGACTCCAAGTTGACTGCGAACACTCGACACGACAAACTGAAATCCAGAGTCGTCAAATCGCTGTCGTCATGTGAGCAAATGTTGAGTCGTGTTTTTATGAAGGTGCGATCAAAGGATCCTGTGCCGCCAGAAGAAGTGATACTGCGGATGATGCCGTGTTGTTTTAATGACTAAGCAGAGGAAATGGGACACAACTAGACCAACTTATTCTGATTATCTTCCAGCACTGGATAGCAACAAGCTATTAACGGAAGAAACACGCACAATTATGACTAATAATTATTTCACGTCAGATGAATTCATGCCGTTATGGACTTGTTTTCCTGCATCTCTCTCCCTCCCTCTCTTTCCCTACACATCCCAGAAACTAGACAGATGCCAGAAAATAAGCCATTACTGTGCCACATTACTTCACTGATGACACACAAAGCACGGCCGTGTTTTTACGAGCTCTATTTCAATGACGTGAACCTCAAGCTGTCCACACATTCAGCACACTGTTAGAACATGATATCAACATGAAGTTACAGCCGCAGAGGTTTTGAATTCTTTAGAGATTCATATTAACCTGATGAATTAACACCTGAAAACCATTTTTGAGGATTAAAGTTGCAAAAAAAACAAAGGACAGTTCACTGTTTGACAGACTGCTTCACACTTTGTAAAGACAGTCGGAAAAATTGTCAATGCTTTCATCTTCTGAGCTTGACAGAATGCCAAGAACAAGATGAGCGGATCGCCCAATGAACAGCTTCGAACACCCACTGTAAAAGACAAACCACTCCCACTCCCACACCCCAGCCCCTCCCTTCTCTCCCAACCTACTCGTCATATAAAACCTACAGAGATCCGTAAAATCCAAATTCAACACAACAATGTCCACAGGACACCAGACGTGTGCAATATGCACAGGCCAGCAGAAAACAAGCATCTTTATAAACCTGGTACAAAAGGATAAAAAGAGCAAAGCAAGAAGAATCCTGGTGTTTTGGTTTGTGTACGATGGGTCCGACATGGTTATACTGAGTGATCTAATGTTTCTTCCTGCAGGTCTTGGGCGTGGCCACAGAGACCTGTGCATAACAACTTTGTGTGGCAAAGGTTTTGGTCCTTGTGTGTACATGAGAGAGAGCGAGAGAGAGAGAGAGAGAGGCGGGGGGTGGGGCTGTAATGACAGGCCATCGCATCTGATGGGACTACAGCAGTGTGCCGGACAGGCAGGGACAGTCAGTCAGTTTGGCTATGTACACATTCGTAGTCGGTCCACGGCTCCCCCCAGACGAGTGTCATTTCCTCAGGTCCAATACACAAACCTGGAAAAACAGGAAGGAGGAGAGTTAAACACAAAGCTACAAACTCCCCAAGGGAGGCCTGATGCTTGTGTTGATAGACAAATACACGGCATTTCCGCAGAATTTAAACACCATGTCCTGCCTCCTGCCGGCTCTACCCAGGTGCCGGCCCTCGCCAGAATATTCTGGACAATTTCCTCTTGTTGTGTCTAACCCGAACAATCTCCTGCTGTGTTGTTCATTTGTGAAAGGCAAAGTCCAGAAATGTCCAGACCAAATTCTCAGGAGACTTTCCTGAATTCATGTCTGAAAACAGATAAAGACTGAGGAGCATCAATTGTCATGCTGTGACTTGATGAGACCAAATGATTGTGTGGAATAAGAGTCAAATATTTAAACACAACCTTTGTCTTGTCCATAAATATAGACACTGATGCACATTCAGCTTTATTAAGGAATTTCATTCATTTTCCCACATCAAATGTCCTCTGTTCCTCTGTTTGGCTGAGTTGAGAACCGGATTTTGGACCAACAGCTTATTGACATTCAGATACTTGATCCAAAGCCACCTCAAAGTGTGTCTAAGCTATGAGCTACTGTGCTGCAGTGTGAACAGTGATGCAGGTTTTCTTTAAGGGCCCCTCTATACTATTCTCCTACCCTGGCCAGTCCTCAAGTACCTGCTGCCAACAGCATGTCAAAGAGTTTGTGCCAAAATGGACATTTTCTCCCACATTACATTTTTAAATGATGTCAGTGTTACTTGGCAAACAAAGGAATGGCTTCAAAGTTGAATTTTGCTCAAGCAGAGACAACTGACTGATTAAGTGTCTGCAGTCACCTCCCTGATCACAGGCTTCGTGCCAAGCTGCTGTGCTTGCCTCACATTTTGAGTTGACACACTCTTGGATTAGTCAAAAATCTCACGTGACTGTGGTTTTAGCCATGTGTGTGTGTGTGTGTTTCCTATTACTGAAACAAGGAAGCCCTGTGTCATGAGTCAACCCCTAAATTTATCTGCAGCAGAAGTGAAACTGAACTTTTAGTCAACTACAAGTTTGGCCACACACCATTACCATTTAGCGGCCATTTGCCTGAGTCAAACTGTTTATTCACAGATTTGACCTACAAAGTTCATATTTCCGTAGGCAGGCGTTAGTGTTGTACACAGAGATCATAATGGCTGCTACGTGTATGACGCAACTCACCGATCCGTCTGACGCGCTGGCGCCTACTTTGTCCCCTGTGGCGTTCCAGCACACCTCAAAGATCCCTCCTGTTCCCCGGTAGCTGTGAACTAAAGCACCCGTCTGAGGAAACAAAAACACGTGAGCAATTGCAAGCTTTTTATTTTTTGTAAAGCTTTAGAACTGTATTTGTTAATCTGCTATGATCCCACACCTGAGTGTTCCAGATGTGGACACACTTGTCGAAGGAGCCGCTGGCGAGATGCCTGCCATCAGGGCTGAAGGCGACGCTGTAGACGGGCTCCTGGTGGCGGGTCAGCGTGTGGATACACACGCCGCGCTCTACGTCCCACAGACGCACTGTTGAGTCAAATGATGCGCTGGAGAGAGGTGAAGAGAAAGGGAAACTAAAGTGGGCTCTGTGTCGAGTGGAATGAAAATAAGGTGCCATGTAGCAAGTTGTAAAGTAAAGCATGTAAACAGGACATGACAGCTACAAATAAATTAAAATTATAAATGATTAGTCGCTTCATCATAGAAGAGTGATTAAATATAAATGATTGATTCACTGTTGTGTCGACTATCTCATATTTCAGATACAAAATCCTCACAAGCAAATAGACAATTCTGACCTATCTAGATTTTTGGGGGCTGATACTGATTGTACGGATATTGATATTTCAGTATTAGAATTTTTGATGTGGATATATTAATATTAGAAATACTTAATTATCATTCATAAGATGTCTTTATCACACCGTAACGACAACATTTTAATATTAGCTTGAATTTATATAACACCTTTCAAGAGACCCAAGGACGCTTTACATGTGTCCGAGGGGACAAAAGAGAAAAGAAAGTAATTGGCACAAAACAGGACAGAAATAAACAGCACTAATGGCAGGGTGGAGCGTTAAACAGGTGGTGTTTGAGGAGTTTTTTAAAGCTGTCCAGAGATGCAGCGTTGCAGATTTTGGCAGGGAGAGAGAGGGTGGGGGCTACGACACAGAAGGCTCTGTCTCCACAGGTTCACAGTTTGGTGTTGGGGATGGAGAGACATCCTGTGTTTGAGGACTTTCTGAGAGGAGTGTAGGGCTGGAGGATGTCGGTTAGATATGGTGGGGCGAGGGCGTTTTATAGGTGAGGAGGAGGAGTTTGTTGATGCAGGCCTTGATCGGGAGCCAGTGGAGGTGACAGAAAAAATGTAATCGAGGCTCCACATTTAACTGTTTGACCATAAGCTTTACTTTAAATAACTATACATTAAATATCGAACCATATAAACAGGACTTGAATTAAGAAAATAAACATACTTTGTTTTATGTCAAATGTAAACCTAAATACACATTTTGTCTGCATTGTCTGTAAAACAAAAGTTTTCATAACGGCAAACATCAATGCTGATTTTTACCAGTTGACTGACACATTGATCAGGCTCTATTTAAAAAAAGACAAATAAATCCAGGCAGAGATAATGTGTGACTTCAGAGGCGTACTTCATGATGCATCTGAAGTTTACTGAAGGTGGCTGTGTGCTTAAAGCAAGACTCTGGCCCCTGAGCTGTTTCCTCAGATGAATCCAGGTCAACCTTAGTATGACAAGTCAAACCTAAAAAATGTATCAGTCAAAACCCTAAAATAATTGTCAGGTATTTTATTGATGAGGTATTTTATGGAATAGGACTGTGACTGATCTGATCAGAGGACAGAAAATATAAACAAGTTATTACAAATTTCCCACATTTTCTGCCCCCTGAAAAAAAGATAAAAAGTTTGCGGCAAGGTCGCGATGTTGTATCAACGACTCACCAGAGTGAGGCAGTAAAGAACCTGTTTTAACACAGAACACCTGAATTTATCAAGCATCCTTATATCACCTAATAATTCTAACAAAGAAAACTATTTGTTATTAGCTTCTTTTTTTTTCTTCTTCTAAATTTAAGATTGTAGGATTTCATACTTTTGGTTTCATCTTGTATCTATAAACAGAAAACTACCCTGTAACAGTCCAGTCAAATGACACAAGTAGAAGAAAAGTGAAACTGGTGCTCATCTACTGCTGTTGTTTTCTTACCTGGCCAACATGAGGTTCGCACTGGGGTTGTTGGTCCCGGGGCCTGTGGGGCTCCACTTGATTGTGTAGATTTCTTTATTGTGAGCCTGGAGGTCGTGTACACACAAGTCCTGTTTCATACTCCAGATCTGTGTGAGGTGATGATAAAGAAGCAGCTGTTAAGTTTGCTACAAACATAATACAAAACACTTTTCTTCAAACTATGTCTGATTGAGGCTGATTTCTAACTTTTCTCGGGCATTAGGTGACATTCACTTATTGTGCATTGTGTGAACTGACCTTGAGCGTCATGTCATCAGAGCAGGAGGCCAGCAAGCTGCCAGTGGGATCCCACTTGATGGCGTTGACCTCATTCTGTCGCGAGTAAGAAGGGGGTTAGAAACAAAACACAGATGTGTTGTGGTGAACACAGGCAACAGCTAATTTAGAAACATTATACAGTATTTCCATGCATCCTGATAACTAACTTCTAAAACTAGGTCTCAAGTTTGACATGGTTTTACGATAAAGTGTTAGAGCCAAGCACTTTTTTAAGAATAAAGTCAAAATATAGAGAAAAGTCGAACTTATTATGTGATCGTTTTTTTTTATTTTCATATCGACAATAAACCAATTTTAAGATTAAAATAGAACTCTTAAGAAAACATTACACTATGTATGTTGGCAGGTCTTTACAAAATGAGTCAAATAGTTTTTCATAATCAGTTTTGTTTCAGCTCATAAACACGATGTGATAATCAGTTTAAAGAGGTTGTTCTGAAAACTGTAACTTTGGTCTGTCTTTTCATTTCCACTCCTCCACACACGCAGAACACTCATGTCTCACCGTGTGTCCCTGGAAGGTCTTGACAGGTCTGTCCTGACCCAGCTTACACACATGGATACACATGTCCGTGCTGCAGGAGGCAAACGTGTTGTTGCTCTGCCAGTCTACGTCCAGAGCAGGTGCTGTTGGGAGGCAGAGACAGAGCTAAGGGCTGCGGCAGCGCTGACATGTACAAGCAGGACATGAGAAAGCACAACATGCGTATATGATTGACCGATAGAAGATTTCTTATTGCCACACTCGATCTGTAACAACACTATAAGTGCAGATAGTACATTAGAGGGTCAGGTCTGTTACTGTCACACTCCAACAAGCTAAACAGTGTCACAGAGAAAGAGCTGCTGTTCAGAAACGTTGAATATGACAGAGGCAACGGTATCAGTCACTATGTGTTGAAAGATTTGATGGCAGAAAAAAAATAGAGCTGTGGCAGAAGGTCTGAAAACAGAAACCGTTGAATGAAGAGTCTTGTTACTCACCAGAGTGGAAAGGAAATTGTTGCTTTGCCTCTCCCGTGTGTGCGTCCCAAATAATTGTCGTCTGTGCGGGGGGGGAGAGGATATTTCCGTTATTTATCATTACTTAAACACAGTTTACATTACCCACACACAATCATATATATATGTTTATAGAGACACCTCAGGCCTTTTTATACCTGCAAGACAACTGCGCTTGAGTATTAATGTGCAGCCTATCCTGTAGGTGACATGGTGTGTTGTTAGATTTTAGTACACTAGATGGCAATGTTGCACAATGTCCATGAATGGTTTGTTGTGACAACTTCGAGAGAGATCTCAGTTTGATGGAAATGCATCACACCTTACCATAACTGATGCGCATAGATCATTTTCATTTATTTGCTACCTCTGGCTGTAATTTTGTCTCTCTTCCATTATCGATTATTGTCTGGCTGAATTTTTCAGTGCTAACTACAACCTAAAATCCACAGCGTCATTTCAGAATACAGCTCTCAAGTGAACATTAGCTATTAAAGACTTTTTCCAACTCTCTAATCCTCGAGAGCAAATAGTGACCCAACAAAATAGAATTTGAAATACCCATGAAAAGTTGCCTTTAACATCTTAGGAAAGTTGTATCTTGGAAAACCGTTCATCTTCGACAAGTGCTTTAGTAGACATAAAGAAAAAACACCAACCTATTAAACCATTACACATTTCTGTACAATTTCAACCCTCCAATGCAACTGATCGACTAATATCCTATCCTGAATAAACCTGTGACCTCCCTGTGTAACGCCTTGTTTGACCTACAGGTAATATAGAAAAGTACAGCCCCATGCAGACTGGATATATTTCTCTAGGGGAGGTGGAGGGGATTCAGTCAGTCATCTTTATGAGTTGCGAATTTCTCTTTTTCTGTGAACTACTCTTCCGTCTGTCCCTCTACCTTTCATATCTACTATCAAATATACCGTTGCAATGTCAGCTACAAGTATGTACTGGTATTTCATGCGAGAGCCCTTTTTATAGCATATATTTGTTTATATTTTGAAAATAATTTTCCAGCTAAACATACGCAGAATCAACCATTAGCCGGTCTGGTTTGCAATGTACCCATGGATGACATTGACAACTACCACTCAATTGCTTATGATACTGAAGAAAACTTAGATTAAATAAAATAATTATCAGGTAAAATCTGAAGTGTATTTTTCTATCATTTGTGGACGTTTATTTGTATTTGTATTGATGAAGATCGGAGACAATAATATTCGCAGTAAGTGTACATGCCCTGGTATTTTCATGGTATTTCAATGCATATATGCCTGTTCTTGTTGCAGATGAGAATTGTACTGAAAACAACCAATAAATTCCAGTCAGGCATTTTGAAACCTGTGCATACAACTGGTAGTTGTTAATTACCAGTCTCCATAGCAGGTATTAGAGAGCAATATCAAGCTAAAGAAATCAAATAAGCTGTCACTTCTTAGAACTAACAGCAGAAGAAAGCAACAGATAAGGAGATGTATAAACAACAATCCACAGTGGCTGCAGCCAACCAACACAGAAAACACTACATTGCTAGGCAACACAGTATTTGCTGATGCTCTTCTCTGTAGAGACACTGAAACATTCAAGTAAGTCTGATGGTGCTCTTACTCTGTCAGGATTTACTCTGTAAATTAAGAGAAGTACGCAAAAGTACAAATACAAAGAAACAAAAGTAAATATACGTTTTTTCCACCCCTGCATCTATGAATCTTTGTCTGAAAATTGTATCAAAGATCATATTTTCTGCTGGAGGCCTTTCTAAAATGAGCAAAGATGAGTTAGTTGGGAAACGATGTGATCTTCATGACAACAGCGCCAACGTTCAAACCAGTAGGAAATGCTGCTTTCATCCTGTCTAAAGGAGGTTAAGATTAGATGGAAATATTTCAGGGGGGGGGTCCATGAGACAATAACAACATAACGTTTCAAGAAACTTTCATATTTTGGAAAAGCTGCACTGCTCCCAAACCCAGGGGTATTCAACGAGCTTATTCAAAACCACAGATAAAATCAACAGGCTTTACCTTGTCAACACCAGCACTGAGGATGAAGTTTCCTTTCTTATTCCACTTGAGTGCAAATATAGGACCTTTGTGTTGACCCAGGGTACTGGCCAGGTTACCTGAAAATATAAAAGAACCCAATGCCACTTAGAAAGACAACAAAAACATTTGACCACAAATAGATCGCTGTAATATATGCTAAGTCTTACCATCTTTTGTCCATATTCTAGCAAAGCCATCATATGAACCTGTTGCTAGCAACGTTCCCTCACTCTGAAAGAGACAAAAATGTTTTTTATTCATCTGCAGTCAGTCGCATTAAATCTTTTTCACTTTAATTTGCATATTTTGGTTCAGAATTGTTCCATATTGCACAGATAAATTCCACCATCCATATTCATGAGGCTCTTCTGATTAATAAATATTTTATGAAAGATAAGATATTAGTGCTGATGTGGTGTTGTGCATTGACTTGCACTACTCAGGCTGAACAGCATAAAAGGCCTGTTGCTGTGGGAGTGACTCTCTCCCATAGATCTGGTTAGAAGGAATGTCTTGAGCAGAAGTAGTGGCCACAGGCATGCACACACGGCACTAGATTAGATTACTACAAATCTGCACTCCGTTGAGCCGACGCACACAATCTTACTGTACTACACACACACTCACATTCCAGTCTAGTGAGGTGACGTCTTTGTTGCTGGGTACATCCTGGCCTCCTTCCCGAATGCAGTGCCTCAGGACCAGCTGGGTGGATCCACCTGTGCTGTTCTCACTCAGGTTCCAGATCCGTGCCGTTGAGTCTCCGGACCTGCCCGAGACAAAAAAACAAAACATTTGGTCTTTGCAACCAGCAATGATGTGTGTGTTTAATTGCAAAGGGAGATAAGATCACAAGTGCTCACTTGAGATGCATGTGGACAGACATTCTAAAGCCAGGTGTGAACTGACATACAGCTGTGCACTTGTGATAGGATCTCTTCAGACATATGATGTGAGGTTTAAACAGGGCCAAACACAGTGGGGAGGAGTGGTAAGAGATGTAAATGCACGTTATCCTCTCAGGAGGAAACTGATTCGGTGAGACGATTTGTTTCGGACAGACCTGTGCATTTAAACCACTAAGATCTGATGCAACATGCGGTTTTTATGATGTCATTGTTTTCAAGACACAAGACTAATGACCTTCATTGAAATTCACCTAAAGTACAAGCTGGGAAGGAGAAATGCATGATGGGGAAATATTTTTGTTGTGTCTTTTGGCAGTTTCAGCCTTCTCAAATGTTTTTGAAGTCACAGTTCAGACAATGGTTGTTAAAGAAGCTGGTTACAAGGAGGCGGAGGAAATTGGCCAGTAAGTTTCACCCTCACCAGCTGTAAAGATTGATCTGTCTAACAGTGCAACGCCATTACAGGGTCACTAAGTAAATTTACTGTAGTTGACTTTATGGTCACTAAAACTCGAATTTCTCAGGGTCTGAAGCAGATAAAAACAGTAAATAAAAACCAGGTGGCAGCTGAAAGTTAAAACGCTTAAAAAGACTTTGTTAATCATTGCCTTTGTCCTGAAAACTGGACATGACTGGAAACCACAAGACCTTCTGTCAACATATTCAACACAGGTTTATTGGTTTTCTTTTTTAAATGTCAATATATATTAGCGCAAAGTCAATGATTTACAATAAAAATGTATATCTGTTTCAGACCCTTAGAAATAGGTTTTAGAAGATTTTTCCGTGGGTGGTGTCTTAATGTGTAAAACAAGAACACAATAAAATGCTAAATGTGGTTTGGCCTGATCAGCTATGGAGTAAGTAGTGGTAACATAGCCCTTGCTTCAAAATCGATGTATCAGGACAATTCTCTACAATACAGATAATTATGTTTTGCTGATATTGGATACATGTGAATGAGACTATGTCTATGATGGTGTCTGGCTGTGATTGTTAAACTGCAGTTCCAAGGTGAAAATACTCAGAAAGGGCATTGACTTGATACTGACCCCGAGGCGAGGAGGTCATTCACTGGGTTCCAGGCACAGATGAAAACTTCAGACTCGTGGCCCCTCAGGACCATGGCTTTACTCTGGGGGATCTCCACATCTCGATCATCCTCCATCATCTCTGCGAGGTGATCTACGGGAAGGAGTGAGAAGCACAAACAAAACATTTATCCAAAGGTTTGTACAAGAGTATTCATAAATGGCAGTGCCACTGTTCTGAAGACAAACTCATAATATTTGAACAAATTTAGGACTTTTTAATGCTTACATTCAGAATATGAAATTATAGGGTTTTTAAGTCCCTACGAAAACCTTGCAAGATGTAATGAATCACGTTTCCAGTAAAATGGTCTAAACTTTTTAAAATGAATAACCAACTTTCCCACGGTAATGCTTTGTAGATCAGGAAAATATACTAACAAGCAAACTGGATTATTTTTTAACAACGTTTGACATCATCTAATTTCCTAGAAAGCTTCAGTCCCACAGCAGCCCACTTACTTCGTCTAATGTTGTTAATCCAAACAGACTAGCGACGCCAGTGTTTCTTGAGGAGTCAAGTAAACAGTGCTGCACTGAGCGAATACCAGCCTGAACAGATGACAGCTGTGGCATTACAGTGCACACTATGCTACTGTTGAAAGGCCAAGAGTGTATATAAAAACACAGTGTGCCTACAAGGTGGGCGCTGAGTGTAACATAAGCGTTATCAAGCCAATGTTAGATGCTATAAATTCATGCTATAAGCCTGTGAGTACCCCTCAGCAGCATTTAATTCTGAGGCCCAGTGTATTATTGTGATTAAAACATGCTAAGAAAAGAAGTGAACAACTCTCTCATACACTCACTCACTCACACACACACATACGTTAACGAACTGGTTATAAAAAGGGGTTGGATTTAACTCTACGGAATAAAATGTGACTTAAGTCTTTTATAGCATTTTAGTCACAATTAGAAACAGGATTAGTCCCATCAGTTTACTTTTTCCTCCATCATATAATATAATTTCATATATTATTTTTTTCTGTATTTTATATATAAATGTGCCAACTTTCTGCTGCGGTATTATCCTACATTACATCATTTATATAACTCTCAGTGTCAGACTATCCCAGACAGCTTGCATAGTTCCACATAAACTTTAATCTTGATGCCACAGCATTTAGTTCCAAAATAAAATCCTGCATAAGATCACGAAACAAAAGGATTCCTCCTGTGTGACCAAACACAAGAAAACACAGATCTTTGCTAAGGTGCTGATTCAGAGGCTGAACAACCATGAGCTAGCTTACTGGCTAAGGCGTGGGATCCGTTTTCCTCCCCATTGGCGGCACCCTCTCCGTTCTTCGTGCCTCCCTGGGGTCCTGTGCCGCTGCAACTGCCTGCTGCCGCCTGCTGCTGCTGGGCCAGCTTGTCCCTGTAGGCCTGCTGTCTGGTCTGCACAACATCTGGCATCACGGCATCGATCAGGGACAGCGACTCGATGGGCCGCCCGTCAAATAAGGTTCCGTCCTACACAGAAAACATGCAGCTTTATATAACCAGACTTTGCTCATGTAAGAAGAGATTTATTGCTAATTGAGATTATTATAAGTCAGCAAAGTAACATTTTGGCATACAGGCATACTTGAGTCAAAACATAACGCTGATAGTGGACTTTTTCTTGCCAGTGTTTTGCAAATGACACTAATTAGTAGCTGATGGCGTAAAGATGATGCCTGACCTCATTGATGCTGACTTCAGCCTCCACATACTGCAGGCCCTTCTGGATGATGGAGATGAGGGCAGCAGGGGGCACCAGGGCTCCATTGATGTTGGACTGACTGATGTGGCTCTCTATGCCAAAGGTGAACGCCGAGTGGGAGAAGCCTGGTGGAAGCAGGATCATTTAGAAAGTGGGAACAGAAACTGTATGTAAAGATGGATGACGCATCTCCACTTCCTCTCACGATCTAGAAGTTAAGCTAAAATACCCTGGATACTAACGCAGCCCTCTTGAACATTTAGAGTCAGAGTCTGTGCAGCAGCGACCGTTGTGTATCATGGTCCTGTCGATACACACAGTCAACCTAACAGTAGTCAGTCATGATGTCTCGCCCCGTTTCTATAGCATCAAATAACTAATTAAAACCAAACTTACTGGAAAATTTACAATTAAACTAACATCAGTGTGATAAGAACTATCTAAAGTATCTGAAATGCATTTAACGTCTACTTTGACTTTTTCGGTGGCCCATGTCCCAACTGTTTACACGGAGGAGGTGGGATTTATGACCTATATGGCAGCCAGCCACTAGGTGGCGATCGAAAAGCTTTGGCTGTACTTTTGGTGGGCAGTCGTGTCGTCCATCTTTATATAAAAATCAATGAGAAGAATGGATTTAAAGTTCAATACCAGGGAGACATGTTCAGCAGTATAACAATACTTCATTTAAAATAATTTAATGTACTAAAGCTAGTGCAACTCACCCGACTCTTGCAGGTATCTGTAAACCAGGAAATTGACCTCATCACTGCTTATGCTCATTTTTAGTCCTGGTGATCAAACCATTGGGTCAGCACAGCATAGGAGCCTGTAAAAACAAACCACAGAGCATGACGTGGTGTTACACATCACAGACATGAGCTGAAAATAACTTTGACTTGTATCTTCAAAGTATCTTCATTACCTATGAGCATTCACATCACACAGAAACATAACATGGATACTCCAAAGGAAGAGGACATGCAGTGGCACTGAGCCAGGTGAAAAAGAGAAGTGTCACCACACACAGACTGAGGATGGTGTTACACTACGAGCTAACTCCCAAACTGGCACACATGATGAAAACAGAGAAGAGGAAGAGAGAATAAACATGTCATCGAGCCTTACCTACATCTTGCAACTTCAGACTAGGGGAATAGAATAAATTGTGATTTGCCATTTGATAAGTAATGATATATTGTTTGTCTCTCCGATTCGTGGATGCAGGAACCTCCTGGCTCTAGGCAGGGTAACATTTTCCATTCATTAACCTACAACTGGGAATAATTACCTAGGCGGGATATTTGGGACCAAACATGTCTAGAACAGACTGGCTTTAAACCTCAGCAAAAACAGATTGTACAGCTCTTGTGTCCAGCCTCCACATTTATTCATGCAGAACCCGCACTGTTTGAACGGGACTGTGGAAATAAACAAGGGGTCTGGATGAGGGACAGAACCTCTACTGTTTCCATCGTGCCGGCCCACTGAAAAAGTCAACATGCCTCCTACCGCATCCCAGAGGCTGAAATCCAAGACCAACTAAACCAAGAGGCCTGGAATCTAATAGAAGCCCTTCAGCAATCCCCAACAAGTCCTGATGGCGAATGTTTCCCACAGCGAAGCACAACCAGTAGAATACAGCACATGGCTTGAAACAACCAGAAAATCTTACATAGCAACAGTAAATGACATAACACAACATGGTTTCAACAATCATGTTTGCTATTGTTAAGGTGCACCATAATCATGTTGATATAACACTTGGGCTTATCTTCTACTAGTCCACTTTCATAGAGTGCCAGCAAAATGTCATAACCATGCAAGTGACGCAGCAGCGGTGAACAGGGTCAGAGCTTCCTTACACGAATAGTTCGACCAATTCATCATGCTGACATCTTGTCCAATATGTTTTAATGTTTGATGAACCTCAGCACTGATCGTTAGCTCTATCAAGAACACCGACACACCACTATTGACATATAATTCATTTATTCAGAAAAGACAAACAGCTTCTTTCTCCAAGGGAGTGTTTTAGCTGCTAACTCGACTCAGGAGGAACATGACCCGTCCTCACCTCACGGACTGAATCTTGTCAAGTTACATTATTTCCAGCTGCAGGTGTGACAATATAGGATTGGACAGCCTCATTAGCAGCTCGCTCGGCCGAAGCTAGGTTTAAACAACGAGCCATTTCTTTTCAGGGTCCCTTGGTTAACATTAAAGATTTGAAAGTGGATCAAACAAAAGCATCAACCTCCACATTCACAGCTGTAAATTACACACACTGAAGGCTATATGGTGGATATCTGTTCAAACAATTACTCCATTCAGACCCACACAGCGATGCAGTTTAAACATGTCAGGGGTCTATATTAATGAGTATGTGAATATGGGTCTGACAGCCCTGGTTTAGTGGGATGGCGTCATTTAAGTGAATGGCCCACAGAGGAGAGAGAGAGGCCACATGTGGGCGATCAGGAGAGGGAGCATGCAGATGGACAGACGCTAATATACATGTAATGCAGCGTAGTTCTCAGCACTGCTGACTGGAGTCTCTGCTGATAGTGAGACGCAGAGAAGCAGGGTGACAGCTCTCTGCATGCAAGCGTATTCCAGTATTAAACTCACCGACATAAACCAGTCTCACATTACCAGACATCCAGTTATTTGAACTGTGCCAAAGTAGGACTCACGCTGAGTGTTGACCAAGTTATACGCACACAGGAACAGCTGAGGACGCCACTGACGCAGAATTGTTCTTATATGAGTATCACACAGAGCTGTGCACAACCTCAGAAATTCATAGAGCATGCTTGATGTTTCTAACACACCTTCAACAGGTTATACCGATGGACCTTGAGTTACAACCAAACAAATCTGAACCATTTATACAGGTGTAAAACACAACTTATAAGTAAATCAAATGTATAGACAAAAAAGTCCACTGAAGACGCTCCCACACTATGGGCCTGTGTATGTTGTTTACCATTATCTTCCTCTGAAGCCACAACAAGAATGTCTCCAACACTTAACCTCAGCTCATTGTTTAAACAAAATGACAAGATATCCATTACACTAACATGTCGACAGTTGTAGTGGTAACCTATCGCCACTCTTGCTTACAGGAACAGTTATGTAAGCAACTGGGATGTTTGAGATGTTTCAAGATGAAACTTTTGCATGTTCTCAGCCATTTTTTGAGACATGCTTAAGACTGATGGTTTTGTGTGAGGCATTTGTGTACACCATTCTCCCACGCGTTGAATACAAAACTAAATTCCTTTCTCAACCTGACTCTTGACACTGGGTCACAGTGAGGTGATCCTCCAAGTGTCAATATGCAGCCACAGAAAGAGGCAAAACTATTTTTGTACATGGAACAAAACGCTACAAAACTGGGACATGTATCAGTGACAGCAAAATGTTTAGCTACTGGCCTTATACTGAATATGACATTATTTTGATTATGATGTTTACATAAATTGCTAATAGAATATTTCATTCAAATTCCAGTTTATTTGTTACAGAGCATAGTCTGATTATGAGTCAGATCAACATTGTTTACCAATGCATGGCATGCATCATCAGGCAAGGGGAATTACTTGTAAGCTATGTAAGGTCCAATAGGACATTATAATGTCTACTATACACGTCTACATACTGTTATTTTGCTGATGTTCTCATTTACACGTGGCATCTATTGCACTTCTGTCTGTCCTGGGAGAGGGATCCCTCACATGTGACTCTCTCTGAGGTTTCTGTGTTTTTCCCCTGTTAAAAGTAGGGTCGTTTTTCTCACTCTTGTTGAGGGTTAAAGACAGAGGATGTCGCACCTTGTTAAGCCCTATGAGACAAATTGTGATTTGTGAATATGGGCTATACAAATAACATTTGATTGATTGATTCTAAGACTATTCTCTTTATCAGGTCAATTTCATAATATTGGTGTTTAGTGAGATACCCTACCCATGTGATCACAACGTCTTCAAAAAGGCGCATCATAGCTCCCTCGTCCTCAGCAAGAACTCGCAGAACCTGAGAAAAACAGGAGAGAAAATGAATTAACTTCCTCCAACACATTCATTAAACTGAAGAAACATCACAGGTGGACATCATATCTACATTGTACCAATAAAACAGATGACAGTATTTCTCCGGGCAGAAATCACGTACTCACAAATGTTAAGAAAATAAGGAAATATTCTGCATGTAGAATAACTTGACAAACAAGAAAAGGAAATGATCTGCTTGGGATGCTTTTCCCACTTTGGACCATTTGCCAACACATACTGGGGTTTTGCTCCTATTTTCCCCCAATACTGCCAAATATACACTTTCACATGCAAGAACAGCAGGCCTTGCCAAATAGTCACGGGAGACGGTATCTGTCTATCAGCGCTGAAGGAAATTGCCCCAATTAGAGGGGACATTTTAGCAGCAATGTGTCAGTGGGTGAAAAGGCGGCACAGACAAAGTGTTATTGCACGAAGGGGCGTGTCACAAAAACAATGCGAGAAACTGGGTCATCAAAAGAAGCCCAAACAGTCTGCAGATATTTGAGCAGTGCATGATTGAACCATCCCTGAAGGGCTGTAATTAGAGGTGAAGTGTGTTTCCTTGTTGTATTGTATAAAGTAAATAAAGCACAGACATGCCACTGTCAGTTTAACTTATTAAAAAGGTGTATGATTAAGAAGATGATTGCTAACTACAGCTCACTTGTGCTGATGGATCACAAACTGGTGCCAGGGGATTGCAGCGTCTTGCTCCTTCTCGTGTTTAATCTAGCTCCATTCAGTGTTTTGGTTTGTGTCGCCATTGGCGGTCTACGCGAGCGCAGGGCCTCGGACAGATTTCGTGCAAGTTAAACCCAAAGCGAGGTATGTCACCATGCTAATCTTCCGGTAGCTAAATTAGCAAGATAGCACGGTAAGCTACTAGCGGAAATACGCTGCCCATCCCCCCACACGCGGGGGCCAGTGAATGGGCTGAGCGGACCACGGTGGAGTCCGTTAACCCTCGCGCTGTTGGAGGAAGGCAGACCTGTGGCTCACGTTGTGCTAATGGCGGAGTCAAAGTGCGCTCTATTACCGTGATACAAGCCCGAATCAAACAGCCCTTCTTATATGAATGCACTCATGCCGCATCTATTAAGTGTAGCAATGGCTCCATTCAACTCATTGCCATTACAATGCGCTGCTGGCTGAGGATCGCCCACATGTCACGGGTCACTGAGTGGATGTGCGCGGGGACCTGGGAACAGGCTTTGTCGGCCACCGTAACTTATTCGAGGCGCCTGTCAAGTGAACACTCTTCTCTTCTTGTTTACCTCGCTAACTTGTGTGATTGGCTTCCTCCGCTCTCCAGCCCATTCAAATGCTTAATGCCACAAGCTAGGTAGCGTTAGCACCCCGGCTAACGTGCGCGTTAACATTAGTTGTGTAGCCGTCCACTCACATGCCACTCGGGCTCCGAGATTTCGTCAAACGGAGCCAGTTAGCTACCAAGCTAATGTGCTGCACCCTGCGCGTGTTAGCAGACGTACTCATTACACACAACACTTCAGCCGTAAAACGTGGTTAGCTTTTTTTTAAATAGCATCTCTGACGGGGTCGTAAACCCGTCGCTGCCACTCTACACCCCACTAAAAAGAACCAGCGAGCGAGCTAGCTAGCTAGCACTAGCATGCTATGCTAATGACAGTGTTGCTGTAATCTCGTACCTACTTGGATAAAACTGTTCGCCTGGCGATATCTTCCGCAGCTCGTGTGTTCACATCAGACCGTGTTATGTGTTCGGATCACTTAGTTTTCGCACATACTGTGAAACTATCGCCGGGTTATGATATTGAAGCTAACGCCAGGCGGTGAGAAGCCAGCAACGGCTTCACATAGTCGACACAGTGGGGGTGACCCGACATGCGGAAATGAGCCGCCTGTAACCACTGTTATTTCAAAGCGCCACTCGCCGAGGCTCAATATAATGATTAACCCGTGACGACTGAGGAGGAAGAGGAGGAGGCAGCCTTCATCGTGTCCCCCCCCTACCGACCACAGCACAGTGAGCTGGGCCACTTCAAACCCGGCTACACCCCTCGTGCCACAGTCCCGCCGAGCAGCACCAGGACACACCGCCATCACGGAGACGACTAACCTATTCTCCAGACGCGATCACAAACACAGCCCGTCCTGCTTCCCCCTGCGGTCAAACACCATCCGTCCTCCAGCGATGATCGGATACCAGCCGCTGCTCTGTCACGTCAGCACGGAGACGTGTTTCTCCACTGGAACCGACCCATGAGATGGAAAAAGACAAAACACACACTCTCACACTCACACACACAAACACACGCACACACACACACACACACCGAGGCCTCCTCTGGAAGTTTGTCCCACAGCCAAGCACCAGTCATAACAAGAGCTCGCCCATCCCCCACTTACACCTCCTTTCCGCCTGTCTGGTCACCACTAGCTCTGGATTAATGACACCCCCCCCCCTTCCTCTGCTCAGTCATTCAGACTGGGAAAGTCAACAACAAGCTTACATCATCAGTGCAATCTGTGTTGTACACTGATTCTGTTTTATACAGCTCTATACGTAACACACTGGATTATTCATTTCCCCCTCAGTGTCGACTCTCCCAGCTTCCAGTTCAGTGGCTGCATCGCCTCAGGCTCCTGCATGTGAGATGATGACATGACGTGAAAAGCTGAATTGAGGATCGTTAGGTCAGTTCTTACAACAGCAACAAGCATATTCGGTGCATCGTTTTGTGGCACTGGTGGTTTCTTGCTGTCATAAATGCATCTGGGATGACCCTCTATAGTGGATACATCTGCCAAGGCCCATCTGTCCCTTTTATGAAACCTCATCTAAATTCACTATGTCCAGATTTTTATTTGGATCTGCCCCAAAATATACACACTCATAGATACAAACCCCTTAAATAACGTCAGATTTTTCTCATCAAAATCAACAAACACGTGAAATAATGCACTATTTCACGATGTTAAAAAAAGTGAACAAAAAAATCCTCATCCAGATCCACAACAAAATGTTATGGGTCCTTTCCTGGACCATTCTGCATCCTTCCCCCCCCAGAATCTGTGGTAATTCGTGCAGCACTTTTTGAGTAATCCCGTTAAATAACCAACAAACACAGAGGAAAACATAACCACCTCGGTGGAGGTAAGTCTCTGCTGTGTACAAACATGCACTCACAACATCCCACTTTAATTCCTCACAATCTGCATCCTCACAAAAACACAAGAAAACCAAAGCATCGCCTCAGAATCATATGTTTCATTCTGCGAGACAAATCATTGAGGAGTTTGACCTATAATCTTCAGCCAAGGTCACAGACACTAAAGCCAAGCTACATCATTTGCATTCAATCGGATAGTAAAAGTCTAAAAGGTTAGCATGTATATCATAACTGGGGTCCTGAGTGATGGATTTGGCTGTTTCAGATAATTTATGCTCTTGCAGTCCACTGATTGAAAAAAAAAATAATAATCCTTTGCCACCTCCCAGTCTCTGAGCTACTGTATTTGATCCTCCCACTCAGTTATATCAGCGCTCATCTGACCCTTGTCAGATGATTGTCAGCAACTCATCCACCCCAGACCTCCCAGTCTAGTATCCTGTGCCACACATTCAGAATCATGCATGGGTGATTGGATGTTACACGGCGATGTAACTTCTTTACATGGAGCAAAAGTCACAGGGTTAAAGGCCCAAGGATTGAGGTGGAGCTTTATACACACCACTAACAAATTGCAGGCCTTATTCTGAAAATGTGATTTTCTTTTCAGTGCTGTTTGGTCCATTCAGAGGCATGATTTCCCAAATGCTACCTCTTCTTCCCTTCTTCTCCAGCCAGAATAAACAGAAACAATGTGCTCCATCACTCCCACTGCTGTGTGAGGGTGTTTTTAGCTGCCAGTGAAGAAAAACGCAAAGCAAATTCCTCCTCCTCTCCAGTGCCAGGGTTTACGCAATATGTGATTCACTCCAGGGGCAGATATTGTGAACTGACTCACCTCTTCTCTGTGACTATAATCCTGCTCACCCACTTTCAAATACATAATATGCACATATTGTATACTGTATGTTAATAGGTATAAAAGATACACAACAGCTTACATCATTAAATGGTAAATTGTGTTTGCACATTGTAGTCCCTAAAATGAGATTAGCACTGTTTTCCACCATAAATGTGAGGCTGGGAGGGGAGACAGCAGTGCGGTATCTGTGTGTGGAGCCAGGGAACTAATCTTCAGGACAATAACACAAGGTTGCTAGGCATGTGAGCACAGCCGCAACACTGATAAATATGTGCCGGACATGTTGGCATTGTGTAATTGCTTGGATACAGCCACACCAGCTTTATCCACGGCCTTAGCAACAGCAGCATTGCCTTTTCACTGGCTTGTTTGCACATTTTTGTGTTAAGAAGACAGAAAAATAATCCCACGTAAAGACAGGTCTCAGATTTTCATGTTTGAAAAAAAGAAAAAGATGTCAAGATATAGACGACAACTTGAAATCAGTATATATTCTTTCTTCTTAAAAACACCTGAAATAAATCAGAAAGGCACTAAATAAAGCAGATGTCCCCACCAAGGCCCAACAGTCTCCTCAAATTCAATCAAGCGGCTCCAAATTGCACACACTCATAGATATCAGTTTCCTAAAGATGCCAGATTCTTTTCATCAAGATCCATGAATTACGGGAAATCAGTGAAAATGTCAACAAATCGTCCTCTTTCACAATGTTAAAGAAAGCGAATGAAGAAAAAATTCCTGGATTCGCCTCTGATTTTTTCCCTGAAATAGTAATACGCCACAGTAATACGTCCAGTAGTATTTGTATAATCTTGTTTAGAAACAAAGCAACCAACCAACAAACAAATATGGGTGAAGATGAAAACTCCTTGGAGGTATTAACACATGCACACAACAAAAACTCTAACAAGCGGATGCATTGTATTGTACTTATTTGCATAGATGTGTTTTCTCAAAATAAAAGCGTCCATAATAAAGATGCATAAAAACAGATTAGAAATATCTACAGTAGAATTGAAATCTTTGTATCCATCAGCACAGTGATACACAACTGCACTGCAGGCGACACCTCCACTAACCACTGTACAAATATCATTGACACTTCCCGTACCTAAGATGATAATAACTGTATCCTACAGCTGATGTGAAAGTCTCCTCACGTGCATCATCAACATGATGCTTTACGTGCTAAAAGGCAGTGAGCGACAGAAAGAGGAGGAAAAGGGAGCAGGAGCAGGGACTGCAGCTCAGCTCCTCTGCCTGCTCAGCAAGAGCTATTTTTAGTTGCTGAGAGACAAAGGAGCAGAATCGTCTTTCATCCCCTCTCTCTCTTACTGGGTTGTTTCGCGTCCAAATGTGGCATGAAGACAGCGTGCACGTCTTTGTATCTATGTTTAGGCCTAACCTCAAATAAATGCGAATGCCTCTCCATCTGCCCTCTTTTTTTTTCTCATCCTGCTATTTGTGCACATTTTCTCTGCTGTCCTATACTGTATGCAGAAGGGGGGCTATTTTTCCCCCCAAGGCTGAAGGCCAAGGTATAATTACCTCAGAAAGGCATCTGAGCTAAAGAGTAAGGAAGCAGCTGTGGAGATTTTCTTTTATACTGCACTCTTTGTACTGTTGTCATCACTGGATGTGTCTTAGAGGAGACAGAAAGTGGTACAAAGTGGTAATAAGTGTGCACTCCCAGTAGAATATGACCTGACGCTGCTGGTGTGAAGGACAAACTGGCTCATAGCTGAAGACTGCGAGGGGAAACCCTCCATCTGCTCAGAACAACACTGTCATCACTGGCCAAATGCTTTGGATTCTCATTCATTCATTCAACCTTTATTTGAACTAGAGACCTTATTTATAAAATGGCGAATTTCAGAGAACAAACAAAACATTCCAAGACACAAATAAGAAACAGTACAAGTGAATAGAATTTTATCTAAAGCAAATGAATCAATTAAAACAAATGAATAAACTAAAAATAAGAAGAGATTGAAAAGTTAAATAGCCCTAATAATAAAAGATGATCTGAGTTTCAGATTGTTCTGTATGTTATTCAAATTTTAGACATATATACAGACCAAGACAATACATAGAAAGACAAAATAGTTAGTAACGCTTTATTTGAGACTGGCAGGTCCATATCAAAATGAAATAAAAGTAAATGAATTAAGAAATACAGCAAAAATGTTTTTGAATTCAATCATCACACTTTACAAAGGGATTAAATACACATCAGACTTTTGTTCCAGTGTTTCCAAAAACAAGATGAGTAATGTTGTGTCGGTTAAGGCCCCTATGATCACATTTTTTTTACTTAATTGGAATATAAAATTATGCATAAACACACCTATATACAATATACAATAATACAGTCTATACATCTAGCGTACAAATTAAGGTATAATGTTCTGAAGGGTGAAATAAGTCAGGGGCTGGTATAATGGTTATAAAACAAATATAAAAAGCGTGATTTATTTCACAAATTTCCTTATTGAGTAATGATATCTGTATAGCATGAAACAAAATGAAATACAGACATAAATAACTACAATAATCTTTAACTGTTTTACTGATTTAACACAGATAATCTTTCTTAATGTGCATCTTTTTGGGGTAAATAAGGAAGCTGTGTGTTATGTATCCATTATAAAGATATAACTCTATAGATCTACAACCAACAACCTAACACTAACATAGTTTCACATTTCATCTGATCAGTTGCTGGTAAATCAGACAAAGAGGAATCTCCCCAACCCACTCTTTCTCCTGTATCTGAGGTTGCAGAGACACCTAGTGGCCGTAAGTGTTCTTGTCTCCGTGTTTCACTTTGAAGTTGCCCATACATACTGTACATGGAAAGGCGGAGGTGTTTGAAATAACTGCTCCTGAAATCCTTCGTGGAAGTGTCTGCAATAATCATAGCGGCGGGCCCCCAGCGGAGCCCCTTCAGAGCCAGAGTACAGTGGAGATTCATTGTGTGGGACCATTTTAAGCACAGCAGCATTGTGCAGGGAACTCATATTACTCACGCAGGTATGGCAGGCATCCTGTCCACTTGGGGTAAGAGTTTAAATAAGAGGTCACAGCTGATGTCCCTCGGAGCCCACACCATGTCGGAGAGTCACTGCTGACAGTTGTAGCCCAGTGTCAGGATTATCATAACAACCCAGCGACAACAGGTAGGACCTCACAGATTGGACATATTACCACCACTATTTTAACCCAGCACACACAGGAGCCGGAGCTTATTGTAATTTGAATGTATACATGTCTCATCCTTCTGATATTTAGTTAAAAGATTTATGGATTTTATGACTGACTGGATGGAGATTTTTCTTCTTCAGGTCCTGGATGAATCACAATTAAATTGACTTAATGGGCACATGCACTCCACAGTAAAATAATAATAACAAATGTATGTACAATATACCTTAGACGTGTAGATTAGTAGGCTATCCTCTGCTCACACCACTCAGTTGCCAGTGTGTGCTCCTCACGTAAGTGTTTGCTGCTTTGTTGCTGTGCAGTGGAGGGTGCAACTTTTTTTTTAAGGCACCGAACAGTGCTTGGGACACCTGACAGCGGAGCAGTTATCACTGGAAGGACGTGGCAAAAAATACATCCTGAGACATTCGTCATTAGAGAGCGTGATGATAGCAGGTCAGGCTTTAAATTCCACCGTGCTGCTTAGCGTGCGTGCAGAGTCCACATGTACTAAAGCAAAATGTGCAGCAGTAAACCTCAGAGTCCTCACGTCTCAGGTTTGTCCATGTATGTTGTACAAGCCTTTATTTGGTAATACAAGCTCAATAAAATCCACAGAAAGTTAAAAACAATTGGGTGAATTATGAGGCACAGACACATAAAAGCTGTCTCAACCACCGGAAAATAGACACAACACACCACAAAAACAACACAAAACATGGCTGTTGTGTGTCCTTTTGTTTTCTTTTGGCTCTTTTTCATAGCCTTTTTGCCTGTGTTTTGTGTCTTTTGGTAGTTGTTTTGTGGTTATTTTGTGTCTTTTTGTAGTTGTTTTGAGTCTTTTTGTAGTAGTTTTGTCTTTTTGTATGTGTTTTGTGTCTTTTTTTTGTGGTTTTGTATGTTTTTGTTGGTATTTGGTAGTTGCTTCTTTGTCTCTGTGAAGTTGTGTTGTGTCTTTTCTATTTACATCTGCCAAGGAGGTTAGGTTTATGTTTGTCTGATATTTAGTAGGATTACACAACAACTATTGGATGTATCACCATGAAACTTCGGTGGAAGGATGCAGTATGAGTCAGGAGACAAACCATTACATTTTGGTGCAGATCTGGATCATGGGGCAGAGCAATTTCTTTTACTTACTTTCTTGTGAGATGGAGAATTGTTGATTTCTCAGAGAATAATTCATGGATCTCGATGAAAAAAAATCAAACATGTTTAGGGGATTGATATTTCTAATTATGTACAATTTGGTGCAGTTCCCCCTTAAATGTGGATTGATTGAATGATTGAACCTGTTAAATGAGGTTTAATAAGAGGACTTTAATTGTCTTTGCTGTTTTTATGTCTTTCTTTGTAGTTTGTGTTTTTTTCTGTCTACCACGTGCCATTTAGGTTTTATCCCTCATTCAGTCAGGCCTTCAGTGTCACAAGATGTGAGCGGGGCAGCTGGAAGAAACATGAACCAAGGACACACCCGTAAATATTATACCGTGAGGTCAGCTGATCCCATCGGCCCTCGGCTCAGGATATGTACTTCATTAAACTGATAATAGGGAAATGTGAACAATGCGTTCCTGCTAGGATAAGCGGTTTCACACCAGCGCTGTGAGCTGAAGCAGCTCCTCAGACTGTCCCCCTCCACTGCTTCATGCAGTGACACTGCAGACTCAGTAGCTTTTTAAATAGGCAGAGATATGAGGAAGGATTTATTTTAAATCTACTTTTCAAGTCGGTGGCTGTCGTTCAGATCCCCTCCTTCACCCGATGGCTATGATACTGTTTCCACTTCAGTTCAGTTTTAGCCATTTCACTTCAATCATTTCAGATTTTCACGGGTCTGATTAGCTTAGGAGCGAATATACTATTTTATTGCCATGTGAAAAATGTTTTAATCACTGTCGGTTTTAATAAATGAGAAAATTATCAAGCTAAAAAAGAGTTTTCATGTAAAGTAGTCCAATCTGAAATGTGGACAATATGTACTTTAATTTTGAACACTATATTTCCATGGTATAAATGTGTTTCCTTCCCTATAGCTGTCACAGAAGGCCATGCAAGGTGAAGCTCTAAACCCGAGTGAGACGGCCTGTCCAACATGTCATTAAGGACACCAGTTATTCCTTATAAGTTATTAGGTAGGAAGTCACCTGGCACCTTTTTTTGCTGGACTGTAATGCAAGGGGTGAGGTGACGTTTCTGACCGTGTGCGTCTCCATGTTTAGCTGAAATCAATACCGTTATGTGTGGAACTTGAGGCAGTAGAGGGGCAACGGTCAGCGTGCCTTTACAGAGGAGAAAAGTTGGGAGGTTGTAATACGCAAGCAGAAAAAAAATACGTGTAAGTGTAAAACTGTTTGTTGTGCACACACGCAGCATGCAACCTCGCATGGAATGTTTCGAGGAAACTTTTACGGGCTCCTTCAGATGTCTCATGTCACACTGGGGTTGTCTCTCAGCAACATTTCCCCAACGCAGCTGGGAATGTAATACAATAAGGAAATTACTCATCTAAAAGGAACTTGTTGGCTTGTTTTCGAGCTTTGCTGCTCCCTCTGGTCGGGTTGTTATCCCCTCAAAAATGAAAATGTTAGAGGCTACAAAAATACCCAACAATATAAAACCTAATCCATTCCATATTGAAGGAGAGTAAATAAATAATGTGACTTGATTGTTGACTCCTACTTGATTTATTGCTACTTCCTCTGGGTCATGATGCAGCACACTATTGATTTAGACAGGGCCATGACATCACAGATTTGATGTGAGCAAATGACCGCACACGCTTAACAACACGGTCACGTAAAGACATTTGTCATAAATCCTGTTTGTGAATAAATACCTGGCAATTTCATGAGTGGGTTTGCATTGACCCTCACCTTGACGCTAACGCTCGGCAGACCCAAAACTAATAACTCATAATGTCTCAGCCGCCCATTCTTTTGCCTCTGAATCAAGGCTAATGTGGTTTATGGGGCTGAAAGCCTCATGTGCAGCACTGAATACTGTGTTTTCTGCAAATGCTATAGGAGCTGCAGGGAGCAGGAGGAGGCACATGCAAGGTGTTGTTGTTGTTGTGTCAAGAGAGGAGCCAATGACTTTGTGTTGACAGCTGAAGTGTACAGGATACAGCAGGTAAGTTTTTTTTTTTCACGGAGCGCCTCATCAGCATTAACACCTATCATCTGCCGTCTTGTTTACCCTTTAGTAGAGTTGCATTGTGTTCAAAACGTGATGTTTACCTGGGGTACTTCCTGTCCCAGCCCAGCATAATACTCCCATATTCAGGCACTGCTGTTCTGCAGGGTTGTCGGGATTCTTATTTCTTTTGTACAACACTGGACTTATTTTTAAAAACCCTGATTTTCACAGCAAACATGCACCAAAGGTACGGTACAATGCGTGGTTCTCTTTCATGGCAAGTTTGTTTTGCGACCGGTGGCTGAGGCTTTCTGCTCTGTTCATGATCCTGCTGGTGAAAGTGTTTTCCGACTATGCTGCATCACAGCTAAATATAAAATAGGCTGTGATTCTTCACAGGTCTTTTCAACAATCTTTCCGTTCGGCCTCAGCGAGCACAGGAGGACGTAGATCATCTGGAAAGATGTTCTTTGTGGCAGGGGCCAAAAATACAAGAGGCGCGGTGAGAGGAAATGAGAGGAGGTAACAAGGCTTATACAATTCCAGGCCTGAACATCCACTAAAAAAAAACAGAGGTTGGATTTTCACGTCATTTGTCATTTTCCATCATCAGCTCAATCTACCAGAAATTTCGAGAGGTAGATTTATTAGACAAAAAGAAGACAGTGACAGCTCTAAAGCCTGGTGAAGATCGGGCCATTCTCCTGGGTCTGGGAATGATCCTCTCATCTGTCATGATGTACTTTGTCCTGGGGATCACCATATTACGCTCCTATGCAGACAGGTACAGGCCTTTTATTCAAACACCTTACGTAGGAGTTAACTTCCTGCAAGAAACATGTTTAATTCATCACATGTGCCTTTTGAAAAACTGAGTCAGTGCTCTCTCAAGCTGAAAATTGCAAAAAATAAATACTTTTTATGAAAGCAGATGTTCTGGGACAATTTACACCCCCAAACCGAGTTGATTTCACACCAAGAGAGACCCTCAAAATGCTTTCTCTTTTTTGCATTAAATTGAATCTTCATTTAAATGTCAACACAGTGTGTGGACAGAGGAGGGTGTGTGTGTTGTTCGCAACTCCACGGTCACGGCAGACATGAACTGTTCCTACAACTGTGGGTCAGACTGCTGGAGAGTCTCCAAATACCCCTGTCTGCAGGTCTACGTGAGCGTCAATAACACGGGCCGTGTCAGCCGTTTATCTCACAATGAAGAGACCCAGGACGCCAGCTCTGAAGTGAGTACTGTGCCAGAGGGAAAATACAAGGAATTACTGAACCGTTTCAAATGTTGGCAGCGGCTGTCAGATGTTGGCCTGATTATAGATGCACTCTGCTCCCAGTGCAGAAAATGTTAGCAGATAGGATTTGTAATTTTTCCTGGACAAGCTAAAAGAAAATGTATTCAGTGTTGTGAAATAAACAAAAATCCTTGCCCTCTAAATAACCTCTGTGTGCCTCCATCCTGTCCTTGCAGTGTTTCTATGTGCCCAGGTGCCAGAGGGACAGCGTGGCCATGCACACCATGATTATGAATATCTCCGAGCGCCTGAAGGTCAACCAGCAGGTCCCCTGTTACTACGACCCCTCCGAGCAGCAGGAGACCGTCCTCCTGACCCGGCTGTACGACCACAGCGTCGTCCTCCACTCGCTGCTCTGGCCCTCCTGCATGATCACAGGGGGGGTCCTCATCATCGTGATGGTGAAGCTCACACAGTACCTCTCCAGACTCTGTGAAGAGATTGGGAAGATCAAGAGGTGAAATACATTTGGCAGCTGCGAAAGCCAATCATATGGTGGTTTGGTGACGGACACGTGATATGACAAGGATTGTTGGAACTAAACAACCTTGCTGTGACCCCCTAGCAAACTTTCCTCTTCAGCTGAGACATGTGGAACAGATGAGATTCACTGCGGCCTGAGGATGTGACTGTTTATAAAAGTGGAGTGAATGTTCCGAGGCGGAAACGTTCAGATGTGTAGCTGGCTCTTGTACAGGGAAAACTAGGACTGGGTTTTGCATTGTGTTGGAGGATTATAAAATGCTCTGTTGTTACTTGTTTATGAGGAAGTTTATTCTACCAGTAATTTTAAATCCAGTGTATTATACTACATTATATTATATTGCCAACACTTATATGATAATACCAAAAAACAGACATTGTAAAACACTGCCCTGTCTTTCCGAACAATGTCTTCTGTGTTCAAACTTTTGATGTTGAGCAACGTTGTACAACTCTGAGAATTTGTCTTTGGTGATTTGGAATCAAAATAGTTTTCTGAAACAATAATATATTCTTATTTTATACTCACCACCACGATGACCAATTATGACTAATGACCAGTATGCAGTAGGCCTTTTACCTATTTTTGTGTATACACGAATAGCGATGAAATAAAATTGTGCTAGACCTCTGAAATATTTGAATAGCACTTTTCATGCATACAATGTAACACAAAGAGCTTTGCAGAATAAAAGCAAGACAAAGACACATCCACAGCAAGATGCTGTCGTAAATAAAATAACAAGAGAGATATGAAATGAATAAATCAGAAATAATTAAAGGCCAAATAAAGATGTGAAAACGATAAAGTTGAAAATAAATGCTAAAAATGGATGTGAAAATGTTTTAGTAAATAATAAAATGCTAACGAAGATGTGAAAAGAATAAAGATAAAGTAACAGAATGCTAAAAGGGAGGTGGCAAAGATTAAGATAAAATAATAAAATTCTTAGAGATGTGGAAATTATTAAATAATAAAATACTAAAAGACATGTGAAAATGATAAAGATAATAAAATAACATTCTAAAAGAGATGTCAAAGGGGAAAAGATAAAATACTAATATACTAAAAGACGTGAAAATCATAAAGGTGAAATAAAGATAAAATGCTATAAGAGGAGTAAGTACCAGAAATAAGAAAGTGAATATTAAAGTGAAAAAAACTCAGAGAAAGCAAATAGCTAAGCAATAAATAAATAAAATAGAATATAAATAAAATAGAATAAAATGTTACATCTGTAAAAAAGTATAATTGATCAATAATTCTGTTTCCACATACATAGGGTCGAGAGGTTCACTCTTGCATCACATTAACAACAACCCTATTAACGATAACAGCAATCTTCATGCATTATAATGATGGTGCATTGGTCACACACACACACACGCACACACCGACACACACACACCGACACACACACACACGTGGCTCTGCAGCTGTAATAAATGCTCCTCTATCAGGAGCTCAATCACATGATCACATAGCCTGAATTCCATTGAGATGTAACATCGTTTAATTGATGAACAACACACAGTGATAAACACACAGTGTCGTAATCAGAGCGCTGCATCTACCAGCTCCACGTCTTTCTCCCGGAGGAGAAACACGCACACGCTGCAGGGGAGGGGGGGGGATTCGCTTTGGTCTCCACATTATGACCTGTCTGCAGAAAACAACCACAGCTCAGCCACTGTTTCTCTCATGTGCTCTTCGCTGGAATTTCTACAGAGTCAGACCCGCTTCCCGTGAATCCCCCAGTCTCACCTCATGACACTGTGTGAGAGTGTGTGAGTGTGCGTGTGTGTGTGTGGGGGCGGTGCGTGTGTGTGTGTGTGTGGGCGGTGCGTACTGCTGATGAGGAGCCTGCTAGCAATCCCCAAGCTGCTGCTGCTGCTAGCCTTGCTGCGCGGAGCTAGCTCGCTACCAAACTGTTAGTGTGTGTGTGTGTGTTTTCGGGACAGCACGATGGAGAGCATTATGAAGCATTATACATTTATTCCGCTGCAGCATATTGGCAACTTCACCAGGAGCTAGGGGCGTCTTTTTATCCCGGTGAAGCGGGACTGTCCCGGGCCCTCGGTAGCATTGTTTGGATGAAGTACGACTGGAGAGCTAGCACCGCTGGGTGAGACTTCCAGAGCGGGCACGAATGGGACTTCCAGAGCTAGCCGCGGCTAACCGGGTGGTGATAGCTGTCTGACACAGGTAGCCCAATATTTGTTTTTTCTCCCCTCATGTTGTGTGGTGTGTTTGCTTTTGCTTTCAACTAAACGAGTTCCACGGGTTCACAACAAGCGGTGGGATCGCACCCGTTTTATTGTAGTAACGTCACATTAGCTTGTGTCTGAGCGGATGTTTTTCATATTTTAAAATGACATTGATCTGCTCAGGGATCCTGGCTAGCACGGCGAGCTAGCTAGCAGAGAAACAAAACACAACACAACAGCAGCCGCTTTACACTGAGACCAGCCGAGGGCGCCTGTCAAGCTTGGGCTGAAAGCTAAACCTTAGCAGCGTTAGCCACACTGAACTGTGTGTGGGTGTTTGCTAACAAGTTTGTTTACATGGTTTTGCAAGTGCTTTTCGTTTGACACCACTGTTAGCTTAAATTCACCAGAGCTAAAGTTTGCATTGACAAGCTGTGTTATCGTTAGCCTTGATGCTAACGTCATAATAATTAAATGAACAAAATGACATTTCCATTTGCTGCAAGTTGTGTTAAGTTGTTAGCGTGTTGCTATTGTCTGTGTAAATATCTCCACATAGTAGCTGTGTACAGTGTGCTGAGCACATTAAAAACAAAAGGCCTGTTTTAGTACTATGTAATGCTGCTGTAGGCTTTCCTATGTAATGTAAACACATTATAGAAAACTTTTGGCCGCCCATAATACATTAGAATACCCTCTAATGTATAAGGAGTTAACTTTAACATGTTTATATTCTGCTCCCGTACATTTACACCATCTCTGAAGTCAGATCCTAACCACAAGCGTCTGTACTAGTTCTGTCCACAGGTCAGAGGTTGTTATATAATTCTGTTTCCTTCTCTCTCACAGTTAGTTGGCATCACTCATCTGATAATTACCAGCCTCTGAAAAGAGCAGATTTGCTGGCACAACCATGCCTCCCAGGCCATCCTCAGGAGAACTATGGGGGATGCACTTGATGCCCCCCAGCATCCTAGTCGACTGCCTTCTGCCAAATGGCATGATTCTCACATTGGAGTGCCTTCGGGAGGCCACACTCATCACAGTCAAGCATGAGCTTTTCAAAGAGGCCAGGAAGTACCCTCTGTACCATCTGCTGCAGGAGGAGAGCTCCTACATCTTTGTCAGTGTCACCCAGGAGGCAGAGCGGGAGGAGTTTTACGATGAGACCAGGAGGTTGTGCGATCTCAGACTCTTCCAGGCCTTCCTCAAAGTTATTGAGCCAGTGGGCAACAGGGAAGAGAAAATTCTCAACCGAGAGATAGGTATGTTTCTGGACATCTTATGTAGTTACAAAACAATATGCTGCAGCATACAGTAATAAACTATAATAGCTGTTGTCCTTGGCAATGTTATTACACAGAGTGAGGAGGATTAACATAATACCATTGGGTTTAACTGGTCACAACATATATTGTGTTTATGAAATGCAACGTATTATTTTATGTGACATGAAAAATCCACCTTAAATCATTTTGAGGTTGAAGGACTCGCAACTCACTTTTTTTATTCACTTGTTCCCTCATAGGTTTTGCTATTGGAATGCCTATATGTGAGTTTGATTTGGTGAAAGATCCGGAGGTGCAGGACTTCAGAAGAAACATTTTAAATGTTTGCAAAGATGCTGTGGACCTCAGAGACAGTAACGGACCCCACAGTAGAGCTTTATATGTGTACCCTCCCAATGTAGAATCCTCAGTAGAACTTCCCCGGCACATCTATAACAAACTAGATAAAGGTAAGACATCTTACTACAGCCACTGGGAAGCAAATGTTGAACATCACAATATATTTTATAAACATTCACATTTCTCTCTTTGCACCTTCACTGGGTGTGTGGATAAAATGATAAAATGTTTCTTTTAATTTTCTTTCCCTCAGGTCAAATCATCGTTGTCATTTGGGTTATTGTGTCACCCAGCAATGACAAACAGAAGTATACCCTCAAGATCAACCATGACTATGTGCCAGAACAGGTGATTGCGGAAGCCATCCGTAAGAAGACACGTAGCATGCTGCTCTCCCAGGAGCAGTTAAAGATGTGTGTGCAGGAGTATCAGGGAAAATACATCCTCAAAGTGTGCGGCTGTGACGAGTACTTACTGGAGAAATACCCTCTGAGTCAGTACAAGGTAATCTAATTTAATCATAGCTTATCTGATGCTATTGTACTTAAAGGGGGAAGAGATCCACCTCACGTCAAATTATCATCCAGTCCAAATGGGCTTGACATTCATGACATGAAATGCAATTTATAGAAAATATGCTGCCTGTATAATGTGCTGATTCAAGAATAGACCATACATACCATGGTATGTTAAGTACAAGGTTCTGTATGTCTGTTATTGCAGAGTTGTCATTGTAAAATTCAGTAATTCAGATGTTAATAAACCTAGGAATTTGAATGGCTTCGAAATGTCAAACAGCATGAATTGCTTCAAAATGTCAATTTGACTCTGCTCAACAGTATGTGCGCAGCTGTATCATGCTTGGACGGATGCCCAACCTGATGCTAATGGCAAAAGACAGCCTGTATTCCCAGTTGCCCATCGACAACTTCACAATGCCGTCGTATGCAAGGCGAATATCCACAGCAACGCCCTACATGAATGGGGAAACAGCCACCAAGGCTCTATGGACTATCAGTGGAACACTGAGAATCAGGATACTGTGCGCCACATACGTCAATGTCAACATCAGAGACATTGACAAGGTACAAATGCAGTGTGGTGCTGTAACTATTTTATCTGGCTCTCTTTAAAGAGTCTCTGCTTTGTTCTGCATTGACTAAAACAAAATCTTAACATCTCCTGTACTTCATCCAGTGAAAGATACTGTTATCACTCAGGGGCTTAGTAAATAATCTGTTGTTCTTGTGACTGCTCTAGATCTACGTCAGGACTGGGATATACCACGGTGGAGAGCAGCTGTGTGACAATGTCAACACCCAGCGGGTGCCCTGTTCGAACCCCAGGTAATACACAATGAGGAGTAGTGTTTTATACTCTGGAATTTCTCTCAGCTTTGCATCAGTAACAAGATTGATTTTTGGTAATGGGCGTTTCCTTGTTTATTACAGGTGGAATGAGTGGCTGAACTACGACATGTACATTCCAGACATCCCCCGTGCCGCCCGACTCTGCCTCTCCATCTGCTCTGTGAAAGGGAGGAAGGGAGCCAAAGAGGTTAGCAGTGAAACGCTACATTGAAGTTGTATATAACTTGTATGTATATGTATGTTAATACAGCTTTGATATACAGCGGTGTGTCATACTAAACACTAATGGTAGATAACACGCATCATCATTCTGTTTTCCTTCATACCTAAAAAGCCAATTCGAATCCCAAATTACTGTAAAATAATTTAATTACCAGCATGTTATTTCATGAAAATCTTAGGAATTATAACATTAACTGTCACTTAAAGATTCTACAATGTTTGGATGCAGTGTGGTCATTTGAATTTCTGTTTATTTAGTGAGTCAGAAGAGTTAACAAGGTCAGTGAATGTAGAAATGGAATATATACAATTTCCCTGCTAGCTGCACTGCGCCTTCCTTCTTCATAGCCCTGAGCTGTTGACTGTTTAATCATCTTCATATGCATCATCCTGCTGGTATTTTCCTGTAGGAGCACTGTCCCCTTGCCTGGGGCAACATCAACCTGTTTGACTACACCCACACACTAGTAGCAGGGAAGATGGCTCTCAACCTATGGCCTGTCCCACATGGCCTAGAAGACCTGCTCAACCCTATCGGCGTCACAGGCTCCAACCCCAACAAGGTGAATATAATTCCCACTCAATTACATGGAATGGCAGGATTTAAAACATTAACTTTCTCCGACTATCGTTGTACTAAGGTACAAACACAAGTCTATATTATGCTTGTGTCTGCTTATGACCTCTAAGCTTCATGTCCCAATTTTAATTGAGCTTATGACAACCTATAGTGTCACAGAGCTGGATTTCAGCTGCCTAGATTTAAGCAACCAAGCTTCTAATTCTACTTAATTAATAACACATTGATCCAGGCGCAATTCTGTGATTGAATTAAACCCTTTGACAACCTTTTCTGAACACGCAGGAAACCCCTTGTCTTGAGCTAGAGTTCGACCACTTCAGTTGCCCTGTCAAGTTCCCTGACATGACCACCATTGAGGACCATGCGAACTGGAATATATCCAGAGAGCTTGGCTTCAATTACTGCCACACTGGTTTGGTAAGATAACAAGCATTTGTTGTTTATTTCATGTTTTTGCTTCACTAATCTGATTCGTCGAAAGAAATACATTTTCTTTAAATCATGAGCAGCTGCCACATAAATCAATCACATCACAGAGGTTGACATGAAATCACTGTCTTATTCACATGTGAAGTTTTATGTGACACTCGTCAGCGTTGACTCCATGTGGTTCTGTGTATATTATTATTAAAGTGAGTTTTATGCTTTCATAGAGTAACAGACTGGCGCGTGACAACCCCCTGACTGACACTGACAACGAGCAGCTGCGGCAGGTGTGCAACAGAGACGCGCTGTCTGACATCACAGAGCAGGAGAAAGACTTTCTGTGGAGGCACAGGTAATGTGTATATGGTTATATATCATGGTGAGGGGGGGTTTTGAAGGTGTATGAGTGGTTTGTTAGGATTGGATATAAACGCTCTCTTATCCAAATCATTACATTTTATGCATTCCACTGTTGTATGGGCAGGATTTTCCCTACAATTATCTGACTTGGGTGCATCACCTAAACTGAATGCAAGAGAAAAACTATACTGAGTATTCACTGGAGAAATAAAATACTGTATCGACCATGAAGTAAAACCATAACAGGTATTCTTTTAGAATGGAGAACATACAATAGTAACTATGGTCTTTTGAAATGCATTATGGGTTCTTTTAGCTTTATTATGTTGCTAGGATAGTGAGTGTTTTCGAGTCTTTCTATTCTTAATCTTTGTCCGTTCTACCCCTCCTCCACAGCCACCCTTATAGAGTTTGACCTGCAGGAGTTTAGCTAAGAATTACATCTGTCACAGACGATGATCCCAAAAAGACTGCAGTGTGAAAAATGTTTAACGGTCAGAAAAAATAATTTAGCGAGAGGATTGAGGACTGTGAGAGAAGAGTGGTCTCGCTGCAGTGACTCAGTTAGCTGACTAGTGGCCTCTGAGACAGTGAGCTGTCTACAGACAGACTAGAGAAATTTTGGTACGCAGCCAAACACTGTTACTTTGTCAGAGAGCCATGAGAGGATGATTAAATAGCATTTCAAATCCATTCACTATAAGTCTTGTTTTAGAAATTTCCTTTTCTATGGCGCACAGTGTGATCCTTCACAAAAATGCAAAGGTTGCTTCATGACATACTCACTTCCTGTATCCTCAGTGAGCATATTCGTTTGCTTTTCTTCTTGCAAATGTCTGATTGTACTGTGAAAACAACAACCTGTGTTGTGTTTTAAACTGTGGGTTTTTAACTCTGTGGTCCAAAATGAAGTGGAAATGCATATTTTCACAATGCCCCAACCAAACAGTCCCCTCGACCCAACCTGACCAAAACAGCAAAACCAAAGGGAAACCCTGCATTTAGGGTTGAAACTAATTCTATCTCCAAACTTATTCTAGACAAGACTGTGTCAACATGCCAGAGATCCTTCCCAAGATCCTCTTGGCTGTGAAATGGAACTCCAGAGATGAGGTTGCACAGGTGAGCTCAGGTTTCTACTGCTGACACACCTTTATTTTGAAGGACATCGTGTACCATAACAGATACTCTGTCTAACTTGGTTGTTGTACCAATGCCACGTAGCTGTTTGATAATGGAAAATGCTAAAACAACATGTCAACATGTCAAACTACATGCTATGTAAATTTGTACCAGCCCATGTTTGTTTGTTTTTTATAGATGTATTGCCTTCTGAAGGACTGGCCTGCTATCAAGCCAGAACAAGCCATGGAGTTGCTAGATTGCAACTTCCCCGATCCTATGATCAGAGATTTTGCCGTGAAGTGCCTTGAGAAATATCTAACAGATGACAAACTTTCTCAGTACCTCATTCAGCTAGTTCAGGTGTGTTGCATCTTTATTTGGCTGGACTGTAAAGTCAGCAGTGTGAATTATTCTAAGAAATACCCTCAATGTTTTAGTTTCATGTTCTCTCGAAGTGGTTTTTATGGTAAATTATTTTCTGTGTCTGTTTCCAGGTTCTAAAGTATGAGCAGTACCTTGATAACCCACTTGCACGCTTCTTGCTGAAAAGAGCATTAACCAATCAGAGGATAGGACATTTCTTCTTCTGGCATTTAAAGTGAGTGAATACAAAAAAAGCCTTCTTTCACCAAGTTGTATCTGTTTGTTTGAGACCTAACTGGTAAACATTTTTTTAATGGAACTTAACTGTCTGATGCCAAATTTTGTTGAATTTAAAGGTTGAGTGTTTAAGATTTAGGTGAAAGGGATCTATTGGCAGAAATGGAATATAAAATAATCCTAGTAGTTTTTACAGTCGTCCAGAATGGACAAACTAAACACTTTTTGAGATTTTGTGATAAATGAAGGTTACCACAGGTTCACTTCTGTGTTTGGAAGGGGAGGGTGAAGTGAAGGGTATTAAGCTGCAACATGCAATGTTTTCCATCAGGGCACCAACAACATCTAATTGTTTTACTTCTCTTGTATGTTCACAGGTCAGAGATGCACAACAAGACAGTGAGCCAGCGGTTCGGTCTGCTGCTGGAGTCATACTGCCGGGCGTGTGGCATGTATCTGAAGCACCTGAGCAGACAGGTGGAGGCCATGGAGAAACTCATCAATCTCACAGACCTCCTCAAACAGGAGAAAAAAGATGAGGCACAGAAGGTAATCTAACAGCCACTACCTGTTAATTGTGAGCCACTGAATCGTTGAGTTTAATCCTGACAACATCTGGACTATCTGGCCTTACAGATGTTAGGATATATAGCAGAGGGATACATTTGGACAGTTGCCTTCATTCTGCTTACAGCAAAATATATTTCAAACCAGAATGATACTTGACTCATCCCTACAGTAATAGGAAAAAAATCATACAAATAATAAATAAAAGCAGTTACTTAAATTATGTTTAGGTTAAATCAGATGGTGTTTAAATGGGTTAAAGTAAGTGAATTATTGGTACGAGACATTAAGCAAAGTCAAAACGTTATTCAGTGTCAGTTGCTACAAGATTCTTATGTTAAGTAAAACACAGCAAGAGCAAATTAATGCAGAGGAGAAAACTAGAGGGACTATATTTTATTCATAAATCAAGGAAAATCCTAAATTATGAAAAATTAACAAATAGATGTACTGGTAACTATTGAAGATTTTACTTAATATTATGATCTGAATCCAAAAACAGATTATTTTAGATCTACAGACAAAGCTAAAAAACAACAACACAGAAGGTCATTTTAAATTTAAGACCTAACTACAGGCTACAAGAAAGTTTTAGCCACCTACTAATTTGCTAATTGTCTAAGCTGAGGTCTTGGTTAGCTCGCTAACTAGCAAACTGATTTAATAGAGCCTACGGCGGAAGATGTGTAGACTTTCTGCTGTCCTGATGTCAATGGGGAGCTTTTTCCACCATTTGGGAGCCAGGACAGCAAACAGACGTGATTTTGTTGATTGGCCGATGCAGAGCGGAGTGGACGGGCCGGGATGTAAGGTTTAACCATCTCCTGGATATAGAATTAGCCTGATTCTGTATGCAAGTACTAGTGTCTTGAAGCGGAGGCGGGCAGCCACTGGTTGAAGACCAGTCAAGCTGCTGCATTCTGGATGAGCTGCAGAGCTCGGATGGCACTAACAGGTAAAGGGAGTTGCAGTAGTCTAGGTGTGAGATGACAAGAGCCTGGACCAGAAACTTTACCGGGCTGGCTCACTCATCCAGCTGCTCGGCAGCAGCAGCAGTAGCATTAATAACTGCTTCATTCTTTCTTACATAATTAGATTCTCTCTAAAGGGGAGAGGCCGGGCAAATCGATGCAGAAAGAATGGAAAACACTATAGATCATTTATGTTATTGTGAGAGATGACAGTTTGTTTTTGCTCATTATGAAACTGGCCTGAAAAATGAGACAGTGGTGCCACAGTCCAGGTGGAAAAACTAACTGATACACTTGTTTCATCTCTTCTAAGGTTCAAATGAAGTTTCTGGTGGAGCAGATGAGAAGGCCGGACTACATGGATGCACTGCAAAGCTTCACCTCCCCACTGAATCCAGCACATCAGCTCGGAAACCTCCGGTACATCAGCACTCTCTTATCTAACTCTAATGGTTGGCATTTAATGCTTATTTCCTCTGAGGGTGTTGCTTGTACCTCTCTGTCCTTCAGGATTTAAATACTATTAGGTGTAATTTAAAAGGCCTTTTGTGTATGATTACATTTAGGAACATAATGAACTCATCGCTCTCCAAACAGAACCTTAATTTTGTGGACCCAGTCCACATCTCTCAGTTGGGAAGAGCTAATTTACTGTATATTTTGTATATTTTACTGAGTCTGGACTCGAGAGCACAGGAACAACTGCTGAGGACTTGGTGTTTCCCTTCTGTCATTTCTCTTCTTCTTTAAACATCCTTGTGTGTGTTTCAGTCTGGAGGAATGCAGGATGATGTCATCAGCCAAGCGACCACTGTGGCTCAACTGGGAAAACCCAGATATGATGTCAGAGCTGCTCTTCCAGAACAACGAAATTATCTTCAAAAATGGAGATGGTGAGTTTTGTTTGTGTTTTTCTCTTGTTCTCTACTTCTCTACCTCTCTTTGTCCACCCTTTGTCTATGTCTCTCTCTCACACACCCATGACCACACAACTTGACTTGAAAATCTGTTTGCTGAGCATGCAGCAAATTTCAGTGGAAGCCTGTAGGGCATATCCTGTTACACAATCACGAGCTCATCTATGCTCTTTACACGGAATCCAGAGAAATGCGTGTCATGTTATTTGAATCACCCTTTTTCTCAGCTGCTTGTGCATTTTGCAGCGCAGTGTATGACAAAACTGACTTTGACAGCTCTGCTCCATAATGCATCTTTGGAGTTGATCAAAGACGAGCTAGTGCTCACCTCACTGTCTTTCACCTCCTTGTCTCCCTGTGCCTTCGCAGATCTGAGGCAGGACATGCTGACGCTGCAGATCATTAAGATAATGGAGAACATCTGGCAGAACCAAGGCCTTGATCTCAGGTAGGCTCCTCACTTCACTGTGACATCAACGACAAGGTACACTTCAACAGCGCCAGACCTTTCATGTTCTGCACTCAATGCTTGAATGCAGATTAGTGGCAAATCCCGCCAGCCACTTCAGGTCATTTCATTTAGACGCCATCATTTTTTTCCCCTGCCTCTCTTGATGTTTTCTGTGCTTGTGTTCACAGAATGCTGCCATACGGTTGCCTGTCAATCGGCGACTGCGTGGGGTTGATCGAGGTGGTGAGGAGCTCGCACACCATCATGCAGATCCAGTGTAAAGGAGGCCTAAAGGGGGCGCTGCAGTTCAACAGCCACACACTGCACCAGTGGCTCAAGGATAAGAACAAGGGGGAGATGTGAGTGGCAGAAACAGTGATTTATACAGCTGTAGGACGGAGAGGTGACCACACAGTTACTGGATCCTCTCTGAGACACAAGTATTCTCCGTTTGTTTGATTTCTCAGGTACGACCAGGCCATAGATCTGTTCACACGGTCATGTGCAGGCTACTGTGTAGCCACATTTATCCTGGGCATAGGAGACAGACACAATAGCAACATTATGGTCAAAGATGATGGACAGGTAAAGATTACATTTGACATTCTTTCTATGTTATATATACACGTACATACTTTCTGTTAAGTGTTTAATTAAATTGTGTGTTTTTCCTTCTATTTCCACAGCTGTTCCACATAGACTTTGGCCATTTCCTCGACCACAAAAAGAAGAAGTTCGGGTACAAGAGGGAGCGTGTGCCTTTTGTGCTTACACAGGACTTCTTGATCGTTATTAGCAAAGGAACTCAAGAGTGCACCAAAACGAGGGAGTTCGAAAGGTAACGGCAGCAGTGGACATGAGTTTGTTATCTTTGGATGAAAGAAAAAGGTTGCAGTATTTTTACGGCATGAGATCGAGCATCCATCTCCTCTTTGTGGCCGAATTTCCCACTTGACCCCACTGGTCTGTTTTCTCTGTCACCACGTTTATTTCTTCCACTCCTTAGGTAACGTTTTCCTTCTGCCCCTCAGGTTCCAGGAAATGTGTTACAAAGCGTACCTGGCGATCCGACAACACGCCAACCTCTTCATCAACCTCTTCTCTATGATGCTGGGCTCTGGGATGCCCGAGCTGCAGTCATTCGATGACATCGCCTACATCAGGAAGACCCTGGCCCTGGACAAGACAGAGCAGGAAGCCCTGGACTACTTCATGAAGCAGATGAACGACGCTCACCATGGCGGCTGGACGACCAAGATGGACTGGATCTTTCACACTATCCGCCAGCATGCCATGAACTAAAATGGCAAGTACGCAACGAGAGGTGTAAAGGACTGTGGCAACAACAGCACACTAAAAACCAAAAGAGAAGGGAGAAGCAAAAATAAGTATTTGCCCAGCTCCACCAAGGCCTGGTTAATATTACCGCCAGCATTTGACTCTGAAACATCATGTGCCCGTGCACCACAAACTAAGGGAGCTCAGAAGGGCCAATTTCAGGGACATGATGCCTAATTGCTCTTATTTCTTCAGGTGTCTGAATGTCTTTTCCCTGCACTATGAACTCAACAAGGCAGGGTGGAGTTATATTCATCTGTCTTCTCCATAGGGACTAAAAGTGTGATGGACCTGGACTACATTGACCTTCTTCATGCAAACAGAACTTGGGACAAATTTTTATTTTTCATATTTTTAAAAACTTCTTTCAATACATCTACAACCATCAGCATTAAGAAAGGAACATTTTGAAGTGGTACACTATGAGCACAGCAGGCTTTTTCTACGGATAAACTTACTGTTGATTTCCACTACCTATTTTGACCGGATGAAGAATGGGGAGATGTTTGCGGACACAAGCCAGGACAGCTGAGATGCTGTGAATGAAGCCTGGCAGGTGTCCAAACAAAGTCCTTACAAAAAAAAAAAAAACACTATAAGTACAAGACTGAGAGAGGAAGTGTGGAAAACACTTAGCTAGCATTTAACACTTTCACAGAAACTGAATCATGACTTATTTGTAGCCCTCAGACGACGTGTCCACTGTGTAGAAATCCCAACACCACCACGAAATAACTGACCTTTGTACAGAGAAATATTCACAGACTTGTTTGCATTCGGTGCACATATTCCTTTTTGAGTCTATTTTCTACTGAGCCAAAGTACTACATGTGTAACCCCACTACTCCGCAGTCTTATTGTAAAAGAAAATAGTCAGTACTATTCCAATTCTCGTGTACTCATCACACTGATCTCTGCAGTATTTGTTTTGTTTTGTCTATCAGTATTATTCTGTGTCAGGTGACGTTGAGGCACAAATGTTGAAACATCGAGTGACTGCAGAACAGCTTCCTGATGGCCAGCTGTATCACGCGCTAGGAATTGGTCTTTAGTTATTCAGCCGATGAAGGAGAGAAACGCAGGAGAGAAGGATGCATAACATTCATTTTGTGTGCTGTGCTGTTACACTATGCAAGTTGTGATCTTTATATGTACTGTATGCTGAGGGGAAAAAAATAACTTGATGTCAGAGTCAGGCAGAGAGGCTTCACACAAACGAGCGTGTCCAAACTCTGTACAGACTGTACATGGAAGAAAAGCAGTATTGTTTACTTCTTCCCAACAGTAAGAACAATGAGCTACAGCTTCGGACCCTGCCTTTGCCCTTTCCCCACCAGGTTTCCGCGTGGAGCTCCAATCTAAGCCATCTGTAAAATATTTAAGATTTTTAGTTTTGCTCCCGTCTCCTCGAACTCTTTAAGAAAAATAATTTAAGACGACTCTCTGCTCACATTTGCCATACGGACCCAGATCGTGACATCCAGGTTAAAAAAAAAAGTGAATTCTTTTAATTTAAACCTTCCAAGTGTCTTCTTCCCTACTCTCTCCTATGATTGTCGCCCTTATGTGCGCAAGAAAAGTCTTTGCAATTTTGTTCGCCGCACAGACACATATGTAAGAGGTCAGTAAATGTTCTAGCTTTACCAAATGATACCCCACAGGGCGGTTTCCTGGACACGAGTCTGTGTGAAAGTCAATTTCTTTTCAATTCTGTTCCTGGTTAAAAAAAAAAAAAAGAAAAAATGCTCAGGAAACCGATCCTACCGAAATGCATGTGCTTCTGTACGGGATACAGAGCAGTGGGCCGGACCCCAACTTGAGAAAACTAGTCCCCATGTTCTTTATGGAAGAACAAACTAAATGATGCGATTTCCCTTTATACTTCCACATGATATGGTTGTTTTCTGTTTCTCACACTTCATTATGCATGAGGTCCTCGAATATCTACTTTTCCTTTTGTTTGACCTGATGTTGTTTACTTGAATTTCATGTATAGAAATGACCTTGTTACTTGTGTGGGGGTACAACAAAGTCACAATGAAGGTAACAGATACTGATCCTGCTACTACATGTGCAAATGCTTTCCTTGAATAATTACAGAGGTAATATATTTTTGTATTTTTAAATGTAAAGCAAACTCATATATGTAACTGCTAACCAAAAAAAGCAATCATGCATAACATGCACCATCCTCATACGCAAACCCAGTAGACGGCCTCGAGTTGTTGAAACGATATGAATGACAAAGCAGAGGTGAATTGTTGAATGAAGGACGGGGACTTGATGCAGTTGTCCCAGTGCGACCCTCATGTCCCGTGGAGATCTCTTGCCCTGTGAGTACAATATGGAGGAAGACGCTGCCCTGCATGTTTTAAAAAAAAAAAAAAGAACCGGAATGATGTTAGTTATCTGTCCATCTGTATATATCATTAAAAAACCTTCAAATATTTGTTTTAGTCATCATATGACCATGTCTGATAATGAACTGTATGCATTCATTTATTGTGTTGTTGAATAAATACATTTCTCCCTATCTAAATAGGTTATTTTATTACAATGTATGACACTTCAAATGATGTTATTTACAAGGAAATTCAATTTGTTTCTGCTTCCTAATAAAAATGAAAAACAGTGTGGAACAAGGCTTGAATCAGTACATCAACAATCTTTGTATCTGTGTTCAAAAAATATTTTTTACCGACACATGACTCCTCAATGCAAACTGCAGCAGTGCGTATAAAACATGTAGGAGATGCTCTTTACAGTTCAGCCACAGGTTTGGGTGTGTTGCAGCTGTTGTGGCCTGGCGACTACAGATGAGGTGGGGGCGACAGAGGTCTGGCAAGAAGGAGTGTTTCAGGGCACTTCGGGGGCCCAGGCAAAGGTATTATCCCCCCCCCTTTCAGGCACATCATACACACGTAAATGTTCTAGTCCTCGACCACACCTCTAAAATTAAGAAACTTGTGGCAGAAAGGGAAGTCCTCGACCATGGGGTCATTACAGTCTTATTATTACAGTCTTCTGTAGCCAAATCAAAGAATTCAAGTTTTTTTCCCACAAACTGGTTGCTGTGGGCTAATGTAATCTGTTCATCTCTCTTTTGGCTTGTTACAGTTACGGCAGCGTAAACACCAACTGTGTCAAGATGGCGACTGCAGGCTGGACCTCCGTAGGAGTCTGTACAATTTGCCCTGGGTGTATCTTGACGTCAGGCAGCCCCCCGCAGCTCTACTGCACACCTCAGCGGACAGATGAGCCAGGTACTGTGTCAGCTTCACCAGGCCCACCAGCAGAGTTCCACCGCCCAGCATCAGACAGGGCCACAGCAGAGCAAACAGGGCCTTCTCCAGCGTGTACTTCCTGCTCAAGATCACTTCCCCGGGGTGTCCTGTGCGGTCGATGAAGCACGATGACGTGGTCCCCTGCTGAGCGTCCAACATCTGTTTCACTCTGTGGACTTCAGCTTGAAGATCCGTAATGTCCATCTGACATTTGGGTATGTAGAAACACTGTGAAAGAAAAGATATGATTCAAGAAGTGTCATTTCCATCATCGAGCTGCCTGTCCCTGTTGGCAGTGCTGATTGCAATCAGTGAGACGAGCTACAAGGTCAAAAAAGGAAAAGCCCTTCTCGGCCGCCATTTGCAGCACAGATACGTCCGATTGTTTCATGCAGTCTCAGTGAGTGGGACTGAAGAGGAGCATCTCTTATTCAGACCAGCACAGGAATCAGAGTGATGTTAGTTTTTGTTGTCCTGTCTGTTTATCTTTTTTCTTTATTGCTTTCTTAGGTGTTTTTTTTAGTCACGGCTTGATGAAAACTCTGAATCCTGACAAGTAAAATCACCATTCACAAAACAGAACTCTGCAGAACTTTTGAATACACAAGAAAGAGGAAAGGGAGAAACTGAGAAAGCACTATATGTCCCCTTTATTGCTCAGATCCACCTCCAGGCAAAGTATCCTGCAGGTGTTCCCACATGCCACTTGACAAGCCTCACATGGTGAGAGGCTCATCCAAACCAGAGGCTCGTGAAACTATAGGTGAGACCTACGAGCCGGACTTTACCGTAGTACCTCAGGAGCAAGCAGGACCGATTCTTCGTCGAAGTGTAGAAAAGCACTTTGATTGGAGCCCGTGAGGTTAACCATCACCCTGAGGCACGGCACGGTGCTCACACCTCTGCAGTCCACCCACTCTGTAAGGATGTCGGCCTGCATCAGCACACAGCTGGCCTCCTCCACCCAGTCACTGGAAAACAAGAGGCAGGAAACGTTCAGGAGACCCGACCCTCACATCCACAAAACATGCAAACTTAAACCAGGAAGCCACTGCTTGTTTCTCGCTGTATCTCTGCTGTGTGCCCTGTTTTTATTTTATGCTTTAACTATGCTCTGGGCTCGAGGAATGGCAATGTCAGTCTGCCTGTCAGTCAAGTCACCATTGTGGTCACGACTGAAATATCTCAACAGCTATAGGATGAATCGTTGTGACATTGAGTACTGACACTCATGGTAGGATGACTCCTTGCTTTGGTAATCCGCTGACTTTTCATCTAGCGCCACCATTAGGTCAAAGATGTACCATACATTGCATAATATCACACCAAGGAATTTCCCATAAGCCTTGTCTTAATTTGATCAGAAATTTTTTTTAGCATCAGCACCAACATGGTAAATATTATCATGTTACATTTTGAGCTTGTCAGCATGTAATCTAATTACATTTTACTATTCTATCTTATTCCATTTACTTTTTCCTTTCCATCACATTGAGGGAGAATCATGTCTGAGTGTAGTTGTCACCTTTCTAGTGTGAACACAAAAAAATCGGTATCATGGAAGCATGGATTCGGGACATGGTCTGATAATCTTGGTAATAATGGGGTTGCACGTTTTATGGAAGCCAATTTGTGCCAGTAAAATCAAAGATGTATGTATGTATGATAAATATATATTATTTTATATTTCTATAGCATCTACAGCATTTTACATTGAGACAATTATCCTAAAAAAGCAACACAAATGTACTAATGTAAGGGATTGCTTTTTCATGTCACTGCAAATACAATATCCCTGTTTGGGTTTGAATTCAACAATGAATTAGTTAATTAAAATCTAATCAATTGATAAATATGAAATAATTTATTCATTTGTTTTGATATTTAGAACAAAATGTATTTTTTAATTTCCATTACTGTCAAAAATCAAATAAAAGTCATTGTACTGTCTACCATACGACTTCCTTTCTAACGTAGATGACAGACTGCAGTGTACCTGTTGACAAAGGGTTTGACCATAGTGATGCCGACCACAAAGAACATGAGCACGGAGAAGGCCATCATGGCGAAGCCCAGCAGGATGGCTCTGTCCTCCCCGACACTCGACCCCGGCATCTGGGACCGAACTCTCTGCCCTCCACGTCCATCCACCCCTCGGCTCCACTCCTGCTCCTGCACTGCGGAGGAGGTGTGGAGGAGGTCCCTGCGTCGCTCAAACACAAAGACACACACACACACACACACACACACACACACACACACAAATACATGCATCAAGTTCAAGTTCAAGTTTAATTTATTAAATCCAGATGGGACAGATGCATGGCCACCGGGGTCGCAATGATTCCGATTTTATTTGTGGTTCGATGCAACTCTCATGTTCGACTCGTGACTTGATCCTTTTCTCTGAAACAGTATGATTCTTCCTCAGGGAGAAAATACAAAAAGTATCTGAACCAATTTAGTTTGATTTTGATGTGTAAGCTCTAGTTAAAAAACAACATTTTATTTTCTAGTTTAAACTGGAAGCAGCTTGTGCAGCAGCTTGGAAGAGGTGGCCTCATTTGTGCATCCTGTAATAAATGGTGATGGACAAATGCAAGGATATCAATGGTTGCACCATTCACCCCGAGGATGTAACACACACAGCCCACATAGCTGCCAGTCACTCCTAACTAGACCAGAGGAGTTGAATTTACTCCACTATGTTTCAACTTTATTCACAAAGTACTATTTCATCTTCTTTACTTCAAGTGCAAACTGGAAAAAATATTCCTCCTCTCTGTTTTTTCCTCATACCTGGTCCTAACACTCTTCTGTAGAATAGTCCTCAGGCCAGGCATAAGACAAAAAAAGGTCAACTCCTCTCAAGTCTGCTGGGCCATCAGATCCAGTTCCAAGAGTGACTGACAGATGTGGGAGCTGCCAGAGCGTTACATCCATATAGAGCATAGACGTTTGAAGGATCCCTGTTTGTGGCAACCTGCTGCAGTGTGCAGTACTTTTCAAAAAACGTATTCCTGTGAAGACCAAGACTTTATATAAAGATGGGCAACACTTCTTCACTTCCTCCCATGATCCAGAAATGAAGCTGAAATGTCCAGGATAGGAAAATGGTGTCATCTTGTGCATTTGGAGCCAGAGTCGCAGTATTGCCTATAGATGAGGCACAGTTGATATATGCGCTCATCCAAATCGCGAGTCAGTCTCAGTTGTCAGTCATGACGATTCACCCTCGTTTTTACAACATCAAATAAATAACTAAAACCATAAAGTGGAATAAACCGGAAGAATGAGCACTTGAACAAACATCTGTGTGATACCCAAACTGACTGAAACCATCTTTGAAATGTTTTTTTATTTTGACTCATATTCCATCCACTGACATAGAGGAGGCAGGATTTATGACCCTTACTAGTCAGTGTGATAGTGTGATCTATGTGTTCAGTAATTTAGTATGACCCTCGAAGGATGTTGTAAAACTTGTTAAAATGGCCCTTGATAGGAGAAACGTTCCCCTACACTACTTCAAGTGATAACCCTGATGACATCAATAAGGATATCTTCTATTAAACGTTTCTCCAGAGCCACAGAAGCAAAAAAACACCTAATAGTCTGCATGACAAGTAAATACAATCAGTGGAATCCAATATTAATATTAACATACAAAATGCAGTGTGTATAATATCACATGCATATATTTTCCCAAGAGTCAGAAGCCTGAATGTGTAACTTGCTAGACTTCACCTGTGTGTTTCCCTCATAATGAACCCCTGGCAGTGTTCTCAAAGAGTTGCTTCCCGGCCCAGTCGATTTTCCTCTCTTACTGTGTCTGCCGCCTGCGAGCACCCTGCAGGTTGATGTTAATGGGGATGTTGAACGACCTCCGGGGAGAAGCTGCGTTCAAGAACATGCTCACTCCTCTATCGCAGCCACCTCCTTAAGTCCCGAGTACGTACAGGCACCGAACAAGCTCCTGTCTATCTGAAAGTCAAATGTCGTTCTCCCAGCGACTCACTCATCATCTTCGACTGGCTCCAGTGCAGCGCAGTGAATGACTGGGTGGACTATATTGCAATTTATACACTGGGGAACTCCCTGTTGTTTACCAAGGCTCAAAGGTGAGCGCAACGACACCTTCCACCCTCATGTGTGTTTCCATAGAAACCGCCACAGGTAAGGCAGGTAGGATGCTAATGGCCTCTCAGTGGGCCCGTGAGGCTCAGCTGCATGCAGCAGTTTGTCATGGAAAAGCTGAGTCCCCCCTCCCCCCCCGTGATGATTAACTTTTTTTGCACAGAATGAGCAGAGCAGGACAGGGAGGAGACTTACAGTGTGTAATTCAAATCAAGCACCTTCACACACACACAGAGTAAATATACATACCCAAACACACGTGACCTGCGGCATCTCGACACGCCGCCGGACTGTTGATCTTGAAACCTGTCAGACTGTCTTGACACATGCAAGATGGTGAGCGGGTTTTTTTATGTGGTATTCAAACGACTGAAACTCCTTGTATTATTCATGTGGGGCTGGAAAAAAACATGTGGCGATATTAAATTGGTGACAGTTCTGTTTAACATAACAAGCCCAAGGGTAGGAACCCACAGCAGCTTGGAAATGGAGCCAGTCATTCAATAAAACAGACAGTGTGTCACATCTAATTTATTCAGTATTCAATACAATACAGTGTTATTTCGGATCTTTTCTTTCATCACACAATCTAGCCTTTCATCTCCATGTAATGTCATCATGCTTCATCCGATATATTTTTATTGCCTGTTTGGCTTCATAACTATTTGTTATTTATTGTGTTTGTGAACTGGCAATTTTCTGTCAAAACAACAACGTTGGCGATCTTCATCTGCGATACAGGCCTGACAGATTCCTTCACAGGGTTGTATGAGACTCAAGTGTTTCTGATGAAACTGAAGAAAACAAGATTAAAAATGTATGAAGCTCAGTGTACTTTACCTCACCTGGTAACCTGAGACATTGACTCGTCCGCGACACTCATTGCGTGCTGCTGGGCTGCTGGGCTGCTGGGCTGCTGGACTGCTGGGCTGCGGACGTGGCTCTAATAGAATTTCATCTTTAACATTGACGACTAATGGAAATGGACTACTGCATGATTTAAAGTGGACTGCTCTGTCTCCAGCGCTGTTTGGAGGTGCTCTGTCCGGTGTTTCAGGTCTCCCTCCTGCTGAGGCTCCTCTATACGACCTCTGTTTAATATCTGTGCGAAGTCCTGAATTGGCCTTCTACAATCGCACAACAAATTCCTGTGATCATCCGGGGTCAGCAGCTGTAATTGGACCCACGGTGTCTCCTCTTTTCTAATTATGAATCTGAAGAACATTTCTGACTATGTGCAGACAGAGTTCCGTGTTTAAAAGGTTGCACACACTGGGCACGATGGATAATCACCAAAAGAGGAAATTAACTTTCTTTACCATTGGACTGATATTCCTGCTGAGCGGCATTGAGTACGGTAAGTTCATTATGGTAGCTTTATAGACACAAGATACTGGTCTCATGGGAGCAATCTGAAATACAGATGGGCTTGGCATTTAGGTTGTAAGCTCATATCAGAGAGGACATGGCCTCTGATGTTATTCAAATATATTTTTCTCTGGGTAAATGAAGCTTGTCATTTACACATCTCCCTCCTCTTCCTCCATGCTCATCCTCTATTTGTCTGTGGTGGAGCCAGCCGTCATTCTGCCTACGATATGGAAGTACCTGCAGATTTTGGAGGCCCCCCCCTACTTCCTGGGTCTGGGTCTGTCGGCCTTCAGTTTGAGCGGGCTGCTCACAGGCCCGCTCTTTGGGTTCTGGTCAGATCGGTGGAAAACGACAAAGTCCATCATTCTTTTTTCCAATCTTTTTGAGATTGTCGGTGAGTAGTCGCACCATGAGACAAATCACACGACAGAGATTGTGTGGTCAGTTGTTGTGAGACTCTCTGTAACACATATTTGTGCTCTGTCTCAATTAGCATTCACCACACACTATAATGTGGTTTCTATCTAAACAACTATAAAGAGCTTTAGATGGTCGGCTCAAAAATGTCTTTTAATTTTGCAGCAATTTAAATTGGCCTTTTTCTTAACCACTGTCTGCACAGTGCATGATTGAAGTAACTCCTTGGTTAATGACCATTCATTATAGACTAGTCTTTACAATGCATTATGGGAATATTTTGAATGTGGGTTGCATGGGTGACTAAACATTTAAGCAAAACCCTGGTGGCAAAAATGACAAAAACTGTATTAAAGGTAAAAACAAGAGAAAAAGGCAACAACAACAGTGGTAGGTAAACACTATTACCACTAATACTACTATTGCCACAACCACGAATACTACTACTACTACTACTACTACTAGATATTAGTTAAAGGCTAATATCAGCTTAATAACCCATAGTCAATGTGTCATATGTAGTTATTACCTCCAATAACAGCTAAAACATTGGGCAAAATTCCATATTGACCTAATGATAGTACCATAAGTTAAGGTCTGTCCAACATTTCATGGCTAACTCATCCAATTGTGGTGGAGCTCGTTCATATTTTAGCTTCTTCTGCTAGCATGGCTATAGCAAAATTTGGAAACAACACTGAGTCTTAAATGAAGATGTTTTTTGTATTTTCTCTGTTTGCAGGTAACTTCATGTATTTTATTGGATATTCAAAGTGGCTGTTGTTATGCAGTCGGCTTGTGGCAGGTGATGCATGCGCGCGCGCGCACACACACGCACGCACACACACACACACACACACACACACACACACACACACACACACACACGTGTTTCAGCAAAATGTCGACTTTTTGAAGACACTAGCTGTTTTCCTTTCAGGTGTCGGAGCAGGAGCGGGCTCCTCCATCTTTGGTCTCCTGACTCAGAGCACTCGGCCAGAGGAGCGTGCCGGTATCTTTGCTGCAATCATGGCTTGTCGACAAGCTGGCCTCCTTGTCGGTCAGTCCCCCCCTTCATCGTACCACAGAGAGAGGTGTCATTTCACCTGTCTCCACCTCCCCTGTCTTCTGAGACGAAAGGATTTTGTGCTGTCTTCTTTGATGTGCAGTTTCAACTGAGAGAAGGGGACATTTGATAAAATCACCGCGGTGGAGGCTATACTGCTTCCGCACATCCCCTGTTTTTATTCCATTTCCTCTTTACAGCACTTCATCCTGTCTCTCCAGGGCCGGCGTTCAACCTGTTCCTGCGGCTGTGTGATTTCAAACTGGGGCCCTTTGTTGTGAACAAGTATACGTCTCCTGGGGTAACAGCATCCAGATAATCAGTAATCTAAGGTTCTCCAAAAGCCTCATGAATACAAAAGCAATCCTCAGAAATAGTTTCTCTGCATCCTGCGCTCATATGTGTTGTTTTCTTCTTGCTGCTCCTCTGAAAGAATACAAAACACTGTACAAATACAAGACATTCTGAGGCCTGTAACAACCCATATTGATCTATTTCCATCTCACACGTCTTTGAATAAAACAACTGTAGCACAAATGTGGCTTAAATTAGATATAACAAAGCTCTTCTATGCCTACTTTCATTTTCCCACATAATTTGACATTGCATGTCGCTCTTGATTTCACTGTGCCTGGTAAAAATGCTTACTTTAACTCTATCAGAAGAATTAATTTAGAGTTTCACTCCTGATAGCTTTTTAGGATTCTGGTGTCATGAAAATAACATTATTTGAACTTAAATTTAAATATTGTTTGAGGACTTTCTTGTCTTCATACTCTCAGATCTTCATGTGTCTGCTGTGGGTGCTGCTCCAGTGTGTTGTCCTGGCTCTGTATTGGGATTTACCGCCCATCAGCTCAGAAGATGAAGCCGTGATCCTGGAGATGAAACAGGAGGAGGATGATGATGAGGAGGTGCCACTGATGCAGTCCAACGAGGATCTGTCGCACACCTACAGAGCCGTCAGCTCCAACCAACTGGAGACCTCCGCCTTGTCAGATACGCAGCCCGACCATGGTGCCACGGCGGCGTCGAACCCCTTCAAAAACTTCAGCGCCAGCAGAGGTGAGACAGCAATAACTGTTTTCCACTGCCCTGTTTGTGAGGTTCTGATAGGAGGAGGTGTCACTGCCAATGCACATGTTTCCAATCTGCTCTATTGATTCTTTTTGAAAACACACAAACATACACACGCACTCACAAAGGGAGAGAGAGAGAGAGAGAAAGAGAGAGAGAGAGGGACTAACAAAGTACAAAGGAAGTTAATCAATGGTGGCACACAATCGCTGCTTGCATCCCATGTAAACTTACTATAACACTAATCCAGTAGGACACCTGACATCATATACACACACACACACACACACACACGCACACACACACACACACATACACGCACACACTCCGACATATACAGTACCAGACACATACACACACATCCAATCAATACACTCGAAATCTGATCTAACATGCCACACAGAATTCCTCAGAGGTCTGGAGAATGGCAAGTATATCTGAGTGTGTGTGTGTGTGTGCATGCGTTTGTGCGTGTGTGTGCGTGTGTGCGTGTGTGCGTGTGTGCGTGTGTGTGTGTGTGCATGTGTCAGACTTTCATATCGATTCTCTCACTCTTTGAAGATGTGGCAAAGGGATGGATAGCAGACTTCCTCCTTTATTGACTGGCTTTGCTGTGGTTGACTTGTGGATGAAATGGAGAAAGAATTGGTTATGTGGCAACATCCTTCTCATTGATTCTGCTTTGTTTTAAAGAAATCTTACAACACCAGAAACTCATAAGAAAAACGAGAGGATATCTGCAGCTCTGGCATATACTGTGCTGTACTGAGTGTGTGTCAGCCGCTGTGGTGTACCTAGTATTCACTCTTGTGAATTATTGATCTTCTCTGACTTGCTGTGTATCTTTTAGGAAAAAGAAAATCTTTCATTTTTCCACTATTTTTAGTTCTGGTTTGGGAGGAGTATCAGTGTATCAGTGTTTCTACAGATATACGAAATCCTACTTATATTTTAATATTAAGTATCTAAATAATCATTCCTATATGTGATCCATACATTCACATATATATACTATATTTTAACGTCTCTCATTTGAACATACATCAGTGTGATAAAACTACTTAAAAAGACAGAAACCATCTTAGATCAATTAAAAGAATCTACTTTGACTTCAGTTTGGCCTCAGTCCCATCCACTAACATGGAGGGGGTGGGGTTTATGACCCTTACTGCAGTCGATCTTTATTTACAGTCTATGGTTTAAAGAGACGCTTGAAAGGTCTGTAAAGAGTCTTTCTTGTTTTATTTTTTTGCTAAAGCCAGGGGACTATTAACTTAGCATAAAGTCTGGAACCTGGACAAAGTAGCTATCCGAGGATTTTTGTCACATTTGAACTGTAAGTGATGCTGTTTCCTGTCTTTATGCTAAGCTAAGCTGCTGGCTCTGGCATTATATGAGATGTACAGATAAGAGAGTGGTATCAATATTCTCGTCTAATTCTCAGCTCTAAAGTGAAACTGTATTTTTTCCAAAAAGTCGTTAAAAGACAAAACTCCTCACACTATAGTTGTACCTGATGACATCATCTGGGAATGTGCAGTTTGACATATAGGTAAAGTCTTACGAGGCAAGAACGGCCCAAAGAAGCACATTCAGGGAAATGCAGAATTCAATGTTTTGGAATTTCAACCCATCTTAATCTCTGCTGCATTTATTTAAATTGTATTTATTCTATCTGTCTCTTCCAAGTCCCTCAGCTTATGTAAGTGTAATATTAAGCCACTTGAGGGCCCCTTTACACCTATATCATCATTGTTTAAAGCCTGATTAATGCACATTTACATACAACCAACTGTACTGTATATGCAGGCGTATAGAAAAATGAAATCCTGTGAATGATGGTATAAACACTAAACAGAGAGAGCTGAACCACAGCAGATCACACACTGTTATATCAAACCATTCCTACAGCCATCTGGCACATCCTCCCAAATTTAGCATCAAGCCCGGCTCATTTTTCCTGCTCTCCAAGTCCATAAGGGATTTTTTTGTTCCAGGAAAAGCTGGTACCACAATTTGGAATTTATTGAAATGTGTTTAGGACAAAACAGAATTCTCACTGTTCTCTAGATTAAGACATAGTTTATTGGATGAGAGGATCAACATGACCATGCAGCCAGGATTGATTACACCTGCCTCTTTCAGTCCAAACATCCCCCTCAGAAGTTTTCTTTTTTCGCTTGAAACTTTTTTTTTTTATCTCGTCGTGACTCGCCAGTCGAAACTTTCAATTTAACGTTACCACTTGAGCTTGTTTTATGATTCTCTGTTTGGTTCCTCCGGTTTTTCAGTATATCTCTTCTTTCGCTCTGCAGAGTTCCTGAGAGAGGAGGTGGTTGTGCTCCTCACGGCTCAGTTCATCACTCTCTTCAATCAGACAGCGCTGGAGGTGAGGGCAGTTAACGTGGAGATCCATCAGCCTGAGTTTCCAAACATTTCACCCAGCGTCTCACTGTTTCACCCAGGGTTACATCCACACTGCATCCATCTGAGCCCCACCTAGAGAGAGCTGCAGTCTTTCTAATAATAATGATAATTAAAGGTTCCGTGTGTAAGATTTAGGTGAAAGGGATCTATTGGGAGATATTGAATATAAAATAATCCTAATGATGTTTTCACTGGTGTGTAATCACTGAAAATGTACGTTTTTTTTTTTTTACCCTAGAATGGGCCCTTTATATATAAATACTTAAAATTGTATGTAATATAATATTACATATTGAGATTTAAAGGGGCATTTTTTATGCATCTTTATATTTACATTAGGAACGGTCTTAGGTCTTCTCAACGGGGGCCCGATGTTTTTTACAGTCGTCCAAACTGGACAAACGTTTGAGTTTTTATCACAACTGAAGGCTACCACAAGTTCTCTTTCCTGTTTGGAAGGGGAGGAAGAGGTGAGGGGTATTCAGCTGCAACATGCAACTTCACCACTAGATGTCACTAAATTCTACACGCTGAACCTTTAAGTAGTGCTTCACGCTCAAAATAAAACAAGTGAACATGATCAGTCTCTATGCTGTGAACTTGAAAAATGACAGAATAGTCACACAGTGCTGACATGGATTATACAATTTTACTTTCATTTTAATATCAAACACCTTCTTTTGATCTGACGCCTCTGATCGATTTAAAAAGCTGCCTGTTTCAGCCCTGATAAGAATCTCCTCCTCGACTGAATCCTTTTATCCAACCGACTGACCCTGTGAACATCTCTCTGAAAACCCCCAGACCATGGTGACTCCCCTGACGCAGCGCTACTTCGGCTTCGGTGAGCTGGGCAACAGCCTGATGTACAGCCTGTGTGGGGTGGAGGTCATCCTGGGCTTCTTCTTCGTGCGCTGGCTGAGCTCGAAGGTGGCGGACCGCGTCGTGCTGGCCGTGGGCCTGGTCATCTGCTGCACCGCCTGTATCTGGTCCCTCGTCTTCCTCTGCGACCCTCGAGGTGCCAACCTGTCGCGGGAAAACATGCAAACACAGCGAGACACACATGCGAAGCCAGACACAGACTCACAACTGACTCGAGTTCTGTGCCAAATCCCTTCTTTGTGCGACTGGTGTTGATGCGTAGAGCCGAGTGGAGCCATACTGGGTTACACACAGGCCGAATTGAATGTGGCCTGTAAACGATATCATTCAGGCTCTGGCAGGACAGACGGAGATCACACAGGCAAACTGGAATCTGTATGTTCATGTTGGCCTGCGTCTGTTGCGGCTCGTCACGTTTATCACTCTGATTATAAGTAACAGGTGCTGGAGCTGGGGAGTGCCTGAGTACATATAAAAGGATTACAGTAATCTTATTAGAGAAAAACGCTATTTGTTAAAGCATACCCTGCATTTGTTTGCTATTTGTTACAGTGGGAACAACCAGACTGAGAAACAAAACGTACAAGACAGACACCTGAAGAAAGAGGATTTTTTTCGTTCTCGCGCCATTAGAGACATGTTTCATTGGTTTAAAATGCATTTTGATGGCAAGAGTGCAGGAACATCCAACAGTTTGAGTGGGCACAGATTCACACAAACATGTGCATGATGCAAAGCAGCAGAGAACAGAACTGGAATGGCTGCCAGCTTGGCAGGGGTTTGGTTTACAGATAGAGCCATCTCTGCTGGTGCCAACCCGTTTGTGGAAGGAACTTAAAAACCCAGAGAAGACGGGCTGGATAACTCCAGTATTAACTGTCTTTGAATCGCTTTGAATCATATGAGAAATAATATGCAGCAAAAAATTGTAATTCAACAGCTCTGCGATTTACGAAATATATATATTTTTAGTTATTTGAGAGTTGGTGTTAGTTTTACACTCTGTAAATGTGTTTTTTAAAACAACATATTCCATACAATTGTGATAAAGTAATGTGGTGGTGTTATCTTTCCATCCTTTAGGTGGTTATGGATGGGAGCTGACGGCCTTCATCATCGGAGTGTTTCTGCAGCTGCTGGGCCTTCCCTTTGTGGCCGTGTCTCAGGTGTCTCTGTTCTCCAAAGTCACCGATGAGAAAACACAGGGTTGGCTAATTTTACCTAGGTGCTGTTTGCACAATCCAACATACTGAAAGAAAAGATTACTGCTCAGTGTATACGAGTTATCTGTACTGTAGTTTCAGTCTATATTTTAATGTAACCTTTCATTCTTTGTGTCTGTGTGTCGCCTGAAGGATTCAGCCAAGGAGTCCGACGCTCAGTCGGGGGCCTGGCCACCATCCTGGGTCCTTTGTGGGCTGGAGGACTGACCGATAATATGTACATAATGCTGGGCATGATGTTAGCTCTCCTCATTCTGATCACAGTAAGAAGAACACGCATCCTTCAAATATTTAAGAGCATTGGACAGAAAGAAAAGTGCTAACATGATGAATTACATTAGTAGCTTGGAGTCGTTTTGGGGAAATAAACCTACTTGCTTTCTTTCAGTGGAGAATAGTGACATGACTGCACTTGTTTCTGCACATTAAATAAGAACTTACTGGCAGAAGTCAGTTCACTTAGTGTAAATGCTGGAAACAGTGGGAAATAGCAAACTGAGGTGTGTTCTTAAGGTAACTCAAAAACCCACATAGCCAATTATGAGAGTGATATCAAATGTTGGTCCATGTAACGCTTATAAGTACAATCCTTCTTTATGAAAAAATGAAAATTAGAAGATGTAATCCAATGTCTCCTGACCAACGTCTCATCTAACTCTCAGTAAGAAAAGCAAATACATGTTTCACAATATGTTTTACTGTTGCTTTAATCCGATCTGCCAGCTACACTGAGTGTGAGTCTCATGCAATGGACACAACTTTTATGTTAGAAACATAATAAACCACGTAGTACCAGTCAAACATCAGGACATGTCCTTAACATTATAATTGTTGTTTTCTAAAAGAAAACTCACCACAGCTGTAAACAACAGCTCAGCACAAATTATGGAATGAATATATAACTCATCATCAAGCTATAGTCCAGATCTTTCAGTGGCGTTACACAATTACAAATCAATTTTGCTTGTAGGTGGTAAATAAAACGAATCCCTCCCAAATGTCGGGAGCCCTGCTGTAATTCGGATTCTGGATTTGACAACAGTTTAATACTTTGAGCCATCTGGAACCATTCAAAGCTGCGGCTTAAGGAAAACATTCATTAAAACGTCATTTTTTCACACAAGGCAAACTGAAAAAAAACCCAGTAGCTGAGGGCCGTGATTCCCGGAGAAATCCTCCACTCAGCATGTCTTTGACAGCGTCTGCTTATTACTCGGTGCCCTCTATTCCCCCGAAGCCACATCACGCTGTAAATCTTCCTGCAGGTTATGGCGGCGCTGTCCTACGAGCGCCTGGCCGAGCCCAGGGCAGTGCAGTGCGCCCAGAGCTCCGGCGGCGGAGGATAGAGCCGCAGTGTGCCTGACAGAGCAGGACAAGGGCCGAAGACGGACAGAGGGGGATGCCCTTCACTTCTGAGAGGAGTTTGCTGCAAAGGGGGAAATGTGCGAGTGTGGGGAATGAAAACGTTCAGATAATATGCCTCTCCTCAGGACACAGGGTTAAAGTTTTTAAGCGAGACACAATCTCTGCTGTCAGGAGATTTTTTTTATTAGAATCCACCTTGTATGCACGTCAACGCCAGACTATTGATTATATTTTACACAAGGGGGCACCATTGCTCTCATATTGAATATTCAGGGCCACAATTGAAGATGAAAGCCATTATTTTTAAACTGAACTATTTATACCCCCAGGTGTTGATGAAATGATGAGAGAACAGGTTTTTTTTCTTTCTACCATGTGACCCGTGTTCCAAAATTTCCATTTCTTGTCCCGAGTCTTTCGTCTAATGAAAAAAAAAGAAACAATTGACACAATGAGTGCAGAAGTGAAGCTGTCAACATCTGAGCAGCTCCACGCAGAGAGGCTGAGAGACGAAGAGGGTCAGAAAGAGTGGAGCTTTAAACATTCCCTGCTATTTGTTTGTGGTGTGGGAGGAATCTTGTGCTTGTTTTTTTTATTATTTTCTGTTAAACAGAAACACAAAGCCTCGGATGTTACAAAACCAGTTTGATGTTGCCTGAATCTCATATCTCATATGAAAACGAGGAGCTCTTGAGCTAAAAGCAAATTAAAAAAAAAAAAAAATCCTTTAATTAGCCTTCTCTATCTTTTAAAGTTTAATCACCTGAATTCATTATTCAAAACATGGCAAGGTGTGAGGAGTGTACAGTCAGCTGTTCTTGCCTGTACTCTCCTCTAGGATGTGCTGTATGCTACACATCTGCGTGTATAGAGGAGAGGGCTGTAAGCAACATCAAGGCATTGTAGATTCTCTTTGTACCAATAAGCATGGGTTTGGCCGATCTTTGTTTTTGCATAATTGCAGATAAGGCTCCGTAACCTTTACAGTTTCCTACCCTCAGCATGTGATATTTGGCTCCCCCCCCCCCTGAAATGGAAATTCTAATCTCAGTGACTCAAGGACATAATATCTATAAGTACTTTCATGCCCTGATCAGCGTACTCAGGTAGCTACTTGACATTTTCAGGGAGATAACCGGGTGCAAGGAATCAGGTCAGGCCGGAATTTACTGTCTTTGAACTGACGTTGCTGTTTCAGCGTGATTCCTGCTCGTCTTGTGTTTTTAAAGAAACATCGGTGCAACAAGCTTAATATCAACAGCCAAAAGACCCTGAAACTTTTATCTCAGGCTCCAGTTCTCCTCTGTGACATTAAACATATACAGTTTTCAAAGTGTGACAGTTAATATTCCTTAAAGATTCTTCCTCTAACAAATGGAAAGTGATGGAACTATCTCTTGGTCATTTCTCTACGCTCAGTATGTTTGCTGCTGCAGTCTCAATGGTCTGGTGCAATGACTGTATCTATATACAGCACAGTCTGATATTTCCAGTGTGGTGGCTTATGTTAACTAGTTTTAGTTTGCAACCTTTGATAGATATTGTGGCTGTTTAACTGACATTACTGAGACTATTTGCTGATCAACACTTCTGCAAAGGATAAACATTTTAACGTGAATAATATAAATTGCAAAAATAAAACAAAAACACTGGACCCCAGCTCTAAACGTCATGTGTCTTTTTTTTTATTTAAAAGGTGTTTTTCTTGAGTATTAATGTGTTTTTATATATTACACTGTAAAGAGCCGACAGAAAACGAGTGAGAAAAAGATTGGGCTCAATCCGGGACTTTGTGATTATGGGGTCCCAAATTTCGAAGTAGCATATTTTTGTATAACGTTGAAAAGTCATGACGAAATAAGAACAAACCAAATCCTAATCAATTAATGGTGAGTTAGGTCACATCTTGGTTACCCTCCATCATCAGGGCTGCGGTTGGATCGGAATTTGCTCGACAGTAACAAACCCATTATCTGTCGTCAGATTCTAAATTTCAAACATTGCTAAATCCTGATTGGCTGTCAGGGGTTTGCAACATAGCTTTTTTTCTACTACACCCTGCCCCCCCCTCAAACCGTTGTTAACAGCACAGAGGAAAATACGACATACAGAAAACTCTCATGTGATATAACAAAACCTTTTTCTCACATAGGATCACTCATTGTAAAAAGCAGATTAAAGGTGTGTTAAATGTTTTCACCCCTGTTGGTTCGTTTGTTGGTTGTTTTTTTGTGTTTATAAACCAGATTACACAAAAACAACAGATCGGATTACCACACAACTCAATGGAAGGATGGGTTGGACATTCTCCCCAGTGTCCCAGGGAATAAATCATGGATCTTGAGTTTGTGAAATGTGGTGCAGCTTGATTGAATTTACGGAGCCTGTTGGGCCTTGGCGGAGGTATGCGCCCTACTGAGTGACATTCTGGTCATATAATAATCACAAAAAAACTAAAAAAACTTTTTCAATATGGCCCCAGAATATGAGACAAACCAATACAAACCCCTTCTGCTCTGTTGTGATGATTTTGCTGTCATACACCAGGCTGTCTGGATCAGTGCAGGCAACTCTCCAACTGATTCTCTGCATAACAGCCCTGTACAGGCTGCACACAACCCCCCCCCCCCCAGGACATAAATAGAAAAGTCAGAGGCCTCGGGCTTTTATGTTATGTATACCAAAGGTAGGCACAGATGCACAACTTATGAAATTTTAAAGATACACAGAACAACCATTTGAGGCAGCAGCCAACAATTATTTCTGGATGGAGTTTATCACTATGGAGATGGCGTTTTGTGAGGAGGAGAGTAAGAGGCCAAGGATTAAGTAATGTTATGTAATTGGGGAGTGAAGAGGCAGTTTGAGATGGTTGTGGAACAGATGCAGGTGTAGTAGTCGCTTTGGTGGAAGTATCCGCACGTTGTATTACTACGGATCTATAAATGGCTCTGTCTCCTTTCTGTATCCTAACTGTTTCCATGCCATGTCGAGAAACTATAACTCGGCTACAGGCTGTTATTTCAGTGAAGTGTAAAAATATCTGTAGAGGCTGTAACCACAATCTAACCTCTATTCACTGTCTGGTACTTTTTGAGTTGTTGCTGCTGGAAACTGAACTCATCAGTGAAGTAACTATGATTCAGTCTGCTGTAAGTCTTAGCTTTGTTTGTTACGAGGAATAGAATATATGCATGTATTTGTATATACTTTATTCATCACACATTAGAAGCTAGATTCGTTATATATATATAAAAACTAATCTAACATCTTATATATAAAAACTCAAAAGGTGTTTAGTTTGTCCAGTCTGGACTACTGTAAAAACATGGCGGGCCACGTGGAGAAGACCCGCTCCCGATGTAAATATAAAGTATTTAGATATAAAGGGTCAAGAAAACTAAAATCAGCATAATTAAGATGATTACACACCAGTGAAAGCATCACTAGGATTATTTTATATTCAATTTCTGCCAATAGATCCCTTTCACCTAAATCTTACACACTGAACCTTTAATTGGCGCATTTTCAAAAAGCATAGCCATCTGTTTAGAATACATTTGACATATTAACACCTTTAAATAAAGATTTTACCATAATAAATACATTGAATATGGTTTAAAGATATATATGTATATATATATATAATTCATTGTATCATATATTTGCAAACCCAAATTCATTTTGTTTGGAATTAGTTTTATTATAGGGACAAAGGGAATCTGATCTATTGAGGTCAGGGTTGTAGGTTGCAGCACTGAAGAAACATATTCCTGGTCAGAATGGAATATGTCTTAAAACCAAGACTGATCCATATTGCTGTTCATGACAGTAAGAACAGCATTTTCCCAAGCATGTAATGAACAGGCCAGAAAAGCAATCCTGCAAATACACAGTACTTCCTCTGCAAAGGCAGAGAGCAGAAAATGTGATCCTCCAGTCTGTTTCACGGCCAAATGAAACTGTTTCCTGAGGTAACGGGAAAACCACAGAATGAAGACAGAGCTTCATGAAAGATATTGGAAAAATATTTTTATATTCATATATTTTTTATTGATGTTTAATCACAGAATCTAAATGTTCCAAAAATAATAAACTACTCAAAAATACAATTCCTACAGTAACAGGTTAATCATATATATATCCACTTTTTATCAAAGGGGGATTTACGATGTGGTAGAAGCTGTTTTTCATTATTATGCTCTGAAGGGAAATTGACAAAGATAAAGGTAATTGGTTATAAAGAGGAGAGCAGCGTTTGACTGGAGACGATGCATAACAGTTATGTTAGCGGCAGCAGAGGGGGCAGAGAGTGGCTCTCCTCTTCCTGATGGTATTAGCTGGACTGGGGATGGTTGTTAATGGCTCGTAGATGATAGATGAGTTATCGTTTGAGGGGGAAATATGAAGCAGGGGGGTGCAGGGCAAAATCAGGTCAGCTATGTGCTACATTCATTCCATGATTCACTTTTTTTTCCCTTCAGCCCATATTTTGCGCGGAAAGATTTGTCCTTACAAATCATTTATTAAGAGATTTAATTTTAGGGGAATATATTTATCCAGGATGTAATTGTGTCTCCTTGGTCGACGGGGATATTCATTAGGGAAAAAAAATCTTTTAAAATATATGTCAGTGGTTGGTCTGCTGCCAGCGCGGTCAGAAGATTTACAGTTTCACCGTCATTGTTGCTGACTTAAGGCTCTGACTTCTGGATGTCATTGCCAGGGTGTGGCTCAAATCCAATACTGTGTGTGTGTGTGTGTGTGTGTGTGTGTGTGTGTGTGTGTGTGTGTGTGTGTGTGTGTGTGTGTGTGTGTGTGTGTATCGGAGAGAGATTTAAAGGAACTGCATGTCTCTCACACACACAGTGAGGGGAAATTTGCGACCAATTATGAGAAAGTTTTTCTTTATCTAATTTGCAGTATTATGTGTCAGCAGGCGTAATTGGATGAGAGTTTGAATCTACACCTTATAGCAATATCAGGATGGGCCACTAATGAGCTGACAGGGGAGTAAGGAGGGGGGGGGGGGCAGAGAAGACGAGAGGAGAGGGGGACAGTGTGAGCTCATTGCTCGCTATTGATGAATACAAATCACAATTCTTCATGTCCCCCGTCTTCCTCGCGAGCAGCTGTAGATTCAGAAACAGAACTGGCTCCTGGGAAGGTAAATGATTTGATTTATTACATGTGACGCCTGCAGCGCTCTGGGCTATGTACAGTATATGTGTAGAGGCGACAGTCACTCAGGTAGCTTCCCCCTGCTCATACTATAGCTCCTATCACAATGCTGTTTGTATAATGCGTGGTTGGCGTCGCCTTAGATATATTGAATCAATGGCCTCCAGCCACACCAACCATCCACCCCCGTAGTCACATGTGAGCCTTAGTGAAATGAATGCCTTTGAGACGTGCCATTTTGCTCATTGATTGCAGCTCATTGTAATAATAGCAATGGAAATATATTCAGATAATCACCAGGCTCATTTAGGTATGTGCTCTGCTTATGAACCTGGTGTTGCTTTGTGAAGAGAGTGAGAGAGGGAGGGAGTTTTTTTTCTCCACCAGAGAGCCTCGGAGCTGACAGTAAATTTGCTCATCAACCAGTTTTGTTCCACTGTGAGGTAGAAATTATCCAATATTTCACGGTCTGGCCCTTTGAAGGCGACATTACTCAGCAAAGCTCAATATGCTGTACGGAGCCAAAATGGAATAGAGTTCGAGCTAACACCATATTTCTACGGGTAGGTACAGACCTGTCCTGCCTCCTGCAGGATCGAAATAATGAAGAATAAGAAAGTCATCTAAATTTACTGTTGTATATTCTAGTGCAGTGCCTGTTCTAAGTGTTTGGAATGGGTTTGTTTTCTTGGCCTGTGTTAGTGCTCCAAAGCTACTTCAGAATTATTCCTCGTCATTAGTGAGTCCTTCTCAAACAGTGCTATTATATAGTGTTACTTTTTATCGTTTGTGTGCCGGACATTGTGTGCAGAGCTTTTAATAAACAGTCTATGGTGCAGAGTGAAGTTAGAGAACTTTGTGTTCATCCTACCTGGTTTATCTGCAATGAAGATTTTATAGTCAATATCTTTCATAAAATGAGACTCAATTTGCTTTATTACTTTTAATATAAGTCTGAATGATTTACTCAACTGCTGTTATTTTTTCATACATTATATGTTGGCCTTCTGAGACGTCTGTTGAGTGATCGATCCAATCTTGATCCAATCTTGCTGCCATGAAGAAGATCAGCACCCACGACCCGACAGCGTCTGTGGCGGTCGGACATGGTGAAATACAAATAATGAAATCATTAAAATGATCTGGCAGTGATTTTGACCTGCGGTTTGACCCAAACTGCTGTAGTTTATCTTCGGATCTTGAAGAATCCAGTCCACAGACTGAAAGCACCCTGCCCCACCCCCACTGACTGCCTAAGAGCAAAAGTCGCCTACTTATTAAATCTTTAATTAATATTGAATGCATCGCTAGTCCAAATTGCACTTAACTCCGCCCTGCACCTCCTGGGGCAATTTACAATAAACATGGCAGGTGCAAAGTCGATTAGATAAACTGCTCGCAAGATATGCGTTCCACATACAGATAGACAGACAGTTAGTTTATTAGTAGGTAGATGACAGACTGGAGGTAAACAATTCAAGTAAACAACCAATCCTCACGTTTCATTTCACCCTCCTCTTATCTCCCTGAGGTGGTAAAAAGCCCCGGTCATGCTTGTTGTCTGACAGCATTAAGGTCAAGGTTTAACTGCACTTGGACCTGTGGGAGCCCATTGATCTCATTTACACTATGTGTGAAGAATATTATAAAATGATGAGAACTTCACAGGAGGTCAGCAGAGGATCAATATTAAATCCTATCTCGTTTATAATCCTGCTGAGCGGAGAGGCTCCGCGGGGCTTAGCTGCTTAAAGAAGACAGCGTTTGACAATTTACTTTAATGCTCATATGAATAAATGTAATGACACACAAGTGCTTTGAGATTTTATTGTCTGTTTCCAGGCTCTTCAGTGCTGTTTGGCTGTCAACACATGCACTATAAATACGCTGATGGATGATGGAGAGGCTTGACCGAAACGCACACACGCACACATATTCACACCCACACACAAATATGATCCAACAAGGTATTGACGTAGAAGCAATATGAAATGAAAATCAATTCATCTAATATTTGTTACATCTCCCGACAGACTGATGTGTGTCCTCAGCTATTTTTAAGGAGATTTGGCTGCTCTCATCCTTTATCTCCACCCTCTTACACACACCATCTTCGCATTGAGGATTAAGCTTCTCATACATATCACATAGGAATAACCCTTCTGCACACTTTTATCTCCCCCAAGTTATGAATCTGACCGCTGATGGATGCAAAAACTCGATGAGGGCAGTATCGTGCCATGGATTTTTTTCTTTTTTTCAGGCAAATTCCAGCAGGCAGCTGCAGAGAAGCTCCACAGAGTTTTGTCTCCCAAATCAAGGAATTTGACCTCTGATTTAGCATTTTCCTGAGCCAATTAAGCTGTGAGATTTGTTTGAAGTTGTAGATTGAAAGGAGAGCTCACCAGTTTTTCAGGCTCCCGGACGTCGGCGGGAGACCACAGGGGTCCAGGTTCCCAGAGCCTGCATGTGTAATCCAGCCTAACATGCATGCAAATCTCATCTGTGCCCGCACACAATGGCCTGTCTGTGTGGAGGAGGGAGGAAGGCAGGAGAAAGGGGGAAACGCTGTAAGTGTGTGTCCCCTGTGCCAGAGCATATGCCATGATAGGCCATCGGAGACCGAGTGCAGACAAACTAAGGTTCACAGACTAGTAAGAGTCTTTTATTGGGGTTGATATTTAAACATCTGCATAATTAATCCAATATCTGTGTGGGGTTCTCCGAGGAGAGTAAAAACACGACGTTGCCCGTGGTAAAAAGAACATTGCAAATTCCTGACACGGCTCTGAGTGCACTTCTTCTTCTCTGCGGTGTAAAAACAAAAGTTGGCAACCCAGATCCCAGGGGAAATTAAAAATCTTTGTCTCATCCAGCCAATTAAATGAAATACACTTTTTCTGTACATGGCTGGAGCTGGCCCCTGGAATCTATTTATGACTTTGTTGTGGTTTCCACTTCTACTACGCCGCTCACCGCAGAGAGATTCACTTCTCTTCAGGGGTGTAGGGTTAGGGGCGTGGGTTTTTTTTTTCTTTCCCACAGGCGGAGATGCAGGGAACTTACTTTCCATCTGTCTTGATCATATACATTTATAGGATTAGACCATATTCTGTTTTAGTCCTCAGCAGAGGCTCAACTCTTTCAAGTGAAACATTGGATTAGATTGTCAGGGAGCCTTTTGTGTGTGTGTGTCGTCGCTTGTCTTCCAATGGCTTTCTCTGGTATTAGTGTGTGGGAGGCTGATTGTGTATGCACGCCATGCCTTGAACTTTATTACATTTCGATAACTTCATACATGTGTGTTTGTGTGTGTGTGTGTGTCTCTATTCTCCCAAGCTAGCACCTCTGCTCTAATGGGACCCCAGTGAGCAGACCATAGCTCAGCAGGGGGCCTTCACTCCAATTTGCCATCGTTTGTCACCATTTGTTCATCCTGACAAACAAAATGTTGGCCCTCGGTCCCCTCCCGTTTGGCCACTGTCACACATGGGATCAGCTGCGCTCCTCTTCTCATGGCTTTATTTTAGTGGCATTGCATTTTCTTTTTTACTCAATAGTAGGACTCTGGGCAGACGTGTGCTTAAAATAGTTTCCTCTGTCTAATTACCTAATTTCATCTGACATTAATATTGTAGCATGTTACTGCTGCATTATTGATGGTGTGTTTGTCTTGGTGTATGAGATGTTAATTAAAAGATAAACTGGAGCTGTGGCTGTATGACAGCCTCTTTATCTGCGAGTCAGCGCGCTTCTCAGTTTTTTCCCCCCGACCCTGTCTCTGTGTCTATTGTTGATGCAGTCAGATGTCTCTTCTAGTCCCAGCCTCATTGTGCTTAAATATCTCTATTACAGGCCCTTAGATGTCAAGGTAATTGCATAACGGACTTTAAAATCAGTTTTACAGCGAACTCGAGCCGGACTGCCACGCACAAGAGGCCAGCTGGGCTGAGCACTGACGAATAAGGTCGAGATTTCAAACAGATATGAGCCTCTGCGTACAGTAGGCATGGAAACCATCTCCACAGTCGAATGGCCAATGCTGATTTCCAGCCTCATATCACTTTCGTGCATCTCAGCTGGTGCAGCAGGGAAACTAAAGCATGTTAAGTTGGCCCTTAGCTCCATAAAAGCCCAGGAAGGTCAGGCAGTTAAAGAGCTTTCTGAGGCTCCCTGGGAGAGTACTGTCCCTCGTTGGATTGCTTGCAAATGGAACGGACAGTAAACTTAAGGTGACTTTACGGTGTTAACAGCGAGGAGTGAACCCGGTCAGGGGTTTGGTTTCACCCTCCTCTACCTCCTCCTTCCTCTTCCTCCTCCACGTCTCTCTGATGTGCTCTGAGTCACAGGTTTTTAGCTGCGAGTGGTGAGATGAACCAGCAGATGACCGTACCATTAGGCTGAGTGGCTGTGGCTGGTCCTCTGGTCAATGAGGCCGTGGTGACAAATAAGTTGGCAAAGATTTACACAAGAGGTTCTCTGGCACCGACGCCCTGGCTCCGTCCTTTTCCAGCCCCGGCGAGGGCTGAAGAGCAGATGTCTGGTTTAAAGCCACAGAATTTCTCTTGAGCAGCAAATTTTGTCTTGTTTGATGTGAGCCCCGAGGCGTATCTCATTTTCAAGCCCTTGTACCAAATCTTATGCATACCTTTATTCACATCTTGAAGACTCTCATTACGTGAAATGAAGAGTGTCAGATATGGAGGAAGCTATTAAGGAAGAGCAGCGAGCCCAGTGGTCTGTCGTAATTGGAGACACTAGTGCTGAGATGAGCTTTATATTACCCACGCCGGAGTAAATACTGACCTTGCTCTTTCCATGTTGCTGGCCCTGAGGGTGGCTTTAGTCTCCAGTTGTGATTCATAGACAAGTAATGTTGAAACATAAATTCTTAACGCAAACACTGTATGTTGGCTCAAGGAACAAAGAGATAAAATACTTTGATCATGAAAAGGATGCGTGCATTACAAAATCAACAGGTGCAAAGGTGATAGTTAAATTCTATCTATCCATAATCTATAATCGATTACTGGTAATTATTGATAACAGTATCTAAGGCCTGACATATAAGGCCAGACATATAATTGCAACCATTATCACCATGTTGCCTTTACATGTTTCGAGATTAGATGTACACGGAAATGTTCTGCAAACTGGTTACAATTTCTCCTGCTTGATTCATATTCATAAAGATATCGACATTATTTGTTGAGAAATTGCCCAAAATGTCGAAAAACTTCCTATCTTGCAATGTTAAAGAAAGTGAGAACAAATTCCTGGATCCGTCCCCTTAATCGAATCAACCCCATAGGTTAACTAATAGAGCGCATACGTATATATACCAAGGCCAGACAGTCCACATATGAAACCATCTTCACAAGATCCTATTATTTATTTGGACCTGTACCAAATTACACACTGTCATGAATAGCAGTCCTGCAAGAATAAGAAATCAATGAAAATGTTGAAAAGTGGCAATGCTATAGAAAGTGAAAAAGAGTTCCTGGATCTGTGTTCTGGCTCAGATCCACAACAAAATTGAATGAGTTCTTCCCTGACCCATACCACATCCTTCCACCAAGTTTCGTTAAAATACGTGAAAACAGCTTTTGCGTAATCTTGCCCACAAAGCACAAACCATACGACAAACAATCAGACAGGGGTGGAAACATAACCTCCCTGGTGGAGGTGAACTTCAGGGAGCCACACTCCTTCATTACAATAAAAACATGGCCACTGTAGTTTATTTTGACTGAGTCCCACATACACCATCCTGCTGCTGTATGCACTCACTAGGGCAGCGAATGTGTGTTAATCCACTGCTAAAAATAATCCTCATCATAAGCACAATTCACTCTTGCTTAAGTAACTTTATTTTGGAAACTGCTGAACCTTTTGAAACAAGGCTGAGGGTTATATTGCAACTGGCTCACAAGACGTTTTTCTCAGCTCGTTGGAAATCAAATCTGTTCATAGATCATCTGACAACTGAAGTGAGCCAATCATCACATTCAATGTATAATGGTGCACAGGGACAGTCTCTCCTGGAAGGAGATCATGATGTTGCACTCATTTGTACAAAGAACATGTGTCAGAACAAGTTGGCCCAAAGGAAGATATTACACTTTATTACTCCATGTGTGAAATGCAGATCTTTTTGAAAAAAAGACAGATTGTGTCTGAAGAGCTTACGGCTTCGTGAGACGATCTGTGTGGATGTAGGCTACTTAGGCATTCAGCTACATGCTAATGTCAGCATCCTAACATAATAATGATAATGCTAACCTGCTGATGTTAAGTGGGTGTAAAGTCCAGCGTAATTATTATAATGTGTTAACATGCCAACGTTTGTTAATTAGTAGTAAAGGCAGATGGAAATGGAACATTAAGAGTTTGACCTAGTGATGATATGATGATATTACTATATTATATATTACTATAAAATATTACTAAATAGTGACCTCTGCCAACATGGGTAATGTTTTCATTGCCGTTTGTTTGCCTGTCTGTCTGTCTGACAGAAGGATTACTCTTGAAGGATTACTTTAACCTACTCAACCGATTTCAATGAAATTCTGTGGAGGGGCGGCGAATGACCCAAGAAAGAACCCATTAAATTGGATCCAGATCCAACAGTATTTTTTTCTCTGTCTACAATATGGGGAGATGGGGCATTAGCATTGGCGAAGGTATGTCCTAGTTTTTAAAAATGATTTTAGTGTGGAACAGAGTGGTAGACGGATAGATTTCCATCCGTGCTCCTTCGCAAAGCTCATGAAAAAAACTTAATATTTGAGCTTTGTCTTTAAATATTTGCATCAGTAGTAGCAATCTATGAGTATTTTCTTTATATAATTTTAATGTTGCTTTTGTTGCCAAAAAAGAAAATATAGGTGTCATGATCATGAGCCGCAAAATGTACCATTAAAACCCCAAATATGAGGCATTTTAAAGTGTTGTATCAGTTATAAATACCTTTTGACAATACTCACACATGAAATCCTTTCATGTGTTCAAACCAGGATAATCAAAATCCTCGCTATAGAATTAATCATTTTATGTGAATCTGCCTCTTTGATGCTTCAGTCATTGATTTAAATGACTGCATTAAAATCTCATCAGCAAATTCAGTTTAATTGGATGCAACAAAGCGAAGACTTCTTTCACTCCTCAGCGGATTCATGTTTAAGGTTTATTTTATTGACATTGACACTGACCCAGGGGTAACAATGTGAAGTTTGAATTTGCTTTCACTTTCTCTGCCTCCATAGGGAGGTCAGAGGTCACAGTCTGTGTGGATCTGGTGTTTTGCTTCCCAACGCAGGAGTGAATCTGGCTCTTCTGGTCGAGGGTCAGTTCTTTTTCCACCTCACTGCTGCCAGAATGCTAATATGCCATTGGTCTGATGTACGTTGATGTAATATTCGTAAAAATGAATAGAAACTTTCAGACTTTTATTATAAACTTACATTTTTGGGTTAAAATAATTGCTTGAAATTTGAATAAAAACATTTGAACAAAAAATATGTTGGTGTCAATGTTGAATAGTCATTTTTAGGGGAAGTGCAATCAGCAACCGTGTTCTAAAACTATTCTAAGATGACTGAGATATTCCAGCCTTCATTTCATAACCATGCACCATTTTCTAATCAAACCGCTTTCATCAGGAGCTCATCTAGTTGTTGCAAATTATGTTAATGAGTTACAGTGAGCAGAGGATCCACCAGTGTGGTTGCAATCAGCACAGACTTTCATTACTGTATGTTAGAAAATAATGGGAAGGCAGAGCAGTGGAAAAGCATGATGACTGTGACTCAGCACTTGGGGGGGGGGGGGAATCTCACTCCTAATTAAATCAAGTGCGACTTTCACTTCACTAAACTTCCATATCTGGTTTTTGATCGCACGGCGGCTGCTGGTAACTTGTACGAGACGCTTTGAAAAATAACGCTGCAAAAGTTCCTCGAATTCGTTATCCTGAAATTGAAGTCACTCAAGGAAACAGTCTGTGTTTTGTTCAGATGATCAATTTAAGTCTGACCTTTAAGTGGCGGCTGCAGCTGAAAGAGATTTAAATTCAAAACAGGCTTAAAAACAAGTATATAATCTTGTTTTCACTGAGGAAAGGAGATTAGACTGGGTTACGATGTATCCTACGTATCGTTATGCATCACATTATAAGAGAGTATTAACAGATGGAGTTATAATATTATAAAAGGACATTTACACTTGGTTTTGCATCCATAACGTCACATTTAGACACTGAGTGCAAAATAAGAGCTTATTTCTATACAGGGAATTCAAAATAGAAAATGGAAATCCAACGTCCAAAATATAGAAACTATTATTTTTTAAATGTCTTTATTATTTAATGAAACTTCATAGATGCGCTATCATATTTTCATGTTGGTATTCATTAATATGTACACATGGTTTCTGACATGTTGTAATCAGCCATAAAGCCCGAAATTATGAATGTTACTAAGTTATTAATAAATGGGTTTTAATCATCTTGAATAATTGGATTTGGTTCAAGTAAGTTTGGCGAAAGGGATCTTTCACAACCTGGCAACCCAAAAGTTGCTGTTATTAAAGGATTATAACGGATCAAGCTTTAATAAATTATTCATTATACAGCCATAATAAGTCACCATCTTATAAACTCTGTATAAATTATGAGTTATTATTAAAGTGGCGGCATAAATGTTTAAGAAAACACTGAACCCCAAATTGCTCCCACTGTGTGTGTGTGTGCTTGTGTGTGACACTGACACATAATGAAACCATTGTTTCATTAGAAATTCAGATTCTAGTGACACTGATTACATTTTAAAACGTACCAGACTGCTGCATCCAGCTATGAAGTATTGTCACAAATTCATTTAAGTATTGTTGTCGCAGTATTAGTTGCAGGAGACAGATTTTGAAAAAGAAACAACTGAAGAATTTAAGCCCTAACTGCATGGGCCGAGCTTTAGAAAACAATAGATCCTAAATTTCTAATAATTCAACTCAAGCTAATCTTTCCTTAGACCCTCCCTCTCTCGTAAATACACCTTTCAAACTCAACACTTGCAGATTGCAAAAGCATATTATATTTGCAGTTGTCAAATCCGGACTGAGATACCTCTGGTGACATCACTCTGACATCATCAGGGTTATTTTCTCAGACTTGAGCCTCCAGTGTATTTTAAAGGACAAAGAAACAAATCCTCCAGATCCTCCAGAGCCACAATATACATTATACAGCTTGTGTAATATTGTACAATAACATAATGTAGTGTATTGGATTGCACCTTTGAGCTGACGTTCAAGAATCAATACAACACAGAATAATTATCAAATATAGGATCAAAACTGTTGTTTTTATGACTGTATGATTATCTACTGTTTAGAAACCATCCAGCCATCCATTTTATTTTTCCTAATACAGTAGCACACACACACACACACACACACACACACACACACACACACACACACACACACACACACATGCTGTGCTCTCACATCTGTCACATACTCCTGATAAACAATTCACCTTAAATAGTTAAAGTGGTTTAATTATGTTCATATAGAAGAATTTAACATGTTTTCTGGCATTTGGCTAAGTGGAATTAAAATGTTATTAGAGGAAATATATTGCTAACTGCTATAGCATGTCATGCACTGTTGTTTTCTGAAATATTAAACAGTAACAGAGGGCTGATTGGATTGACCTTGCTTGAGATGTCAGCAGCTGGATGACGGGTGCCTGCTCAAAATGATGAATATTTAAGGCAAGTTCACACATTTACCTGAAGCAACGGTACAACGTTTTATTCACCCAAGCCGAACCCAGACGAACACATTTTTAATGAGATTGCCTTTCACATATATGCATTTAGATGAGGGGAGATGGGGTCTGTTCGGAAAAGTTCCAGGAAATGTCCGGAGCAACTGTCTCTGACATTTGCGCTCTCACATTCAGCCCCTCTAGAAAAATCGGAGAGATGTCAGATGAAAAAGGTCCAGACTTCCGTGCATGTCTGAAGGCAGCTTTATTTACATGCCATAATTAATGTACTGTATGTCCTATGAGACAAATTGTGATTTGTTAATATGGGCTAAATTAAATTTGATTGATTGAGAGTATGTTAATAAATTCAGTTTCAACTCATAAAATGAAACACATTAACTCCACATCAGCAACATCATGACGCTGTCAGACAGATGACTTAAAATAATGAACAACGATCATTATGTGACACGTGAGATCATTTGTGTTTACCAACAACATGAAAACATTATGTCATCTATAACACAATGAAGGACATGTATTATATGAGAATTTATATATAAACCTGGACAGATAACATGTTAAAACAAGACACACAGGCTTATTTACAAAATGAAGCATCTTTGTGGACATGAAAAGACACATTTATTTTAATTTTTCTGCTTTGCCTTCTGGCTGTATATTTTTCTGACTTTTTTTTGGAGAGTGGGGGGGGGGGGGTAAATTCCCATTAGCATTCCACAAATCTAATTTAAATGTTTTGGCAGAAGTCAGCTTTCAAGTTTAATGCGTTCATTTATTTTGCTGCAGCCGCTGATTCCGTCTGGCTGGAGTCCTGAAACCGTGTTTACTGTTCGACACTCCTGCACCCAACAGAATGTGCAAATAGAACAACAAAACAATGTCTGTGTTTTGCGAAACGCACGGTGCAATACTGTCGCTCACATTTTAACATTCATATCGAATTGGTCACGAAAATGTTCATTTTCCCAGCGCTCCTCTTGCAGGATGCTGCTCGGCTGAGGACCGTTCCTGAAGTCCCTCTCCTTCATTCCGACTCTCCCATCTTCTCACGACTTTTCGTTATCCTTACAAATCTCCCCGAGTGCTAACAAGCCGCTTCGCTCAGTGAGTGAACAGACGGAGCTCAGGGGGTAGAGGAGGATCAGAGCGACTCGGGGCTCTTGGGTTGGTGCGCTCGGAGATTCACATCTTTTTTTCCCCCCCTTACATACAGCTGGGGCTCAATTAGTGTCCAGTTTTACTAATTAAGTACACTCTGCCTGAATCAGTGGTGCAAAAACTAACGTTGTTTGTCAAATCATACGCTGTATCCGGCTTGCTGCCCCTGAGGCAGGCTGGAGGCCCTTCTACTGTACAGTGCTCTTCCTCTTCCTCTTTCTCTCTCCCTTCATGTGTACACAGACGAAGAGAGGAAATCGAGCGTTCCCGGGGGTTTTCTGCAGCTACGAAATGTTTTTCTTCCCGTCGTGTTTACACAAAATCCTACAATGCAAGAAAGAGGTGCAGTTTGAGGAACAAATTAGGAAAGAGCAATAGTGTCGATATTTAATTGTCCCCTCGCGCGATCCTGTCCTTTTGAAACTGCTGCACTGGATGTCGAAACGCATATTTCTGCATGACATCCATTATTCTAGCGCCGTGCTAAAGCCCAGCTAAAGGCATGGACGTGTAGTTTAGTGCATATTCTCCTAACAATGTGAAGCCGGGTAAGCTTGGCACAGCAGATAAATCCTAAAGGACTTGAAGAAGAGACCCACAGTCACAGACATTTACAGTGTGAAAATACCCTCACTGGTGTCTGAAGTTAACACTTTGTAGTATGATTTGTGTTAAATTGCTCCCACAGAGAGAATTGGGACTGTCAATCTCTACACACCATCTGCGTATGGTATTAATTTCCCAGACAAGACGGCGGTCTTTCGGCAGAAGGGTCAGACTTCTCCAAAATGATCTGTCAACCCCTTCATCCCCTGTCGCACTCTTATCAATGCCGCACACTTCCCTCTCCACTGTTGCCATGGCTACGGTTTGGCAGGGATGAGCACTATCAAAAGCGCTGTGGAGTTTAGCGAAGACTCCTCTCCACACTTACCTCTGTTATGTTGCTCTAATCCCTTGCTTTTGATCTACTTTTCAAGGAGACATTAAACCTGGAGGAATTCAGGATGTACCTTACAAACACTTCACGCTACTATTGGATTGGATGAGACGTCGATTCTCTCCGGACTGATCCTGTGGTCCGACTGGGCTGCTCTCTTGCAGCTAACAGATAGGACCTCATTATCTGCTGTCCGCAGATAGTGAACCTCTCGCAGCCAGGAGCAAAGCTTTCTTCTTCTGCTCCACACAAAATCTCTGCACATTTTCAGTTCAACAACACTTAAAAGGCAGCAGTGTTCCGTGCCACAGTGTAACTTTTAAATACTTTGTAGACTTTTGATAAAAGCCTGACATTAAGGTTTAGGACTTTTTCTCACCTGAAAGTCTGAACCAAGTTTATTTTACACTGTTAGCATTTGATCTGGTTAGATTTTGCTTCACATTATAATGAGTGGACCAAAGACTTTGGTGTGACACATGTACATCATCATCTACGTGGGCTGGGTCTACCTACACTCGATTTTAATTGGTTTGCAGACAGGTGTATGTCTGACCTCATCGTTGTCGATTCGGCAGGTAGTGGTCTTTCCATTTGAAGTAAATGAATGAACTGTTTCATTCTGTTCATTTCATTGCCACTCTAAGATCATTATGGTTCCACTAGCAGCGTCACCAGCTTCGGGTTCCATACCCAACGCTAGTGTGAATGCAGCAAACTAATGAGCTTGATGTTCAAACACATTGTGGACTGCAAGCAATCCTGTGAGCCACCTCCGCTCAACTATGGTCTAGAGGCGTGCTAGCAGTCACCATGCATTCACGCTCATTAAGACAATGCTAACATGCTATTTTGTGTTTTAAATCACCATCCCTACCAAAAATAAAAACAAATGCTCAACTTGAAGAAGTTTCCCGAAGGGGCTGCTTATTTCAATCTTCGATGTAGAGGGGGCAGCCCGAGTTATATCCTTAGGGCAAATTGATGCTCTGTACTAAATATCATGACAATCTTATTTGCACATCCTACTGTATTTCACTCAAAACCATAAATGGAAGCCTTGTGTTTCTGCTAGAAAGAAGATCATGATAAAAAATAAGAAATATGATCAACAAAGTTATTAGGATTTATTCTCTGAGGACCCCGCATGTCTGTCAAAATGGCATGAGGTATTTTAGGATGAACTTTTGACTGCAAGTAAAAGACAAAATGACATAAAGCCATCATTGCTAACAGGTTGTGGAACGGAACTTGACTTAAACTGTCCTTAAGTGCAATTTTGAGATTTTTCAGCTATTTACTCGAACACATTTATTCAAACTGTATTCGCTTTGCTGATTTGTATTTGCACCTCCTAGGCTCCAATTACCCGAGTTGTGAAGTTGTTGTTCCGACTTGGTGTGTTCATGTGCTTTAAAGACGGAATGTGGAATTTTGTTTTCACAAAATGTTAAACTTTAAGTGTTTAGAGTATTTTAAATAAACCTTAACACCTTTTTCCAATATTTGCATAATAACAAAAAGTAGAGGTACAGGTGCGACAGGCATATGAATAATTTAAAACTTAAGCACATTTATCATAACAATGTCTGTGTTGGGTAAAGAGTGGTGTTTAAGAGCTTGTGAGAGATGGACAAAATTGTCACAAGTGCACATTAGATGCTAATATTCAGGCTACATCCAAACTACTATGTTTTCTTTTGAAAATGCATCAAGATTTAAATAAAAGAACTGGAAAAATCCTTGATGCCCCACGGCAAAAAGAATGGATTAATGAAATGATTAAGATTTCATCACATGAACACATGTTGAGTAGAATGAATAATGTAACTGAGACATGGGAATACTTCTGTCTTCATGTCAAGCTGAGCCTTAGATAAAATTGATATATATATTAATTAATGGATACACGTCCCTCGTGTCCACCGTTTTATTATATTTCATTTTGTGTTAATGGCTGGTTGCCCCCTATTGTGTAAATCATCTGTACTGTATCTGATATGTGGTCTGCCGCAAGGTTTTGTTGCAAAAAAATGTTTATTACAAAAGAAAAAAGGAAACTCATCAATATGTCTGGTGTCTTCACTTCTCTGGAGTATCAGAGCCGCTAAAATTAATCCAGTTTAAGTAAGAAAACTCTGGCACTGCGTTTTAGGGCGCGGGTCACAAATATCTAAATGAGCGAGGAGGCGAATAAAACATTCTCTTCCTGTGGCGCAGGAAATCCAAAGTGTGGCTTTTAACTTTCCGGAACTTTGGCGATATTCGCATATATGTGACCCTTAGTCTGGTTGGATCTTTTTTCGGCTATGATGCCCCCTCAACATGAGTGTCAGCTACCGGTGTAGAATGCTACATGAATAATCAAATACAAGCATTGCTAACCCTGTCTTTGCTAACAGCTGTTGGGCCGTTTTACAATGATACAACTTCTTACGTGTGAAAGAGACGAGCTGATATTCGAGCAATTCCTGTTTACATCGGCACGCGCAGGGACACGAGTGGTCACGTCATATGCATCTCCAGAAACGACTCGGATTTCTATAACGCGGTAACTCGTGTACCAACTTTTTAAGCACATGAACACGCGACACCTATGATTGTTGTTATTTGCAATTGAGTATTTTCACATTGTTGCATTGCGGCTTTTATTTAGCTGACACTTCTTTCACCAGCATTACAGCCCGGCACCGAGATAAAACCCTCAGCTCTGTGTACTGTATCTATCCCCTAGACTCAGTGTGAGGCAGTGATGAGAAGATGTGCTTGAGTACATTGCACAAATATTTCCTCACTCTCGCTCCTTTCCTTCATCCTGCGCCCCGTGGCCCTCTGTGAGAAGCATCAATATCGCTGACAGATGGTGGGAACACAGCGAGAGTGGAAGGGGGGGAAAAAAAAGCCCCAGCTACATACAGTAGGACAATTTGTGCAATGTGTGAATCCTCATCTAGTTTAATTTAAAGCCAAAGAATTTCCATATTGCTCGCATTAACGTGAATGAGGCTCGGATTCCTGAATATTCATCCGCTAATACTGCGGCACACTCCACTGACTCGTACTAACTACGGCAACACATTAGAGTCAGTGCCATCTTAACAAAGTCACTTTACCCTGTCACTTTAACGCTAACGACTGACAATTAATGTTGCGGGAGTTGCATGATGCAACACGACACACACACACACACACACAAACACACACACACACACAGCGGACATGCAGCTAAGCTTTAATATGGGGATTTGATTTTGAATGGGTCATCATGCACAGACATGTTTTGTGTGGCCATTTATCAGCGGCGGGTATAAAAAGTTGACTGCGCGACTTGTTGTGAATATGCTGGAGTTGATATGAGCTGCATGATGAATAGCCGGTGTCAGGTGTTACCATGGGGATGATTACTTGAAAGCAGCCAAGGCAGTATGAGCATTTGGGATTTCTAGCCAACCCATCAAATGCTTGGCAGGCTATTTATTTCAAATATACAGGTAGTTTCAGGCAATAAGAGTCTGCCTGTGTTTGTGTGTGTGTGTGTGTGTGTGTGTGTGTGTGTGTGTGTGTGTGTGTGTGTGTGTGTGTGTGTGTGTGTGTGTGTGTGTCTTTGTGCCAGACAAAAAGAGATCACGCTGCACTTCAGTCAAACAGCCTCCTACCATTTAATTACAAACCTGCACTGACACATATCACTGTCAACATCGGCGCCGTTGACCCCGGTAACAGGACACGACAGCGCGACATACTGGCTCGTCGGCGCGCTCAGCTCGGAATGGCGAGGAAGTGTTTTGGTTCCTTGTCTCTCCTCATCTTTCTGTAAAGCCCTCCACATGTAGAGGAGAGTCCCTGAAGCCCGCCAGCCAGCCCTCTCACTCGCGGCCTTGTTTCTAACACGCCCCACAGGCCACAACAAAAGGGGCTCTGAAAACAACCTCTCAAAACTTTGACTGGCAGCCCGGTGGTGCGAACCGCCCCGATGCTCCACACAGATACTTTGCAGATTTAGAGAGATAGGAGTTAAGCCCAGGATCCACCAATCCCTTTGGTCTCCTCTTCTTTTCTCTGCCAATTTGGGACATCTGCTCTGAAACCACAGCATCACAACCCCCCCCCCCCCCCCCAACTCCATTTACTCAAAAGCCTAAAGTCTGTCTCTTCCTTCTTCCTCCCCACCCCTAGTGGGGATTTGTGATTCAAACTGGGCTGAGGGACCTAAACCCCTCTATCTCATCTGCAAACATACAAATGCATAATCTGCTCTTTCATTCCGGCCCATTCACATGCATGCTAATGACCTGTGTTGGCCCCTCTTTTCACCAAGAGCCCTTTGCTTGGGTGCTTTGAAACCCACCCTGGCAGTGTGATGCGGCCCTGGATCAGGCTGGATTGTGTTGTTTTTTTGTACAGTGCACAATAGACACAGTGTCACAGTGTTTGATGATTTGTCACCTCATGGCAACATGACAGCTCAGTCAGAGCCTCCCAGGCGAACACGCGCACATTTCAGCTTTGAAATGTCAAATCCTCACCCGATCACCGTCCCGGGGGCAGATACCAATTAAAGAACAGCTTGAAATTTGAGGATATGAGCTCATTTGTTTTCATGCTGAAAGTTTGATGAGAAGATTGATTCCCCTCTCATGTTGTATAGTGGAAACGCCTGCATCTGTTCAACAGTGACTATTTAGCATCCTGCTGGTTAATTTGTACAGAAAGTATTTAGTTTGTGCTAAAAGATAAAATACGCTGTGTCCAAACTATAAAGTGCTGAACTCCTGATGTCATGTCCAGACTCTGTTAGGCCCCTGTCTTTGAGTGTTTCTCTCTGTTCCTCTAGAAAATTAATGTGGTCTCTTCTTCTTTCTCAAAAACTCAAAACTGTTTTTCAAGGAGATAATGGTGGCAAAAAGCGAGGGGAAAACGTCAGAATCATTTATTTTTGAATGTAAGTACTTAACCGAACAGCTAACATGTTAAAAAAAACACATTTTCAACATTTTTAAATAACCTGAGAACTTCGTCCATAGCTCTGTTGCTAGGCAACGGCTGTAAGGCTGGGACCAGCTAGTGATGCAATAAGAAGACCAGACTTCTCATTTTGGTTCGGCCGACGTGGTCAACGCGGCTGATGAAGGATGAAGCTGACGTAGACCTGGTCCTCCGAAGGATGTGGCCACTGAGACGGAGCTATCAAGTCCTGCTGCCTGCAGGCTCGACTCAGGTGCCGCCCCTCACCAGAATGTTCTGGGCATTTTCGTGTTGTTGTGAATGCTTCTGACCCGTAGAAAGGTAAACTCCATAAAATGGCCGCATCCAGTTTTCTGGACACTGTCTGAAAAAGGCTTTTGTTTTTTTCCATATCTATATAAAAGCAACAAGTGTCATGTAAAGATATCTTTCTAATGTTTCATCTGTCTAAAATTACAGTTGTTTTTACAGGTATGTCGGTGCAAACCGTGACCCCTGACCTGCCCATGGATATGATTATTTCATTATGGTCTGGGGCTTATTGGAAATGGTGTTCTTTTTAAGCTTCTACAAACAGAAGCACTGAAAATGGAGTGAACCATATGCCATGTACACATGTTGGATTTTCTCCTCTATAGTTCGAAATGTCTGTGTCAGTTTGACGGGGGTTTTCATACTTGGGGAACAGAACATGGGAGTTCCAGGAGCCAGGTAACCAGTGGAGACGTTAATGGTTCCAGGCCAAGAAGTAGTCTGTGACACAGCTGTGCTACAGCACAAACAACACAGATTCAAACCTACAGGCAACAGCGATTCATCCTCAATTCATCCTCATCCTTACATTTCCTCATCTCCTCCTTTGCCCCTTTCCTCCTCCTGACCTCATTTGCTGCTCTGTCCCTGCACATTCTCCTCAAGCTGTGTGTGGCGGTGGCCCATAGATCAGCAGCCCTGGAAGCAGCAGTGTAGGGGTGGAGGGAAGCAGCGAGCGGACGCGTTTCTGATGCACTGTGTCCTGTCCTTTAAACACAACAGGGTACTGACACCCGTTAATCAATGGTCAGGGCTTCAGAGACCATTTAATGGATCACGCTGCAGAGATCGAGCACCGGACCCGGGCGGAGGTGGGGAAGCCTCTCTGAGCACAAAGTGCACTGTCATGCTAATCATCAGTCCCTGCAACACTAAGGGCTTTCATAAGGAAAGTGCTGGGAGGTAAAGGGGAGGTATTATTATTTGTGTGTGTGTGTGTGTTTGTGTTTGTGTGTGTGTGTGTGTGTGTGTGTGTGTGTGTGTGTGTGTGTGTGTGTGTGTGTGTGTGTGTGTGTGTGTGTGTGTGTGAGGGTGTTTCTGTGTTGCAGCATTTTTAATTAAATGTGAAAAAAAATCATTTGAGGGGAAAATTGAGTATTTCAGTAATGAGACGTTTGTAGCTCCTCATTTATATTTTTCATTAGACGTGATGCCACAGCACAGATTACAGTTGCATTTAGTGCCAGCTGCTACGTCGAAATGTTCACACCATAACACTTGAAGAGCGGGGTTAGGGAGTAATGGATTATCTTTAACAAGATTAGCATAATCTGGTTAGGAGAAATGCTAAATGTAATCCATTCCTTTAGATTTAAAAAGAGAAACTGTCCCGCAACTTTACAGCTTCATTCTGAATTGTCGATTTATGAGCAAAAAGTGGAAATTGCATATGTTAATTGTTAATTAGTGTCTAAACATAAGGAAAATGAAAGTAATGTCTTTAGTACATTGAAGTGTGTGATATATTACGTTTATACATATTACTGCAACTCCTGAAGACAACACAAGCCACTTTTCCACAGGTCAAAAACCCACTAACACCCACTCTCACCTGACTTTAGCCTGTAATGTGAGTGGATTTGATTTGCATTCACTCCCAGGTCATATAACACAGCAGTGGACACTGGTTTTAATCGGCTCTGGCTCTGATGGAAACATGACAACCAAGTGAACACGCTATAATTTGTTTTTGTTTTATTTTGGAAGTCTCGATGCTGATGCTGCATGAAGCATCGACTACTTGTGGACTTTTTTTTTTTTACAACTTAGGAACAACCTGCAACAGTGTTTTGGAAAATGGAACAATGGTAAGGCAGCGACAGGTGGGAGAGCGCCTCAGTTCCCAGGACCTTTGTGACGTCCACCATGACTCAACGAGGGGAAAACACAGAAAGGCAAACTCCTCTACTGGCAATAGGAAAGGAGTTGCCTTTTTTAGCAGGTTTACCCGCATGAAAAAAACTGCATATACCTGCCAACTTTTGTGTAGAAAAGATAATATGATAACTTATTTTTGCCACAACATATATTAAACATTTTGTGTAATATTGTATTGAAATTTCAGAGCATTTTGATGATGTATATTGTCATGACAACATAAACATAAAAGTATGATTATTAAAGTCATATCTGAGCTGAGTAGAGTATTTTTTTCCCTTTGACTGTCGTATCCAGAGCATTTACTGAAACACTTCACACGTAATGTTTCAGCAGCAGCTATCTTGTGTGTGTATGCACCGTTTCCCTCATTTGCTGCCTTCAAATCATAACACTCAGCCAGCTTAATTAAAACAGAGCCCGTTTTACATAAAAGTCGTTGCTGAAAAGACTTTGATTTCCGTTTGTGCTTGCAGTGCAGAGATGCAGAAACTCCTCCACAAAGTTTGAGAAAAAAAAGCCTGATATTTTTGTGTCTCTCCTCACAGTTTGGGCTTAGTGCTGCATGCGCCTCACAATAAAGAGGGTAGTTTTCCATTGATGAGCCGGTACAGGCAGCTTCAGCACCGGCACCAGCAAATCACTTCTCTGTTAAAAGGCCCTGATGCGTAGCAAACTCTCCTGCCAAGCCTCCTCGCTCCAAATCTGCCTGCTTGCAGACCCCCTGTAATTGGAGGCATTAAACTTGCTTTGGACAGGATGGCAAATGAGTGCTTTGAGCCTGGAAGAGAACTGACTGGTGCATTCAGGAGGGGTACACAAGTAGCTGCAGCTAAATCGAACAAATCACTGCCAATCCTGCAGATCTGTTAGTGAGTGCACGAGCGTCTGCAGTTGTATTTGAATGGGTGTTTGCAGGGTTTTCTCTTCCTGCAGTAGCCTGTCTGGCCTGGTGTTTGTGTGCGATTATGTACATGGGGTATGAAGGCAGAGCTGCTGTTAATCTCGCAGTAATCGTCGGGATCTCTCTGGTGATGGAGGGATTTGACGGTGAACCCTCCAACTGTCTGGTCACTGACAAGCAACCAGCAGCCATGAAATAAAACCTGTCCGTCATCCCGCCATCGCTTCCTCAGTTTTCACTCCACCAAGCATGCTCATTAAAATCGCCGTGAGAAACTGTCTCGGCTGATTTTTCATCACTTAATGGTCTGTAATACAATAATGAGATATTTTCCTTTAGGTTTGCTGCCATTTTGCATCATCTTTAAATATGCAGCGGTGGGAAAAAAAACGCTACATTTCCAGCTCTCAGGAGATGGCGGGTGGCGGATGTTGTCTGTGATGTAAGCAGTGAGCCACAGTGGCCGGCGAAGCTGGAAACGCTTCAAGTGTTTACTGGTAATCAGGATGCAAATCCTCACTTTTGACACTGTGTCAGATCTCAGATGTCATGGAAAATACCCAGCATGTAAAATTGTTGTTGTTTCAGAGATGAATTTAAAGCCGAACACTCTTCAGAATAACTTCCTACAATGCAGCTTTTCACTGGAAGCCCTCGTCCTGAACCGGTTTGTATGCATAGTGTTCTCCTGCAAGGTCAAGCATTTCTACACATCTTATTTCTTGCTTCAACAGAAAGAGCAGTTACACCACAAAGCGTTTATCTGGGATCTGCCTGCAAAAGCTTTGACACACATGATGAATGCCACGCTGCCTAGGTCGCCCAGTGGAATTACACTCCGTGGCTCGGTGTGTGTGCGCATTTGTGCATTTGTATGTGGGCTTGGTGTTGGTCTAGTGTGTGATTGTAGCAGATTAAAGAACATGTGGAAAACACAACTCCAGGAGGATCATACAGCTGCAGCCAGTCAAATATGGTTAATCATGAACCCTTGAAGAGCGCCACCTCCCCCATGATCGAGCTCCCTCTTGGTCAATAAAACCAGGGGGTGACAGCTTCCCTCTTCTGCATCGCTCTGGAGAAAGACCCAGTTTGTGTCCTGGTTACCAGATTAAAGCCGAACAACATTGACATTTGGTGTGACGCCAGATTAACTTTGCTTCCTTGAAGCCTGTCCAGCAGCAGCAGCAGCCGACACTGAAATCCCCAGAATAGTCCTGTGGTCTCGCTAATTGGCGAGCCGCGTGGACCGGCCTTTGATTCGTCTTAAATCTTAATGAGTCCGTCCAAAGCTGCTGTGATATTCCGACTGAGGTGGTAAAACACACTCACGATTCCCTCCTTTCATCCCGCGGCCGGATGAGCAGAGACCTGGAACCTCAGCTGGGTGAACCCGCCGAGAAATCAAAGAGAATACCAGAGACCGTTTAATAATTTATTTGCATATGATTATCGTAAAAATACTGAAAGAGAAATGCTTATTTTTGTTCTAGTTTTCTGGCGTTTTTTTTTCTTCCTTTTTTTTTTTTACAATCTAATACACCTTTAATTGCACAGGAAAAAGTCTGCCCTAACAGACACAACGTTTGATTTTCTTCTTTCATTGTGACATATAGTTTCAGATATGTAATGACCATTAAACTGCGATCTGCGATTTGTTTGCTCCTCCACAATAAACAAACAAGCATAGAAACAAGGGTCATAGAGGCCAAAGTCAGGTCAGATCAAGTAAATGCTGAGCAGATTGGTCTAATAGAAATATAGTATTATATACAGGCAGTTGTTTTAGATAGAGAACTGCGCTGACAGGTGGCGTGCTGAAGAAAACACATGTCGGGCGAAATAAACCAGTGAGTGATTTGTTTAACATCAAAGTTTGTAGGTCTGGTCAATATTAAGGTCACGGAGCTATCATGTGGATAGGGACCTTTTTAGTTCTCGCTGATCTGCAACATGTTCGCCAAAGTAAAAGATACAACAACAGCACTACCACGGGCACTTTTCATTAAAAAACAAAAAAATGCCGAACAGCGATCTCGAAAGTCTCCTCAGTGTTTTTTTTTTTAAAGGTCTGAGCAGAACGTTTCCTTCTCAATTCCCTCATTCATTTTCTGTCTGGTTTGTTCATGTGTGAAAAAACAAGCATCGTAATAAAAAAGTTGAAGCCCCGGTACTCGTAAAAAAAAACACCAAAAAAACACCTCTTTGCAATAATAGATAACAACTTAGCATTCAAAACAATGCCTATATGAATCAAATAAGATTAAGAAAACATGGACGTTAAAGGTCCATACAGCAAGATGCCACCAAAGCAACAGTTAACGTGGAACTGGTTTTGTACTTTTCCCATGAAGAAGCTTCCACTTTGGCATGCACATGACGTGTCCCGCACAGTGTCAGTTACATCTCCCCTCCGACACAGAGAGAGAGACGGTGTGAAGACTCAGATGCTTTGTACAGATTTGTAACAAGTATATCTCCCAGTACACATGGAAGACGGTATTTAAGAGGAAGCGGATGAAAAGTAAGGTTCATTTTTTTTTCTTGGTTTCCAAAAAAAAATTGCAAAGTAAAAGAACATTGGTTGGTTGGGTTGGAAAAAAAACAACATTTGACTGAACGTCTACAGATGTAGAGCGGTCTTAAGAGTTAGTTTTAAAGCAAATGTTTGCTTTATTTTGGCACTGTTGTATCGTTATAGACACTGAATCCTATCATCTGTGTGAGCTCTCTCATCCTCCGTCGGGGGTGGAAGAGAGGGAGGGATTGATTCCCAACCAGCAGAAAACACATGCAGACATGCAAACACAACCTGAGAGGGGGCAATAGGAAGTTTGGCCTTATGTCAATTTTACAAATCCAGAAAGTGTCAAGTAATGAACACACACACAACTGCAATGGAAAGTTCTCTTTAAATGGACATTAAATCTCCAGTCGGGAAAAAAAGAAAATCTCCAAAAGTGGGTCCTTGCTCTCTGCAGTTTCTCTCTTCTATCTTCTTCTTTTTATATTTTACATTAGGCTCTTTTTGCAGCAGAGTTTCTAGGTAGTTTCTCATTCGTCCTGCGTCCTCCGATGATTTGTGGCAGCTCACACTCTGATGGGGAGAGTTTGGCTCATCTGTTGCCGAACGATTTCCTGACTGGTGTCCGGACTCTTCCTGTTGTGTCCTGGCAGCGTTCCTCCGAGCCGCAGCAGGTCCCTGCCAACACAAAGCCACGCAGGTCAACAGCAGGTTCACAGGCACTTAAAACTAAAGATACAGCTCATTATTACTGCGCTAAGTGTTCTCATTGAATGTGGATAAAGGCCTAATCCATCTTAGTGACAGAGTAGCTATATTCTGCATAGTCCGTATACCTAAGAGCTACAGATTATGTAAGAAGAATCCAGCTCATTCATCACATTTCCAGTTTTAATAAAAGTTCTGTATATTTCTCAGCTATCTCGGGAGAAGCGCTGTAGCCTCAGAGTGTCCTTTGTTCCTCGGCCAGTGTCCTTGTTTTTAAGGCCCTCGTGGCTGTAGATACTCTACAGATAGCGCCGCATCTCATATCCTCCCCCTCCCTCCATTATCTGGCCCAGCATCGCTGCGCAGCCAATGGCAGGTGAACAGCGGAGAGAATTCACCGGCTCAGACGCACACAGAAACACGGGAGACGCTCTCTAAATCATGCTCAGACAAAATGATCCTTTCTCTCTCCTTCTCTTCCTCCTGCTCCCGCTCTGCCTATCTCTCTTGTTGTTGCATACAGATGAGGCTATAAATTAATCATTGGCATGTCATCCGCACGCAGCGACACGTAGCATAACATGCACACACACACACACACACACAAACACACACACACACATCCCTTTCCTATTCGCCCATCATAGCATCGGGCGCGCCCTCCCCTGATGCATTAAAAAGCTCATTAGCAACCTAATTAAACACATTCCTCTCTTTTAGCTTCTCCTCAATCTCCCTTATTACTCACACTTCATCACTTCCTGCTTTTCCACATCAGCAGCTCTGGCTGCTGTCTGTCCTATCACCTATATTCCAGAATCCAGCCAAGTATAGGGGAATTAAACCGAGGTCAGCCATTACATTTCCACACACAATTAGCTTCACTGAGCCCAAATCCTGGCATAGCGATCGCCCTTGGGGCTCAGTGTTAGCGTGAAACTTTGAGCCAAGGAGCTGGCACCAGACCTGGATACTGCATGTATGAATTCTGCCTTTTGTACCTAGTCAGGGTCGTGTAGTCAGGGTTGCAGAGTGGAGGATGTGTGCTTGATTCATTAAACGTCCCTGCAGGAGCTGAGGATCGAGTATCTACACCGGCACCAATCATATTGTTGACTGGATGCCAGAATAACAAAATGCCGCACAAACGTGTTGGTAAAAATGGCTGAAACATTTGGAGACAGCAAACATAACCTGAAATACAACTCAAGTCAAGGCGTCGATGGCTACCTGTGAGTAAGTCAACTTGTAAACTTCAGAGGGAAGTGTCAGTGAAAAAGAGGCAGACGTTTTTGTCGCAGCTCCAGCATCCTCCAAAATCAACCGAAAACATAAAACAAACCAGACCCAATAGGCATGAAAGCTGTTGTGAGTCTCTTTAGGCCGGCAGTCTTTTTCTTTACGGTGACATCTTATTCTAACAGCCCAGAGGCGCCGCTGCTCGTCTCTGCACCAGGAGGAGTCTTTGTCCTCAGCTTCACAACAGGAGACAATTTCACACCAGGTGAGAGAGAAAAAATTGCATCACCTCTTTTTTGTCTTTGCTCTATTTCTGCTGTTACTGTAGAAAAACCTCCAAAGCATTTTGTGCCTATATTGAACGATAGCAGCTTAATGCAAATACTTTATATTATGACCGCAACAACAGTCAATATTGCAGTCACAGGAGACTTGCTACCAAATATTATATAAGTATATTATAAATAAACTTAGTGTATGCACCTATATGTACCTATATTCTATATTATACATACATATACACAATTCATTATGTGTATATTGTATTTCTAGTTATTTGCTTTTGCTTTCTTTTTATTTAACATGTGTAAAGTGTCTTTGAGCATTGTTAAAAGGTCTATATAAAAAAATTCAAATTCAGTAATTTGTAGTTGAACATTTGGTTCAAAGCTCTGTGCATAGTTGAGAACTCAGTGAAACTGAATATTTTGCTATAGCCACTCAGAAAAAATAAACTTCAAACTCTAAATAAATTCTATGTAAATATTGTCTGAAAAGCTGATAAATCTCGCAGGAAACCTGCCAAGGTGGCACCAGTGAAGTGTTTTGCTCTAAAATGAAGTGAAATTGCAACATATTTTCTGAAAGCAAAAATTTTCCATCCACTTCTCTCAATTCAACTCAGCGTCTGAGAGGCGGTTGGAGAACAAAGGTGCGGCACAAACTATGACAGAAAACTATGTGAGAAAAATATGTGAGAAAACTTCTGCCGTGTCTCTAAGTGAGGGATTAAGGTGTCAGCGTGCTTCAAACGAGGTGCTTGTCAGCTGGGTGAGCAGCAGCCTCCTCCACCCACACCTTTCAAATGTTGGAATCAGAGGTGGGGGTTGGGGGGGGCTGCATCAATCAATTTCTGTAACATTTTACGAAACCAACAATTCACAACAAGCTCGCCCACTTCATGCAGTGGATGGCGCCCGTGAGAAACAGCTGAACTGTGTTTGTACAACCAAGTGCAAGAGTGTCAAGTTATCGTCATTTCGGCTCGTCACGCATTCTTTTAGGCTGAAGATAGACTTGCTTTTAACTTTATCTTGCTTTATGTGCACAGGTACGCATCGTGGCTGCCACACTTCAGAAATGAACGCTTTTGTCTGCATGATGCAATACCCACATGGACAGTAGGGGCAGTGTATTTGCTATTGTCACGACATCCTTGATTTGAGGACCTCACATACCATCTATGATGACCCTGTTTCAAGCATACGAACATTAAGTCCTGCACATGGACTTACCCTGAGTTGGCGTTGGTCACCACCTTGAGGCTGGCGGCATTGCGGAGCAGCTTGTCCAGGGTGCTGACAATGCGCGAGAACTTAGGCCTCAGGTTCCTCTCCTTCATCCAGCACTCCAGCATCAGCTGATGCAGCACCATGGGACAGTCCATGGGCGGCGGCAAACGGTAGTCCTGCTCTACTGCTGTCATCACCTGAGCAACAGGAAAACATCATTAAGGCTAAGATTTACCAGCAATGCAAGCAGCTATATGTGTGCAGGGGCGTTGCAACAGGGTAGGAAGAGGAGACCGGGACCCAAAACTGAGAGGGGGCCGTGACTACGTTAGCCTTTAGCTACGGCAGTTTTGTTAGATTGCCAACCCCCATGGTTGGGAATCAAAACTAAAAATGCAAAAACATTCAAATAAAGATTAAATTTCACATTTACTGCAACATTTTGACCCCAAATTTTAACATTGGACTCTCTTGAACAGAAAGATTCGATCAACTTTATTGTGGTGCTTCTTCATAGTGCTAACAGCCAAAGTTCTAACGCTCTCCCTTTTCTCATTGATTACTGCTCACTCAGCTTCCTCCGCTCAGTCTGTCACATCTGCCTCCACAAAACTGTAAAAACTATTTTTCTCAAGTATTCTCAAAGTTGTCACTTCAAAAGAGCCATGATTGATAGCAGAGACAATAAGTGGGGGATGAAAACGTTTGCTCATTGATTTGATTTCGCCTAGCAACTACATTACCCTCCATACACTCTGAATGGGTTTTAACTCCCCACAACAATAACAAAATTGCCATTTGGGAGCAATAAAGCCTTTCTGCTGCACTCGTCTTCCCCTGCTGTTTGTCCTTTGATTTTTTATGTCGAGCGAGTACCTCTGTTTATATCTCCTATTTGTCGACTCTGTTGCTTATTGAGCGACGACTGCGGCACAAAGGCTGCCGGGAACAATAGAGGCCCGCGCTACTTTGATGCTTTCATTAGTGCGTGTGGGTTTTGTTATGAAAGTTATACATACATTACTGGCATTTTTCATTTTGGCTCCTTCTTTGCTTTATTGCTATCAGCGTTACAACTCCTCTTTTTGAAGCACAATACAGAGCGGATACTCCTCCGAGAATAAAGTGGAGGTGTACACACCGCTTCAGTACTTTGTTCAAGAGGAGGAACCCAGAGATTTCTTTTTCTTTGCTGCGAGCTAGCTGCTGTAGATGTCTGTGCAGTGCAGATAGCCTTCAGGTAACAACGCCCGTAAAAAAAAAGCCTTTCCTGAATATGCCTTTGTGTGTGTGTGTGTGGGGAAGGAGGATTTGCAGTATGGATTTGTAGAGGGTGGGCAGAATGGGGCTGTAAATAAATTGTTAAAAACTAGAACAGAGGCACACAGCTGCACCAGCATCTGCAATGAGGAGATAAAGACAACTGAACAGGCCCGGGTCCAACATGTCACGCTAGAAATCATAGCCACCGCAGCTCAGAGAAACTTCCACGCACTACTCCCGCGTTGGTCTGTGGATAGGTGTTTGCTATAACTCACATCCTGGTTGCTCATGTCCCAGTATGGTCTCTCTCCATATGACACCACCTCCCACATGACGATGCCGTAACTCCACACGTCACTGGCAGAGGTGAACTTCCTGAAGGCGATGGCCTCTGGCGCCGTCCACCGGATGGGAATCTTCCCTCCCTGCTCACAAACACACACACACACACAGAGGGGGATGGAGTCAACACCTTAGGAGACATTACAATCAGACAACGACACGGGGAGACCGCGCGAACACACACATGCAAATTTCCCAGACGTGCTAAGGAAAATATTGGCACACATGATCAGTCACACATGCATCCGTGTGTATATGTGAGACAAGTGAAGGGGATCGAATTAGAAAGCACAATTAAACACACACAGAGGAAACAAACACACAAGGGCAGAACACACACACACACACACACACACACACACACGTGCGATACTGACCAGGGAGCTTGTGTACGTGGGGTCAGCAGAGGTGTCGTCCAGAAATCGTGACAGGCCAAAGTCAGAGACCTTGCAGACCAAGTTGCTGTTGACCAGGATATTCCGCGCGGCGAGGTCTCGGTGAACATAGTTCATGTCTGACAGGTACTTCATCCCCGCGGCGATGCCACGCAGCATCCCAACCAGCTGTGTCATCGTGAAGCGTCCGTCGTTTAGCTGGGAAAGAGCAGGGAAGGGGGAGGAGAGGGTGGTTAATAAAGGAGGATCAGTGATGGAGGGGAAATGAGGAAAAAAGGATGTGGAGAAATATGGAGGAACAGACAACAGGGACGGGTTTATGAGCTAAAGAGGAGGGGAAAGCACCAGGGAGCCAATCAGTCACTGAGGCAACATAAACATGACATGTGTCATAATGCTTCACGGCCGCTACTGACAGTCACTGACAGCTGACCTTTTCACACATGCTGTCCAATTAGCTGATTAATTATACTCTTTGCTTTCATAATAAACCCATTAGGGCTCAATACCAACAACTACCAACCAACCACACACAAATAAACAAGGGAGCAGCGGCACTGGAATCTCAACCAGACCTCTGCAAGTATTTTTTTTCCCCTCTCTACATTTTCTTCTCCTGTGAACTTTAAAGTCAGCCCGTCGACCGGATTGGCGCAGCATGTTGCTCAAAGCTCGTTTCCCTCATTTCAAAGTCCACCATTTGCGGATTTTTGCCCTTTTATGTGAACATTTGAGAAGCATGAAACAAATCTGAAATTAGGGCTTTCAAGGTTTAATTTACAATTCTCCACGTTTATGAAGTGTGCCGCCGCGGGATGAACTCGAGATCATAATAATTCAGCACTAAAAACCTGTGAAGGCTCATGAAAGCCGATGTGCGACTGTGCTGGACTAAAACTAATCAATGGAATGTCGACGCACAGTAAATACTGATACATAATAACTCGGCAAATCTGGACAAAGCCGTATCTGCGCCGAGGCTCCCTTCTATGACTTGAATATTTAATACAAGCGCAAAACAATTTTCGACATAATCAATCTCTCAGACTCAGCAACAAGAAAGCAAAGAATACAAGACGTGACATGACAAAACCATAAACATCCTGCTTTGTAGTCTGCACACTCCACTGAGATCTGACAGCAAAACAAGCCGGGATGGATGGATGTATAAACAGCTATGATTCATCGCAGGCCTTCGAAGCCACGGTGGCGTGTAGGTTGGAATGTGTGTGTTATTTCTGTATATCTGTAGTGTTTCTACATGTGCATATGTTGTGTGTGTGTGTGAGTCTCCAGGGAGCATGTGTGGGACACATTCAGACAGTTTGTGCATGTGTAACTAAGTTAACTCTATAGTGTCTTGGTTAGAGCAGAACTCAGAGTTCCTTTGAGTCACAGGCAGTGTGACACTGGCGGCGAGCGGGGGTGAGGACGGCACAGGCTGGGTGGTTTTTTTGTGTTATTTGTGGGACAGCTGACTGAGAGGAGTGGGTGAGAAGGAGGGAAGAAGTTCAGGCTGGACAATCAGATGTACAACAAACTCCTTTTCTTTTTTTAAGTACCAATTAGTCTGTTTTTGTTATTTTCAAATGTCAGAAAACAGTGAAGGTGACGTTTCCAATGAAAGATTAATGGGAAATTATCTGACAAGGAATTCATCAGTTGTTACTTTTTAAGAAAAAAATCAAAATATACTGAGATGTAATGATTTACTTGGGCTCTTGTGACCTGAGTTTTTAGCTTTTTTCTTACACTTCACAAAAAATGTTGATTGATATTGAAAAAACTATCAATTGCAGCTATTTCAAATTATTTGTTGTGGAGGAGCAACGTACGAAACCTAAAGACATTGATTTTGCAATAATAAACAGAGAAAAGCAGCAATTTAACGCATCCGAGTTTGTCGCAGTAAAAGCAATTTAGACTCAAATAGTTAATCCATTACCAAAACTGTTGTCAATTAACTGGTTTTAATTGACTAAATAATTGGACCTCAGTACTTTTGGTGGTGCAGACTGAAATGTGTCTGTAGCACCGAAAGCGGCAGAGTGCCAGATCACGATTCATCGTCTCATTTACTCGTTCTTCTTTAACCATATTAGAGCTTCACTTAGATCTTACACTGCATTTTATTCAGGCAAAGTTCTGGTCAAGCTTCTTATCGAGGTGACATTTAATATTTAAGAAGTTATAAATATTGAAATATTGAAACATATACTACATAAATATATTAGGAAAAGTAGAGCTGCTACTAGTTATTTCCATTATTTATTTGATAATAATCTTTCAGGCTGATTTATGAATTATTTATTGTTTCATATACCGAGTCAGAAAAAGACAAGAAGAAAGAAAACAGAAAATAGTCCTATCCTCAAAAATAAACTATCAATTTTCTGTTGATCACATCATCAATATATTGATCATGTTCTGAAAGGAAGAAGACATTCATGTTACATTTAACTAATTTCATTCTTGATAAATCAGTTTTTTGATTTGTTTCAATGAATTAATGCTTTTCCCCAGATGACCAGTTTTTTTTCTGATCAAAAGACTAAACCCAGGATGAAAACACAGACAAAGGCAGAAGGTTTGCACATTTTAGAGGCAAAATACATTGCTTGGTAACTTTGATAGATTACTTACAAAATTCCTCAATTCTCAAAATTAATGTTAATACATTTTCTGTTGATCGAATGGTGACAACAGAATTAACTGGAATGTATCCAAATTTAATCAGGCATAGTTGTTGTGTGGCTGCTTATGATATAACATGTTGCAACAATCAATGGGTTTTGAAAAATGTGGTCAAATCATAAAACTTTGTGTGTCAGTATTGTCAAATTTTATGCAACACCCACTAATCCTAAAGATTTTAGTTTTTTTGAATTTCTCTATTTTTGCCTTTTGTCTTTGTGCATCCATATGGAGAGGTGACAACAGGCAGCAAGGTGTCAATACAAGCTGATCAATGTCGAGACTCAACAAATCTGAATATCACTTCAAGATAAATTGCATTTAAGAGCAACAGCTTTGCATTGATTCCCCACAAGCATTAAGTAACCTCACTCAGCCTAACAGCTGCAGTAAGTAGACTTCGTCACAGTGCAGCCACGCGAGAAAACACATTTTCCTGAATGTAAATGACATGTAATAGCCCCCACGCAGCTGGAAATGTACTGTGTGACACCTCATTTCTCATCCTGCCTTTGTTCAGCATATTGTGTAGGTGGTGGTAGTCTGAACCAGAAAGTCTGATCAGTAATGTATTCTGTAGTTGTACAAAGACTCTAATACGCTGGAGCAAATCTATCCAAAGGTCTGCTCTGTGACAGTTCTCCACCAGGAGTTTGTGTATTGGAAAGTCTGTCAGCATCAGTCACTCACGTCAAGCAGAGACACTATGCCTGTCTCCAGGCGTTATATTGCACATTTAATCTCTATCACTCAGCAAGTGAGCGCCTCAGGGTGTTTTACAGCGAGAAAAAACATTACGATAACCCAGAGGTGTGGTGAATGACTGTCTGCATGTGTGTGTTCCTCTCAGCTTTGATAAAAAACAGAAAGTAATCTTCTCTGTCAGAGGTGTTGCAGCATGCACCTCCCGTCAAGCTCACCCTGAGGAAGGAATCGAGCGCTCCGTTCTCCATGAATTCGGTGATGATGAGGACTGGACAGCTTCGTGTCAGGACGCCTTCCAGCCGTATCACGTTGGGGTGGTCGAACTGCCCCATGATCGAGGCCTCGCCGAGGAAGTCCCGCCGCTGGCGCTCGGTGTAGCCGGCTTTCAGCGTCTTAATCGCCACCACCATCTCTCTGCGACCGGGCTGCTTGAGACGCCCGCGACACACCTCGCCGAATTCACCTGCAGTGAGAAAACAGGTGGGGGAGGGGGATGGGTGAGGGAGGGAGGGAGGAAGGGGGTGAGAGGGATTGAGTGAGCAGAGGAAAGAAGAGGAGGGGTGGAGGGAAAGAGGAGGTTGTGGAAAAGTGCAGGGAAAGGGAGCGTTACTGGTTGGAATCAGGAGTGAAGGAGCTGATTTGAAAGAGTTGAGGGTCAACGTCAACTGTGGGAGAGGATTAGAAGAGAGAAGCGGAGAGGTCAGAGATGTTGGGGAGAGAGGGAGTGACTGGTATCGATCGAGTGTGCAACCTGGGAGCGGTGTAGGGAGACAGAGGACGGGCAAGGAACTTGGGGGTTCTAGATTTGGTGCCTGAGTACGAATGTTTACAGGAGAGCGGGAAAGTGAAAGAATAAAAGAGAGGCAGGGAGGAAGGTTGAGCGAGCGGGAGCAGATTGTCATTTGAGGTGATGTTAGGACACAACATGCTGCTGGAGAGCAAGAAAAAAACAGACTAGAGGGGGAAGAGCTGCAGAAAAGACTTTCCCTTCAATCCTAGCCACCCTCGGCGCTCATGCACACTCTAACCCTTTCTCCCAGAGAGAGACTCTCTTACAGAGGAGACCCAAGGGCTTGATGGCACACTCGTGTTCAAATAAATGATTAATAAACCTGAATCATTCTCCAGCCACTCAGACAAAAACAACAGCAGTTTTTTTTTTTTTTACCTGCACCGATGACTTCTTCTATTTTCACGCAGGAGATGTCTATCTCTTTGGCGAACTCATGGACGGCATCGTTGGGGTCCTCGTAGGTGAAAGGGTCGATGTACACTTTCACCCCTGGTGAAACTGAGAGGGAAAGAGCTGAATCAGCATCCACATAGTATTATACATGAGTATAGTTATTAAAAGGCAGAAAAGTGAAGTGAATGAAATCAACCAAAAGACATTAGCCATGCTAACTTAGCCACTCTAACGATGGTAATTCATTGGTGATTTGTTAGTTAATTTCCAGGGGGATAGTCAGTCCCACATGAGCACCAACCAACACACCATGTAAAATGTAGGCCTCCCAAATATGAGGTGCAAGATACTGCAGGTCACTTCACTCATGAAAACGCACAGCAAACACAGTCTCTATCAAGTTAATGCTGAATGCTGCGGAAGACAGTAAAATCTTTATGGATATTTTTTAACAGCCAAAGATGAGGTTGGGATTTCTTCTGATGCTTCTTAATGGTCAATCTGAGTGTGACAGACGATCAGTGTGTTTGTGTAGCGAGGCTCAGAGCACTGTTCTCTTGTATGTTTTTAATGACATTTGTTTTCAACTTTTAAAAATACTGCGGATCCATATGTTTTTTGGGGCATTTAAAAAGGAGCAAAGGGCCAGGCTGGAACTGAACCAGCGGCCAAGCCTCTGTTTGTGGGGCCCCCAAGCTTCCGTCCTGCAATTTAGTTAGCAGCATTAACTAAAGGATGTTCATAAGCACACACAAATCCTCTGTACATGTAGCACTCTCTATCTCATAAGGGATGGGGGGTGGCAGAATTGTCAGATTATTTACGGGGATGAATTTTTGGTCACTTTGGTTTAAAGGGGATGAACATTACAAATCTGCCTGATCCTAATGGCTCCGGTTATTTTCTCTTGGTTAGAGTTGCGTGCTAACATGTTGAACTGAGACAGTGACCATGTTAAACATCACATGCTACACATTTAGCACTTCCGTTGTGATTATATTTGCATGCTGACATTCTCCATCTGTGTGCTTGAGATTTGTCAGCTCAGCTGCTCTGTCTGGTCGGGGCCTCCTCCGAACAAACGGGGGAACTGATTTCCTGCCTCGATCAGGTGATTGGATAATTGATTGAATCAGTCGGTTAACTGTACGGGCATGACCGCAGAGGACACGGCTCCCAAGCTGAACACATGAACTTACTGTATTGCTGCAGTTTCTCAGTGTACTCCAGCTCGGAGCCGCTGCGCTGCTTCCTGTAAACAAGCAGCACATAAACAAAGTCACATTCACATACTCAGAGTTGATCGTTTCCAGGTAGAGCATATTAAAACTAATATTTAACCATCATGTGAAAACTTCAGACTGCCAAGGAAGAAACTCACAGAGCCGCCCTGTGAATTCCCTCCTCCTTTTTGAAGCCCAAGAGTGAGTATACGCACTTTGAAAGCACGTTAAAGTTTAATGAGCCTCTTTGTTTAGAGCCTAACTAACAAAATGAAACATGCAGTTCAGGCTGTCAGTAATAAAAAAAATCAAACACTTACTTAAGGCAGACAACAGCGATAACCACCATGGCAACAATGACCACCAGACCTGCAGAGGCCGAACCGACGATGAGAGGAAGCTGGTCCTGCACCGACTTCTGAGGGTCACCTGGACCACACACACACACACACACACACACACACACACACACACACACACACACACACACACACACACACACACACACACACACACACACACACACACACACACACACACACACACACACAAATAAGTAAATAACAGCAGAAACCCTGCTTGAGAGAATTAAAGGTGGCCTGGTTCTGCATGTAAGGACTACCAATTAAGGTAGCCATAAAAACTATTAAGCTGGAACTCCCATTAAGAAAACTCTGGCAGCAGCTCATCAAGCACAGGGGGTGTGTTTGTGTGTTTGTGTGTGTGTTTGTGTGTGTGTGTGTGTGTGTGTGTGTGTGTGTGTGTGTGTGTGTGTGTGTGTGTGGGGGGGGGGGTATACGTACTGTGTAGGCTGGTGCTGAAGTCCATGGGGTTGCTGTAGCGACCGTATCCAGCAACAGTGCGAGCTCTGACCTGGACCACATAAGGCGTAGAGGCCCTCAGCCCCTCCACCTTGGCTGAGCTGTGCTGGGCAGTTACTGTGTGCGACATCGCTTGGCCCTGACATGAAAAAAAAATCCGTTCTTTAATGTGTTGCCCCTAAAGCATGAATAAAGCTGCTTTCTGAAAATGCCCGGACCCGATTTTCTAGACCTTGCCTTTCACATATGGAGAACACAGCAGGAGATTTCCAGGTTGCCATCTTTGTCTCTCTTTTGCATTCTGAGATATTTGTATTTTTCCAGTTTTGTGTCCATCATCAACGCGCCCACACACTCGTTGTGGATTTTACCACATTCACTCAAACCTTTCCAGGACATTGTACTAGTGGGGCACGCAGTACTCAGGAAAAAAATTCCAGAGCAATTGACTGGCAGGTTGGCATTCTCACTTACTAACCCATCTGGAAGATTTCTGGGAAATGTCCGAAACTCAGTGCATGTCTGAAAGCAGCTTATGTAACATTTAAAATTGAGAAATTAAACAATCTTACACCTACAATATTTAAAGTTCATTTCATGACCAATAAAACGAACCATTTCAACTCGACTGAGAGGTTCAGCAGCTACTATTCTTCTGGCTGGTGGTGGCAAATTTTTCCTTCCCCAATTATGATTTTCTTTCTTCTTCACTGCTCCTTGTCACTTGTGGCCGTAGTGAATTACATTAATTCACTAAGACCTACTCAAACAACTACTTACCTAAGCCTGAGTCTTACCTTAACCTAACCCTAACCCCAAAGTCAGCTTTTTCCGAATGGGAAAACAGCTTTTGTCCTTAATCGGACAATTCTTCACCAGTTGACTGGTTTTTAATCTGAAATTTGTCCCTAAGGCAGCCGCACACAAACACACAGCCACCCATGCACCCACACACACAATCAAATTCTAAGGTCTAGGTTTTTACCATTAAAGGTAATAAAATGTCCATATTTGATCAGCAGGGCTTACAGTTCGATCAATACCAATAACAAGGGGCTCCCTCTGGTAGCTGACCTGTTTGACTGTGTAACATTAAGTCTGAGTCCTCACTGCAGCAGCCTGAGTTTGAATCTTTATAGGCCATTAATGGGTGCATGTCATCCCCTATCTCCCCCCCGGCTTTCCTGTCTGTCGCTCCACTTACACTGTCATGAGGCAAAAAAATGCCTGAAACAATAACTTAAAAAAAAATACCAAAGACACATTACATCACCAGTTGCTGAGTTTAACAAGCACATACTCTGCAACAATAAAGATTTCTAGACTCTTCTAACCCACTCACAGCACATTTAGATATCAAATCTCTCTACATCTATCTACTAATTCCAATCTCTGTCTGTCTGTCTGTCTGTGTGTATGTGGAAGACATATCTCAAAAACCGTCCATCTTATCGGCTTCACACTTGACATGTTTATTGTTAAGGGCGCAAGAAGGTGCAGCATTGAATTTGGTGCCATTTGGACACGAGATATGTTCAATATGGATAAACTTTGAGTAGACAGGCGACCAGTGCTCTGTATCAGCAGCTGCTGGGACTCATCGATGATAGTGACTTTTTGTCAATCGCGACAACAGTGAATTCACAACAACTAGCGCGCTCACAACAACGGCAATGACAACTGAATTAGGTTTCTACATACGAGCTTCACCGAAGTTTGAATAAGCAGGTGAACAGCTCTTTGTGCAGCAGCGGAGTTGCAGCTTCAGGTTTCAGTAGACTGAGTCCTGCAGCCAGGGTTATCAGTAGGTCACTTTCACAGTTTCAGAATGAAAGCTGCAACCAGCATTTCCACAGGCCGTAAAAATGTTGGAAAAGAACATTTTCAAAGTAGATAAAGCATGCAATGTGACCTACATTGAGGATACAACTAAAAAGTCAGAGCTTACCCTCTCGTGGTATTTGATCTCGTAGTCGAGGATGACCCCGTTGGGTTTCTCGGGGGGCAGCCACGACAAGCTGAGAGTGTCAGATGTGGAGCGCATCAGATGAACGGTGGGCACTGCTGAAGGCGCTGGGGGGTGGACACCAGAGAGGAGAGGTTTATATTACACTGGTACTTTTTGTTCTGAGTTGCCAACATTTTTGCTCTTTTAAAGACACAAACCATCCCAGTACGATAATTATTATTCAACATACTTCATGCAGAGCGGTTTAAGAGAAGCAGTACATGTTTCACCTTCACTGCTCTGCAGCTTATTGATTTGTGAGGCCTGAAAGTGACTCAATTGATAGTCATTGTCCCGGGTCCATAAACTGCAGTAAGGTGGATTAAGTGCAGGTTAACTGGGAGAGTAATTACATTCTGTGAAAGGTGCTGAGCAGTTTGGTTGATGGTGATGATGCAAATATTAAGTGGAGATGTTGAAAGGTGACATTGTCAGTGAGCTTCTGGTTGACAGCGGAGACATAACAGATACTTTACATTATATCTGTCTTTCCTTTAAGGCCACACCCACACAACTATGTTCTCGCATCAACTCTGCTACGGATCCACACTCCTCTGGTGTTTCACGTTTGAAATGTCGCTGAGCTCATTTTACTTTGAAAACTTCAGGGCTGTGTTTTGGTCTGGACGGACACGGTCTGTCACGATGTAGCCTCCGCTGATTCGTCAGGCTCCTATCACATGATCCAGAAGAAAACAACCAGCATTAGCCTCAGCTGCTTGTGTAGAACACAACAAGCGTTGCTGACCCTGTTGTCTTGGCTAACAGCTGCTGTGCAATTAAATTCAGCATTTTACAATGGCACAGTCCGCAACTAACAACCAAATGCTTCCTATTTACACCGGCATATGTGATATGCGTTTTCAGGCGTATTAGTATGGACAGGGATTAGAACTGATACAGAGAGAGCCAAAACGATTGTGTTGACAGAGATTATTTTCAAACGAAAACGCAGCAATATGGATGTAGCCTAAGTCGCTCTCACCGGGATTTTCCATCTGTTGTTCCCACTGAGCTTGTCCACCAGTGTTTGCTGTTGGTGTTGATACTGCTCTGGAGCTCATTACGACTCTCACCGGCTGTAGGCTCCACTAACCAGCCTGCTTCATCTTGATGGTAAACGTTATTGATTGGAGCCGCCCGATAAATTAACTTGGTTTGTGGACACATACGCTGTCATTGACGCATCTTCTACTAACCGGCTTGGTTGGTGGTGATGTTGACGGTGGAGTAGCTGGGCGAGATGGGGTTCTTCCCGGAGACCCCGTTGACAGCCTGCACCTCGAAGCTGTAGCGCGTGTGAGCCTGCAGGTTCCTCACCACCACTTTCCTCTGCCTCAGCCCCAGCCTGCGGGGGGCGATGTCCACGTTGTCGTCGCAGCGCGTGCATGGGCTCCGGTCCCTCAGGCATTTCTTGCACACCACGTTGTAGACCAGGTCGCTCCTCCCGCCCGTGTCATCGGGCTCCTCCCACTCCAAGGACAGCGAGGTCTCGTTCACACTGGATATAACATTGCGAGGCGCTGAGGGGATAGCTGCAGAATTGCACACACACAGACACACATACGTAGGTGTTTAAGAAGGTAGGCAGGCAGAATAGAAAAACACACAAGTGAGGTGTTAGTCATGTTCCCTATGCAGTGCAGTTCTTCTTACACAATACTTTTACACAAATAGATGTGTTATTTGCTTTACGAGTCCCAAAACTGAGCATGGAAACTTGTCAGAACACAACAACAGGGAAAAAATCCTTCCTGGTGCAAATAAATAAATCAAGGAATTCGGTAACAGGAGAATAAGCACAACTTCACATGCACAACGCAACACCACTGGTCATCACTAAGTAATGTTGCTTAAAGGAATACACAACGCTGTACAGCTGTACAGTTGTAGCCCACGTCCATCTCGATGTATATCTCCTCTTGATGCTCGTAGAGCTTGGCTAATCCACCCATGATAGAAAATCATGTTCTAGTATCAGTATAACCCAAGGCCACCTGGTTTCAATAGGCAGTGCTGCGTTTTGAGTGAAGAGTATTAAAAACCTGGATAAAATATGATAACCACAGAGGGAGGCAACAAAGATTGGTTCAGCTAACGTGCTTTTCATCCTATTACAGTGGGAGAAGAGAGGGGCTCTCCCTCTAAGCTTCCAGTGGTGGAGAGTCTAACCTGTCTCAAAGCAGAGAGAGAGAAGAGGGGCCGGGTAGAAGGGAAGACTCTTAGTCTGTCCGCTGAGTTCAGCTCCTCAGTCGGCTCGCCCTGAGCCGCGTTTCACTCGCCCTGTCCTCCCTAATTGGACAGACACAATTCAGAGTGGAGGCTCTTCTAATTGGACACCCATCTGAAACACACGCTGAGTCCAAGCTGCCGGCCATTGACTGGCCGAGGCTCTCTTGTGCTACACACCACTTCCAACACAAAGCACAGGCTGCCTAGCACAAGCTCTGACAGTCCGCAGGGACAGAACTGTCAGGCTTGTGTTTGTGTGTGTGTGTGTGTGTGTGTGTGTGTGTGTGTGTGTGTGTGTGTGTGTGTGTGTGTGTGTGTGTGTGTGTGTGTGTGTGTGTGTGTGTGTGTGTGTGTGTGTGTGTGTGTGTGTGTGTGTGTGTGTTTACTCGGAGGTGGTGCTTGTGTCCCTGCCTGCCTGTCTGTGTGCACTGGTCAATGTCAGAGTCCACAGTGTTCCTGTGACGAGGATCTGGGGAGGACAGTTGCGGGCCATGTGTGTCATTTAACGCGGTGAAAGGCCCCTGGGGGGTGATTTTACGCGGTCAGGACAGCACATGTCCCTCTCCATCAGCACAACTGCTGGGAGTCCTCTCAGAGGCCTGTCTATGCAAAACAAGCGTGGACACTGCGGTCAGCACCAGACCAGACTGGTTACCACCACAGCACAATTTCCATTTCAAACATTGACACGAACTCAAACTGAATTCTCATACATTTTTGGTGTAAGAAAATATAAACTAAAGTGATATTTATATATAAAAGCATTCTGTGTGTCTGACTGTTACTGATATTTGAGAGTCAGCACTTTCAGTGTCCTTGATTCACTACTGTCTACTATATGTCATTTTCCTGTAAAGCTTATGAACATTAATACAAGACATCGTCCTCTTTTTTACAACAAACTCACTTTGCATCAGTTATGTGCCGTACATGATATAAGATTGAGCAAGAGAACAGCTTGATCCGCCCGATGTTCAATCAGAAAATGGATGCTAGTCAGCTTAACATTCTAATGTTTGCATACAGAGAGGACTGATAGCACAAAGCAGCCGCTAATAATTTAAGCATCCCAGCTGTCCTATAACAAACCACTGTAGCACCTGCTCAATCAGATATTGCTACAAAAACAATAAATATTAATTATAAATTACCCGCAAAAATAATCAAATGATAAGAACCAACAAACAAACGTTCACACGCTAAATTGAAAACCATTGTAGAGGCCAATACGATTAATTTCGTAAAAAAAACGAAATAATTTATATTTTGATAGATAACAAAATCCCAAAACAAAGTAATGAAAATACAAGGATATATGCTGATCTATTAAAAGGAAAATTTAGATTCAGATTGTTTTTAAACAACAGGTGGCTGTGGCTGAGGGGGGTAGAGCAGTTGTCGGGAGAATTTGGATAAAAGCTAAATGACATGTAATGTAAAAACAAAATCATTGATTCGACCTGACACTAATATTTTCCTGTAAGTTACTTGGGCTCTTCTGAATATTATATGTGAATATTTCAGCTGGACAGCTGTGGGAGCCGGGTCCCTGACAAACTGAATAAGGCACCGTGTGAGGGAGTGACAGAGCTGGCCGAGTGTCGGACTTTTCCCTTTGGACGTTGCTCTTTTAAAATGATTTGGCCCAAACACTAACATCATCGGACTTGTTGCTGTACACGCTCAGCTCCGGTGTCAAGTGTTGGCCGAGATCTGCCCGCCTGCCAAGAGCTAATGCAGGAACATGCACAGTTAAAGCAAAGACTACTGGTGTTCTGTCAAGTTAACACCGGGTGAAAACGCTCGGCGGCCTAAATGGAGACAAAATCAGCCATTAGGTCGTATTTTATTACCAAGCTATAACCAAGATGTAGGCGTTATACCTGATTGACAAATAAGGGAACAGACGGCTCTTCAGTTCAACACGCCCATACACAGTCCAGCATTACACTGGCTTTTTACTTGTTTTTATTCTGTGCAGTGGAGGATGACTTACTGGTGCAGGCAGAGTCAGGAGGATCGCTGTCAGCGCGGTAGAAACCACTCTGGCAGGGACAAATATTGGCTCCTCGTGCACTGGTGCGACTGTTGGACGGGCAGGGAACACAGGATCCTTCACCGAATTTAGATTTGAAGGTCCCAGGGATGCAAGCTGGATGAGAGAGAAAATACAGAGGAAACTAAGAAGGGAAAAACAAAACAAAAAACATGCTGTGCTGTGTCGTATAAGAGACAAGTGGGTGTCACTTCTGTCACAGAACAAAAACTGTGCCTGTTGGGTACCTGCAAAACTCGTACGCATGTGAAAATGGTGAACGCTCAAGCATCAGGTGTTATTTTCACGGTTGCATCATTTTTGACCAGTTGACATTAATCTCCCCCCCCAAAAAAAGAGTCAAGATGACGGCAAAGTTTCAAGTTGAAGAGGAGGATGGAGATGAAGATAGTGTGTTGACGGGAGATAGCTGTTGTCAAGACAAACAGGGATGGAGAATGCTTCTGAGAAAAGGAATACACCCTAAACCCATCAATCAGTGTCTGCTCAGTGCTCAGCTCTCCAAACCCCACTGCTGAATACAAACAAGCATGCAGATCGGCTCCATAATAAGTTAATAAATCAATGCAAATGAAGGGACATCAGACTGGACATAAATTAGCTGAAGGGGAGCTGTTTGGAAAATATACAAAGTTGCCGTAATCTCAGATGATGTGTCCAAGCCACTTATTAATAAGTGTCACGTAGACGATCGGCTGATATCGAGTCTTAAGGATAAACCGACATAAGCCAAGACTAAAGCAGGATTCAGATAAAGGGGATTAGCAGCAAAAGGTCTGGATATATCAGCCTCCCGAGAACCGCGTTTTACTGTTTCCCACATTCCTGACTGGTGGTGTAAACGCGGGGTCTCTGGCAAACATCTGTCCTGTCAGCGTGAGGGCTCGTAAAAAGGCAGCCAGTGAGGGAGAGAGCATGATTAACTAGTTAGGCTAAGTGGTCTTTTCAGTTTGAACCCAAGTTCCACCCTAATTCCCAACAATGGCACTTTTAGGAAAATCATCACAGCTAATGGACCCACATTGTAGCTCTGAAACCATGCAATAAAAAGCCAAAGAGGAAGATGAGATGAAAATGTTCTTTATTTTTCTCCCCATAATTCACCAAGACCTTTAGGCTCTAGACTCTGTGATCTGATTTATTTCTCTTCTATTACACAGTGCGTCGTGATTTTCCTTTTATTTGTTTGTTTTCCTCGCTTCTTTTTCGAGTGGGTTCTGAATCACCCCACTGTCTTGCTTCAATCCAAGGCAACCTCCTTGTCCCCCCCCCCCCCCCCGCTTCTATTGTCTCCTCTTCTTCGACCGCGCTCTGTCTCACGCCGCATTTGGCTGCGAGCGAGCAGCCAGACCGGGGTAAGAAATGAAACGTCTCAGTGATTAATGTTGGTGTAGCGGTGTTGGCTCACGTTGGTCTGAATGGTGTTAATGAGCGTGGCCATCTGTAGATTAACTAACGGGAGGCCTCGGAGGAAATTACACTTCCTCAACGCAACCGCTGGCAGACGCCCTACAGAGTTTTTATCAGGCAAGCTTTTAACCTTGAGCCGCCAAATGGCAACGAACGAGCTCTCCCGCGCATGTTAGACACTATTTCTCACGCCCAGGTGAGAGGAGGCTTCGCTTGTCTGTCTTTGACTTCCTGTGCCCCCGCCCCCACCCTTATTCATCCTCATCCCTCGGCGGCTGTTTCTTTGGCTATTCACGCCTGTTAACTCGCACTATCTCTCTTAATATCTCTCCTCTGGACTTGTATTATCTGCATTTTCCTCGCACAAATCTGCCGCCTTTCTATTCTGTGCCTCTCTTTCTCTCCCTCCTGTTCTGCTCTCACAATATTTGTATGCTGCTCCTCTCCGCAACACCTCATTAATTCATACTCTCCTCCACCCTCCTTCACCCCCCCTTCAGGAGCCTCACAATAAATGCAGAGAAGAGGGCACAGACTGAGGTGACTTGCACTGAGCATATAAAGAGGGTTTGGTTAAATAAAAGCCCAAATGTCTGTTAAATACACATACCCTGGCACTGAGTGCTGTCTGCAGAGGGTTCAAAGCCAGCCACGCAGGTGCAGGAGCCCACGGGAACCATCCACTCGCCGTCCCCGTTGCAGTACAGCTTCAGAGGGACGGACACCTCCATGGCGTTGGTCACGCAGGCCCCCGGAGCGATCACTAAGGAGGTGGCTTCTGCCCCTGTGGCGGTCTCTGGGAAGACGGCAAAATTGGCGATGGTGGTGGAGCACTTCTTGAAGAAAACCCTGACAGAGATGAGAGACATGCAGGCGCCCAGGTCCTGGAACGCCAGGTAGAAGCCTGCCTTTGAGAGGGGGCCAAAGCTGCGCACTTTGGTGTTGATCCTGCCCGCCTCCAGCAGAGAGAAACTCTCGTCTGGGGCTATAGTATCCACCTTCACGTAGGGGTTCTCCCTCCACAGAGGGCTGGTGTCTGTAGCTGTGTCCCCCTCCGATTCATAGTAAAACAGATTAAAGGTCTCTTTGCAGGAGCCAGGGATGTTGGGAATGCTGGCGCAGTCACGGACGGAGAACTTGAGCTCCACGTAGACGCGCAGCACGCCCCGCCGGGGGATAAAGTCCGTCCTCAGCCAGTTGTTCTGGTTGGGTTGTCGGACATTACACACCTGATAGGTTCTGATCGGGCTCATGGAGTCATCGTAGCCGCTGACCTCCTCCCACTGTGGACACAGCAGAGAGACGGTGTGACAAAGGGAGAGACGACAGCAGGGACAGACGGCAGATTAAGACAATCGCGACAGAAGAATAGAGAAGGTTAAAGGATAAAATGAGAGGAAATTGAATTTATTATCTGATGTGACAACACAGTTCTACTTCTCATTCAGAAGCTGCTAAACTACAGCAGAAAGTCACTTATCCAATATGTTGTCAATTAATGTTGAGTAATGGTAAATGCAGTGCATCCTAATGCAAACAATCCGAGCATAGAGGACGTTCAAAACAGAGAAGCCACGTCTGATATAAACACAATGTGAAAATGCAACACATGCACACACACACTGACACACACACACATTTCCACAGTGTGTTGTGTACATGAGGCCTGTGAGGAATAATTTGCAGCTAAAATGATTTTAATTGCACGAATCGTTCCGAAAATTCCAATCATTACGGACCAGAAATAGAAAAGATTTCTACATAAAAACTCATTTAATGCATTTTGGCTTGTTACCAACCCTGCTGCTGATAAGAGTTTGGTAAATGGAGGTTGTTGGTCAGTCTGATGTTAAACGAATTGCAGACAGAGCTCAGTGTTACTGCAGCGGGGCAATCGAAACGGTCCTCAGGAAGGGATTCAGATTCCACAACATGTAAATGTGTTATTTTAGCTGAGAGAATGAAAGTATCAAACTGTACATTTTTAATGGAAACATTCCTCATACATGTATAATGCAAGACGTGTGTTATTTATTAAAATGGCAATCTAAATGCACTGCTGTCAGCAGCATCGCACTGTGGAAGCACTTCTGACAACTTAAGGTGATGCTGATATTATACGTATTCTCTCATGCTGACACGTCGACCCGGAGAGCTGATATTAGCATTCACTGTGGTTAACATACCTGGTGGACTTGTCTTTTGAAAATAGCTATTAAAGGAATGACATGGACATGATTTCTGCCTTTGACCCATGTCAATGCACAGCTTTACATGTTGCTGTACCTGCTCTTTGTATGTGGTAAATAACATTAGAGCCGATGATTAATGGCTTCATTGGTCAATAAATGTAGTACATTAGGAAATAACCTTGTGAGAAGTCAATCCTTTTAGACTTTTTTCTTCTTCTTCCTAATTCCCTATTGGACTGGATGCTTCGTTTCCATAAGAAATGAGCTTCCCAGGAATTGATTATTTCAACTGGGAAGAAAATAATGCATAACTCATCGCACGTCGGCGAGTTCCTGCGCAATTTATTCCCAAACGATGAGCCCAAGAGTCAGCATTAGGCGTCGTAAATCACCAGCAACACGTTGATGCACTACCTGACAAATATGATAATTGCTGGCCCCCACGAACGTATGGGCTTGTCAGGCGCAAGGAGAGGGGCTGCCTCGCCAGTCGTGACATATGACTTCATGGATGCTGGGACATTCAGAGCCGGCCATTCTGAGGGAGAGGGAAGGAGCCGGGGCTGCCGAATATCGTTTCCATGGAAACCCACCATTTCCATTGACTGACTTTGCGCTCACGTAGCGAAGACAAATTACACTGGCCGGGAGTGGGGGAGGTCTGTCAGGCTGTTAGCCCCGGGTCAAATTCATGTTGTTTTATTTTCTCACCATTCCTATAGGGGGTATCAACTGAATACCTTAATTCCTGCCTGTAATGTACTCTGGGGCCTATATTATAAAAGACACAGACACATGCTTTCAATTATCTGGCGCTCTCTCCTGGGGAGACATGCAGGGTAGAGCCTACCTTGTAGTCCTGACACACTGCGGGGATTTGCTTTGTGTATCTGCATGTTTGCCCATTTGTTTGTTTTAAGTACAAGATGCACAGATTTGTTTTTACAGTTTAAGCCTTTTACATCGTTTTAACGCTGGAAAAATCTCAGATTTCTTGTACATCGTGTCACACAGTGTGTTTCTCATTTGCTTTTTAGGATCCAAAAAAAGCAAACATACACTGCAAAAATAAAGATATAAAACAGTAGGAGGTGAGCTGTTCAAGGCAGACTGGGCTCAATTAACAAGCAAATGGAACAAATGTTGTTAAAGAAAAAAAAAAAAGGGAACACAAAACAATCTCAACACATGCACACACAAATTAAAACTCACCCCACTTTCTGGGAATGTGGTCCAAGCCAGCTCTGTGGTTGCCCACCGGCTGTCCATAAGGGTTTCTGCAAATTAAGAGGAAGAGGAAGGTTTGACACACAAGAATTAACTGGTGAGAGGAAGAAAAACCAAATCAGTACACAACATTAAAGACCACACAACAACACACAAACACAGACACACACACTTACACACATCCAAGTTCCCCCCTGTGAGACAAAGGATCCAGGTAAAACTTTCCTTCTCTTTCATAACCTCCACCTACGTGTACTGTTTGTGAAAACGCTGACAAGCATGGCATATTTGTGATGACGCCTAATTAAGGCTTTTTCTCTCTCTCGCTCTGTGTGTGTGTGTGTGTGTGTGTGTGTGTGTGTGTGTGTGTGTGTGTGTGTGTGTGTGTGTGTGTGTGTGTGTGTTTTTGGCACTCAAAAGTGCACCTCTTTCAATATTCATTTGTAGAACTAAGAACAAAGCATCCTCCAAGATGCCTTTAGTGGGAAATATTCCATCAGCAAGAACTGTTGCAGTGAGGTCAAATAAGCACAGGGAAATGTAATAATATAACACATTTAAAGGGGAGGCTTACGCCCAAGACACAGAAATGTGATGCCTTTTGTTTGACAATTGTCAAATCTGAGTTGACTTGAGATTTGGGGAATCTTTTCTTCACCTCGCTGTTTTACGACGTCACAGCGAGGTGAGAGCAGGACACACAATCAGAGGAGAGGCCGCGAATAAACAGCGGGATCAATGAGCACTGTTGTGTCAGCTTGTCAATCAGTTGTCACCCGAGTGGTGGTCCAGAGGTGTCTGTAGCACCTCTGAAGAGGCGACTCCTCTCTCTGGGTTTTCAGCATGCAGCTGTGAACGTGTTTGGCTCTCGTCGCTCCGTTGTTGTTAGCACATAATTACTGCAACAATTACACTTTCTTCGTGGAGCCTCAGTGACACGGCGCCTGCTGTGCACCATTTGCTCGCAAGTCATTGATAACGGCGCTAAAGCAGGGTGTGAGAGGGCAAACAAATTGCATGTCCTGTGCAGAACAGCAGCATGGCCCTGGTCCCGTAACGTTGATGGTGGACGTTTAGCTCTAAAAGACGAGAAACAATGCAGATACAGGACAGCATGTCCTTGGCTTCAGTGTGCAAATAATAAAAGTTGCTTGATTGAGTGAGTGGATCATTGGTCCATCTGTAGCCGCTGAGCTCGAGCTATTTGCAGTGTTTACAATCTGTGCTTTGTGTTCATTAGAAAAACCACAATGGCTTTTCTTCTTCCTAGAAGATGACAGATAATGAATTGTGATCTGTACATTACATCTGTGGGTTTTCAACTGTGTGCCACGGAGAGCAGAGAGAATCTCACCAAAGACTGCAAACAGGCAGCGATCACACTCTAATTAAAAGCTCATTTTAGTGCTTCATGTGGTCACATTCTCGCTGCAGTTACCGCTTCGACCAAAAGAAAGAGACAAAAAACGTCCTCGTCCTTAGTTCTCATGCAAATTAGCCTGTCTGTGTGTAAATGAAAGCAGGATGTGACAACTGCTATTTGATGTGACAGATAAAAATGTGTTTATCATATGTTCCTCTAGTCTGGCCAGTCATGGTCCATCATGGTCAGGAGCTGATCCAAAGATTTATAATTCCTTCTAACAATTTTATAAAATACCGGCTTAGACATTGTGGGAAATACACTTTTTTGCCGTCTTGAGTTAGATGAGAAGATTGCCACAATTCTCATGTCTAGACAGTCAATATAAAGTTACAACCAGCATTCGCTTAGCTTACCATAGAGACTGGAAAATGAAGGAAACAACTGTAACTTTGTCTACAGGGAACAAAATCTACCAACAAGCAATTATATCCCCTTTTAAAGATTGTGTATTTTGTGCAAATTGAAGAAAAGTATAATAGTATAATTACTGGTATTTGTCATTTCTTCCCTTCAACAAAGACAGGCTAGTTGTTTCCCTCTGTTTCCAGTTTTTGTGCTAAGCTAAGATAACTGGCTGTGAAGATGACGGACACGAGAGTGGTATCCATCTTCTCATCTAACGTTTGACAAGAAGGAAAACAAACATACTTCTCAAAAACTACAGCTTGATTTATGGTGATTTAATGCGTAAATTAATTCAGGGCGTCTCACAAATTCATGATATTCACCATTAAGAAACGATGAAGTCTCTCCGAGGTTTTATTAATGCTTAAATAGACATACCATCATCCACCATCACTGACTGGTGGGTCACGCAGCAGCATGTACATGTTTGCATATCACTGCCGGTTTCACGAGAGTAGGTACAGCAATGATTTCAAACTGAATCTATTCATGGCTCTGAAATGTGACTTCATCCCAGCTAATTTGGTGGCATATTAGCGTCTGAAGTATTCGAATTAACAATCATTAAGTGACGAACCACTAAGCATTAATTAATCACATGAACTCTTAGTCACTTTATCATTCCTTCATGGGGAGCAACAGGAATCGTGCATCGCTTAAGCAGGTGATTTATGGCCTTAAACAGAAATATTTCAAATGCAAATAACCGTGTTTTAGGAAATGAAAAGTGGGCTGAAATAAACAGATGAGTGGTGCTGCACAAAGAAGAAATCATGGATTTTAAAAAGGGAAAACAAAGTGGCTGCCTTCATCTTTTTGACAATTTACTTTTGACATTTACTTCTACATTTTATTATTTATGCATAAAGCGGCGTTTAACAAAAAGGAATAGACGTGTAACTCGTTTGTAAAAGCGTTCTGCCTCTTTTATCTGCGTGCGTGAGGACATGAGCGACAGCAGTTAATAACTTTGGTTGTCGAGCCCTAATGTTCGTCGTGTTCGCGAGCAAGGTTGTTTTACTGATTAACACGACTTGAGCCACAGACGAGCAACTAATCAGAGAAATCAGCGGCTGTTGTCTCTGCTTGGCTACACTCGGCCCTGGGAGGCACACAGCTGACTGAACACTCCCAGACTACTTGCTGCTGCTGATCCATGGATCCAGTCTATCCCCTGGGTGTCTGATCTGGTTCTGCCCCCCCCATCCCTCTTCTCTCCCGGCGCCCAGAAGCAACAGAGACAGAATCGCTCAGCCTCAGCTAACCACAGGTTTGAGCTGATGCTCCATTCAACAGGCTTCACCTCCCACAGGGCAGATGCAGGGGGCAGCCGGGTGACCATGTGTAAAAGCCGGGTTCAAGCCCCCGGTATAAGCAGGATTTCACCCCACTGGAGCCTTCCTGAGCAAGAGGCTGAATCCCCAGCAGCTGTAGGGGTGCTATCATGCATCCTGACCTTTAACCTCCATTTGGAGCAAGAGATTTATTTCTCTACCAAGATTTGAAAGAATCTTAATATTTTTACACTGTTTTATCCCCAATCTTCAGGTTGGTCAATCCGGCAGAAAATTATATTAATAAACCATTTATCATACCAGTTGATACATAAAATTATCATGATCAATGTCACATTATTATTTCTGTGAAGTTTAAAGACAGATTTTTGCTCCTGAGTGCAGGTTGTACTTTTATGTACAGCAAAAGACAAACACCTGATAAACAGCAAAATATTTCATAAATCTGAGGTCGATCAGTTGTTTATACATAATAGAAATTGTGTTGTCTTTTTATGGATGGAAATTATGTTGTGATAATTAATGGTATTATTTTAATGCCCAGCCCCAAATCTTAATAACAGAGTCCAGACTCACGTTGCCTCAGAATCACAATAAGACATTTTCAGACATGAACTCTGGAAAAAGACCCAAACTCCTGCACATTTTCAGGACTTTGTGCTGACCCTAACCACATATGAAGAACGCAGCGGGAGATTGTCTGCGTCAGACGTGGTCACAAAAACATTCAGGCGAGGGGTGGAGCCTGGGTAGAGCGTGCTGGAGGCAGGATATGACGTATAAATCCTGCTGCGGAAACTGCGTGTTTTTGTTTAGAGCACATCGACACCGGTGTCAACCCTTAACGCCAAAAGCTCTTGAATCTCATTGTCGTTCTGAGTTGATATTGTCTGTATCTTCTACAGCCCCTCAGGGAAATTTCTGGAAAATACCCAGACTTCAGTGCATGTCTGAAAACCGCTTCAGTATCTTAACCTAAAAAAACTATTATCAGCCAGAGTTCAACATCGTCAGGCTCACGATGCCGACGGATCATTAAAACCTCACTGTGGAAAAGGTTTTTCGTTCGACTACGCCAATCACCACCAAAGTGTTTCCTCATCAAATCACTAAATCCCAGAGACCAGTTAAGATTGAAAAAGATCCCATTTGTTCCACGGTAAATTTACAATGCCTCTGAGATAGCCTCGCTGCTATAACTCAAAACTAGAAATCTTCCCCCCGCTCCCATTAAACGGTGGAGTTGTTTTGCCCCCGGGGGTGGGAAAACAATGCTGCAGTGGGAACTTTAGAGCATCACCACCCGTGGCATTTACTGTTTTGTTTTTTTGATCACCCGCCAGAGCCAAAATGCCACACAACTCAGAATTCTCTGAGCGCTTTGGAGGCTCACACATGCTGATGTTTTATTCACTTTGTGAGAGCGGCTGTATGATGAAAGGGAGGCCTCGCCTTCTACTACACCGACACTCGCTGCCAACAAGCAAACATATGAAATATTAACAGCCCGACATCATCATCAGTGATCGAAGGATGATAAAACGTGTGGCTATAAACAGATGTAAAAAGAGAACCTGGGATTTTTGTCACTAAAAATGAACTTTGGAGTTGAATTGTTATTTGCCTGCATCAAAGATGTGTGTGATGCTCAGCTTGACGTCTGATGAGCGGTTTTTGAACAAGTAAATCTGACCTAATTCAGTCTCGCTTCAGCATTTGATTTTACAGGTCAACAAATTACGACTCTTGTTGATATTCTCACGCATAGGAAGCAGAGAAATGTAAATGAAGCTCCTCTATTAATGTGAAAATTGCCTTTTTCCGACCATCGCACACATACAGACCATAGAATACTGTGTAAAATGCTCTCCGAGTGGTCATCCATCTCCTTTATGAGCTTTTAAAATAAGAGTACAGTAAACACTGACTGTAAATGGAAGTAATATGGTATAAAAGTGTCACAGTTGCTGAGGCTTTTACTGCAGTGTGTTGGTGTGAACTGGAGATAAGTCATCTCTGGAGCTTTTGTAAATAAGCACACACTTAGTTGCAGTGTGTGTAGTTGCAGTCCAGCTTGCATCATCCATGCGCAAACACTTGCCAGACCAAAAAAAAAAAAAAATCAGATTCAAGCCATGTGTTGAAATCCTCTGAGTAAGCAGCTCAATAATGAGATGTAACTCGCTGAAACCCCCAAAAAAGGGGGCCTCCCTTTTCCCTGTCATTTAAACCTATCTGATGATCTTCCCATTTTGTTTATCCTCAGAGGACAAACATTAGTTAACCCTTGATCTTTAAGTAACAGTTAGTGGTGCAGGCTGGGGAAACAGGACTGATCATCTCGCTGTGAGAGCCCGGTGGGACTTGGAGGGCTGCTGCCGCTGCATTGATTTACTTGCTGACACCAGAATTGATGAGGGATCGGGCTGGCCCCGGTCCAGGAGAGGCAGATTGGACAGGGGAGGGAGAGAAGGGAGGCAAGAGACGTGTAGCTACAGCTCAGAGAGGAGTTGCTGGGTGGGATGCAGCAGCGGCGGAGGCGGTGGTGGGCAAGGGTGGGCTTTTCCCCCCGGAGCAACGCTCCCTCGATGATGGAGGGAGCTACAGGGACGGCTGCATACTTGTTAAGCCGTTGACCTTTCATTCACACTTGTCATTTAATATATTTCACATGTGTGTCCCTGTGGTGCGTCGGGGGCCGGGAGCGATCCACTCTGCTGTGGGCTGAAGCCTCCACAGCACCGGTATCCCTGAACCACAACAGCAGGTCTCAATGCTTTGACATGCATCATATGAGGAGCCAGTGTGTTTGCATTTTACAGTGACAGTGGAGGAGGGACGCCCCCCCCCCCCCCGGACTGTCTCCTCTGCTATGGCTCTAACCTGGGGGTCGGTGCAATATCAGTGTGGGCATCCTCGCTCAGCTTGTGGGTGTGACAACAACAGGGGACAATAGCAACAGGGCAGTCCTTCAGCCGCAATGGAAGCACTGGGATGTCATCACACACACACACACTCACTCACACCAGGGCGTGCTGATACATGTGGGCATGTATTACAATCAGAGAGCAAATTGATACTCAGTAGAATTGCCTATTCTACAGAGCATGTCCACATCATTGTTATTATCATTATTAACAGCTTTAATGTAACATAAAAATGAAAGGAGTCTTGGTTAAAGATCTAATTTCACAAAGGATAAATCTGCAGTGTGCTTATTTAAACTGACGTGATGCACTGATCCCAGAATGATTTCAATTACAGGAATAAATAACCTTACTTTCTGTTCCTATGTATATATTGGGTTTTATATTTATACAGGTAAATTAATGAGGATTTTCTTGTGCCAAGAGAGTTTTAATTCTGATCCATGCATTCAACCCATTGTCCATCGATGGGAGACAGAAGTAGTGATGGAAATATCATATGGAAATATCAACATACCTTCTACCGCCAGCACCACGGGGACAACGAGGCTGCACACCCACAGCAAGTAATCCATTGTCATAGAGCAGGCGTCTGCAACATGAAGGGAGGTGTGTGTGGACTGGACCCTTCGTGTGGATGGATGGAGACTCACAGCACCGCAGCCCCGCTTTTTGTTCCTCTTCTCGGTCTCATGTCTTCAGCCGTGCACCCGGAGCTCTCACTTCCACATTCCACCAAAACGAAAGCAAATTTAAAAAAAAAAAGACCCTGCAAACATTAAAAAAACCCACCGAGCCGCTGCCTTCTGCCGGGCTCCGTTATTCCCGCTGTGACAGGAGCGCTACACTGCGTCTCGTTCCCTTTCTCCCCTCACTTCACCCAACCACGCCGATCCTCCGTCCAGGGGCGCATCTCCGAAAAACCTGCCCGGCGCACAGGCTGCTGCAGCGGGATGGAGCGGCGGTCTGTGTCCGGTGGGGGGGGGGGGGGGAGCTGGTTCGCCGGGTTTACACTTTGGACAACTCCGCGTAGCTGTTGCTCCTCCGTGAGGGATGTGCGTCGGAATGGCAACACTGGGACACAGAGGGGGGGGGGGGGGGCTCACACACAGTCAATGCACACGTGTTCTACACTAAGCTTCCGCTCAGTGTTTTCAAAATAATGTCATTGCCAATAATCATCATCATCATCATCATCATCATCATCATAATTATTATTATTATTATTATTATTGTTCATATAAATATTATTATTATCAGTAGGAGTAGCGAGGAATGGAGGTTTAGTACTTCATTACTAAGCTATTTCATTTTTCCTATGCTCAGAATTATATGGGCTGATGTTTAATGAATGTAAACTCAATGGCCTATTACAATATATTCTCCTCCTACTTCTGCTACTATGATAGCCAACTTTAATTTTCCTTAATGGGATCAACAAAGTTTGTCTTGCTTTATCTTGAAAAAAAAAACGAGATTATTATTATTTAGAACTCCCACAACATCCTCATATATCTCCCTCTACTTGCGTCACCCATTCTAACAGCACATCCATGAATGGCTAGAATTGCTGTCACTCTCTGTGTTACATGAAGGTTTTCACATCCTATTGGATAGTTAAGCCTAAAGTATGCACTCCTACATCACATTGTGTCCTTACGTCTTGTCCCTGGTGTAATACGCAAAATAGTTAAAGTTGGTGCCTCTCTGTCTGGAGCATCTGAGTTAGATATGAAAGTCCCTGATCGTAGACACTACAATGTGCTGTTGGTTGGTCTGTTATCTATAACCTGGGTACTGCTTGGAGAGAGAAGGGAGTATGTGTGGAATTAGACAGGCACTATTCTCCTGTACAGAAGTATTATACACTATATACATAATGCATAGTGGCATATACAGTAATGAGTTTGAGGATCGTCAAAAATCCCTCAACAATTAATAAGTAAGGTAAAACCAGATGTTAAAATCTGATATGGGGACACAAGCACCGATCAATAGGCTATAACACATGTGACCACATGAGACTGAAAGTAAAACCGTGGGTCAAAAAAGCATTTATTAGAACAAGTAATCGTAATTAATGGATGTTTCATGCCACCAGGGAATTAAAGACTAATTTGGTTATTTCTCAAACATCAAGACACCAAGTATATTAATGTAGTTGTAGTTTCATTTATTTAAGGCTATTTAATTTCAGAACAGTAAGATTTACCCAACCACAAGGCAAATATATGGATAAAAAGACATTATTTGTTATAGTAATAAAATTCATCACATGTGAAATGTGGATAAAAGGTTTATATCATTCCATGAGTGATGTGATATTGTCACATTTCAAGTGAGAGAGAAAAGCTTATATCATCGTTTGTGAAATGTGAAAAAAATACTTAATGAAAAGATTGTTTATCATCACGTCTATTGCTTCTTGGGACACTTAACATGAATATTCATTAGATGCCAAGGTGAGTCACACAGGTCAGCAGCTGTTGTGGCTTCCGCAGACTGAAGGTGACCTCATGCCTGTCAGTGATGTCACCGGAGTATCACAGATCATCATCAGCGAAAATGCATGGTGGTGACGTCACTGACGAGGCTGGCTACACCAGTCCAGTGTCTATTGTAAATTTATATTAAGAGAACATTTTATGGAAGGCATTCGTGCTTTTATTTTGAAGTGACAGCAGCCAAACTGCCGTTTCTCTCCTGGATGTGTGTGTTTGATTTGATGCAGCTGGTGGGAGGAAGATGTGAGGGAGAGGAGGTGGGAGGAGGGAGGCAGAGGAGAGGGGAGGCTGGTTGGATGAATGGTTGGATGTTTGGTTGGATGGTTGTTTGGATGGTTTGTTGGATGGGTGGATGGGTGGATGGTTGGTTGGATGGGTGGATGGGTGGATGGGTGGATGGTTGGTTGGATGGATGGTCGTCCAGCAGACTGAAGCTTTCTCCAGCCCCGAAGTGTGTGTGTGTGTGTGTGTGTGTGTGTGTGTGTGTGTGTGTGTGTGTGTGTGTGTGTGTGTGTGGCGCCGGCATCAGGTAACACTGGTGTGGAGCCACAGCTCAACACTGATCAATCCCAGCATTAAATGGACTGTGGTCAGATCGGCAGACCACATCAATAAGAGCTTCGATCATAATCCACAGACAGCGCCTCCTGAGGGTTACTGAGGGTCATGTGAGGCTGACAGCTTAGTGCATTATAACAATAATCATCATGAGAGTCGGTGGTTTAACGAGGGTGGTAATCTTACAAAATAATAATAGTATAATAATAGTCAATTTGATAATTTCATATAAAAAGTCTAACGATGTTGCCACTGAAAATTCAATACTCAGATAAACTGAGGCAACATGTGTGCTGGAACATAGAGTGGGTTAGCTGTGTGTGTGTGTGTGTGTGTGTGTGTGTGTGTGTGTGTGTGTGTGTGTGTGCATGGTCCAGGTATTACTCATGTTATGGGGACCTAAATCTCTTTAGACAGTCTCAGTATAGGGACTTGTCTTCCTCATGGGGACAAAAATTGTGTCCACATAACGTAAGTCATTAAGATTTAAGTCAAACGTGTGTTTTAAGTTCAGGTTTACATTAAGGTTGGGTTTAGATGTAGGTAGTAGTACGGTTAAGGATAGAGTATGTCTCCAAAATGAATGTAATGCAATTTCAACGTAATGTCCTTTGAAGTCATGCTGGAGACACGGCTGTGTGTGTGTGTGTGTAATACAATCTACTACTCATCAAAGTGATATCTTCAGTGCAATGCAGTGTCTCGACAGTCTGCCTGTCCTCATTACTTCATGCTACACTTTGACCTTTTAGCCGTCTCCGTCTCTTTTTGGTCCCTTTCCCCCAGACCCACTCTGTCCTTTGTCACTCTGGCAGTGAATGTGTGTGTGTGTGTGTGTGTGTGTGTGTGTGTGTGTGTGTGTGTGTGTGTGTGTGTGTGTGTGTGTGTGTGTGTGTGTGTGTGTGTGGTGGCTCACAGCTCAGGGACAAGGATCCCCTTCACACTACTAATTCATCCGTCTGTGTGTCCCCACTCCCACTGCTCAAACACCCACAATCCCCAAATCCCACTCCCTCCTGCACAGGAACACACACATTCACACACACACACGCACTCACACAAAGTTTCCCCCCAAAAGGCCCTCTGTGCTACCCCTGCCCCCCCTCAAGAAATCTTCACCCACACATACCCCCCACTTCCAAGCAACTCCCCCATCAACACAACCCCCGGGGTTGCTTTTGTCCCCGAGGCTTTGTGCACTAATTAACTACAGTTCAGTTCCCAGCAGGCTTGGGTCAACCTCCACTACTGAAACCACTGACGGGCTCCCTGCATCCAAAAAATAACAAATAAGAAAAAAAGTCCAAGCAACGGTGAAGTCATTATACAACATGACATGTGACAGAGCAGGAATCCACTCCTGCTGCTGCTGCTGCTGCGGCTCGTATTTGTTAAATATCCCTCATAGCTTGCTTGTTTGTGTGTTTTTAAAGAGGCTCCTCAGAGACCAAGGGTGTTTAAGAAAATTACAAGTCTGCCAGTGGATTCAGCTTCGCCGCAGTCATTAAATTCCCTCAGTATCTTAAAGTACACAGCGCAGGGAAGAATTTCAACGAATAAAAGAAAAAATCCAGTATAACTGCCGTGTTCATTCCTCTTCTTGTTTTGAAATATCCTGTCAATCCTGCATCTGACTGATGGGGAATGCAGAGCGTCAAGCTTGTTAAATCTCTTTGTGTGGAGGAAACAGAAAAGATCCTGATAGTGTGTCTTTGAGTGAAAGAGGACCCCCTGCAGCCCTGCTCTCAAGTTATCTGCACCTCAGGTGTCGCTCCAGCGCAGCCTTTCACCCCGGTCCAACATGATGAACCAGCAGTCAGACAGCAAGATTTACAGATGCTGAATGTGCTGGGATTGTTTGTGCTTCAGCTGTTGCCGCGACAGGTGGAATAAGGGATTGCTGCTCTGGAGACTCTACCCCCAGCCTGCTGCAGATGAGAAATCAGCTCTCGGGCTCAGGGGGAAAAATACATATTTTACAGAGCATGGAGAGGAGACGTGAAGAGTCAAGGATGAGGTGGAGGGAATGAAAATGAGCTGTGTGGGACAGCGGTGTTAAGCTGACAAGAAGGGATGACAGAACATCTCCACAGACCCAGACTGTCTGCTGCAACCTACCTGTGAATAATGGAGTCTGTCCAGTCGACCGCACTGTGTGTATGATTAACATTCATGTGCTCACAGAACTTTGTTTGCATGAAGTATACCTACGTTAAACTCATGCAGTCATTTTCTATTGATTTTCCATGAATGTTTCACTTCCTTACTGATGTTTATGCTTATTCTGTGTTTATGTTGTATTACTTTTTTTTTGCATGTCATTAGAATAAAAATGTTCAGCATGAAAAACAAACCACGACTAATGCAATAATCTCACCGTCAGCACAGTGTTCATGGTCAAATTTAGTTTCTTGGGAATTTCACTTCTCGTTATTTAGGGGAAGTTTAAGGGGAAACAGCTGAAGATGAACCTTTACTTTCTTCTTGCACTGTGCGATTAAGGTGGGACTTCAAATCAGCCTCACATCTGTACGGTGAATGTAAAGCTGCAGCTGGTTATCTCAGCAGAGAGTTACAGCAGCTGTGTGAGCGTCAGAGGAGCTGGCACCAGGATTCGGTTACTTGTGGACAGAGTCAAGCTGCTTCGCCCGTAGACTGTGACTGAAGATGAACGACAAGATGGTTCCCCAAGTGACTCAATCACCATCTGGTGACTGACTGTGGTATAGGTTAGAAACCCAGCCTCTTCCATGTTAGTGGATGGGACATGGCTTAAACAGAAAAGTCAAAGAATAAATCAAATACATTTTTTACATTTTTATCATTTTAGTGAGGTCTTCACAGTGATATTTGGTTTATTGTTAATTTTTCCTGTAAGTTTGGTTTAAATGAGCTATTTGATGCTATAAAAACGGGGGTGAAAGGTCATGATCAAAAGCTGCGATGACTCACCACTAGCCAAGCTCCACACCAGGATCACTGCTGTGAAGACTCCAAACGAGGTTGTCAGCACAAGATCATTGGTGCATGATGGCAGCTTTCGTATACGGGATATATTGGCCTCATTTCTGGATGGTGAGAGGAAGTGGAGATGCGTCGTCCATCTTTATATTCAGTCAATGGCTTCCAGTCTTTGCTCTAGGAAAGCTAGCTGACCCCTGCCTGATGGCATTAGCTCAATATGGAACTGACAAATATTAGAGAGGTATCAGCTAAAGCACGTCTCAGTGAAAATATTAACAATAAAGAATTCACAGTTTGTGACAAATATTTCTTGGCTAAGATAACTAGCTTTACATTTACTCTACAGACGTAAGAGCTGTATTAAAGTTTTCATCTCAGCGAATACTCTCAAAATGTATAAATACAACTATTAGCGTATGCCATTTATTAGCTTTGGCTTCTGTATATCACATTGGAAATATATCAGCACAACTAAGATGCTAATCAGTCATAGTGTTTATGATTTTCAGAATCCAGAAAACAATCTGTCAACAAACAGTGGGGATAAAGTTAATGGGGGCAACTGAGACTGATAATGAAGAGAACAGACTTTGCCCAGAGAGTTTTCACAACCATTCTGCATGTATCTGGATTTCTGCCGATGCCAGTCTGAGCTCTTTGGTCGCTAACAAGGCAAAAATAAAGAGCTCAGAGTCCTCCACTAAACCAGACATGAAATTGTGCAGGAGTGGCGATTTGCTTCATTGATTGGGGAAGTAATGATACATGATTGTGCTCAGACGGGGAGGTGGCTGTTAGCTGGAGCTTAAGGGCACAGGTGCTGCCGGGCTCCTCGCAGACTGCTGTCAGCGTGTTGCTCTGTGCACCGCTGACTGATTAAACATGAAATGCTGCTGGTTTCAAGGAGCTCCGCGCCTTTTTGTCTCTGTGAAACTGCTCCTGAATCGACTGGAGTCTGGAGACTGGAGCTGTCAGCCCACAGCTCCGGCAACAGAGCTCCACCCAGCGCCAGCTGCACTTCCTCTGACTCCCCAACTTCACAGCTAATCAGAGGAGGGCTGTCAGTTATTTTTGCATAATGGGGAGTTTCAGTTGGAGATTTCAGGATTGCAGGTAATCTGAGGCGCCGATGAGTGGAACCCTGCGTGCGAAATAATGAGTTCTCAACCCGGAGAGTGAGGCAACGCACAGCAAAAACTAATTAAGAACAATTCCATTTTAGTGGGCACAGACAGTTTTTCAGCAGAAGTCTTTTTCCTTCAGAATTATTCACAGGAGGCGTTATTGATGATTCGCCACATTCTGCAATTTTCCCACCATTCTCCTCCTCCATTATTCATCCACCTCTACTTTTTAATCTCCTGTGAGCTGACTCAGAACTCCACTTCCATTTGCAGACTGTTCCTCCTCTACGCTCATGTCTGTAGCATTGATTAAATGGACCCCAGTGGGCTGGGGATTACATTGGGGTCTATTTGAAATGGCATTTCTACAGTGTTTTTCCATTACTGAGGATACTATTGGAATTTAGATAAACTGGGTCTGGGTAGGCTTTGTTGATTTCCGAGTTCACGTGGGGTCCATTTGCTGCAATTTAACAATTACTAGCTTTGGCGTGTCTGCTAAATTTCTGCGTTCGCATCCCTCACCAGCTTAGAGTCAGCCAACATGGGCTCCCACTGGAAGGCAGAGGATCTAGAGGGCGAAGGAATAACGGAGGCAGGAAATGAATACCGACAATTGTTTTTCATCAGCGGAGATGGAGCAGGGACACGATCAAAGAAGACTGAGACAAATTAGATAACGGAGGCTGGAGAGCGAGGGACAGCGCGCCTGCTGTTTCGGCCTCTCCTTCTGTCTTGTCAACATATTTGTGGTCTTAACTATGAGCTGGTTGTCAGTGAACACTTGCCCTCTTCTTAAATGCAGGAGCAATTTCATGCCTTGCGGCCACAGCGGGTCACAGTGAAGTACTCTGTGTTAGTTTGTGGTCATTGGAATTGTGTCCGATCACTCTGTTTACTCCACAGACTGTATATAAAGATGGACTCAGTATCCAGAAGTGAAGCCAAAATATCCTGGAGACGAACGCTGCCATCATGCACATTTGGAGCCACAGTTTGCAAAGTTGAAATCGTGGGATGGAGCCTTTTTGTGGCATCGAATAACTAATAAAAAATTTTTTTTATAACATTTGAACATACATACAGTGAGGAAAGTGAGAAAAAAGACAGCTTAATCGATTCTTATCACTTATCAATGCTCAATGTAAGAATATATGAGAAAGCTTTTGACCCGTTTGTGTGACCTTCTTCCTCTTGTGTGGAAATTGACCACTTCCTCCCACAGGTGGAGTAATTGTCCTTAGATATAAGATAAGTGTCCGGTGCTTCAGCTTCAGCCAGAGGTCCACACTTCAGCAGAGTATTTCCTCAACCCAGCGCAACCTGCAAAACGACGTGAGTCAGGAAGCAGTATCGTCCACTTCAGGTTCTACTCAGGCACAATTATCTCGCAGGCTGGGCAGAGGCTGCTCATGTGTTTCCCCCCGAGGCCGAACTCAACCATTTCAAGATGTCCTGGGCCCTTCTCTGTTACAACCAGGAGCTCAAATCACTCCCAAACTTAGCTGTGCTTCAAGTTTTCAAAACTAAACACAGTTAAACAATATATTCATTACATTTTTATTTCATTTTCAGAATATGATATAATAGATTGAGCCCATATATAGAGACTCAGAGAGCGCTAATCTCCACCAAGGCCTAACAGTCTCCTTGAATCCACATTTAAATTCACTAGATCCAGATATTTATTTGGATCTGCCCCTCATTGCAAACTGTTAACATGCCAGATTTCTTTCCTTCAAGATCCTTGAATCATTCTCTGAGAAATCAAGGAGAATGTTGCAAAACACCCTATCTCTCTATGCTGATCCGGATTTGCAACAAAATGTAATGGGTTCATCAAATTTCGTGGTAATCCGTCCAGTTGTAGACCAACGGAGACAAAAACATTGGTGAACGTATCGTTAAAGCAAGGGAGAAAATAAGAAAAGAGAAAAAAGGGAGTTGTACACATTAATATGTATTCCTCCCTTTTTTTAAATATAACTAAATGTTGCTGGATCTCCGAAAACTATTTGAGCCAAGAGTTTCAGGTGTGACCCTAATGAAGCTGCCAAACTAAACCGTATAGAAGCCTATTCCTGCATGATGCATATTCATGAGTAATAAACCAGACGTGTTTTCAAGCTGCTGAGACATTTCTGTAATTTGTTGGACCAGTTCATTTTGAACAACGTAATGTGGTTTTAGGATGGAGATCAGCTGCCTGGATTATCGTGTAAAACAGATATTACAGATTTGGGTCAGCGTGCATCAGTGGTAGTGAACAGTGGGATCAACAGATGTAGAGAGAGATTTTTTGACAGTGCACAGACTGTCTGCAATCACCGGTTCTAACCTGCACTTGTAATACCAAGTCCGTCTGGAAGGCAGGGAAAAGGGCATTATCTGAAATATTTAACATGAGATTTTTGGAGTAAAACAAATCTCAAAATGGGCCCAAAGACGACAGGATTGTTTTCTTGAATTATGCTTTTTATCGTTGCCATAAGAAATACAGTTACCTCAACCGTAGCAGGTATGATAATGCGTACGTATGAAACCACAAAGTAAAAGAAAGGGTTTACAGCATAATATTCCAAAAGCAGAGGAAACGAGCCAACAAAAAGAAAAGAAAGCAAAACACACATGCCCCAAAAAACAACATACACATAAATACATACAAAATTCCCAGCACCTGAATGTTCTTGTACAAAATAGAGACTGCGTAGGTTACATTCCACTTAGCATTGACACCTTTAAGGCACATTTTGAAATTTGTGAACAAATTATAAAATGAATAATTGAAATAAAAATAAAATACAAAATCAGAATCAGGAGTCTGCTCACATCAGTGTTCAGTGATACCGAATTGAAAGAACGTTGCTTTGTAATGCAAGTAATATTATATTTCCGTGGCAAGCTTCCTCATGCAGGCTTTTAAAAATAAATCTGGTGTTTTCCATGAGCACAAACCAGACAGAATGGTGTTTTCCACCTTCCATACCGTTAGATTAGATTTGTGTTATTATGTATTGTGTTTAGAATAGATGGTTTCTTTGCAACAGGAGGGAGCTGTGCATCAAACAGACATGCGCTCCCCTGAAGACACACCTAACACGACCTCATGGGCCTCAGCTCCGAGGAAAACGACCAGGAGTCAACCTGTAGGTCAAAGACTCTGCGAAACCTTTTTATAATGAGGTGAGGGTTATGTCATGTGCCAAGTGTGTGTGTGTGTGTACATGTGTGTGTGTACGTGTGTGTGAATGAGTCAAGCTTGAGAAAGCTTTAAACCACACCAAACCCTCTGGGAGGATTACAGGCTGCAAAAAGTTGCATGTAGCAGAAATGACTGCAGCCAAATGTAAAGGTAGCATGGTGATGATGAGCACTTGTGACTGTCTGCGCCCTCTGAACCCCCCCCCCCCGGGTCCTCGCCCCTGCGACGGGCGGTGACACGCAGCGAGGAGAGGGAGCAGTCTGGCTGTGACACTAACTGAAATTTGGTTCGGGGGGGACTCACTAATTTTATCTGGCACGATGACACAGGAAATATTACATGATGATGCAACCTGCTGTACGCATCAGTAGTTATACTCTACTCATGCCTCCAGCTGCAGGGCCCGGCACTCACAGAGCACGAGCGCCTCCCTGTGTTCAAGTACTTAAATGCAGTAATACACACTTGATGCTGAGCAGCTTTTGAGGATGGAGACGCATTCAAGCAGAAAGAGTAACACTTAAGCGTACTCAAGAAAGTCTGCATACTAAATGAACTCTCACACAAATGCATACATTTATGAACTATTAACATTGGTTATAAAATAATGAGATAATCCCGCTCGCTGCCTGAAAGGCAAAGGAAAGGATCCGTTTGGCTTGTGGCTGCTCTTTATGTTCAGCGAACGGTGAAAAGACCACATGGACCACATGAGTTCAAATGAGGGAATTTGTTTGTGTTTTTTTTTGTCTGAATTCAGCCACAGGCTCTAAACACAGCGTTCAGTAGCTTGTCCCTGGAGAAGTGCTCTTGTAAACAAAGCCATCATAAATTAGGGCTGCAGCACATGGAGGCAACTGAGGCCAGCGTTGTGATGTCGGATGAAGAAGCGACGGTAAATGTGAGTGTTTTTCCACATACACCCCAGCCGGTGCAGTATCCTATAAAAAGACAGTTTAAACAATACATTTGTTCTGGCAGGACACTGTGAGTGACGTGACACTGTGTCAGTCGACAGCCGGCACCTGTCACATCTTCCTACGTTTGGCCTGTTTCAAGGCTTCATGCTCGAATTGTGAACGTGAGAATGTCAGTGCTTCACTGCTCCTCCACTCGAACGTCCACTTGTCTTGGTTCCTCTGTGTTTACATCCACTATAGAGAGTTTGTTTCTTGATTATTTCCCACAGGGTGATTACGTGCATCTCGTGTCGTGCTGCTGGAAGCGTCTGTAAGAGTGGATCCACAGCAGCAAGCTTAACTCCAAGCTATTTTGTTTTTATGATTGTAACTATATACGTAACTGTCCTCTGATTGTTTGAAGTGAGCGCGTATATCACCAGCACCTATTCTCTTCTGTAAACTGTGTCTGAATCTAAAAAAAGGCCTCTACCCATGTTTGGAGAAAAAACTGTATGACAGAGTGTCACTGCTGCCCTTTCCATAAACTCAGGAGCAGTGACAGAGAGTCTAACACTAACCTCTGCAAAAGAAGGGATAAACATAATTAGGAATTACCCAGTCATGAGCTCTGGAAGAGGACAGATATCTGAACTGCACCACCAGTGAGTCCTGTTTATCGTCCCTGAGGTCGTCCTGAAATCTCCCTGTTCACCGTCGTACTGTGACACAGTCCTCATTGAAATCTCTCTGCTTAATTCATACAACTCCAGTGGTGTTGCCAGGGTCAGCCTAGCCAACCAGCATGGGTCGACCGCTAACCAGACGGTCAGTGGTTCGATATCTGGCTCCTCCAGTCTGCATTAGTGTCCTTGAGCAAGATACTGAACCCCACATTGGCCCAGCTGAGCTGTACCAATACTGTGCGAATGTGATGAAAAAAAGAAAAAGCTGTTCACTAAGACTGGATAACCACGATATAAATACAGTCAATCTATCATTACATAAAATGTACATAAAAATGTTCTGTCTTTGAAATGTAGTTGGCCTTGTGCTGTTTTCAGCTTGACTTTTCACTTTGACTGTGATGAGGGTTCAAATTGAGTTTTAAAGGTTCATACAGGGGACATTACAGTTACCCATCGACTGTGAGCAGAGCTCCAAGATACTAAACGTGCAATAATACAAACCAGGAAAAAGCAGCAAATCTCAACACTGAAGAAGCTGGAAGCAGAAATCGATTATTTATTTAATCAATTCATTCATTCATTATTCAAATTATTGCAAAAATGATTTTGTGTTGATTAAAGGTTGAGTGTGTAAGATTTAGTTGAAAGGGATCTATTGGCAGAATTTTATATAAAATAATCCTAGTAATGTTTTCACAAGTGTGTTTCATCTAAATTATTCGAATTGTTGTTTTATTTACCCTAGAATGAGCCCTTTGTATTTAAATACTTTATATTTAGATATATTTTAGATCGTTCTTATCACACTGATGTATGTGGAAGTTTTCACCTTTAAGTTTTGTTTTAATTAGTGATTTGATGAAAGAAAGACATGATGAAACATCATGGGAGTTGAGACTGACTCGTGATTGGTCCAGCTTGAGTCTAAATGACGGCACAAGATCTCCGCTTCATTTCTGGATAGTGGGCGGAAGTGGAGACCTGTCATTTATCTTTAAATACAGTCTATGGTTGATGAGGTACTTTGAATGTACCAACTAAATCAGTTGATATATATACTGCATTTAGATAAAGCGCTATTGGACATTCTCTGGATGAAAAATGTCTCTGTCTCAGCTGTTTTCACATCCTTGCTAAAATCAATATGACACAGTCTGTAAAGCAGCAGTGAAAGAGCTGTTTTTACATTTTGTGAATGTAAAAGGATTTTTCTCCACTGTCCCTCCAGCAGCCAAGGAACCACTCGTCTCAGTGTGATCCAGGACAGACTCCAGACGCCTGTGTCTCCATCTGTAGGGACTGAGCATCTCCCCTGGTGAGACAAAACACTTAAAACACACATGCCTACAATCAAAAACATAGAGAAAGTTCTCTTAAATGTCAGATTAAAAGTCATTGTTTAAAAAAAACACCTGGCCCTTTATATATAAACAGATTAAAGACTTTTCATTAAAAGATGTCAGTAACAAGTATTTGGTTCTCCTATACTCATATAAGGGAATGAATGCTGTTATGCTGCTGCTAGTCTTTCCAAGGCAGCAGCTTTAATTAAAGTGTTTATATTTTCTTCTAATAAAAAGAGGAAGATTTAATGTGACACAAATATGATTAAACTCTCATTGGAAAAAGGAACGCAGCTGTGTATCCTTTAAAATGAACTTCAGTGGCACTTGCGAGAAAATACTGGTGGTTGGCTTAAAGATGAAATAAAAAAAAAATGTAATTGCATTTTATACGCATGTGTTTAACAGTGTGCTGGAGCTTTTCATAGCAGTGTTTTCTTCATTCTGGATAGACTTTACAGTTTTAAGGCTCATTTAAGACGAAGCACGAGGATACAAGTTTCTATCCAATTATAAGTGAGAGCAGTGATAAACTGAGTCCACGCTTGATTCCTTCATGCAGCCTCCACTGACTCAGGTGGAGCCTGAGAAGAGCAAACAGTTAAAATAAATGCTCCTGGCCTCCATTCGTATACGATACAGGAAACAATTCATGGAGGAAATGTCAGTGAGAGCCACCGGGGGCTCCTCCACGACCCTAAAACCTCACATACGATACTGTCTCAGTGATAAACAGGATTGCATATTTACACGGGAGCAGAAACCACAGTCATACTACATTGTTATGTGAAACACGTAACTTTACATCACACAGCTGCTGTCCCCCTGCAGGTCCACAACGGTCCTGGAATCACAAATCTGTTTGCTGTTACTCACACACACAGAACAAGGCGGTGGGAGGTGCGTGACAGAATTTAATATGAGGACGAGGAAAACCTTCTCCAGGCTGCATGTGTGTTTTCTGGACACTGTGTGGGACGTGTCAGAAGCTGTAGGCTGAGAGGAGCAGAGGCTGATATCATAAATACAAAGATCTGATCTGCAGCATCCAGACATCCATGGTTTAATCTAATTGGTGACCTTTGCTGCAAATCATTCTCAGGCCTCATTTCCTGGCAAATCTCTGTTGTCTAATTTACCTGCAACAAAGGCATGAATAATGATGTTGTGTACTTTCATGTCACAACATCCCATCATTTTTTTTCAGTAAATCACTGTAGATGTTGCACAGTAAACTAGAAGTATCCCCCTTTCACCTTGACCTTTGACCACTAGAATCAAATCAGTTTATCTTTGAGATCAAGTGACAACTGGTCAAACTTTGAAGAAATTCCTTAAAGACAGGCATGAGATATCATATTGAGGAGGCCAAAAACATGTTGTGTGAGGCCACCATGACCTTGACCTTTGACCTTTGACAACCCAAATCAAAACAGTTAATCTGTGTGTCTAAATGGACAGTTGTGCCAAGTGTGAAAGGATTCTCTTGAGGCATTCTTAAGATAACACGTTCTCAAGGCAAAGTTTTATTGAGTCAAAGTGACCAAATTGAATCCGTCCATCTTTTAATTGAATGAAAACGTGATTTGAGGAAAAAGGTCATAATAATCTAACATAATTTTGAACAGCATAGTTTTTTTCTGGTTCTTTCTTGAGGAACTACTGCTCCATCTATGCAACCAGTCTTGGTTTGATTTGACTCTGACCCCTCTGGCCGTCGTCCAGTACGGTGGAGACCAATGTAATTGTGTTTGCAGAGCTCGCAGCCTTGAAAAATTACTCCTGCTCCAATAACACCAGTTCCAATGAAAACTGTTGACTGTGAGGTCTGTGGTGACACAATCACAGACCAGCTGACGAACAAATAAACTGGAATCAATGCCACCAAAGGCAAGTAAGAACGAATTCTGTTGTGATACAGCTGCTTTCAGACATGCACTGAAGTCTGGACCATTTCCTGAAGTTTTCCAGATGGGCTGTATGTGAGAACGTCAATGTCCGAGGCAGTTGCTCCAGACATTTTCCAGAACCTGTCCTGCCAGACCCTCAGTAAAATGTCCGATTAAACCCATCTGAGAATCCATTCATCCATTATCATTAGCGATTATCCTCTGAGGATCACACGGGGCCGGTGCCAATCCCAACTCAGTCCCCAGCAAATCACAGGGCCAACATACAGAGACAAACAACCATTAACAGTCACAACTTCAATCAATTTAGAGTCTCAGATTAACCTAACCTCAAATCTGCATGTCTTTGGACTGCAGGGAGGACGCCAGAGTACCAGGAGAAAACCAGCAGACCAGCATCACGTCCTGCCTCCTGCATGTTCTACCCAGACGCCAGCCCTCACATGAATGTTTCAGAAGTGTTCCTGTTGTTGTGAACATGTCTGACTCCTGACAGTCTCCTGTGGAAGACAAACTCCAGCAAAATATCTAAACCCATTTTTCTGAAATTTTGCGGCGCTCATGTCTGGAAACCCAGTTTGTACAAAGCACAGAGTGATGTTTGGTTGTGTGGTCACACTTCGGGAAAACTGGACATCATTTTGCGGAAACCTGTCAGAAAAAGGAATAATCACAGACTCCGGTGGCAGACCCGGCAGACATGTTGAGGGATTCTCTGACACCATTAATGCATGACTAAATGGACGCACCAGTGAGAACATGCCAGCTGCCGAGGACGTGTTGGAGCCCCCTGCACTGGGATCAAAAGCTGTGATCGAATTAGTAACCCACACGAGGGGGGAGGCAGGGATATGTGGAGAGGTGCGGGTACGAGACGCAGTCATTCCGACGCGTGCAGTCGACTGTTAATTTTCTGCCCTCTGACTGAAGCTCCGATGATGACTTATGTGCACAGAGTTGCCCGATCCTGTCCTGCGTAGGATGCTCCTCAGCAAATCAAATATTTCCTCAAAAATATCGGTGTCATTACTTAGGCTTTCACTTTGCCTAATCTACGCCCTAACGTTCAAACATGATAGCACACTCAGTGACTCATACGCTGTATGTTTGATTCAGGGGGAAAAGATACTGAATTACATGAGTCACTTCAGATCAAATCATCTGCTCACATAAAACACACAGAGATATTTTTACCCAGACTCTCGTTCGAAACGAGGAGCTGCAGATGTGATGAAATTAGACCTAATGAAACTTTGCCCATCACACAGTGCAGTTTGTGTTAGCCTGGAACTGTAGTGGTGTTTACTAAATGTGTCTTGCCAAGGTAAATAATGCCTGATTTTATCTGACTACCAGTTTAGCAGACAAGGGGGACAGGGTTTGATTCTTGTGTATCTGCACTACGCAATTTGTTAATCAGTGCTGTGGGTTCAGTGAGGTCTCATTCCGACTGACAGCAGCCCTGCAGGAGAAGACCAATCCCTGTCAGTCAGTTGAACTGAGTCAGTCTGTCAGAGGAGTGATGTCCGCCAAGTCAAACCAGGGTCAAATGTAACTGTCACATGAGATCCACTGCTTGTAATTGAAATGGAGCATAAAGTGCAGACGGAGTCATTTAACAGATTTTACCAGTTGCTGATGAGTTACTGTGGGAAAAGAAGTTCAACGTACTACAAGGAGTTTTTAACTGGATATGAAATTGACTCATTTTAATATCACCGCAAAGGAGACAATCAGGGAGACAATTGTCTTTCTCTAGCTATTCTCAGTGTCTGTGGTGAGGTCAGACAAAACGATTTGTGCCAGTAAATCAACGGTACTAAAACTAATTATAATGTTGTCGTATTACAGTGATATCTGATTGCTATGCTATTCGTCCTCTTGGAACCATGAATGTCTGAACCACAGTCCCCTATAGTCCCCGCTCATCTAATACATACAGACATATTTCTCATGATAAGTGAATAAACTGATGAGATTCCATGTGTTGGTTTTAGGAGGAAATTCAGGGAATTATTATTTAGGGTATAATTAAGTCATTAAAATTCACCCTCTGGGAACAATGAATGCCTCAAAGTGATGTCACTTTCTTATAAAAATGCACGATTAAGAAAAAAGAAAAGACAAAAAAACTTGATGCAAGTTTAAAGTTTGGACAAATAAGTGGCAGTAGGTGTTTTGTTTTTTGGTTGTGGTTGGTGGTGTTCTGTATTTTACATCCACAATCATGATCACTGTTTGCTGCCTATTCTGATAAATAATAATAATGATGATTAGCAGACGGAAAACTGGGAATCGCCGAGTCGAAGGCAACAGAGTAATAGTTCATTTATATATATATATATATATATCTAAACTGTATATCAAAATGTCCTTAGTAATGATTTGAGTGGGATTTTTATTTTTGTCTTTGAATAAATAGTGATGAGAATAAAGATTTATTTTTTATGTGCACCCCCACATACACCGCACACACTCAAGCCACAGGTCAAAGCAATCTCAACCTTAGTTTTCAAATTTGAAAATGATTTGGTCTTTCAATGGGAAAAGTAATAGAATGGAAGATTGCGGTATACAGGCTCTAGGTTCACATAAAAGATGTGAAAATGTGTGTGTGTGTGTGTGTATTTGTTCAGATTCTTTGTGAGGACATTGTTACCTGTCCTCACTTTCTGACCCAGTTTTGATGGGCTGTTTGAGGGTTAAGACTTAGTTTAAGGGTTAGGGTTAGAAATAGGTGTAGATTGAATGGGTAGGGGCTACAGGGAATACACTATGCCAATCAGTGTCCTCGCTAAGACGGAAGTACAAAAATGTGTGTGTGTGTGTGTGTGTGTGTGTGTGTGTGTGTGTGTGTGTGTGTGTGTGTGTGTGTCAGGCTACATATACGCTCTGGTGATGGAGAAAGAGAGAGAGAGAGAGAGAGAGAGAGAGAGAGAGGTGGGGTATAAAGGAGTGCTGCAAATACATAAAATCAAGGCAGCTGCGTCGCATTGAAGCAGCAAAGCAGTGAAGGTAAAGTAGCAGGACAACTAAAGTCAGGATGCAGAGAAATGTGGTGATTATACATCTTCTCACATGTCTTCATTTCTTCATTTCTTGTGAATAAGAGGAAAAAGGCCTCATGGAACCCGCAAGCTGAAGGTGTGTGATTTTATTTTTCCTCAAATGAAATTATCTCTGTTATGTTGAATGGATATAAAAAATCCTTGTTTATATCCAATCCTTGTTAGTCTTTAAGTTAATTTTTGTGTGAGAACAAAAGACAATACCAAACCTATTTGAGAAAATTGCCGAATGTTGGAATAATTAAAAGGCTAAAGCTCAGAGAATATGGCAAGTTGTGTCAAACATCTCAGCTCTTGCTGCTATGGTGATACCACAATTTCCATTAATTCATGAAACTGGTTTTCAGCCGCCTGTTGCTTCCACTTGTGAGCATATAGTTTCCCTGATGTGGATGAGAGCTCAGTTGCAGCTGCAGTTTATGTGAACTAGTCAATTATAAATAGATTCACTTCAACAAATCATCTCTCTGAGAGTTGTTTTTGTTTTAGAATCCAAATGTAATCACATTATGTAAGACTACTTTCTTAGCTGAAAGTGGGTGTTCCAGAAAGTTAGTGTCGCAGTTTCATACGGCTGAGGGACTCTCAAGACACAGATTTTTAGAAAGGAATGGTCAAAATTGAGGTAACCTCATATCTTATAATCCTATTGGCTAGAACCTTCCTGTGGTAAATTGCCAAACAGGGACATTTCAACAGGTAGGTAAAGCGGGATATTGCCTCAGGCCGCAGCTACGAGGCCCCCCCCCCCCTCCAGGACATTTTCCGGAGTTTGCCTCTTTATGAGAGCACAGCTGAAGATTGTTCGAGTCAGATGCGTTCACAACAAAGAAAAGATGAGTGGCGTCATGCAGGAGGTATAACATAGCGTAGAAATTCTGTTGCGGACAACATGTGTTATTGTTTACAACACATCAACACCGGCGTCGGCCCTCATCACCAAAAGATTCAGAATCTAGCTGTAATTCCAAGTTGACATCTTCATCCTTGTTTTCTACGTGTATGACACCTTCTTCATCCTAAAATATTGATGTTCTTTTCACTTTTGTGTACGACATCAACACACCCGTCCTGCTGTGTTCTCACATGGGCTCACTAAGACATTTTCCAGTCATTGTAGAAGGGGGCTGGCAGGAACGTTTTCACTGACAGCTTAAGACACCATCAAGGTTATTTTTTCAATCTTAGCCAAGAAATTACACAACTGTCGTCACGGGTTGAGAAGTATAAATAAATAGGTTGAACTGTGTAAAACCAGTGGGGTGCTTACATTTCCACCTTTTTATTCCTTTCAATAGGTTTAGAGCTGCAAAGAACCATCAAACATCACCATGCTGGAGCTGAACTGTTCCCTCAAAGCTATTTTCACATCTGGTGCCCAAGTCTTCAGTGGCGTGGGCTGCCCCGAGGCCGCTGTGGCGTGTGGGATGAATATCTCGTGGGTGCTGGCCAACGCCACTCAGCAGGATCTAGATGAGCTGTGTTTGAGTGAGGAGGAGTACCTGGCCAGGTACCTGGGGCCTCTCCGGTCCCCCGTCTTCTCTCCCGTCTGCGTCACCTACCTCGCCATCTTCATGGTGGGCGTCCTGGGCAACTGTTTGACCTGCGCTGTCATCTTACGCTACAGGGTGATGCAGACGCCCACCAACTACTACCTGCTGAGTCTGGCGGTGTCTGACCTGCTGGTGCTGCTGCTGGGCATGCCTTTAGAGCTCTACGACATGTGGCAGAACTACCCTTTCCTGCTCGGCGAGGGGGGCTGCTACTTCAAAACCTTCCTGTTTGAGACCGTCTGTTTCGCCTCAATCCTCAATGTCACCGCCCTCTGTGGGGAGCGCTACGTGGCTGTGGTCCACCCCCTGAAAGTCAAACACATGACCACGCACGCCCACGTCAGGAGGGTCATCTTCATGCTGTGGGTTCTGTCCATGGTGTGTGCTGTGCCAAACACCAGCCTGCACGGCATCATGGTGCTGCCTCCAAGGTTTGGACGACCGTTTCCTCGATCTACAATCTGCCGTATGTGTAAATCTTTATATTCAATTTTTCCCTTTGTTTAAGAGCCATTGTAGCACTGCTGTGAGACCAAATGCAAATATTCTCACAAAGATAATGTTAACGTGCTGAAATGGAGGAATATTAAAGGTTTAGTTCACATGTTCACATGCTAACATCTTCCAATTAGCACTAAACACAAAGTACAGCTGAGGCCGATAGGTATGTCATTGGTTTGCAGGCCATTTTAATGAATGAGTGTTTAAAGGGACCTGGGGGCCCCAGGCAAAAGAGGCCGAGGGGCCCTCCATCAAAACCAAACGAAAATTGTTGTTGCTGTAGACCATAGACCGAATATTAAGATGGATGAAAAATCTCCACTTCCTTCCACTACCCAGAGATGAAGATAAAATATCCTGGATATATACAAGCACTGCCATCTTACACATTTGGGTCAAGTGTCAACACTAGCGAGGCCGATACTGTACATGCACTCGACCAATCATGAGTCAGTCTCAGCTGTCAATCATGATGTTTCATCTAATTTTTATAGCATAAACTAACTAATTCAAACCAAACTTATGAGAAAAATAACACTTTGACATACAGCAGCGTGATAAGAATTAGCTAAAATGACGTGAAAGAAATCGATATGACGTGTACGTTTTAGTTTGGTCCATGTCCCATTCACAGAATCTTTTACCTATACTGCAGCCAGTCACCAGGGGGCAATGAAGATGCTTTGGCTTTACTTTGGGGGATCAGAGGTGTCATCCATCTTTAAATACAATCTTGCTGTAGACTCATTTATTTTTTCAAAATCATGTCAAGGAATCTGTTAAGGGTCATATATATATATGTATGTATTTGTGTTATGTACTCACAGACTAACCATTTCTAGAGCAAAACTGCCTAGCTGGCTACAAAGTGCTCAAAGGTTTTGCTCTGACATATGAAGCGATGATGCCCTTGGTACATCTGGGATCATGACCTGACTCAGATCTGTGCTTCTCCACACTGTTGTATCTCCATCCTCAGATGTGGTCAAGCCCACCTGGATGTACAACCTGATCATCCTGATTTCCACGCTGGTCTTCTTCCTGCTCCCCATGTTGATAATCAGCGTTCTCTACCTGCTCATTGGCTTGCAGCTCCGCAACGAGAAGATCATGACCATGGCGGACACCAGGTGTAGCTTTGGAGAGGAAAGTGTCTCCGGGTCAAGTAAAAAGAAGCTGAGCAAACGCAACATGCAAGTCACCAAGATGCTGTGTAGGTGTTTTTTCAGTTATGTTTTGAGTATGTGTGCATCTGAGTGTTAACAGCCCTCGAGCCCATAAGCATTTGTTATTTTTGTCTTTTTCCTTTTGACTATTGTGTTTCAGCTTTGTCTTGCCGTCTGTCACATGCTGGTGATTGGATTGACGATCGTGTGTCTGCTTCTGTTAGCGTGTTCTCTGTGACTCTATGTGATTGCATCCTCCTGATCCAGGTGTGTTGGTGGTCGTGTTCGGGCTCTGCTGGGCGCCCTTCCACGTGGACCGCTTGATGTGGAGTTACATCGACACCTCTTCCCAGCAGCACCTCAAGCTCTTCGAGCACGTCCACATCATCTCCGGAGTTTGTTTCTACCTGAGCTCTGCCATCAACCCCATCCTCTACAACCTCATGTCCACCAGGTTCAGAGAAATGTTCAGTCACGCGACTTGTTATTCTAACAGCTGGCCGATATACTCCATGTCACAGAGGACCCGGCACAGCACCTTCAGCGAGAAAATGCCACTATGAATTGGACCTAGGGTCGTCTGGGCCAAAGGAGGTCAGTGGATATTATACACAGATGGGCAACAACTTAAACAACAAAATGAATAATTGAACAAGTACAGGACACAAGTGGTGATGGTTGGTTGGGTGGAGCAGTGGTGTGATTAGAGGGTGTGTAACTCCTGCTTTGTCCAAATCCATTAGGAGAATAAAAGACCATTTCTCAACCTATTCGTGGAAAAACATCTCCTGTTCTGTGTACGTTGATTTAACACTGACATCTTCTGCTCTTTAAAACTTCTGACTTCCCTGAAAGCTTTTTCAGTGTGATACATGGATTGTTGTCTTTTACCTACTTTTGCAATGCTGGCTTCCCCCAATCTGACTCTGACTCCATTGTTGGCAATGGCCTTTATTTTTTTCATGGCTGCGTAATGCATTTTCAGTCACACGCGTCATGTAATGTCAGGTGACTGCCTGCAGCCGACCAGAAACCAGCCACCAGAGCAGATAGATGAAAAAAGATGTATATATTGTATTCAAAATAAAGAAAATGATGTTTTCTTCAACTGCATATCATCCTAACCCTCTCCCCTCTTCCATTCTCCTATTCGGCACCCCTTCTTTTTCCCTCTCCTTGCTCCTCTACATAGGGTCCTGAGGGGGCCCATCCCGCCAGGTTGCTGCAACAGATCCCCAGTCCAAAGCTTCCCCACAAAGAAACTAAGACCCAAGAATCCTTTAAATTCTCATGTGTCGCATCTCGTTGATGGTGTGGTCCTTGCTAGTGAATGGGACTCATGGGATATTTAGGAGCTACCACCCTCGTCATCAACACAGCAGATCAGGGAATATCTTTTGGGAGAAAGTTGTTCATCGTCCCAACACAGATTCAATAGTAGCTCCAAACCGATTTAGAATAGAGGAACAATAAAATAAAAGATAAAATGAGGATTCAGTCAATTCTCAGACGAACAATGAAATGAGCATAAAAATACACACAGCAGCATTTTTATGCAATGGAAACACAACCATATAGCAGCCTCAACGTTAATTCATTTCTATGTAATGTATTTATGGTATTTACTGTATAATGCGAGGCAACATTTCCATGCTTGCCTATTGAATGAAGAGTGAAGGTACAATGAGTGTGTGTGGATGAAACAGAAATGAAAGTTAATAAAGGGAAACAGGAATAATGATGGGATGGTTTGAATATGACACAATGCTAATTAGTCAGGTGCCTTAAAACTACTTACATTATGTTCATAAAATGATATGAATATATAAAATACATAAGGCATTATGATTATATAGACCATCGCAGCATTTACACAAATTTATTCATATACAATGTACAATATTATTTAAATTGTGTAAAGCTCAATTAACAAAATGTATTAATATTCAAGTTCCCTCATTTTAAATTGCGGTATCGATATTTTACAAATGAAATAACTGCTTTAAAATGACCTGTACAGTATATAGGACATGTGAATATTCATCATGTTTTTGATTATTGTTAAAGGTCTCTACTATGTAATGAAAGTGTGTATGTTTCCCTTTGATATCATATGTATGACCTGCTTTTGAAAATCCGTGCTAGTGGTTAGAGGGTTACTGTTCCTATTTCTGGTTTGACTCTGTTTGAGAAATTAGGAATGAGTCTTTGCACATGGTTTTATATTCAATCGCCTGCAGAGCGACCAGCAGACGGACAAAAATGTCTTCTGTTTAAACAACACCGGTTATTTATGAGTAATGAGGCGTGCCACAGAAACACAGGGCTGTTGCAGCTCAGCTTTAGGTGGCACACAGTGCAGGATAAAAATAAACCTGTACTCATGGAGATGATGAGGACGAGGGGTCGAGGCTAAAGGGAAGGATGATGTCACCGGGTCGATTATATGTCAGAAAATTAACAAGGGGGGGAGAAGAAATTAGATTATATAAATATTAAATCACTCTGTAATGGTGCAGTGTTATCAGTGTGCCACACCACCACTAATGAGTGTCAGTAAACCCACTAGCTCCACAGCAGAATACGCTGTTTGCACGCTGCCTCTGCAAATAGACCCACTTCAGATCACAGCATCATCCCAGTGATGGCATTTCAAGAGACTGGTTGTTATCCCCGCCCGCGGCTTTCTCACATAACAACACGAGAAACGCATTTAACTTTAACCAATTGTGTGAGCAGAATGTGGGAGCCGTGAAATTAAAACACAAATCAACCCAAATGAGGAATACGACGTGTTTTCATTCTGACTTTCACACAGGGAAATGAGCAGAGAGAGCCGGAGTGTTGGAACCCATCAAATCAAAAAATTAGAGACCATAGTGAGATGCTCGGTAAGAGCTGTAGGAGGGGGGGGGGGGGGGTCTGAGTCTGAGCCTCACATCATCTTGTTTTCATCATTTGTTTAATTTACTTTGACTCAAAACATAATGAAAGGAAGAGAGAAACTTAACTGATACTGTCGTTGCAAAACTTACAGATCACCCACAGAGAATATCTAATGTAATGAGAACTTACCCGCTCAAGACTTGCAACATTTAAAAAAACACTCTGATTATTTTCTGTATGTTTTGATAAGAATTTATAGATATTGTTCCATCAGATTAGATTTGCACAATTCCAATGGTGGTGAGTTATCTTTGTGGTAAGTACTCGTGACTTCAAGCACCGTAAGACACTTAATGGCACTCACCATTTTGGTTTAATCAGACATTGTCTTTGTATAAGCATGGAAACCAGTTATTAACGTCGCCATGACTACAAAGCAGCAGCTACATTTGGCCAAGAGGGTTGTTCCACTCCATTTATTTTCCTTATTACTCTGAGAGAACATCAAGGTGTGCTGTCGTAAATCCTTAACTCACCAATCATATCACAAAACAAAATTTGCCTCAAAGTGCTTTAATATCTGTATAAGGTGCGACATCCTCAGCCCTTAACCCATGACAATGACATATATTAATATTTAATATATATAAATAATCATAAAATGTAGTGTTTTTGTGCAGAATCAGGTGTTAATACGTTTCATGCCAATTCATTCAGGACTACATTGCAGTCAGTCCTCTTGTACACAGTCAGGAGCAGAGGGATTAATGGGAAGTGGACAGGCTCAGTGTAGACAAGTTCTGTCCACTCTGTTAGGGCAGCAACCAGTGAACTGTTAATGGAGTTAATGGGGAGCAGAATAATTAGATATACTATATTTCTATTCAGTGCTTTTTAAATCGACAGCAGGATTTTGAAGTCAATTCGTTAAAAGACAGGAAGCCAGAGTAAAGATCTGGAGTAAAGAACAACAGATATCTGAAATCTAGTAACAGATACGCATCTTCAGAACTTTCGCTGACTTTTGTCCATGTCCTCTTCATTTTTGTTCCCTCTTAAAAAGTAAAAGAGTTGTATCATACAAATCCAGCTGCCAAAAGAACTCAGGAGAGCGTCAGTGCTGATAGGCTTGGAATGGCAGGAGTTGGAATATTCTCACATCTTACACAGATTACAAATATGCTGCTGTTCACGTCTCTGCATTGAATGTGTACGTCCTTGTACTGTCCAATTCCTCCCGCGGAGGAGCAGATGTGATTCGCTGCGTAAATGATGACACGAGGTGTCTGATAATGGGACGAGTGTGTGGACGGGGTCTGACACTGATGGAGCACGAATGACTCTCCAACAAGAGCAGTTTCGAAAAGGCCCTGGTAATACATGAGACCACATCCTTGACCCGATGAACAGGGAGCAGAGTGAGGCTGCGGCTCCATCAGCTGCTCTGTGCAATTCAGTGTTAGCAGTATATTCAGTTATAAAACCTGACATCCAGCAGTGAAGTGATGCATAAAACTGGTTTCATGCAAACCATCAAACAATTTGACATAACTATAAACAGAGGAAACTATCTTTCCATCTGTCCTTCAGATTCTCTTCTGATCCATTTGAAACCCTAACTGCATGTGCACTGCTGACTCAAGGAAGTCGACTGTGACTTAAGAACATAAAGCGACTGTCAGTTCGGGCTGTGGAAGTCGTCATACATCAGCTTGCAAAGGTGGAGGCATCACTGGGGCCATGTCAAAGCCTGGATTCTCCTGAAAAACAAGCCCATCTGAAGCATGGAAGTGTTTTGTACACACACCCAAGCTCTGTAAATTGGAGACAGCTTTACACAGCAACACAACAGCTGTCACTTGAAGCTAGAACAAAGCTAACATTGATTCGTATGAGACGCAGCCGGAGCTGGACGGCAGTGTTTAGTTCACTGTTCTTTTCTGGCTCAAATTAACGTTGTAGACTTTTGTGAAATTTTTGAAACTCATAATAGTCTTTTGTTACAGTCTGTTAAAGAATTTGTGTTGCTGATACAAAAATACACTTTCATGAAAATTCACAATGGTCTTTCTCCAGTATACAAAATGCAGTATAACAACCCAGCCTTGCAGTTAATCCTCTTTTAATGAAGATTATAATGTTCAATTTTGAATTAATCTGTTTAAATGCTAATACAAGACTAAAGATTTGGAAATGATTCATAAAACATCATAGATCATTTAAGACCCTTTGATTGCAAATATCTACTGTCACTGACGTTGGCTTTGTGACTCCACAAAAGCAGAGGATTGGTTCATTCAAAATCTTAAATCTTTGGGCTCATTTTCCCTTAATTTGACAAACTTATTCGAACATGTGAATATCTGACATTTCTACATATCTCACGTCTCCAGCGTTTTACCCTCACATTCTTAAATAATGAGCTGCTTCCTAAACAGATGTTCCATTTCTTGCTAGATTCATCTTTTGACATCATCCCTATCGAAGAAAAAATGTTGTGTACTGTGTATTATCTATTTTGAAGCTGTTCACGCAGGCTTTGTAGTAAAAGCATAGACTGTTGTGATGGAAATTCATCTTGAGATTTGAAATAATGAAATTCTCAGACTGGAGTTGCCTTTGAGTCTTTATAATAGTAAGCTCTGCAGAGGTTACACAACAAGCACGGGTGCTCAAAATGGAACTGGCCGCAAGTTCACAAAAGCCAGAACTTATACAAAGAGGCGTTTCATGAAACATAATATGAAAAAAGACATGAAAGACATGAGATCATCATCTGTGTCTGTCCGTCCGCTGTAGCAGTTGGAAGAAAAACATCACCAAATAAGGGCATGCACCCTGTTTATCAAGGTTATAGCAGTGAGACACCACCAAATAAGGGTTCCATCCTGTCAGGTAGACAGTATCACAGCAGTTAGACACCTGGTCAGGGGGATTTCCAATACCTTAGACACTGGTCAGTTGAATTTTCCACTACACTGTATATAAAGATGGACGACATGTCTTCCCTTCTTCCCACTATCCAGAAATGCAAAACATCCTGGATACGATCATGTCAATTTGTACCAATGACGACATTTGGAGTCAGAGTCTACGCTGTAGCGATCGCAGTTTGGAGCTGCGGTGTCAGGACAGTCTGAGCCACTAGGGGCGATCAAGACTATTTGGCTTTACTTTTGGGGGCAGGCATGTCTTCCGTCTTAACATCATGTATACTTTAAAAAAATATATATATATATATATACACATAATACTTATAATACATCCAGACTTTATATACTGTCTATAAGGGTAAAAGGAACACATCTGCAATGATGGAGCTTTAGACCTTTAACTCACTAATTTAAATAAACACTACTAGAATATATTTCGACCTCTTGTACAGCTACTATTAGGAAAATGGATGTATTCATATTGTATAGTGAGTCAGAATAAGCATTATTCAAGTCCACCCTAGCTTCTGTGGGTGTGTTTGTGGGTGTGTGTGTGTGTGTGTGTGTGTGTGTGTGTTATCCCGCAGTGCAAACACATACAGGTTAGGTTAATTAGAAAACTCAACAAAGGGTGAAGCACAGTGCCCTCTCACCCACTGCATTCACCTCACAATGAACACAATGAGCTTGTATAAAGACTGAATAGGTGGAAAATAACCAAGTCCAAAATATTAACACTTGACCACAGAATCTAGGGCAAATGTCCGCCAGTATATGAAGAAATCATTTTCCTAATATGAAGGTGTTTTCCATTTTCCTCCTCCTGAAAAGCCACTGCTGGGATTAAGCTCACATGCAGAAACACATATTTACAACAGTAGCGTGGGTGTCAGTGTTAGCAAAAAGTACTTTGGAGACTATAAATATTAAATATTAAAGATAAAAGGGACCTCTTGATGGATAAACCCTCACCACTGCTTCCATTTTCTCCTCTTTCTCCACTCAGACAGGTGAATCCCAGGACACTAACATTCTGCTGCGATTGCATTCGGTTCACACGTCCCACGCTCTCGTGCTGGAATACCTCAAACATCTGCAAAGTGGAGACAGACAAACCCCCCCCAGAGAACAGGTGAGAGATCTCATCTTTTCATTTTTAGCCTCACTAGCAGCTTGAATGTGATGTCCGTGTTGGTGTGTTGTTTCCTTCACCTGATATAGGAGTAGCTGGTAAATTGTCCTGAAAATGTGCACAGATATTCACAAATTGTAGTCGAGTTTTTAGTCGGCCTCCACTCTGCGGTTAACATGTAACTGGAAAAATTACACAAATGAAGCATGGCGTTAGTTCATGCAGGACATGGAGTCATGTGCTCAGCTGTCAGTCACTCATCAATCACAGCCCGTTCTCTCGACAAAGCAGTCCCTTTAAATACGACCTCCTCCTCACTGATCCCTGCTCAGCTACACTGCCACCCATGCCCTGCTGCCGGCAACTTGGCTCCACCACCCCAGCCTCCACCTTTTAGCACTGAGCCCAAACATGGTTGTGGTCAATGATATTCATCTTGAACAAATGATTCTTGCCTGCTACGCCCACTGGGTTTTTTTTGCCGTGTTCCCTGTTTTATCTTAGCATGATGCTTGGCTAATCCAGGGAACATCCAAAGAATGGAGCCGTAACTGTATTCCCATTTGTGCAATAAATGGGTAAATCGTGACAAAGTGATCCTGACTGATCTCAGCTAATTTCACAGAGGAGTCAACTGCATGTTTTTCTAATATAATCAGTTTTTTGAGGTTTTGCTTGGATTTCTTGTCACGTCAGTGTGGCCAACATGCGTCATCACTGACACATAATGGAAGACGATTTAATGTGGATCTTGGTCAAAGTGTGTTCTCTATTGTGTACTGAGTGCCATTCAAGATCAATGCTATTTTAAAAAGGTCACAGATCTTTCACAGTTGTTTGCAGATACTGCGAAACTTCAAAGTCTGTCTTTACTTAACTGTAAATGCAATTAATTTCAAGTGACTGTGGGTGAATGTCTGCTTTTCATTGAAAAACAATCAAACTAGTCTTTTAAAAAGGCAACATAAAGTGGATTTGTTGCTTTCTTCAGAGACAAGTTAGAATGGGAGAACTGTGAATGAATCACGACACTGTGACTTTGCTGAACAGAAAACGGTTTATGACTTTAATTTGTTTAAAGTTCTTAAACAACAAGAGGAATCCGAAGTTTAAACACTGTGGTCCCAAACAAGGCAACTTCTTTGTAACATAACAGTAAAAATCAAAAGTAGAAGCCGTTGTATAAAAGTAGCGTAACAACAAAGGAAAAACCACAGATAATCATCTAATTTTAAGTTAACAAAATAACACACTACAGTCAAATACCAGAGAACAGTTACAGTAATGATAAAACATTACTTAAACATGTCTACCCAGTAAAAATAGACTGTGCTATAACATACCTAATATTTTGGACTTGAAGCAGCGGACAACAACGAAACAAAAAATCGGCCACTAGACATGCTGTCCAAACTCTCCCTGAGGTGAACGTGTAATAGATGTGGACCAGCTCCTGCGTTTCCTTCCCTTTCTCAATGCAGTTTAGCTTCACAGGTTTTTGGGACAGTACTTTCGCTCAAACTGGGGGACGTCAAACTTCCTGGTGCAGCCTTTGTAGTTCATGTAGCGGATCTTTCCGAAAATAGGTCTCTCTGCCCAGCCCTGGTCGTGGATGCCACAGATAGACCACATACACCCTACAGGAGGAAAATCAAGATGTGAGGAAAACAATGCAGTCTATTAGTGTTTAGTGACTTGCTTTATTTAATGAATGAGCTTACCAACAAAACCATTGGGGTCCTGGCCATCCAGCGAATAGCGATCATTTAGATAAAGGGCGATGGAGAGCGCCTCCTCTGGTGACGATGTCCACTCCAGAATCTTTTTGGCCCAGTACATCCTCAAGAAACCATGCATCTTCCCTTCAGTGATCAGCTGGTACTAAACGAGACATGTAATAGCAAGCAGTTGGAAACAAAGCACCAAAACAGACAAACATATAGGTTTACATCAGACACATTGAGACCTGGTCAGTCTCAGTGTTTTACCTGAGCTCCATTCCAGAGTTTGTCGTGCGTCTTTGCTTTCTCCAGCTGCTCCCGTGTGTAGAGATAAGGCCTCTTGTCTTTGGCGTGGTCCTTCAAGGTCTTCTGAGCCCATTCATATGCACCTGAGAAACACAAGCACGTAATACATCATTTTACAGAAACTGTGAAAATACAAAGAAAGATCTGAATCCTTTCAAACGCTCAGTACAAGCCTGTAATTTGGACAAAGTAATTCAGATTGTGAGCTGATGACTCATCTGGCTGAGGTCACTTATGGGACACTTGTTACAGCAGAGTGAACTGATTCGTTTTCCACTGACCCTCCACGCTGTCGTATTTCTTGTTGTAGTAGCAGTAGTTGTCCGTCAGCTCCCTACGCACCACCAGCTCCTCGATGAAGGAGGCGACGGTCTGACCGGCCTTTTGCCCACTGCTCTGAACCTGCAACGCCACGCGCTGAGCTGAGATGTGGCCTGGAAAGGAAAAGAGGAATTTAAAGACGAGATTAGATGAGAATGCAAACAGAAGAGACTTTCTTCCCCAGTTTAATGTTGAGGAACATTTAAAAAACAAAGACATTCTGTGATCTGTGCGTCACTACCGTTCACTTTGAACTCAGCTGAGGATCTGCAATATCTCAGCTACTCTGACAGAAAGCTCCAGTAAATTAAGACTCAGATATGCTTGATGCATCTTGGATGTAAATGATGAGCATCTAATATTTTCTAACAACCCAGTGATCAGTACAATCAATATCTTGAGTAATGAACTGAACGGCACGATGGTTAATGGAATCTAGAGTTGTTTGAAGGTCATCACCCAGTGTGGATAGTATAATGTTTTATCTGTTTCAAGCAGTTGATTAGGTCACAAATGAAAAGGAGGTAAGAAGAAGTAATATTGTAGTAGGTTGAAAAAAACTGTCACACATGGTTTCTGCAAAGTTTAGCAAAACCAAATCTTACATTTTCCCCATAACATTAATTACATTTATGCCCAGTATTTTTCTTTTCATTGTACTAGTGCAGTGGCCGTTCTGAACCTGCCTGTTTGGAATGGGCTGTTGGTTTAGTCTTCTGTGATGCTGGCTGCAGCTATTTCTCTGAAATTGTAAAAGTCAACTGCAGTAATTAAACCGCAGCAAGTCAAGACTGGCTGCTGGACTCTGTCCGCAGAACCTTGAAGCTGCACACAGAGCTGTTCACCTGTTTATTCAGAGTTCAGTTAAGCTCAACTCAGTCTATTGCCTTTTTTAAATACGTGTATTCTCTTCTCTACCTCATTCTAACCTGCCTGCTGCTGTAACAACTGAATTTCCCCAGTGTGTGGATCAATAAACTGTTATCGTATCTCTTACACAGAGCCCCTAACAGGATTATCAGCTGTCGAGAACACGATGATGTCGGGATCACCAACGTCGTTGATGAGTCCCAGGCGCCGCTGGTTGCCTGTTTATTAATATTGAACGTATCACATGTCCAGATCGCACCAAATTCAACACTGCACTTTCATGGGCCCTTAACAATACACATGCCAAGTGTGAAGACGATAAGATGAAAGATGATATGTGAGCAACAGACAGACGTTTCTGAATTATTATATAGATTACTGACCGAAGCGGATCCAGGGGGAGAGCTGGCTGAGGGCGCTGACATTTGGGTCGTTGCGTTTGTTTTCAAACAGTTTGAGGCGTACATCAATGAAGGACTCCAACATGGCCATCCCCGCCTTGGTGCCAGGCTTGGCCCACTCCGGCACCTCGACCTCTCTGTCAACCGGCAGCGAGGCCAGAGTTTTCTCCCACTCTATTGGCTGTGAGGTGAAGAGAGGAGGACACAGAAACAGTCAGTAGAAGTCACAGCGGCCAGTGGTGAGCTAAAATCTCCACTGTGTTGTGACAGTGAAATGCAAACTTCTAAAGCAGAGAAAGTTCTGAATCTCTCCCTTCAAATTAGGAGAGTACTCTCACACAAGTGATTGGCTTATCCATCACAGCACAGCAGTAAAAGCTGCTACTGAGATAGAAATTTAAAAACTTTTCACAGTCGTAAAAAGAAACGCCTGTTTATGTTCACTCATCAATAAACGATGTGCAGAGGAGAGGAGAGAGCTAAAGATTGAAAGCGGTATTTAATTTCAGCAGTCTGACTCTCTGACAGCTTAATTTCACATTGTATTGATCTTAGTTAACACTTCAAAGGCAAATAATATTTTCAGGATGAGACTAAATATGTTTGCGTGGTCTCAACCGAGCCAAAAGTCCTTGAATGTGGCATAAAAACACTTGGTGTCTTCTCCATCTTTCAATAACACATTCACTTTGATCCACAGCAGCGTGAATGTTCCCTTCGGCGTTACTGCAGCACTTACTTTAGCAGTTCTTGTAGCAGGGACGGGGTGTTTCTCTACCGGAGGAAAATCAGTGAGGAAGTCCGGCAGAAGTTTGGTGATTTTTCCTCTGATCGTTCTGGCGGCGTATTCCTGTTTAGGTGACGCTACCCAGCAGGGAACAATGTTATGGGCATCCACCTATAAAAAGGACAATGATGTGTTAAATTCCGTTATCAGATTATAAAGACAAATTTGGATTATGTGAATTTAAATATTTCATACAGGGACCGTTGTTTGTTTGTTATTTAGCAGGATTAAGCTAAAACTAAAACTATCCAAATAAATGGACGGACCCAAAGATTTTTTTCTACCACTTGCTCTGACGTGGCGAGATAGGGCGTTAGCCTTGGTGCAGGAAAGTGCTCTCAGAGTGCCCCTCTACTGTAAGAATGAGGCAGGGTCAAACTCTAATATAAAATATACTACAAAAACTTAAAGAATGCAGAGCAGCCAATCAGCAAGAGAGGGAGCTTTTACCTGTTTGAGGAGGATGTCCTCAGGAAGCTTCTCTTTGACGTCCTCTAACCACTGCAGAGGTTCTCTGAGAGGGTAGAAGTCTGTCACCACTGCCCCCAGGTTGTGATCAGACACAAAGCCGGGGAGAACGTCCCCTGCTGATCCATGGAGTAAGTGGAACTGGATGTCTAAGGCTTTACATTCCTGGTTGTTAAGAGTAGAACAACAGAGTTAGGACTAGTGGACTAAGTTGAGTTTAACAATGTGGATCACATATCACTGAAGAAAGCAACATTTATGCACGTTCACCCTCTTCCCCTGACTGTATAGTGCGATTTAAATTTGTTGTTGCTCATTTAACTCAAGATGAAACTGTTTTTATAATCTTTTTTTCTTTCGTACTTGTTAAAGCGATGTTCACACATAATAAAAAATTCATAGTGTGTAAAATAAACCTGCATGAGATTTGAGTTTGTACGTGAAGCAAAGATTTGTCATTGACTTTAATTCAAACCAACATTATTCGATCTAACACTTTAAGAGATCAATTGATAATTTCTTCTATTAAACATCTAAATAAAGTGAAACAAAATGGTTGTGATTACCCTAAACCAGGGCAACATCCTAAAGTTGCTTGTTGAGTGTGGTCAACAGTGTAAAACGGGACAGAATTTTGCTTCATAATTTACTTCAAGTCGATTTAAAGTTGTTTCGAATTTTCTATTAATGTAAAAAATATAATTTTGGAAATACAAACGCAAATACCAATCTCCATTTACCAGATCTGAATTCCAGTGGTAGATTCCTTAAAACCATAAATGTTGACTTTCTAGCTAGTAAAAAAGTAGCGTAAAAGTGTTTGGTTGTTTAACTTATTTGAATATAAATTATACACTGTAGTGACTTTCCCATCAATCAAAACATATTGATAAACTGACTAGTGCACTACTAGAATTACTGGATGTAATCTGTGCATCCAGACTAAATCTTTCAGTCACCTCTGCGACTTCTTTCAGTCCTTTGAGCATGAAGCTGTAACGTCTCAGAGTAGACAGTTCTGACTTTGGGACAAACCAGCAGAAGCAGACGTGCAGAGGAAGGTTTTTCTTCACAGCGAGTTTCTGTGCGTGGATCAGAGCCCAGTTATCTGAAACACAAGAGGAAACACACACACAAACACACACACACACTGCCATTAGACACATGAAGAGAAGGGAAATGGCTCAGTGCTGGTTGTGCAGGTGTTTACCTTGTACTCTCTGGTCTCTCGACATCCAGTACAGGACTCCCTCTGAGCCCTGCTTCATCTTCTCAGCGTCAGATAGAATTCGAAGACGCTTCTTGTTGAACTTTATCTCCTTCTCCTCTGACCTCTGCTGCATGATCAGGTCCTGCAGCCAGCCCCCAGTCCTCTGCTGCTTCTCCTCCTGCTTCTCCTGCTGCTTCGTGGGGGCCAGCTTCTTCTGCTTGGCGGAGCGCTCTTTACTGGCGGGAGCAGCCTTGCGTTTCTTATCTGACATGGTGGAAACACTGGAGAACGAACCGGTGAAGAGGGAGAGAAGTGGCCTTGGTGATCTCTGGTAGGTGAGCGTCAGGGGTCGCCTTTGTGCAGAGGGAGAGCTGCGAGGGACCACAGAGAAAGTGGTGACAATCACAACAAAAACACGGAAATTATTAAACTGCAAAACACATTATGAGTAACCATGAGGATTAAATACAGGAAGAAACGTGCACACATCAAAGGCAACAAACCAGGAGCACGACGACGCTGCACAAACTCCTCTCTCGGATGAACTCACCTCCTCCAGATGCAGAACATGCAGCGAATGGATCCTGCAGTTCTTCTATCGCCGTGTAGCAGGGGAAACTAACTTGACTCTCAGTGTTCAGTGTACGACGCGACGAGTGGCTGCGACTCTTAACACGCGTCTGAACGCGTCTGGTACGAGTTACACGCGCCCGCCTGTGTTTGGGTTTTGTAACACGGCGTTGTCGGTGAGCTGGAACTACGTCGCCCACAGTGCTTTGCGTCTGCGGCGCATGCGCGGCGCCGCTTACGTTGGGAGGAGGTTTCTCGCTGTATCGTATAGAGAGGAAGCCATAGCGCGACTCTGCAGCTGCCACGCTCCGTCTCCTCGCTCCCTGCGTGTTTCACGGGCTTTTAAGCATGGACACAGGCGGCTTCGCGGAGGGCCGGGAGAGGAAACCAGCGGTGCCCGATAAAGTCGACATGTCGCTGGGTAAGGTCCTCAGCAGCCGGCCGTCACGGTACCAAAATACAGCCCGAGCTAATGATAGCTGACGGCGCTCAGTGATGGGAGGGCGTCTGCGGCTAGCTGGCTACGTGGGTCTCATTCAGACGCCGTCGTTTACTCTGCTCGTGTGATTATTTTTAACAGATGACATCATTCGCCTGAACAAGAAGGAGCAGCAGCAGCTGAGGAGGCGACAGGCCACACGGAGCCGGAGACCGGTGAAGAAGAAAGGCCGCTTAACACAGGTGTCACCGCGGGCTGCTGCAGCTGTGGGACCCGCTCAGAGAGGTGTGTCTGTCTGTGTGTCTGTGTCAGTCATTTACTCCTCTTCTAACCTGCCCTGTACGTGTACTAATGCAGCTATTATTATCTCTACCAGGAGGTGGCGCACCCCGAGGAGGAGCGCCTAAATTAAGAAACCGGAGGGTCCCTCCCCTGCAGGGGCTACGGCGGGGTCAGGGGGTCATCACAGGCCTGGCCGCCAGGAGGCCCACTGCCCTGCTCAAACGAGTGGGCACCCTGAACAGAGCAGCGATCAACCAGGTAATGGAGGACACCTCCATGCCAGTGATGGTCCACTGACAGCAGCTGCAGACACTGGTCTGAAATATCTCCCAGCAGCATCACTGGTATTTGTCACAGATCTCATTGACTGACCTTGTTGGGTTTGTTCAGAAGTTGTACAAGTGTACGTAGTCAGCTGAACTGTCTCATGAAGGGGTTTCGTCTCTCAACCAAAAGTCTTATGGGAGGTTTCAGGTGTTTAACCTCTGTGGGTCTGGGGTCGCACGCACACGCACATGCACACACACACGCACACTTACAACTTCTGAAGAGACCATGACCTGGATGGCTGAGAATCTTCCGATGTATTGTTTAGTTTGAATAAAGAAGAGCGATGGCTCAGGTCATAGGAATCACCTCAGTTGATGTAAGGCGTCTGTACATGTTGAGAAGCTGCAGTAGAGCTCTCAGCCTCTTAGGTAGGTTTTTGAATTGAGATCACTGTTCTCTTATCATCAGCAGGGTTTTCTGCTACATTGATTTATTTGTTTGTTCATATTTGTTCCTCAACGCAAACCTCTCACACGTGCTCTATTTCACTGCTGGATTCATAAAGATTAATCAATGAAAATCCAGTCTACAGTGAGACTGAATCAATGTGAGACTGATATTGAAGCTTAAACAACTTCTGCAACTTCAATGTACCTGCACTTGCTGACAAAGAACAATTAAAAGAAGACAGAGCAGTTACCTTGGTAACAAAACCCCTCTTGGCTTGCAGAGACTAAAAGCGAGACTAAACAAACTGTACTTTTCCTGCTGTGAAGACCTGGCTCTGCCCGACCCTCTTCACGCCCAGAGGCAGCGGTCACATCCTGTTACCTGGCAACAAGACATTATCTCTTGCTCCAGACAATCTTGGAAATGTTGCAGTTTTTTTCCCCCCAATCACTTACAAATTGTCATCTTATGACAAAAGCCTTGTCAGCTGTGATTATAACTTTGAACCAACACAACATCTTTTGTTGTTTTTCTTTCTTTTTCTATCAGAGTGAGAGTTAAAATGGGTTTTACATAATAAACACTGAGTTATGTCATCACTCTGGGATTCATTCGATCTTTCTCATTCTTATCAAAGTTACATTCTTATTTCTGTCTCTTCTTACTTAAATGATCAAACTGCCTCACATCATATCAGACATTAACTCAGATAATCAGCGTAGTGTATTTTAGTGTTGTCATTTAGCTTTCTGTGCCTTTAAACTAGGCTTAATAAAGATGAACGAATTCTCGTGTGGATGTTGGTAAAACAACCGAAGGAAAATGGAAGTTTCCCGTTCCTGATGTGTATTTTGCGCTGAAACAAAAGTATCTTCCCTGCAGGGTAAATTGTGGATGCTTTGCCTTGGTTATAACTACAATGCATTGAAGAGCACCCACTGCACGTTCCTCTTTCAGAAAACAAGACAGAAAACCCGGCCCTTCATTCAACGCACTGAAACTCCGTACAGGAAGCCGGAGGTTCAGAGGCGACTGTACAGGCAGCCGGATCCACAGAGAGGCCCGAGCACATCGGTCAGGAGACCATTTCAGCTGCGACGACGGTGAGAACCTCTTTACAACAACTCATACAGTCAAATGGTGCAATTATGTACTATTGTATGGTTCTTTATTAATGCATGGAGACTTGGGGGTGTGCTGTAAGAATCCACTCTGGCTTTTTATGGCCCAAAACATATTTTTAATCGGTGGAATGTGGTAAGCAGTTGGATTTTAAACTTCTTTTAGATGAGTGAAGGCTTATGTGTTCAACTGTACAGTTCATAGTACACTTGTTACCTGCAGAGATTGCTCGGCTGTATTTCAACTCTGTTTTTTGCTCCTCTCCTTCAGACCACTGCCACCTGTCCAGCAGACTCGGAGGGAAGCACGCCAGGCCACATTTCTTCTTCGCAGGGGACTCAAGGCACGTGATATTTATTTGTGGATTTACAGGTCATTGGTAAATATATTTTTAGAACATGTTCTGTTTGTATATGTAGTTATAAATGTTTATCTGTGTACTTACAGACCTAATCCAACTGTCAATGCACCACTGTTTATTCTTCATGTCGCTCGGCAGGTACAAGCTCAGGTGCAGAAGCCAAGTCCTCGCTCTCCAGTCAGAACTCGCCAGTGAGTATTTGTAGGCTCCAGCCTGTTTTTGTAGTAGCAGCTACTCTGTTGTGTGTGCAGGGGGAGAGGAAGTCCCACTACGGATGTGAATCATTGGAGAGGTGGGGTTGGGGGGACCATTGTTTGCCATCTTAGGGTCAGTGTCTGTTGTGCTTGTGATATTGATACAGCCTCTATTTGTCCACCAGGTGGCGCACATCGACAGCCAACAACGGGATCTTGACTGTTTCAATTGACAACCCCACAGCCAGGACGCAGCCTGAGTTAGTACCACTCAACACAAACCCACTGGTTTTTCACATAGTTTAAGACATCATTTCCATTAATCCAGTTTTCTATTCATTATATTTACACATGTGGGATTTTACATGTCAGAATCAGTGGCAGTGCCAGGAACTTAACTTACCTGTGAGGTCAAATAAAGAAGTTTATGTGAGCATCCACTGATGTGTCTTCTGTTTGTCGTCACTTTTCTCCAGCACCTAGTGTTGATCAAGTTTGGATGTGTTTGCTTTTGTGTCCTCTCTGAGGAATTGTACATGTTGACAATGATCTTAGACACCTCCAGATTCAACCAACAGTTTCTGCCACTTCTTCACAGGCCTCCCACTGCTTGGACCCTACACCCCCTGGCTGTCAGTCCTGTTCCAGTCAAGATAGAAGCAGTAGAGAAGAAAATACCAAAAGGTGTTCCTCTAGAGTTTGACATCAACAGTGTTGGCAAACCGGTGAGAGCATCCTACGTTGTTGATTCTATATTGTTGAATACACAGTCATAGGCAGATTTCAACAAGTAAATTTAAGACTTTAAGGCCACAGTGATTGAAATGTAACGCCTATGACAAGTACGACAGATATGAAAGAATATTAAAGTCCCAGAATTACTTACAGTTCGCCACAAATCTCAAAGGCAGGCAGTAGGTATTAATAGGTTTACTATAATTAGATCAGTTCTGACATGGGGTGTTTGTAGACTATCAGTTATCGGCTCAGCGTTGGTCTTGTTTGTAGTTTCATTAAAGTGTGTTAAACATTTGTTCACCCAATTCCTTTCACAGCAAACGTCGATGACTTTGAACGAGCGATTCCGCATCATGAAAGATCAGCGCACCACGATGGCACAAAGCGGTAAAGGCAGCCGATTTGTCACAGTGGGTTAGCCAGCAAAAACAGTGACTAAGTAAAACTCGGAAGCTCCTTTGTCCTGTTCAGACCCACACAGCGAACCCCACCGACATGTTTCTTGACTTTGCAAGTGGTGAGTGGGCAACCGATCGTGGGACAAATGAGCACAACGTGCACAACTGCTCAAATGTCAATGGAAGGTTTCCCGTTCATAATTCTTATCGTTGTATGCAGCCGTTTGTATTGTGGAGGTCCTACTCTCGGAAGGAGAGGGATTTTTTCCCCCTTTGGACTCTGGACTGTCATGATTGTGAAGAGTATTTTTTTCAGAGGACTGTTATGTATTTGCGTGGGTGGCACGTATGTTCCCCGATTCCTTCCGATTTTCTTTTTTGAGAATAGTTTTGTAATGTTTCTTCAAATAAATGAGTCTCTTTAAAAGTGTGATATTTGTATTAGCTTCACATCAGTCTTCAGCACACTGATGACGAACATGTTTCAGGTCTCCATCTTCTCTTGTCATCAAACAGTGGCAGCTGCCTGTGAAGTGTTAACTCACCACCGACATGTGGATTTACAGACATCTGGTGTTTGCACGTGCATATGAAGTATTTCACCTATACACAGAACTCTCTGCATTTGGCACCGTCTTCTCGTATGAGTTTTGAGATTAAGTAGAAAGAGGATGCATTTAAATACAATACGTTATCAAGAGGAAGTGGAGCTTCAAGAAGTTGGTGCATATTCAACAGAACATTATTTTTAAATGTCCTAAGAATTAACTGTTTTTTTACTTACACACGAGCATTATTATGGAATCTGAATATTGCTTTTATTTAAATACATTAAAATTTGCAATGTAACAAAACTATTGGCATATGAAATTCAAACACCATTTAAATGAACAAAACATGGCTCACTTCATTTTTCTGTGACTAGTGTCAATAACACTAGGGTTTTTTTTTTCTTTCTGTGCCACAGCGTTGTTTTTTTTACCCCCGCCCCCCCCCATCCCATTTACACTGTTCACAGACTATCTTACAATAAGAGTGCTGAATAAAAATGAGGTAAGAAAGTGGTTTGAAGATTACAGAACATGCAGAACATGCCGAACAGCAACAAAAAAAAAAGATTCTGTGAAAGAGGAAGTAACAAAACAAAAAACAAAAATACATGTGTGCATTTAAAAATAATCCATTTACACAGCTTTGCATCTTTGGTTACAAAGTAGGATGAATGATTTCACAGCTTCTCCCCCCAGGCCCCCCTCAGGAAAAACAATGGAGGAAACATAAGGAGGGGGGGGTGTGGCAATACTAATTCACTTTTATATAAACTACAGACAATCGAATCTTCAAATGTTGTGTGTGTGCAGGCTCACGTTTAGATTTGATGTCAACAGGAGTTATGATGCTTTATACTAAACAAAAATGTACCTTCTGGATCTGGACTTGAGCTCTGAACAGGCGATCGCAGCCAGAAAATTCGGAGTTAGTGTTAAACATTTGTCAGAATTGGTTTTGCCAACATTCTTGCCTAATATAAAGCCTTGCCCCCTGGGACATGTGGCCCATCTGCTGAACACTGTAAAAGAAAAGAGGAACGAAGTCAAAGGGCTACTGGTTTCGTGGAAATTGTTCATGAATGAAAATAGCAGCCCCGTAATAAATAAAACACTTAACAGTAGGACTCAGAAGAGCGATGCAAGAGTTGGACATGATGTGAAAGTAACGGCAGCGGTGTGGCGCTCAAAAAGAAAACAGACTCTCTCCCACTTCTTACTTTACATGAAACAGCAAGGCTAAAAATAACTCTTTACCCACCCAGTTGTCTTATTTAAAAAAATAATCACTCTTTTTTTTGACAATCACTCATTTGTCCCTTATGTGAGGTGTACTCCTCCCTTTCCACGCCCGCAGGTAGAGCAGATTTCAGGTCCAGTCGCAGGTCGTCTCCGAGGCCCGGTCCAATACAGGACGTAGTCTGTATGAGCCCGGAACCGGCGGCCGACCCGACACAATGAAACCAGCCCAACCTTCCCGGACACTCTGTCTCTACACACTCTCTCTACACACACTTCCTCTGTCCAAGTCTCTCCGTCTCTGTCTCTCTTGATGATTGCATTAACACTGGAAAGGCCCACAGTACAGATGCATACACATTCCAACACCAAATTCACACTTTCTTGCTAACTCACCCTCACGCACACACACATACACACAAGCACTGTACTTCGTGGTCAAGCTGGTGGCTAAGAAGACACAGTTTTTTTCTTCTTTTTATTTTCACATACACTAACTGTAATAAGCTGTAGAGAAGATGCTCTTTTTGCGTCGTATGGGGCAGATGCACTTCAAGCAGAGGTGACGTTGGGTTGCAGTTGTTGTTGTTGTTGGCCTGGGTCGAGCTGGGGCTGAGTCTGGAGCTGCTGGGGTTTGGGGTGGTGCTGGAGCTGGGGGTGCGACTGTGGCGGAACTTGAGCTTGAAGCGGAGGTGGGGCCTGTTGCTGGGGATGGCTGAGTCCTTGCTGGGGAGGCGTGGCACCCGAGCTGGCGGCCGGCTGGGTGGACAGCTGAGACAGCTGCTCGCTGTTGGCCAGAGATTTCAACACGGCATTCTCCCGCTCCAGCACAGAGTTCCTCTCAAACAGCTCCTTGATCTGTTCCTTCAAGACCTCCACCTCTTCACGCACTGCATACATCAGATGGCTTTTCACCAGGTCCTGAAGAGAGAAGGGAACAATGGCACGAAATGAGTCAACGGCATGTAACCAGAAGACGACCAGTCACACACAGGCTGATTTATCATGTTGCAACATGTAAGAGGGAAGTTCAAGGCTACAGCTGCTCGTGTAGTCACTGGGTTAATGTGTAAAAGGTAAAAGATAAAAATGGCAGTTGAAGACCCTCAGGCTCTTAGAGCACGACAGTAAGTCAAGGCAGACATGACGGCAACATGCTTTTTATTCTTCAAGCCCAGACTCACTTTAATGCAGCAACATAATACAGAATATGTGTTAATAATCAGTTATGTTACTTTCCCTCCATGTAACTGAATACCTACTTCAGACATTGTTAATTTGAAAGAAAGACAATTGTATTTCAAGAAATGTAAGATGAAGGGTGAATGGATTACTCACCATAGCCTGTTCTATTTTATTATCAATGGCAACGACATTGGTTCCAGAGGCACTGTGGGGGGGAAGACAGATATTAGATAGCAGAATTAATCAGGTTGCTAGTCTTTCCCTGGACAGATAGTAGAATCAGAAAACTCTGGAAATCATGACAATGAACAACGATCTACATGAGCGAAAGAGTAAATAAGAAATCAGAGCTCAGTGAATGGAGGTCACAGGGGGAACAGGCCAGAGGCTGAGCTGCAGGAAACACATCAGGTACCAGAAGGTGCCAATACAGCGTGAGAGAGAATTATCACTGGAGGTGTGGTGATAAAGAAAGAAAGAGAGTCCACACACTCCTCTACTGTCTGCAGCCATCATGGCTTCTTCTCATGACTCAGCTTCTGCTCATAACTCTGCTTCTTATCATGACTCAGCTTCTGATCATAACTCTGCTTCTTATCATGACTCAGCTTCTGATCATAACTCTGCTTCTTATCATGACTCAGCTTCGTCCCTCTGACTCCAACCACTAACTTTACAGGATGCGTGCACGCGGAGCGGAGCAGCGGCCGCGCGCCGTTACCTGCGGCGGGTGCGGTAGTGGGCGAGCAGCGGGGTCGCGCGCCCCGCCGGGTCCCCGGGGCAGCACGGAGGTTTGAAGGAGAACGTGCACGGCATGGCGCGGCCCGCGGCTGACGAGACATCTGTGTCGGCGGAGAGAAAGAACCGGCGGGCCGCAGCGGAGCCGCTTTAACGGAGCGACGGTGACCGCTTTTAGAAAAGTGAAACATGAACCCACGGGCCGAGGGCGTGACGGGGGGGGGGGGGGGGCGGGGTGTCGGGCTGACATGATTCCTGGCTCCGCCCGCCTCCTGCTGACCGGTGACTCAAGCAACTGTACCCTACAGCTGCAGGGGAGGCGGTATGGAAGCCCAGTGGGGCCAGTACAACTATTTAACACAGTTCATGTATCCATTCAGAAATTAGCAAACAGATGGTTGCTCCATGGCAAATATACAATAATATTTTAATCAAATAAAAAAAAAAAAGACATTTGTAGATATAACATGTTATTAAATTATTCTCAAATCTTTGATACATTTGTCTCTTTAATGCTATTGCAAAGTGTGGGATAGTAATATATTCTAAAATTATAAATCAGTCAGTCAATTTATTTTCTTAATTAATGTGGTGATTGAACATGTCCAATGGACCACCAAAATAACTTAATTACTCTGTAAAGGTGTAACCAAAGTCACTAGGATTCATCCACTGGACACCTTGAACATCTAGACCATATTTTAATGACATTTTATCTGAACCACAGAACCTTATGGTGGTACAACATGAACATTCAAAGAATCACCTCAGTCATTAGGATGGAAAACCATCCCCTTGTTGTATAGACCAATGCCACCATGTGGTAGGAAGGTGAATGTGGTGGAGAACCGGTTGACCAAAGAAGCCCCGAGGACAAAATGTTCTGTTCCTCCACACCATCCAATTTGTGTGTGTGAGGCCAGCGGAAGCACTCAGTTGATTTACATCAGGCAGTACGGGGGGAAGGAATGTTCCTCATACCTCCACTGCTAAGAAACACTGTCACTCACATCCACATTACTTACTTTGATCGCCGTCAGACATGACAGCGTCTAACATGAGCTACATTAGTTTCTGTGTCTCTCCCTCAGAGACCAAATTATATGAACCCCCCACAAGTAGTTACATAACCAAATGGAAAAAAAAAAAAAAAAAAAAAACCAGCATCAACCTCAACTTCACCCTAAATGTGTGTTTAATTCAAACAAGGCGTCACTTAAAGACCCTCCCATAGTTCTCCTACCTAACAGGACTTTTCAACATGCCTGTGCCCAGAGGAATCTCTCACTCTATAAAACGCAGACACTGAGTGGAGTCTATAGGCTACACCCTTGTTGCTTCACGAGACAAAACATGCGTTTATCAACTACATCTCAACATTGTGTGCAGTATTTCTTGCATGTACATGTATATATGTGGTACAGACCTGTTATCAGTCATGCAGTCATCAGTATTAACCTGCTTGAATCTGACTGAGGCCATCGTTTCATGCCTTTTTATTTAACTGTTAAATAGAGAGCAGTAGCTTTGTAATAACTTGAATATGACATTTGACATGTTTTCTAAGGATTCATGTGCTCTCCACTTGATTTACATACATAAAATACATGCTTTTTTTTTTAGCACCAACCATTGAGAAATGAGAAAAATCAATCAATCACAACTAGTTATTGATTGAGGTGTACAAAGATGGACGACACATCGCCCCTTCCTCCCACTATCCAGAAATGAAGCCAAAATATCCCAGGTATGAACAATGCCATGTTGTGCATGTGGAGCCAGAGGTCTGGGCAGTAAAGGGGGATCAAACCCACCAATAAATGCTCGACCAACCATGAGTCAGTCTCAGCTGTCAATCACGACGGTTTCCACAGTTTTTATAACACCAACTAACAAATTAAAAACACTTTCTGAAAAAGGCGGGCTTAAGACCTATACTGCAGCCAACCACCAGGTGGAGGTGGATTCAGGAGATGGGAATATACAGTTTGTAAGTTGCTGAAAGATTTCAACAGTTCTAGTCATACTTGTTTAAGTTTAAGATTGTGTTTTAAAATTTAAACTTTAATTAAACTATTTTTTAGAGATGAAACCAGGAAGTTATTAAACAAATTTATTATCAAAACAGTCGTCTAAGCTTTAATACAATGCTGTGTTGAAGCTAATAGTCCTAATGACCAGGACAAATCACTGAATTCCTTTAACGCCGTGAAGCATTTTCTCTGGGGCTTTTCCTCCAGCTGGTTTCAGTGGAGGCAACAGTGAGGTGGGATGAACAACAAGTGAATAACAGTAGAGGAAAACTCAAGAACCCCTGAGTGTACTGTCAGCGTCAGGACATGTGACAGGCCAGAGATAGATTTGTAACTATGGAGACAGGAAAACATCAATAACACAATAATGCTTCTCTGAGAGTGTGCAAGGCAGATTTCCACAAAGCCCAGAGCTGGATGATAAACTGTAGTTCTGAATCCTGAAGTCAAAGTGGGTAAAGATGACTTTGTTAAGTCATGATGTTTTCAGGCAGCTTCTCTTTACTTCAGCTGTAAATGTACTAGTTACCCTAAAACAAGCAGGAACAACAATCAAGTCAAAGCCATATTAGGACAACATCTGGTATTCCAAGTACAACTTCCAGTAACAACTGGCACTGGGGGAAGATTTTGGAAACCACAGCATGAGTGAGTAGTGTTTTGGAGCTCAATAGAGTGAGTGTGCCTGGCTCCTGGTGCACATGATCTTGTTTAAGCCTCTGGATCTCAAGTCCAAGTCAAGAATCTGTTATGTAGAGTAGCATCGGACTACAAAACAAAAGCCGTTGAATGTGTGGTGAAGCCGCCTCCTCCCTTTCTCCAGCGTTAGAAAACAAACACTATAGATCTGGTGATGCAAGTTAGGTCAGGACCTGCAGGCCTCAGGGCTGGGCTGAGATAAAAAAGAATGCTAATGAGGGTTTGAACTTACTCTGCCACGGATTATGCAACCAACGCCTATGTAAACTTCACCTTGTACATTAACAGCACTGACGTTTATAAGCTCCGGGTAGAGTTTGGTTCTTTCCCCATACAGTGTTGGAGCTGTAAAGTAGGAATGTCAATAAAAAGTCCATTGGAGGCAGAAAGGTTTGTGGGCAACGGTGACTAACTCATCTGAATTGTTGTCATTCCTTGACTCTGGAAGAGCTGCTGGCATATTCAAGAGTAGCAGGTTTCCTAAAGCTACATGGGAAGAACGACGCTAAGTCTGTTCAAGTCAACCTGAGACATGATGAAACAAGTTCAGGGATTAACAGGGAAAGTCTGATCATATGCCCAAGGACAGCAGGTGCACAAGTCAGTCTAACCATGGCACCTGCAATGCAATGCCTGTCATTGTAAAGAATTAACTCTGCTCTTTATCAATCTAGATCTTGTTTTCTATCTGGGCATGTAGCTGTTTACAGTAACAAATATTTTTCACACTAAAATGAGCATATATCCACTTCCATTTAATCCAACACCTCCCACTGTCAATGTCACATTACACAGCTTTGCATGCAGGAAGTTAACCAGCAGAGAATAAAAACAAGGAAGTGATATAATTACAGGCGAGCGTGCATGAAAACTCTTGTGAATTGCATGACACCGGTCGATTATAAGGAAGCAGTATATGTGATCAATTGAGACAGTCTAATCACATTTATTTGCATCTGCACAAACAAAACTTAAGGAGCGCCAACAGTGAAGTAATTACTGAGTGTGGTCCTAACAAGTATGGCGGAAAAATATAATGGACAAAATGGGGTTTTTAATGTTTTCTGTCGTTGATCCACATACATTGATAGTCTGTGAGAATCCGGTTTGTTTCATGTAATCTACATTTAAAGTTAGCAGTTCTAGAGATCTAAAATTTGTTGTCAATTTGCAGATTTGTTTTGGTAGCCTTTTGCCGAAATTTTGCAAACTTGTTTGCTTTATTGCCAAACGTTTAATGATAAGATTGACTCTACTCAAGTATGTACGCTAAATATGAAGCTATCGCAGCAGTGGGCTAACTTGGCTTAGCATAAGACTGGGAATAAGTAGAAACAGCTAGCCTGGCTCTGTCTAAAGCTGAATAAACACAAATACCAGCATCTCTAAAGCGCACAAATGATCATCCTAAATCATGTTTGTATAAAAACAGAAGTGGAAAAACTACTCCATGTTATTGATTATGTACTGGACTGTTTCTGGCTGGATCCAGTCTCCGCTGGTTGCACATAAAAAATGTAAACATGAAAATTCAACACCAATATGGTTTTGGTTATAGTACTGTAAACCTTCAATGCTTGGATCCCTGAATATTAGCAAACATGTACATTTTGTTTAAATTGAACTTGAACTCCAAAGTTTTATATACAGCATTGTAGCAACGTAAAGCTGTGATTGGTGAGGAGGAAAGAAAAGAAAAAAAGGAGACAGAAGAAAATAACATTCTAGAAAAGGTCCTCTGCCACGTACATGTGCCAAGTGAGCCACAAGGATTCCCTGATGGGGGGGGCTTTTATTTTGACAATCTGGCACGGTTCCACTTTTGGAGCCGTTAGTGAGGCTTAACAATCATATTACGATAAACTTACTGTAGAGTTAAATACTTTATAGGGAGATTTAGATGACACAAACATTGCTGTCGACAGACATTAGCATATGAAATGAAGGTTTTCTTTATATACATACTTTACTGTAAATATCATTTTCTAAACATTGCGGGAGAGGTTTTATTACATAGCCGACCCTCGTGGAGAGCTTTCATCAAGAACGTAATTTCATGTATGACTTTTTAAAAACTACGAAGAAAAGGACCTGTAAAACATTCATAGTGGATTTCTTCTTTTGCCAAAATATCACTTATATTTAAGCAAATGTCAGTTTTTTAAGTCTTCTATGACTTAATCTGGTTGGTTCAAACATGATCCCAAATAAAGCTGAATAAAATAGACTTAGTAAGGGTCAACTCCTGAGGCCATTATCAATATCTGCCAAACACAGTCTTAAACAAAGCACTGGTTATCTCTGCTTCCATGGAAACAAAAGCAGCCCTTGGCAGAACAGTGAATCCACAACAGCAACACACAAAAAAAAGAAGCACTGCTGGTGCCAGTTCACTAGTACGGTGCCTCCTGAGAGTGGAATTGGAACTAGCCAAACATTGAGAGTGAATTAAAGTCAATCAGATATTGTGTCTGGAGGCACTTGTCAGTGTAGATAATGACATCACAACGTTGATTTACCTGTTTGCAGCTGGGGCAGCAAATGGACAAATAATTGCGTGTTTTGTGTGTGTGCGTGTAGTTCTCGGTGACTGTGTGTAAGCTGTTCATTTCTCAAAAATCTGTTTCATTTCCTGTCACTCGGATATGGTTTCCAGTGCTTCCCTTTTCATTTTTGTAAAAGGCACTATGCATACGTTCAGGCTCATTATACAGCGTCAGGGTGAGAGTTTTTACATGTTGACAGAAAGTGGTGCACAAGTTCTGTTTTGAATAATGACTAATAATAACTACTTTTTACTTAATGAATTAACAGGGACTAACATCTCCACAAGGGCTTAAACAAACATTAACAGTCATATGACCAGACATTGTGTGTCTAGTCCGCTTTATTACATTACTTCAAGTGAGAATTCAAGCGAATTATAAACCACAAGAGCCTGTTTTAAAATTACTCCCTAAACTACTTCCTACTTCAACTGTGATCATGTCATTTTCATTTTTGTTTTAAGCTTTTCTTTGCAAAGACCAGTTAGGATATGCATACTGTGTGAATTCTTTGTTTGCGATTCCAAATACAGGTATCGTAAATTAGATAATTGGGTTAAGAGCTGAAACGTTTAGTCAATGAGTGGATTAGTTGATCAATAGTGGCTGGTTGCACCAACTGGTCTTATGCCTGGTCTCAAGCTAAGTCTGTAGTAACTTGGTGTTATAAGTCCAACCTCACAGTTACGCCAGTTGCACCTTCTTCTTCTCAACAAGATAGATAATAGTCAATTAAAAACGTCAATACCGATATATTATTAGCTAATATATGGTTAATATGACTCAATATATCTTAGTTCAGTTTCACCTTCACTGTGAACGGAATTTATTTTGGTTTTGGACTGTTGGTCCAAAAACACGAGTAATTAAAAAACTTCCCTTTGAAAAACTTTGATAAAGTTTCTTTTGAAATTTTGGAAATTTTTGGACCAAATGCTCTCTTGATCCCTCACGAGGAAAGATAAGATGTTGTTGTGGAAAAGGGATTTCTGGACGACCTTGCATAGCTTTCTGCAAGATAACCGTTAGCTGCGCCCGTTATTGGATTAAACCTGTTTACAATCTGTTTAACTTTCTCCATTTGATTGTTTGTCTCCGCAGCCCGAGATCTCAGCAATTACACTGGTGCATAAGACGTTAGAGATGTTTCCAAACAAATGGAAATAACACCAAGGCTGTAAACAAACCCGGATTCTGAAGCGGCACAGGCAAAATTATAATGTTACAAAAAGAGGCAGTCGAAGAAAAAAAAAAAAGACGGAGAGAGATTGAGAGAAAACAGGAGTGAGAGAGAGAGGGAGAGAGAGGGAGAGAGAGACAGAGATATGGCTGAGAAGACTATTGGCCAATCCTGTGCTTGCTGCCAGGCTTTGTTTCCATTCTCAATCCATGCACGTGTAGAAAGCAAGGCTCACTGCTACTGAACACAGCACACGTTATTACACTCTTGCAGGCCTGTCCAGTCCATTCCAGTATAGTACGGTACCTATCACTGTGAGCCTTTGAGTCTCTTAATCTGCTGCCAGACTGGAAGGCCTGGTAGAAAGCCTTGGAGGGGTTCCTGTGTCACATTCAGGGAAAGGGAGAGACGACAGAGATAGGGCAGAATTGAAACAGCGAAAGAAAAACTGAAGTTATGATTCCTAGAAATGTTTCCTTACGTAACTTCATTCCACCGCACAAAACCTGTTGGCTTGGATTGGCTGGAGAAAAAGCTCTTATAGGACATTCAATCAGCGAAGCAAAGGGGGAGTCTTGACCTAAACACAGGAATGTGTGTTCAAAAGGTGGGGACAGCTTCATAAAGTTTTAAGTCCTCCCTTAGGCCATTCACCTAAAGTATGGTGGCACTTACCCATGTTTAAGTTGTTTACAAAATACAAGCTGAAAAAAAAGAGGGAAACTGCTGACAGTTAAATTTTTAAATACCCTTGCGTCTTAGCATCTATACTGCAATTGATAAGCTACATGTATATGATGTTCCATGCCAAAGGAGGTATGTTGGGAAGGGGAGAGGAAACTCCAGTCTGACCCCTACACACACTCTCGCATACACATACACACACTCACTTTATCTACACCCAGCTTGTGCCTTTCAAAACGTAGTGCTTTTCTTCGGGATTATTCAAACAAATGTAAACGCACACTGACATGACCATATGCACACAGAGGAGTGAGCCAACACAAAGCTCTTACACACGTACATACACACATACATACACACAGAGCGAGAGAGAGCGAGAGAGAGAGCGAGAGCAAGAGCGAGAGCAAGAGCGAGAGCACAGGGGAATTGGGAATTTGATTTACAGCATGTGTGTGCACATTACAGCAGCCAAGGCTCTTTTCCTAGAAATCTGTGGCACAAACTCCCTTTGTCACATTACCTCATGACTAAACACTCTCACATCCTCCTCCCATGCCTCCTGCTTAATTTTACTCTGCGGGCAATGGCGCAAGAAAAACCTCTGCACGTGTGTAAGCGCACACCTCCACAGAAAAGCCTCTGTTTTTTGCCAAGGCCTGTGTGCGAGCGAGTGAGCAACGGGCTGAAATCATCGAGGTCAGATGACTTGGAGTCCAGCAACCTCTTCATGAAAGAGGTAAGAACTGGAGGAGTCATCATTCCCTGTTTTCAAGTAGCAAACACTCAGCTCTCAATGGTGCTCTTTGTAACTCTAAAATGAAACATGTCAATATCCATCTATGAAAGCACCTCTTTGTAAACCAACTAGTCAGTGCGTTCGGCAGTGTAGCAGTTTCCCCCCATAAACCCCAGAGTATGGAGTGTGAGGCGGACAGAAAGAGGGAACACATAACAGCAGAAAAAGTCCCTTTTCTTTTTCTGAACCACTCTCTCAGAGCACATAAGCTAACCTGACAGAAACTCCATAGCTGGCTGCACATGCTCAGGCTTTGCCCCGAAAGTACCCTGAAGCAAAAATTATAACCTGACAGCAGAAGAAAATAACCTTTTGGTAAATTCTTGCTGGTTGCTATCACACATCTCACCGCAGCATGACACATGGCTTTTCCTGCAGTGTGCCTGTGCTACAAACCAGCTGCTGCGTCAAAAGTTCAGGTTCACGGTTATTTCCTTATGATAACCACACAAACTCATTGAGCACATGAAACCCCACAGGAGCCTTAATTGATGAACCGGGGAGGAGGGTTGGAGGAAAGAAGTAGAAATGAAGAGGAGAGAGGAAAGTACACAGAAAGTACACGTCAAAATAGATTTTTACTTTTGCGTTATGGTGTTGTGGTGACCTCAAGCATGTGCTACACTTGAGGCGATGGAGATACCATATGAAAACAACAAGTATTCAGTCCAAACCCTCTCATTCTACTGTGCTGGGGCAAATGGGCTGAGGGATGATTAAAGCCCCTTTTCCACTGGTCCAAAAAGATCTGGCTTCTGTCTGCAATGGGAATGGATACAATCGGCTTTTACTCCCGTGTCAAAAGACTTTGCAGACACAGGATTTTAATCGGCTCTGGCTCTGATCCGCAGCGATGCAAACTAGACACCCAGGTGAAAACGCTAATTTGGCAAGACAGCGCCTTTGTGACATCGAACATGACGCACTGGGGAACCAAACAGAAAGGCAAATTCCTCTACTGGCAATGGGAAGGAAGCCAATCGCGTTTTTAGCAGGTCACATTCACGTAACCTGCATATACCTAATTATGGAGTAAAGCAGTATAACTGGATACTGTAGAGACAGTCAAGGGAGAGGTTATAAAACTAAAATGCTCTCAAGAAATATGTTTTAGTCCTGTGTAAGAATAATCTCAGTCCATAGTAAAACATACATATCACATGACCCTTCACATTCACTGGTCATGCCCATGCTGGTGTAAACTGGAAGCCAATTGTTTCTTTGCTGTAGGCTGCATAGTTGTAGAAAATAATACAAATAAGAAAAAGCATTGGTGAAAAGAAAGAACAAGGAGATCTTTTCTTGGACCAATGAAAAGGAGGAACTTTTGCTGAAAGTTAGGGTTCGCAACACTTTGCTCCTGCCCCTGGTAGTCAAGTCACAACTAATAAGAACCAACCAAGAAGGAAATGTTGGTGATTGTTTACAAAAGTCTCAGTTCCTGTACTTCTAGACTGAAATGCTGACCCGGACTTTTCAAAAATAAAATGGGACCAGTAGCATTTCCAAAAGTCCCTGTTCAAGAGCTGTAAAACTCTTAAGTAGTGTGGATGCCAGGCGTAAATATAGTAACCATAATCAATTTAAAAACTAAAACGTATGAAACAGTTATGATGTAGCCTAAACGCTCACTATTGCTGCTTTCGAGGCTTCAGGTTCTCAGCACCATCCATCCATCTGTCACAGAGCAGAAGTAGGTCAAAAATATTTAGATTCCAGCTGCCCTATGGGAGTTTCCTTCAGCGGGTTATGGGTTGCAGGCTGGGGAGATGGAGTACAGGGAGCACCTAGAGACACTGCTTGATTACTGTAAGGCCACTGGGGGAGAGATTAGCATATGATGAGTGCCAGGGACAGAAAGATCTTTACCGCTATGACGACCGCAGGAACCTTGTTCAACTTCTGGATCGTGGGCCATAGTTCTCCATAGAGTCCATACTTGCTAGGAATTTATGGGGGACTTCCAAGAAGTATCAGGGTTTAAACTAGCTGACACAAGCTGCTGTAGTGTGTAAACAATACATTAAGGCTACAAGCCAGCATTAAAATACAAAGACTGAGAAGACCAGACACTATTTTCAACAAACAATATACAGCTAACGTCCCAGAACAAAAAACTGGAGAGCTAATGTGAGAAACTGAGGTAGCGAGATAGAAAGTTAGAGAAACTACAGTGAACCTTTCACTTTATTTCGCAAATTCTTACTGTGTATAAAACAAGTTTTGTAAAAGGTTATTGTTTTTTCAGTCTGAGTGTCAGTTGGATCTGACAACTACACATCTGGAATTGAAAAATAAAAAATCTGGGGGTGAGGAGTGACAAAGAAGTGAGCTTAGCAGACCTCTGTAGTCTGGTCCCTCCTCATCTCAGCTGCGTTAGCCGCTATAAGCATAGCACACTTTACTCTTGAAACACACTGCTGAACATAGGGTTGCATTATGGGTACTTTAGGTGCCAGGTTTTAAAGGAGGAAGAATGTGTGGAATGAAAGATATGATATCTCTAGTACTGCTGCATCAATGCCGTTTCTTTGTTTGTTTTACTGTCCATTGTGAGTCTGACAGTGTTAAAGGAGTACAATGCTAGATTAGTGGAGTAGTATAAGCACAAGCATGAGACAAACATCTTGTTTTTCTGCTGTTTTCAACCCCCCTTTCCTGCTCTGGATTCCTCCTTCTCAACAGAAATATTGTGGTTGTATTACAGCTGCAAGTTATCCGCAAAGACAATGACTTTAATCCTTCTTTTGGCTCATCACAAGAAAAAATTGCTTTTTAATCTGTTGTTAATATTTGTCTGATTTGCCTAATCGTTGCACTATTTGACAAAAAGTGCCAATGTGCAAAAGAGGCTTTTGGTGTTAGGGCCTACTAGTCTCCATACATACCAAATAAACTACATTTATAGGTAAATTAATATATTACACATTAATTTAATTTTCGGTTATTGTTCAAACAACAGGTAAGTAATTGAAAGAACACAATTGAAGAAATGCATTTATGCTGAAAAAACCTATGTGTAAGAATATGTTTCAGATTTTAAAGAATACTAAATGAATTTATAGAAAGTTAATCGTAAGTTATTATAATAATAAGTTGTTTCTGCCCAGCGAGTGAAAAGCCAAGACAGTAGAAATATGGGGTTCTTAGTAATCCTTCACGTCACATAAGTGTCACTTTCCAAAATGCCTGATAACAAGGATATTCTCAGTTAGCTTATCTACAGTGCAGCACATCCCCAGTTAAACAGGCCATTAAAGTCTTGGAGTTGATGTTCTTCTGAGAACAATGGAGGGCCTCCATACCCGAGGTGGAGGTGATGACTGAAGCAAATCCCACAGATACAGGATTGAAAAACCTTTTTTTAAACTTTCTTTTTTAAATAGCTTTAGGGCTTAGAGAACACTGGGTTCACAGATGATGAAAAAGTGGACAAGTGTACACAGAAACACATACCATACACAGTGAGTGGTTACAGAGTTCAGGGCAGGAGCAGAAGATGACTAATTATACTACTGCTATATTCAGTGCTTGTGCACAGATCCTCGATTTGGTGCAGTGAAGTATTACGGCATTAATGGTGGCAGGCCAGGTTTAGAACTGTGATTAAGATAGGTGTGTACTTCTACCCCTGTGAGGCACTCTGGATGAAGTGTGCCCACAACAAGTCATATGATATGACCAGAGAGCCTCATTGCGGAAGTGGGGAGTGAGCTAAGGAATATTAAATGAATAGAAGGTGGCAGTGTGAGGGGCTGACTGAAAACAGGATGTGGAAGTACGCCAGAGGTCACGGAGGGGAGGGAAAGACCCTGTGGTATATGTTGTCTCTGTGTCACTCTCTCTTCCCCTCACCTACACAACTCTGCCATGACTAAAAACGAATAAACTGGCAAGTTTGTCCAAAACTATTGCACGGCCACGCAGCTTTCCTCAGAGAGAGCCCCACAACCCACCCATCCGCAGCATGGATAGTTTTGCAAGAGCACAAGCTGAGTCAACCCATCCCCTTTTAAAGACACACCCCTCATCCACCCACACAGAGACAGTCCCTCAATTCACAGTGGCACTAACTGCTCGACTTCATCACAGATCTCGCCCCCCCCGCCCCTTCACCTCCTGAGGAGTACAATTTTACATAAGCTCCCGATATGCAGGGCCAATAAACCATTCTACCCCAGCATGACTACGGTTATACACAGACCACAGATGCATTACATTCATGCAAATTATCCAGCAAAAATCAGAGCAACACAGACATTATGACAACCCAACGATGTTATTTTATGCCCTCAGTTGTTGAAGCAATCTGGGAAACATTAAGCTGAGCAGATGATATTCAAAGTATGAGAACATCAAATTCAATCTTGAGTCCATCTCTGTTTTGGGAAAACTACAGAGTGCAGGATCAAAGGGACGAGCATTAGCTCCTACCAAATGGCCGAGAGTTTGTTCCAGGTTGTGGAACTTATTTGAAGTCCTCAACCTTTTAAATCATGAGCGGCTGCATGTGTGTACATATACAGATGATATATTTTAGCTGCTGAAGTCGTCCATTTGAGGATAAAATGTGAGTGTTTTTGTTGCGTGGTGTGTGTGTGGTGGGGGGGGGGGGGGCAGCAGGAGACAAAATAAACAGTGGTGTGGAAATTAAGAGAGACAAAGAAAAGAAGCTGGGTGGGAGGGAGGAAGGGTTGTATGGAGCATAGCTCACATGCCTGCAAGTCACTCTGCAGCTTCCTCCACCTACTGAACGTACCACAGTTGCTGCTGCAAAGAAATGTCATTCAGCACCTAATCCGTACATGAACAACTGCCCTGCCTTGTCTGTCAGTCTGTGGGGTGGTAGGTACAAAGCACTGATGCTGCACCATTGGTAAGAAATGAAAACCCCATCAAACAACAGCTAATGCCAGCTCGGGTGGTGAGTGAAGAACAGAGGGAGTGGGTGTGCCTACTATATACATCCAAAGGGCCTACACAGGATATACAGTAAGCTTGCATTGCAAAACAAAAGGGCCACAATGTGACAACAAGCACAGTTTGGCGACACACCCCACTGTCAGGTCGCTTATCGGCACAATGTGGGCACAGTGGAAAGACTACTGCTCAATGTCTGATAGTGCTCGGCTGTCGTGAGAGACCCCCGCTCTTATCAGCCTGGGAGCTGGGTCTTCTCACAAGCAACACATAGGTAATATACAGCCTGAAGTCAGGAGCACTGTCACAAACATGAATACTGTAATGAAATGTATTTGTCTTTACAAATTAAGACACCAAAACGAGTATGTAATTTCAAAATAAATAGTTTGCACCAAGAAAAAAATGAACTTTTAGGGAATAAAGTGACTTTTCCATCGATTGAGGTGTGATATGAGACAAAGATACCATGTGAGGTAAATAGTAAATTCTTGTCTTTAGTTTGTTGATTTGACCCACTTATCAACACGGTCAACGTTTGAGACAAACAGTGGTCTAAAGTGTCACAGTTGCATCTGACACAGGTGATGGATTTTACACACGGAGTACAAACAGGAAGCTTCCCTGATGTGCTCATAACAAACTGCAACACATCTAAATCATGTCTATTATGCAACAACATGTGTAGTAAAGCAGAGCCAGTGTTCTGCAGTCTGCATATCTGGTCCACATTCTGGTTATCTAAAAGACTGTAAATGGAAACCACAGAGATTTCAGGCACTGTGTCATTTCCGCTCGTGAGTGGCATCCACTACAAGTGAGACAAAGAGCTGAAACTCAGGAATTGAGAGAAAATTAGATTGGAAAGGAAGCAAATGTCATATCCCCTAAGTGACAGCAACACAGTGATAACATGTCTTATTATCCATATGTACTAGAGTGTGGAGACCCAACTAGTCAGGCAGGATTTTTTTTTGTCACTGTGCGTGCTTGTAATCGGTGGGGAAAACATCGGGCTTTAGTCGGATTCAGACACAAAAAAAGAGTCTGTTGGGTTTCAGGTCGGTCTTGGCTAATTTTCTCTCATGCTCGGCCGAGGTCTGACTGAAAATTGTGGCCGGAGCCGTTCTCTCCAATGTGATACATGAAGTTAATAATCTTTTTATGTCAAATTTAAAGCTCCAACAAGGACCTTTTCATCTTGGTTGATTTCGGCGCCTCTGTGTAGTGTTTCCACTGTCACCTGTCGTAAAAACCTATGTCCAGACAGCATGAGCATTTGTTTTGGAAAGAGTGAAAAGAAGACACATGTACGGAGTTCCGGACGCACAACAAGAAAACTCTGCGACACTGCAGCTCTCTTTGGATTGCTTTTACTGTAATTATATAACAAGAAACAAGGACTGCATCAGTTTATATCCTCTTGTCAGACCACTGTCTCTCTCTGCTCCAAATGCAGACTGAGAGAGCGATTCCTGGGTAAACGAAACAAAGCGCGACAAAGGGGGGGGGGGGGGTCAAAGATCAAAATACTTATAAAAATAAAGATTCTGTTTTGTGTTGTTTCCTCTCCCTCCGCCTAACAAGAGGCTTTTCCAGTCCACTGCCGTAAATCGGTGCTCTGACCTCGTGAGTAATCCGTCACTACCACAGACATTGTTAGTAGAAAATAGTTTATAAAAGAAAAAAAAATCTCTCCCTGCTTGTCTCATTTGCTGTTGTAGGTAATAAAGAGGCAGCAATATTAAAATAAGACCGTTTCATAACCAATTAAAAAAAAAACTTGTAGGTGCTTTAAATTCCTACACTTATACCATGTCTTCTATGGATTATTTTCACATTTACACACTGATCAATCCAAAGGATCATTGCACAAAACATACTACCCTCAATAAAAAGCTAGTCAGCAGGTTTTTCTTACTCTAAAATCCTCTTTAAAGACTTTCCTCAGGGCCACCTGATGTGGCAACAAGTGGAAACCATGATATCATACAAGTGGCTACACAAACCGAAACACTCTTCTCTGTGTTTGTATTACAAAGTCTTTTCCACAGCAGGAGCTAACTTATTAAAAGGTCAGGCATGCAACACGTTCGCAGAGTGGCCAGGAGAAGCCCGAGAATAAAACAGAAAGCTGAGTGAACTCTACACACACTGAACAACCAGCAACGCATGGTTGATGTGTGCAGCCAAGGCCGTCACATCCGACACTGTCCTGGAGGTGACAGATAAGTGGGAGGACAACAACGCTGGAGACATGAGACCTGCAACAAAATGCTACAACGCACACACACATCCTCACACAAAGGGAATGACGGTATGACGTAGGTCATGTGTGTGTTTAACAAGCTGTTGCATGCGCTGAGGAAGCCACAGGTGTTATCCTCCACTGTGCCGCACTCCACTTACTCCTTTAGTAACTAATGAGACTATACATATTTTTCATTTCCTTCTTTTGTGTTACTTTTCTCTTCCCTCTACTCATACGCTTCCCCCATAACTTCCTTTAGGGTCCATCTGAAAAGCTGAATGACAAACACTACATAAGCCATTGCCTTAACTATGGGTTTCTACATTCTTGGGATCAAAGCAAACAGACAAATCATGTCAGCTGTAACAACCCCCTGTTCACTGACACTGCCTTACACTGTCTGTATGCCATTGTTCAAGTTGTGTGTGTTATTGATAACACATATGATGATGATACTGAACAAAGAGGAGAATTTTCTAACTGTAAACAATAAGATCTTGAAAATTGTTACCTGTCCTCCTCCCCGTCGACAGGTATGTGGATTCCAAACAGGCTGTTGACAGCTGGAGTGGTGAGCTGCAGGCTTTGAGGCATGAGGGGCTTCACTGGTTCTTTCCCAGAGACAACAGGAGACTGTAAGTTGACGAGACCCTCTGACTTCCTTCCACCACCCTCCACCTGTCCAAATCCAGGTGCTGGGAGACCCTGCGCCCCCAACACCAGTGAAGTCTTATTGTGGGGTATCAGACCCAGAGGCAAACTGGAAGCTGTCACATTTGGCATGGCTGCACTGGAGGTACTGGGCACAGCGGCGGGCACAGTGGGGGGCACACTGGAGCTCACTGCCATGACAGGCACATTTTGTACACTGGAGGATGCAGGGTGGAGGCCGTGGGGTTGAGGCTGTCCAGCGGGGGCATACGGACTCACAGTCTGCTGCTGGAGAATGGATCCACCAACCAGTATGGAGCCTCCGACACCTCCCATTCCAACAGTCTGCTGCTGCAAGAGGCCCGGAGCTGGTTGTCCAGTGGTTAGGGATCCCCCTCCTGCTCCAACAAGATCTCCAACCTGACTTGGCACAGGCGCCCCTCCAGAGGTTGGAGGAATGACTGAAGCAGGCCCTTGGCTCCCAGGCTGCAACCCGGCTGAGAGGCCGGACACTGGGAGGGACTGGCTGGTGGAAAAGCCCAGGGCTGCATGAAGCAGTCTGTTGCTGCTGATAGTACTCCGTCTGGTTCTGCAACAGTCCAGATGACTGGCCGGTCCAAGGGGTGGCCATGGGAAGCTGGTGCTGCATGTTGCGGAGGAGAGTAAGTGCTGGGCTGGGCTGTGGGAGGCATGATGGAGGTCTTTTGGATGATGACACCAGATTGAGGCAAAGCCATTTATCCGACTGGCAGCACACTCTGTGGGGCAGAGGGCTGGAGACCTCCCACTGTTTGCTGAGCCGGGACAGCTGTAGACTTGCTGCTGGAGAAAGCGCTCTGCATGGCCGACGCACTAACTACCTGTTGTCGGGCGATGAAGTTTTGATGGTGGCTTTGCTGTTGCTGCGGTAGTGTCTCCACTGAATGCATGCAGGATGATGGGAGTGAAGGATCTGCCACGGAGCCCAAGCCCTGACCTGAGGAAAGCACAGAGACCCCTGTGAGGCTGAGCCCACTGTCTCTGTCCTGCAGCAGGGTCCAATGTTGCACTGGCATGCCTGATGCTATCTATAGTCCTACCAACAGCCAAGAGCCGTCAGAGTCTTTCTCATAAAACTCTGTGCACACGTCCACCGGCCCTCTCCGGAAGGGTTCTCCAGTACCGTGATCGAGCTTGGATGACCCTGAAGCGTGAGTGCAACTCACCGTGGAGGTGGCAGGAGGAGGAGCAGCAGCTGAACTGGTCACTGCAGCAGGTTGGGATGTGTTTGCTGACAAGCTGGAGGCCGGAGCAGGCTGATGATGCCCTGCTCCTGGCTGAGGGATGATGGGTAAACCAGTTGTGACGCCGCTGCCCTGCGGCTGGTGACCACCTTGAGCTGAGCCCGGCACTTTTCGGAACTCCCCTATGGAAGCGCCTGACAGCGCAGACAGGTGACCCGGCTTGAGGTATGTGAGATGGGCCACAGCGCTGATCGCCATCCGGCTCTCCGACGTTGTTCAGCGCTTCTTCGGACGAACTCCTGTCACACGCAGGCTCGTACTCGGCCCGGGAAACGTCGTATATCTCCGACGACACGTCCTCAGTCCGGGACTCGTCCGGGTCGTCCAGACTCTCCGTGTCGTCCGCGGCACCTATCGCCGCCACCTGGGCCTGAGTCACACTTGTGATTTGGAAGCAGCTCTTCTTCTTGGCCGGCATTTTCGACATATTGAGAGCCGGATTCCGAGTCCCCCGTATGGCTATGTTTATCCTCCGCGGAAAAGGGACGAGCTGGTTGCAGCTGGAGCAGCTTAGATCATGTTAAAGAGCACACTTTCATCTATTTTACTCAACTGTAATCGAGATGAATCTGCGCCATCCCTCTTCCTCTCTCGGTCTCCTGTTTCGTTTCATGAGCTCATAGCGCAACGCCGCACTTCGTGTCGTCTAGTCCGGCGGATGCGAGTTCAGACGCCGCTACCAGCCGCCCGAGCCAGCGCCTGTGCGGGGATCGAGCCGAGGGGTGTAGGTGGGTCCGGGCCGGCCTGCTAATATCCCGGCTGTGCAGTTGTCAGGCGGCCGCTGTCGCACAGTGTGGTTGCCCAGCTTGCAGGAGCTAGTAGAGGCTGAGGAGGGCCCGCAGCCCTCCACTCACAGAGCTAGCTAGCAAGTCAAGCCAAGTGGCGGCTGCACACTCCCCCTACGTCGGAACAAGTATGCGAGACATCTTCCAGAAAGCAGTCCGTCGTGCCCGCACACTTCCCCGGCTGGAAGTCCTCCCGTTTGGGCTCCGACGGTGAAGCTGGCTGCGGTCGAAGGAAGGAAACTGAGTTAAACCTCACGCTTTGAGACAAAACGAGGATCTAAACAGCGCCCACAGTCACCTCCCTCCCTCAGTCACTACTGACAAGATGGCTATGTTGTATGCGGCCGCGCTGAATCCTGGGTAGGCGGGGCTGCGCAAAGGGTGGTTACGTGCCAAACGTTTGTGAATCGCCCTTCATGCTGCTTCAGGGAACCGTTTGAAAAACGTAAATTTCACGCAACCACGAGGAGAGTGATCAAATTTGTATAGACTGTATGTTGTATATATAAAATTATAAAAACTGATAGTGTTAAGTGCACTTTAATCTTTAATTCATGCTTCTGTGGTGCACAGTCCTAAATTAATCTTCCATGTAAAATGTAACTACAACACAAATCAAGGGTCAGGTAGAGTTCCAACATACAAAATTATCATACTGATAATTGAAATAAAAAAAATGTTTTTAAAGTGTGTAATGGGCAACAAGAGCTGCTGATACTTCAAAAAAGAAATGTTAACTAGGGCTGCGAGCAGTACTGTGTGGCCCGAAAATCGAATTTAAGTTGTAAAACGAGGCTTATTTCCTGTTGCAAGTAGGTGGTGCTATCACTACATACAGAAAAACACTTGTTTCTCTTCAGATCCTTTAAATCCTTGACCACTGACACTGACATTATACAGATACAACAACCTTGTGTTTTGATGGCGTGTAATCAAACTTTGAAGCCACGCCACGGTCAGACCGTGTGACGAAAACTCAAAAATCAGTTAGTCTCAATTTAGTTTTAATCTCCATGTTGTTGAGATGACCCTCATCGAATTTGAAGTTGATCTGATGAAAGCTCTAGGAGGAGTTAGTTAAAATACACAACGTGTAAAATGGCCAAAATGGCCACTCAGTCTAAAATTGCCAACCTCCTGTTGCTTTTTCCATAATACTCCTTGAGACTTTTTTGTGCGTCTGGTCATGATACACATGTGTACCGAATTTCGTTGCGGTTGAGCCATTTTGCCACGCCCATTTCAAATTACTCCAGAATACGTACATTTTCACACCCATTTTTGAATTTTGGCAAAACTTTGGTGAGTTCTCGAGTGTGTCAAAGCCTCAAAAAGGCAATTCATTTGCCTGAAAAAATAATAATCATTACAATTTCAATAGTCGGTGCTCGGGGGCCCTAATTATCTGAATATTCAACAAATGAATCAGCTCAACATCAATGTCAATTAAATAAACATATATCAATATAGATTGAACAAAATAAGCAGACTGAAGACATCACATTGGGAAATTGTGAAAGGCATTATCAGAGTATTAGCATATACAGACTGAACGATTAACTGATTTTTTAAATTGATAATCAGGAGGTAATAAAAATAATTACAACCATAGCTACTGGGCCCTTGTTATATGGACTAACTGACCACAGATTTGTGTTAATTTGACTCATTCATTAATGAATCAAAGCGGCAACATTTTCCTTCCTCTAGCTAAAAGGAGCCACGGGATGCTTCCATTGCGAAACACAGCAATCATCAAAGTGTAGCACACATGAAATATGTTTTGCTTTATTTTTTTCCTACAATTATCAGGTAAATGATTAATTTTAGGCATTGAGTCAAACTTTATTGGAGGGAACTTGAACGCATCAACTCGTTCTCTCCCAACACTGTAGGTATTTGTGTATGCTGCAGTGTCAGTGATACACTGATGTTATCAGTGAACCTCCACGGGAGAATTCAGCAGTGTGTGTTTGTGCAGTGGCATCTTCAGAATGATCACGGGATAACTTTATTTATTCATTTCTCAGTGAATTGAAATCGCACAGCTCTTCATACACCCTGGGCTTGTGTTTCTGGAAAACAGCGAGCATATGACACAGCATGCGGCAACTCCTGTGATCACTACACCAGCTAATATTCTTAATACAAGTGTAAAGATATTTTAAGCATGACATAAGAAAAGCAGTATATTTTTAAGGGAGTTGATGGGAGGTTAATTCACAATGATGTGGTTGGAGGAGCATCACACTACTGGTGCTGCATTGCATCTGCAGCAGGTGAGGTGAGAAAGTGAATTATATGGGACTTTTATTATCTAAGAAAGTCCAAAAAAAAGGATGAAAGTATATCTGTAGGATTTTTATACATATGCAAATTCTGTTATTACCAATAAACCAGTTTCAATTTAAAAAGATACACATTTGAAAATACCCCTACATAGAGACTAAATACAGGTTTAAAGACACATGACAAGTCATAGCTCTGCGCCAGAAATAAACCAGACACACAACCCATAGAGAACACTGCCCCCGGTGGTCAGTGACTGTACTTCTCTGTGATAGGGTACCATGTTTCTTTTTCCTTTTTTGGTTATTTTGGATGAGCCTTGAACTGTTTCTCATTTAAGTTCTCTTATGTTCCTAAACAGTACGGTTTTATGCGTGTGTGTCAGCAGATCAGCCACCAAATGATAATTCAAAAGTCTACTGGGTCTACCATTGATGATCCATGCTTAGAGTAGAATGAAAATGATTAACCACAAAATAGTTGAGCCAGTAATAAGTTTAAAAATAGAAATTACATCATGCACTTTATAAATGGAACCATCAACTCAAGTCATAATTCAATCATATGTCACTGGCTAACTTTGAACCAGGCCATACTGTCATTGTTAGAGTTTTGCAAATTATACAGCTTTAAATAGTATAACCTCTGTTTGTTCTCTGCAGTGGTTATATTCTCTTCTTTATGTCAAATCTTATAGCAAAAGCAATGTAGCTTTAGGTCGTTTATATTAATGTTATTTGAACTGAAATTGTATTGAAATTGCTGTTATAAACTGGGAATGTATGAATATTTAAATGTTGTAGACAGATATTAAAATAAAAACCTTTAGTCCTTGACTGTACAAACCCAACTGTAGGCCTGCCTCTGGTAATATCCTGTCATTGCACACAAACACATAGTATTGGTTTATATCAATATGAACTTTTTGTAGAAGGCAAATTACTTTACTCAACTAGCTCAACAAAAATAATGCATTGATCTGGTATTGTATTTCATGATCCTTTATCATATGCATTGGATCTTGGTTGTAGTGTAAATCCAATTATTTATCCAATAGAGTCATAACAGAATATAGTAAAACCTTGTACAACATACATAACTGTGCATGCAATAATTTACCTAAAAATTAATATGTGTCTCTAACAACTTCAGATGCACCATGATGGACTTAGCTAATCAAGTTTTATTTCCACCTTGGAATGTCATTTAATAAATGATTGCTGCTCTTGTATAGAGACACGTGATTGTCATTGGCAGAAATAATTTGTTGCACAGGGTAATTGTCTTGTTGTTATCTTGCACACACAACAGAAGAAAAATATCACCTAATGATTAAGGGCCTTCAAACATCTCAAATACTTCTAGGATTTAGAGGGAGGAATGGCTTTTCAGTAGAAAATTATCAAAGGAAAGTCTAACCAGGCTCACACCATAATGATAAAAAGAAAATCTTATATGCACAAGATATTTATGGTGTGGGAACAAGTTATTATCTTGCATGAACAAGACAAACTAAATGTTCACCTGCAGGGAGTTAGTGCCTCTGCCATCTCAAATACTTCAGAGATTTGGATGGGTAAATGGCTTCTCCGCAGGAACTTATCAAAGGAACTTCTAACCCCCCCCTTATGTAAAAAAAAAAGTTGAGTTCATGAGATTTAATGAGTTGTGGCATAAGGTCCATTATCTTATACAAACAATATATGTATTGTCTGGGAACAAGTTATGTGCACACAAGATAAAACAACTGACCTGTCAGGACTATAGGGCCCCCCCACACATCTCGATACTTCAGAGATTTGAAAGGAGAAAATGGCTTCTCAGTGGAACTTATCGAAGGAACTTCTGACCAGGCTCCCAACATAAGGACAAATTTAAATTTAGGAGTAATTTCATGACATGAACATAAGTTTGGCCACAAGGTAATTTATTTCGTAAGCACGACATATTAATTGTCTGGGAACAACTTATTATTGCGTGCACACAAGATAAGAAAAACAGACCTCCGTTCATCCTACAACACTTCTGGGGTGAATGGACTCTCAGTAAGGAATGTAATCAAAGGAACCAGGCTTGATTTTTAGGAGATTAAGGTAAATTAGGGTCATAGGGTGATCATCTTGCTCGCACGATATTTGTTGTATGGGAAAAAGTTATACAAGTTTTAAAAAATATATTTATGTCAGGGCCTCCATGCAGGTCAAACACTTTTAGATTTAGGAGTAATAGCCTCTCTGTAGGAACTTATCAAAATGAACTTCTGACCAGTGCCCCCACCATAATATAGAAATCAAATTCTAAAGCGGTGATCTCATTAGATTAGATAGTTTGGACTCCATGAGCCTTACGGACCTCGGGCCCACATTGCTTTCTGTGTTGACACTGGCTGCGACTGCTCGGTCTCAGCCTCCGTCGTGGAAACTCGTTCATGGAATGAATGAATGATTAAATAATTGCCCGTGTGTCTATACGTGTGCTCCTCCCGGCATCTTCCCTCAGACAGTTGACTCTTGGCTGAGCTGATAAGTCCCTGTTTACTCCGCCGCCTGCTGCTGCTGCTGCTGAGCGCATTGTGCGGAGTGATCTGATCGGGACTACACCCAGCCGCTGCCTCACTGCCCTCCCTGGTTTTCTTTGCTGCCCCAGCCTTGACGTCGCTGAACGTCGGAGTGTGGCTTTAGATTGGAGACTCTAAATTCGCCTGCAGGTTTCCTCCCGATTCGGCTGCACGTTTTGTTTGTTGGAGAGCCGCCTTCCTCCTCAGCTCTAGGGATCCTTTACAAAAAAAACTAACACATAGCATCAGTTTCTTGAACATGTCTTGGCAAAGCTACGTGGAGAACCTGATGGCCGATGGCAGCTGTCAGGATAGCGCCATTGTTGGGTTTACGGACGCCAAATATGTTTGGGCAGCACATGCCGGTGGTACTTTCAACAATATCACGGTAAGAGGGGGTACAACGGGAGGATTGGAGTGGAAGGGTGGTTCTGCTCGGATGTTGTTGTTGTGAACCACCCACGCAGACGCTCAGCAGAATAAACGGCGCTAAAGAAAACCACGTTATCTCGCAGCCTCTAAATGATTAGCATGCTAACAGCGCCGTGCTAGCAGCTAGCTCATCGGTGGCCCTGCCGCGGCTATTTCCTGCTGAGGAAACGCTGCGGGATTAGACAGCGTGTGGAATCGGAGGAGACCCCCGCTCGTTGTGGCGCGCACGTACCGCGAGGACACAAAAGCTGCGGACGAACGCCCATCGGAAATGTTAGCACGCTGCTAAATGAACCGGGCGCTAATGTGAAAAAGCAGCTAGTAGACGGTGTCTGCCTGGAGGGAGCGTGCATGCTTTTGTGTGCTCGGCCGCTTTGATTAGAAAGCAGTAAGCTGCAGGTTTACCGGCTCACTGTGGTCAGCTTACCACGATCCCGCCTCACTCCGCCTCGCACATATTAATGCACATGTGGTTATTGGGGACATTATGTTTTTAATTCACCGAAAAGGACGCCACTTTGCCTCCGCTCCTTCCTACAGGCTTTTATTATTGTCTGGGCTGTGATACGTGCCTGTAGTCGTGGTGCTGGCATCGATACATTTACAGATTTTCTATTCACAAAGCTCCTCTCCTACCATTCCTATGCAATACTGGCGCTAGGATCGCTAATGTTTGGAATAGAGCTGCAGCTTACACTTGGAATAAAATTAAACAATATTGCAGATCAATGGTGCAAAACATGTACATACTCAGTTTACTGTCCAGAAGGAGTGAACCAAATGCAAGTTTGGAGGACGTTTGGAATTGTAGCTTAATGAATAGGATTGCAACTAACAATCGTTTTTATTATCGTTTACTTCTCACAACTCTGGAGCATATATTAGACGTTTTTTCTTGAAAAATAATTGAAACCAGTAACAATGAAAAGGCCATCATTGTACTATCATTATGTATATTGCATATTGCAAAGAACTTGGACAGATTGCACAATTACACAACTTGTATCTAAGTTGCAAATTTAGGAAAACATCCCTGTATATATTAGTTCTATTTTTATTGTATATAATATTTCAGATTTATCTTATTTACTCGAGATTCTGTTTCTATTCTTATTTTTAGTTCTTAATACATTTCCCCCTCTGCTGCTTTGTCAATTTTTGAATTTCCTCTTCAGGGAATCAATGAAGGTACATCTTATCCCAATTATCATCGCTGCATAGGACAGTAAGGGAAAGCTACTGTAGGTTGCCATTACAGCTTGGCTACCACAATCAAGTTTTTATCTTTTATTTTTTATTTAACACAGACCAAAATACCAACTCATACCTTACTAAACTAACCAGTGGTACCAAACAAACAAAACAAAACCGAGCCAACCCCAAAAAAGGAAACTAAGGAAAGATGGGCTTCAAATGATAAGCATCTTATACTTTAGAAAAACAAAAGTAGGCTGGTCTCTTTCTCAGATCATTTACACTTACCTTTAATTGTTCAACCTGTTGTCTTCAAGACATGGTTGATAGAAATGAGAGAGCGCCCATGTTCATGTAAATTATTAGATCCAGTTTAGCCATTTTCAGCATAACATTAGTCTTGAATGTGTGGAGCACTGTTGTCTTACAGTTTACAAAAGATCATCTATTTGGCAACAGCAAAAGCTACTGGAATCCATTTCTTTACTGAGGTTATTTGTTTAACTTTTATAACTTGACTTTTCAGGTAACTAATGTCTTCTCTGCGGAACATTCAGGTGTTTTTTTTTTTTAGATTAATTATTTTTTAAAGATTTTTTTGGGCCTTTATTGATAGGACACCATAAGCGTGAAATTAGGAGAGACGTGCAGCAAAGGGCCGGGTTGGAACCGAGCCTGTGGCCGCTGCAGCAGGACTCAAGCCTGCGAATTCTCACAGATCTCCTCTATTTACAGTCATTTATATACTCAATAATATTGGCATGTAACTGAAGGCCTATTTATTTAAAAATCTGTCTGACGTTTCCGCGATCCTGTGGTTTTGTGTGTTTTTCAGTCTCAAGAAATTGACATCCTTATCGGTAAGGACAGGGAGACCTTTTACACCAGCGGTCTCACTCTGGGCTCAAAGAAATGTTCAGTCCTCAGAGACAGCCTCCATGAGGATGGGGACTGGACAATGGACATCAGGACAAAGAGCCACGGAGGAGAGCCTACATACAATGTCTCTGTGGGAAAAGCTGGAAAAGGTAAGAGTCTGGTTCCTAAATGCTTTACTTCAGCTATTAGAATGCCCCCTTCATAGTTTAAGATCTTATATTGTTTATGTTGTGAAAGTGTCATGTCGGTATCAGAGCTTCTTCCATAAAGTTTTGTGACTTGAAGAAGTGCTGACTGAATATCACAGGCCCATTTGACCAAATTTGCAACATTTCTTCTGTTGCTTTTTGCCAAACTTGTGAGCTATGCATGAGCAAGACTCATAAATGTATCTGTTATATAGTTGTAACAATCATTTGTAAATGTGATGTCTGCAAATATCTTTCTATTGAGTTTGATCTACAGTCCAGATTTAAAGGACAGGGAAAAGCATCAAATATTACATTCTGCATGCATATTTGCATGCAGAATGTAATATTTTTGTTTGAGAAATTACTTGGAAAATGTATTACAATAATTATTATTGTTTATTTATATCAAATTATTGTGCACTGATTTTAAAAATAGTTTTGGTGACATTTTTTAAAGCTTTAAAAAATGTCAAGCATTTATATGAAATTTTGATGCTTTTCTTTGTTGTGCATGAATAGCTTAGGGATTCTTGACTGCTGATCGGACAAAATGAAGGATGGATGCACACGGCATTTTCACTGTTTTTAGTAGGGAATGTAGATTAATCAATCATGAAGATTATTATAGTTGCAGCCCTATTGCTGAAAAAATATTTTTACAGCTATGTATGCAAGCTCATAAGTGGCTTTGTGAAATGGGCCTTAGTCCCAGGAACATAAATCTTACAGATGCAGACATCTGAAGATGAAATATGTTAATTTGCCTAATGGTCGGATTTTTATTATAAACCTCATGTAAGCCATAGTATTGCCGACTCTGTCCGTTTGCCTTTGTGGTCCTCACTGTCTGACATTGCTCCAGTGTTTCTCACGTATTCACAATATTTATCTGGCTCTGACATCTAAAACGTTTGATAATTGGCTACAATCAAGCATTATGTATTCACAAACAATTTTTGTGTATACATTTTCCCACAGCTATAACAAATCTGACACTGTTTTAATCAACTCAACCTCCATCATGGTATCAGGGGGAAATGACCTGAGTGTGCTGCCTAATTCTAAGTGGGAAACACAGAGTGCAATCAATTGCATCAAACTCTTTCCTTTCATTTTCCAAACATTACTCCTTTTTCTGTTTTCTTTTTTTCCTCCTCACCTGTCACCCTCCTGCTGTGCATGTTGATCTTTTTGGTGGAATATGTTACTAAAGTAAATTCGTACCAAACGTGCAGTGAGATGCTTCAGTCTCTATCAGTCTCTATACACAGCTGTGAGCTGCACCTTAGTCTCTTGCATGTATCTTTATAGTCATGTCCTGATTTAGCAGAATGAGCCAGGGCCTGTTTGAGAGCTGAACCCCCAACAACAAATTTACTTTGCAAATTCAGGACCAGGATTCTGTTGGGAAATTAAGTTATTTACTCAAGATTATTTCCCATTTACGAAAGACTTTTTCAAGTTTTGAACACTGAATCATTTGCTGTCCAAGCTGCAGCATCTCATTGTGTCTGTTGGTAACGTGTACAGTTGCAAAGAGAAGCATGCAGACAGTTGGCACTGTATGACACACAGTTAAATATCCCTGCACTACACACTCCTGGTGATGATCCTTCTTACTTGGAATGCCTTTACCCTTTTTACTTTTTTTTTAACTGTCCCTTTTTTCTATCTCTTCTCTTTCAGTTTTGGTTCTTGTAATGGGAAAAGAAGGGGTCCATGGAGGCGGATTGAATAAGAAGGCTTACTCAATGGCAAAATACTTGAGGGATTCAGGGTTTTAATGTTTTCGAGCTCACTTAGATAAAAATGAGGGACAAAAAAGAAGAGAAAATAAATAATTGCCGTTAAGATTTCTCCTGCAAGCAGTCAAATGTCTTGGAAACTTTTAATAGCAATGAAGAGTGGTAAGATGCTGTGTCACCTTTGTCCCCCCTCCCCCCCTGCATCCTGTAGGGGGGGGGGGGACTCTTCAATTTTGCTCATTTCTCTTTTTTTCCCTGTGTGCTCCAGTATTGGTTTTTGTCATGGGAAAGGAGGCGGTCCATGGTGGAATTCTTAACATGAAAGCACATACAATTGCTGAGTACCTGAGGAAGTCTGGATATTAAGCAACCTCTCCACCCATCCATCAACTTAGCAGCCCACTCCCACTCAACCGCATTGTGTCGACAATACTCCGGGAATTTGATGGCATACAAAGTTACTTCCTCCGCAGTCTACTTTTATATACTCCCCACACTTTTCTTTCTTTTCTTTTCTTTTCTTTTTTTTTATAGGAAAAAAAAAAGAACCCTACCCCCACTTTAACATTGTACTTCTCATGTTCTTGGCACGGCAGTAATGGCATGCTCTTGCAAAAAAATGATTGCAAAGTATAATAAAAGTGTTAAATTTGAATTTGCCTTGTGTAACATTCACTTACCAACTGGCTTATATTCCAAGGGGAAGTACATATGTAATGGTGCATAGTTTTTATTTTTTGCACATTACTAAAATATGCCATTTTTTTCCATCAGCATGTGGGCATTTAAAAGTTGCATGCATACCCCTCTGTAGCATTCAGATCCCAGCCCTATCTTCTCTCTGTCCCAGCGTAATATTCCAGCCAAAACCATCTTCTCATCTGCCTCTTCATCTTCAAGTCTTCACAGCCTCCGCTAAAGAAACAACAAAATTTCCTCTGACAAAGTCCTGTATGTGTGTACCTACTCGCCACCATCAGGCGCAGCTTCCTTTACCCTCCATCACATGCTTTCGCTGTTGTACCTGAATGTGGTCTTAAAAGTTAATGGTGTGGTGTTGGGCTGTTATTTGAGTGAAGTGTATAAGGTCAGCATTGCTGAGGTCTCAAAGATAATGTCAAGACGCTTCCACACATCCTGGAGTCTCAGTGGACATTCCACCTCGGTGACAGCTCCGACATTTGTCAGTCAGCTCCTGCTCTTTGTAAATTTCGCTGTAAATCACTACACACACTCATGTCAGTTTTTTTTTTTTTCTTCCCCTCCCCTTCGGACCAATTGTCAGTTTAAGAGGATTATCAGAATTGCTTCATCTTTTCTCTGATGAATGATTGTTGGCATCACCTGTTGACTGTAAATCATTGACGACTTCAGATGACTGTGTATTTACTGCTTCTTTAGACTTCAACACTACTTAAAACGTCTCATCACTAATTGATTTGTTGCTAACATGTCCATTAACCAATGAAACAACAATGTCATTTTACTACAGTGTGAATGCATTTTGACTGTAAAACAAGGCTGTTGGGCTCCAGCACCTTGGAATTATTTGCCTTGTGCTTTAGTCATCAAAGGTGTATTCACAAAATGTCATAGTATGGTACTTAGAATATATTTAAAAGAAAAAAAAATGCTGTGTACACTAAACATATTGAAAATGGTGTTGGTTGGAATAAGAGCATTTGTAAGTTGTCTTGTGAAAATTTTCTGAGAATAACCGTGTATTCTGTGCCATAAAAATCGATCTGATCTGTTGCTACTATGAGTTGGATTTTTAACTGCTGCCCCGGCAAGAAGTAACTTTTAATGGCACTTTCCTAAGGGATGTTTTGTCATCAGTAATCTCCAGACTTTGTGGAATATGTACAGAATTAAACGACAGAAAAAAAAAATGTTTGCAATTTTTGTCTTTTTGTTTCTGAGAGAAAATTCCTTCTGCCACAAAATCTGCTATTTTAAATGCCATGAATTGATGAGATGTCTTGTTTACAGACAGATCAAATAAAAGTTATTCCAACCAGAGGTAATGCCATTATGTCCCGTCTGTTGCTTCTTCAGTACAAATGTGTATATAATCTTTAATGTCAATGGATGAAGTCAGTTATTTTATTCAATTGTGTGAATCACTGTCTAATAGATTCTATTATTCCTAAATGGAATAGTCAGGGGAATCAAGATTTAGCGCCCTGCGGTTCTGACTGTTAATGGAGAAATAAAAAAGGTTTTAAATAATATTTGGCTGCACAGCATGAGCTTCTGATAACTAGCCCACCAGTGGGTTGCTGCTACTTGATGAATTTGAAATCCATACCACAGTGAAGTTAGTCTCTGATTACTCTATGTAAGAAAATGCAAAAGATAGATACCTAAATGATTTTGATGGAAATGCTGGCATACAGTATATTATATGACAAGTTGCCAAAAAAAGCAGCACACATAGACAAACATAATCTAAGTATGTATGTATGATCACAAAAACATTTTAAAAAGCAGTTGGGCAAACTGGTGCCAGCAGCCAGGGGGAAGTCACCGCTTTTTCTCATTTCGATTTTTCATAGAACCCAAACCAGGTTCAGATTAAAAACCATAACACCCAAACTTGTCAAATCTGGACAATATTGTCCCAGAGAAGCTAAAGTTGTTTCAGTGCTTTTTCCACTTTGGCACTAAATCTGTGTTGTCGATGTGTTTTTTTGTACTGTAGTACTGTAAATTAAAGGTAGGTGTCACAGTGTGTTCACAGTATGTGTACATCTATCATCCTGTTAGGCCTGAAGAAGAACCATAGACACCATGAGCATGTGTATCGTTAGCTATGACCCATGCCAGTTGTTTTGAGATATTGAAGGCATTTCTCATAGTCGTGTGTAGAATATAATACATTCATTTTACAAGTGCTGGATTAGCAAACACATCAGGGTCATATAAACCGGATTAGAATGCCATGAAATGTTAGGTGCATTTCTCTAACACTATTCTGAGTGCTAGCCTGTAGCCTGCTAAGCCCCGCCCCTACCAGCTCAACTGGTAACACCTGCTGTAGTTGGGTGTTTGATTGGTGTAATTAGGACCAGGCCTCATGTGTCCAGTCTTTAAAAGTGAGTGAGCACAGAAAAGCTGAGTATTCACCTCAGACCTGTGCATAATTCCTTTCTATTGTTTCTGATGGCGTGGAGTGTGGGCAGTAAAAGTTTACTATGTCTAGGACTTTTTGTGGTTGCTAGTTCATTTTGCAGTTGTAGCCCCCTGACGAGGCTTAAGGCACTGGATAAATCAAAAGAAAACTCGATGATTAGCCGAGGAAGTGGTCTGCACCATGGACGACTCCTCATTGGGCAAAACTCTCTGCAAGGTGCAAAAGTTAAAGCAATCGGTACCTCAATGGAACTCCTGGATTTAGATGCTGATTACCAAGCTGATATTGGTATGTTTTAAGTTCTGCATATAATTCTGTATAAAATGTACCTGTCATGACTTTTAATTGATTGTAACCTTGCGAACTTTTAATTCAATTAATGTGTGCGAAATTGTGAAAACATTTAGATAACAGCATTATTATTTATAGGTTGGGCAGAGCCCAAACAAGCTAAAGGACAAGGTGACGACTCGTCAAGCCCAAAGCCAGGCGAGGCAGTGGTGGATCAACTTCTTAAACTGGAACCGAAGGTTGAATGTACAGGAGACTCCATGAAGCTTCAAATCCAGGGTGCTGCCTCTACCCCCGGATCTCTATTCTTTGTGGACCGAGGTAAATGTTTGGTTTAATTGTGGTCATATATTTACAGCCATCATTGATTCCATTACTATATATATTTTTTCCTCTTCTGTCTATAATCTCCCAGGAAGCAACCTGTCTCCACTGCCCCTGTCCAAGTTGCCTCAAAGCTGTGGTTACACAATCCAGTCAACAAGGAGAGATTTTGTCTTGGTTGCACCCTATGATGGCTGCTTTGTTGCTCATGAGGTGAGGTACTTTCCAAAAGCACTTTACTCACTTGAACTTTAAAAATTTGCCCGTGTCTAACTTCTTATAAATTTCAGGAGGACTGCTATGTTCTCCCCTTGCGTTGGTGCGGGTTACCGGTGAGGATGTCATGTCCTTTGATGAGACCTTCTGCACCTAACCCTCCAATGGTCACCTGCCACTCTGAGGGCATGGTTGTGAAAACCGATTGGATGATCTCTGTTGCTAAAATTAAAGTAAACTGTAAGTTGTTTTTACTTTTGTGTATTTAACATAATATCTAAAGTTCAGTCCATGCCTAAAATGTCTGTTGCATTGCATGATAGATTTGTCAATTGTGTAACTTTTTTTTACAATGGCTACATTTAGTTGTACTTGACCCCTTGTAGTGTGTGTGCACTTGCTTTCTGCCATCAAATTACATGGCATATGTGCTTTTCTTGCTTTCAAACAGCAAATTTCCTTTGTTCTGTGCTTAAATAACTGCCATAGCTGCCTCAATGTTCTAATTTTCCAAATTGGCTTCAGCTCCACAATTCAAAGTCAGCAGCTATTTGTTTATCAGATCTACGGCATAGAAACAATGGGCACACATGATTGTACGTGGCTTACATCAATCCTAAGCAGAATTGTAAACCAGAAACTTGATTAACTTGGATGGAAGGTGACTTTTAAAACTTTGCGTGTCTGACTAATTTTACCTTGCAGTGAATGATGTCTGGGAGCCTCTGATGAAGGCCTCAGCCAAATGTGGGTTCAGCATAGTTGTACATCCTGATGGTGTTGTCATCTCTGTTCCCTATGCACCCTGCCTGAAGAAAAAGGTACAGTCAAATTTGTTTTCCAGAAAATGCAATTGCAAATACATTTGAACTGCGTTTGTAACCAACTTGTTATTTTTAAGGATGGTCTGTACACCCTGGAACTCTATGGAGATGGAGAAACCAAAATTTCCTGTCCATCACTGTCAGCAACTGAACCTGAACCCACAAAAAGCCCACCAAAGTATCCAGAACTGCAAACTGAGGTGCCAAGCAAAGGGGTACATCCCTTGACCCCATCTCATAATTCTGGTTCACCTCCTGATCAAACTTTTGCTCAGAACCCAGAGGTACCATACTATCCTTCGTACCCACATTACTTCTACCCTTATCCAGATCTTAAACCTGTAACTACTGCGCAGCCACTGTCATCTCCTTTAAGCAAGACAACTGAAGTGCAATCCAAACAAACTGCCCCTGAAGGACAAATGCCCCAGAAATTCCAGCCTTTTTATGTCTGGCCATCTCAACCTGAACAAGTGCCTGTTGAAAAAGAGACTCCAGTAGACTCTTCAGCCACCCAACGACCTAATGAAAAAGTGGAAAACCCTTTTTATCATTATCCACACAATTTTCAACACCCTAACTTCATTCCTGTACAGACGCCTGAAAACCCTGCTACGCAGTCACCAGTAACTAAACCACCGCCAGGTAAATTCCCTGAATATGTCCTTCCAAATTACTACCCATCTGGACCTACTCAGAAACATCAAGAACCCACTTCAAGCAAACCTGAGAACCAAGAATACAAACCACAACTGGTACCCCCAGTTTCTCAGGGACAAATATACCAGCCGTTCTACCCAAACCCATTTTACAGTCCTTTATGGCCTCAAGGCCCTTACCAGCCACAGATGCCAACCCCTACACTGGCTCCAAAGGGCCACGTAAACCCTGCTACGCAGTCACAAGTAACTAAACCACCGCCAGGTAAATTCCCTGAATATGTCCTTCCAAATTACTACCCATCTGGACCTACTCAGAAACCTCAAGAACCCACTTCAAGCAAACCTGAGAACCAAGAATACAAACCACAACCGGTACCCCCAGTTTCTCAGGAACGTCAGGGACAAATATACCAGCCGTTCTACCCAAACCCATTTTACACTCCTTTATGGCCTCAAGGCCCTTACCAGCCACAGATGCCAACCCCTACACTGGCTCCAAAGGGCCAAGTAAACCCTGATACGCAGTCACCAGTAACTAAACCACCGCCAGGTAAATTCCCTGAATATGTCCTTCCAAATTACTACCCATCTGGACCTACTCAGAAACCTCAAGAACCCACTTCACGCAAACCTGAGAACCAAGAATACAAACCACAACCGGTACCCCCAGTTTCTCAGGAACGTCAGGGACAAATATACCAGCCGTTCTACCCAAACCCATTTTACACTCCTTTATGGCCTCAAGGCCCTTACCAGCCACAGATGCCAACCCCTACACTGGCTCCAAAGGGCCAAGTAAACCCTGATACGCAGTCACCAGTAACTAAACCACCGCCAGGTAAATTCCCTGAATATGTCCTTCCAAATTACTACCCATCTGGACCTACTCAGAAACCTCAAGAACCCACTTCAAGCAAACCTGAGAACCAAGAATACAAACCACAACCGGTACCCCCAGTTTCTCAGGAACCTCAGGGACAAATATACCAGCCGTTCTACCCAAACCCATTTTACACTCCCTTATGGCCTCAAGGCCCTTACCAGCCACAGATGCCAACCCCTACACTGGCTCCAAAGGGCCAAGTAAACCCTGGGACATCAAACCCCCAAATCCCTGGGAAATTGTCACCCAGTAAACCACCTTCAGCTCCACAGAGCAAATTGCCATCACAACCTGAAGCTCCTGCAGGCGAAGTACAACAGCAGCTCTATCCCTACTTCTACCAACCAGAGCCTGAAAAACAACCAGATGAGAAGCCACAACCATCTCAGGAACCAGGTGCTAAACCAGCTGTCAACCCTCCAGAAGGCAATGTGTATTACCCTTTTAACCCTTATTACCCCCAGCAGCCTCAGCAGATAATGTTACCCCCTACTACCTCCACACAGAGACCACAACCTAACAAAGGACCTAGTAATGGTGGTAATGTCCACCAAGGTCCACAACCAGGCTCTCCATATATGCCCCCTTTCTACTGCCCTCAATTCTGCCCATCTGGCATTTCTAATTGCTGTCCACAAATTGCTTTTCATCAACACATGCATCATTTTGTTCCAGCTGGACTTGGCAGTAAAAATGCTCCTCTAGTCTATCCAGTAATGCCATATCTCTCTTCATTGGGATATTCTGGGATTGATAGGGGCTTGGCTGATCCCTCTCCAGAGCAAACAGTGTCAACAACTGCCACCTCTGCAACCGCTTTACAACAGGCCCTTCCACCTCCGAATGAACAGCTGCCATATCTCCTGCCACCAGATGGTGTCAGTATACCTATAAATCAGATGCCAACCTACCCTTATTTTGTACCCAATTTGTATCTACAACAAAATTTACCACAAAGCCAGTCAGCAGTTAATTACAATGCACCCTCTAGACCCCAGGCTCCTGGTAATTGGCAAGGAAATCCACATTATATACAGTCACAACTGAGTCAACTACAGCTTTTGGCAAACCAGCAAAGGGTGCCCAGAGCCACGGAACTAAAACCATCTAATGTGAAAACCAGTGATTCTGAAGAGCCAATGCAAGCTAAAGTCAAAAGTGTAGCTGATCGTTTTCTTGTCCCTAACCCCATGCTTCAAGATGCCCGAGCACCTATTGCAAACTCCTCACAACAATTTCTTGGTGCCTTAAAGAAATCTACCAACGCTCAATCAAAGAGTTATGTGCTGCTACAGCAGGGCCCACCAGGTAGGGAGCGCAACAGTAACACTGAAGATCTGCTTGCTGACACAACCCTCCAGTCACAAAATCTTAAACCCCATCATCGGAATTTAAATCCCCTACAGGATAACCCCCCATTTGTCTCTGCAATGAATGGCTCTCATTTTGCACCATTGCCCAAGGACTCTTTCAATACAGCGCATATAAATCCTGAATTATTAGAAAAAATTTGGAAACTCAGGCGACCCCTCGGCTACAACCAAAGGATTCCAGCCCATGCTCCTGGAGAGGAATTTCAAGGATGGCACTCAGCAGCTGACCAAAGGTGCGTTGATTATTTTGATTTCTTTAACTTCTTAAACCAGTCTTTTTTTTTTTTATTTATTTTTTTAAATCTAATAAACTTGTCTCCTTACAGGACTGGAACTATGCGCCCAGAGAGGTGAAGAACATCAGAACTAGAAACTAGTTGCATTCAATTTGAATAAATGATTAAAACAGTACCCGAGCTTGTGCTTTTTTATTTTTTCCCCCCCAATAATATTAGAAATTAGTTTTTGTCCGACTGCATTTTGGTAAAAGTGAGTAGTTTTTGAGAAGTGGATGTAAATTAATTGTCACTGTAGTCAATCTCTTTTGGCATTAGTGGTAATAAGTGTTATTTCTCTTTTGCTTTTCTCCATTTCAAAGTTGTTTTACTCTGTACTTGTTGACATGAGGAATGTAAATGCTTTTTAGACCCAAAAGGTGCATTGCCCTTGAACTAATTTGTTTTGCCTTACCCTGAACTGGTGCTTAATGCACATTGACCCATTCCTTTGAGTAAACATTGGATACACTTCTTGTTCATTCATCAACAGTGGCCTTAAATTCAATGCAAAATCATTGTGCTTTTTAAATTTGAGCTTATTTAAAGGTTTTTGAAACCTTAAACCTGTCTTTCCAATTAGATAGACTTCATACCTTAACTCATCCACCATCAATACAGAAAAACACTTGCACAATTATTGCATTTGCCATCTAAAATGGTAAAAAAAAAAAAAGAAACGATCCACCGCTGATTCCAGTTTCACCAAAGTGAATAAGCTTTTCAATTTCACTTCAACTATAAAAATGGGGAAAATTTGGGGCACTACATTGGCTGGCGTTGTGGAAGTTTTCTGGACGCTCATGAAAGGAGAACTCAGGCAGCAGCTGATGTCATATGCAGAAGAGTTTTAATGTAGACTTGATGCCTCAATGAGACCAGAAGGTGGAACAATATTCCAACGGTAAGCAATTGTCATCCCCAAGTCTGAAGTGTGTGGCACGAAACAGGCCCCACTCATAATGGTGTACAGATGCAATGTGTGAGGATGGTCAAACATTCCTCACCAGTTGGCATGTTTTTAGAAAAATTAGTTTTTGCAGTGGAAGCCCAAGAGCTTTGCAGTCGAATGAATTTACACCAAATGTAATTGATCAAGTCACAAACAATGGTGTATGAATGACAGGATTTGAGAGGAAGATCCAGCAGGGAGTGCAGAACCATTGAACAAATATGTACAATGATTAAAAAATCCTTGATTACCTTAATTCATCTGAACAGAGCCCACCTGTGACGACATCCTTCCAACCTCCAGGATGGTGTAGGTCTTATTCACAGTATTGTTATTAAAGGTCGCCAGCGAGGCCTGCACAAAGTCCAGCGCTGAAGTGTGATTTACCTTAGAATTTTACTGCATTCATGGAATGGAGAGCAGTTAATGGTCATTGGCCGGTGTTTTTTTAGGTCAGCGTTTAAGTTAGCATTTTTTTTAAAACACAAACGCAGAGTTCCAATGATTTCAACAATGTGCAAGAGCAAATCTGACGTTTGCTGTAGCAGTATTTGTAGAAATCTCAATGGGTTTGCAGGAATGTCATTGGCCTGGGTAAACATGATCAGCAAACAAGACTGTTTTGCAATCACCATCAAAGATGAAGCGTTAAGGATTGAAAGCTTTCCACTACCGGTTTGTTCATTGAAATCTCTGCATAGAGGTTATCGATGTGTCCTCATCAGACCTGTAGTAAACCTCATGAATCCTTCATTGACTGTTTCGTTTCATTATAGAGAAAAATGTAATGACAAAAAAGAATGAACACAATATTGGAGTTGACAGATTTATTCAGAATGAAATGCAAATCTCTAATTTTCCTGTTTTGCAACACATTACGCTCTTTTGACAATTTTGATTATTCTTGGTTTGTAGGAAACATATTGCGTAATATCAACCTACCACATTACATGTTTCTGCATCAATTAAAGTTACACTGGCACCAATACAGCTGAAGAAAGCAAAGATGGAGACTGTGTGGGACCTGTTCAACTGAAGAATCTGACCCTTCCTGGACATGCTGGAGGAGCTACAGGGACTAATGCATCAACAGCAACTACATCTCTCTTAAAGATATGCAAAGGGACCTCTTTACTATTGGAGGATTCTGAGGTTGATAGAGAGTCGGCAGCTGGAGTGGGATCAGCAGCTGGAGCAGGATCAGCAGCAGCAGCAGGATCTGCAGTAGCAGCAGGACCTGCAACAGGTGCAGCAGCATCAACCACTGCAGGGACCACAGGTACAACTTCTGCGGACTCCCCTGACTCTGATGACAGAAGGCCACTCAGATGAGGGTCATGGAGGGAGGTCAGTTTGTGGTGTCTCAGACCGTGCTTGTGTGACAGGCTGCCTGTGTGTACGTGGACCATTGGTGGCACGGCTGGAGCTGCAGCCACAGTGCTGTTGGCATCTACAACTGGCATCTGAAAAATGGTGTGCATCAACACAGTGAAATATTGTAAATTCCAGGACTTATTTTTGCTCACAAAACAATATTTGGAGAACTTAAGCCTCATTTTACCATGGGAGCAGGGAACATCCTGCAGTCCACACTGTGAGCAGCTTTGACACCTGTTGCAGTACAAAAACCACGTTCCTGTGAGGGAAAATAAATTCATTTTCATTCAATGTTCATAACGAAACTTAACACCAGGGGTTCAAATGTGTAATTATTCATTCCAATAACAATTTGGTGAACTTCTCAAATGGGTTGTTCTGTTCTCTGGAGATTTAACTGATGCTTTGTGTACTTACAGCCATGGGGTCATTCAGAGGGATGCAGGCGTTGCCAGTGCAATTAGCCTCAACCACGACATATTCTACTGAATACTGTATCGAAGAAAGCAGAACCTGAAACAAGGACATTTTGGGGGGATATTGGTTTACTGACAAACATTAATAAAATGTGCAGGAGCGTTCAACATTATACAATTATTTTAATTCATCTGAACAGAGCCCACCTGTGACGACATCCTTCCAACCTCCAGGATGGTGTAGGTCTTATTCACAGTGTTGTTATTAAAGGTCGCCAGCGAGGCCTGCACAAAGTCCAGCGCTAAAGTGTGATTCAGAGGGAGGAGATTGGAACAGTCCCCGCGCTGGTCCTCGCACTCGTCCTCTCTTGATTCTGAGCAAAAAGACACACGAAGGGTTTTTTATGTAGAGGGCGACACAGACAACAATAATAGTTTTCTTTGGTAGTTTTTCCTCACTCTTGATGAGAGTTAAGGACAGAGGATGTCACACCTTGTTAAACCCTATGAGACAAACTGTGATTTGTGAATATGGGCTATGCAAATAAAATCGAATTGATTGATTGACACTGATGTCTTCAGTGTATGTGTGGGTTCACATGGATGAGCGTGTGATCAGAAAGTTATACCGTCTGTTTTACACTTGAATGCAGTCACATTCAGAACTCCTGCAATTTTCTCCAGCACCACATCGCAGTCTCCCTCCACGGCCTGAATTGGAAAGAGATGATCATACAAAGCCAATCAGTCTCTTTTTCTATTCTCATTCATTTATGTTGTGAAAAATTATGATCATCATTAGATCTGGGCGATTATGTGAAGCGTATGTGCGCAGACTCACCGTCGATATTTTGGGTCGGACTGTGCAGTTGGCAACAGGTGTGGGGTCCATCACATGACAGTTTGTCTCCAGCAGGTCAATTTCAAGGACGTATGTGTCGACTCCATTAGCCTGAGGACAGAAAAAACAAAACAATATATTTTTTTTTATTGTACGGCATGAGATAGTTCACCAAATGGACCAAATGTTCTGGTGTCTGCATGGACGAACATGCACATGTTGTTTGTAATGATACTGAAAAGTAGAGAAGGGCAGGGATCAAACATCAACTGTTGAAAGAAAGAAAGAAAGAAAGAAATATAGTTTGGATGTGCAATGGTTAAGGAAAGTAAGCAGGTATCTTTAACAAATTCTACCTACTATTAGGTCATGCAGATTTTAAGTTTGTGATTTTTTATGGGACATTCAAAGTGGCACATTCATGATTCAGTTCAAACCTCAATCCACCGATTTATGTGATCCTACTGTCCAGTGGTGTATGGAGGAAACGCAGATTATTTTGCAATGTCACACAAAATTTACTTGCATGTTTTTGCCTGTGAATAGACAACATTTGCCCTCTGACTTACCCTGTGAAGGATCTTGATATCCTCGATCCTGTTCAGTGCATACTTGTAGCCGTGAACATGCTGGCCATTGAGGTAATCCTGGGCCGCCATCGCAGCCTCCTCCACATCAGGGGAGTCGCACAGAGGCCGCAGCACGTCGACCTGAGCCCACGTCCCCACCAGAAGTCCCACAACCACAGCGAAGCCCAGAGGATTCATGTCTGCGAGAGATGTAAGAGATACCAGAGTAGTGAAGCAGCAAGGGGAAAGGAAGAGAGGGAAAAAAACTCAGTCTGCGCTGTTTAAAGTGCAGGATATATACAGCGCAGACTGCATGAGTCTGCATGATCATCCCTCCTGATGACACGTAACCCACGTCTGTTTTAGGACTGCTGCCAAAACAAATGACAGTTGGGTAAGTCTATCATTGAAGTTCAAATCAGCCCTAATTCACTGTGTTTTTTTCATCCTTAAACATCTGCAAACATCTCCTCTGTCTTTTCACAGCTGTCCCCACATCTGAGAGTTCCTTGAATTAAAAAATATCATAAAAACACATGTGACGAACGTCACGTCCAAACAGCCGTACTGTGTAAACAGCTGTTGCACTCTACAGAGGTCAATGAGAGTGATCAGCCACAGAGCAGGGCCCCCACTGCCAGCAGGGACTCAGTGACTTGCTCAACGACAGTTCTGCAGGGAGGATGTTTGCCAACGAGAGGGCGGGGGGCACAGTGGAGGGTCACGGACACACACTGCTGCAGCACATGTTTGCTCTGTATTGGACTGTCTGCCAAATGCACTGGTGTGACTCCAGGTCAGAACCATGAAAAACAGATACTGATCAGGGCTTATAAGGAAAACACATCCTGTCAAACAGAGGTTAGCCACAAGACACTGACAAACCATCTTCATGTTATATAAATGTTGTTTTTGTGTTATCTTTTTTTCCCCCCGCATTTCTTTTTGTCATAGCTTTTTCACCTGACCATGTTCTTCAGACCTCCTTAGAATTCCTTGATGGCCTTTACTGAATATATGGAAGTTACATCCCCCTATGGGGAATGAAGCATTGAGACACCTGAGGTAGATGTTTAACACTGACATGGGGAAACAGATTTGACTCATTTCCATCCCACACGCCCTGGTCAGCTGCAACGGGTTGCTGGTTCCAATCCTGGTTTGGCCAGGGACTTTCTGTGTGGAGTTTGCATGTTCTCCTTGTGTCTGGGTTGTTACTCCGGCTTCCTCCCACAGTCCAAAGACATGTAGGTTAATTAAAGTGAGTGGTTGATTGTTTCTGTGTGTTGGTCCTGTGATAAGCCGGTGACCTGTCCAGGTTGTACCCTGCCCTCACGCATTTTCACCGTGTGGTCTACACTTGATGGCGGGGACCGTAACGCGTGATTAGTTGGCGTGGTTCGGCCTTGCGTGACGGACAAAGAAATTGAAGCACCTATCTTTTCCGCGGTCCGCAAAACGCAAGCAACACTAGTATTAGAATAAGGGTTAGTATTATTATTAGTTTTAGTGCTAGTATTAGTACAAGTATTAGTATAAATGTCAATATAAGGGTTAGTATTAGTATAAGGATTAATACTAGTACAAATATTAGTATTAGTATAAGGGTTAGTATTTGGGTTAGTATTAGTATGAGGATTAGTATTAATAGTAGTATAAGGGTGTTGCTCCTTCTGACCTGAAACCATCGTTCTTAATGAAATGTGGTTGGTCGGCTGCGGGATGACGCACTATACCCGCGACACTGAGAGAGCAGTGCATTGTGTACATGCTGAGCAGTGTGCTGCAGGTGAAGCGCTCAAACATGAGTGAATAAGAAGCGGATTCCCTCTCCTGGGTGTGAACATGGAGGAGCCTCATCGGACAACAGCTTCTCGGAGCGGAGCGGAGGCGAACCGAGGCGGTGACGGTGAGACTGAGCAGTGTGTGTTGGGTCAGTAAACATTAGCTGAGCTAGCTGCTGTAGCGAGGACTCTGTGACTGCTGCTAACACGTGTCGAGAAGATCCACAAACCATGAGATGTCTGTGACGTGACAGGCTGAGGTTTAACAACTGGGCTGTGTGTGAGACGCGTAGTAAAGGTTCACACTGATACACACCACTACAGTCAAGGTTTAAAACACATTAGGTTGGATACAGGTCTCCTTTCTACTGCATCCTTCTACAACATGTGTGGACATTGTTAAGTGACTGTGTACATATACAATTACAGGGATATATAAATACTTTATTCCAAGTAACAGTAAAGGTACAGAGATATAAGGTACTTTATTCCAAGTTACTGTAAAACTACGGGGATATGAAATACTACATTTCAATTAACAGTTAAACTACAGGGATATAAAATACTATGTAATTTCAAGTAACAGTAATACCACAGTGATATACAAATACTTCTTAATTTCAAGTAACAGTTATACAATAGTGATATAAAATACTTAATTTCAAGTAACAGTAATACTACAGGGATATAAAATAATTTATTTCAAGTAACAGTTAAACAAGAGTGATATATAAATACTTAATTTCAAGTAACAGTAAAACTACAGTGATATAAAATACTTCATTTCAAGTAACAGTAAAACTACAGTGATATAGAAACCTTTATTTCAAGCCACTGCTCCATCTGCTGCAGGCCTTTTGCTCTTTTTGTCTCTGCCGATCATTCTAATGATTGTGGCTGAAACAAACACTAGAGGAGCTGAAAATATCTCACAGTACAATACTCAAGTAATTGTACTCAGTTACATTGTACTTGTCTAGTTATCTGCTGTATTCCACAATGAAAGCTGAGCACTGAATGTAACAACACATCTGTTCTTTATTGCAGCAGGTGTTCAGACTGCTGAGCACCTCACCAGAAGTGGACGTGAATACAGAGATAACTAAGTGGAGTCTGAAGGGAAAGTTACTCTTGAAACTTTAGAGTCAGTTGACCATGGCCTTGAGACTGAGCATCTCTTTATCACAAAGGAGACAAAATAAAATCCAGATTCAGCTCTGCTACCTATGATGCCCACACCTCCATGTTCTCATGTGACCACTCATCACTATCTGCCAGATGCACCGAACACAGAGCCGCAGGAGCAAAGCCAAGTACCTCAAGAGACGGAAGGGGTTCATGTCTTCAGTCAAGGGAGTTTCTCATCTGTCCAGACGAGCCAAGAGACGCTTGTTTTTCAAAGTACAGCTCTGGATGTGGAGGAAGCGGAGAGACAAATGCCGTTTTGGGATTTTCAGAGCAAAAAGAAGAGCTTACGGGATCAGCACTGGACCCTGCTTCAACTCAAAGGCTCAATCACAGAAAAACACAAGGAAACTTCCAATGTACCACACAGTAAACTCAGACAATTCTCGAGACAGGACTTCAGCGGCAGTGTCACCACTTGGTTGTGATACTGAAGCTTCAGAGGAGATGCTCAGAGGGCAGAACTGTCCGCTGAAGCCACCTGAACCAGTCGGTCCGTCAGAAACTTTGATCACTTCCAGCTCGTTTCAGAACCGGGTCACGGACACAAATGTTCCTGGAGCTCCATTCACTCAAACTGTGTCATCTCAAAGAAGAGAGACCTCTGGACGGTGTTGTGTAACTGCAGAGCCTTCGAAACCCTCTCGCACAGTCAAACCCCTGCTGAGGACAGAGGCATGTGAGGGGATGAGGGGGTGCACATCAGGACAATGTACCACTGTCACTCCAGGTCAGGAAAAGGCTTCAGACTCACATACTGATGAGAGAATCACCTGTAAAAAGGCCTCTCAAACCAATGTCAGCCTTAAAGCGCTGACGAAGGACATACATGGTACTTTTTTTTTTATATATCAATTTATCATTTTCTTTAACCTTCACTTTTAGGTTTATGTTTTTGTTTTTGTTTTCACAGCTGTTTGAGATTACTGAGTGTTTCCCTGTTTCTCCAGAGTTCCTCGATGAGTTTTACAGAATATATGGAAGTTTGATTCCACTACAGAAGAGCGACGTGTTGAGACACCTGAAGAGGAAGTTTAACACAAATTTCAGTGACAGGTAAATCTCTGCCATAAATCTAAATCTTGAATCACATTGAATCGTGGGATTCTCTCTCTTTACAGGTTTTAAACATTTTTTTTAGAGACAGTATGTATTTATTTATTACTCTTGCACTGCCCTCATTCAGGAACCTATGGAACGTAATTCACCTCGTATGTATGACACATTGGAAGCGGTTGACTAATCTCAACAGACTGGGCTTTATCAGAAATGGGGGTGGGGGGGCTTAAAGAGACAGGCGCTAAAGCCAAGTGTTTCAGAAAGAGGCTGAAAAGAGGAGCTGCTGAACATTAGAGCATGTAAAAACTTGGTATCTGGAATGGATTCAATTTCTGGACCAGTTATTTAATGTTTTCCTGCCCCTGCAGGAAAAATGTCGTCTTTTCGGAGGTCACCAAATACAGGAGTGCGATCGTTCAGAAGCCCATTCCCTCCTTCCAGGTGGTCTACAAGAAACACACGTTGACACTGGACGATTTGTCGACTCTGGCAGATCAGAACTGGCTCAATGACCAGGTTAGAATCCAACACTAAAATATGTCATTTACCTGGAAGTGGTCCAACCTTTGCTTTTAACCATATATAATCATATATCTTTGTTTCTGCTTAAGGTCATGAACATGTATGGAGAATTGATTGTGGAATCTGCCAATCACAAGGTAATCTAATGATATGTAGATGCTGAATGTTGCTTTTCTTCTAAAATCATAGCATCAGGTGGCAATTACGTACTTACCAGGGTTATTAAAATATCCCTTATCAGTTTATTTGCTTGTAGTTGACTTCCTTTAATACACTGGTCTTTTTTTATTATTTCTGTCCTAATCTGGCTAGACTAGGTTAATTTACCATCAAAAACACGTGAGCCTGTATAAACAAAAACTCTGTTTTATGATTATCCTTTGTAACCTTAATCTTTCTCCGCTTACAGGTCCATTTTCTCAACAGCTTCTTCCACCGTCAGCTCATGACTAAAGGATACGATGGTGTGAAGAGATGGACAAAGCAGGTCAGGTCTAATGTGGTATTTTATCAGTGTTTGTGATGTAGATTAAAATCCAAGACCAAAGTAGAGCACATACCTCCGCCCAGGCCGAACAGTCTCCTTAAATTCAAACAAGCTCCAACAAATGACACGCACTCATAGATATCATTTCCCTACATGGGCCTGATTTTTATCATCAAGATCCATGAATTATTCTCTGGGATCTGCACCAAAACTTAATGGTTTCTTCTGTGACTCGTATCACATGCTTCCACCAAGTTTCGTGGAAATCCGTCCATTTTTTTGTGAAATCTTGCTTAAAATCAAACAAACGAGAAGACCGGGATGAAAACATGACTGTCTTGGCGGAGGTAATAAAACATTAAGTCTTCATGAAATTAGATGACATGGACTGAAGAAATGAAGAGAGAAAAATAAGACTGCGTAGCTTTAACTCTTTTCTGTCTCTTTCACAGGTGGATTTGTTTTCGAAGCGTTTGCTCTTGGTACCGATCCACCTGGAGGTTCACTGGTGTCTGGTGACTGCTGACTTTGTCGAAAAGAAAATCTGCCTTTACGACTCTCAAGGGAACGCACTCCAGAAGGTTGCAAGGGTAATTTGATGATTTTTTTTTTTTTGTCCCTTTAACAATATACATGAACAGTTGAGCTGCTTATTTTTAAGTAATAAGTCCTTATCCATAAAAGTGTATTTCTTTATGCTCTGCTAATAACAGAACATCCTGAAATACTTGATGGCAGAAGCAAAGGAGAAGCAGCAAACAGATTTTGAAAACGGCTGGACAGTGTCGTTTGATGAGGTACGTAAACGTTGATGGCAGCGGAGGCATCAAACTAGCTCTAAGCTTCTTCTTCCTGCTGGAGATTCCCTGACATGATGTTTTGTCTCCCCCTGCTGTCCCTCACAGAATGTCCCACAGCAGACCAATGAAAACGACTGTGGAGTTTTTGTCTTGGAGGTAACAGCTCTGCCTGCTTAGTACTCACGACTTCAATCATTCTTCTTTTTTCTTTTTTTAACTCTTCACTAATGACTTGATTTCCATTTCAGTATTCCAGATGCCTTGCTCTCACAAAAGCCCTGCAGTTTTCCCAGGAGGACATACCAAAGATACGTAAGAGGATCTACAAAGAGCTGTGTGACTGTAAACTCCGTGAGGAGGGCTGACGAGGATCTTACGGACGTGTGTATTCATGTATTTATTGCTGATAATAATGATAATAATATGTGCTGCTTTTAATTCAGGTTTGAAGTCAGCGTTCCTCACACTCTAGTCTGTGCAGGGGTTCACTACCAGCTCACAAGCTTAAATTCCTCTGAGTGACCCCTGCAGGAGATAGTCACTATTGTATGAGGTGCGCTGTTCATGCTAAACCATGATATTTGATTTTTGTAGTAAAATGAGCGATATTTATTCAGGAATGTTATTTAAGGAAAGAAAAGCTGTTATTGTTCCTGGAGTTTACACATCTACAGTGCACCAACAGAGCCTTATTGACTTGACTGCCTGTTGAGGTGGATCTCATCTGTTTTGGTTCATTTCTTGTGTTGAATATTTATTGTTTAAACCTTATTTGCACATTTTTAAAGTCCAAATGTATTGACTTGTGGATTGAGATGTTTTGCATCATGGTTTTCCTGTTAGTATCATGACTGAATAGAAACTATAGAGGTATATTCTGTTTTTGAAGAAAATCCTTGTTTTTGTTTGTTGCATAATGGAAATGTGAGTTTCAAATTAAAGTAGATGTTGACAACGTTTTTTTTTATTGTTTTCAATCAGGATCATGCGCTGTATGCTCTGCAGTCAGAATGTATTTTATTGATATATATTAGATTACATACATATTTATACATATACAACTTTGTTGCTATAGACAGGTTTTGTTAATCTCCAGCACATTATAACTGTTAGTGTGACCCTGAATATGGGTTTTCTTTCATATCTTTATTTAAGAGTGTGGTCTTTCAGTTTGAGAGCAGGTCTTGTTCAGATTTATTAATGCTTTCACTCAAAACCTTGCACTCACACTCAAATATACCCTGCTTGTGCTTTGATTTCTTACAATGTAATTCGCACAGTTTGAGCCCAAGCAGAGCAAATCTGAGTACAAGCTGGTTATATTTGAGTGCAAGCCAAGGGTTTTGAGTGAAAGCACTACAAAATCTGAATGTGAAATGAATAATTCCTTCTCTCTATCTGACAGACCACACACTTGAATAAAGATTGGTAATAAAAAAAACCCACCTGAACAGTTATTAAATAATCACTACTTATAAAACAGTTCTCCAGGAAAATGTGAACATTTTAAGGCACAAGAAAAACTCTAAAGTGGTTTTCAGTATGAGAACCAGATAATATACATTAATATACTGTGATAAATATGGTACAATATATAATATTCATCACCAAATACATCTGTTCACAACAGACATTTCTATCACTGACACTGATTTCTATCAGTACACTAGACGTACTTAAATACAGTGCCACACATAATGTATAATTACTGCCACAGTTCCTTGTCTCCTCTGGTCTAAACTCAACTTCTGTTTCCTGGCGTTTATAGAACTGAGCTCAGAGAATCTCACTTTATCTAAAAAGAGGTAACATGGTCACAACAGCCTCTCGTGCTAAGGGAACAAGTTCCTGGGAAAATTATACACTTAGTTTTTCATCTGGTTAATGCCGCAATAAGCAGGAGGAAGTTTAATGTAGATACATCTTTAATCCACCTAAATCACAAGAGGCCATACAAGAGAGGAGCTTGACTTCACCACTGAGACTGGGTAGTTATATATATATTTGTTCATAATGTCTATGTGGACACGTGTCTGCCCAAAGGAAGTGAGAAAAATGTAAGAATACAAACTGATTCAGATAAGAAGAAGAAGCCGCTTCTCCTGAGAAAGCTTGTGGTTTATCTGCTCCCTATCTTGAAAAGCTTTGTTGTGCTGTGTGCATAATCAGATGAAATATTCAAGCGCACTCCAATTTGACCCTCTCTCATGATGTGTCAAATACGACGAGGAAGGGGCTATTCATTGAAGTGGAATATCCACTCGACTTCCGGCTCATCGTCGAGGCGTATCACGAGGTAGGACACCAGCTGGAACAGGTTCTGCCACACGCCCAGGAAGAGGTACAGGTAAAAGTCGCTGACGTCCATTTGGCAGTGTATCCCTGAGTAATTCATGTCACACACACACTCAAAACTGTTCACGTAGTTGACACAGAAGCCTCCGTTCATGCACGGGTACGAGGCACATTCATCTATATCCTTCTGACACCTGGAAGGACGGATGAGAGGAGACAAATTATGCAAGCAGTAGCTTATGACACAAAGAAACATTAGCTTTCATTTGCAATCTTGTAATTGTGGCTAACTGACGAATAAAAACCTTACATTCACATTTTGTAGCTCAATTTGTAGGCTCCACCAACTCTAGAGGGGAATATTTGTTCTAAAAACAAGCTTGTTTGCTAACTTTACCTGTCGTTGCAATTTGGAACCGGGCTATTAGCTTTTCATGCTTGACTAAAAATGACACAATGGTGCTGAGAGTGAACCAAGACAGTCAAGTTATTGGTCCTAAAACCAAAAGAGTGAGCTGAAAGACAGTAAAATGCTCTAGAGTTGAGGGGAATCATATTTTTAGCTGATTCACCAAGTCAAACAAACCTTTCACATGACACATAGCTGCTCGATCCAGAGTTAACATTAAACTATTGACAATAGAAGCTTTAAGCAGTGGCCCAGTGAAGGATTTGGGAGCATTTTATGGCTCATGATCCTGATTATAGGTCCAAAGATTCTTAAAGGTTCAGTGTGTAGAATTTAGTGACATCTAGTGGTAAAGTTGCATGTTGCAGCTGAATACCTCTCACCTCAGCCCCCTTCCAACATGAAAGAGACCCTGTGGTAGTCTTTAGTTGTCATAAAAACTCAAAAGGTGTTTAGTTTGTCTAATTTGGGCTACTGGAAATCCTCTGGATGTAAATATAAAGTATGTAAATATAAAGGACCCATTCTAGGGTAAAGAAAATGACAATTCGTACAATTTAGATGAAACGCACTAGTGAAAACATCACTTGGATTATTTACATTCAATTTCTGACAATAGATCCCTTTCACCTTAATCTTACACACTGAACCTTTAAGTATCCGTAAATCTGTTAAAATGCAATTATATTTAATGCATTGTTAATTATTTCAGTTAAATTCCTTTAAAAGATATATATCACATGCAGTTAAATCAATAATAAAGTCTTAAAAATCAGTGCAGCCCTGTCTGAATACCTAATGACCCCGTGTGGGGCCGTAGGGTCCTGACCCTCTGTGTATAGCAGATTAAAAACCATTAAACGTGTCCTACCACTGTCCTGTGAAACCAGGCAGGCAGTAACAGGTGTTGTCTACTTCAGAGCAGTTCCCTCCATTATAGCAGCTGTACTTCCATCTTGAACCCATGCATGTAGATGTAGGCAGCTGAGGAAGTCTGAACACAACATAGAAATATCAATACCCTCCACTTTGGTTAAAGTTAATATATTGTTAGTAATAATATAGAAGCACTCACGGATATGTTTCAATGTACCATGGGATTTCAGGAACGCTGCCACTGTAGGAGACAAATATGTAAATCAGTACAACTCAGAACTTGTTAGCTTGTTATAGGTGTGATCGACTGTGAGTTTGGTGTGAGAGAGATATTAATAAAGTGTTAACCAACTCACTCGCAGTATAGGCCTGTCAGATTTTGAGGGCAGAGGCAAGCGTAGCTCTGGAAGCCTTTGAGGCAAGTGGCCCCTTTGCTGCAGTTGTTGTTTTCACACATGTCCACTTCAAACTCACACTGTTCACCGCTGTAACCGAGCTCACACACACACTTAAACCCCCCGGGGGAGTTGGTGCAGTAGCCATGGATGCAGGGGCTGGAGATGCAATTGTCTGTCGACTGTTCACACAGCGGCCCTGTCCACTCGGAGGGGCAGGTGCAGTGGTGCAGGTCAAAGACATCCTCACACACGCCCTGGTTCTGACAAGGGCTGGATGCACACACACTGGCTCCCCAGCAGCCGTGTTGCGGGGCAGCGTTGTCATTTACCCTCACAAACTGCTCCTCCTGAGGTCTGGGCAGGTTCAACTCCGTGTCCAGGTAGAAAGGGAGAAGAAGGCCTCCGATCTCCACAGAGCCCACACAGCCAGAGAAGTTCACTCCAGCATCCAGTCCCCCGAGTCCCCCGAGAAAAATGTCTGCTCCTTCCCTGAGGAAATCCAGATTCCCTGCAGCTGTTTCGGACATGCTTGGCTGCTTCTGGCTCCCATCCACATCCATGATCCACCTGGAGGTTGGGAGTGTCTTGCTGAGCTCCACTGTGCGCCACTCTCCATCACTGATTGCACCGTGGCTTTGAACGGTTACCTCGTCGTCCCCAGCCTTGATCTCCATGACTAAATGAGAGTCCTGGAGGGACACAATGAGGTAGTCCGAGCCCCTTTGTGCACGCAGCATGGTGGCAGCGGACTGTCTTGTGCGGAGGCTGAGGAACACACTGGTGAGGCTGCGTCTGATCTTTCCATTGCTCTGGTACTGCAAAATGCTGCTGTCGGCCCGAAATGTCACATTAGCCAAACCTGAAGGAAAGAAATAGAAGATACTTGATGAGCAAAAACTAAATTCTAGCATTTAATGTAGCTTTCCCAGTCATTTTATTTATTCCAGTTCCAAGACATAGTGTCCTAACTGCGATAGCTATCCCTGCGGAGCATTAAGCCCTTTGAAAATTTGGTTTCATATCTGAACAAGTAGCTTCACACAAAACTGTAAAACCCCCCCTCCAGCAGCAGGTGTGAAGAAGAGAACCTATCACCGCACCACGCACCTCTCTGCACTGGCTCCCTGTATCCTATAGGATCAAAAGTAAAGTTCTTATGAGCCTATTTATGCTACTGCTCTATTTTGATTCTGATTCGATCCTGTTGTATCACATTATTGTGTCTGAATTCACCATGGCTTTTTTTCTATCTTTTATCTTACTTGTTGATTCTTCACGTACCGCTTGCTTTTAAATATTTTTTGCTTTTACTGTATTTTACTTATTCATTTTATCTTATGTATTATTTTTGTGAAATGACATGCAGAAAAAAGTTGGAGATCAACAGAGATAAGATTTTTAGGGGATAAGGATTAGTTATTATAAACATTAAATCATCATGACAAAATCGACAATCAAAGTCACGGTTGGGAAAATACATTCCGGGCTATTATTTATAAAGAGTTTGGAGTTAATCTGCTTTACTTGGAGTCTGAGAGTGTGGTTTAATGAGAGTTGATAAACAGTGTTGGCAACATTTACGACATCCGTGCAACTGGTATCATGTTAGTTGCACACATTGCTGCGTCCATATTAGTGCATGGAAGTATGTTACATCGCCTTTTACCTTCTGAGGGCTGCCCACTTCAAACCAACGAGAAAATTACGTAATCAGTCAACATACAGAGCTAAATCAGAAAATAGCCTTTAAACTGATGCACAACAGACAAAAGAGATTGTTTGGAAGCTGCTTCAACGGCTTGGACAGGCAGCTCTGCTCCTATTCTCTCTGTGGACATGCGACACCTCCAGGAAGACGTCTTGTCATCATGAACTTCCAGACATGTGGCGGCAGACCTAATCTGAGCAGGGATTACCACGTCTTAGAGGAATCCTGTGAAGGTTCCCTGCCTCGACTCTGTTCCCTGCTGTAATCAGCCTCCCTCTAATTAATCAGTGCCTGCACCAGCGAGCGCTCTGAAGGGACTGCACACTGCAGACAGTCCCTTCAGAGGAAACACAGAAATAGACTGGTGTAATAAAAAGCTTACATGTTTATCATAGATCCTCTTTTCACGTGCCACAAACAGGAATAGCAACTGAGGCTGTACACAGTATCTTATTTATAGCATGGAACCTCTTTTGTGAAATCCTCACAGACTCTTTTTGACTCACACTCATATATATATATATGTTTTTATTTTCTAAAACAGAATGAGTGCCACAACTGACCCTGATCTCAAGATACTTACACTCAAAGCCCTGGGAGTGTGGCAGACAAACAGCACCGGTGGGACAGGGAGAGAGCTCGCACCATTTAACCTCCTCACAGCGCTGCCCTGCGGTGTTGGGGGGGCAGTTACAGATGAAGTCATCCCACATGGAGTAACACATTCCCCCGTTGAGACAGGGCTTGACCTAATGAAGAGTAAACAGTTTAAATCAATCAAACCATGACCCCTGTGAGTTCTGCTGCCACTACTGGTGCAGATAACGAATGAACTAGTCTCTTTGGCACGTTAAAGGCAACATGGTGAACAGGACAGCATTGATATGACTCACAGCACAGGCGTCGTCACTGCTGCATCCTTGTGCGACATTGATGAGCTTCTCTAGGTTGTAAGATTCCACTGCAGTTTCTATGGGATAGAACTGCAGTCGTTTACTGTTAATCCTCAGATCCTGGACACAGCCCTTAAAATAGCCACCAAACGAAGCAGAGGCCCTCGAGTCTGGAAGCCCTCCGATGAAAACCAGATCCCCTGAGTGGGCGTGAATGTGCCTGATGGGCATAGAGGCCTGGTCTTGGGCTGACTGGAACAAGCTGGCAGCCGTTCCTTCCAGCTTCACAGTCACGAGGTGGAAATGGCCGTCACTGACAGCTCTGGGACCAACAAGGGTCTCAAAGTTGTTGACCTGAGCCTTGACCCTGCCCTCCTCCAGCCACAGGCGGAGGTACTGGCTGGTGCTGTTGGCCAGGACGAGGAGCAGGCCGCTGGACTGTCTGGTGCGAATGAACATGGACATAGTTACGGGATCACCCGGGTCATCGTCTAAGGAGAAGACAGCGTAACTCTCCACGTCCTCGTTTCCAAACCTGGCAGTGATGTACTCTGTATGAGGACAGAGAGAGAGAGAGAGAGAGAGAGAGAGAGAGAGAGAGAGAGAGAAAGAACAAGTCACACAAGCAAGTTACACAAAACCTAACAGCGGACATTTAATCTAAAAACACGGTGTAAATGACGCCGCTTCGAGTCGAATATCACTGTCGGAACTTACGGACACTTGGATCACACCACAGGAGCAGTATGGAGGCATTTTATTTTTTTCCTGTTGTTTTTTTACGTTTGAAGAAGTGGCCCCCAGTTACTTCAATTGTATTGGATTTGACTGCAACTCCGTTTACATCTGAAACTCCAAAAGTGTTTGTGGACTCAAACACTTCACACACCCCTCCATCGACATAGTGGTGAGTAGATAGTGAGTTTTCAATTTTGGGTGAACTATCCCTTTAATGACACCTGTCACAGTGATATTGATGTTTCTCATTTAACTAACTTTAATTTCCTTAAAATGTCAAAAGGTTTCTTTAAGTGAATAAAACATTTGATTATGTGCAGTTGTCAGTGTTATGGACCACATTAAGTTATGACAGACAGGTGAGGTTATAAGTCTTGTTTTGACAATGTGCGCTCCCCTTTAATTGAATAGAAAAAGCTGCTGAGGCTGCCAAACAACGTAAACGCTTCAGTGTGGCGTGAGGTCATACGACTCCCTGGCTTCTCAGAGTGAACACATTCCAAGTCAGCTCCTGAAAGCCACGTTTTTGTAATCCCTGGTCCAGGTGTTCCTGAATGCCGCCTAATTGCATGACAGAGTGGCTGAACTCTGTGCTATTTCTACTGGCTCTGTAAGCTCCTTTAACGTCTACTGACTAACTTTATCGCCCTGCATGGTTGCGCTCGTCATAGCTAACCACTGAGGCTTCTGCAGGGACGCAGCTGAGGTTGAACTTGACTTGGCCTGGACTTGGTCTCACAGCACGTGTAATTCCGCCAACACCGTCAAGTGTCACGTGTCAAGGAGAACATGCTTAAATCAATGACAGACAACAAGTGTGACACCTGAACTTTGCTTTTGTGTACTACTGTTATTTGTGGTAAGAAAGTAGCCAGTGTGTGCATATATGTTAGTGTGGTTGGTTATTCATGGAATAGGTTTAGGAAAATTGAGAACCAAACCAAACAAGTATGACTTATTTAGAACAATATATTGTTATATTTATTGTTTTTAAACTGTTTATTTATTTATTTTCCGTTTTTCGATACCATTGAAATTTGATATGGCAAGCAGTGCTAAAAATATGTGTGTGTGTGTGTGTGTGTGTGTGTGTGTGTGTGTGTGTGTGTGTGTGTGTGTGTGTGTGTGGCCAAGATATTACTCATGATGTGGGGACCTAAATCTGTTTCCACAGTCACATTATGGGGACTTGAAGACATGTTTAAAGGTTAGGTTAGGTTTGCGTGTGTGTGTGTGTGTGTGTGTGTGTGTGTGTGTGTGTGTGTGTGTGTGTGTGTGTGTGTGTGTGTGTGTTTGACTTACCCTCTGCACAGTTGTTTCCCTCATATGGCCTGAGGCACTCGCACATGTAGCTCCTCCAGCCCTGGCTCACACAGCGGCCTCGGTTCTGACACGGGCTGCTGTCGCACTTGTCTTTGTCGCTGCATCCCACAGTGATGTTCGCCTGGGCATCTGAATCTCCTGGCACTACAACTGGCAGCACCAGATGTGAATCCACAAGCACATCCCTGAAGCAGCCTAGAAAAGCAGGCGGGTAGTTTGCCACTGCTCTGTCCAGACCCCAGCTGCCCACGGCTGCTCCTATGAAGAGGCTTCGATTAACTGTCCCTGGCTCGAGGAGAGCAGAGGCTCCGTCAAGCGGCTGGACTCCCGTGCTGGAGTGTCTGGTGCAGTCTCCTTCAGTGCAGAGCAGCCTGAGGAGGCTGACCACATCGCCTAGTGATGCTTCCGCAGTGTGCCACTTGTTGTTTGACAAGTATTCAGGGAGCTCTTGGACCAGCGTGCTGGAGCCGTGGCCGCTCAGGCTGAGGAGGCGGAGATGCCCATCCATCAGCTCGACGCTGAGGAGCAGGTCGTCCACTCGGCGCTGCAGCAGAGTACCGACTGCTCTTTCGGTCTTGAAGCTGAATGTGACATTAACAGGAGCCTCTGGGTCAAAATGCTGTGTCTCTATGTACATGTAGCCTCTGGACTCAAATGAGAAGACTGTGGGGGTCTCACATTTTGAGCTTGTGAAGCCAGGAAGGCAGATGCATGTGTACGCGTGCTGATCATTTACAAGTAAAGGAGAGCATATTCCTCCATTCTCACACTGGTGGTCATCACAGCCTGAAAGTGCAATTGTGCAGGTTTCACCCCCATATAGGCGCCCATTTTGGCTCTGTTGGGAGCAAAGGCATCTGAATCCCCCATCGTGGCTCTCACACATGCCACCATTTTGGCATGGCTGAAGTTCACATCTGTTGGTGTCCTCACTAGATGAAGTGCCTGGAGAGACAATCAGGACAACTTTTTACATCAGAACTTTTTACAAACTACTTGAATGAGGTCTCAGAGTGTTTGACTCATCCATATGTCTGTATAAGCTAAAAAGAGATGAGAAATTAAAAAGAAAAACATTACTCTGTTAATTACTTAAGTTAGACACATGTAAATGTAATATTATCCTTATATTATTATGCTTATATTAGATGTTGTGTAGTTTACAATACACTCTTCGGGCACCTAAGCCACTATGCATAATATTTATATTATCATATTATTATGTGCAATGACAATAAGACTAAAATAAATTATACATACTTTACTGACTTTAAATATGATCAAAAACTGCAAATAACATTAGTCTCTGACTGTAACACACATAATGTAAATATTACCTGCATAAAGCAAACATAACATCCACACATGCACGCTGTATCTCAACATTGTCCTCAAAAAGTCCTCCAGATGACTAGCTGTTTGGGAATATCTTCATTTTAGGTCAAAGACAGGTGGAGAGTACATGTGTGCACGGCTCCATCCTCAGCTCTGCTCCTCCACGCATGTGTCTGCTTACTGAAGTGCCTCTGTGAAGTGCTGCCAGTCAGATAGGAGGGATTAAGCTAATGCACTTAAAATGTCTTGTCAACACATTTCATGTGTTGGTGAAGGGAGGGGTTCATCCTGGAGCCTCATTTGAGCAATTCCAAACGTTTTCCCACACACAGAAGTGTGATGTACACTTACATAAATGACAGCTGAAGCCCAGCTAATGAAAACAATTCACTACACACCCTTTAACACTGAGACTAACACAAGACATTTGTGCATGTGCATGGACACATGTGCTTGAAGGCGTGTCCTCAGCTGATAACTATTGGATTGCAACAATTGGCTGGACCGAGGCCCGGTCTTTAAAAGAAGTAAACTGAGGCCAGTGGTTCTAATCCAGGAAACATCTCTGTCATTGAAACGTCTCTCACGTAACACACGTTATTTCTCAGAAGAGCCTTAAGAGCATCCAATCTGCTCATTAGTTATATTAAGAGTCTTACTGTTCTTTTATAGTGACACGTTTGTTTGTTGTTTTTTTTTTTTACAGTTGCTCTGGCTCAGGTTATACACAGGCATGAACAGCATTATATATATTTACCAGAATGTGGAGCCATGACCTAACATGTAGATTTACAACTATTACACACTGTCACCTGAAAGATTATCATTATGTTAGAGCATATGTTATAGTTGTGTATATTTGTATGTATACGAATATAGCCAATGTATGTTGCAAACATATTTGAAACCATATATAGACTCAGATGATAAAACCTGATTGAATTGACAAGACAGTTGTTGAAAGAAACAATCGGTACTTAAATAAAAGTACCAATACCACACTATGCAAAGTCTCACAATCATCTATATATTTTAACAAATTACACCAAATAAGCAGCTCAAAATGGGCTGTGTCTGTGTTATAATAATATATGTCATACGGTTGCATTATTATTAATGATGCATTAACATGTAAGCCGTGGAAATGTGATTTTACTCTTATCATATCATTTTGGATGGTTTATTACAGGAGAACAACAGCATATTCTAACCTCTTCAATAAACGCAGTGGAGTAAAACTTTAAAGTAACATGAAATCAAAAGTACTCAAGTAACCCAGAATTATACTCAAGTCCAATAATTGAGTGAGTGTGTATCGTTTCTTTATAATCACTGTATCAGACTAAAATGAAAACTAAAATGTTCCTTTCTTTTTCTTCCTTTAAATGTTAAATTGTCCTAAATAGAGTTGAACTGATACTCACACCGTCCTGAGATGTTGAACAGGTTGTTAGCAGCTGGCGGAAGTTTGCTATTGCTGTGAGCCTACAGACTACATTACCCATGATACCCTGGTCTGGAGAACTCTCTCTCGTGATGCTGCACGTCAACACGTCCTCTTTGTCTGATTCCTGTTTGACTTTTTCATGTTAAGCATTGAAATAAACCAAAGGAAGCTCATTAACTCGCTCTGTGTGTCTTTATTTTGTATTTACTGCTAGAAACAAGAGCGTTGAAGGACAAAAAGCTGAAACAGCCAATCAACGAGCAGCTTGTTACGGTGTCGGGACATCTCTGATAGGACGGCGGCGTTGGGCGTTACTTCTATTCAGGAAACTATTATTTCTCTGTTTATGTTCCTCTTTGCATCATCAGCTGGAGGATCCGGAGTTTTACAGACACCGTCCGCGTCTCTGAGGTAAGGTTGTGTTTAAATACAGACGTTCAAAGGTTCATTTCCGGGGGAAACACACAGAGCAGCAGCAGCAAGGGTCGTTTGTCAACGCTCTCCCCGGAGGGGGCCCGCCCGTCACACTCATGTCAGGGGTCCTCAAGGTGGGGAGCGAATCTGCGGATGCACCGATGTACGATCCGTTAGCTTATATTTATAATGTTTATAATGTCTCTACTGTTTACTAACCCTTTACTACAGCTGCTGCTTCCCTCTGCTTTGTTTCAACACACGTGAGAAATGTACGTCAAGCGTGGGCAAAGCGTTGTTATTGTCTTTTCATGCAGTTTCACATTAGTGCTGAGTTTTCATCACAACACTGTTAATATCATTGTTGTGTGGTTAAACTCAGGCATTTACATGCTACAGTACCCGTCTAATCCATTATCAGTATGTCAGGCCTGTTCAATGAGATCAGATCAGAGGCCAGATCATGAAAATGATCCCAAATGAGGGAGCTGAGAAATATGACTTTAAATATTAGTCAGCCCATTTACAGCCAGACACAGTGAAGTACAACAACGTAGGAGTGCATATCTTGAATTTAGTAAATGCACAAGTTCAGTGCATTGTGTTACATCAAGAAACTCCGGCCCAAGTTTTTTTTTTGTTTTACATTCATATGAAAGTACACATCATGCTCAGAAATAAGTGCAGCTGAGCCAAATTGCAGAATTTCACTCATTTAACTCAACAGATAACATCAGAGCACACAAGTGTAGGAACATAAACAAAACATCAGTGCACAGTAGGTGACTGAATAGATCCATAATAACAGCAACAGCAATCAGCAAAGTATATTATCAAGCCAAATGATTCCCTCTGCCAAGGAGGTTATGTTTTTATCTGCATGTGTTTGTTTGATAGTTAGCAGAATTACACAAAAACTACTCATCTGGTTTTCATGACATTATGTGGAGGGGTAAGGCATCGCTCAAGGAAGAAGTCATTGAAATTTGGTGCAGATCCAGGAATTCTTCTTCACTTTTTTGCGAGATCGTCTAATTTTCCCAAAATTTTATCTGATATCTCAGAAAATAATTCAGGGATCTTAATGAAAAAAAATCTGTATTTAGGGGACTGATATTTCTCAGTTTGCACAATTTGATGCAGCTCTAGATAAAAATCCAGATCTAGTGAATTTATATGTGGTCTCATAAGTTGACTTTTGGTCTTGGCGGACATTCTTGTTTCTATATTAAATCAGACACCTCAATCATCAGTTCATGTGAGCCATACCAAATCAATAGCTACATAAAGTGCATAATATGGCTTTGGTAAATTAATATCACGACATATATTCAAACAGCATCATGCAACCTGCTCAAAAACCAGTCAATCAAAATCAATCAATTCAAGTCATTAACAAAACTGTAACCAAACACATGTAGCCTGTAGCCAACATTTACCTAATAAGATTAATGTCTTTTTTTTATTTAGAAAGAGCTGTGAATCTCTAGTGTATATAAATAGACTGTATCTTTATAAAGTCTATGGTCTATCCTCTTGAATATTACATTGAATCAAATCTAAATTAAAATGCATGAAATGTTAGTATCTGTATTTGTCAATCTTCACACTGTTTCTATTCCTCTGGATTTCAGGAGTGGTTCATGGTCACCCATCAGATACACCCATGAAAAGAAAATCTAGTACTCCCCTGCGTCCCAAACGCAGCAAGTCGGTCAGTGTCGGCGGTGATTGTGCTCCAGAGCCGGGCACAGTGCTTAGCTCCAATGCACCACCAAACTCTGACACCGTCCCAGAATCTACCTCGCTCATCCGACACCTGAGGATGTCAAGGCACAGTCACAACCTCCTCAAGTTTCTGGATGAGGACCGGAGCCGGGGGAAGTTCTGCGATGTGTCTGTGTCTGTGGGTGGAACGATCTACAGAGCCCACAAGGTGGTGTTGGCTCACGGGAGCAGCTACTTTCACGCTGAGCTGTCCAAGAACCCTGCAATGACCAATGTGACTCTGGACCACGTGGAGGACTCCGTTTTCCAGCACCTGCTCGACTTTTTGTACACCTCCGAGTGTGTTGTCACAGACACAGACCTCCCGGCTCTAATTGAAGCAGCACGATTTCTGGACATGATGGATATACTAAAGATGCTGTGTAAAGAAGGGGAGGTCCACCCTGTAAGTGTGATCCAGGCCCAGGCTGAGATAAGAGCGTCTTCCGAGGTAGAAATTACCTCCAGTGACTCACCAGCAGGCAACGCTGACGTCCAGAGCCCACTTGAGCAGAGCAACCTGTGCAATCGCCAGTTTAATGCAGAAAACTCTGTGCAGAACCACTTGGCTGAGAGTCACGGTGATGTACAGCAGGAAACCCCGACAGAGGGAGAGAAGGCAGAAGGTCAGAGGACTGTTCTCACACGGAGATCAGCTCGTAGGAGGAGAACACCCACTAAGTATAAGAGAGATGATGTGGAGTACTTTGTCAACACACCTGAGGAAACACAGAAGATTTTATCACCAAGCGAGCGGCACAAAGCTAGAGTAGAGGAAGCAGGAAATGCGGTTGTGGAAAAGCAGACGTCCAAACCGAGCTTAAAAGAGACGTCTAAACCAGCTCTCGACGATGACGTGGTGGATGAGGAAGATGAAGTGGAGGAGGGAGGAGACGTGAACGAGGATGTGGCTGCCCAAAAGACAGCCGCAGCAGACAAGAGCGCAAGTCAGCAGGGTCCAGATGGAGAAGGGTCAGAGTGCCTAGGTGTTCGAGAGGCGGAGGTGCAGGCGCCTGCAGCAGGAAGCTCCAACCAGAGCCCGGTGTACCCTGAGGGTCTGGCCCCAGTCATCATCCAGACCTCCAGCAAGAAGATTCTCATGTGTCCCAAATGTGACAAGACCTTTGACCGTGCAGGTGGGAACCATAGAATAAGGTCTTGATTTTTAGTGTTGTGATTTACGTTATCTCTCGCAGTGGCAGTAGTAGTAGCAGTAAGATGTTGAATTTACAAAGGTATACATTTTAAAAAGACAAATTCTTTTGATTTGATTCACTTGGAAAGATGGAATGAGCACATCGTCTGGCTTTTTCTTATTCATGCCAAATATTTATCAGAATACTTGTTTTTTTTAATTCTGCCTTTTCTTCCTTTCTTCTGTTTAAAAAGTATAAATATGCATAAGAGGTTCGTCACCCGTTGCCAGAAACTCTGTTTAAAGCTGCATTTGGTGGGATTTTGAAAAAATAGGACAGGGAAGGAGAAAAATAGAACATTTTAACAGATACAACTTCCAGACCCCTCCTTCTGTTTCGGCCGAGATCCAAAACAGTCTCTGAGCTTAGCATCAGAAGCAATCAGACCCAACAGAAACAGGAGCGATTGATTCCTCCAAATTGCCTTACGAGCTGTGGGAGGAGCCAGATGTTTGTCAGATATTACCTCATGTTCTAGCGTCAGATCGTAGAGGCAGTTTCAACAAATATGACAAATAGTTATTCTCATAGATGTTCCCTACTGCCCCTTTAAACGCTGTGGTTGTGCTCTCCTTCAGTTTAGTCCTATTGACAAATACAGTATGTTTCCTTTAACCTGATTGGACACCCAGTAAACATAGTAGTGCTCATTTCCATGAGAGTGCTGATACAAATGTTTCAAATGTGTAATCAACTGTTGCTGCCTGTTCTCAGGGAAGTACGAGAGTCACACCAGAGTGCACACGGGAGAGAAACCGTTCCAGTGTGACATCTGTTTCCAGCGCTACTCCACCAAGTCTAACCTGACCGTGCACAGGAAGAAGCACGCCGGCGACGCTCCCTTCCAGAAGAAGGAGCACAAATGTCCCTTCTGCAACAAGCTGCATGCCAGCAAGAAAACCCTGGCCAAACATGTCAGGAGGTTAGTCACTGCTATATCTCTACATCCAGTCTAATGTCACTCTACATTCCCATTCATTTTAATGTATGTATCAATGTAGCCGTCTAAACTAAAGTTTTCAGTTTCCATCAGTTCAGATATAATAATGACTGACCCATAATATTTGTATCTCCTGGATCAGGTTTCATCCCGACAACATCCAAGAGTTTCTTACCAAGAGGAAGAGGAAGAGTGAAGGCTGGAAATGTGCTGTAAGGACCCGTTTCAGAATGATGAGGATTTTTAGCAGTTAATCAATATTATATTGTATGTAAAGAGAGATTTTAACATTGTGTAACCTTTGACCTTTCTGACCCAGATTTGTCTGAAGACCTTCACCCGCAGGCCTCATCTGCAGGAGCACATGATCCTGCACACACAGGAACGCCCTTTTAAATGCACCTTCTGTGATGAGTACTTCAAGTCGAGGTTTGCCAGGCTGAAGCACCAAGAAAAGTACCACTTAGGTGGGAAATGCACCATGAAAATTAAATCCTAAAGCTCTTAGATTTAGAGATAGACATTTTCTTTTACAAATGGGAAAAACGTTAAATTCCAAAGATGTATTCAGTTATTTGTTTAGTTTTTTTGTTGTCCTCGTCCCTATAGCTATATGTCTATATATGTAAGTACACTAAGAGAAATGTAAAGTCACACATACTTTCTGATTCTATGTGTCTCGTTTTCAGGTCCGTTTCCCTGTGAGATCTGTGGCCGACAGTTCAATGACACAGGCAACAGGAAGCGACACATTGAGTGTACTCACGGAGGCAAGAGAAAGTGGACCTGTTTTATCTGTGGGAAATCAGTGCGGGAAAGGTACGTCTGTTCCGTATGGAAGAGCACTGTGATGCTTTGGCTGATGCCTGTGGGTCTGTTCTGTATCACTAAACCCTTCCAACATGCTGAGCCTCAGATTTCTACTTCTAGGACAACGCTGAGGGAGCACATGAGGATCCACAGTGGGGAGAAACCTCACCTGTGTAGTATCTGCGGCCAAAGTTTCCGTCATGGCAGCTCCTACAGGTGGGTTCACTGAGTGTGGAAAGAAGGTTTCAGCTGTGTTTGTGATGTGATGTTATGATTCAAGCTCTCAGTTTGATTGGCCCCTCAATGTTCCGTGGACAGGCTCCACCTCCGAGTACACCATGATGACAAGCGCTACGAGTGTGACGAGTGTGGGAAAACCTTTATACGCCACGATCACCTGACCAAGCATCAGAAAATACACTCCGGTACAGTAGAACACATGTAACAGTGGGATTCTTCTGTGTCCTTCTTTCGACAATTTTTTCGTTTTGTTTTAGAACATAGAAGATGGTAAATATCACTTGTATGTTTGAAGGTCTTCCGCACTAGTTGGATGATAAGTTGCCAACCACCAGCAGATGTAAGCGACCACCAGCGGATCTCAGGGACATAACCTCAGTTGTGTACCTCAGCGCCATTGGGTGTTTCAGCCTTTTAATCATAAGACTGCTAAGGCAGTCCCACCACAGGCTGATCAGACCTGGGTCTATGTCCCTAACATATTGGGCCCCAGTTGGAGTCTATTCTCCTGATTTAAAGCGTTCTGCAGTGTGTGATTTTCCTATTTTAGTAGCAAGGTCACCATTGGTTTATTCCCAAAGATAAAGTGTTATTTCTTATTATACATAAGGTATAGTGAAACATACTGTTAATCCCTCCTGTCTGTGTGTATTTTAACGTAGCCCACTTTTGTTTCAGGTGAGAAAGCACACCAGTGTGAGGAGTGTGGGAAGTGCTTCAGGCGCCATGATCATCTGACTGTCCACTACAAAAGTGTTCATTTAGGAGAGAAAGTCTGGCAGAAGTATGTTGTCTTATGACGGACAAACAGCATGTTAACATTACTCTCAGTGGGCCCTGCAACCTTAACCAAATGCTTTTGCTTTCTGACTTTTTTCTCACAGGTATAAAACTGCAGTGCATCAGTGTGAGGTCTGCAAGAAGGAATTTAAAGGAAAGTCCAGTCTGGAAATGCACTTCAGGACTCACTCAGGTAAGGAAACAAAGACGTCAAATGATTTGATGATTGAAAAAGCCCTATCGCCTTTAATCACGGCTCTTGCATGGCACAGATACAGTTTACAATGATAAAGGTCACAGATCCAGCTCTAGAAGGCACAGTGTTGCAGTGTTACGCCCTGTCGCCTCACAGTGCGATGGTTCCAAATCCTTTTTGGCTTTCTGTGTGGAGTTTGGATGTTCATGTCTGTGTAGGTTTTGTCCAGTTACTCAGGCTTCCTCCCACAGTACAAACACTCTGCCCTGTGATACACTGGCGACCTGTGCAGGGTGTACCCCCCCCCCCCCCCCCCACCCCCCAATGTCAGCTGGGATTTGCTCCTGCTCCACCGTGATCCTGTAATCTGTATAGATAATAGATGGATTTATTCACCTCTCGGAAATTATCATAAGATTTGAAATTGGGGGTGTATAATTAACTACCCCACTTAAGAAAAGCCTAAAGGAGAGACGCATCCTCACACTAACGTTTCTGCTTGTGTTGCTGTGACAGGTGAGAAACCCCACAGATGTCCTGAATGCCACCAGACATTTCGGATCAAGAAGACCTTGACAAAGCACATGGTGATTCACTCGGACGCTCGTCCTTTTAACTGTCCACAGTGCAGCGCCACCTTCAAAAGAAAAGACAAGCTCAAGTACCACGTCGACCATGTGCACAGCACGCGATTCACCGGGCAGCCCGTCAGCACCCTCAGCGAGGACAAAATAGTCTCCATCCCTTTTGAGGAGACCTCGAAGGCGTATCGCGCTGAGCCTAAGTCGGCTCTTCAAAGCTGCCCCCCTCCCGCTATGAATGTTTGCGTGCCAGTCACTTTAGTTCCTATCCAGACGGCAGGAGGAGCACAAGGTGAGCTGAACACGTCGTCTCTCTCCTCCCAGACTCATAATGTCGTGAGCATGCAGGCTCAAGGACAGCAGCAGAACTCCGTCTACCAGGCCGCCACCGACCTGGCGTTCTTAGAGAAGTACACCCTCACCCCCCAGCCCACCAACATCGTCCACCCTGTGAGGCCTGATCAGATGCTGGATCCACGAGAGCAGTCCTACCTGGGCACGCTACTGGGACTGGATTCATCTTCCTCTGTACAGAACATGTCCAACTCTGACCACAGGCACTGATGCTCCTTACTCCACTGAGTCTTAAAGGAACCTAGTCATTTGAATCCGAAGAACAAAACTTCAGTATTCACCACTAAAATATGTTTGCATTTGGAGACAGGGAGTTTCAGCTTTTTGAACTGTAAATGACTCAATTTAAGGCTACATCAACACATGTATTTGTTTGAAAAAGCATCAACTCTGCTCCAGATATGCCTGCTGTCCACACTATTCCTGAGTATTAGAATTAGAGCCACTAAAACTGAGAAGACTGGAAACACTGCTGATCTCATTTTAGTCTGAGACGTTTGGAAACAATGACGTAGACACTAGGGCTGCACGATATATCGAAAATGTATCGTCAACGCGATATCAACATGCGCGATATACGTATCGCAAAAGACTGCTTGAACTGCGATAAATGGTGTTCTATGCGCCATGCAAACTGGGCGGGACTGTGGATTTATACCAGGGCGTTTTTTTTGTTTTTTTTAGTACAGTATAATAAACCATGAAAAATACCACTTTAACTGTAAAATCTGGAACTAAAAGTGAAAAAGACAAGTTTGGGAACAATTTGATACCAGTTACATGGTCACACAAAGTGGCTTTAACAATATTTTTTTCTTTTCGTGCATCAGTTTTAGCACGAGCCTTTAGTGTCACGGAATGACACAATTCATTTTGATTCATCAATTGGCAGAAACCTTAATGCAGGTTTTGAGGACTTGGTTCATCATTCATGTTCCTAAATGCACAACATGTACTTTTCTGCTGCTCAGATTCTCTCAGTCAAAACAATAACAAGTTTTGCATGGAATCATGGGAATTGTTGTCGTTACCACCATCGTCATCACTGCGCTCAGCTCCTCCTGGTTAAGATTCCTGCAGTGTTAATAAATCATGAGGTTTTTAGCTGGAGCCAAATTATCCACATTATCAGTCTCCTCCTCCTCCACAACAAATAGACCCGTGTGATGCTGACGCCCGTTCGGCGAGCGCAGGGCGTCTGTGAGCGGCTGCGAGCTGTGTAACCACTGTTCGCTCAGCTTGTTCCTATGATAACTCAAATCTGTCATCCACTTAAATGTTTAATTGTTAAATGTGTAAAAATGTGGCTTAAAACTGGATAAAAGTCGATCAGGATTGTTTCTGTTAAACAACCAACAGTGATGTTTGTACATAGGAGATAATTGACAGACATGTAAATGGAATTATGTATTTTGTGGATTTAAAAACAGCTGGAAACATTTGGGATGGTGTAAGTACACAACACAACAAAACATTACAGAGGTTTATTGGTTTTAAAGCAGAAAAGTTGGATGTTATACATATTCACAGGTTAATTATAACATAACAAACATTACTACTGAGGAGATGTAAAGTGGGTGGTCTTACGTTGTAATGTGTGTACTTTTTAAAAAACTTTTTTTACTCATGAAGTGTAATTATGAGCTAATTATCTAAGTGTTAGAAGTTGATGATTGCACCGATTTGTCAATTAGCATTTTCGACGACCTGAACATGCTTGAAATCTGACAAATTGTTGTACATGCATCACGTCTGGCCAAAAATCTTTTATTGTACCGCGCATGTGTGAGAAAAATGGCTTAATTGCGCCGCCCAACAATTGTAATAATTGAAGCCTTCTGCCTTAACTTTGCCCAAGATGTATGAAATTTGGGAAGCACATCTATTAGTTTGAGACCATAAAAAAGCTTGTGGATCCGTACCCTAAACCCACCAGGAGAAATTCTATTTTAAGTTGCAAATTGTTTGCCTTTTCCACACCTCGTACTTCCAAGGGAATTAATCCAGTTTACTTAACTAAATCTTAAAGATCTTGACAATGTTAAATTGCGAAAGTTTTTAGTTTTCTTTGAACAACAGGACACATTTCTATGTTTTTGATAAAAACCTGTACGTGGTCAGATCTGTAACGTCGTGGCAACTGCACCTCCCAGACACTGCACAAAGGTGCGAGGACCCTTCAATACTGCACAGAGCTTAGAGCTTAATTTAATTGAAATGGTAAATCATATGAAATATGATTAAAACAATTATGAACAATTTCCAACTGTGAAATGATTGAATTTCAGAGGGTAGTTGAAGAAAGAGACGGATTAAATAGAAATCCTGTGTAAAAGTATCAGTTGCACCTCGAGGAGGTGTTGCTGTTTTAAATTGTGTCACAGCTGTTATTGTTTTTATTGTCTGTCAATCAGCTGAGTTAATATTAATGATCTGTTACAGAATTGATTCTGTTCTGAAACTTCTCAAACTTTGTGTCATGATCAATCAAATCTGATGGGAATGAACGTGTGTGTCATTAGCCTTGTGACAGACTAGAAAGATGAATGAATGGGTTGATTTCAGGAGAGGATTTAGAAAAAACACAATACTAGAAAGACAAGTGATTCCAGTCCAGGTTTTAACCAGGCCGACTACCAGTCATTTGTGTGGCTTTGAACCCACAGAAAAACAGTTAACTCCAGCTTGTTGTAGGAATTTATGAGAAGCCTGAAATAGCTTTAGAAAAAGCTGACATGTTATAATGTTACAACATATGTATCATCACAGTCATAACTTCAGTTTTCCAGGCTGGCATCTGTTTTCATTCAGTGAGCAAATCCAAAGGCAGCAGCATCCTCCTCTTCCTCAAAGTGCCTCAGCAAAGGCTCTGGTCAAAAGACAGAGGTTTTACAAACACCAAACAATGATAGAAAAAACAGTAATAATAATAAAGATTATATTATGAACCCATAGTCATACATGCAAATAAAAATTACGCTACATTATTGCGTAATACAAGATTAATACTCACCTTTATTGTGAGCCAGCTACAACCTAAAAATGTTAGCACAGCAGTGAGTATTGTTCTGTCAATTGAAGTCATTGACGAATTCACAACAAGAAATGACACATAACGTATGAATTCTGCTGTCAAATTCCCGTTTTTAGTTACAGCACATTGACACTGGCGTCGCACTAAATCACCAAAATCTTTCGAAAAGGTGTTAGAACACGCCCACTCGAGTCTTTCTGGACTTCTTCCCGCTGTATTCTGACAGAGGCTAATTCAGTCATTTCCTGGACATTTTACCAGGGGCCTGACAGGAAAAGCTCCAGAAAATGTTTCAGAGCAACTGACTCCAACATTTGCGTTCTCGCATACAGCCCCTCGGAAAAATCTCCTGAGTTCAGTGCATGTCTGAAAGCAGTTTAATATCCAAACCTTCATCTTGGCCTGACGACTATAATACGTTTTAGCAGACTCTACACACACACACACACACACACACACACACACACACACACACACACACACACACACACACACACACACACACACACACACACACACACACACACACACACACAAACACACACACATATCATAGCTGAAGTGATACTTACATTCACTTAATCTAATTCTTCCATTAGTGCAGCGAACTTCAGAAAAATGATCTGTCCACCATTCGTCCAGCTTCACACATGCCAATTTCCGCCCCTCACCATCTTTTACATATTTCACTCCATCAGAATATAATTCACGATATTGACGGGTGTCCACAGAACAGTAGGTAGCTGCACAAAAGGAAAAAGAAAAAAACACTTGTATTTTCACAATCTCCTGGACAGACCATTGATATAAAGTCTTGCAGTGCTGACCTGTTCATACCTCTGCAGCTGGGCACATCTGACCATGTGCCGTCTGAATGACACACCACTGTCTTTGGACCCACATATGTGTAAAAGATGTTGCACGCGTATTTCAAAAACATCTCTCTAGTTTCCACAATTTCACCATTGGGGATACTGGGGTGTATTCCACAGCTTTCAACTGAATAAGAAAAAATGATTTGGGAAATTTCAGACTGTAACAGCAAAGTTGATCAACTTCAAATTTGATTTTAAATTCTTCAGTATAACTCGTTAGTGCTACTTATAGGAGCCACGGAGTATCAGGGCCACTTCAAGAGATTTCCAGAATAAAGTCCGAATATTACGAGAAAAAAAAAAGAAGAATTTTAGGCTACATGTCATGTTTGAGGGGGAATATCCGAAGATCAGCATGTTGTGTGTGTTAAAATGAAGAATGTTAATCATCTTGATAAGGTCTCATGTTAACAAAATAAGTCATCAGCACCACATCATCATAAGGATCAAGAGAAACTGTGTCTATTTTACAGAAAGAATCACAGACTTGGAGGAAAATACCTCTTTTGTGGAGGAGGAAATGACTGGGGCAGAGCTGTCGTAATATAATCTAATTAAAGTACAACTTTATTCTTGTTACACGATAACTTATTTATCGATTTATTAGGACTTTATTCTTGCAATAGTATGAGTTTTTTCTCATTCAATTTCAAATTTATTCTTAAAATAATTTGATTTCTTTCTTGTCAGATTAGAACTTTACTCCTGTAATATCACAATTTTTTTCTCATAAAATAATGGCTTTATTCTTAAAATAATTTTCTTTTTTTTCTCGTCAGATTACGACTTTGTTCCTGTTATATTATTATTATTTTGAAAATAAAAATAATTATTAGTATGTTTTTTTTATAACTTTATTCTCCAAATCTCTTTTTTTCTCTTCAATACGGCCATAGTACTTGTTTTGTATAGTAATAATAATGAATATATCAATATTTATATGTATCTATATAGCCTATACCTACAAACATACATATATATATAGATATATAGATATATAGAGAGATATATGACATGAAGCATAAATGTATAGGTAGAGATGGATCTACTTTACTTGGTGCATTTTGAATCTCCTCTTCATTTGTTCCAGAGCTGGTCGATGTTCCTATAAGTTAGAGTGGAAACAGCAGTTTGTTAGATTTTAGTTTGTTATCACACCAGGATGTTGCTTTTATGCTTTTATTCTTCCAGAAATGTTCTTCTTCTGAATTCAGATTCTTAATAACTTTAATTTGAGATGTTATGGTCTCCATTTATATCTAATATAAATGAAAATTTACCTCCACCCACAGGCCGTGTCCCACTGCCAGCAGATGTAGTACCTGTCCCTCCATGTCCACTACCTGGTCTGCGGCCTGAGTTGAATAAATAAATACACAATATATTGATATAGTTTGGAAGACATAAGATAAATCTATTTAATATCAATACGTGTAGGCTGTGTCCCACCGCCAGCAGATGAAGTGTGCCCTCCACCTGTTCCGCCCACTGCAGAGCCACCAAGATCAGTACCTGGTCCTCTTCCTCCGCCTGAGAGGGAAAAAAACATTGCATTTATAACAAACTGATCTTTTATGGATCACAAAATGTAGATCTGTTAAAAAAACCTAGGAGCAATGACAAACCAGCATTTATCTAGATATTCATTGTGGCTGCAGAGGGCGCTGTTGCTTAGTAAAAGTTGCATAGTGTTGCTTTATTGCCAATTAATAATATCACATTGTCCACTTACCGCAGACGGGGCCTTCAGTCCAGTGTCCACTTAAGCAGTATGTGGATTTTTTTGTGTGCACTCCGTCTATAGTGTATCCATCCTCACATTCGTACTGCACTTCTGAACCTGCAGCGAACAAGTCCTGATAGTCCAAACCAGTGATCACAGCATGGGGGACTTTGGGAGGCTCACTGCAGGCGGACATACTTCCTGTAAATACCATAATAAATCATGAAGAGGAGCAGGAAAGGGCGACTAGATGGGAAACTAACGTCTGACACTTACTCTCGCAGATGGGCAAAGAGGACCACGTCCCATTTATACATTTGGCTGTTGCGATGTTGTCTTTGTGTTCATATCCTTTGTCACATGTGATCCTGATGATGTGTCCCTCCTTGTACCAACCTTCTGAGGCCTCTGTGTATTTTGCATTGGCAATAGTTGGCGGAATGCAGGCTTTTTCCTCTGAAAGAAAAAAGAACCAACCAAAGAATTGTTATCATTTTGATCATGTAGTGGGTGGACTGTTGATGTTTGGACCCCTCATCATCATAGAACATCCTGATAAAATAGAAAAAAATATCAAATTATTTTTTCAAGGAATATCTCAAGACATTGTCTATAGTTCCTGATGAGAACTGAGGTTGGATGCACAAGGATGAATTTTGTAGCAGGGTTTGTATTGTGGGTAAAACCTGTGAATGAGAAGACAGTGTCACATCAAAAAATCATTTATGTATGACATCACTTTGCTCATCTTCTTTTTTTTTGATACTATGAATTTTTACCCGAACCCTAATCTCTAACCCTAAATGCATTTTATCCATAAATAATATGTCAGTCATTTTGCAAGATACACAAAAATATATACACATTCATACACTCCTTTTATGATATCTCACTAACCTCAGAGTGTTCTTTAACATTCACAGTCCCTGCCTGACCTTTGCAGCACTGTGTTGCGTTTTAACCCCAAACTAACTCTGACCAAACCAGCTTTAATAACATGAGAGAAGCTTAAACTGTGCATAATGCCTGAGAGTGCTGTGCTGTTCATACCTAATATACAGAGTGATGAGATCACTTAACACCACAAATGATTTAATTTGTGAAAAACGTACCTATACATCGTGGCGTATGAGACCATGTGCCATGTTGACACACGCTTTCTGCCCACCAACCCTCCACAGCTGGTTTATGTGTGTTTTCACAGCCATATCTGAGCTTGGTGTCATGAGAATACGTTTCTTTAACAGGGAGGAAATAACCATGGTCCAGTGAGGGAGCAGCACACTGCAGAGCTGCACTTTGTGCTGAAACAGAGATAAGCAAGAGAATAATATTTCTTATATTATAATAAGTGTGTGTGTTTAAAAAAACAAATTTAAATGATTCTAGGGGTAAATTTGAGTCTCTTACCGTGTAGTGCTCCTGGAAACCAAACCAGAAGAAAAAATCCCAAATATCTTGAGCACATTTTGACAATTCTGATGCCTCAGGACGAAGCAGAGCAAAGACCCAGTTCAAATCCAAACAAGTTAGTGATTGTTGAGGGCATTTCCCCAAATAGTTAAAGAATGAGGAGTTAACACTTTCTGTGACAGTGACTGTGACGTGACGCTGTCGCTCTGAAGCCAACACACAAACCAAACACATGTTCTACAAATCCATACACACTGGAAGACAAACACTGTGGTTGTTTCTTTATTAACTTTTTCTACATATGGGTTTCAGAGACACATGTGAAGAACACTGACAACTTCTAAAAGAATCAAATGAAATCAAAACCCCCTATTATAGTGTCAAAACACACAAAGTAATGAAAAATAAAAATATCATAATCTTGATAGACTTTGCATATTATGAGTTAAGATCTCATTAAGCAGTAAAGTTATACACTATATCTTAAAGTAACTAATAACAACGAGGGGCTTTAAACATAAAGATTTAATTGTAATTATAGTCTCAACTTTCATTTGGATTATTTTATGTGTGTAACAATCCAACATTCAGTTGTGTTTTGTTTTTTTACCTCCATGTTTGTTTACACAGAATTTGTTTAAAGAGCAGATTTCAAAATGATTTCCCGGACGGCTGTGAGCAGAGGTCAGCGTTGCAACACAACAAACAGTCGCATGCCCAAGGCCAAACTTTAGAGGTAGAGAGAGAGAGAGAGAGAGAGAGAGAGAGGTGAAATTCACAGAAGAATATAGTTTTTTATTAAAATGACTCATGTTGATGTTGATCATTACAGTGTGATCGTACAGTTTGTGTTTGAGCTCAGTGTTGGAGAACCACTTTACTCAGTCCTCATCTCTGACATGTATGAGCAGTATATAGAAACTCTTTTCTACCTCTCTCTCTCTCTCTACTCTCCTCCATTTTCATCCCTCTTTCTCACTCTCCCTCATTTCTTCTTTTAACCGACCCAGTGGAGGCAGATACACACCCTTACTCTCCTGCCGAATATTTGCTGTGTTTCTAAGGTTGAAAAATAAGGTTGTGGTCCCCTATGTGGGCCGTAAAACTCAGATCTGAGATACAACACCTAGACTGGCCACCTCTGTGTGATTTGACCCATTGACCCATCTTCTGTAACATGACCTCCAGAAATAAAAAGTACATCTAGAGCTATATAAGTGCAGACTTGTTTAGTATGAATATTTAACATTGAGAATAGACACATGCATAGAGTCTGGATGTGTCCCCGACAACAGAGACGAAACGATTTGTATCTGTACATCGTTATGAATACATGTAGTAAAATGATCACTAATGTCTCAAACAACTCACTCTTCTACATTCATTCTCGCTCATTGTCACATATGTGCTTCTAAAAACACACATGTTTAGTCCCCTATGCCACAATTGTTCATTTAAGACAACGGCCGTGTCCCAAATCTCTTACTAATCACTGTTCACCATTTTGTATTGTCTGAATGTGTTGAGAAGATTTTTATACCCTGTTCGTTGAACTCATTATTTTTGAACGGCTTGAGACAAATCTGTGAGTTGTGGTGGTAAAAGCACAAACTGCAGCAAACAAGTGTATTTCTACATATCTACATGAATTGAACCTGCTTTTTACCTAAAGGTTTTAATACTAAGTGTAAAATAAACATTCAGAATTTACTATGGAAATTCCCCTGGCTGCTGTTCGTCATGAGGATCAGAGAAAATACATCAAGTAGTGTCAACAAGTGTTTCTTTTGCCAATGAGCTCAAAGTTCCCCACATAAAAGTCCTTATAAAGTGAAGGATGGGTTAGTGAATGAGTCGGTGATTCCAGACACAGCCAATATGAACTCTTTGCAAGAATAAAAAAAAGTGATTAAACTATAAGCTGGTTGTCGTACGTATTGATCATAAATCATAAGTCATTATTTGACACAGATATGCCGGATCTAAACAAAATAATACAGAGGATTCTGTTGGAATGTATAGTGGACATTTTATTCAAACTACTGTAGCCATACACTAGCACAGAATATAAGTAGTATTGATCATGTGCTCCAGTTAGATACAAGCTGACTGTCAAACAGCACCAAGCTCCAACACTGTGAGGATCTTTGAAATACATCTGGTTAAAAAAAAATCCACTCTTGTTTTCTGCTGGAGGGATTTCATCAGTTTCCTGCTCGGCTTTGGTTGTCAGTTGTTGATGAGTGATCCAACAAGCAGGAGGAGTTCCCTCGCTGAGCTTTAGGAGCAAGTTCCCTGGTTACAATACAGACAATTATAATAATGTTAGCCATTAACGTAGAACTGCAGAGTAAAATAAAGTTTAAAAAAACATTAAATACAATAATGCAAACCACAATTCCTGTGGAATCATCTCCCACTTTCAGTTCGGGAGGCAGACACCATCTGTACGTTTAAGAGTAGGCTTAAAACCTTCCTTTTTGATAAAGCTTATAGTTAGAGCTGGTCCAGGCTTGTCCTAGACCTGCTCTTAGTTAGGCTGCTATAGGTCTAGACGGTCGGGGGACACATGACACACGGAGCTTCTCTTTCCAGCTTCTCCTTCCTCTTCTCAATCGTTATCACATCAAAGTAATTCATATCCCATCAATACATGTTACTGACTTGACTTCTTCCCCGGAGTCCCTTTGCCTTATCGTCCGCAGATCCAGGGCCGCGGCTGTGGCCACATCATGGATTAGGATCTGTGGATCACGTATCAGAGGTCGTAATGGTGGATCCTGTATGGCGGATTCTGCATCGTGCTGGCTGATCGTGATAATAAAGGCAGATCCTTTATCGTGTTGGCATCAGATACTGGTGGTGGACCACGACCGAGGTGGCAGCTGATGATGGATCCTAATGGCGGCAGTGGACAATGACTGTGGACTATAGTGGCATCCGATCTTGATGGTGGATCATGATCTTGCTGGCTGCTGACCATGGACTATGATTGCAGCAGGACTGCTCGATACATAGTATTTCTCCTCAGACACTTGACCATTAATGACATTAATCCACCAATTCACTGACCTTCAGTTATACTTCAAAATGTTTACCCTTATCAATGCTGCTAAAACCTTTATCTTGATGTTCTCCTTTACACTTGACATCCATTGCACTTCTGTCCATCCTGGGAGAGGGATCCCTCACATGTGGCTCTCTCTAAGGTTTCTACCTTCTTTTTTCCCTGTTAAAAGGGTTTTCAAGTAGTTTTTCCTTACTCTTGTTGAGGGTTAAGGGCAGAGGATGTCACACCCTGTTAAAGCCCTATGAGACAAATTGTGATTTGTGAATATGGGCTATACAAATAAAATTTGATTGATTGATTGATTGAATATTAACTGGAATGGCACAAAGGCCCAACAGTCCCCTTATGAAACCACATTTATATTCACATGATCCAGATTTTTCTTTGGATCGGCAGCAAATTGCACACGATCTAAAATATCAGTCCCCTGAATATTTATTTTTATTTTCATCAAGATCCATGAATTATTGTCTAAGTAATTAATGAAAATCATGAAAAGCCGACACCACATCCTTCCACTAGGTTTCCTGATTATCCGGTCAGTAGTTTTTGTGTATTCGTGCTAACTAACAAACAAACCAACCAACAAACAGAGGTGCTGAAGTTAATACAAATCAAGTTGTAATCCGTTATTTAAGAAAAAAGAATTATCCAAGAACACTTACCCTATGATGGTCATAGGTGGTACAGCCTAAAAAAATAAAATAAAAACAGCTGTGAATTTTTCAGTAAGTCCCTAAATTCACTTAAAATGTTGTTATTGAGATCTGATTCAATACCTTCCTGCCTGACGACACCTACACAAGAAAACCCGCTCTGAACAACACTGGTTTGTCAGTGTAGTTTTTTTTATCTAGTTATGAACCACCCGTCTCTGAAGCCTGAGATTCACTCAAGAATGTTGACAAATGCATCCAAGTATTGATAATTGACTGAAAATGCATCTTGAATCACAAAGTTACTGACTTTGTCTCCTCTGCTTGTTACTGAGAATCAGAGCTCAGAGATTCATGTTTGTTAGCTGACAATAAAAAAGGCAGGAACAAAAAGCACTGTGACACGTTGAAATATAAAGCACCTAATGTATTTATACTTACAGCGGGTATAAGTGATTCTGCGATTGGAGCAATGAACAGCCACGCTGTAATACTGCCAAGTACATGGAATATATTTCGTTTCTCCTTCCTCTAAATACACAGCCACAGAAAGCTCTAAACCAGGAACATAATGACCAGGTCCCATGACACAAAATGCATCTGCACAAAATGACCAGAAAAAAACACATGGATAAATATTTCGGTTTAAATAATATTTCGATATTTGACAGACTTAAGGAATTAAAATAAGTGTTGACTTCTTTATACCTTCGCAGACGGGTAAGTACATAGGAGATAATTGACAGACATGTAAATGGAATTATGTATTTTCTGGGTTTAAAAACAGCTGGAAACATTTGGGATGGTGTAAGTACACAACACAACAAAACATTACAGAGGTTTATTGGTTTTAAAGCAGAAAAGTTGCATGTTATACATATTCACAGGTTAATTATAACATAACAAACATTACTACTGAGGAGATGTAAAGTGGGTGGTCTTACGTTGTAATGTGTGTACTTTTTAAAAAACTTTTTTTACTCATGCAGTGTAATTATGAGCTAATTATCTAAGTGTTAGAAGTTGATGATTGCACCGATTTGTCAATTGGCATTTTCGACGACCTGAACATGCTTGAAATCTGACAAATTGTTGTACATGCATCACGTCTGGCCAAAAATCTTTTATTGTACCGCGCATGTGCGAGAAAAATGGCTTAATTGCGCCGCCCAACAATTTTAATAATTGAAGCCTTCTGCCTTAACTTTGCCCAAGATGTATGAAATTTGGGAAGCACATCTATTAGTTTGAGACCATAAAAAAGCTTGTGGATCCGTACCCTAAACCCACCAGGAGAAATTCTATTTTAAGTTGCAAATTGTTTGCCTTTTCCACACCTCGTACTTCCAAGGGAATTAATCCAGTTTACTTAACTAAATCTTAAAGATCTTGACAATGTTAAATTGCGAAAGTTTTTTGTTTTCTTTGAACAACAGGACACATTTCTATGTTTTTGATAAAAACCTGTACGTGGTCAGATCTGTAACGTCGTGGCAACTGCACCTCCCAGACACTGCACAAAGGTGCGAGGACCCTTCAATACTGCACAGAGCTTAGATTTAAATTGAAATGGTAAATCATATGAAATATGATTAAAACAATTATGAACAATTTCCAACTGTGAAATGATTGAATTTCAGAGGGTAGTTGAAGAAAGAGACGGATTAAATAGAAATCCTGTGTAAAAGTATCAGTTGCACCTCGAGGAGGTGTTGCTGTTTTAAATTGTGTCGCAGTTGTTATTGTTTTTATTGTCTGTCAATCAGCTGAGTTAATATTAATGATCTGTTACAGAATTGATTCTGTTCTGAAACTTCTCAAACTTTGTGTCATGATCAATAAAATCTGATGGGAATGAACGTGTGTGTCATTAGCCTTGTGACAGACTAGAAAGATGAATGAATGGGTTGATTTCAGGAGAGGATTTAGAAAAAACACAATACTAGAAAGACAAGTGATTCCAGTCCAGGTTTTAACCAGGCCGACTACCAGTCATTTGTGTGGCTTTGAACCCACAGAAAAACAGTTAACTCCAGCTTGTTGTAGGAATTTATGAGAAGCCTGAAATAGCTTTAGAAAAAGCTGACATGTTATAATGTTACAACATATGTATCATCACAGTCATAACTTCAGTTTTCCAGGCTGGCATCTGTTTTCATTCAGTGAGCAAATCCAAAGGCAGCAGCAACCTCCTTTTCCTCAAAGTGCCTGAGCAAAGGCTCTGGTCAAATGACAGAGGTTTTACAAACACCAAACAATGATAAAAAAAACAGTAATAATAATAAAGATTATATTATGAACCCATAGTCATACATGCAAATAAAAATTACGCTACATTATTGCGTAATACAAGATTAATACTCACCTTTATTGTGAGCCAGCTACAACCTAAAAATGTTAGCACAGCAGTGAGTATTGTTCTGTCAATTGAAGTCATTGACGAATTCACAACAAGAAATGACACATAACGTATGAATTCTGCTGTCAAATTCCTGTTTTTAGTTACAGCACATTGACACTGGCGTCGCACTAAATCACCAAAATCTTTCGAAAAGGTGTTAGAACACGCCCACTCGAGTCTTTCTGGACTTCTTCCCGCTGTATTCTGACAGAGGCTAATTCAGTCATTTCCTGGACATTTTACCAGGGGCCTGACAGGAAAAGCTCCAGAAAATGTTTCAGAGCAACTGACTCCAACATTTGCGTTCTCACATACAGCCCCTCGGAAAAATCTCCTGAGTTCAGTGCATGTCTGAAAGCAGTTTAATATCCAAACCTTCATCTTGGCCTGACGACTATAATACGTTTTAGCAGACTCCACACACACACACACACACAAACACACACACACACACACACACACACACACACACAAACACAAACACACACACATATCATAGCTGAAGTGATACTTACATTCACTTAATCTAATTCTTCCATTAGTGCAGCGAACTTCAGAAAAATGATCTGTCCACCATTCGTCCAGCTTCACACATGCCAATTTCCGCCACTCACCATCTTTTACATATTTCACTCCATCAGAATATAATTCACGATATTGACGAGTGTCCACAGAACAGTAGGTAGCTGCACAAAAGGAAAAAGAAAAAAACACTTGTATTTTCACAATCTCCTGGACAGACCATTGATATAAAGTCTTGCAGTGCTGACCTGTTCATACCTCTGCAGCTGGGCACATCTGACCATGTGCCGTCTGAATGACACACCACTTTGGACATTTACACATATGTGGGTCTTTGGACCCACATATGTGTAAAAGATGTTGCACGCGTATTTCAAAAACATCTCTCTAGTTTCCACAATTTCACCATTGGGGATACTGGGGTGTATTCCACAGCTTTCAACTGAATAAGAAAAAATGATTTGGGAAATTTCAGACTGTAACAGCAAAGTTGATCAACTTCAAATTTGATTTTAAATTCTTCAGTATAACTCGTTAGTGCTACTTATAGGAGCCACGGAGTATCAGGGCCACTTCAAGAGATTTCCAGAATAAAGTCCGAATATTACGAGAAAAAAAAAAGAAGAATTTTAGGCTACATGTCATGTTTGAGGGGGAATATCCGAAGATCAGCTTGTTGTGTGTGTTAAAATGAAGAATGTTAATCATCTTGATAAGGTCTCATGTTAACAAAATAAGTCATCAGCACCACATCATCATAAGGATCAAGAGAAACTGTGTCTATTTTACAGAAAGAATCACAGACTTGGAGGAAAATACCTCTTTTGTGGAGGAGGAAATGACTGGGGCAGAGCTGTCGTAATATAATCTAATTAAAGTACAACTTTATTCTTGTTACACGATAACTTATTTATCGATTTATTAGGACTTTATTCTTGCAATAGTATGAGTTTTTTCTCATTCAATTTCAAATTTATTCTTAAAATAATTTGATTTCTTTCTTGTCAGATTAGAACTTTACTCCTGTAATATCACAATTTTTTTCTCATAAAATAATGGCTTTATTCTTAAAATAATTTTCTTTTTTTTCTCGTCAGATTACGACTTTGTTCCTGTTATATTATTATTATTTTGAAAATAAAAATAATTATTAGTATGTTTTTTTTATAACTTTATTCTCCAAATCTCTTTTTTTCTCTTCAATACGGCCATAGTACTTGTTTTGTATAGTAATAATAATGAATATATCAATATTTATATGTATCTATATAGCCTATACCTACAAACATACATATATATATAGATATATAGATATATAGAGAGATATATGACATGAAGCATAAATGTATAGGTAGAGATGGATCTACTTTACTTGGTGCATTTTGAATCTCCTCTTCATTTGTTCCAGAGCTGGTCGATGATCCTATAAGTTAGAGTGGAAACAGCAGTTTGTTAGATTTTAGTTTGTTATCACACCAGGATGTTGCTTTTATGCTTTTATTCTTCCAGAAATGTTCTTCTTCTGAATTCAGATTCTTAATAACTTTAATTTGAGATGTTATGGTCTCCATTTATATCTAATATAAATGAAAATTTACCTCCACCCACAGGCCGTGTCCCACTGCCAGCAGATGTAGTACCTGTCCCTCCATGTCCACTACCTGGTCTGCGGCCTGAGTTGAATAAATAAATACACAATATATTGATATAGTTTGGAAGACATAAGATAAATCTATTTAATATCAATACGTGTAGGCTGTGTCCCACCGCCAGCAGATGAAGTGTGCCCTCCACCTGTTCCGCCCACTGCAGAGCCACCAAGATCAGTACCTGGTCCTCTTCCTCCGCCTGAGAGGGAAAAAAACATTGCATTTATAACAAACTGATCTTTTATGGATCACAAAATGTAGATCTGTTAAAAAAACCTAGGAGCAATGACAAACCAGCATTTATCTAGATATTCATTGTGGCTGCAGAGGGGGCTGTTGCTTAGTAAAAGTTGCATAGTGTTGCTTTATTGCCAATTAATAATATCACATTGTCCACTTACCGCAGACGGGGCCTTCAGTCCAGTGTCCACTTAAGCAGTATGTGGATTTTTTTGTGTGCACTCCGTCTATAGTGTATCCATCCTCACATTCGTACTGCACTTCTGAACCTGCAGCGAACAAGTCCTGATAGTCCAAACCAGTGATCACAGCATGGGGGACTTTGGGAGGCTCACTGCAGGCGGACATACTTCCTGTAAATACCATAATAAATCATGAAGAGGAGCAGGAAAGGGCGACTAGATGGGAAACTAACGTCTGACACTTACTCTCGCAGATGGGCAAAGAGGACCACGTCCCATTTATACATTTGGCTGTTGCGATGTTGTCTTTGTGTTCATATCCTTTGTCACATGTGATCCTGATGATGTGTCCCTCCTCGTACCAACCTTCTGAGGCCTCTGTGTATTTTGCATTGGCAATAGTTGGCGGAATGCAGGCTTTTTCCTCTGAAAGAAAAAAGAACCAACCAAAGAATTGTTATCATTTTGATCATGTAGTGGGTGGACTGTTGATGTTTGGACCCCTCATCATCATAGAACATCCTGATAAAATAGAAAAAAATATCAAATTATTTTTTCAAGGAATATCTCAAGACATTGTCTATAGTTCCTGATGAGAACTGAGGTTGGATGCACAAGGATGAATTTTGTAGCAGGGTTTGTATTGTGGGTAAAACCTGTGAATGAGAAGACAGTGTCACATCAAAAAATCATTTATGTATGACATCACTTTGCTCATCTTCTTTTTTTTTTGATACTATGAATTTTTACCCGAACCCTAATCTCTAACCCTAAATGCATTTTATCCATAAATAATATGTCAGTCATTTTGCAAGATACACAAAAATATATACACATTCATACACTCCTTTTATGATATCTCACTAACCTCAGAGTGTTCTTTAACATTCACAGTCCCTGCGTGACCTTTGCAGCACTGTGTTGCGTTTTAACCCCAAACTAACTCTGACCAAACCAGCTTTAATAACATAAGAGAAGCTTAAACTGTGCATAATGCCTGAGAGTGCTGTGCTGTTCATACCTAATATACAGAGTGATGAGATCACTTAACACCACAAATGATTTAATTTGTGAAAAACGTACCTATACATCGTGGCGTATGAGACCATGTGCCATGTTGACACACGATTTCTGCCCACCAACCCTCCACAGCTGGTTTATGTGTGTTTTCACAGCCATATCTGAGCTTGGTGTCATGAGAATACGTTTCTTTAACAGGGAGGAAATAACCATGGTCCAGTGAGGGAGCAGCACACTGCAGAGCTTTGTGCTGAAACAGAGATAAGCAAGAGAATAATATTTCTTATATTATAATAAGTGTGTGTGTTTAAAAAAACAAATTTAAATGATTCTAGGGGTAAATTTGAGTCTCTTACCGTGTAGTGCTCCTGGAAACCAAACCAGAAGAAAAAATCCCAAATATCTTGAGCACATTTTGACAATTCTGATGCCTCAGGACGAAGCAGAGCAAAGACCCAGTTCAAATCCAAACAAGTTAGTGATTGTTGAGGGCATTTCCCCAAATAGTTAAAGAATGAGGAGTTAACACTTTCTGTGACAGTGACTGTGACGTGACGCTGTCGCTCTGAAGCCAACACACAAACCAAACACATGTTCTACAAATCCATACACACTGGAAGACAAACACTGTGGTTGTTTCTTTATTAACTTTTTCTACATATGGGTTTCAGAGACACATGTGAAGAACACTGACAACTTCTAAAAGAATCAAATGAAATCAAAACCCCCTATTATAGTGTCAAAACACACAAAGTAATGAAAAATAAAAATATCATAATCTTGATAGACTTTGCATATTATGAGTTAAGATCTCATTAAGCAGTAAAGTTATACACTATATCTTAAAGTAACTAATAACAACGAGGGGCTTTAAACATAAAGATTTAATTGTAATTATAGTCTCAACTTTCATTTGGATTATTTTATGTGTGTAACAATCCAACATTCAGTTGTGTTTTGTTTTTTTACCTCCATGTTTGTTTACACAGAATTTGTTTAAAGAGCAGATTTCAAAATGATTTCCCGGACAGCTGTGAGCAGAGGTCAGCGTTGCAACACAACAAACAGTCGCATGCCCAAGGCCAAACTTTAGAGGTAGAGAGAGAGAGAGAGAGAGAGAGAGGTGAAATTCACAGAAGAACATAGTTTTTTATTAAAATGACTCATGTTGATGTTGATCATTACAGTGTGATCGTACAGTTTGTGTTTGAGCTCAGTGTTGGAGAACCACTTTACTCAGTCCTCATCTCTGACATGTATGAGCAGTATATAGAAACTCTTTTCTACCTCTCTCTCTCTCTCTCTACTCTCCTCCATTTTCATCCCTCTTTCTCACTCTCCCTCATTTCTTCTTTTAACCGACCCAGTGGAGGCAGATACACACCCTTACTCTCCTGCCGAATATTTGCTGTGTTTCTAAGGTTGAAAAATAAGGTTGTGGTCCCCTATGTGGGCCGTAAAACTCAGATCTGAGATACAACACCTAGACTGGCCACCTCTGTGTGATTTGACCCATTGACCCATCTTCTGTAACATGACCTCCAGAAATAAAAAGTATATCTAGAGCTATATAAGTGCAGACTTGTTTAGTATGAATATTTAACATTGAGAATAGACACATGCATAGAGTCTGGATGTGTCCCCGACAACAGAGACGAAACGATTTGTATCTGTACATCGTTATGAATACATGTAGTAAAATGATCACTAATGTCTCAAACAACTCACTCTTCTACATTCATTCTCGCTCATTGTCACATATGTGCTTCTAAAAACACACATGTTTAGTCCCCTATGCCACAATTGTTCATTTAAGACAACGGCCGTGTCCCAAATCTCTTACTAATCACTGTTCACCATTTTGTATTGTCTGAATGTGTTGAGAAGATTTTTATACCCTGTTCGTTGAACTCATTATTTTTGAACGGCTTGAGACAAATCTGTGAGTTGTGGTGGTGAAAGCACAAACTGCAGCAAACAAGTGTATTTCTACATATCTACATGAATTGAACCTGCTTTTTACCTAAAGGTTTTAATACTAAGTGTAAAATAAACATTCAGAATTTACTATGGAAATTCCCCTGGCTGCTGTTCGTCATGAGGATCAGAGAAAATACATCAAGTAGTGTCAACAAGTGTTTCTTTTGCCAATGAGCTCAAAGTTCCCCACATAAAAGTCCTTATAAAGTGAAGTATGGGTTAGTGAATGAGTCGGTGATTCCAGACACAGCCAATATGAACTCTTTGCAAGAATAAAAAAAAGTGATTAAACTATAAGCTGGTTGTCGTACGTATTGATCATAAATCATAAGTCATTATTTGACACAGATATGCCGGATCTAAACAAAATAATACAGAGGATTCTGTTGGAATGTATAGTGGACATTTTATTCAAACTACTGTAGCCATACACTAGCACAGAATATAAGTAGTATTGATCATGTGCTCCAGTTATGAAGATACAAGCTGACTGTCAAACAGCACCAAGCTCCAACACTGTGAGGATCTTTGAAATACATCTGGTTAAAAAAAATCCACTCTTGTTTTCTGCTGGAGGGATTTCATCAGTTTCCTGCTCGGCTTTGGTTGTCAGTTGTTGATGAGTGATCCAACAAGCAGGAGGAGTTCCCTCGCTGTGCTTTAGGAGCAAGTTCCCTGGTTACAATACAGACAATTATAATAATGTTAGCCATTAACGTAGAACTGCAGAGTAAAATAAAGTTTAAAAAAACATTAAATACAATAATGCAAACCACAATTCCTGTGGAATCATCTCCCACTTTCAGTTCGGGAGGCAGACACCATCTGTACGTTTAAGAGTAGGCTTAAAACCTTCCTTTTTGATAAAGCTTATAGTTAGAGCTGGTCCAGGCTTGTCCTAGACCTGCTCTTAGTTAGGCTGCTATAGGTCTAGAAGGTCGGGGGACACATGACACACGGAGCTTCTCTTTCCAGCTTCTCCTTCCTCTTCTCAATCGTTATCACATCAAAGTAATTCATATCCCATCAATACATGTTACTGACTTGACTTCTTCCCCGGAGTCCCTTTGCCTTATCGTCCGCAGATCCAGGGCCGCGGCTGTGGCCACATCATGGATTAGGATCTGTGGATCACGTATCAGAGGTCGTAATGGTGGATCCTGTATGGCGGATTCTGCATCGTGCTGGCTGATCGTGATAATAAAGGCAGATCCTTTATCGTGTTGGCATCAGATACTGGTGGTGGACCACGACCGAGGTGGCAGCTGATGATGGATCCTAGTGGCGGCAGTGGACAATGACTGTGGACTATAGTGGCATCCGATCTTGATGGTGGATCATGATCTTGCTGGCTGCTGACCATAGACTATGATTGCAGCAGGACTGCTCGATACATAGTATTTCTCCTCAGACACTTGACCATTAATGACATTAATCCACCAATTCACTGACCTTCAGTTATACTTCAAAATGTTTACCCTTATCAATGCTGCTAAAACCTTTATCTTGATGTTCTCCTTTACACTTGACATCCATTGCACTTCTGTCCATCCTGGGAGAGGGATCCCTCACATGTGGCTCTCTCTGAGGTTTCTACCTTCTTTTTTCCCTGTTAAAAGGGTTTTCAAGTAGTTTTTCCTTACTCTTGTTGAGGGTTAAGGGCAGAGGATGTCACACCATGTTAAAGCCCTATGAGACAAATTGTGATTTGTGAATATGGGCTATACAAATAAAATTTGATTGATTGATTGATTGAATATTAACTGGAATGGCACAAAGGCCCAACAGTCCCCTTATGAAACCACATTTATATTCACATGATCCAGATTTTTCTTTGGATCGGCAGCAAATTGCACACGATCTAAAATATCAGTCCCCTGAATATTTATTTTTATTTTCATCAAGATCCATGAATTATTGTCTAAGTAATTAATGAAAATCATGAAAAGCCGACACCACATCCTTCCACTAGGTTTCCTGATTATCCGGTCAGTAGTTTTTGTGTATTCGTGCTAACTAACAAACAAACCAACCAACAAACAGAGGTGCTGAAGTTAATACAAATCAAGTTGTAATCCGTGATTCAAGAAAAAAGAATTATCCAAGAACACTTACCCTATGATGGTCATAGGTGGTACAGCCTAAAAAAATAAAATAAAAACAGCTGTGAATTTTTCAGTAAGTCCCTAAATTCACTTAAAATGTTGTTATTGAGATCTGATTCAATACCTTCCTGCCTGACGACACCTACACAAGAAAACCCGCTCTGAACAACACTGGTTTGTCAGTGTAGTTTTTTTTATCTAGTTATGAACCACCCGTCTCTGAAGCCTGAGATTCACTCAAGAATGTTGACAAATGCATCCAAGTATTGATAATTGACTGAAAATGCATCTTTAATCACAAAGTTACTGACTTTGTCTCCTCTGCTTGTTACTGAGAATCAGAGCTCAGAGATTCATGTTTGTTAGCTGACAATAAAAAAGGCAGGAACAAAAAGCACTGTGACACGTTGAAATATAAAGCACCTAATGTATTTATACTTACAGCGGGTATAAGTGATTCTGCGATTGGAGCAATGAACAGCCACGCTGTAATCCGGCCAAGTACATGGAATATATTTCGTTTCTCCTTCCTTGATATACTCAGTCACAGAAAGATCTAAACCACGATCATAATGACCAGGTTCCATGACACAAAATGCATCTGCACAAAATGAACAGAAAAAACACATGGATAAATATTTGGGTTTTTAAAATATTTCTATATTTGACAGACTTAAGGAATTAAAATAAGTGTTGACTTCTTTATACCTTCGCAGACGGGTAATTTTGACCAAGAGCCGTCATTGTAACAACTCACAGTGTCTTCACCGACTTGTTTGTAAAAACTATTACACTGAAATTTCAAATACATTCGATGCTCTTCCACAACGACACCATTAGGAACGTTTGGGCGTGTCCCACAGTTTTCGACTGAAATGAAAAAAAAAAGGATTATTTAAGACTGTCACAGTATCTCAGTGAAAATGATCTCATCAGCAACAACATAACTTGTGGTACTAAAATGAACATTGTGGAAAAAGGCAATTACACAGCACTGCTGGGAACTGAAAATCTGCTTTGTGCAGCAATAAACAAAGATTTTGACCCAAATCATCCCCAAATGTTTCTCTATGCTGAATCGACCATGTTGACTTATATTCTGATTTCTTTGTAAGTGCAACTGGCATCCAGGTGGCACAGTGGTACAGTGGTTAGCACAGTGGTTCACATCCAGTATGTTCTTGGTTCGAATGCAGGTTGCATGGGCCTCCTCCCACAGTCCCAATTCTGTTTTTTTTATGAATTCAAGTTGTGCATGTGTGAAGATCAGGCAGATAAAGAGACTTCTAAGGGGGCCTTCACACCAACCACATGGTTAGGGTCCAGACCTGCAGACGCTTTAGTGTCTCGCACCACCGTCTGTAACAACCAACCCAAATTCAGTTTGACCAAAAGAGGTGGTGTCAGGTCCAGATCAAACTGACCCAAGGTTTGGTTTGTTTGCAGTGAGAAAAAAACATTTTTGATAGTTTGGACCTACGGATCAATTGCAGGAAGGAAAAAAAACAACAACATTAAACAATAGAAGAAGAAAGGAAGGCAGAGGCAGGTCAAGTCTTCACCTCCGACGACATAATGATGGAATGACAAGGACAATCATTTTGCTGGAATACACCGTATTCTTTAGAATATAGGACAAGATGGTGAATGTCCCTTGCAATAAAAGTCATTAGTTCATTCATTTTCTTTTCTTTCCAACCAGTAAAGTGTCCTCCATCCATGATCCATTCATTTTTTATAATGCTTAGAGTTTGAGGGTCATGGGGAGAGTTGGAGCCATGATGACGATGGTTCGTTTCAAAGAAGCGAATGAGTCTGAGTGACTTACTGGGTATGAAGAGAGGCCTGTTGGCAGAGGTGCTGGAAGATCCTGTAAGACACAGAGCACATGAAGCCAGAATAGAAGTTACACATCACATTAGGATGTTATTTCTTTCTTATTCATTCAGAATCTTGTCCAAAGACATTTTGTACCTTTTGAAATTTTAAAACTTAAAATCAATGAGTGGGATCTGCTTGTATTTTATCACAGTGATAAAAGAGACGAAGGCCTACCTCCACTGCCTGGTTGTGTCCCATGGCCGGAGGACGTGCTGTGTCCCTCGCCTGGTCCCACCTCCACAGAACCACCATGTCCAATATCTGGTCTGCTTCCTGAATGGAAAGAAAATAAAAACACCACTCGTCCTGTCTCTTTACCTATATGGACAAACATTACATACACGTGTTGAGACATAACTTCTAGGAGACAGATGTGTAGAAGGACGTTTGATTCAATTGATGTAACGTCTGCTTTTATTTACTGCTGGTGATGTTTGCTTTCAAAGAACAACACCCTGTAGCATCCTATTTCAGCTTGAACGTGGCTGCGTCACAAACTCAAAAGCCTGAATCCACACCCTTTATGTAGCGCAGATTTAGCGAGTATAGAGTTTCTTTCCTTTCTTCATTTACGAGCCATTTCTATTGCTTTCCCTCACAACCCTGTACCTCCCCCCTTTAAAACCACTCCTGCTCACATGCAGATTTGCTCTGAGCTTCAGTTTGACTCGTCCTTGTACACTTCTCGTGAAATGACCCTGTCAAAATATCCCCTTCCAATAAGAATTCAAGTATACCACTGACAAATGAAACCATCATTTCAGGCGTGTTTGCTTTACTTTAACAAAGTTCAGCAGATCACTCACCGACTTCGCTCTCCCAAGACCACAAATAAGTCTTTTATGTGAGCAGCTTGTTTTATTTGAACATAGTTGGAGATAGATGTAGTCAATGATGTGCCCTTGATCCTATCTGCATATTGTCCACTTACTGCACATTGGGCCTTCAGTCCAGGTTCCAGCCAGACAGAAAAGTGTTTTTTTGTGTGATCCCTCTGTGCTGTATCCATCTTCACATTCATATTTCACTTCTGCATCTTCAAGAAACAGCTCCTGGTATCCCTGGTCAACGATAATAGCGTGTGGGATTTTAGGAGGTGCCCTGCACGATTTGATGCTTACTGAAAAAAAACACATTTGTCATGGATCAAACAGGCAGTTTGGTTTATGTAGTCAGTGAGAATTCATGGAGTAAGATTTAGACTCTGCACAAAGCTGAAAGACTTACTCTCACACATGGGCAAAGAGGACCACGTCCCATTTATACATTTGGCTGTTGCGATGTTGTCTTTGTGTTCATATCCTTTGTCACATGTGATCCTGATGATGTGTCCCTCCTTGTACCAACCTTCTGAGGCCTCTGTGTATTTTGCATTGGCAATAGTTGGCGGAATGCAGGCTTTTTCCTCTGAAAGAAAAAAGAACCAACCAAATAATTGTTATCATTTTGATCATGTAGTGGGTGGACTATTGATGTTTGGACCCCTCATCATCATAGAACATCCTGATAAAATAGAAAAAAATATATAAAATTATTTTTAATTTAAAAGTTTTTTAATTAATCTCAAGACATTGTCTATAGTTCCTGATGAGAACTGAGGTTGGATGCACAAGGATGAATTTTGTAGCAGGGTTTGTATTGTGGGTAAAACCTGTGAATGAGAAGACAGTGTCACATCAAAAAATCATTTATGAATAACATCACTTTGCTCATCTTCTTTTTTTTGACACTCTGAATTTTTACCCGAACCCTAATCTCTAACCCTAAATGTATTTTATCCATAAATAATATGTCAGTCATTTTGCAAGATACACAAAAATATATACACATTCATACACTCCTTTTATGATATCTCACTAACCTCAGAGTGTTCTTTAACATTCACAGTCCCTGCGTGACCTTTGCAGCACTGTGTTGCGTTTTAACCCCAAACTAACTCTGACCAAACCAGCTTTAATAACATGAGAGAAGCTTAAACTGTGCATAATGCCTGAGAGTGCTGTGCTGTTCATACCTAATATACAGAGTGATGAGATCACTTAACACCACAAATGATTTAATTTGTGAAAAACGTACCTATACATCGTGGCGTATGAGACCATGTGCCATGTTGACACACGATTTCTGCCCACCAACCCTCCACAGCTGGTTTATGTGTGTTTCTACAGGCATAGGTGAGCTTGGAGTCATGAGAATACGTTTCTTTAACAGGGACGAAATTACCATGGTCCAGTGAGGGAGCAGCACACTGCAGAGCTGCACTTTGTGCTGAAACAGAGATAAGCAAGAGAATAATATTTCTTATATTATAATAAGTGTGTGTGTTTAAAAAAACAAATTTAAATGATTCTAGGGGTAAATTTGAGTCTCTTACCGTGTAGTGCTCCTGGAAACCAAACCAGAAGAAAAAATCCCAAATATCTTGAGCACATTTTGACAATTCTGATGCCTCAGGACGAAGCAGAGCAAAGACCCAGTTCAAATCCAAACAAGTTAGTGATTGTTGAGGGCATTTCCCCAAATAGTTAAAGAATGAGGAGTTAACACTTTCTGTGACAGTGACTGTGACGTGACGCTGTCGCTCTGAAGCCAACACACAAACCAAACACATGTTCTACAAATCCATACACACTGGAAGACAAACACTGTGGTTGTTTCTTTATTAACTTTTTCTACATATGGGTTTCAGAGACACATGTGAAGAACACTGACAACTTCTAAAAGAATCAAATGAAATCAACACCCCCTATTATAGTGTCAAAACACACAAAGTAATGAAAAATAAAAAAATCATAATCATGATAGACTTTGCATATTATGAGTTAAGATCTCATTAAGCAGTAAAGTTATACACTATATCTTAAAGGAACTAATAACATCGAGGGGCTTTAAACATACAGATTTAATTGTAATTATAGTAATTATTTTAGATTCATATATAATTATAAATAATACAATTATAGTAATAAGTAGGGCTACGTTGTAGCACTAACGGGCCCGAGCAAAGGAATTTTGAAGCCTGCTGCAGTTAGTGGAGAGAGCGATCAATGACCAAGCGCACGTCTCTGCGTTGCATGCGTTTTGCGCACTGCGGCAAGGAGTAGCGCTTCACTCCGTCACGCGATGTCGATCCTTGACTGCTAATTGCTCATTACGGTCCACGCTGTCAATTGCACATCACACTGTGACAATTTCATGTAAATTGAATGATAGTTGTAAAACAAAGCTTATTTCCTGTTGCCAGTAGGTGGCGCCATCAGTATTATTACATGCAGACTAATAGATCTGTTCAAGTAGGGGCTCTGATGTAGCGTGAGCAATTTTGTGTCAATTGGACAATGTTACAACAACTTCATTTTCACACTGATCAGTAGGTGGCGCTATGACCCTGCACTAATATTAATATATGGAGCTGGTCAGGTCAGGATTGTGATCATAGGTCAGTAGTTTGGGGCCGGTTGGATAATGCAGAGTGGATTTACAAAGTACTTCCTGTTTCATGGCTAATCAGTAGGTGGCGCTATGACACTGATGAATTATTGACACATAGAGCTGTTCAGGCTTGGTCTCTGATCATGAGACAGAAGTTTGGCGGTGATAGGACAATGCACACTGGACTTATGACAACATCGTCTCCTTTGGCGAAGGATGAACCTTCGCCGCACCTCAATGTTTACACGGTTTGAGGAAATGTCACAATTCTGACCATGGTCCTTTGACTTCTCTCAGCTCATTTGAGCTGTATATTGTAAAGCAGCCAGGAGTAGTTCGTCAAAGTATAAAACATGTGAGTTCATGTAGCCAGCAGGTGGCACTGTGATTTTAAGTCATGATTTCTGTGTAGATGTCATCAGGCCGGGACTCTTGTCTTACATGTCTAGTTTGAACTCGATTGGACCAAATATGTCCGAGATACAGACCGTCATGTTTTGATGGCATGTAATCAAACTTTGATGCCACACCACGGTCACACCGTGTGATGAAATCAAATATACCGAGTCAGTTTATATCTCCATCTTGCTTAGATGACATTCCCAGAAGTTGAAGTTGATCTGATGAAAGCCCTACGACAAGTTCGTCAAAGTAAAAATGTGGAAAATGGCCAAAATGGCCATTAAAGTCAAAATGGCGGGCTTCCTGTTTGGTCTAGCATATCTATCCAAGAGACTTATTTGTTTGTTATTGAAAGACACATGTCTCTATCGATTTTTGTAGATGTCGGCCAATCGTAGTGCCGGGGCTGCCCTTAAGGGGGCGCTAGTCAGTTATTTTGCCACGCCCATTCCTTAAAACCATCTGAATGTCTGCGGGGGGGGGGGGGGGGCTGTTGTTACACAAATGTAGTTTGAGGGAGGTTGAACCTCGAACACCGAAGTTATAGCAATTTCGTGTGTCACGGCGAGTTGATGAACTTTGACGCCACGCCACTATTATGGCGTTTGACGAAAAGTCACAGTAATCTTATGCCTTCATTATCAATGTCTTGAGACCCAGTCTGGTCATGATACACCGGGGCTATGATTTTTGTGAAGATCGGTGAAAGCTAACTGAGGGGCTTTTCCTTAGATGGCGCTGTTGAGCCATTTGCCCATTTCAAATTACTCCAGAATACAATTACTTTTTGGGGTTTTGAATTCCCTCCAAACTTTGGTAACAATCTGAGCATGTCTAGGCCCTGACAAAGCCCCAAAAGGGAAATACAAATCCTTCGAAATACAAAAGGGCCTCCCACCGGAGGTGCTCGGGCCCTAATAACAACAAATCCTAACCCTAACCCATTATTCAGTATTCAACATTTATGATATTATCTCTACATTGTGATTTTATCTTTCAGAACAAACGTGCATATAAACAAATGAATCTGTTGACGCTGATGATACTGTAACTTTGGTACCTGCATGTTTTAGTCTCAACTTTCATTTGGATTATTTTATGTGTGTAACAATCCAACATTCAGTTGTGTTTTGTTTTTTTACCTCCATGTTTGTTTACACAGAATTTGTTTAAAGAGCAGATTTCAAAATGATTTCCCGGACGGCTGTGAGCAGAGGTCAGCGTTGCAACACAACAAACAGTCGCATGCCCAAGGCCAAACTTTAGAGGTAGAGAGAGAGGGAGAGAGAGAGAGAGGTGAAATTCACAGAAGAACATAGTTTTTTATTAAAATGACTCATGTTGATGTTGATCATTACAGTGTGATCGTACAGTTTGTGTTTGAGCTCAGTGTTGGAGAACCACTTTACTCAGTCCTCATCTCTGACATGTATGAGCAGTATATAGAAACTCTTTTCTACCTCTCTCTCTCTCTCTCTACTCTCCTCCATTTTCATCCCTCTTTCTCACTCTCCCTCATTTCTTCTTTTAACCGACCCAGTGGAGGCAGATACACACCCTTACTCTCCTGCCGAATATTTGCTGTGTTTCTAAGGTTGAAAAATAAGGTTGTGGTCCCCTATGTGGGCCGTAAAACTCAGATCTGAGATACAACACCTAGACTGGCCACCTCTGTGTGATTTGACCCATTGACCCATCTTCTGTAACATGACCTCCAGAAATAAAAAGTACATCTAGAGCTATATAAGTGCAGACTTGTTTAGTATGAATATTTAACATTGAGAATAGACACATGCATAGAGTCTGGATGTGTCCCCGACAACAGAGACGAAACGATTTGTATCTGTACATCGTTATGAATACATGTAGTAAAATGATCACTAATGTCTCAAACAACTTACTCTTCTACATTCATTCTCGCTCATTGTCACATATGTGCTTCTAAAACACACATGTTTAGTCCCCTATGTCACAATTGTTCATTTAAGACAACGGCCGTGTCCCAAATCTCTTACTAATCACTGTTCACCATTTTGTATTGTCTGAATGTGTTGAGAAGATTTTTATACCCTGTTCGTTGAACTCATTATTTTTGAACGGCTTGAGACAAATCTGTGAGTTGTGGTGGTAAAAGCACAAACTGCAGCAAACAAGTGTATTTCTACATATCTACATGAATTGAACCTGCTTTTTACCTAAAGGTTTTAATACTAAGTGTAAAATAAACATTCAGAATTTACTATGGAAATTCCCCTGGCTGCTGTTCGTCATGAGGATCAGAGAAAATACATCAAGTAGTGTCAACAAGTGTTTCTTTTGCCAATGAGCTCAAAGTTCCCCACATAAAAGTCCTTATAAAGTGAAGTATGGGTTAGTGAATGAGTCGGTGATTCCAGACACAGCCAATATGAACTCTTTGCAAGAATAAAAAAAAGTGATTAAACTATAAGCTGGTTGTCGTACGTATTGATCATAAATCATAAGTCATTATTTGACACAGATATGCCGGATCTAAACAAAATAATACAGAGGATTCTGTTGGAATGTATAGTGGACATTTTATTCAAACTACTGTAGCCATACACTAGCACAGAATATAAGTAGTATTGATCATGTGCTCCAGTTATGAAGATACAAGCTGACTGTCAAACAGCACCAAGCTCCAACACTGTGAGGATCTTTGAAATACATCTGGTTAAAAAGAAATCCACTCTTGTTTTCTGCTGGAGGGATTTCATCAGTTTCCTGCTCGGCTTTGGTTGTCAGTTGTTGATGAGTGATCCAACAAGCAGGAGGAGTTCCCTCGCTGAGCTTTAGGAGCAATGTCCCTGGTTACAATACAGACAATTATAATAATGTTAACCGTTAACGTAGAACTGCAGAGTAAAATAAAGTTTAAAAAACATTAAACACAATAATGCAAACCACAATAATAACTAGAACGGCACAAAAGCCCAACAGTCCCCTTATGAAACCACATTTATATTCACATGATCCAGATTTTTCTTTGGATCTGCAGCAAATTGCACACAATCTAAAATATCAGTCCCCTGAATATTTATTTTTACTTTCATCAAGATCCATGAATTATTGTCTAGTAATTAATGAAAATCATGAAAAGCCGACACCACATCCTTCCACTAGGTTCCCTGATTATCCGGTCAGTAGTTTTTGTGTATTCGTGCTAACTAACAAACAAACCAACCAACAAACAGAGTTGCTGAAGTTAATACAAATCAAGTTGTAATCCATTATTTAAGAAAAAAGAATTATCCAAGAACACTTACCCAATAATGGTCATGGGTGTTACAACCTAAAAAAATTAAATAAAAACAGCCGTGAATTTTTCAGTAAGTCCCTAAATTCACTTAAAATGTTGTTATTGAGATCTGATTCAATACCTTCCTGCCTGACGACACCTACACAAGAAAACCTGCTCTGAACAACACTGGTTTGTCAGTGTAGTTTTTTTTTATCTAGTTATGAACCACCCGTCTCTGAAGCCTGAGATTCACTCAAGAATGTTGACAAATGCATCCAAGTATTGATAATTGACTGAAAATGCATCTTGAATCACAAAGTTACTGACTTTGTCTCCTCTGCTTGTTACTGAGAATCAGAGCTCAGAGATTCATGTTTGTTTGCTGACAATAAAAAAGGCAGGAACAAAAAGCACTGTGACACGTTGAAATACAAAGCACCTAATGTATTTATACTTACAGCGGGTACGAGTGATTCTGCGATTGGAGCAATGAACAGCCACGCTGTGATCCCACGAAGTACATGGAAAATATTTCTGCTCTCCTTCCTTTAAATACTCAGCCACAGAAAGCTCTAAACCATAACCAGGTTCCATGACACAAAATGCATCTGCACAAAATGAACAGAAAATAACACATGGATAAATATTTTTGTTTTAAAAACATTTCGATATTTGACAGACTTATGGAATTAAAATAAGTGTTGACTTCTTTATACCTTCGCAGACGGGTAATTTTGACCAAGAGCCGTCATTGTAACAACTCACAGTGTCTAGACCGACTTGTTTGTAAAAACTATTACACTTGAATTTCAAATACATTCGATGCTCTTCCACAACGACACCATTAGGAACGATTGGGCGTGTCTTACAGTTGTCGACTGAAATGAAAAAAAAAGGATTATTTAAGACTGTCACAGTATCTCAGTGAAAAAATTATCTCATCAACAACAACATAACTTGTGGTACTAAAATGAACATTGTGGAAAAAGGCAATTACACAGCACTGCTGGGAACTGAAAATCTGCTTTGTGCAGCAATAAACAAAGATTTTGACCCAAATCATCCCCAAATGTTTCTCTATGCTGAATTGACCATGTTGACTTATATTCAGATTTCTTTGTAAGTGCAACTGGCATCCAGGTGGCACAGTGGTACAGTGGTTAGCACAGTGGTTCACATCCAGTATGTTCTTGGTTCGAATGCAGGTTGCATGGGCCTCCTCCCACAGTCCCAATTCTTTTTTTTATGAATTCAAGTTGTGCATGTGTGAAGATCAGGCAGATAAAGAGACTTCTAAGGGGGCCTTCACACCAACCACATGGTTAGGGTCCAGACCTGCAGACGCTTTAGTGTCTCGCACCACCGTCTGTAACAACCAACCCAAATTCAGTTTGACCAAAAGAGGTGGTGTCAGGTCCAGATCAAACTGATCCAAGGTTTGGTTTGTTTGCAGTGAGAAAAAAACATTTTTGATAGTTTGGACCTACGGATCTATTGCAGGAAGGAAAAAAAACAACAACATTAAACAATAGAAGAAGAAAAGAAGGCAGAGGCATGTCAAGTCTTCACCTCCGACGACATAATGATGGAATGACAAGGACAATCATTTTGCTGGAATACACCGTATTCTTTAGAATATAGGACAAGATGGTGAATGTCCCTTGCAATAAAAGTCATTAGTTCATTCATTTTCTTTTCTTTCCAACCAGTAAAGTGTCCTCCATCCACGATCCATTCATTTTTTATAATGCTTAGAGTTTGAGGGTCAGGGGGAGAGTTGGAGCCATGATGACGATGGTTCGTTTCAAAGAAGCGAATGAGTCTGAGTGACTTACTGGGTATGAAGAGAGGCCTGTTGGCAGAGGTGCTGGAAGATCCTGTAAGACACAGAGCACATGAAGCCAGAATAGAAGTTACACATCACATTAGGATGTTATTTCTTTCTTATTCATTCAGAGTCTTGTCCAAAGACATTTTGTACCATTTGAAATTTTAAAACTTAAAATCAATGAGTGGGATCTGCTTATATTTTATCACAGTGATAGAAGAGACAAAGGCCTACCTCCACTGCCAGGTTGTCTCCCACGGCCAGAGGACGCGCTGTGTCCCCCGCCTGTTCCTGCCTCCACAGAACGATCATGTCCAATATCTGGTCTGCTTCCTGAATGGAAAGAAAATAAAAACAAAAAGAGAGTCCATACATATTATTCAGTGGGGTTAGATAAAGAGATTTACTGATTAATTTCTAATAAAAATCAGTAACTTACCTCCACCCCCTCCACCCCCAGGTTGTGTTGTCCCTCTGCCAGAGGACGTGCTGTGTCCCCCGCCTGTTCCCACCTCCACAGAACCACCAGGTCCAATATCTGGTCTGCTTCCTGAATGGAAATAAATAAAAACACCACTCGTCCTGTGTCTTTACCTATATGGACAAACATTACATACACGTGTAGAGACATAACTTCTAGGAGACAGATGTGTAGAAGGACGTTTGATTCAATTGATGTAACGTCTGCTTTTATTTACTGCTGGTGATGTTTGCTTTCAAAGAACAACACCCTGTAGCATCCTATTTCAGCTTGAACGTGGCTGCGTCACAAACTCAAAAGCCTGAATCCACACCCTTTATGTAGCGCAGATTTAGCGAGTATAGAGTTTCTTTTCTTTCTTCATTTAAGAGCCATTTCTATTGCTTTCCCTCACAACCCTGTACCTCCCCCCCTTTAAAACCGCTCCTGCTCACATGCAGATTTGCTCTGAGCTTCAGTTTGACTCGTCCTTGTACACTTCTCGTGAAATGACCCTGTCAAAATATCCCCTTCCAATAAGAATTCAAGTATACCACTGACAAATGAAACCATCATTGCAGACGTGTTTGCTTTACTTTAACAAAGTTCAGCAGATCACTCACCGACTTCGCTCTCCCAAGACCACAAATAAGTCTTTTATGTGAGCAGCTTGTTTTATTTGAACATAGTTGGAGATAGATGTTGTCAATGATGTGCCCTTGATCCTATCTGCATATTGTCCACTTACTGCACATTGGGCCTTCAGTCCAGGTTCCAGCCAGACAGAAAAGTGTTTTTTTGTGTGATCCCTCTGTGCTGTATCCATCTTCACATTCATATTTCACTTCTACATCTTCAAGAAACAGCTCCTGGTATCCCTGGTCAACGATAATAGCGTGTGGGATTTTAGGAGGCGCCCTGCACGTTTTGATGCTTACTGCAAAAAAATTTTTTAAAAGCACATTTGTCATGGATCAAACAGGCAGTTTGGTTTATGTAGCCAGTGAGAATTCATGGAGTAAGATTTAGACTCTGCACAAAGCTGAAAGACTTACTCTCGCAGATGGGCAAAGAGGACCACGTCCCATTTATACATTTTGCTGTTGCGATGTTGTCTTTGTGTTCATATCCTTTGTCACATGTGATCCTGATGATGTGTCCCTCCTCGTACCAACCTTCTGAGGCCTCTGTGTATTTTGCATTGGCAATAGTTGGCGGAATGCAGGCTTTTTCCTCTGAAAGAAAAAAGAACAAACCAAAGAATTGTCATCATTTTGATCATGTAGTGGGTGGACTGTTGATGTTTGGACCCCTCATCATCATAGAACATCCTGATAAAATAGAAAAAAATATATCAAATTATTTTTTCAAGGAATATCTCAAGACATTGTCTATAGTTCCTGATGAGAACTGAGGTTGGATGCACAAGGATGAATTTTGTAGCAGGGTTTGTATTGTGGGTAAAACCTGTGAATGAGAAGACAGTGTCACATCAAAAAATCATTTATGTATGACATCACTTTGCTCATCTTCTTTTTTTTTGATACTATGAATTTTTACCAGAACCCTAATCTCTAACCCTAAATGTATTTTATCCATAAATAATATGTCAGTCATTTTGCAAGATACACAAAAATATATACACATTCATACACTCCTTTTATGATATCTCACTAACCTCAGAGTGTTCTTTAACATTCACAGTCCCTGCGTGACCTTTGCAGCACTGTGTTGCGTTTTAACCCCAAACTAACTCTGACCAAACCAGCTTTAATAACATGAGAGAAGCTTAAACTGTGCATAATGCCTGAGAGTGCTGTGCTGTTCATACCTAATATACAGAGTGATGAGATCACTTAACACCACAAATGATTTATTTTGTGAAAAACGTACCTATACATCGTGGCGTATGAGACCATGTGCCATGTTGACACACGATTTCTGCCCACCAACCCTCCACAGCTGGTTTATGTGTGTTTTCACAGCCATATCTGAGCTTGGTGTCATGAGAATACGTTTCTTTAACAGGGAGGAAATAACCATGGTCCAGTGAGGGAGCAGCACACTGCAGAGCTGCACTTTGTGCTGAAACAGAGATAAGCAAGAGAATAATATTTATTGTATTATAATAAGTGTGTGTGTTTAAAAAAACAAATTTAAATGATTCTAGGGGTAAATTTGAGTCTCTTACCGTGTAGTGCTCCTGGAAACCAAACCAGAAGAAAAAATCCCAAATATCTTGAGCACATTTTGACAATTCTGATGCCTCAGGACGAAGCAGAGCAAAGACCCAGTTCAAATCCAAACAAGTTAGTGATTGTTGAGGGCATTTCCCCAAATAGTTAAAGAATGAGGAGTTAACACTTTCTGTGACAGTGACTGTGACGTGACGCTGTCGCTCTGAAGCCAACACACAAACCAAACACATGTTCTACAAATCCATACACACTGGAAGACAAACACTGTGGTTGTTTCTTTATTAACTTTTTCTACATATGGGTTTCAGAGACACATGTGAAGAACACTGACAACTTCTAAAAGAATCAAATGAAATCAAAACCCCCTATTATAGTGTCAAAACACACAAAGTAATGACAAATGAAAAAATCATAATCATGATAGAACAAACGTGCATATAAACAAATGAATCTGTTGACGCTGATGATACTGTAACTTTGGTACCTGCATGTTTTAGTCTCAACTTTCATTTGGATTATTTTATGTGTGTAACAATCCAACATTCAGTTGTGTTTTGTTTTTTTACCTCCATGTTTGTTTACACAGAATTTGTTTAAAGAGCAGATTTCAAAATGATTTCCCGGACGGCTGTGAGCAGAGGTCAGCGTTGCAACACAACAAACAGTCGCATGCCCAAGGCCAAACTTTAGAGGTAGAGAGAGAGAGAGAGAGAGAGAGAGAGAGGTGAAATTCACAGAAGAACATAGTTTTTTATTAAAATGACTCATGTTGATGTTGATCATTACAGTGTGATCGCACAGTTTGTGTTTGAGCTCAGTGTTGGAGAACCACTTTACTCAGTCCTCATCTCTGACATGTATGAGCAGTATATAGAAACTCTTTTCTACCTCTCTCTCTCTCTCTCTCTCTCTCTACTCTCCACCATTTTCATCCCTCTTTCTCACTCTCCCTCATTTCTTCTTTTAACCGACCCAGTGGAGGCAGATACACACCCTTACTCTCCTGCCGAATATTTGCTGTGTTTCTAAGGTTGAAAAATAAGGTTGTGGTCCCCTATGTGGGCCGTAAAACTCAGATCTGAGATACAACACCTAGACTGGCCACCTCTGTGTGATTTGACCCATTGACCCATCTTCTGTAACATGACCTCCAGAAATAAAAAGTATATCTAGAGCTATATAAGTGCAGACTTGTTTAGTATGAATATTTAACATTGAGAATAGACACATGCATAGAGTCTGGATGTGTCACTGTGACCACACTCGTCCTTCAGATGATTTCAGAAAGTTTCTTTTCTCTGGTTCAAGTGGGCACAAGACTGAACACAAGCAGCTCACCCCTACTCCCCTACATACTCCCCCTAGTGTTTAATACGGACATGTGTTTCATCGTTTGCAAACTGAAAACGACACATTCTGTTTTTTAATGAGGAGGAATTATAGATGCTGATAAATGCATGATGTTGCATCCTCGCTGATTAAAACCAGCAAAATCTTTTGTTGTCTTTCACGTTACTTTGATTTAAAAAATGTGCACTAACTCCTTTTAAAGAGGATTCTCACCGTCACAAACACTCACACATGCATGTTTTCCCTTTCTCCTTCCTTTAGATGAGTCATTCTCTTGATGCAAAGTGTCTCCGATCCGGGCATGAAAACATTTTTAAGCAAAATAATTCTCTTTGATTCTTCCTCTCCTCGCATGCATCTGTGTCTGCACCAGCAATCACAGAGGATTTCACGCTCCTTTGTTTCTCATATTGTCAAAAGATTGTACATTCATGAGATTTACTGTAACTCAAACTAAAGTTGAACACTTTTAAGACAGCAAACATCCGCTGTAGCTTAACGATTGGAACAACACAGGCAGCAGCATAAAGAGGCCATATGTGATACTGTGTTTCTCTGACTTGGGAAAATTACCAAAACAACGCTGAAGAAAACACATTGTCGGGACCATTTCTGGACGTTTTAGTGCCCAAACACACACATCCACTCACACATCAGAACTTTTTACAACAGCTATAATAGTTTCACAATACTGTCGACTGGCACCTTCACATTAACACAATTCACAAGTCCCTGTGAGATTTGGTTTTAATCAAATTCAGGATGTGACGGAGCTTAGGAAAAAAAAGGTTCTATGGTGTTGACAGAAATCCCGTTGATTCCTCGACATCCTGTTAGTTCTACACATCAGTGCAGCTGTTATCTGACATACACGTTTACCACTGGCGCTGGTTTCATGTATGTTGTGTCTCACTAGGAGACAGTTTTTACAGGTTGAGCACAGTGGTGTGTTTGTGATGCGATGAACTTCTGACTTAACAGTGGATACTAATACTAATTCAATCAGGAGAGACTTGATTCACAAGTTAACAATGTTTATTTGACAAATGCACAGAAGCAAAGTGAATGTTTACAGTCTTTGGCATTTTAGACCCCTGTGAGATGTCATCAGGATTAGAAGGGGGTGGAGCAGAGCATCAAACAGGAATACCCCCCGGGGTCTAGACACTGGTGGTGGTTCATCAGTCAATCGATTGTTTTGGATGGCCCATATTCGTGAGAATTGTCCTATTGGACTTCGCCAATTGTGACATCCTCTGCCCTTAACCCTCAACAAGAGTAAGGAAAAACTACAAAAACCTTTTCGACAGGAAAAAACGTAGAAACCTCAGGAAGAGCCGCATGCGAGGGATCCCTCTTCCAGGACGGACAGAAGTGCAATGGATGCCACGAGTAATAGGTATATTGTCAGGCAGTCTTATTGATTTTTTTTTAGTCCGCGATCAGCTGCCACCATGATCGGGTGCCGCCGTAATCCACGATCCCTTGTCATGATCCACTGATACTATTGGGATCCATCATCAAGGTCCATGATCGCTGCCAACACAATGTGGGATTATGCATACGATCAATTGAGGTCGGGATCCGGGAGAGGTGATGATATTCTGCTGGAGACTGGAGGAGATCGGGGTGGAGGAGGGGTTATGCGCGTCACTGAAAGACGGCTGACTGCGGAAGAGAGGAGAAGGGATTTTAAAAGTTTGACAGGTGCTGAATGATTGGCTGAAAGAGACCGCGGCAGACCTGATTGGACATTTAGGAACACCCACGATCAGCTGATCAGTATGCAGGTTAAGTCTTCCTGACTGAACTTACGCTAAAGCTTCATTACTAATGAATCAATTATTTGGTGTTGATCCCATTGATTGATTTGAGATTCATCCTCACTTTCATTCTAACTTAAGGATGTGATTGAATATTACAATCAATATTTTGGATAAACTTAATAACTCACTGACTTACACCATGTCTGTTGATTTATGTGTATGTAGGCCTGTGATGGTGTGAGGTTTGGTGTGACAGAGAACAAACAGGCAGGCGCCAGTAGCCTGTCGTCTTCTCTCCGTGTTCGAGTGAGCGTGTCTCAAAGCACGATTTAGAAAACGATTATAACAAAAAAACAACACTGGAGTGAACTGAGTTCGAGTGTTTTCCTGCAAGATGTTTTTCCTGAAATTTGGACGGGTGTGGCCCAGGGTGTAGAGACGGTCGTCCATTAACCAGATGGTTTGTGGTTTGATCCCCGGCTCCTCCAGTCTGTTTTCCATAGTCACCCTGGGAATGGCGAATGGTGTGTGAAGGAAATGAAAAGGCTGCACATAGAAGCCCTGTATGACTGTGGGTGTGAATGGGTGAATGTGATCTGTACTGTAAAGAACTTTGAGTGGTTGATAAGGCTGGAAAATAAATACAGACCATGTAGCATTATTGTGTTGTTGTGTCTTCTGATTTGTTAGTGTGTTCCTAAAATGTTGCATTTTCTCAACGTGTTGTCATCCAGGTCACCCTACAGATACTGTAAGTGAGTCACGTCCGTTTTGCTACGTTCGCCATTTCTGATCTGTGATTTTCTGCATTTCTGCGTTTGTTATTGAATTTCTCTTCTAGTTCTTGTGCGTTTATTTAACATTTCATCTTCAGAGCTGACAATTCATGTGATGCTGCCACGACTGCTCAACTTCCATGTGTCAATTTAACTCCATGGCCACAAGTTCTTACTGGAAAACGTCTGCAGTTCCAGGAACTGACCCATGGGGATTTTCTGCATCACTTCCAAGAGCCACTTCAGAAAATGACACAGGGTCGAAGGGTCAGATGGTGTAAAAGACGACTGAGGTCTGATGCTGATTTGTCTTTCTACTGTCTCGTCATCCTCCCCTCGCAGATGGTTTAGGTTGCCAATTTCCTCTGGAGTTTTTATTTTATTTTTATTTATCCTTGATTTGTCACACTACCCCTCACACCTTATACCAGTGGTTCTCACATGGTGGGTCGCAGGGCCCCTTTGAGTGGGTCGCACATTTGTGTGTAAAACGAAAAAAAAGTCAAACTCTTGAGTGCTCTGCTTTTATTTTGAAGGATAAATGCTTTCCATGATGCAGAGCAACAGTAAGCACTAAGGTAAACAGCAAAACTAAAAAACCCAGCAACTACATTAAATATGTTTTTTTGTCATAAAAGATGACAGAGAGGGACCAAAACCCTACGGATGTGGGCCACTTCAGGAAATGTTGAGGCACCTCTGGCCTTCTTGTGGCCCCGATGAATTGGATGTGAGCCTAAAGATACCCACTTGTAAAATAGAAAAATGTGGTTTATTTTTGGCTAACATGCAGTGCTCTATAGGCAAGGTGTAAATCTGGATGTGAACCTAAAGTGGCTCATGTAATCAACAGTGAATATGGACCAAATAGCACGATACACATCTGGGCCGCATTTGGCACCTTTGGTTGACAGGCAACATTTTTATGGCTCGCTTGTGTCCCAGGTCTGGTGAACAGGAGCGGACCGCCCGAGTCCCATCATTCCACGCCGTAGTGGGATGTGGGAAAAATCTGGGAGAAAACTATTTTTGCTATGTGGGATGAAAGCATGAAGAATCCAAAACACATGGGTTCAAGTTGAAAAGCTACCGAGAGCCACGTGTATTACTGCAGTTGAGTGGTTCAAAGATGTGGGTCGCTACTCAATGACTCAAGAAAAACGAGGCTGAACTAATAGAGAATCACTGTCATATATGGTCCATTCATTCCTACTTTATCAAATGAAAACAAGTGAACTGAAAGAGGATTTAAAAAAAATTAAGACAGTGTTGTGCCAGTGTGAAGAATAAAGAGCTTGCTGACATAATGAAATTCATTTGTCTGGTTTAGCCGAAGAAAACATGAATCATATAATCTTGAAAAAACATCTTCCATTTTATTTCGCTCCCTCCTAATTTGTGCAAATTGCCTCCAGATCCCTCATATCTGCTGTTTTTCAGTTTCAGCCAGAAGCCTGTGAACGCAGCTACTTAATCATCCACCGTGCAGAGTGAGCGCCGCCGCTAAAGAGCTCATTACTCTTCATTTAGGAAACGTCCCCCACACACATCAGCTGCTAATATAGAGCTGCAGACGTACAGTCAGGACACACAGGATCAGATACACAAACCTCACGGGCAACCTATACTTTCTGAGTTTATTTTCCACGACAGCAGAAGTTCACATGTGGGAAGTTGTTTCACTGAGAAGTCCGGGTTTGTCTTTATTCTCTGAAGATCAGAGAATCTGTGACACCTGAGAAATGATGAGAAGACACACACACTCATAAAACACACACACACACTCATAAAACACAGACAAACTCCTTTCTCACTCCAACTGAGGGGCGGCTGTGGCTGGAAGTCAGCGGTTTGACTCCAATCTTCACCACCGAAGTGTCCTTGGGTAAAAATACTGTACCCTGACTTGCCCCTAGTGCTGCCCATAGAGGCACTGTATGAATGTGAACACACAGAAACTCACTCTGCCCCCCAACAGCCGCACCCGACCACACATTTCCCTTACACACACACAGAAACTCACTCTGCCCCCCAACAGCCGCACCCGACCACACATTTCCCTTACACACACACAGAAACTCACTCACCCCAACAGCCGCCCCCAACCACACATTTCCCTTACACACACTCAGAAACTCACTCACTCCCCCACACACTATCACACAGACACATGCTTTCTTTTGAACTTTTAGTTTTTTCCATCAATATAAATATAATTTGTTAAACTCAAGTTCTCAATGACATCAGCCTCCCATCAGTGTCATGATCTATACTTTGCCTCCTGCACGTTTCCGTACTTCTACGACTTGTTTCAACTCACTGAAGTTCTATTTCTTTTGTTACAGTAAGAAACTTGTAATTTGTTGCCAGGGAACCCGTGAAATTCAATATGATGCTATTTGCTGCAGCCAGTCGATTCTGAGCAAGCTCTGCTGCTTGCTTCCGCTGCCTCCTTCAACAAAAGGCAGAGCCTGGGTGATCTCTTCCCTTCATTTGCAATGAACTCCATTCGGTTAAAGTAGGAGTCCATCACCTCCTTCGATGTGACCTTCTCCAAGTCCCCGTGGATCATTTGGACGAGCGCATTCGAGAGACGGCCCATCTTGATTTTGAAGGAGCCGCTTGATGCAGCTGTGCATCACAGACTCCTTCAAGCTGACCAGTCCGACAGGCACTTGGACCTGGAGAAAACCACAAGGAAACATTAAGACATAAGCAACTAACATACTTAAAAAAAAAACATAGTGATATTTATAACAAAGAAAGGCTTTTTTTAGAACAAACACAAAAGGCAGTCAAAAGTGATCAGTGTGTGCAGATTCCCCCCCCCCCCCTCAACTCAAATTCAACATCAACTCGTAATTTGAGCAAAGCGAGGTTGGAACATGCAAAATAATGACAAGGTGCTAAGTTATAAAAAGATTATAAAAGAAGCTTCCAGTCATCGAAGCATAACTTACTGTTAGGGGCGTTGGCACAGCTCAGCAGAGTCTCCTCCCTCTCAAAGACCATCTCAACGAATTCCTGCTTGTTCTCCTCTGTGTCCATCATCTGGTCCTGCAGCTGAGTCATGGAAGCAGGAACACTTTCGGTGACAGACTCTGGATTGACTTATCTGGAGGCTGAGACTCTGCATCCTCAGTCCTCTGCTCGGTCGGAAATCTGAAGGCAACATGTACTTTTGGCTGCCCTTTGTAGGACGGGCTCGGTTTGAGCGCATCCTTTCTTGTCGCCCTCAGGTCTAGGTGAAGCCGTGCTTCTTGGCTTCCTGGAGTGGGCCACAGACACTACGGCCTCCTGTTCACCATTCGTCTTCTCTGCTAACAACAGAGGAATTGGCATGAAGGTCAACGTGGTGTTTTCCTTTGCTCCTGCCATCGTGTCGGTGCAAAGAAATTGAAGAATTTTCCAAAGAGAATCTTTTTGTGAGCGAAGTAGTCCAATCAATTCAAAGTGCAGCCAACCAAGTAATCCAAGGAAAACTGAGTGAGGCTTGAGCTTCACTCACACACTTGTATACCCTCTGCATGAAATATAATGCTCTGTAAATACCAGGGTTCCTAAATTGAATTGTTTGCTTTTGATCTAACTGATAGAATACAGGGAGGTGACATGCAGTGAAATGCATCGTAGAAATGTCAGAAAAGCCTCCCATAGACACATTATAAATCCAAATACTGCAGAAAAGGCAGATAGAGATAAGAGATGAACAGAGATAATAGATAGATAGATGATCGATCGATGGATAGACACACACACTCCCACTATTTCTCCCTTATCACAGTAGTATCATCTTTGCGTTTTACATTTATAACTGCAGCGGGCTGAAGGTTTGACTGACACTTAGTTCGTTATATTACTACAAAATGTTGGTGAGAAAAAGGAAGTGAAAGTGGGCTGAGTCTCACTCAGTGGCCTGCATTGAAGCATTTGTATTTGTTTCACCACTCTCACCACTGTTTTTTTCTCTATTTTGTCATGCGTCTCTGAGAATTGAATTCTAATAATATACATATTTTTTGTTCCTGTCTGGATGTGTGATGCTTTGCATAAAGAAATTCATCAAAAAGAAGGGAATTCAGGAATATATATAAATTTGAGCCGATTAAAATCAATTAACGTTTTAAATAAAACATGCAGTAGTTTTTCTGTATTAATCAATGATAATGCAATATCTGTGTGAAAACATTGTGTATCTGTATCAATATTTAATTGATTTCTATAAATGAATATTTCTATGTATAGTGACAAGAGGATCTGCTGCACTCATGATGCTTTAAGGCCCTAAAGAAATGTCACTACTGCTGGTTCACCTCCCATTGGTGTGCGTGTCCCGTCACCATTATATTTACACATATATTACGACAGGATGAACGCAAGAATTATTGTCCTGAGATGTTGCATTGACAATAATATTAGGTCACCCTAACCTTTGACCATTACTCAGTTAATCTTTGAGTCCTAGTGACAACTGGTCAAAGAAGTTCCCAAAAGACAAGACTTGAGATATCATTTCTAAGAGATTCTCTCCAGGTGTTTTTCAGTTATGTGAAGGTTTACGTTCACAAGGTAAAAAAAAGGGTCTTGTGAGGTCACAGTGACTTTGACCTATAACCACCAAAATCTAAAATTTGAAGAGGTTCCCTCAAGGGGTTCTTGAGAGATCTTGTTCACAAGAATGGGTTGGACAGAAAGAACACCTCTGGCCACTGGGTGTCACCGGCAGGAGGCATAAAAACCCTCAAATGAAACTACAGAGAAAAAAAAAGAACAAAGTAAACATTGACAATCTTCAACAGGCAGCACAGTTTGTTTCTCTGAGGCTTTATTGTCTATTTTTATGTGATGACTTAAAGCAATACTTGCATCATTTCTCTCCTCTAGCGTGACACCAACAAAGAAGAAAAAGAAGACTTAAACAGGGTCATTGCATGACCCAGATGTGCTGAACCGCCAAAAACTGAACTAGGAACTGGCTGCTTGACTGAGATTCTTTTATTGAGCCCGAGCAGAGTAGTTCTCTAAATTAAATCCCTTAACTGCATCTTCCTCTCTGCTCGAACAGGTTTCATCATTTATGTACATTCAGACCACAAACACCCAAAATGGAAAAAAAATATAAGTATAAGGGAGTCTCTTTCCTCAAACTGAGTGGCTGCACCGAGAGATATTTTCACACGTCTCTCAATCTAAACATTTCTGAGCTGAATTCACAATAATCAGTTTTTACCACTGACAAACCCAGCTCCCCCTCCACCCCCGTATGTTGCTTAACATCTCATTTAAATTGTTTCCACAGTACGTTGCCTTTTTTTTTTATATAAAACATATTTTGGTATTTTCGTTTAACTACATGAAAACATTAGAAAACAATTACAACAGAAACACAAAAATCCCATAAATCTCCTCTCCAGTGTCCAGAGCAAGAAATCCAGCACATTGCATTAGGAGTCCCAGAGGAAGTGCAGGAGGAAGAGCAGCGGGTGATCTGTCCCCCTCCTCCTCCTGTTGTCGTGGGGATCGTATTAGAAGATGGGATGGCAGCCTGGATGAGAGGGGATACCTCCGCGAGAGCTGGGCCTGGAAGAGAATTTATTTGTGGGACCATCGGGGATGGATGCTGTGATCTGGGTTTAGAACCTGAGGTGAGCTTTGTGTTTCACCAAGTATCTGATGAAGGAGAAAGAAGGGAAGAAATGTTAGTTTGAGACTGAATGACTTCATAAATTACATCATCCGTAAGAAATAAGGCAACCAGTCGACAAACAGCTGTGTATATAAGAAGGTGCATGAGATAAACACCTGTCGAGGGTTTCCCAAAAACGCAGGAAGACGGGCCGGTCCAGATGGCGCCTGTGGTGACTCAACTCCAGGACGGTCACATCCCACTTCTGCACATTGGGGTCTATCTTTGCCTCGTCATACTTCAGATGAAAGGCTCGAACTGGAGGGAAATCATACGCACATTTACACAGAAGAATCCAGGTTGTGTGCAGAACTAAAACGTTCTTCTGCCTTTTACTCCAGTGAAAATTTAAATGTAAAACATGTTAACATGTCCCCCTTGTGCCTTTTATACAACAAAAGATATATTTTGAGCAAAAATAAATACTCAACGTAATTGGTTGAGTTCTTTCACCTTAACATCGCAGTAAACAAATGTCAGTCCGTTAAAAAGGGATTCAAACAGCCAGGGTTTGTGATGTCACCCTGGGTGGGTAGAGCTCAGTAGCTGGAAAAGGCTCCTCAACTGCAGGTGGTGCTGTGAGACTTGGAGCGACCATATCAGCATATTCATAGATCTCAGGAGGAGGAAGGAAGGTGTAGAGATACATCTGAGCCATTTATAGGCTGCGAGAGGAATCTTCGCATGACAAATCTTTTGAATGTGTAATTTTGAGGAACAGAGAGGACTTTTAGGAGGTATAATAAGCTACTGGTGAGGGACTTTGAAACATTTGACCAGCACACAAACAACAGGCTGACCAGGGACCACTATAGACTGTTTATATATTGCAGCCACTCTATAAATATAGCTAAAACCTTGCTGTCAGGGTGGTAACAATTTCATTAGTAAAAAATTTGCTTACTTTTGGCAAAAATGTCGACAGGAGATCCATCGGGCAGCAGCCACGGCCAGCCCTTAAACTGCCAGGCAGGTCCCTGCACAAACACAGCCACCACTCGATCCCTGCAAGAAGAAACATCCTCCGGTTGGTGTCATGAAACAGAGGCAGATGTGCTTCACATCACAGCTGGATACAACTGGAATTACTGCCCAGTGGTTGTATGCCCCACTAACCAGAGCAATTTGTGTTTTTTTCCAAACTCATGAGGTCATTTTTAAAATGAAAGACAGACTTGAGATATGTTCAAGAGGCCAAAAACCTGTTTGTGACCTTGACCACCCAAATCTAAATCACTTTATCCGTGAGTGAACATTTGTGCCAAATTTGAAAGAATTCTCTGAAGGCGTTCTTAAGATAAAATGGCTAAAAATGTTTGCAAGGTCAACTTAACCTTTGACCACCAAAATCTATTCAGTTCCTCTTTGAGTCCAATTGAACATTTGTACAAAATCCCCTCACAGTTCTTGAGATATTGTCTTCACAAGAATGGACAGGGATGGACGTCAAACCAAAAACACAATGCCTCCGGCAGGACCCGGCGCAGAGACATAAAACCACGTTACCTGCCACCAGTTCAAACTACTGGTGCAGTGGTTGACATCATGCTGCTTTTTCATCATCAATGTGTTTGTCTTGGCAGTGTGCTGTTCCCTGCAGATTTTAATCATTTTGCAGCGTATGGTTTATGCACTGAGGGTTGACATTATAATGAAAGAGCAGCTATTGTAATATCAAGAGATATGCACAGGATGGTGAAAACCCTGGAACAACACACCCACAGGAAAAAATAACAGGATCCATTTCTTCAAACAATAAAAAAAAAACCACTGGCTCTTTTTCATCTAAAATCAATGAATGGGACGACAGAGAGGTAAGGGTTTTTGTACCAGTTAGATTACATGTGGTTCTGACACAGGCTGCATTTGTGCCACTCAATCCTATGTGTCAAACTGTAATGACTCAGTCTCATAGTCAACAGCTGAGTCATCTGAACATGGGTCTGACAAGTGGCTGCTTCATGTTATGACTACAGCGAACAACCGTTTGTTGAGACTGCTCACACCCATTTAAAAAAAAAGAGAAGGCATTTCATATTACAACCGAGATTAAGTTTGACACTTTGACAATATGCCATCTCTGGAGGCCTCGCTGGTTTTCTGTAAATAAATCATGAAGTGCTAACCAGTCCTGTGGAGCCAGTTTGAGCGGCTGGTCGATGATACGGTACGGCACAGTCACGCTCAGGGTTGTGCCGCCCGGCTGGATCTGGTCTTTGCGTCTTTGAAGCAGAACCTCGTTGTCGCGCTGGATGCCGCCCTTCTTCTTTTCTTCTGATGTGATAAACCTGGTGAGTTACAAACAACATTTTAAATCTTCTCATTTTCTTTTCCAACCCTCTACTTTGCACAATGTTACATGTTGAATACACACATTACATTCAGTTGACTAACCCCCCCCCCCCCCCCCTCTGTGTACAGTGACTCTGCAACAGTAAATGCCACAGCACATCAGTCCAGCTTTCTCCACCTGACATAGTGATGCTCATTGAACAATTTCATGTAAATAACAGGGATTTGAACGAATGGTTCCACTTGTTAAAAACCACAGGAAAGCACAATATACAACATCCAGTCTTTTTCTAAAGAGACAAGTTAAAACAGAATCAAAGGGGTGAGATCAATTCTCCCTCCAGTGAATCCCTTCATAACATTTAGTTACTGGCATCAACACAGTATTATATTTTTCAGTGGAAGGCCGACTGATCCTGTTCTGTGAGAAAGTTTGGGAACTGAGAAGGGGACAAGTTCGATCATGTTACTCAATTTGTTTCCTCAAATTGAAAACAAAGCGATTCCCTTATATTGTTCTGTACTTCTTCTTTCTTGTATTGTTTTTCAGAACCAGCTGCATAATAATGTGACCTTTCCGGAACCAGCCTCATTTCAGGTAATAATACCCGTTATTAAAGTGAGGAGATAAACGTTATTACAATCTCAGTCAGGTTTTTTTCGACTGAAGTGTAGTATTTAAGAGTCGTAGCAAAAGGAGGTTCGTGTGATGTAATGCTGTTGAGGTATATTCTGTTTAAAGCTCGAGTGGGTTGCTTTGTCTAACATGTAGATATAAACAAGTGTTGCATTGTTGTTGCAAAGTGGTTCATTTACATGGAGTTCATTTACATGTAACACTTCTCTCTTCTGGACTTAAACCTGATCACAGTTGCTATGTGCATCACGTATTATACTTCTTTAAAGTATAATGTGCAGGATTTACTGGCAATTCTCACAGTTGCCACATTGAAAACATGTTAGTTGATTGTTAAGTTCATATTTTGTCATCTCGTTACATGAGTGAGTGCCAGTGAGCGTATTCATGCAGCGTGTGAACAGAGTATATGGTGAACTTATGTCTATGTCCTAACTGTGAAATCATTGGGGAAAAAAATACAGATTTAACTTTGTATATGTTGGAACCTGCATGCTTCAGTTGAAAAACGTTGTACATTTTGCTAAGCTGTGTTTGCTGTATAATGTAGTGAAATGCTTTCTGCGTAGTTTGATGATTTAAAAACAAATCTTGATTAACCAACTTATTTGATTTGATAAGAATTTGATAAGAAAAAGGATTCAGGTGTCACAGGCCCATTCTGTGCTTCATTTTATATTTAAAAAATCTAACAATCTTCCCAGAAATAATATTATAATATTGCAATTACTGTGGGTCAATTAGTTTTTGGATCCATTTAATGCGTTTAAAAAATACTCATTGAAACTTTCGAATGAGCCCTCTGCTCTCTCAGTATCAAGTTACTAAACAACGAGAACTAAGGTTTTCTCAAATTGCCACCAAACTGCAGCAGTGAATGAAATAAACACAATTTTCTAAAGTGCAACAGGAGTGTATGCGTACTTCAGATCCTGCAGAAGATCCTTAGCATTGAGCATTGTGATGAGTGAGGTGGTGGCAGCAGGGATGATGACGATGGGTGTCCGGGAACCTGTAGAAAAAAAAATATAGATAAATAGATAAAAAATAGATAATGAGTCGGACAGACAGATCAATAAAGGAAATTACAAGAGGTAAATGCAAAAGTCCCCAAAAAACACAAAGACATATAATGTATACACTAAACAACAGTATTTTATATCTATGACACAAAAAAAATGATGTACCTTTCTTCTGATTTGGTGGAGGTCTGGCTTGTGAAACTTGATAGGAAAGGACAAGGAAAATGTGAAAGGTTTATGAGCATATCCATGTAAAAACAAATCTAATACAGAGCAGACAAGATAAGGTTTTGATACCTAAATTAACTACTAAATTACAGTGACCATTATATACAAACATCAACATCTTATAACTGAATGATTCCTCAGACATTATAGCACATGCCTTGCTTAAAATGCTAAATAAAAGTACACATGTAAAAGATCTCTAATCTGCAAGTAGTATATTTAAATAGTATCTTTGGACTTTTTATCAGTCATCTATTAATCTGTATTACAGCTTTAGGGGAATGCATCCAAAATGAATCAGTCTTGTCATCAGTTGCAACACATAGATCGATGCTGCTATGTTGTGATTCTCAAAATAAGTGTGATTCTTCTCTGCAAGACAACGCCTCTTCCACAGGGGAAGTCTCATCTAAAAATAATGTGTGTGTAAATATGCCATGTGTAGCAAAAATCAATCTTACAAATCTATAACCTGGCTACTGGCAAGCTCAAGATAATTTTTTGAGAGAGGTAGCAGTCTGATCATGGGCCAAACCCTTGAGGAATTCAGACAAAGGGGGAAAGCATCAGCCTGACTGTGAAACATGAAGAGAAAAGCTGCTTTGTTACAGCTCACACTGTAGTTATTCATCATGTGCTTGGACCTTCCCTGCATATCCAATATGCAATGGAATGCAAGAAATAGATAAAGAGGAAGGAGCAGATGGGGCATGACAAACGGCAACATAAAACAAGACTTTAATTTGTGTCGGAGAAAGTTACTCAGTCTGTTGTTGATTTCAGGTCCTTTCAAAACGCAAAACATCAAGACGAATCCAGTGGAGGAGAAACCCATATACTTGTACATGTTCACCCATTACTGGTTTATTACATTGAACCTTAGCGTTAACCTCGACTCTTCGTGACAAACAATTCAAATGTTCAGTGTTAGCAGAGCTCTGCATAGACTATTAATCCTCTGTTACCTGTGCTGTTCTATAAGAAAACCCATTTTTCTCGGTCCTTGTAATGTATGAGGCAACTTAATGTTAGTAAACTTTCCCTCAAACAATGTCAGGAAGCCTGTGCATGAATGTATGTAGATATTTGGAAATAAACACTAACCAGGACGAGGGACAGGCTGCAGTGCAGGGGTCTGGGCCTTCCGAGCAGATGCTCCTTCCTGGAAAACACAACATCCCAAGGTCATATACATGCAGCAAACATACTATACAGCAAATCTTATATGAATACAATATTGCAACAATATCAGGCTGTGTTGGTGTGCGTCCAAAAACCTTTGAGAATTGCAAAATTTAGATAGTCTAAGAGGAAAAGGTGGCTTTGGAGAAAGTGTTGAATTGGGACAACTTTCATAGAGAGGCTGCAACCCTTTTTCCTAGTTAATATAATTCTCCTTGTTGAGGGTGGGTATCCTTCTCTCATTCCAAGTCCCTATTGATTCCCTGTGTGTTTGTGTATGTGTGCACACACAAGCATGATTATGTGCCTGTGTTTGATGAGGAGGAGGATTTAAAAAGTGGCCAACCCTAACCCTAACCTGGCTGCGGCTGAATGATGTTCAGTCTCAAGACGGTCAGTGTTGTGCTGCACAAAACCACACCACTGACAAAATGCAGAACAGAAACACACAAACTTAAGGAGAAAACTTCTTAAAGGGGACATATCACGAAAATTCCACTTTGTTAGTGCTTCTACACGTTAATGTGGGTATCTGGCATGTCTACCAACCCAAAAACTCTGGAAAAAAGACACTCGCACGTTTTGTTATGGTTCCTCTAAGTCAGAAACGTCATGCTTGAGTGACTGGAATGAGCTTCTAGTGTATTGTGACACAATACACTGGAAGTCTCCCTACATGGCCTTGGCCCACCCCCCACCTCATCCCCCCACACTTGTTACGCCAGGTTTACACCGGACGCGGAAGCGCCGTTCTCAAGCGCGCAGCCGCCTGGCTGGTCACACGGGACGCGCATTTCTCCGCGCTGGTCAGCCCCATAGACTGTATATATAAGGTCAGCCCGCGATTCTGCTTTCTCCGCTTGTTGTTGTACCCGTTGAATGTCGGGGTTCGGGGGTAAATGATGGTCTTCATAGCCCCCCCCACCCCTCTCTTTCTCTCTCTGTCTATCTGCTTGTGTGCTTGTAGTGGACGGGCAGAGGGGGACATTTAATTATGTGATTGGGAAAATTAAAACTCCAGGACAACAGAAGGGGAATACAAAGTATGGGATTGCATATTTGATAATTTATATCATATAAAATATGTAATTTATATTGTTTAAAATCATGGGGGGAGAGGGGAGCTGGCTCACTAGCATTTAAAGGAACAGGCACTCAAAACAGGTCATTCTGTGGAGGGCTGTTTTAGACAGGGTAAAAAGGGTGCTGTTTTAAATGATCCTTGTGGTATTTTGACCAAAGTATGTTACAGACATTTCATTAAGACCCCAAGGAACCATATCAACTTGTGGTAAAATGGGCATGCTATGTCCCCTTTAATACATCAAAATAACAGCAATTGTGTCTAAAGTAGTTATCCAAGCCATGGTTTCACAGCAATACTTAACAGAAGTTAAATGACTGAACTCTACATCAGTTCTCAGCCAATGACATCAGTTCTTTGTGGAAGGAACTCGAACTGATCACAATCTACAAATCTCCTACTCAATGAATGACTTGCATTCAGCTTCTGGAGATAATTCAGATGCACTACTCAACTGAAAGATATGCGACAGCCCTGACAACATATTCCACGACTACGTCAATCTGCTGCAGCCCACCAGCTTCCCCTCTCTCCAATTCAGAAGCTGACAGTATCTGCACCAAAAAGCTGTTTGCTAACCACCAAAACACCAGTAGAAGAAGAACCTTTACCCAAGTTGCTGAAATGGCAGATGTTGGAACATCCTGCGTAAGTTTAGAAATTCTATCCAGTGAAGGAAAAAGAGCCCCGCTGTCAGAAGAGACAAAGATGGCAAGAGGAAGAGTGATAGAAACCAAGGTACAACAAGAGTGAACCTTGGACAAGTATTCTTGAGAGGGTTCAAACCAAATGTTTCACATAAAAACAGGTAGACCAAACAGCAGAGGGGTGTTGTTCAGGCACCAGTCTGTGTTTCAGACATGAAATAGTTTGATGGAGTCCAGGTTGAGTAGCAGATCCACAATGATGGAATATGATATGATGTTCACATCACAAAGCTATCTACCAGAAATGTTCGCTTGGATGACCCACACCACAGAACACAGTTCTCCTTAACAGGATGTGCCGCTACAAGTTTACATTTGAACAGGACACAACCTTTTTCCTTTTTTAGAGAGTTAAAATTTGAGTCAGTGGAAATTGCCTATAGAGATCACGGATATAATGATCAACCATTTATATGGATCAAAATGCTTGGGAGAAAATCGTTCCTATACAAATTCGGTTTAAATTATTTGGTTATAGTGATAAGCTTACAGTGTTCATTTGGGGCCTTTTTATACACGTTTTAACGATAGGTCATCTCCTCCGGCTCTCCATACATTGTCCTAGTTTACAAATACTGTTGTTTTGACCATCAAGTTCCAGGACTATCATACAGAAGCTACGCAATTTGGTTACAGGAATCAACCTGTATACCTCATCATGTTGAGATTTGAACTTTCCTGCAACATGGACGTGAGCATGACTTGATTATGAAAATCTGTGGAAGCCTCTTTAAAAAGGTGGGCAGAAGGCTACAAATGGGATTGTGACTGAAACACAAAAACAAGCACCCCTCTTCCCCTGCCTTACTCAGGGGGAAGAAAAATGCTGCTCCTAGCCATACAGTAGGTGAATTAAAATGACAATGCTTGAATATGAAAATTCAGACAACAGTCCAACACGGTTGAATGAGCACAGTGGAAAGATTGTTTTAATTAAGTGTCCTAATCATCGCCCAACACAAGAGACTGGAACTAAAATGGGGTTTTGAGCTGCACTGTCCATGCATGCACAGGTTAAAAGGAAGCGGTTGTGGAGGTGCTGACATGAATGTTTCACAACCCTCTCCTATTAGTTCAAATCACGACAGATTGAGATAATGCTTTATTATCCTTTTTGAAGAGTGGTCAGGAATTCATATAGGTCAGGAGACCAACCCCTCCCCCCACAACGGAGTAGGCAGCAACAGCAGCAGAGACGGCATGACGTGGTAAGAGAGCGTACTGCCACCAAGCCGGGAGCTGCCTTCCAGAATGAATACACAATTCACAGCGCTGCCTCCCGCTCCATCTTTCTCCTCCCCCGCTGCTTTCACCCTCCTAGCCTTAGTCCTCTCACAGACAACGAGACGGCACAGATGGGCCGCTGAATGAGGAGGGTTAGAAGAGGAAAATGGAAATGACAAAAAGGAAGAGAAGCAAATAGGGGGAGGGAAGATATCACAAGAGCATGTGAATCAGAGGAAAGAGAGAAGCAAGAGGAAACAAGCATTAGCCTGGTTATGCATCATCCAGAGAATAACCCAATCTACCGACTGCTGCAGTAATATTCACAACATGGAGTGAGAGGACAGTGAAAGGACCCTCGCTAACTGTCAGCTGCTGACTTTCTTCTGCCTTTGGCCAGAGGAAGCATCGGCAGCAGCACCATTAGCATCAAGCCACTGGGGACAATGCGCCAAAGACAGAGAGACTGCAACACTGGAGCTCTGACATGTGCTGCTGATGCACACAGACGCACGTTTTCTTTCATGCATGTGGTAGATAACTACGAGTTCCTTGAAGAGGACTACTACTGGTAAAGAACCCCAATATTTTTACCTTCTAATTATAAGAAAGGCTGATTTGTAACATGTCAAAGTAAATAATGAGGACCTAAACTGTACGTGAGATCAATACCGATGGATATGAGAAAGAAATGAGTACTTAGAAGAAAACAGGTACGTTTTTGATGTGAAGGCTTAAAAATAAATGCATGCCAACAAAATGCAACCACGAAGAAATAATGTGAAGGGGGTTTCCTGTTTTATACAGGAAACATTGGTTTCCATTTGTACATTCAAGAGAGCAAACATACGTCTTTTCAGTGCTTCTGTTAGCTCTCACAAACCGGTCTTTGTCTTGTTGGGGTCCTTTAAGAGGGGTAGTGTGTAATTCAGTAAAGAACTGAGAGAACACACTTCACGTCATAGTCCAGCATGTAAACATAGGCTGTTCTTTACCATCTGGGTTCTGTTCAAAACCAAAGGAATGTCGAGTTGTGAATGTAAATCATAATCAGTTCATTCTTGCACTGAAAGCAACGATGTAAGAAAAGGTTTCAGGATGTGAAACAGTCAGATGTGTTGTTTATTTATATTGTTCTACATTAGCTTGCTGTAAAAACATGTGCACCACCAATTTTTCATGCATGGTAGTTTACAACGTGCCAAAGACAGAATAGTCTGCTGACTTGTCATTATCTATTGCAGTCAGTTTTTAAATCATCTGTAGGGCCACAACAGAACAGCAGGAAGGAACATGGATTTGACGTCAATATTCAACCTATTAGTGTATAACAGTGGTCACCAGCCTTTTCGAGCCCAAGATCACTTTAATTCCAAACGTAAGCTGAGATCTACCACCCTGATACCTTCCAAAAAAACCACTTAGGAGGGTCACAATTATTATTTTTTGCAATTTCTGTTAAAGGCTGAATGTACAAGAAATAAATCTACACAAAAGGGCAGTTGTGCAACTTTTTCTATTCAATGCACAATATTCAAATTAATATCAATTCAGATAGGAACTGCTACTGCAGCACAATGTTTTTACATTTCGGCTTTGATTTTAATATGGCCAAATATGATTATTGCCCTGTATGAAAGAAGTCCCTTGTACTCAAATAAATACCAGTACTACACAGTATGAAGCCGTGCATCTTCCGCTCCTGCAACTATTTCACAATAAAAAAACCTTTTTAAACAAGGGAATGAATTACATCAACAGAAACACTGGAGTGCTTTTATTTTGAAAAGTCATAAAGAAAGTGTGGCAAACATTTGTTTGTGACATAAATTCATCAGATAAACATTAAAGCTCAGGTGAAAGATAATTGTCTCTGTTTATTCTGCTGTGAACCACAATGTTTATCTGTCTATGACACAAATGTATTTACAACACTTTCCGAACCCGTTTCAAAGTAAAAGCACTCCAGAGTTTCACCTTCTGAATCCACTCATTTGTTCTGGTCAGAGTGATCATGTTTGTCCCAGGCCAAATGAATCACTATAAGTGGTTGATTGTGACTGGGTAAAACCAACAGAATTTGTAAATGTAGACAAAGTATGGAGAGCCGGAGGAGATGGCGGGGCGCGCTCGGTTTGGCTCGATTCAGGTTGGCAGTTTGCAGCGCGGAATGATATAGAAAGAGAGGAGCAGTAAATTACTGACAGAGCTGGTATAAACTTTTTTACGATCCTAACGTATATGAAAAGATCCAATTACGACCCAAATTATGATTATGATTCTGTCGTAAGCTTTTATCCAGAGAAATTGTTAATCACTATAACCGGTTTGCACTGTGATGTTTTCGGTGTAAACAGGTACTAGAATTTTGTCGGGAGGCGGAGGCGGCACAAAATTGGATGGAGGCGGCCACCTCACAATTCTCTATGCAGGAAAAACCCTGTATCTGGCTGCTAAATGTGTAGCTAGCACTTTGCAGCTTAATAGAGTTTACATATTATTGAACGACAAACAGCTGCCTGATAAAAATAGTAGACATTAACCCAAACAAAATTGCAGAGCATGAAACCAACAAAACCAACAAGGACCAAAGAGTTACAGGGAACTGCTGGTATGTCTCTCTGTGTTTGTCACAGAACAACACCTTTAACATCCATGTAGACACTCCAGCCATTGTCAATATAAAATCGTTGATTATAGCTGCTTTCATGGGGCTATGTGATATGCTGTATCTATTTCATTCTCATTTATATCCTCTTATCTACTATCTTCTAGGGCATCACTGGACATCAACAATATAGTATATGGAAATGGGATACCAACACAGGGACCAAGTCCATTCGTCAATTCACCAAGGAAACTTCCTTTCGTCTCCGGGATCAAGACTTGATCAAATGCTGCTGACAAGTGGACTTCGATGCCTACCGACTGAGTAAACTCCTATCAACAGAACCATGCAGTGGAGACGACGCCACTGCTGTGCACACACAGCTAAACTTTTGTATCTCCTTTCACTGTTGGGTGTACTGGTCTTTCTGGCCCACCAGGTGTGGCTGCCTAGGCTAACAGGTATGCCATGGTGGAGAGGCCATCCAGTGGTGTACGGAAGTGGTGGACTTCAAAACACCAAAACCAAACTGAATATGAGCTCCCAACATTCAATTTGGAGGTTTGTCATCGTTCCTCAGCCGACTTTGAAGGCTGACACCAACATCAGCTTCCATGAGAAGGAAGGCGTCTTCTCTCCTCGAGACCCAAGTTCTGAGAACACCCTGGCAGCTAACACAAGCCAAAGTGGAGAGGGAGATCTTAGAGGAATGATAACTCGCGGGCCTTTCTCTTATGTTATCAATGAGCAAGACAAATGTGTAGAAAACAGACCCGCCCCATTTCTGGTGTTACTGATAGCCACTGAAGCTCGGAAGGTGGAGGCTAGGAACGCTATACGCCAGACGTGGGGGAATGAGAGTGTCGGTCTGACTCTGGGAATCATCCGTCTGTTCATGCTGGGGAAAAATGAGGGAGAGCTAGGACTTTTACAACAAAGGATAATAGAAGCAGAGAGCAAAAGGCATCATGATATTATTCAGCAGGACTTTGAGGATTCCTACAAAAACCTGACAATTAAGACATTGATGGGAATGAATTGGGTGGCAATGCATTGCCCACGGGCCAGCTATGTCATGAAGACGGACAGTGACATGTTCGTCAACACAGAGTACCTCATTTATAAGCTTCTCAGGCCAGAACTATTTCCCAGGAAGAGTTACTTCACAGGAAATAACATGAGAGGCTTTGCACCTAACCGAAATAAAAACAGCAAATGGTACATGCCGCCAGAGCTGTACCCAAGCGAGAAGTACCCCACCTTCTGCTCTGGGACTGGTTACGTCCTCTCTGGAGACTTGGCGATGAAGATCTACCAAGCATCTCTCAGTATCCCTCACCTGCATCTGGAGGATGTGTATGTGGGAATATGCCTAGCCAAGCTCCGGATCGAGCCCACGCCACCGCCCAATGAGTTCCTATTCAACCACTGGCGGGTGTCTTACTCCAGCTGCAAGTACAGCCATCTGATAACATCGCATGGGTTTCATCCCAATGAACTACTTAAATACTGGCATCACCTACAGACCAACAAACACAATGCCTGCATCAACACATTTAAAGAGAGAGGGGGCAGGATGCACACAGTCCAAAGGAATGAACGAAACAAGCTCAATAACTGACACTTTTTCACTCACAAGCTCTTGTTAAGCCTGTTCACACTGGAAAAAAAAAACAACAACACACAAACATCTGGGTTTTGTCTTTAGGGGGGAAGGTACAATCCTCTCATTACTCTGCCATAGTCAGTGGTAACAGTCTACTCCAGCTCTGATTGGCAGTCATGGTAACATGACACGCGGGTGGACATACACATTTTTGCCCCTTTTCTGATGTTATCACATTCGTCATGGCCGTATCCTTGGTAACTCCTGTACCCTCAGACACAACTTCCAACGCAGTTCAAAACAGAGAGGCAAACTTGTCTCCTGGCAATGAGAAAGGAGTCAATTATCTTTGTAGCGGGTTTGGTAAAGTTTAAGAAACCTGCATATCCATGTTAATTTGGATATAAAAAGGGGATTGGATGCAAATCATTTTTATCTCATACAAAAGATTTGTCCACACTTTTCATATGGGAACTCTGCATAAATGAGTAAAACCTGATGTGTGTGCTCCATTATTATTGCCAATTTTGTACAAAGGAAGAACAAAGTTTCTATGTCTTGAGTCAAACCACTGGAGAGTTTATGTCCACAGCTCTAGTTTACAAAAGAATAAGCTGTGTGTGCAAAAGCTACTTTTTGTAATAATGTATGCGATACTTCATGATTTCTATGTTCAGATACAAGTTCAAAACAAGGTACAGTGCCAATAAACTTTAAAAAATTTAAAACTTGCATATCAAATAGTCAGGGGAGTCTTTTTAAAAGAGTATCAACAGTTAAGTAACAGCAGACTGAGATTGTTGCAGGTTGACAACCTATGTGGGAACAGACACTTTATGCATCAAATTATCAGACCATTATATATCACATTTTTGGAAATTGCCGATACAAATTACATTTGGGAGTTAATGTAACACAACAGATCCTCTTGTTGATCAAGTAAGGTCCTGTTGGGACATGATGGTAGATGAGAAAACCCTTCTAAAGACAATCTACAGAAAAATATTTCTGTGGTTTCTGCTGATTCTCTTTGATAAGGTAAAATGGAATAGGAAAAACCAGCAGGATTTCTTTGTAATAGAATATTGAAAGCTTTAATATTGAAAATAAGCGAGTAAGTCTCAATTATATTCCCTTGGATCGCACATCATGGACACATTGCTGTTTTGATTATAGAATGTTGTAGTCCACTTGGTACATACCATGCACAGTGGCTTTGTGGTGTAGTGGCTTTGTGAACAAACAAATGTTGTGTACAAGGAGAACAGCGCAGGGCAGCACTCACATGCAAGCATATGCAAGCATATGCAGATAAAGGAAGTAACACCAACATACGCAAGTGCCAACTGAGTCAGGATCATAGCATTCTGTGTTTACTGTCTTCAAACACATGAGACTGAACAGTAAATGTCACACTGAAACTTGGTTTAGCAGCTTCCAGCCAATACCACTGATTAAAAAGTGTCTCTTTCTAGATACTGGCAACATGAAATATAAACATGCGGTGTAGCTCTTAGGTAAATCCTCAGCAAACAAGAAGCCCCATTCTTACCGTCACTGACTTCAGGGTCATGCCGTGGTAGGTGCCCATGGTATCGATCTTGAAACCCTCCGTTTCTGAGAAAAATATACACAATGAGTAAAGACTGCTGACAGAATTTAGTTTTTTGTTGCATGAAAATATTATGCAATGTTTGCACCTTAATTGTTACACTTATTGTCCAACGCTTAAGGAAACTTTGCAAATGCTGAACATCATATCAATAGTTAATAGTTCACCATTTGTGCTGAAAGGTAGAATCCAGTTTACAAGTGTTAAAACAATGAGGCAAAGTACGCAAAGAGTTTAAACTGTGATGTGACTGCATTTGTTACAAATGGGGAAAAGAGGTGAGAGTGTAAAAACACCAGTAAACCACAGTAAAAGTCCTGACAGTTAGTACAGCTGTGTTAAACTTAGATTATTACGAAAGCTGTGTTTGATTTCCACACTCAGGTAAATGTCCAGCTTCAGCCAAAGTTAGAAACCGTTCCCCAGACACAGGGGAGCACGCGCAGCATGCAGTTTATGTACATGGCTCCGGAGATTTTCAGCCTTCAAAGACAGATTGTGAAGTGTGGCCGTCTTTTGGTTTTATAATAGAGCTGAGGGAAGCCTAATTGAAGATGCATGCCTCGTCTGCAAACATGCACAAAGTAAATCTCTGTGAATGGGGGCAACACTTTGAATGCAAGGCAAGTTAACACCTGATGTGGGGGACTTTTTGAATGGGCGAAAATGTCATGTTTTGTCTGTATAACTTGCAAATTGCTTGTCAATGATGTAAACTGACTCTTTCTGTGTTTCCTAAACAATACATCATACTGTGCTGCTGTATGCATTGTGTCTGCAGACTCTATTCGCTCAATACACTCAGTAACACATCAAAAACACAACATAGTTATAAATAATGTAAAACTTCAATGATAATGAATTTCACACTGCTTATTCAAATTGTGGGAGTATGTTAGTATGAAAGCAGCTGGGTTGGACATGGAGCCACACTAGCCTTAGATAGCTGGTGTTGACAGTAGCTGGCTTAGCGCCAACAAAGATAGTGTCTGTGACCTCTGTCAGTGGCTCACTGTATTGCAACATTTTACAGTCAGGAGATCAGTAACAAGCAAATAATTATTAAATCAAAAAGGCTCATGCCACTGGAGGTGTGGTATTTGGAGTTATCTTGTTTTGATGTTTTGTAAGCATCATCATTTGAGGTTCTAACTAGAATAATGAAAAATGTTGTCAAAGAAAAAATGTCTGGATCTGCTCCTTGATCAGCACCAACATTTCATGAGTTCTTCTCGAGCAAGCGCCACAGCTCTTCACCAGGTTTGGGGCAAGTAAACGAGCAACATGGGTGAAAACATAACCTCCTTGGCAGAGGTACTTAATCAGGAGAGTTAGTTGCAGTACTTTAATAGTTGATATTAAACCTACATTTAATAGCAGTACAAGTAGTTGACACTATATAAAGAATGAATTCTGATGCTTAAATTTGATTTATTTACATTATTCCATAAAAGCCTGATTTTCTTTTAAAATTGAGAATGCAAATGACCGCTTCATGTATTCTACACTGGATGATGCACAGAGCAGCAGTGTAATGGAAATTTACTGTCTAGCATGTGAGCCCATTGTCTATTCATGTCTTGCAGAAGTTGACCCTGAGATCACCTGAATTCTATAGTGACCTTTTGCTCTACCTCGGTTTAACTAGGTTTGTGCTTTGTTCCAAGAACTCAGCTAACCGACACACCACCCTAACCATACAGGATACAATTTCCTCTCCAACACGTTTAGTATGCAGCCTATAAGACACACCTTTACGGACGATATTCTTCTTAATAACATGTATTAGACTGATACAACACATTGTCAACATAAACATTGAAGATCATATCATGCTATCAACCGTTTTTATTAAATAATCTATAAACATATTATACAAGCCCTATAAAACCATATATTGGTGTAAGGAGTGGGATGTCATTGTTAACCAAATACACTATAATGGTATCTTGATGGGCAATTACCAGAAATACATCAGGGAAGAAAGCACTTGACTATTTGCAAATACCGCAAATGTGGGTATTTTGATGGACACCCTGAATATTTTACATCTATCCATCCATTAGCTACACCACTTATTCCCTGAGGGTTGTAGGGGGTTGGAGTCAGTCCTAGCTGACATTAGTTGAGAGGAGGGGTGAACCCTGGAGAGGTTGCATGTCTATCACAGGGCCATCATACAGAGACAAACAACCTTTCACGCCAACGGGCAATTTATTCTCCAATTTACTTAAACTGCATGTCTTTGGACTGTGGGAGGAAGCTGGAGAAAACCCACACAGACACGGTCGAACCAGCTTTTAAACCCAGAACCTTCCTACGGATTTCTTTTCTTGAATGAAAATTATAAACTAAGAGTAAAGTGATACTATGAAACTGTGAAAATCATAGTTTTCTATGTTTGAATGAGCAGCTTGATTGAGTCATTCAACATGAGTAAGATGTTCTATACAGAGGTATGTCTACATACTGTAGTTCTATCTATTACAAACACAAGGTTTGTAATAACTGGAGAGGCATATACAGTAGTTCCTGATAAATCAGTACCTAGTCGTGTGCGAAAACTTTTGCATTAACTGTAATAAAAATGATCACAGAAATAAGATCTTGATTCAGCTAGACTAATAATAATAATCATTAATAGCTACAATGACATCAAACAAGTTCTCACAACTGATTGCGGCATAAAAAGTGTGTAACCATTGTTGTAAAATGTGTTGTAAAATGAAATCCATTTTAAGGCAAAGCTTATGTACCTTGGGCAAAAGAAGCAAAACTAATTCATTAGCTCCATTTTTAGTTCACCTGCCCTCTCACTTCTGGAGGAAGTCTGGCTGCTACAATGTGTTCAGTGTGAAATTATAGCCTGCATTAAATTGTTAGTTGATACCAGGTGTAATTGGAGATCTGAATTCAGCAACAACTCTTTATTCCTCAACTACCACACACCTTCTCCTTCATTGAGAGCAAGACTAGAGAAACACGAATACAACTCACCCTCTTTTCCTTTGAATCGCTCCTGATCGTATCTGTTGTAGGCAGCAGGGACCGGCTGCTTGTTCCTTAAGGACGGGTCCTGAAAATTGCATGAAACACAAACAATTCATTATTGTTGTAACTGTCATACTCTCTTTAGTTAAAACCTCAGTAGTTTTATAGGGTTACTGATGCTTTCATGGGTTGAAAAAAAGGGTTTCTACGTCTTCATGCTTAATTTAAATCAAACATCATTCAAATGTCATTCCTGGGTGTAAAGCTATTAGTATACACACATTTATTTTGACTGATGTTTCAAATTGCCTTGAAAATCTGAAGAAACAGGAATGTGAGACACAAATATATATAAAGCGGAGTAAATTCAATTTGTACCACTTGAGTTGTGGTCTGTGCTGGTCTCTGCTCTGGTGCTCGGCCTTCTTCTCTGGCTTTCACTGACTGAAGAATGGCAAATATGTTCTTGGAGAAGTTCTGAAATGATGCGAGACAGATATACAAAACATTATTGTTTCATTCATCCTGTGTGTTTGTGTTATAGGATCTGTGGCCAAAGGCTGATGAAAACAGAAGAACCACACACAACTTTCCATCACAGGAGCTGTTCAACCTATTCACAACTTATTGTATGATATTTTATGTAATTCTATTTTGAATCAAAGGCATGCGCAGCAAAGTGAGTCACATGTTAGTCTTCACAGAATAGAACCTGTCTATTACTGGAATGGCACTCAGTAGAGCACATATCAGCTGCACCACATTTCCCACACTCATAGATATCAGTCCCCAAAACAAATCAGATATTTTCCATCAAGAGCCATGAAAAATTCCCAGGAAGAACAACGTCAGAAGAAATGTTGGAAGAATAAATATCATGTTGTTCATTGCACAGTGGGGAGCTCTGTTTACATGAGGTCCTCCAGGGCAAGTACAGAAAGTCAGCCACAAATCAAGACCAGTGCGGATCAATTTCCAAAACTGATGAGAGGTGGTTTCTAGTTAACAGTAAAAACTAAGTTGATCATTATAAATGGGAAATTAGACATATAACACAAATATAGTTTTATTTTAACACATGCAGGCCATCTATGGATTAGGATTTGATGTCAATCATGCAACATCTCCGGAGAAAGTCTGTTCTTGTACAAGTGTTACTTAAAATCACAGTCAGGTACCTATATGAACACTGACACTGGTTTTGATGGCTGGTATTAGTCCTCCTGTTTTCTAAAGTTGCAGTCCTCGTAGAATTTATTTCCCTTTGAATTTGAACTGCAACTCAAATAGGAAACAGAGTGGGAAAAAAAAGAGTGAATTTTAAACTAGATTTACATTTTAATTTTTCATTGTAGCCAGGTTGGAATGGACATTAAATATGGTAAGTAATTTATATTCTATTAGAATAATTAGTTTGACCAACTTGCTATAGTGTTGATTGACTTCATTCTGAGAGTCCTTCAGTGGTTCATTAAAAATCAATCTTTTGAGAGTCAATTCAAACTGGATAGAACTCATGTCATTGCTGCCATCTAGTGGTTGTAATTGTCATGTTGCTACATATTGAGGAAGAGGTTTGGCCATCTGGAAATGTCCAATGTTTCCCCACACACACACACAAGGATTTTGTCCCTGGGAGCTCAGCAGGTTTGGTAAACTAGGACAGCTGTTTTCAAACTCTGAAGGCTGTTCTCGAGTACAGTTCCAAATGTCGTCTGACTCTTCCAGCAAGGTCATATTCAAACATGAAATCCTAAACTAAGGTTCATGTCTTGTTACATTTGATATGGTTAGTTTTGGTTTCACATTGCTATTTAGGGACCGGACTAAAGAATTTAGTATGACATATGTACGTCCTGTTGTGATCCCCTACATGGTCTGCATACATGCTTGGTTTGTGGACGGGCGTATGTCTGACTGGGACTTGGTCAATTCAGCAGGTTGTAGTTGTCTTGTTTGAATGGAAACAATTTAGGGACCCCTTCATATTGATAATTTCTTTGCTGTAATATCATTATAGTTTTACTACCAGCATGACAAATTTCAGGCAAGATACTCTACACCAGGTTGAATGCAGCAAATAAACGCCCTTGTATTTCAAACATTATGTTGTATGTAAGACTGCAAAGCAATACTGCGAGCCTGGGTAGCTATCTCTGGAGAGATGAGTTAGTCCTCTGTTTCTTTTTCAATTGTTTAATGAGGTGAACTTCCTGCAATTGGTCAGAAAGTCTAAACTATCCCCAAAAAGTATTTTCACATTGTGAATAAACCAAACCCATGATTCAGTTTGATCCGAGATCGAGAAAAATACTCTTTTGCTCGAACTTAATTTTGGTCCACTGGTCCCATACATGGTCCAAGAAACTTTTCACACCTGTTATTTCGGTTTTGACTTAACTGAAAAGTCTAAAAGGTCTGGACCAAACAAGATACGTATGAAAGAGCCCAAATTTCATTTAAAATCGACCCAGCTAGTTGAAGTGTCAAGGTCTAATACTAAACCACTTTGCAGGCAAGGATACAAGAAAACTCTGATCTGACACACACTGTGTATATAGGGAAATATACTTATTTACTTTGAGAAAAGAAAAACCTGTTTGCAGAGAAAGCTCTCTGTGATTGGATATCATTTGCTTTAAACCGACTGACCTTTCCACTGCTCTGGAGAATGGTTGTCCTGGTCCTCCAGACCCTCTCTCTGCTGACAATATCTCTGGTGACATCCACCTCTGCATCCACAAAGCTTCTCTGCTTCTGGTTTGAGTCATCATCCAGATCTGTTTTGATGGTGGAACGTTTCTTGGCCATAATCTTGGCTTTGATGGCAGCGATTTTCTCCACGGACATGGCCTCAGACAGAGATCTGGCGAAGGAGAAGAAGAAAATGGAGAGAAGGAAATATATTGTTCATTTAAATGGCTCATGAAACTGCAGGTGATAAACATGCCATTAATTTTGATCACTCCACACTGACAATGCAGTATGTTGAATGTTACCTGATCTGGTCAGTCTGCACGATGCCTTCCTTGTGGCCCTCCAGACGGGCAGCAAGACGCTCCTTGTCCAGACGCACTCGCTCCTCATCCTTAAAAATCAAAGCCATGAACAAACTTGATGAGCACACTACAGAATAACCCACAAATTAATCGTACACACCAGTGGTTGAACAAGTTAGTGCTAAATTTGCACATTTGCAAAAAACACTTTATTACTTGTGGCTACTGTGAATCAGTCAGAAAATTAGGTTGGATTTTACAATGAAATAAATCTGTCGACAACAAGGACCCTTATGATTATCTATTTACCTTCAGTTTCTTTTGCCATGTATGCAAGATGGTGATTTTGTAATTGCAACAAAGTGTACTTCATTTATCACAAAATCTATATTAGATTTAATACCATGTTTATGAAATTGCATATAATTTAAATATTCATAAAAAAGTATAATTTGGAAAGCATTAGACCAAAATATGCCACTTGTTATCATTGCCATAATGTCATCAACAATACGGTGCGACCATGAGGCAGTTAAGCGATCCAAAATGGCATTGAGTCACACAGAACAACATGTAATTATTAATGTCTTTTTATATTAGTGTTGTTTTGTATGAAGAAATTATATCCCTATCAACTTACCTCAATCCTTGGCTTTTTGGCTTCAGAAGAGACCTCATCAGCTGCTCTTTTGACTGGGCGGAGGAACAAAATAATTGCATTATGTCACTGTGTTTTGCTGCAGCCATTCACACGGAAATAGCACAAATAAAAATAAAGAAAGACAAATTTGAATATAGCAGCAAAGGTCATAACAAAAGCCACCATTTAGTTGTCATTGTTTCAAATAACCATGGTTAATCATAATAATCAGGAAGCTGCAAACAAAGAAGCAAGGTGTAAACTTACCCTGTGTTGGCCGTTGCAAACCTATCTCTATAGGTGCACTTCTGTCAATACTCGTTGATGTAGCTGTAAATGGAGACAATTCGATCACATGTTAGAAATTCTTATAAGACCAACTGTAAGAAGGGCCTTATTTACAGGGCTTTAACCTTGGCAACCTTTACTGGGTCGAAACCTACAGGAAATCCGGACAATGTGCCGCGGAAACAAATCATTTACAGCCTACACATGAACAGAAACACGATTTACAAATCACCAGAGATGATATAAATGCTACTTACAACTGTCGCCATTGAGATATGACAGCAAGCCCTTTCGATCAGGTCTTCTGACAACAGGAATGTTCTCTGTCTAAAAGCAAACACGTCAACACAGTCAGGTCAGCTGTAAGGAAGTCTGAAAGATGTTGTATATGGGGACTTATAAAAACAGAGGCTGCAACGGGGGTTTTGCAATAGAATTTACTTTTTGACAGTTTGGCTCAGTTTGATAGTTTGTCCAGAAAACTTACTGCAGCTCTTCGAACATAGGATGGATGCGGAAGATGGACATTGTTGAGCAAGAACAAGATAGAGTCCAAAGTATAGTACTCTTTGGGCTGGCCCTCTTTGCCAGTACTGAGGACACAGAAACACAGGAAAAGAACAACATGAGAAGGAAGAAGTAAAAACACTCAGACCTCATCATTAATTGATCATCATTGCAAACCACTAAAATCAACACTGACTGCTGCAAGTTGAAGCTAATGCAAAATCCCCAAAATCCACACTCTGGTTCTACTGTCAAATAAGCAGGGAACTATCTTGAGGTATTGAGCTAGCTAATCTTTTGACCCCCTGTGCGCTTCGTTAGCTAACACAAGGCTACTAATAGTCATGAATGCAGATGCTTTAAAAAAAAACAACACACACAATTCTTTCTTTACCCTTGAGCCAGTGGAACCCTGACTTCACGGACAGACAGCTCAACATTAGCCAACTTGCATTAGTGATGTGTTGCTAACTAATAGGGACCTATTAGTTAGCAACACATCACTAATGCAAGTTTAGCTCTCACATGTATTTTAAGTTGACAAAAGGCGAACTGACGCGAATGAGTGCAGACACAGAGACTCGGGAGTCTCTGCTGCACTGTTTAAATATAACTTCAGCGCAACTAAAGAGTGCTTTAAGTTCCAAGTACACCAACGAGCACAGGAGCTGAGTTAGCATCTGGTTGCTAGCGAGTGTTCGCGGTTCCCAGCAGCACAAGGCACCGAGGAGCTGCAGCCGCCGGCCTACAAACCTTCACATGTATTTCTAGCGCTGACATACCCCCAGATTATGTAGTTGGTCTTGACATTTTTCGGCCAGGAGAACTCTCCGAATATAACTTCATCTCCTTTAGCGACGATTTCCTTTTTCTGGATGTTGTACTGACGAAGAACACTCAACACATCCGCCATCTTCACTTCTCTTGTTGTAGTGTGTTTGCGAGGCCCCCAGTTATAAATAGCATGTGGCCTCACAGGATGCCTGATCTGAATTCTACCTTTTGTTTTTTTCTAACAATTCCCCCATGGTGACATACTTGGTCAGATGGTTCTACACACCTACTCCAATGTGTTTGATTAAATTCCAAGGCCAATATCGATTATTACTAGTTATTTTACTAGTATTTGCCCACATGGTAAACATAGAACTGTGACAGCCCTGGTGCCTTGCTCAAGGACATGTCCCCTGGATGGACACTTTGGTCAGAGGAAGGGATGAACCAAGAATAAAGTTGTGTATTTTCCCAGGAATTCAGGCAGTTATTTGTAACATTTAAAGCAAAGAAAACACAATTTGATGAGCAGAAAAGTGTTTATTAGGGGTTTGCAATGTTACTACAGTCAAATACTTATATGTTGACCAGAATGGATAGAACCAACAACGGTGGTGAAACACTTGTGAACTTCCAAACTTCTTATCATCTATCTCTTGTGCCAGACATTCAGCTACAAATGTTGTTTTAATAATGATAAAACACACACACACACACACACACACACACACACACACACACACACACACACACACACACACACACACACACACACACACACACACACACACACACACACACACACACACACACACACACACACACACACACACACACACACACACTTCAGCTTTGGTCAAAAATACAGTGGACATTGTCTTAACATTGAAAATGACAGTTATCAGCATGTGTGGAGGAAAATCCTTCACAGTAACATGGTCAGGGGTTTGTTCTTCATAAAGTGTGAATGACACGAGAGTAAATAAGTGACATGTTAAGTGACTGCTGTCAGTATCTACGGCAATTACTGCTGACTAAAACAACAAGCACCACCGCAGTCATTTGCTTTGATTTCACCACAATGACTTGGCCCCTAACACTACAACCCTGTAAGTAGTGTGTACATTGTGTGTCTGGAGAAATATAAAGCGTGGTACTTTAAACCTCTACTGTTACATTCAATTCATTTAATTTTTGCATAATGAGGATTCATACATCAATCAATATCAATACTGTGATAGTAGTTTCAGTCTCAGTAAACAGTTGTTAAATAGCTATGAATTGACCTGCGTGGACATAATAATACAGGAAAATCCCAATTGTGGTGCGTAGGACTCCGACTAAAATATGAGAACAAGTCCATTCCTCCAACTTACAGTATTTCGACTTACAGTCCCAAACATTGGCATCATTGATTCACAGGGGAAAACAACAACCAGAATAATCCCCCAAAAATGAATCATGACATTCAAGAGCACCAAGGGTATTATTTTTATAAAACGAATTCAACAAGAGCAGAACACAAAACTCAGTTTTGAAACCAAAACTGGTTTAGGGGGAAAAAATATTGATAAAATAACATAAAATTGAACTGAACTAAACGCAAGAGTTGCAGAAACGGGATTCTACACGTTTTTATTTTATTAAAATTTTACTGCTAAAAATCTTCTGATCAAAAATATGAAATATTTGAACAGAATTCCCAACGAGAATTCCAGTATTCTGCTTACTTTTGGGGCTTTGTTGTTTTAATTCATTTATATCTGTTAATATTGTATAATTGTGCTACATGCAACAGAGTAACAGGTTTTCAAATGTAACACTCCTCTACGATCACATCAATTCTGTAAGAATCATACCATCGATACAAACCAGAAAACTACAGTAAAACACCTTAAAATAAACCGTTGCTTGCACTTTCACTAACATCCTGACTCTTAGACATTCCCTCTTATTTAATCTACAAACATCTTGCTATAAATTAGTGGAATTTTTAATTGAATGGGTTAGTGTCTCACTAAGAACCACCACTGCACAGCCTGTCACACAGAGTGCTGTTGGCACCTTAACTCAGCATGATTGGGTTAGGGTTATCATGTCCTATTCCCGTCCTTTTCTTTTTTAAATTTATGAAAAAATAAATTCACATAACATTTCCAGAGTGTTTTCCAGCCTGCTGGACACTTTGTCAGTTAATTTGTAAGTGACATAATAGAAAAAGAGGAATTGGAATTGTAAATGTCAACACCTTTTGGATTAGTGCTGCTTAAGGGCACTGTACATGCTGAGTATGCCACACTGGTCCACTCTGTGCCTTCTCTTTAAACTCTGACCACGATTCCAAAACAAAGTCTTCATCAGATCAGATCCTGGGCTACGTTACGAATGACACTCAAAGCTCCAAGGTCAAAGCCACAGACGCTTACGAAACCCCTGTCATCCGTGTTTGCGTGTCCAATAGAAGTCAGCCCGCACATCACCAACTTGGAATTAGTTCCTGATTTCTGTTGAGAAAATGCACATACAAAACATTTTTTGGTATTGTTTTGAGTAAACGCTTGAGTATGTAAGTTCACATTTACTTGAAAATTGACCCTTAATTCTGATTGTCATAGAGAAAAAAAGCACTGGGTAAGATGGATGTGCATGTGAATAATTAAAGAAAATAAACTGTGTTCATATTAAAAACAAACATCTATCTAACATTACATGAATAACTGTGTACTGGTCAACTGCCAATGCCATTGAAGAAATTAAAAGTCAGGGATAAGCTTTAACATAAATGTGAAATAGAACCTCATCCCATTTGTCTGATTAAGTCTGCAGAAATTGCAGATGATTTCTTTCCTGGCCGTTATTTTCTAAAACAAGAGCATATAGGTCAATTAAAAAGATGCAAATTAATGAACGTACTTCTCTGTGCTTTTGTAGAGACTCCACTGGGCTGGCAGCAAACGCCCACAGTGGGTTGTTGGTCAGAATGACAAATACATCGACAGATTTTCCGTTCTCTGTGGCCCACGTGACAGGAAGAGTGCAGTCTGTGCTTCCACCTGGGATCTGGAGCACACGGTGGAAAGGTCAGAGTTCGAGGAGTAAAATATGTTCAGTGAAGTCAATGTGAACACGACACCGAACCTGCCTAACCTGGGCCGATCATTTATTAAAGGACTTGTAAATTATAATGGTTCAGATAATGTTCTAATTCCTTCAGTAATTTCTAACTCTCTGATGCTGTGACATGTCTCACCTTCACCAGTTCAACTGTTGCTTGTGCCAGAGTCATGTCAGCAGACACAGTGCATGGAACCACAGCTCCTTCAGAGTAGGCCAGCACTTGTGTCTCCACCTCTGTCCTTGCAAAAATCTGCCCAGACACAAACGTCAAAAGAAGATCATGACATCCGTCTCACATTCAGACAGATATTGCAGGAATCCGCAGTGTGTGTCAACAGACCGATTCCTCTACCCGGGCTTCCTCCATAGATGGGGCTGTCTGAGCCCTGCTAACAGACGCAGCTGTTCAAACTGCAACAACTATAGCTATCTAGCTTCAGCACTTTCTTACCATGGTAATTGCAGCAGCGGTGACAGCAGTGCTGATCGACGTTCCCGGGACAATGCTGCTCAGTGACGTGCTCACATCTACTGCCACTACGAAGCGTTTCCCCACAGGCTCCACATTCTGGGGGCAGAATGGAAACAGTGCACGAGATTACTTGTGCTATCTAATGCTACTGATTGCTATTTTCATCCGATATTCACGAGAAGCTGTGAGAATGAAAGAACCGACCACAAAACTTGTGTAAAAGGCAGCGTCCATAGCTTTGAGGATGCTGCTGTCTGGTGTCCATTTGGTTTTACCCTGGTAGCCTTGGCCTCTTTTGTAGTTCTCTGAAGCCAAGAGTATACTGAAAGGGTGGATGTTTGCCTGGCAATTTCAAGATGGAAATCAAAAACTCAAGCACTGTCTCCTGTATTTTTTTATTTTTTATTTTTTAAATACAGCGACAAATGAATGAAAAATATCTAACGCTCCTACCTTCTTTAGTGCCGCTTCATTCTGGATTCTGTCACACACAGCTTGTGTTTCTGAGCCTCCTGGTTCAAGAATTGCGTTTGATGTCATCTTACCCAAGATCCTTAGCACTGACTGGAGAGGCATTTCCTTCAACAGAGCCCTCCATACCTAAAGAAAACGTAACCACATATTTTTTTAGAGAAGATTCATTACAGATGATACACTTCCAATCAGTCATTCCCATATCTAGAATTGATTTGGGCAGCTCACGTGCCCCTCCCAATATTCATAACATCTTTAAAATGTCTGCAGGGAAATGTTTAAAATAGAGTGAAAACCTCACACTGTTCGGTTGTACAGACAAAAACTGTTTACAAATTGCTGATACCCTGAAAATGCAATGCTGTTTTGCAGCTTTAGTGCTTGATGTGTGGAAAAAACCATCATTCGTCTATAAAGTCATTCTTAAATCGCACACACCTATAAAAAAAAACAAAACACACACACTACACACTCTATCACCTGTTTGGACTTCAGGTGGTCTGTCAGGAGCTGCTCCCTCTCCAGTTTGTGTTCCTCTATCAAATTGATGACCTCTGTTTCATCACAACTGTGCTTGACCTTCTCCACCACTTCAAGATATGAAAGCACTTTGACGACCTCCTCTGGGTTCTCTTTGTCTGCGTACGCAGCCTGGACCTCTTTCCATCCTTTCGTTACATATTTGCTGATCAAAGTAATTGCTGGAAACACAAACGGTGTGATTAATTAATTATTAAATGAATTAAACTTTTCAACGCTTCAGGCAAATAATGACTGTCCGACCTCGATTAAAGCTCACACATACCAACAACTGATATTTTACTAACTGCTTTTCTAATTTGCAGTTTGCTGCTTATGTTGCTATTGATCGTATATCCCTCCCAAAAAATGTATTAATTCATCTATCTTTCCCAAAAATGAGTGAGGACCTTCATAAGTTATTTGATGCAAAGCAGGGATGTAGCAATGTGAGGTGGAAGATATTTTAGCCAGTCCCCTGTTAACATGAAGAGTAACGTTGGGCCTGTGTAAACAAACCTTCATTAGCTGGTTTGGTGTGAGAGAGCCGAAGCAGATCCTGGTGCGTCCATCCCTCTCTCTGTTTACACTTGGTCACAGCCGCAGCCAGACTCATGGCATCCTGCTCGTTATACCAGTCGGACACTGCTTTCCTCAGGGCGCGTCCCCAAATCCCACACTTCATGCCCTCTTTCAGGTCCTTCTTATACTGAATGAAAGAAAACAGGTGGGCAGGGTTCCGACAAACTTCCTTTACAGCTTTAAACGCTGCCTGCCTCGTCTTCAGCTCGGAATACTGGGAGCACAAGGCCAAGGCAAAGAAGGAGGGGTCGAGTCTGACAGCTCGGCCGTCCTGAGCGAACCTCTTGATCTCCTCCACCACCTCAGCACCCCGGCCCTGCTCCAGCATGGAGAGGAGGGTTTCAGTGCTCTCCATGCTGACACGACCCTCCTCCCTGGCCGTGTATACGTCTCCTTCCGAGGCATAGCAGAGGAATCGGCACAGTTTGACCTTATCGCTGATCTCCCACGGACAGCCACTGCCACCTGTCGAGTTCTGGTTGTGGTTGCTCGATGAGGCTGCTGTAGTACTTTCCGATGGCTCCATGGTGAAACTGGACGAGGCCTGAAAAAAGAAAAGCTGTTTTCAGACATGAACTCCAGAGAATGTCCACACAATTGGTTCCAGAGCTCCTCCCTGGATCTTGCCTGTCACACATGAAAAAACGCAGCAGGAGATTCTCTGGACAGACACGTCCACAACAACATAGAAATCTGGTGAGGCAGGACGTAACATATACATTTCGCTGCAGAGATTATGTGGTTTTGTTTACAGCAAATCGACACCAGCGTCGACCGTTTGTCCTACATACACGGCATCACTTTTTCATCCTGAGATACTTCTATTCTTTTTGTCATGTTCAGTTTTGTGTTCATTTTACAAACATCCTCAACACGCCCACTCGCTGGAGGTGAGTCCTCTGGAGAATCTCCCACTAGGTTCTCACTTGCTTTCACTTGGACATTATCCAGATATTTTCCAAGGGTGGCTGGCAGGAGAAACTCCAGAGAAAGTCTGGAGTTTCTATTTCAGACATTTGCGTTCTCACATACAGAGAACAAACACTCACTGGACAATAATGATTGACAGTTGGTAAAGGGACACTTTGCTACTTCATCACACATAAGACACTAATAGATCAGATGAATACTAATCAGTGGACTATCAACCACAGTTCAGATTATAAACCTGATCCATGTTGCTGCTGTGAGGAAGGAGTAAGCAGCAGGAAAACATAACGTTACCAGGGAGACATTAGTTTGAGTTCCAGTGAACAGCTGACAACCAAACAAAGCTGACTCCACCAGCTACTTACTCAGCGCCTCTGAGCACCGACGGAAATAGTTTAAAGCCGATTACCGGTCATGGTGATACACAGAAGACCGCCACCAGCCACACCGAGCTGTTTACACACCATAAACCTAACCATTCATAACGCTAAGGTTAGATACAGCTAAACACCTCAGCTGCCAACTAGCCTGTAGGGCTCAGGTTGGCTAACATCACCAGCTCAGGTGGCTAACTTAGTCAGGCCGGTCTGGTCAGCGCGAAGTTTGTCAACACTAGCCCGATGGTGTTGTGTTCATGTTAAATTGTTGCAGAGCAGGTTGTGCAGTGGGCAATAACCCAGTCTGCTCATTGTGTTTGTTTGTTAGCTGCAGCTGCATGCTACTGTTAGCCACGCAGATGATCCAAACCCTCCATCTGAGCGACTCGCCGGGCACCAGGGCAGCTGGGCTCCTCACATCCGATGACACGAGCCGCACTTTGTGGGTTTTGCTGCTCCGACCCAGCGGCGTTCCTCCAAACACTAAGCCCGGCTACAAGAGGATGTAAATACGGGAACTTACCACGATGTACGCGCACACTGCTCAAGTTTGTGATGAGGCTAAAAGCACCAGAGGGAGAGAGAGAGAGAGAGAGAGAGAGAGAGAGGAGGCCTCCTGTCAGACCGTCAGTGAGCCGGTGCGATGCTGCAAAGGATGCTGGGATACAGAGTTCTGCCTCAGCATCCTCTCCACCGCTGAAGTCTCACCGAGTACCAATTGACAATTTATGTGTTTGATTTTTTAATAAACCCCCTTTTAATAATAATAATAATAATAATAATAATAATAATAATAATAATAAACCTTATTTCTATAGTATCTTTCCAAACTAGAGTTACAAAGTTGTGCAGAATCACAATCTGTTTTTATTGCCAAGCAGGTTTACACATACAAGGAATTTGCTGTGGTGCATTATAAGCATTACAAAAATTAAAAAAAAACTGACGAAAAGATCAACAATCAATCAATTAAATTTGATCTGTACAGCCCATATTCACAAATCAACAATTTGTCTCATAGGGCTTAACAAGGTGCAACATCCTCTGCCCTTTGACCCTCAACTATAGTAGGGAAAAAACGAGCAAAACCTATTGACAGGGGTCAATAAAAAAAAGTAGAAACCTCAGAGAGAGCCACGTGTGAGGGATCCCTCTCCCAGGAAGGACAGAAGTGCCACGTGTAACTGAGAACATCAGCAAAATAGCAGCATTCACAGCATTGATAAGAAGAAACAGTTTGTAACATAATGGAAAAGTGTGTCAATGTTTAAATTATTTGTACGTAAGGAAATGTGTGATAGAAACGAAGGGAGCAGCAATGACAAATTGACGGTGTAGTTATTGTCAGTAATAGAATAGAGTATGTAACAATCATCAGTAAAAGAACAAGCTTCATCTCACCGGACGTTAAAAGACATATTTTGCAAAAAGATTTTCATTATTTCACTATTAATTACTCATTCATTATTTATCACAGCTATGTTTTTGTTCCTTCTTAAAATTCCCATTCCTCTGTGTTGCATGCGTGGACACGTTATTTGTACGCTTTCATACAGATTCTGATTCCTGATACTGCCTCTTTGTTTTCAACCTCTATTTTCTATAATCAAATCCAAAATGCCTCCGGCCGGCTACAGAGCATGAGCAGAGGCTCAGAGAAGAAGATGATGACGTTAAGTGCTGACCCTATGCTTACATTGCATGAAGACTATTCATGCCACTCTTCTCTCTGTGGAGGGCTGATGACTCACATAGCCCTCCTGTAAAGTCCTAGTATAATAATGGTTTTGATGGAGCCTGACCGACAGGCCTTTTCCACGGAGAACAATTTAGCTTGTCACAGTAGGAAAGATAAAGATGTCTGAACAGTGCATTGCAACAGAATCACCAATTTGACCGTCTTCTTATTCTCTTTACAACAAGACATTTCTTTTTAACCGAACACAGAACGAATCCATCCACACAAAGGTTTTTTGTGAAAAAATTGCCAGAAAAAAAGAACAGATTTCCTGGAGATGATTTAGAAATGTGATTTCAAATGGACTGAAATTTAATGCTTTTGTCTGAAACATATATGTGAATCCCCATTTGAAATAGAAAATATATTGTGTTCATTTGTGGGATTTTGTGAAAATGCACAATACAATACACAGCTGTTGACAATTGAGACAAAGGCTCCTTTCATCCATCCTTACTGTGTTTGTATGGAACCACTGGGTGGCAGTAGCACACAGACTGTAATATTACATCATGCATTTTTCATGACACACGTGGACGCTGTCATCCGGTCAGCTGACTTATTCAGAGAGTTGAGCAACTCTCATGAATTTAAAACAAAATAAAGTCCAAAGCCCTGCAGCACCTACTGATGCATACGTGTCCAGATCTTCTAATACTTTTATAAATATTGCAAACTCACAAAATACACAACCTTCCTGCAGTCATGTTCATTTCACAGACACAGAGTTTTCAGTCCTTTCATACATTATGTTGTCGAGGGAACATTTTGAGGGAAGGGGAAGTGTCTGCTCTGTGTCTGGCCTCTCTGTTTGCATCTGTATCAGACTCCGACTGGATGAAGCGGGGGAAGGAGCCATTCTCCATCAGGCCGTAGATCTTCTTCTGTGCCACGACAAAACACGATGGACTTGGTTGCTGGAGATTCTGGCTGATGATCTCTCGTGTGTAGAAGTCTATGTTTACCTGTCAAGATATAAAAGAACACACGGATAAAATGACTGGACTTACAATTCAGACACTAAAGGAAACTTAAGACCTACCTTTTTTATTTAACATTCCTGCTACCTGCTTCATTTTATTCGGTTTATCTCACCTATAATTTTACCGCTCATTGTGTTGCTTTATTGTATTTTAACCACATTGTAAAGCAACTTACGAAAGGCTCATATATATATATATATATATATATATATATGGACTGGTTTGGTTTAATTGGATTTGTGATGCATATTGCACGGTGTTGCAATATGCACACCTGTATCATTACCACATCCGCAGAGTAACTGGCTGCTGTGGTTAATGTAGAATAAATGCATAATGCTGGGCTGCATTTTTCTCAAAACACATCCTTGTTCTTGCTCTCACACATTAAAATGCATTGAATACTCATGTGCAAAAAAGGGACAATTTTCCTTATGCCAAGCTTATATTTCGGTTTGAGCCACATATCGCTGCACACATGTTCTTATGTTCACCTGTCTGGGGGACTCGTCGCTGATGAACTCTTCATAAATCCTGGCTGCTCTCCTCGTCAGCTCGTCTGGACTGTCACAGGTTTTGAACTCTTGACACGCGAGCCAGAAGTCCAGGTTTTCCTCACAGAACTCGGACTTCAGAAAGTCCCGGAATGCTGTTCGTCCAACTGTGACACAAGAAAAACATAACGTCATCGTAAGGAAAACCAACCATCGCATTAGTGTTGTGTTGCTTGAAAGCAGATGAATATTACATTTCTGTGAAAGTAGTGTCTCGAGTGATTCTTCCATATGGCTTACTTCATATGTTTCCTGTCTGTAGATGGAAGAAGAGTTAAGTTTTGGGATATCTTCACAAAAAATATTTAACAATACAATATGAATATGCAGTACAATCAAATTTAAACCCACTTGTTGATTTTCCTCCATGATAATGGACTCCTGAGGAAATATTTCTGCACTTTTGATTTCCATGCGTTATGTCTAGAGAAGAAAACTATGAGAATTCAAATGTTCAACACTAATTTGAATATTAATACAAACAGCATTACATGTCAAACATACTGTACTTACATTCTCTTTGTATCCCGGGGGTCCAGAGAAGTCGTAGAGAGCTCATTCATGGTTAGATTTGAATTACCCTCTCTCCTGTGCGAATCATAAATTGATGTCTCACTGTGCATGATGCCACAGAATCCACAGAGGAACGATCCTTAGATTTCAGTCAGATTTGAAATCCGACAGTCTCACCACATGATCCTGAACATCTCTCCACACCAATGAGGGTCAGCGCCAGATGGAATCTGAGATTTCAGGGCACCACTGTTCCTCCCTGGTCCCCCCCCCCCCCCCCCCCCCGCCTCTGGTGTCTTGCTCTCTCTAACCTCTGCTGACATGCAGACTGATTGTTAAATACTGCAATTACAAGGAGCCACATGAATACTCAAAGTGCCTCAAACCTTGTGCTCTTCCTGAATGTTTAATAATAGAACAACACATTGCTGTGTGTCACAACCAGCCCCCATCAAATTATCCACAGTTAAAAGCATTCCATAGGCTGTTGAAAGTCATCCACTCCCTACGTCACTTCGCTCACATTCAAGTCTGCGCTATTCTTAGACACAGGTCAAGTGGTCATGAGTTTCTTTGAGCAGTTTTGCTTTTTCTTTGCTGTTACTCCATCTTTCTTTCACAGTCTGGATTACCTCCTCTCCACTGTCATTGGTGGGACTTTTTATTCGGCTATTTTTTACTTTTACTTTCTTTAAAATGCTGTGGATTTCAAAATGTTAGATCACATGAAATGAACAGCATTTTAAAGTGGAAGAAAAAGTTAAATGCCTCTTTATAGAATTGATATTATAATTTGTTAGTATAATTGAAATAAGTGTGGTTGTGTATTTGAAACGGTGTTTTTAATGCCTGCGAAAGATCAGAAGTTGCAATATAGTCAAATGTGAGACATTTTAATATGAGCTCTAGAAAGTCAACATGCATTTACACTGGTATTTCTGCAGGTCTGTGGTTTAAAGTTCCCATCTGTAATTGACAGGGGAGAGAGAGAAGGTAAATTATGGATATTCAACTTCAATGTAAGCATCTTTGGGGACACATGAAGTAGAACGTAGGACAGAAATCCCCCCGGCATCTAGACACTGGTTGTGGTTGGGGATCCAGATAAGGTGATGATGATTCTGCTGAAGACCGGAGGAGATTAGGCTGGAGGCAGGTTACGCGCGTCACTGAATGACGGCTGACTGCAGAAGAGAGGAGGAGGGATTCAAAGTTGGACAGCAGCCGCAAGATTGGCTGGAAGAGACTGTGGCAGAATCTGATTGGCCATTTAGAAACGTTCACCATCAGCTGATGAATTAGCATAGAGTGAGAGAATTGAGATTGATTGAATGGCGGAAAGTCTTCCTGATTGAACTTACGAGACACTGAGTCAACTGTCAGGATCAACCCATTTACCAAGCGTGGAAAAATGTTAATGTTTTTCAAAACCTGTTCACAAACAGTTAACAGGCTCAACACAATGGCATTTTCTGCATGCAGTCTGTCCTGCTTTCACTTTAAAGATAACATTTTAATATGACAATATAATAATTCCAGCCATGTTGACGGCGTGGCTCTAGGTGAGTATTGGTTCACCAGACTAAAATATCTCAACAGTTGCGGGATGGATTGCCATGAAACGTTCATGGTGCCAGGAGCATGAATGCTAATGACTTTCGTGATCACAAAAGAGTGCCAACAAAATATTGTCATGCGTTTTTGAGTGAATGCCTCAAAAACTATTGTTTGGATTATTGTATAATTTTGTACAGACATTAACAAACATTGGTGACCCATTGACTTTTTATCTTGCGTCACTATCTTGTCCAATCATTTGGTTTATGACCAAACACCTGCAAAAGTAAGACATCGGCCTCAGCTGTACGTAGCTGTTATTAACAAATGTTTGCATGGTAACATGTTAAGCTGTGATGGGGTACATCATGGTAAACATTATACCTGCTATCAACTTTGGTGTCTCTGTCACTGTGAACATATCCATATCATAGACTAGAAATATAGACGTTGCATCTCCACTTCCTCCCACTATTCAGAAATGAAGCCAAGATATTGTGGATACAAATGCTGCCAATCATGATGATAATGTCATTTTATAGGATCAAATAACTAATTAAAACCAAACTTACCAAAGTAGCACTGGAACACACACCAGTCTGATTTTAACTACAGTGAATTACAGAAACCATCATCAAGAAAAATGTATTTGACGTGTACTTCGACTATTTAATCCACTAACATGTAGGAGGAATGGCTTATGACTTATACTACAACCAACCACCAGGTGGAGATTGAGATACATTGTCTTCACTTTTGGGGAACAGTCATGTCGTCCATCTTTATGTACAGTGTATGGTTAGCATGTTGATGCTAGCATTTAGCTTGAAGTAACACTGTGCCTATATATATATATATGTATGTGCTTTACAGAGGTGTTTGCATTGCCCAGTCTTTATACAACTGTTCTGTATCCAACTCTCTGTGATGTAATTTCCCCTTTTATTTGTTCCTCTAAATAAATGTTGTAATACAAACAGACCTGATGTCTTTAAATGGTTTAAGATGAATTGTGATCCAACTGGTGACAACACCAGCATTTTTTTAACCTCATGTTTGATTAAAATAGACTTTTATCTGATGGACAATTTCCTTGATAAAACACTTTTCACCTGGGTCTGACACAGACCTGAAACAAAGCTTCCTTTGTTGAACTGGTCAAACAACATCACAGAGTAATCCAGTGACCTCCTGCCTCCTGCCTCCTGCCTCCTGCCTCCTGCCTCCTGCCTCCTGCCTCCTGACCCCTCCCTGACCTGTGTCCCATAACACACATGGCAGCTGTCAAATCTGAATTTTACTCTCAATGGTTGAGTCCTATATAGAGAGTAGATACCCTCAAAGTTTAATGTCAGAGATGTTCAGATGTCATATATATATTTTGCGCCATTGTTTAACCATATGAGACAAATTGTAATTTGTGAATATAGGCTATACAAATACAAATTTGATTGAGGATTGACTGATTAAATGCTTGATAACATGAACATCCTCTCATACTGTGTCCTCAGCTATTCAGTTTTTTAAAATAGCATCTCATGGTCATATGACTGGCATATCACAGGACCATCTTGTTACTAAGGAACAGAACAGTGCAAATAAGGAAATGATGACTTGTCAGGCAGTGATCCATCCATGTCAGTTTAACACCTCAACTGCATCTGAAGAAGAAACCCCCCCCCCCCACATAGTTAGAGTGGATGTCTCATTCTGCTGAAAGCTCTTTTGGTGAAAACACGCAATAAGTTTGGTGCCACAGATAATTTGCATCTTTTACAGTCTGAAAGCACAAACAGGGGTTGACAGGCATATCTACTCTCGTTGTGTTTCCTCCTGTGTGCGTGCTTGCGCAAACATGCACAATTGAAATCGAAAGAAGATGTGGTGGAGCAATTGGGTCTTTACACTAATTTCTGTAACCCTTAGCAGACTGACATGTGATGAGTTCCCACGGATGGACTTCCTTTTGGGGTTTTTAGTAATGTCGTTTCAGATATCTGCTCTGGGCTTTTTGTGAAGGTGAGATTTGCAGGACTGATAAGTCAGGCTGAATGGTAAAACTAAGCCTTGAATGGCAGGATGAGCTTGAAACACATTCATAAGCATGAAAGGCTGATGTAAAAAACAGCTGTGTAGGTGGGAGGTTGTGTGAAAGTATATCTTATTCATGTAGCCCCGTCTGAAGGAGTTTCAGTAAACTACACGAACACCACCACGTGTCATTACAAAACCACATTGAGCCTCGTAACATACAAGTACATTGCATCTAAACAGACCATAATGTAATGCTCTAGTGGTTCTCAAAGTTGCCATAACTTTGGGTAACTGGCACTAGATGTACAAGAAATATTCAACATTTAAATGTTTCTTAATGGTCACCAAATTTTCCCTGAAGGTCCAATGAGGAGCAGAAAGAACGAGATTCAAAACATTATAGGCTACATTTGATTATGTCACACATGTGAAGATTAAAGGGTAAGAAAGGGAAATTATACATTTTAGAGTTAGATGAGAAGATTGGCACTACTGTCCTGTAAAAAGGCTAAATATGACATGTAAGCTACTTAGCTTAGCACAAAGAAATGGGGGATGCAGCTTGCTTGGGCCTGTCAGGCTTCATGTTGACAGTTCAGACGTGAGAGTGCTATTAATCTTATTGTTCCTCTGATTAAAGTTTGAGATTGAAAAACTAACACTGGCTCTTTTCTGTATTGTGTTAATGACTAATTAATAGTATTAATAGTCAGTATAAGTATTTACTAAGTTATCCTGGTACAGTGACATACTACTCATAAAAACTTTATGATGTTATGAAACATATTGTAACCACAAGTAGGTTTGAATGGGGGGGGGGGGGGAATTAATAAATTAATGAAAGAACTGGAGTGTAGGTTATTAAGTTCCTGGGATTTTAAGGAGACGTGAGTCAAAAGTTTCATCAACTGGACCTGGTGTGTGGTCTGATAAGAACATATTTTAGCCATTGCGAGACTCTACAATTCAAATAATGTGCTTAACACAGATTACAATTCAAATAATTATTTTTTTATTAAATATGCGCAAAACAATCTTAATATTCACACTCATGATGCTTTCATAACACTGTGGAGAGTAGCTTATAACAGATTATGTTTGTTGTGACATTATATAACAGATATTTTAGCGCGACAGCACAGACGACAGAATGTGAAAAACAGAAGAATCCACGCATAGATGCCATCTACTAATCTGTTGATTTAGTCACAACAACAAACTTAAGATGAGACGTTGTGCAAATGTAGATACCATCTCTTCAGTCTTGGGTGGAAGGTGTGTAACACATCCACTTCCTGGCATCTCTCACAGAAAGTCCCTCTCATTGTTATTGTATAATCACTGCATCTCTGGGAAGTCTCTCGCTTTTCTTTACAGGCACGATCACAACAGGTGCAACCGCAAAACATGGCCTCTCCGGCTGAAAAGGAAGGCATGAATGTGCTGAACATTTTGAATGTTTTCAATGCGTTTGGCTGTGGTCATCCCAAGACAACCACACACCATGGCTTTTCTTAGGTTGTCCAGAGTTGGTCTCAAGCTCACTGTCACAGCTTTGACAAATACAATGTCCCCAGTGTCTATGTTCTTCACATCTTCACTGTTCCCGGCGTGGAGTCCATTAGAGCTTTGTAAATGTCAGACTTGAGGAAACGTGGATAAGAGTCCCTCTCCATTAGCCCAAGCACAATCCTCTGTGCGTCATCGAAGCACGCTGTGGTGGGCGCCTTAATGTTCCACCTGATCAGCTCCCGGGTCTTGTGATCAATGTTAATCTGGAAGCATGAGGAAACATGATGAGGATCGATAAACACTAAAACATTAGCAGTGGTGGTAAGTACAGTATTGCAAAACTGTAAATCTCTCTGCGCCTACCTCTCTTGGAGCCTCGGCTTGGATGTAGCGTTTGAAGATCTTTTTGGCCCTCGACGACATCCTGAAGGACGACTTGATCTTCTTGTAGTCCTCACACACCTGCCAAAACTCAATGTTCTCGTCACTGAACTCGGACTTCAAGAAGGCCTGGAATATCTTCGTGCCATCTTAACAGGTAGGAACAATGAGCAGAAGTTAGCCAGTGTAAAGAAAGGACGCTGACAATGGAACCTAATCTTTGGACTGTGGACTGGGTAACTTACATTTGGATGATAGAAGTCTCTCGAGTGAAAGAGACCACTGGGACATTTCCTCAAAACAAAACCTGTAAAATAAGGGTAAAGTGTCACTCACACGTGGTATAAGTACGTCAACAGTTTGGATGTTTAGTTTCCAGGTTAGAGACGTTTTCACTTACCCCTCGGTGCTGCCAGCTTTAGACGATCTACAGCGCAGTCGAGAGTTCAGGTTTCTTCCTCTGAATAAACAAACACTTATTTTATTGACGTGTTCGTAGGCACGAAACCAAAGCATTATGCATCAATTCAAATAAAATATTTACCTAATTATCCTCCTCTTCTTATCCTCCATGTCCATGTTGAGGTGCTGCAGCTCCCGTGGTGGTGATGCGACTACACTTGGCATGGCATCAGTGCTTTGTACGTGTGTGGCTGTTCGCTGAGTCGCTCCTAAGAACTGTGTTTGAGGAACCCGCCCAGCGGTGACTTATATATGTTCATCTGACGTGTGATGGGGGTTTGGCGGGTATCGTCACACGTCGTTCTGTACTCACCACAGAAAAAGAGGAAGCTGGGTATGACGCAGAGATGCACGCCAACTGCAGCCATTCCTTTGTGCCTTTGCTACGCTGATATACCTGCATCATAACATGTTTGGTTTTAGTTCTGAGGATGCAAATGGGGCAGTGGAAAGTTCAACAGTAGATAAGCAAATGTTTTAGGCTCTGTCCCAGTTCTTCTCGAGAACAGCTGCCAGAAACCAATGTTTCTGATTTTGTGAATTAGATGCTGAGGCTATTTCAGCCCTCAACTGTACATAAATAACATCTGAAACACACGAATTAATGACGGTGGCAAGTAACACATTTTTGCTTTTACTTTTGAAAAGCCATAGGCATCACCATTCATAACTCCACCAAGGCCTAACAGTCCCCTGAAGCTACATGAAAACACATTTAAATTCCGTAGATCCAGATTTTTATTATTTTTCAAGATCCATAAGAAATCCACGACAATGTTGAAAAACACTCTATCTCACAATGTAAAAGAAAGTGAAAAGAAAACCCTGGATCTGCCTGCTGATCTGGCTATTCCTTGGGTCATGACCCCCCCCCATGTCATTGAAATGGGTTGAGTTGTTTTGGCATTATTTCTGTTGACAAACAAACAAACAAAAAGTAAACCTCCTTGGTGGAGTTAACTTGAATGGCACTCGGAGAACGTATCAACCTCCACCAAAGCTAACACCCTGTCTCACTATGTTGAAGAAACTGCCCGATAATGTAGATCCACTCCATGTCCCACCCCTCCACAAAATTTCATGGAAATCACTTCTGTCATTTTTGAGTAATGCTACTGACATGACATAATAAAATACATCCTCTCTGAATTGAGGACACTCAGGGGTTTTAATGCTTCAGCCTAAACTCAGACGAGAAGACTGACATCACTCTCATGTCTGTGTGTTAATTATATACTGCAGACAAAGCCAGCATCCAGTTAGCCCGTCGTCTGTGGGACACACGCTTGACCAAGTGTTCTGGAAGTTTTCTGGAAGCTGGTGAAAGGAGAACTCAGGCAGCAGCTGATGTCTTATGCAGGAGAGTTTAATGTAGACGTGATGCATTAAGGAGACCAGAAGGTGAAACAATATACAAACGCTAACAGAGTAACATGAGCAACTGTCACCAACAAGTCTGAAGATGTCTCCCACAGCATCCCAGTATATCTCCCACTGCTTGCGTCACCCATTCTAACAGCACATCCATGAATGGCTAGAATTGCTGTCACTCTCTGTGCTACATGTAGGTGTTTGCATCCTATTGGATAGTTAAGCCTAAAGTATGCATAACTAAATCACATTGTGTTCTCACGTTTTGTCCCTGGTGTAATATGCAAAAGAGTTGTTGGTGCCTCTCTGTCTGGCACATCTGAGTTAGATATGAAAGTCGCTAAGCGTAGACGCTACAATGTGCTGTTGTTGGTCCTTTTATCTATAACCTGACCTTGGGTACTGCTTAGAGAGAGAAGGGAGTATGTGTGGAATTAGACAGGCACTATTCTCCTGTACAGATATAATATGTAATATACAATATACATAACATACAGTGGCAATTACAGTAATATGTGAGAATGGTCAAAAATTCCTCAACAACAAGAACCACACACAAATTTCTTGAAGGATACTTGATTTACGATTGAGAGCAACTTAGCCTCAAACCTTTGTTGCCGTTCCACAGCAAAGTTCAGTATTTCCTTGGGTCAGTTGGATCTTCTTTTTCTTTCAATGGCTTGTCAGATGAATGCAATAATGTCTTGGTTTCAATGTATCAGCTTCCTGCCATTATTTGATCAGAGAGTGGAGGCAGAGGGGAAGTACATTCGGAAAAACTCACCCACCAGAACAACGAGACACTGTGGTTCCATGTAATGAATCTTAGACCACTATGTCGCCCTATGTATTTCCATTGAGGTCAGAGTGAGACACAGAGGATTTAATGTCAGCTCTCTGTCTCAAATAAAATAGATGCAAATGATTGTTTGATTCATTTCCCCTTTCATATGATGACATGATCTTTTAACAAAACAAAAACTTTCACCCCCCCGCCTGGAATTTTCTGAATTTTTACAAGAGGAACATAAAGAGTCCCAACTTTCAGTTTTCATTATGCTCGCTTTTATTAAGTTCATAAATGTGACATCTTTAGTTCCTCTGTTTTATCCCTCTCAGTGTTTTTTCCTCTCACAGTGATATCGCAATAGTCTGAACTTTCCAGGTTTTTAGGAGGAAATTATATATATTTTTATGTCTGATCATTTTGGGTGAAAAGCAAAACAGCTGGTAAACCAGATTTCTTTTTAATCAGCTCATCAAAATCTTAAAGATTAGTTTTTATTCCTGCCTCAGAAAGCCTTCATAAATTCTTTCCACACATCTCCAGTGGACTTATTTACCGTGACAACTGTTTTCACTAAAAGACAGAAATGTCAACCTGCTGATGGCGCTAGAGGTTAAAGTCGGGGGTCCATATAGGTCGGATTCGTCCTCTGGGGATCATGAAATGTAATGACAAACCATTCACAAGATGTTGAGATATTCTGGAAGTGCTGGACAGATGGACCAATGGAAATTCAGTATCATCTTTAGGGCCATGCAGCAATGTCGCTAAAACCAACCTGTGGAGATTAAGTCTGAAAAGGCTGTTAACTTTCCTCCGACAATTTATTTCAACAGGGTAGTTTGCTGTTTCTCTTTTCACATGTTTACTATTTATTTAGTAACCTTTCAATTTGTGGTTTCTTTGATTCACCCATATTTGACCTAAATGTCATCCCTCAGTCTGATTTTGTGTTTTAAATAGATGGTAAACAGACTGTATTTAGACATGTATCAACCTGAAAAGGCTTTACAGTACAAGCCGCATGCACCCAGTCACCTACACCACTTCTATATGCAGCTCTTTTTCTATCATTCTAAAACAATTTGGCATTCAGTATCTTGCCCAAGGTTTGGTTTGGATTGCTAAACTGGAGGAGCCGCAGATCAAACCAGCGACATCCTGGTTAGTGGACGACCTGAGGCACAGCCGCCCCGTGCTGATGTTCACTGTTCACTGTTTAAACTCTCTTTTAGATGATTTTCATTGTGAAAACATTTAAAACAATTGTCTGCTGAAAGGCAAAAGAAAAACATAAAAACATGTATATGTACATGTGGCCATAAATAAAAACAACAATGTATTTAAACGTAAGATATCAAAAACAAGCTTTGTAAAACTCTAAATTTATGTGTTTAGTTTAACAAAATGCAGATATTTACATTTGAAGTAAAGTCTATAACGAAAGCTGCTTTTGAGCCTGCTCTGTTACACTGTCTATGCTAATGTTTTGCTCGACAGGAAATGTTTTGTGACAGAATGCAGCTGTTGCTGTGGTGACAGAAACATTATCGCAGATGTTTTATTTATCGGTTGCAACAGCCATCTGTGAGTTTCCTCCATCAGCCGTTATCGCACAAGTACAACTTTGCACAGTTTCAGTCATTTTTATATCGTCCTCACTTCCTGCATGCAACGTCTTGTGCAGTTACAGTCTGAGTGTGCTTTGCTACCAACGCAGGTTGAACAAGGTTTGTCAAGCACTTTTTTTTTTTTTTTTTTTACAGTACTCGACAAATGTAACCCTCCTCCCACAAAGAGTCGAGCGAAACCAGTGTTGTCTCCGTTAGAGGAAGTTGCGGTGAACTGTCTGCACAACACGGAGCAGCTTTTGCCAAACATGTGAAACACCTCCTAAAATAAATCCCCCGAACATTTAACACCAGCTACATAAACAGAATAGAGTGTGTGTCTAACGCCCAGGCGTCACAAGGACAAACCACGCTGTGCCTACTTCCACTTTCCAAACAAAAAATACAAACACAAGACACAATTAATATGTTAAAGTTTGTGCAAAATGGAGCAATGTTTTGGGAAGTGAATGCCCTATGTTGTGTCAATTTAAATCCTATGCATTCATGAGTTAAATCCCTTTCTGAATCTGAACATGAAGTCTAATCGCAGTTTGAAAAACCTTCTGCTTTCTATTGTTTGCATGCTTTTTGCATTCAACATATCCTAAATAGAAAAAGAGAAAATAGCAATGCTATCTCACGATGCTGCCTAAAATTCTGTATGACACAACCTACACTAATCTTATTTTGAAAGGAGATTTACATCAAGCCCAATGAGCTTAGTGGGAGAGGCTTTTACATTTCATCAGATCCAAAGTTGGGACTTAAATCCTCTCAGATACTTTTCTCATGATGAACAACCACCAACCACCAGCATGAGAGCACACTAAGATGCAACCACAAGCACAGACCTAGTCCTCCAGGCCTGTGTCTGCCACGTCAAGCAGATTTAACCCGAGGCCGGTTTGATTCATAAAGTTGCTGTTGTTGTGCTTTGGCTGGTTGCAGACATACACTGCACAAAGAGGAAGTTGCTTCACAAGTGACGTTGTTCACTGTACCTCTTGCATCGGTACGTCTTCTTGTTTACATGATGGTTGAGGGACTCTGTTGCCATCTGCTGTCTACGAGGCCAACCACCACGTCGCAGTACAGACGACTGTTCTCTGACAACAACAAGGCTGATTTGCATTATATTCAAAAGGACTGCACCCAAATGTCATTGGACTGAATGTATTTAGTTTTTAGATGTTTAGATATCAAAAAAAAAAAATACAACAACGACAAGAAACCATTTAATAGAACAAGCAACTGAGGCAGAATTTCTACAATACACTCAATCAGAGAATATGATAATGTAGATTTGCATAATCAATTAGATAAAGCGTTGATAATACTTCACAAAAAGGGAATTATTTTTCATTTCTAACTTCACGGAGAGAAAACAGATAATCAGAGAAGAATTATGTGCACAATATCTTTAAAGATTTTGTTTAACCTTAACATAATTAAAGAGATAAAGTATAATACAAGCCTCAGATTCTCTTGAGCTTTAACTGTCTACTGAATCACACAGGTAAGGGGAAAGATAGCTCTGCTACACATTAGGGTCCGGATTGTATGGCATAAACCCGTTATCCACACTGAAATGAAAGAGCGCCGCAGCAGATCAGAGTCGGAGATGATTTCGCTGTCAGGCTGTCATTTTTTTTTGTTTTGTTTAAACAGTCACCTTGAATCAGTTCTCCTCAGGAGTCCTTGATAAATATCAGATTTCAGGAACCGGGGGTAACAATCCCTGGCCATCAGGCTGTAGATGAGCTTCTGCGCCGTGTCGAACGAAGTCAGGGTCGGCTTGGAGATGTTCTTCGTTATGTTTTCTCTGGTACTGCAATCTATGTTGATCTGGAAACAAACAATTTTGCCCAGCGGCATATTACAGCAAGTCTTTTCATCTTCATAATGTTCTTTGGGGTAACAACTTGAGTGCCTTTAAATCAAATCCCCGCACTTTTACCGCCACAAAAGGCACAGACACACAGCTTTATTGCAGCTACTATATCACAATAGGCTCACTGAATTCAAATTACAAACAATGACCATCCCGCTGCACTGCTCCAATTTGAACCACTGATATTCTGTCTTTTTTTTTTTTAAACCTTGCAGTGAATTACCTGTCGGGGGGCTTCTGTTTGGACAAACTCTGAGTAGATCCTGTTTGCAGATGAGATCATCTCTGGGACTGTCTTGGTTTTCTTGTACTCCTCACAGGCGAGCCAAAACAGTATGTTCTCCTCGCTGTACTCCGACTTCAGGAACTCCCGCAAAGCTATCTGTCCGGCTGGGAAATCGCAAAGGTAAAAAGTGCATATTCAAACAAATGCCTCTCTGTGTGTGTGTGTGTAGTCGGAGGAGACTCTCACCTTTACAACTGAGGACTTTGTCCACAGACTCACTCCAGGTCTCAACATCCTCCAGCGGATCCTTGGGAAAGCAGCACAATCTACCCTTGAAAAGAGCATCAAGATCAATCACTAGCTCAGTTATCTGTGAACTCGGCACGCGGCGGCGGCGGCACCTCCAAACCAGACTGGCAGGCCCATTCATTAATCATTTCAAGTATGTGATAGGTTTCCAGATGACCTGTAAACATTCAATTTAATGAACTGAACATCCCCAGTTCACAAATAAAGGCACCATGCAAAAGTGTGACTTACAGTGAGTGAAAAACCCCTTGGTATTTTCCACATGGCTGCTGTCTGTAAAAAGGTAAAGGCCCAATAATCAAATATGCAGTAACTCACTTTATCGCCATCTCCTCGTCCTCTACGAAGGGAGACAGAGATAAGATCCTGCTAGACGGAAGATGGGGTTGGGATTGTTTGGAAATGAGGGAGTCAAGTGACTGTACAAATCTAAATGACCCCCCCCCCCCCCCCCACACACACACACACACACACACACACACACACACCCTACATGGATGGAATATATGGAAATCTGTATGCAAAGTGTTGTTGTTTCTGGGGAAGACGGGGCACCCTTCCATGGCTGTCACACGAGCAGGACCAGAGAGCCCGGCTGTGATTAAAGCTGACCTCATCTCCTAAACAGTGGTCACGACTAACACGGATGTGACAACACAAGGTGGAAGATTAACCCGAAGAATAAATTGGTGAATCTAATCATGATATATTCAAGCCATATTCCTAATATTCCTAAAAAATCCACTTGATGTCTTCATGACTTTATTATTATTCAGCCCAGCAGTGAGGAATATAAATTATAGTGGCGACGCTGGTAACAGATTGTGCTTCTGTGGTAGAGAACGACGTGTCATATCCAGGAAATATCCTGACCATAAACAAATAGCCACAAACAAATTCACTATTAAGGAAAAGGCTTGTTCTCCTGCTATTTGCATGGCTGCAGTGTTCCTTATTGGCACTGATTTGTTAATATCCATCCATGCATCCATTATATAAAGGCTATTGCTTTATCCTTTGAGGGTTAAGGCAGGTCCCGGCCAGGTCACCTCTCATCACCTGGCCATCATACAGAAACAACAATTCACACCTACGGACAAATGAGAGTCTAACCTAACCCCAATCTGCATGGCTCTGGACTGTGGGAGGAAGCCGGCGTACCTGGAGAAAACCCACAAGGACACAGGCGAACATGCAAACTGGATTTGTTAATATGCCTCACACATTACCTCCAGTTGACTCAGGTGACCGCTGACACTTCAAACAGAAAAGTTCAGATTTGGACAAAAAATTCTCATCCATAATTTAGCCAACCTCTGGCGCGACAGAGAAGTAAAAGGCAGCAAAACTCATATTTGCTCATTTGCACATGACTGAAGCCCCATTTAGCTTAAACTGTTTTTTTTTTCTACAGGTCAAGGTTTACTGACTTGATTTCAATCCCGTTTAAGAGTGTGTATGTGGGTAATTTTTCTATCTCACTTCAGTAATACTCAAAGCTGAAAGTACGCTCATTTTTTTCCCCGGTGAACTCATCCTATTAGTTTATTTGATCTTTAATTGTGTCATTATACGTCTTTTTTATGCTAGGTGTGAAATTCATGGTTTTTCATGTTAACACCAATATTGAGGCCTATTGGGAGCCACTACAATGACTGAACAATGCACATGGTTAAGTCATCAGGAGAGCATGACCCCACAAAAGTACATTAAATGGGTTGTTGTAAAGTACGCCACAGGTAGGTGCTGTATGTGTATTACAGATCCTCATCGTGTAATTATACTGGGGTTAAAATGCCGTTACATACACAGCACAGTTCTATTCACTCCTTATTTCAAACCAATCAGAATAGGGTTGCAGTGACTGCAGCTATGCTAGCAGCTCTTTTGGTTTAGCCTTGAGCTAAATGTTAATTCTAATGAATGAATAACATAAGAGCAATTATACAATGACACCGCAAACATGCTGATGTTTAGCGGAGAAATGCAATCCACGTCCAACATATTTATTTAGCATGTTATCGCCACATTTGCTAATTGCCACTTGACATAAAGTACATCTGAGGCTGATTGAATACCATTACTTTAATTATAGTTCGGTCGTTACCCGAGGTATCAGGAAAATGATAGTGCTATAAGAAAAGATAAAGCATCACAGATGTTATGACAATTCATCTTATTAAGGAGAAAATGTCTGCACCAATAGAATCCAATAGTTGTTTGAGTAATCAATTTACTCAAAAACAAAACTGCTTCCTGACATGAACTGAACTGCAAACATTTTCCAGAACTTGTTCTCCCAGCCCCCTGGTAAACTTTCTGGAGAATGTGCGAATGTCACCGAGGATGAAAAAGTGGTGTCACACACGTAGAAAACGCAGACGAAGATGTCAAGTTCGAAAGACAACAAGCTTAAATAAGGGCAGATGCTGGTGTCAATACAAACAAAGACACATGCGCAGCGGAATTTACATAATATGTTCTACCTCCTGCAGGCATCAGCCTTCGCCAGCCTATTCCAGGCATTTCCAGACCAATCCCTCCAGTAGACATTAAGATGTTTTACATTATAAATGGAAGATTTGACCTGCTGGTGGTGCTGGACTCTGATTTGTCTTCACGGAACATGAATGTTCATTTAATTGTTGACAAACAGATGATGTATTTTGATGCAAATTTTGTATGTAAACTTGATTAGAAGATAAAAACCCTGAAAAAGATTTGCTCGTGTGAAAAACAGTTGACAGGAAAAGACGTATATTCAATTTTCATCATACACACTCACCGCTTGAGCTAAGTAGGCTGCTGCATTTACATAAAGTCTACTGTGTACAATTCAATTTCCACCCGTGTACATTTACTTGACTGATGTTGAAATGACACATGCTGAATGTGTGGCATACTGTACCTTTCCACAGTACTGTACATTTTGTCCCATGTTTGAATTACCTTGTATTCTATCATGACGTTTTCCTGTGATTTAGAACAGATGAACACAAGAGCGGTGTTTGCACGACACTGCACAGCGACAGAGAATCACATTATGCTCATCATATAATGAGCTTTACGTGGACGGCTGTCCTCTGCTCTGCTGGATGTACACAGGTCAGGACACAGAGTCATTGGTAATGAATCACTGAAAACGTGTCCAGTGCAGTTGAACCTGTCCTGACCTTCCTGACCACTGCTGGACAGACACAAAGCAAGAATGTAAATTAGAGCAGGTGATGGAAAACACCCGGGCTGCCTCTATTTGCATGTGTGTGGACGCACCAAGCTGAGGAATTTGTTTTTCAAAAAAGGCAGCACAAGGAACGACATGAGGACTCAGTGTCGTCGTTGAGCCGTCTCCGCAGACCATCTACAATGTTTGGTCTTGTTTTCATTTAGTCTTTCATGCTCCTTAAATCAAGTGTGAGCATTTGTGACCACCCAAGGACAAAAGTGACTCCATAAAACCCAGAGAAGATTTGTTTAAGGGGGAGTGAGTCATTTTCATGCATCCATGATATTTCACCAATGATACAGCATTTTAATGGGACTTTATGCCAAGTTGCACATTCCCCATCAAACACAGGGTGGCACTCCAGTCCTCTTCAGGCCTCCACACAGGTTTCCACGATGCCATCCCCTCATGTGTCCACCTTTCTCTGTAACTGGTGACAGCACTGAATATGTGTGTTTCTCCTTGCTGCTTGTTTTATTCAGTTGAGGATGAATGGGGTGTTGACCCATTCAGCTGAAGCCGTACAAGTCCTGGACTGCAGGTGGGAGGTTGCCGAGTGAAGATGTAACTGAAAACCTTCCTAAATTAGGTTTCGAGTCCCTGAGCACGATTCGGTAGGCAAGCATTTGATTTGATTAGGGAGTGTCTCGTCTCTTCCAGATCCTCAAATGACCCTGTTTTTTTTTTTATCTACTCACTCTTTCAGCAGGTGATTCAGCAGCGAGAAAAATATTGATGAGACTGAAACAAACCTTTCCGTGACAGTGGAAACAGCGACTCTCCAAAATTCACTGTGTCGAGATTCTGCTGCCTGACTTTCCTGCTCAGAAAGTCTCTCTCCTCTTTCTTGCTGCACATTGTCAACTTGTTCCTTCCTTCCCATACTGAACACGGTTTATATGATATAATATAACATTAGTGGCCGAAGAACTACAAGGATTATTCATTTGAACTGACAGTAAACATTAAATGTACAGTACATAGAGGGCAAATATCTGAGAATCATTGCTGTGGTAATCTTCAAACAATTTACCATTTACTGACAATGACCCGCTCCAGTGACTGTGTTTTCCTGCTTCAGTGTTGTTATAAGATATTGTGGCGAGTCGTGTGGACCATCTGCAGGAGGCATGCAGGGGAGATTTGTGTTCTGTTTCAGGCCTGAAGTGAGACAGCCTGACAGGGCAAACACTCCATCACTCCAACCAGCAGGTGCCAATTTGGCTTGTGTCTTGAGGAATTGTAGCATTTATGGTGCACATATAGTACATTGGATGGGCCTGTCCTCAGCTTTGTTTGCGAGCCTCACACATTCTCAAATTGATTAACAGAAAGAAAAACACATCACACATGTTTACTAAGGTACTACGACGACATAAATCAAAGTGAGATGACAAATTACAGTGTATTTAGCTTGTTTTTGCTACTGCTGCCTTCTAAGGCTCATTCATGCTGACTTTACTTGCCAATAGAGAAACATCACTTTCAAAGAATATAACCATCACTGCCCACAATCTTACATGCGTCCTTTACATTGGCAATGGTTGTTGAGCGATGTATCCACTACAGGGCAGAATCGAGAATCTCCAACAAGAACAAACACATCGGTGGAGGAGGTTGTGATTGTGAAAGAGGCAAAAGTGGCGGTTTTCCCCAGTTCCAGAGTAAGGTATTCTCAAAGTATCTCCTTAAAAAATTCTGCCATTGTTGAAATTTCATCATTTCACTTGAACTATCGGCTACCCTGCCGCCCCCCATGATTTCCCTCTGGTACTGATCTGATTCGTCCATATCCGTACGTTTTTTAGAAGACGTGCAAAATGAACCATATACGCATTTTAACATTGAACATAAATGAGCCTTCAATGTTAAATGTCATTCACATTGACTGCCACTAGATGTCACTCCAGAGCACTACATCCTGGATTAAAACAAATAGTTTGTTGACCAAATTTTTTGCCATCTTCGAAAAACAACACCTATCTTCCCCTTATTGTTCTCAGCAAGAGGTTTTGAAGCTCAGTAAAAGTGGTTCATTAAACGTGCAAGAGAATAACAACTGAATAGAGGATGGCAAACAAAAAATCATTCCAGCCACAGCCATTAGCCGAAATGTTTACAGTAAGCCTTCCAGTAATAGCAACATTCATCGTCTTAGTTCACGGTCACTAATGAAAACAGACATGTGACATTATGCTATAGGCCAAGTTAATATGGTTATAGGCAACCTAGCTACCAGAGACTGTGTGGCCACACGAGAGGAGTAAATAACAAGATAAATCCCAACAGGCAACATCTGATCCTTTATGGGACAGAAAGCTGCACCGAGGAGATCTCCACTTCGGTCTCGTTCCAATTCAAGTCTATTTTTAGGTTTAATTGGTCAAACACTACTTGCCTTGCATGTCCTGACAGCACACCACCGTCGTGTTTGGCTTCATGTCAACCCCAAAAAACGATGATAGAAAAACACAATGAGAAGCTGTTGCATTCTATATTCTCTTTAACAAGCTGCTTTTAAAAGCACATGCAGAGTTCATACAGGTCCAATGGCTTTGTTACAGACTTGGTTTTAGCAGCTTTAGTCTGAAGAAACTGGCGTTAGGAGTTATTTATAGCCTCCAGGAACATGACACTGATTTATTGATGGAAACAAAGACACCTTCAGAGTTGTGCGAAGATGTTCATTAGCCATTGAACTGAATCTTGTCCCCTGTATACAGGTGTTTCTCTAAATATACTTCAGACACCGAAGTACAAACTCGTACCTCAAGTCTGAACACAGCCTCCTGTTTGCAGTTGCACTGACATTCATCTAGGCCTGTCGATATCATTACAGGGCAACAGCATCTAGTGCAAAGAGTTTTGTGAGAAGAATTCACAGCTCAATATATGAGCCTGGGAGTCAGCAGATCTATGAGTAAATTTGTCTCACGTGGAGTCAATTAAAAGCTTGGATCGGACATAGAGGTTTTAAAAATGGAAACCTGTGGTGTAGAAGTTTGCAGACATCAATGGATTTGGCTTCGACTGAGGAGTCTGTAAAAATGAAACCCAATTTTTTGGGACAATGTGCAGCTAGTAGACAGCTTACAACAGATCTCTTTGCTTTAAACTTCTATTTGACTCGTATTCATCTTGTTTTACAAGCCTCATAACTTCAGGCAAACTGCCGTCTTTTTCTTTTGTTTCCCTTCAAAGATCCCACAATACATCTTTAACTTGTGATTTCAGAGGCTTTTAGCGCAGAGTGAGACACAAATTTAAATACCAATGGGGAAAGAAAAAAGAAACCTGCCAGCAAATTCTTAGTGGGCAACTAGTCTTCATCTGTGATGAATTTTGAAAGCCAGCTAAGCTTCTCCCATTGCTAACACATCATTAGGGTCTGCCCCGCCTTTTCTGATTATTTGTGTCAGAAAACAGCGGGACCTGCAGTATATTCATGCCACTGTCGTCTACATGGATGCATAATTAATGGAGACTGTGAGGTATTCCACGCAGGTTTTCCATTAAATAACTTGGGCTGAGGTGGACTTTATCCCTCAGAAGGCTACTGGAAACCCTGACATCTGTGTTAATGAGCTAAACCGCCTTGCTGGAATGTACTGGGATATGGTTTTTCTGCATACATATTCAGGCGATCGGGGGCGAACTCAGTGGGATCACTGACGGCTTGGAATTAATACGTGTTTGTCTTGGTAAGAAGTATAGTTTGTGCATACATACACAGTAACATGAATAATTCTGTGCTACAGTGGGTAGAGTTGATAAGGTCTATTCATTTTTCAGTGATTTGGAATAGGGAGCCGCACGCGATCACAATTTCCCCCACTAGTGTAATATGCACAAATTATGACTCAATTTGTCACATTAAGAAGTGGCCTTTCAAACTAAAGGCCTCATTAAAACGACTTTTATACGAAAGTGTTTATTTGAATTATTTCACATATTATAGTATGTACATTTACAACAGCGAGCAACACACATATGATCACAACAAACGCATAAATAATGTTAGATGGTAGTAAACTGAAATCAGCAATCATGATTAATAAGATATTAGTATTCAAATAAGATAGATGCATATTTTGTGTGTGAGAATACATTATAATTGTTAATGGAAAATGAGAGATCGGTATCCCTCGTTAAAAAGTTTCAGAGCTTCTCTACGTGGCTGCAGGCTTCCACTGCAGGTGAGACTTGAGGCAATTTGGACAGTGCGAGGGCTAAAATCATGAATATGTTATAATGTGATATGGTCAATTTATATACACTAAATCAACTGTAATTATGTGGTATGAGGTGCTGTCTCTGGCTTGGAAGATGAGGAAATGTAACATGTCTGAGGTCAGTGCGGAGGCCTGTACAGTAGAGCTAGAGAGAAGCAGTAAGAGATTCTGTCTACCGCTGTCAATAAAGTTTTGTCAAGAGTTGAGAAACTATAGAAATCATCAGGTTCAATCCACAAACAGTGCAGTGCCTCTGAGAAAGACGATGAATAGATAGAGTCATCTGGTTTTATACTGATAGACAGACAGATACTCTATTCTCTGTGGCCACATACTTCTGACTGGCCAGAGGGCTTTCGCTATTTTCAGATAACCACAAGGCTGCGACGTAGCGGCCTCATAACCTTTCTAAATGTATTCTTACAGCTGAAAGGCCGATGGTGTCATGCTGTTATCGTGCTGCGTAGTATAGAACTGAAAGAAAAACTACATCTGAGGAAACAAACTCATTCGCTTGGTTGTCAAGAGTTAGATGAGAAAATCAATATCACTCTCATGTCTGTATGGTGGATATCAGTCAGTTAGCTTAGCATAAATACTGTTAACAGCAAACTTAAACTTCCATGTATGTTGTCGTATGCGAGGTTGTGATGAAACCAGTGAAGACTCCAAGAGGTTACTGGACAAGAAATGGTCCGGTGCAGATTAAAGGTCCAGTCTGTAAGATTTAGGTGAAAGGGATCTATTGGCACAAATTGAATATAAAATAATCCTAGCGATGTTTTCACTAGTGTGTTTCATCTAAATTCAATGAATTTATAGAATGGGCCCTTTATATTTAAATACTTTACATTTACATCGGGAACAGGTCCTCTCTACGGAGACCACCATGTTTTTACAGTAGTCCAAAGTGGACAGACTAAACACCTCTTGAGGTTTTATGACAGCTGAAGGCTGCCACAGGTTCTCTTACATGTTTGGAAGGGGAGGGTAAGGTGAGGGGTGTTCAGCTGCAACATGCAACTTCGCCACTAGATGTCACTAAATTCTGCACACTGAACCTTTAAATAGAAAAGATATAACGTGCTGGTGAGTGACTTAGTGAGTGTAGTGAGTTTCAGATGTGATGTTTTAATACTGGACAGAGCCAGGCTAATTTATCCCTGTTTCCACCATTTAAAATAAGCCAAGCTAACCGGCTGCTGGCTGTAGCTTGTTATATACACACAGGAGAAAGGTATTGACCCTCATGTGTAACTCATAGAGAGCAAATAGATGTATTTCACAAATTATCAAATTATTGCCTTAATTGTGTATCCCTGTAATTTTGATGCATAATCCACTATGACCCCTGGGGTTATAAAAAAAAAGAAAACATATGCACTTTGCAGAAGCAAACCAGTGAATAACAAAGCTCTGTGCTACACTAACTGTGCTGCAAATCAAGGATTATCTCCTGTTTAATCTGTTTCACAGAGCGACCGACTGCGCCCAGGATGTTACAGCTGCCAGGCCGAGGGTTCAGTCGTGGCCTCGCCTCGCTCATTGAATACACAGGAGCGTGACCTTCTGCGAAACATGTTGGCCCCGGGGCCTTTCTGCCTGGTGAGACGCAGATAAATGTCAGAGTGCAGGAACCGAGGGTAGGAGTCCTTTTTCATCAGGCTGTAGACTTTCATCTGTGCGGCTTCAAAACAGCTGTTTGTGGGCTGTGCCATGTCCTTCTTGATGGCCACCTTGGTGCTGTAGTCAATGTTGACCTGAGAGAAATCGTCGTAATTAAAAAAACGTACTCGCTAACAATACAAATGAACTACACACATCAAATCTATAATTAAAGGAGGGCTACGTATGACAATGCATATTTTAGTTCAGATCCTAATACAAGAGCTTGGAATTGTTGTGTCTTGAATGGAAAATTTGACTTAAGCTCAGAACAACACAGATGGATTAAGGTTCTAGCAGATTTGTTTCTCACTGAGGATATATCAAACAGTGACAAGGAAGGGACACGCCAACATCCACAGCGAGTTATAGGTGTGAATCAAATCCATTAAAACAGATAGAGAAAATCAACATGTACGCACTCTTCTTCCAACTCAAACAGTAAAGTTTAGTTCTCTATAACCTCAGACGATCTTTCTCACAAGGACACAAGCGTCGTCTGGCAATGTCAGATTTTCTTAAAGGTTCATGTGAACCCGAAGATAAAATACTTTATTTATGACCCTGATCTTTTGGCGAGGTACGACTGAAACACTGCTACAGGACTCTATTATTAATACGGAGACATTCTCATCCTCCTGGATATGATCACAGATGACACACATTCATCTTAGACTGAAAAGTGTGTTAATTCTCTGGCTTTTAGTTTCATGAATGAGTTGTTTGTTTAAAAATTCTGAGTTAGAAATCATGATTATGACATTTATAGCCCTTGAGTGTCTCAGCCATAAAAAACAATCATCACTGATACACCACTCAAAATATTCATGCGTATGAAACTGCTTTATCTCCCACCAACGATATTGAAGGTAACGTTCATTTAAATGAATGAATTTACATTAATTAAATCACTTGTGCTAGTAAGTGCTTTCATGCCACTGCAGCATGCTCCAAACAAAACGTCCACATTTACATACACATTCATCTCAGACTGAAAGTGTGTGGGTGAGTCTCTCGTCAGCTCTGCAGTGGAATGTCAAAACCTCAGACCTGACACCAAACCTCTGTAACAGTCCGATTCGCTGTAGGCCCTGAACGCATATCGCACGGTGGTCGCAACGATAACTGTCTCGCACAGAAATAGCCCAAAAATATCCAACTCTGCAGTGCAGCGTGCAGGATGTGACCTCTGCGGGCTCCTGCACCTAATGATTGTTCACAAAGGTCAACCTGCTGCAGGCTTTCCACTGCACAGAGCTTTGCAATTCGCCCACTGTTGTTTTCATTACAATGGCATAAATATTTTAAACCTCAAACAGCCCACGTTGACAAGTGAGCTAAAGAGAATGCTAAACTATTTAAGACTATACAGCCTATTTTTCTGCATTGCATCCATGTATTTTTATGATAAATAAACAAACCATGTCTTACCTCTTTAGGGGCTTCCGATTCAATAAATACTGTATAAATACATTTGGCTTTAGACAGCAGCTTTGTCTCAGAATCAATGGTCTTGAATTCTTCACAGGCCAACCAGAACTGAATGTTCTCCTCACTGAACTCTGTCCTGAGGAACTGACCGAAGGTTTCTACCCCATCTGAAAACAGAACAAAAAAAAAAGAAGCAGAAACAGAGACACTGTTAGTGACAGAAAGTCGAAAGCTGTTAAAAAGTTAATCTGTAACTTTTCTGATGATGTTGGGGAATGAGGCTCAGAATTGAGGATGCTTTAAAAGTACAATATGTAACTTCAGCTGCAAGGGGACGCTCAACCCAAACTATGAGTCAGCTTGCCAATGAAAATCAACCTTGTTTTTAGATGTTTTTAGATGTTTCTTTGGATTTGTTTTTAATGTTTAAGAATTGTTACATATTATATCTTCAAAGGAGTTAAAGGAGTTATGGACATCCTTATATCCTCATCCCAAAGTCTAATTGGCCTGTATAAACCGTATATTTATACATATATATATACATAAGTAATAGCTTTAATATGGTAAAACAGTGTTATTCATATACTGTCTTCATCAAATAGATATTTCCTAAATGAGCACATTCAGGGGTCCACAGTGTTTCAATGTGGCACTGAAGTGCAACGTCTGGGACTATGAGGAAGTAGAACAGTTTCTGTTTTACTCTATGTGCCAACAAACATTAAAAGCTGTAGTGAAACTCTCGCTGCTCTTCTCTATTAACTATTTATTGCCTCAGGCACTTCTTAGCAGTTTACAATTCAAATGGAGCCAACGGCTTGACAGCAGGTGAAGCTGTTTTTTTTGGGGTGGGGGGGGGGTCAGCAATTCGACACAACGTTTCTGAAAAGTTTGAGGCATTAATCTGACCCGAGTGCTTCAGCAGTTCTTCAAAGGAGTCGCTCCACTGCAAAGCTGCCTCTGGTGAGATACTGGGAAGAAGAAAAAATCAGAGATGCAGTCAGCTCTTCCTTAATGATGCAGCAAAAATGTTTAGGATTCTCATGAGGTGTCAGGAAGTCATGTTTCTATAAGTGTGCAATGAGTCATGGAGAGAGCTGCATAACTGAGGTCAAAACATGAATAATACTTGTCCCCAAACAACGTTGCCTGTACATGATATTAATGGATGTTGCCTCACTTGCTGGCCGTCGGATTTGTCTTTTTATGGGGACTGACGTTTTCATGGGAGCCCGACTTGGTGAGAAAAAGGCTTAGTCGACTCTTCCTCTCCTTGTCTTTCTGTCTGCAAACAACAGAGAAAATACATCAAGTTCCACAAAGTGTGCTTGAGCTGCAGCTGCGGCGCTATTCACCAAATCAGCAACTTATCAGAGAAATTACTCCTCGCAGACGCGTCTCCAAAGTGGCTCACACGACACGCCATAAATCACTCACAAACCTTTGTGCCACAAAATGCGAGACAAGTCACGTTCGCACATGTGTTCAAACAAAGAGCCAGTAGAGAGTCATCACGGAGGACGGCAGCTTTTTAAAAGTTTTCACAGGCTCACATAGAGAAGTGGCTGTCAGTCATACTCACACAAGCTTGTGTATAAAAGCATCCCACACTGTAGCTATTATGAAAACATGAGGTTGCTCTTGAGTAAAAAGCTTCTCCATACAAAACAAACTGCTGCTTTATCTCTTTTTTCGACATTGTAGTCCATTTCTTAGATTTCTGACATTTGCTGCAACAGTTGAAAAATAACACATTTTTATGTTATATTTTCATATATATTTTCACATTTTAATACATTTTTAAATAACCGAGGTTCGCGCACACCAACCTGCTCGAATCGTCCTTCATCTTTGGTGCCTGCAAGTGTTCTGGACTAAGCATTTTGAAATATGCTTCCTCCTTTGGGGCCATGTAGTTGAATTGAGGAAATAGAAAAAGAAGTGTCTCCATGCTACTCTGTCTGTATGCTGCGTGTAAAGCGACAGGCCACAAATAGCTCGCCAAACATTTTTAACCCATCACTTCTTGAGCCGCTCTGTGCCTTTATAAACCTCGCTCGCGTTTTCGTTTCCTATACCTTTTTGGCGGTACTTCCTGTAATGGTGCATACACTCGCAGCTTCATCAGTGACAGAGAAAAGCCCCTGGGTTCAACATCCTGTCAACTGTTTTACTCAGAAATTTGAGAAAAGTCGGCGGCTTACACTCATTCACAGGAATCAACACTCGTTTTTTTTGCTTGAGACAATATGTTGACAGTTTTTAAATGTTGGGACACATTTTCAACATTTTGTTTATGCTCCCTCGCTGATGCAATGCGCTTGTGTGGTTGACACATGAGTCACATCAAGCAAGTTGATGAATGTCTTTTTTAAGTGTGGGTTATTAAAGAGATTGAGTTTATTAGGGAACTCTTGCACCTCGAGCAAGGCCAGACACTGGATGGAATGAAAGAATGAAATGTAATGAATAATATAGACAGAGTCTGGGCTGAGCTCTCTCCAGAACATCAGAGCCTTAATGGAGAAAGACAAACTCGCTGTGACACGGTGGAAAGCAGCAGGGAATAGGTGCGTTCTGGGGTAGATGGAGACAAATGTGATGTCTCTGTTAGAGAGACTGAAACCGTCTTTAAAGATACCAGTGGAATATCCCGACAGTGCTTCTCTAGTTTTGACAGAGAGAGAGGGAAAAATGTCTGTTGCTTATTGTTACCTCACTTGGATGTTTGACCTTCAACGTGCAGAATGATCCATGTGCGGAGTTTGACACTGTTTTCTCTGCACCTACCTTCAATCTGAGTTTAACATGATATTGTGAGAGTCCTGGTCCAATAGGCAACACACACGTTTTATGTGGACCCTTGAAGCCTCCTGTGCAAATAGAATTGAAACCACGATAGCTTAAACCATAATTTTATGTGTCAACATAATTAATCTACCAACAACTGGGATGAGTGTGGACCGAGGCAAACCTTCCTAAAGACCATTTTGGACTAAACAAAGCCAAATATCTATTTTGCAGAAAAGAACCATCTGCCCAACCTGACACATGTGGATGTATTTAGAATGCTCCTTTACTGTAATGTTAGAACACAATTGCTTGTCTTTGCAAGGAAACGTCCAATTCATTCTTCCTACCGGTGGTGTCAACTCGGTTCACAGTTGGAGCATTTGGGTCATTTTGGATCAGCTTGGATCAGCATCAAGCTCCCGCTTAAATATTTAGTGCAAAAAAATGAACGTATGAGCTTCTTTGATGAAAGGTCAACGACACAGTCTTGTGGGCTTTGACGAAGGTGTTAACTACGTCTCCCAAGGTGCATTTTGGCAAGAGGTTTAAAATCACAAAACTTAAAATTCGTAGATGTGCACTGCAAAATGTTATCAATTTAGATTTGACTGATGATGTTTGATTTGGAACCAGTCTATATCACAGACACCAAACTTAGCCTGTAACAGGTGGGGAATGGCAGAGGTGGAGTCACATGATTTGGTTATTTCCAGTAAGTCCTTACTGAAAGGTGCGTTCAGACTGAAAACTAAGCAGCAACACTGCAAGTACAGGTTCGGTGAATGAATGTGAATTCGCTCTTGATGGCATAAACTGAGGCAAAGACAAAAGAGTAAAAAAACTTGGATGTAAATATTATATGTCTCAAACTTTATTCTTATTGTTAAAATATAGATATGGAAAGGGGAGAGGGGTCTGGAGGAGAAGAATAGAGTTCCTGGTTGTGTAAGGGATGTGTATGAGCTCCACACATGTGCTTAGTCTGTTGGTTGCTGGCCGTAGCTGTTAGCTGTTAGCTGTTAGCTGTCGCTGTCGCTGTCGCTGTCGCTGTCGCTGTCGCTGTTAGCCGTGGCTAGCAACCAGATGGGCAAATTGTCTAAAGACTTTTTCAGACGTGAACTTTGGAAACTGTTTGGAGAACTGGGTCTGCACATATAGATTCCACTGTTTAAATTATGGTTGTTGTTTTTTTTTATAGCATTGGTGTTGGGCCTTATCTCCAAAAGCTCTTGAATCTCATTGTCTTTGTCCCTGTAATTTGATTTCCTTCAAAACCGATCATCCGTTTGACTTTAAACGTTGCAGGTGTATTGCTAAGGACCCAAGGAAGTCCATTGTCGAGCGAGTCGTTGTTCAGATGGTGCCCTCTAGAAATCCGCGATATGGATTTACACAGACTCAAGCAATCAGCCCCCACCGACACGCACATTTTGAGAAGGCCCTGCACTAGTTGATTAAAAGAGACAAATTCTGTACGGCAAATGCGTGTGTGCAGCTCCAGCCCAGTGGTCCGATAAACTGAAGCTGCAGTATCCTTTCCCCTCAGGTAAACAGCAGACTGCTGAATCACTGAAACCAAATTAAATAGCAGCCATTTAGCTTCACTGTATGTATTTGCCTCTTGTCAACATACCAGATGAGAGAACCAACAAAATCAATACACACATGCAGCCAAGAAGGTGCTCCCACCAGCTGGGCACAAAAGATTAGGCTTGTTTTATTTGAGTATTTTGAAAGAATATTTCCATTTTCCATGTTAATTTCCTAACTGTAACCTACTCCTGTGGTTGGTTCTCCATACAATGAGAGCATACAAAGAGTGACTGTGCATATGACCATTCTTTCTAAATTATGTCTATGTATGATGGGGAAACATATGGAAATGTGCTGTCTGAAGTGTCACTGAACTAAGCATTTCATATTGCCTGCACAGTGGTCACACTAATCTGAAATCACATGATGTCTGGTAGACGTATGTTCCCCAGTGTGTCTATCATCGCATGAATTTCCTGTATATCTGCATCTATAAACAGATATGTGCATCTGTGTGCAGAGATAATATGTCAGTTGATCTTGATGAGAGTGCTTTAGATGTTGTTTGGTGAAAGGGGAAGTGATAAAGTCCAAATTGCAAAGTGCTGACACGGGTGAAGGGGGAAGGGTGGCTGTCGTTACTTCCTGTCTGAAAACATCTGTTCACATGTCGGTGTACAGTCTGCCATGGCCTGCAGAGTGAAATCCCACCAGCGTCAGACAAAGACGAAAAAAAGAAAACTTACAGACGCCATTAAAGCATCCGACACACACACACAGTCATGTCTCCATGACTTCAGAGGACACTACATTGACTACCATTGATTTCCTGGAGACTTATTCTAACCCTAACTCTTACCATAACCTTAACCTAAACTTAAAACATGTCCTTAACATTTAGTGATTTATGTTGTGCGGACTACACAGACACACACACAAACACATGCACGTCTCTCTATAGTTGTGAGGAGACTCATTGACATGATGCATTCCCTAACCCCTTACCCTAACTTTAACCATCACAACTAAATGCCTAACCCTAACAATAACCCCCCAACCGTCTTTTGAAAAACTGAGGACTGGCCAAAATGTCCTCATTCCGTAAGGTTTATGATCAAAATGGTCCTCACAGAGATATAAGAGTACACACACACACACACAGGTTTTCCCAGCTTAGGACTTTGCATTAACTGGAATCTCATCCATAGCCTTAACCGTGACCAATTCATGCCTAACTCTAAGCTTAACCGAACCCTGATTCACAACTTACCACTAACTTTAACCAGAACCTCAGAAATGATGTTTTGCCTCGGATTTGGTCGCCATGAGGTCTACTGCGCATAACAAGGTCAGTAGTACACCGGATTAGAGACTAAAACACACACACACGCACGCACGCACGCACACACACACACACACACACACACACACACGCACGCACACACGCACGCACGCACACACGCACGCACGCACGCACACACGCACGCACACATGCACGCACACAAATAACCATAGAAACAAAGTTAAGTTGTGAAATCCCTTGAAACTGCCTCGCATTTACATAATTTGCTTTATTCCCTTTATGTTCCTGCATTCAAATGCCAGATGAACAATATGCCTCTGCGGAATTGCTTTTATCTAAAAATGGGACGTGGAAGAGAAAGAAGTTTTGGGTGCTCATTGGAGAGGCCGGGCATCGATAAGGCCTTGATCTCTCCCATAGATGGTACAGTATGTTAAATCAGGGCAGACGACTGGAGGACTACTTCCATTTCTTTTGTTATCATCTGCCATATTAGACAGTCTATTTAATGACAGCAGCTTAGAATTATAATAAGCTTCTATCACACTCCTGATATAAAAATGTGCGTTATCTGCTCATTCATTCAGTAAATGGCTTTCTTAAAAAAAAGTTTTATCTGATAAAAATGTATGTCAGCTTGGAAATGAAATTTCACGGCTTGGTTTTGTATTCCACCAGACTAATGGGGTATCTGGTCTTTAAAGGCTATTGTATAAGGATGATAAAAGTGAGGGTGGCTAAGATAGTGTTCCCTCTGTGGTAGCAGGGCATTCGATTTTCATGCTGGAGACCAGTTTGTGCTCTGGTGTTGCCTGAACCTTACTATAAGTGAACTATGTCATATTTCCCAGTAACTGTACCATAGTGACCATGTACAGATGTGGTGTGATTAAAATTGTAAACATTGAATATTAGAGGTTATGCAGGGACATATACTATTGACGTTTTTGTCTGCTGATATAATTTGGGACCGAGCTGGACTTCTACCTCTGACCATAAATATAAGTGAAGCCTGTTGAGGCCGTACTCTAGAGACCTTTGCTTGTTTCATACACAGCGTCCACCTTGACCAGGTAAGTGATAATATGGTATTTGGAGCAGTGGCCACTTAAAGCTAGGGTTGGTAATCTTGGAAAAGCTAAAAAGAGCAGGCTACACTTTTGCGCACTGAGTGACAACAGATAGACGCCGACTTTCCCGTGGCTTGCTCGCTAACTTCTGGCTATCAGTGTCTGTCTCTGCCGAAGACTGCGATCATGCCCGCTGAGAGAACAGGCAGGCAGGTTAGTGACAGACAGGTACGCCAAATTTCATTTGGTCCAGATAAAATGGTTGGTTGTGTTTATCACAGTCCTTCAAGGGCCACTAAACTTTTCTTGCTTTATTGATGGCTATTGGGACGGGAGGAGGATTTCAACAAAGAAGATAAAAAGTGTTTCAGGAACAAATGACCAACCCTAACTTTAATTAGCTACTCTTGTAAAAAACAATCCAATACAGGAACCCTGCCATCACATCGATTGTTACAGAGCTCATAATGTTCTGTTTTTGGTGATATTGTCAATGTGATATGATCAACATGATTTTTTGAGACACCTCTGAATACAATGCAGTCAAATACAACATCATAAAAACATGATAAAAACATATTAAAAGTGAAATGTTCCAGTGTGTTCCTGCTCACGTGGGGGGCTAATGAAACTGAGCAGGTGGGCCCTTGTTGGAAAATTAAAGAGAAAAAAAGAGAGATTTCACTCGGTCACCAAGGGATTAAAACGTGAGTTGGCTGAATTTCAAACCAACCTTTATTTGCAATTCTCTTGCACTCCCTCCCGTGACGTATTTGCACAAGCGAAGCTCAGAAAGCTATCATGGTTGGGGCCTTTGTGCTGCACATTTGTCATGCGCTACAGCAAACTGGAATCAGTAGTGTGTTGTGCTGCTTTTCAGCTTCAGGCTTGCTATCGTGCAGATGGTGTCGCTAGACTAATGACACTTATGGGTGGTTTTGTGTGCTTGTGCAGTGAATGCAAAACAAAAAGTATTGCAGGAAATGTAACCTGATGGGCATAACTGGGCTCTTCTTCTCTCTAACACCAATCCTGTTAAATTAACACAAAAGCAGTCCATTAGAGGCCTGGGGTCTTTTCCTATGGTCCCCACTCAAAGCTGTCTTTGGCTCCTAGACCGTTGAGGAGTGGTACTATGGAGCAAGTGGACAAACAGGACCAATTACAGACATATTGGTTATCTTCCATGTAATAATATTTTATGATAATTACAGTTCAGAGAGACAAACAACCTTTCACATTGGTCTCTGACTAAAATATTCCCAATATGCAAGTCTGAACTGTGGGAGGAGGCCGGAGTACGAGGAGAGAACCGGCACAGACGTGGGGAGAAGCTCCACACAGAAAACAACCTTGGCTGAACCTAGATTTGAACTGGGAACCTTCTTGCTGTAAGGCTAAAGTGCTAACCACCTGTATTGATACTATATACTATATAGTGTATATTTTAACTTGACTTTGCAATTACCTGCACTCCTACGCTCTATAGTTTTTGATCATTTTGTTTCTTTTCTGTTTTTATGCATTTTTAAAACATTTTAAAATAAGTTCTCTTGTTATTTTGAATTACATTTTAACATTTTATTTTCATCTATTATTATTATCAATATGATATATTAATGTATAGTACTATATTAGTACTATATTGTAGTAAGATTGTGAATTAATGTGGAAAAAAATCAAATTCACATAAAAATATCATGCTATAAGCTGTGATATTATTTAACACAATGCTATTTTTCTACAATCTCTCCAAATGCAAATGCAAATTCTCAAACCGATTGTATGGATCCCTCTCAAAACTCATGAAAGCTTCTATTTTGACATAAATGAGAATAAATAATGAGGAAATTAATAATTTTTGGAATAGAACAAACCCGAAAAAAACCCCCAGTTAGTTTAGTTTATTAATATTATTTGATAAGTTGGTACAATGACTATGCAGCATGTTGGCTTGAAGTTCTGAATCTGTTTAAATCACACTGTGCGTTTAAAGGGTTTTCACAGCTTGGGCTGGTTCACAGCTTCGCACAGAAGTGTGGGATCTCCCTCATTAGACTTTACAAGAAGGTCGAGGGCTTTCAGGAAATCAGCTTTTAGCTGACGCGTCAGAGAGGCAGATGGCAACATGGCCGCGTGGTGGTGACATCATTTCCCTGTCACTGAGTCAGACAAGTCCCTCTGCAAGCTCACAGCACAGCAGTGAGTGAGAAAGGAGAATGCACAGGAAAGCGCGTCTGCTCAGGTTTAATGTGAAATGGCTTTAATCTGGGAAATGACTCATCAACATACAGAGTGTCTTGAGTCGGTCACTTAGGCAACAATAAATAATATTTGCAGTGTTGGTGAGACAGAGCAACATTACACATTAGCCTGAATGTCATTTATATTATTTAACTACTTCCTGTTTTTATTTAGCTCAAATAATTAATTGATTGAGTAAAAACTAAATTAACAAAACTAAATTAATTGCGGCCGTAATTGTAACACTATTATGGAAGTGTGCTGCCCATAAGTGGCCATCTGGTTCCAATGAACAATGCTGCCAGCTGACCCTCACTAATGTGCACAGGCCAGCATCTGCTTTGTTTACACGAGTCTTGCATAAGATCCTTTGACAAGCAAAGCAGACTCACCGCCGCCACCCGATGAGGAATCTTTGTCAAACCAAAAGCTCAACATCATCAAAACACACTCAAGACTATGTTGGATTTTCTCAATAGAAATGGAGCTTTCATGGCTTTCAGTTGCAGGGATATGAAAATGTATTTCCCTCAGGTAGAAGGTTTGGATGGAGGATTTTTTGTGTGTGTGTGTGAACAGTTATCATAAGACACGTACAAGATGTACTGTCTATACTTGCTCTGTGAGCCAGGAGCTTAATCAGACTGGGCTTTTCTGCCTGCTGCTGCAAAATGCTAACTCCTTCCTGATTACCATACCCGCTGCTGGAAAGATCGTTTTTCACATTTTTTATTTTTTTTCTTCTCTTTTTGCCGGTGTGGTGTTTCAAATCAAAACGGACCACCCCGCCCACTCTCACGAACAAATTGGCTCTGCAGCCGCCGTTTCAAAGGCGAAATCAAATACGAGTCAGATTCCAGCACTCTGCCTCCCCGTGAACAGTACATATGTTTTCTGCTGACAGGCCAACATTTTTCAAGACATTTATGTTTTAATGTGATTTCAGTTCAGGTTTTCATCCAACTCAAGTTCAGTGTTATCCTGTTTTACGATGTTCTGTGGCCATATTTCAGAAAGAATTTAAATGTGTGTTTCTGGAATCTCTGCGGAGATTCAAGTTAAGGTGATTGTGCCAAAACAAGGCCTGCGATGTGTGTGTTTAATCCCCCTTTTTAAATGCAGTGTTTCTTTGCACAGATACTCTGAGTGATGTGGTAGCAAAAGGGCTTGGACAGAGTTCTTCATCATAGGTCTATACGAGACTTTCAGAGTCTGTCCAGTAATCAGGTCCACATGCCAATAGTGATGGATTCCACTCTGCAGCGACTCAGTGCCAGGCTACACGCAGAAAAGTGAATTTACATGGCCCAGTCCTTCTTGATCAATAAACATTTACCCCTGAGGAGAGGCTGCATCTGCAAGTCTCTTTTTATAATCCAAAAACTTTTCTATCGATATATAAGAAGATGCATGAGTGGGACGACCTCTCGGAAGGTCGTCTTTTGTCAGGTATGTTTTGTCGGTTAATAAAACGCAAAAATTGTATCTAGTCACATCCACATGTCTTTATTTTAATTCTAAGTCTAGTCAGAAAGATGCGGCTAATGCTGTTAGACACTAAACAAATGCCGACAGACACAGCCGCTGCAGCTGCCAAAATTATAAGGAGGCTAATGATAATGCTGTAAGAGATCATTTTAATCAATTTGCTGAAAGCATTTTGCACACACACTGATTAAGCCGAGGAGGAAAGCAACAAATGACTGCGCTCTTCAGGTTAGATGAGGAGGAGGACGCTCCATTTCAGCCGTGACGGATGTCGCTGCACGCCTGGACGCAGGTAGACTGCAAAAACTTCTTGACAGATGCTTGATATTTCACGGTGGAGCCACACCGGCGTCAGTGTGACTCCATCGCAAAACAAAAAAGAAAAAAGTAATACACGTTTAACTGCTGGAGTATGAGAGGACAGACTCTATGAGAGAACAGCCCCACGGTGTGAATGCAGATTGGAGTATTGACTGTGAAAAGCTTTCCAGCAGGATAATTATCTGTTGTCCTGTTTCGTGTCAGTGCGATATTTGTGTCACAACTAAAAATTAACCCTGTCATCCCTTGTCACTAATCATAGAATGACGATTATAAGTGTAAATTGATTGGATTATAACAACATGTCATTATTATGATCTTTTATGAATAAATCCTGATGTTTGTCGAGTACGTACTGACTGTCAAGCTCAAGGACGCTCCTAGAAGACGGTTTCTCACCGTGTCCACCGGTATTAAGGTGGGTGACCTTGCTCCATGTGCCACACTGCTGCCCAAAAAGTCACCTCTGAAACACTTCACCCAAATAAACAGCAATGAATGAAATGCATTAATAAGTAACTAACAATATCGCTCTACAGTCCATCTGTTTCAGAAATAAATTTAAATAGATCGTGTTCTGCATATTCCCAAGTAACTGTTTCAGTTATAAATCAAAGCAAGTACTATTTGATCAATATGGCTGTGCAAAGAGATCTGGGGTATTTAAAATAGAAAATAATAAAATGAATAAGAGAAATGATATAACATTGCACAGTAAAAGAGGTCAAATAGATTTGCACGTTGAAATTGTCAGTTGAAGACAAGTAGTTTCAGATCTTTAAACAGTAATGTCATGTCACTTTCACCTCACTACCCGCTATTGTTAATTAATTATAGAGGATGCATCCTGATATTTTCATTTAGACTATTAATGGTAAATCATCAGAAACAGCCTCAGTGCCATCTGCTTTCCCTCCTTCATCCCTCCCTCTCTCTCTCTCTCTCTCTGAGTTAATCTGAAGGTCTGGAGGTTTCATGACTCATCACTTAGGTCCCCCCCCCGCTCTCTTCCTCCCTACCCCCCCGCCCCGCTTTCTCATCTCTCATTCTCTCAAAGTTCAGCTCCCCCTGCTCTCACTTTGTGTTTGGGCGAGTCTGTTTAGAGTGAATTATCTGGCTGATGGTCTGTGAAACGCTCTGTGGCCGATGATCAGCGTACTATAAACCGACCGTTATCTGCGAAATCCCTCTGCCTGCGAGCGTGCGAGGAGGGAAGCGTGGTTAATATGCAAAGAAACCAGGTCATAGATAAAACTATCCATCGGTCAAACTGGAGACTCCTGCAGGGGGGTGAATACACTCTCTTTCTTCTTCTTGATGTTTGTCTCAGTTTCAAGTAAATCAAATTCACCCCCATCGTTTAAATTTGATCTGTTAAGTTTTCAATATCACTGAATGAATGTAAAGGTCAAAAAAACATTTCATACAGAGGATCAAAAAAGTAAGGATACAGTCTGCAAAGTTTTGGGATTATGTTAAATTTAATCTTAAAACAGTTCCATCATTATTTAATAATTAAGCTACAACCATTTTTGCTCTAGTACTGATGAGCGTCTGTTTTCAATGAGTCATTAATGGCTCCATTTATCATCTGCCATCGAAAGATAAAATTAGTCAGAGTGACTCAGCAGCCAACACTGAATATATTTCTCTATACTGCCAATTACTATAAAAAAGATACAAATTATAGTAGCGTTTGACTTGTAATATTGATGCCATCAAGTCACACTACAATATACTACACTGACAATGAATTGGTCCAAGGATCCAAATAAGCAGACAATGGGATCTGTCATTAAGCTGCTCCACAGTTTCACAGTTTGATAAACTCCTCTCCCAAACAGTTACAGTCTAATAATAGTTTCTCACCCATAAGCACGAGCGACAGACTTGTCAAGCTTTGGATTTCGGAGCGTATTGGAGCAGTGTGAATTTTCGCATTGGAGATGGAATCAGAGGGATACTTGTCATCTTGAACTTTTGGTGGATTGTTTTGGAAGATGTTTTATAAGTTCATGAATTGTTTAAACTGTAAAATGTAAGCTGCAAACATTAGTGTGTCGAAAAGCCTTCATTTTCACAATGAGAAGAAGTTTGGACATGTTTTCCATCTTTATATATAATCATTGTGCACGGCAGGTGTCAAATGTGAGTTGCAACTGTTAGCATGTCCGTTATCTACCTACAGTGAGGAGTGCTACTTCCAAGGCCAGGCATATTTTTGGTTAACTTTAGTTTTTCAGGTTATGGACTATATTACCTGTTTGCGTCATCCACTGGTTCACACACAGCAACTCCAGCCAAACATGTTGGTTAAACCTCATCCTACAACAAATAAAAAGAGACACAAAATCAAGTACAAAATATCATGTCATATATGTGTTCACATATTTAGTATTGCCAGAGGATTTCATAAAAATTTAATTGGCCCTTGATGGAAAAAAGTCTCCCCAACACGTGTTTATATGATAAAAAGAAGCAAATGAAAAAACACTCTGTAGTTTCTCGCAATTAAAGTCCAAAGTTGTTGATCAATGGATCCACTCTGGCCTCCTGCCTATTTGGACTTTGGTAATTCTGAGACAGATTTACCCCGTTATTCCCGTCATAATGACTATGACCACTAGAGGGAGAGAGATAAAAGACTGATGCTGTTAGCATATGGCTCTTAGATGATACACAACAATGAAAAATATGGGACTGTATATAAAATGGACGACATGACAGTTCCCCAAAAAGCCAAAAATCCTAGATCACCACCTGGTGGCTGGCTGCAGTGCTGGTCATAAACCCCACCTCCTCCATGTTAGTGGATGGGACATTTACCAAACTAAAAAAGTCAAAGTAGATGTCAAGTAAAATATTCTCAAGATGGTTGCGGTCAGTTTAGGTTAGTTCTTATCAAACTGATGTATGTTCGTTTTATATATTTATTTGTTATTAGATGCTTTAAATATTGGGAGAAACATCATGATTGACAGCTGACAGGCCCTCACTACCGTGGCTCCATGCAACGATTGTTACAGCACAGACTCCAAGATGGTGGCATTCGTATTCGGTATATTTTGGCCGTATCCAGTTCCTGTTACTCTCCGGGGTCATTTTTTTTGGGGTAGTCTCGGATCTGACACCATTACCACTGTAAACTCCATGTGGAACCTGCTGAGGAGAAAGCTTGAAACGCGTAGCAACAGTAACTAAGGGGGTGTGCCTTCCCCCTCTCAGGGTGGTCTTTTCCTTTAATGTGAGTTAAGTAGAAGTGAATACTGACAGCTCCTCACCCCTGTCTATAATGAATTTGTAAACCCTAATGTCCACCCTATAGAGAGACATTAGATGCAACCAGCAACCTCAATTCCCCCACAACAGCTAACAACAGCATACCTTATTATAGTACACCATGATGTTAACACTGCACTTTTCAGCATCGCCGGCCCACTATACGGCATTAAATCTTATTAGTAATTCTAAATAGCTTGTGCTCTAGTTAACACAAGTCACCGGGGTCTCATTAAAGTGTTTTTAATGAATAAAGAAGTGACTTACTGTGCTCCGGTAGTGACCTGTGAGGGTTTAGAACATCATTAGAATCACCAGACATCAAAGTGTAGGCTGATCCTGGCTGATTACCGGGGAATGTGAACAAAGCCCTTTTGAAAAATAATCAAATAACTATCAAGCCCAATGTGGCTTGTTTACAGCGCATTTCTTATTGTAATTATAGTTCGCATTAAGCAAAATACCTCCACACACACACTGTGTAGTCTCCTCCACCGTCATAAAGCATCTTTAAGTAAAAGACAGGGACGACTGTGGAGGCGGAGGCATGGTAATGGATTCCGCTCCCTGTCGTGTTACACTGATGACCCCCCCCCGTGAGTGTGTCAGTCTGTGCATTCTGAAAACACTCGTCATTACTCTTAATGTCTTGTGATATTTTCATTTTAAAAAAAGGGCTAAATGACTTCTAGCTACCATGTGTACATCGCAGCAGCACATCATCAGCCTTGTCGAGTATTAATACATTGCATTTTGCATTAGGGGAATTAAAGCGCTCACTGACCTGACACTAATGCAGTTAGTTATGAGTCCGTTTCATTTATTTAAATTAGCAAGCTTCAGAAATATGACAAGACAGAACGTATAACCCTGTCGTTTCCTGTCAACCGTGTTAGATGTGGAAAAGATCCTTTGGGTGTTATTTTGGTGGCTGATGGAAATTAAGTGTGATGAAAAATCTAAAAACAGACCATCAGCGCTGACTAATGAATCAAAGAAAGGTTAACGGAGTTCAGCAGAAAATGATCCCAATGCATGTGTGTCACGACGGGAAAAGCCACCTCCTCAATGTTTTATATCCAACACTTCTAATTTCGCTGTATTTACTCTGCAATTTCATACAGCTTCATAACATGTGCACGATGATGTACCACGTTTGTTGTAATAAAAATTGCAGATGTTTGTAATAAGGTCGCGAACGAGCCTCCTAAATGAGAGTGCGATGGTTTGGATTGTGAATAATAGACTTTTATGCTGTTCTGCAAATAGTGTTGAAAGTTAAGAGCCTTCGAGTGAGGAACCGAACCTCACGCTGCTGCAGCGGTGTCGCTGTCGGCTTTCAGCAGCCAGTCTGCAACTGCTAATTTACTGGACAGAGTGAAATACAAAACAAAAATCATGAAATTGGAATGATTCTGCAGTGTTTTCATGATGACCTAATAGTTCCACACCATCATTTTCACAGGAAAACACTTTATAATGGTTTAAATCCTGGAGCCTTTCTTTGTGGAGTGCCCTCGCTGTGTCACAGGTGCTCAGGTGTCTCCGCCCACAGTTCACCCACATGTAAGATGTGTGAATTGGAGTTTCTGAGTTGATATGAGATCACTTTCTGTTTGTACTCCGTGTTTTGGCCTTGTTTTAAAACAGGTGACCTTTCAGATTCCATAGTCTTACACATAAGAGGCAGATTTTACCATTCACACTCACATACTCATAAAACACTTACGGCTTTTGTGTACTGACAAAGGTCATGGCAACTTGAACAATATACATACAGGCCTGGAGAATTCTTGTCTGTAGGAGCCACATACACTCTTGAGCATTTAACTGAAAAAGAACTTTGACAAATGAGCACGAATGTGGATGTTTCTGATTGTGTCCGCTTCGGTCTGGTTCGTGCTGCGAGAGCTAACAACCTGTTTCTGCACAGCTAAAGAGAATTAACTAACCAAACAAAATGTTACTTTTCTGGAAAAATTCTGTACAGTCGCCGCTTGAATCTGACCTTTCTCTTCCTGTCGCCCTACATGAAGAAATGTCATGTTATGCGCTCCAACAACTACCAGGTGAGAGAAGGGGACGGCGGGCGTACGGAGGCTGGAGTCCTCCTGCAGAGCCCGCGGGTTCGGTTCCGCCCCAGCCCTTTGCTGCGTGTCCCTTGTTCTCACTCCTCTCCTCTGAGTAAAAACAAAGGAGGAAAATGCCCAGAAAGTTGCAGCTGTAAGGATAAAAACGATGGTCTGTCATCACTTTGGTCCAGATTCAAAATTACTCAGCAAGGACTGCCATTCATACAGCAGAAGTGGAAATTGACCAGGTGACATTGTTGCAGCAGACAGACGACAACACTGCTGGACAAATGCTGCTTTCATTCCCCCAACATTTTTAAGATGAGATTTGGAAACTCAAAAAGCAATCTATGCAAATCACCCCCATAACCATGCATCTCGGATCTCGCCCTTGCCGATATTTATAAACACAACATCTTGCCCGCGGTGGAAGGAGTGGTGTTTTGCCCTAATTAACCCACTTAGATTATATCCAAGGCCAAGATTAAATGATACCTTTCATTCTGTGCCAGCGGTCTGCCTCATTTGTCTCCAGGACACAGTCTTCTCTGTTTTAAGTCAAGGGTAAAAGAACAACACACTGGGTGGTTTACCAATTGTAGAACTCAGAGTCTGGCCAAAGCGCACTTTTGAATTGATGATTTATGCAACACTCGTCCAGATTCTTTTTCTCTTTCTTGTCTTGGTCCCCGTGTGTGTGTGTTTGTGTGTGTGTGTGTGTCCATCCTTGGTATTCATGTGTGTCCACGAGGAACCTCCCTCCTTATATTCAGGGGGATTAACTCCGGGTGTGATAGAGGACGCACTTCCTTTCCATCAGCCCCCTTATAAGAACTAATTAACAGGCAAGAAAAAACGTTCAGTCCCGAAAATTCTTTCTATTCAGTTCAAAAGACTGAATAGTAGCTTCGCAGAGACCACTCATCCTGAAAATGTCAGTTTGTGCCCAATAGATTTTTTCTTTTTGGCAAAGTGAATTAGTCAGTAATTCAAACTGTGTGTCAGTCAAGCACTTGAGTAATGAATAAGTAATTGTGGTGTTTGGTATCTGAAGGGGGAATAGATCAATTGCAGAGATCTTCAAAATGCAGCCATATCACTCACTGACAGAAGAAGGGAGAGCAACTGACAGATGAGCTTTAAACCTAAATCAGAACGGCACGTCTCTGCCGCTCTGTTTTCTCAGCCAGGACTTTCTGACAACTGATAAACAAGACATGTTTTGCATGCAGTCACTAATGATCGCTGGGTGGTTGGACTGATTCAACAATTAACTGTTCTTCAGGCGACATACCGCACACTTATATAAATTAAAGCAATCTAAGACATCTAGTTAAGCTTTCAGCAAAACTGTGATAAATCCTTCCTGCTGTTATTTTCTCTCACGCCTGGCTGCTTTAGATTCCACTCACAGAAAACCTGGGCATTAGACAACAAGGGGAGACTGATCTGATGCAAGTTAACTCATTTAGAAGAAACCACAACATAGGGGAAGTTTCCATGGGAAGTTTGTTCTACAAAGAAATATACTCTGAAGTCATATTTATTCATATGAAAACTTGATGGTGTTTTGATAAGAAGACATCTCGAAAGCACGGAAACACCGAAAACCATAGAAACAGAGTGGAGCAGATACAGTATCTGTGATGGTATCGATGCCACATTTAAATATCACTGCCTTATGATATAAAAATATAAGTGTGGGATTAATGTCAGTCTCTTAACTGAAAAATAAAAGTTGCTTTAAGGTCACATTTCTTTCACTTTCACTTTATCCAGAGATTTATTAGACTAAAGATGAATTCCATCAGAAATATGAATTGAGCTTTTCTAATATAAGAACTGCATGCAAAGAAGAATTTAAGTGTTAAACAACAGCTGAAAATAGTTTGACCTGTTATAGCATGGTGCAATTTTGCTATTATGCAAACTATCCAGATTTATTTCATTTATTTAGGCTATTTGTTGACTTATTTGATCGGGACAGTGCTCAAAATACTGTGAATGAGCCACAGTTAGCTGTATAGGCTTGGTACATATCTGGCCAGTTTTTACAAGGCAGCTTGAAATCAAATTAAACGTCCTATATCTATGGATAATTCATGTGCAATATGCTTATCATCTCAACTAACTGCACCACATAGAATTAAAAACCTACATTTGATATAAAAACAAGCAAGTAACCCATGATTAAGATTCTACACCCGATAATAAAAACAACTGATAGAAAAACTAAGTAAACTCAGAAGAACCTTTCACATTCACTTTCTGTGACGGTTCTCTGTTGTCAAAGTTGAGAGATGACAGGAAATGAGTGAACAAGAGACTCAACGAAAGGTCAGAGTCAGACTCAAACTGGGGATGTTGCAGTTCACCTAACCTGGATCTCCAAATAAAGTTTCTTATTGGATCAGTGATATTTCTCTATTCTTCTGGAACACAGAGACAAAACTTCAGAAATGAATCAAACCTTTAACTGTTTGGGGCAAAAATGTATAAGCAAAGTTTGCTTGTTGAATGGATGCATCGTTGTTTGAGCCCCTCTGTGTCATGTTTTGTGTCATGGCAGACCAAACGGCAATGCAGGTATATGATGTGTAGAAGTTTGTTAAAATATGTAGACCCTAAACTAAAGGAAATGAAGGCACCCAACAGTCCCCTTAAATCCAATTGAGCTGCACCAACTTGCACACACTCATAGAAATCTATTGTCTGAATATGCCTGATCTTTTTTTCATCAAGATCTATGAATGATTTCCTGGGAAAATGGTTGAAAATGTTGAAAATTCTCGCAATGTTGGAGAAAAAAATCCCTGGATCCACCCAAAAATTTAACAAGTTATTTCCTGATCGTTATCTTCCACCAAGTCTCAGTTTGTCCAGTTGTTTTTGTGCAACAACGCTCAAAAACAATATTTTTAAAAATATAATCTTGTTAAAAAACAAACCAGAAAAGCAAAGAGGGTTGAAAGCATAAGCTCCTTAGCAGAGGATACAAACTAGGAATGAAATGTCTCAAGCAAAAACTGAAACACTGGTAAAAAACAAGAGAAGAAAACAAACCATCAAAACTGAAGCCTGAGGAAAATCCAGGGAGGTAAACAAACCATAAACTTGAAGGAAATCGATTGAAGTGAACTGACAAACAAGGTTTGTGAACATATTTATATATAATACAAATATATTGGCTATATAGAAACTAAAGGCTACACAAAAGAGGTGGGCATACTCATGAGCAGCGTTGTGAGTCGTAACAAAATATATGATTTTAATGCTGCCAGAAAACTTATATTAAAATATTCTATGTATAATAGCTTATAAAACTGACCACACGACTGGAATGGCCACCAGTTAGTGTAATGAAATAAATAACTGGGTTTACTTTAGTGAGACAGTTCAAGCTCCACCTCTGATCCGGTGTCTGTGGCTGCTACATCCTCCGTCAGTGTGCCAGACGTTGAGGGGCCTTTTTCCTTTTTCGGTTCAGATTCGATGATGTCAAGGAGCGCAACATAGTGCTTGATGGTTTAAACGGGGCACATCCACGTGCGCTCCTCACACACTCTGATGTGTGCACGAGCCCATTAAGCGTGTCTGTGATGAGCCGGTTTCGTGGTTTTTGTTTTGATCAAGTTGACTTTGGAACAAACCCGTTCACATGATGCATTTGAATGGGGAAGCACCGGTGTATCGGGGGCAAACTTTCCCAGGTCACTGAACACCGTCCCCCCCAACAAAGTTCCTCAAAGTAGAGATATGGAGCCAGAACTCATCCACGTCCATTGCCTTTGTGGTTTCGTCCAATCGCAACGACTGGTCATCGATGGGTTGGAGACGATCTGGAAGCCGAGAGGGATGCTCTGCTCGTGCCCTAGGATCGGTGGCAGTGGCAGGAGCGAGGCATACAATGTGGGTCACAAGGGCATCATCAAAGTCGAGGGGTTTCTTGATTTCTCTGCACGCAACCCGAAGAAAACGTTGCCGATCTTTGATTGCTGGACCTGCTGCATCATTTTTACACCCAGGTACAGCGTGTTGGGCGGTGTGAGCTTTGAGGTGCCATTCGTATCGATCTGATCCACTGTGGAGTGCAGAACATAGTCCCTTTTCATGAAAGTCAGCAGGAGATCTTTGTGGGTCGGGCATATTTTGCTCCTCGGTGAAGTAATTACCACCTTTTTACTCTGAAAATATTGATTCAGGTCTGTAAACTTTGGCAGAACCCAGCTCCAGAAAGTGGTTATACGGCCGGAGAGATTCGTCGTTCAGGGCGTGAAAGATATTTTGTGCAGCTTCCAATCTGTCCTCAAGCCACTGTTCAGTGAAAAAAAGCCAGAGAGCATCCGACTGGGCAGACACATGTTACACAACTTCATTCAACGACAGCCCTCGTGTCTGTGAGGGCTTCAGAATTTTGTGGGGTTGGACATGGCACAACTCTTGGAGTTTGCGGAGCTTTGCGATACGTTTAGCATTGTTTTTAAAGTATCCATAGATTTCTTTAGCTAAATCCTCGGGATAGGCGAGGCAGCAGTTTACAGGCGTCACTTGCACACTGGTGTAGCGAGTGACAACTTCAGCGCTGCACTGTGATCCCTGAGGAGTTAATTGTTTCTGAGCCGACTGGACACAGAATCCATCACTGTGTTACACGCATCAGACCCAAACCCCAATATATTTTCGAGTGGCACTCCCGACTCTGTGAATGACTTAATCATTTCATCATGAAGCCTTTTGTCTGTGCCTCCCTCTCTATGCCTCTGTTCTTCTGAAGAGATTTGCGGCAGTATTCCAAAAAGGTGTCTGAACCCTATTTGTGACCTCATCAAAAAAGCGGACAACATTGCAGAGGGATTTTATGTTTCCAATGTCGGTTGAATCATCAATTTTCCCTTTTCAGGATTTAGATAAAACTCTTGAAACAACAGTCACCAATAACATGCTTGGTTATGGCAGTTGCCTTTGTGCAGCCAAGATTTAAGTTTCGTGCCATTTTTGAGTCTTTAAGGATATCCTTTAAAACGTCCACAAGATGGTCTGAAGCCCTAGTTTTACCTCTGCTGTCTTCACTACTGTGTCCATCCGGTCCTTTTCCGACGTTCTCTGCAAACATCACGCTATTGATCTCTCCATTCGTGCCAGACACTTCTCTTTCTGAAGTGTTTTTTCGATTTTGCGTGATTTTTTAAAACGGTTAATTCGGCCACAGATGTAGAGATTTACATTGCAGCAACACAACCAGGCCATAGTACCACAGCATGTGACAGGTTTTAGCCACACAGTAAAATTGGGGTCCCTTTCCCATTCATGCCTGTACATTTTGTTGCCGATGTTTAGGTTTGGGTTCATCCAACACCGACTCTGCCCTCCTCTTCAACCTCTGTCCTGTCCTCACCTTTCCCTCCAGCACTCATTTCGTCAATATGTTCACCTTTCTCTTAGCCCGGACACTTTAAAATGAGGGAATCGCAAAGGGTGCACGTGAGAGGTGGGAGAACGTGATCCTAAAACACAAATGGCAAGATGCCACTTCAGAACGTGAGGGCAAGTGATGTCATGGGCATGTCGGGAAGTACATTTAGATAGCCAAGACCAATGACGGGAGCAAAGACTTAATACCATTCCTTATACAAAGTGCCTCAAAATGACCAAATTATCGTACATTACGGGACTTTTTGTCATTATTGATCGTACAGAGGGCAAAATATCCTATAAATATGATAATTGGCTACAGAGTAAACCTGCAGTTTGCCTTTCACACATGCACAATGCAGTGCCAGGTTCTCTGCACAGATGCATTCACAACAGCATCAAATCCTGCGTTATTCATGCGAGAGGCGAAGCATGAATAACGCAGCAGACAGATGCAGGAAGTGACGTATAAACTCTGCTGCGTAGATCACGTGGTCATGTTTACAGAAGCCCGACACCGTAGCCAGCTCTTATCACCACAAACTCCCTTGACATCTTTGTCGGGCTCATCTACGCGTATGGCTCTGCTTTTTCACCGAGAAGTATTTGTTTTCTCTTTTGCGCCTGTCGCATTTTAGAAGCGTCATCAACCCCCCCCCCCCCCCCCCCCCCCCCAATTTCGTCGCATTGAATTCAGCGGGGTCTGCAGAGACTGCGGAGGGTCGAACTCGTACATTTGTGTTCACACATGCACCTCCTCTGGGGAAAATACGGAGGAACTGTGGAGTCCAGTCCATGTCTGAAAGCAGCTTATTTCCTCAACACCTGCAGGGACTGAAGCTGCATTGCTTGGCAGAGGAATACAACCACAGGGTCCTAACCTTTAAATGAAAGACAATAATCACTCAAATCTTAAGTGAAAAGTGCAAACAGCCACCAAAATGCTAAATTAATTTGTATATTCTTATCCAGCAAGAAATTCTAGATCTCGAAGGATGTCCCTGCACTGGACAATTGGTATAAGGAGGAATCAACAATTCTCTTCTCTTGAAAAAGTGACTTAAACCCTTCATGGCCATTTCTCTACACTGAACTTTGTCCTATGTAGTTGACTTCAGCATACCGTAGTAATTACAATAGAATGTAATGATGTCAACCTGGGGATGTCTCAGTTTTTCCTTTTGTTTTGTTTTGTATTATGCTTGTACTGTTGTGACGCCTGCTGTGTTATGCTAAGGTACTTAAAAAAACGATGAAAAAAGTGCCTCCCTACATGTTATTAATTGTTAATGTGTGTAATTGTTTGACCTAATTCAAATATGAAAATTTAATTAAAAAAGGAAAAAGAAAAACATTCTTTGAAAAAAATGCAGATATAATATGGGCACGGTAGTAAATCTTGGGTAAAAGGGGTTCAAATAACATCTAAAGCATAAGCTTCCTCGCTCTGTGAAGAGAGCAGAGGGCTAAATTTGGAATTATCCCCCACTTGTTTTCTGCTCTTTGTTCCTCATGAGGGAAAAGTTGAAACAAAAGTGTTTTCTATTCTTGCAATAGGCCGTAGTCTTTTTGATCTAGTAAGGAGCGCGCGTCCCAGAAAGGATCCCCACTGGGAGCGTGTTGATTGCCTCATGCTGGAATGCGATATCCATGAATAGAGAACGCGCCGCGGATGACTGACAGCCGCCTTAAGGTGAGAGGCGCCGGATGGGGACTTAAAGGTGTTTCAAACCCTCAGACTCAATGGGAAAATGTGCGCAGACTAAGTGAACGCGTAATATTCTCCACCCTCCACTCAGATCATCAAGAAGGCATCGCCGCCACAGCAAAAAAAAAATCCCATTTTACATTACAGGCTCGAATCGCCGCCGTACACTCAGTGCCGCCATCTTCTTGTCAGTCAAATGATGAAGCCTGAGCTGTTTTGAGGAATCAAGTGATGAAACCTTCTATCTCATGTGCTGAAACGTGGAAAGTCGTGTATTCTCTCAGATGTGCGGGCAGGGGGCGGCGGGGGGGGGGGGGGACAAGGGTCTCAGCTGACATTATTGTTTCAACAACACAGGATAAAAGGCTGCGAATGAGTCTTAAATATTCACAGAGCTGCTCTGACCGGCGTCGACACTGATGCTCCTCATTCCAGTGCAACGAGCCGTCGACAGATGAGCGAGGAAAACATTTGAGCTGCTGTCACTCCCCCCGTTGTAAAAAAAGGTTGAGCTTGCTGTTGTGCATCAAAGGAGGACACATCATTCGAAAGTAAAAAAAAAGAATAAATAAGCTCTGATTAAAAAGCGGGAAATGTTTTGAGATCCAAGGGCAGAGACAGGACCTGTGGTTCAAGACGAAATGTGTGTGTGTTTGAAAAAAGTGCTGGCAATAACACACATGGACACGCACATTTGATTAAACGCTAGAACATACAACATATATCATTTAAAGGGCAGGGTTTTAAACATGGACGAGTTTTCATTGAACCATCATCCATTTCAAAAAACACTCAAAAGTAAATGAGTGACAGCCAAAAAGCTAGAAGTCTTAACACAAGTACTTTGCTACACCTGCACTAGTTTGTGCCTCCAGCATCACCGATTAAGTCAACATTAAAATTAAATTAACAAACCACAAAGCTCATTTACTGAAAATATGAGCAGAGCTGCTCTTCGCTTGCTCTCCATCTGTAAATCCAGGGTGTACCTATTCGAGTCTGATCTTCCTGTGAAACTTCCCAGACTTTCACTAAAAATGTTACAGCTCTATTAAGCCTTTTATGGGAAAATCTGCATCAGGTGGATGTTTTTTCATGTTTTCACTGAAAAAAGTTTTATATCCTAATTACAAGTTATTTTAAAGAGGTTTTATTTCTTGCAAATGAATGATGACCTTCACAAAGGAGCTCCTGCTGTTGGCTGGATACCGAGGAAATGATGATTCCCACAAGTTTTTGCGGAAAGTTGGAGCCCAGTGACGGCAGCAGCACAGTGAATATCGGCTCTGAAATCGATGGATTTAATGATTGTTTGTCAGCGTAAATAGCTCATAACTCAGGTTTCACGTAAATTTTAACGAGGTGAACTTTACAATGTCTGGTGATATAAAGAGCAGTGAGGGAACTATATAAGACAGAATAAAAAAAGTTTGATTATGAAATAGCTTCAAAAATAGATCCTCCAAGGTTTGCATTCACTAATGAGACAGGATTAGATCATGAAGATATGTTACCTTGAATTGACCGCGTTTCTTTTTCTGGTAAATTACTGAAAGTGAAGGTGAAGTATCTGTAGCACAAAAGATTCCAGCACCAACTATTTTCTTAGGTTTTGCAAATGAAACTTTATGTGCCACTCTGACCCTTGGGCCCATGGATCTAAAGGTTCTGGTGCTGGTAGTACCACCATGTGACTATTAATGAGTCATCTGAATGAAGATGTTGATATGTTAGCATTGTGTTAAAAGCATAAAGCTATATTATAAACATTAAAATTAAAATTAAAAAGTTACAACAGAGACTCTAACCTGGCACAATGTTATGACATTTCACCTGAGAATGGTACTACAGCATGATAAGATATGTCTGATTTAAACAGGCAAATCTCTATGGTGAGTCAAACTCACTAAATCAAGGCAGGACAGGACAGGACAGGACAGGACAGGACAGGACAGGACAGGACAGGACAGGACACGATACGATACTATACTATACTATACGATACGATACGATACGATACGATACGATACGATACGATACGATACGATACGATATAATATAATATAGGAAAAGACAGGATAGGATATTAAGGGATGGGATATGACAGTATAGGATAGAACAGGACAGGACAGGACAGGACAGGACAGGACAGGACAGGACATGATAGGATAGGATAGGACAGGGAAAGGACAGGACAGGACAGGACATGATAGGATAGGACAGGGAAAGGACAGGATAGGATATTAAGGGATGGGATATGACAGTATAGGACAGGACAGGACAGGACAGGACAGGACAGGACAGGACAGGACAGGGAAAGGACAGGATAGGATAGGACAGGGCAGGACCGGATATGACAGGACAGGACAGGACAGGGAAAGGACAGGATAGGATAGGACAGGGCAGGACCGGATATGACAGGACAGGACAGGACAGGACAGGACAGGACAGGACAGGACAGGACAGGACAGTAGGGATATAGGGATAGGACAGGACCGGATAGGATAGGATAGGATAAATGAAATCCAATAACACACTGATATGTTGAATTTGAATTCAATGTGTAGGCATCCAGTCATTCATCTACAAACCTTTCACAGTCATGGAATTTAGATATTCTGCAAAAATCTGCATGATGCAATTTTGGGTATTTTATTGCAGAGCTGGGTTCATATGCAACTGTTGGACAGGTTTATGCAGGACGAGCAGCGATATGCACTCTGTAGTTAATAGTGGTTGAAGTAAGTTTCAACAAGTCAACAAACAGTCTCAAAGAATCAGTTGACCGCTCGAGTATGTCATTGTGCAGTGTATTGCACCATGGGAAACCAACTGGGCCACAAAAATCCTCTCTTTCACTGCCTGTGTCATTTATCTCCACTCATTAAAACCGTCATTTTGAAAGCTCCTTTATCTGACTCTCATTGTAACAAATCTGGATGGTGAGGCTTATTGAATGAAGAATTCCTCCCAAACGCATAGACCAATTACGTGAATGTGCTGTGCAGGTATTAATCACTGACCTCAAAAACCTGGACAATAATGACCTTAAAGTAATAAGTATTGAGCAGCCTGGAGAGTCATTGGCCTGTAATGCCCCGCCTGAGAAGGGTAAGAGATGGAGGTGAGAGAGAGGAGGGGACAGAGAGCTCTCTGGGCTGCAGCTGCCAGCCCAGCACCTATCATGGAATAAAAATGGACCTCTTATCTCTGATTCTGTGGCCTCGGCTTGATCTAAAGTGACTTTGTAGTTCCAGAACATTATCCTGCCTCTCCGCAGCCATCAGTGGCATCGGCCAACACACAAGCATTAATTATAAATCCATTAAAAGGGCCAGTTCGTCAGCAATGCAGCCATTATCAGATGACATGTCATTATTTTCCCTCCTCACTGCAGCAGCGAGCGGCGCGGGCGGCTGGCGGATTCACACAGACCAACATCCTGTCGGTTTAAGGGGGCTGGTGTGGGAACACATAATGCATGCTGAGGGGTCTGCAGGGTTAATGTCTGACAGTGTGATGACAGAGGTTGAAATATTAATTACATACATAGATTTTTTCGAATCCAAGTTGTTCATCTCACAGAAACCTCAGGAAAAAAACTGGCAGGGCGATAAAATAGAGCAAAAACTAAAACATCTTCACCATTGAGAATACACACCGCAAATGAAAGAAATGCAGTGCAAATATAGACAATACAGGTAAATGCTGCAAGGTGTACACAGCAGAATAAAGTTTCTATACCTTAATGAATAACAAGCTAATGTTAGGTGGAGTGCACATGTCTCAAAATGTCAAACTCCAACATTAACAGTTCTTTTTATATGCCCTTAAAACTCTCCCAAAGAAGATCACCTTTTTAAATTATTCTCTGGAGTCTTCAACCATCCCATTGTCCTGATCTATTTAAGGCATTCGCTCTGTTGTCACATTGACAGATATGTTGACATTCCTGCTCAAATCCTAGCATCCACTGCGATCACCATGTCAACCAGAGACTGTACATTAAGATGGAGGACACGTCTTCATCCCACTATCCAGAAACGAAGCCAAAATACTCCAGAAAAATTGTTCTTAAATTTCTTTAGTTTGGCCCATGTCCAATTTGCTAACAAGGAGAAGGCAAAGTTAATGACCAATACTGCAGACGGCCACCAGATGGAGATAGAGACACTTTGGCTTCACTTTTATGGAGCAGTCATGTCATCCATCTTTAAATGCAGCCAGATACTGAGGAAGAGAGTTTGTGAGACAGTTGAAAGAGCTTGAAATTTTGACCTTTAGTCAGGATCAAGGTCAGGATTGTCAAAATGAGGTAATGAAGTAAAAATACAATAAAATAAGCAGTCAAATTAAATTTAAATTAAATAACACACACCTTTCACTAAAGATGGAAATATCCTTTGTTGAGAAACATACTTGAGTAAAGTGCAGTGGCACAGGATGGCACAGCAGGTGAATCTTAATACAAAGCCCAGCATAGAAATACAGAACTTTTTTTATCACGATTTGTTACTGTTAGTAAAAAAGACTTTGGATCAGAGATGAAACTGTTCTTCCCACATCACTGAGCCTGCTCATGTTTTAGTTGTCTACTGTTGGAGCTGCTCAGATACAAGGGCTCAGATGTTCACTACATCAACTGGGAAGGGATCATATGTCGGTGCCAAATCATACTGCAGCTTGTTTGTGTAGCAGGTGGACTGTGTGCTAACAATAAGATCCAAACCAATCCAATTAGATTTTTGTTGTTATGCAGCATAGATGGAGTGGTGCAGCCCTGGAACAAGGATTACGCCTCAGGAAATCACGTACAGAAGGTTTTTGTGTAGATAGACGTTCATAACAGTGTTGTCCGCTGTTGGGTAAACAGCTTTATGGTGTTTATACTTGAAGGACTTAAATGACGCACACATAAGCATAAAAATGCATGAAAACTCATTTCAACCCAAGACGACTCGAATGGCGTCGCCACTCGACAAGATAAAAATGAAAGGACTAATTAGCGCCGTGCAGATGGCCACCTAAAAGCAAGTCCTTCCTGATAATAAAAATGAACAACTACGGCGTGGAATTCAAATCCCCTCAAATCTTCAGCACGCCATTTCCCCTCCCCTTCTATAAAAAACACAGCATAAAAACCACAATGAAACAGGAAAAATCTGCGTGTACAAAATTAGCTCCAGGCTTATCATAATTTGCCCTGATTCAGAGTGAAACATCTGAGCCTCGGGGCTGAGTGCAGGTCTGAAGGCACAGAGAGAGGCCGTGCTGCGTGCACCTGAACCTTAAACTGCCCTCTATTTATAGACCTCTGTTCTGTCAATGTTTAATATATGAGGCTCTGATGTGTACAGTAGGTGCCACTCTCTGCTTTGTTTTATCATTTCCCTGGTGGGGCTTTCTGGAGGGACAAATGATACCTACAGTGTGTATTGGTCTCTGTTTCGTCAGCCTCCCTCCCTCTGTATGAGCAGCCCCTGTTATCTGCCACCTGAGCCTTGATTCTCATCATGTTAACTCACCTCTGCTGGTCTTCATCATGTCTTTAACATATTTACTTCAGCGGCATGTTGCGTTTAAATAGTACTGATGCTTACATTATTCAGCGTCCTTGGTTTTTTCAGTATCAAATCTGGTGAAAAAGAAAATTCTCCTCTTTCCCTACCGGAGCAGTGGTTATTCACAGCAGGTGCTCCACACGTCGAACATGTTGTGAAACAACAGCGCCACATGTGGACACTCTGATTTAGAGTAGATCCATGGACATTTTATTTAAATATAATGAAAAACCAGTACCGAAAAATATTATATATTATTTTGTATACTTTTAAGTTTCATGATTACGTGAATACAAGATGTCAACCAATGACTTTAACGTATGCAGCACTTATTGCTTGTGAGGGAAGAGGAAATTGATACCGTGCTCTGTCGACTAATTATTTAAAGGGAGCCAAGCTGATTAGCTTGGCTTAGCATAAATACTGGAAACCGGGGGAAACAGCAAGCCTGGCTCTGTCCAAAGATAGAAACCCAGTTTTAAGGCAACCAGCCAAGTATTCACCACAGATTGTACATAAAGATGGACGGCATGCCTGCTCCCCAGGAGTGAAGACAAGGAGTCTACATTGGCACCTGGTGGCTGGCTGCAGTATAGCTCATAAAACCGGGTAAATCTGATAAAAAGAATAAAAGTTGTCATGCCTCTTCTTCTTTTTGAATGTTCTTCTTGTAGATATTAAACAAATTACAGGTTGCCAGACTTCTTACCTTTTGTTAAGAGCGATGCCAGCTGTAACAGGCTGCTGACTCCAGACACATATTTACTGTAAAAACAAGAAAGTCTCCCAAGTATCTGTCAGTAAGTAAGAGAAGAACATCTTTCCCATAATGTCAAACCACTCATTTAAAACACTACTCAACAGGTAATGGATGTTACTTTCGTGTAGAAAATTACCATCAGGACAAAGCACTGAAAATCCATTCACCCATTATCTAGGGTTGCAGGGGGAGCTGGATCCAATCCCAGCTGACATTGGACGAGAGGCAGAGTGTAAAGTGGACACGTTGCCAGTCCATCACAGGGCCGACACAAGTTTTCAGAGATGACTTGTGAAGAGAACCTCCCGCTGCATTGTGCATGTGTGAAAGGCAAAGTCCGGGTCAAGTCCGGACCCAATTCTACAGACCTTACCCGGACATTGCCTTTCACACATGGACAACGCAGCGTGAGTTTCTCTGCACAGATGCGTTCACAACAGCAACAAACCATCCACATTACTCAGGCTAGAGGTGGAGCAACCGGGGGCAGCAGACAGAGACAGGAAGTGACGTAATCATTCTGCTGCAGAGATCACATGATCATGTTCACAGCACCCTTGACATCTTCGTCGGTGTCTTCTACGTGTGTATCTCTGCTAATTCACCAGGAGGTATTTGTTTTCTTTCATTTTTGCGTCTGTCACGTCTTAGAAGCATCATCAAACCCCCCCACCCACTCCTGGTGAATCCAGACGGGGACCCCCTGCTGTGTTCTCACAGCGGATTCTTCCCCCTTTCTGTGGACTTTATATTAGGAGGCAGAGAAAGTCTGCAGAAACTGACACTGAATCAACGTTCACCCTTATCCCCAATCTGCATGTCTTTGGACTGAAAGTCATACAGACGCTGGGGAACATAAAAACTCCACTGGAATTTGAACCAGAAACCTTCTTGCTATAAGAGGACAGTGGTAACCACTACCCACCGTGCCACAGGAAGTTAAAGTCATCCAGAATCCAACCTTATATATAAAGGATGTACCAAGATATTTCAGTGGTATAGATCCAGGTGTATCCAGATGTGTTTTAATAGACACGTTAGCCAGAGGATAACAATGATTGTTCATTGTCCATTAAAGTTTTCTTTAGTTATGTGAGAAGCAAGGTCACCTCCGCTGTAGTCCTGAGAACGATAGTAATGCAATTTAAGCTGTTCAATAATAAAAACAACAAAAACAAATAACTTGTAAACTTCAACTGCTCATTTACATTTTAGTAATTTACTGTGTAATTTACAAGCGTTTACTAACAACTAGACTGAAACAGGAGGAGCAGTGGCTGTGTGACTTCAACTGCAGTCATCACAAAGGACAGACCCTGCTGGTGGATATACGCAGATACTGTAAAGACTGGTGTTTCTGTAAGGGTTACTCAAGGGTTACATAGAGTGTGATGCATCTCCGTTTCGACATCCGCGTATAATTTAGCAAGAAGTGTTAGTGGAGTATGATTGTCCACCCGCTGTTTCTCGCTGTTGCACTTTACAAACGCGCAAAAAGTGCATTTCTTCTTTTCCTGTTTTCAATTTTTTCCCCCCTTACGTTTCATAATTGCAGTTCTCCCTGGTGACTCACATTAGTCAGGGGTGATTAGTCGAGCCTCGTGTCAGTGTGCTCTGACATTAAGGCTGAAGTAAAATAAAATAAAGCATACAAGAACAGGACAACTCAACCAACAGAAGGCCACCTGGAATATTTTGTGGACTCTGAGCTCGTTCTGCCTCGGTTTGTACCCGCAGCTGACAGCATGGCAGGAAAGGTGAGGAGTGTTGAGCTCACAGGGACCACGGAACTGTCAGATTGGGTTATGGCTGCTCCTCTACATGAACTTGGAACATCCGGGCGAACATCACGGCCAGCCTACACAGGGCAATAAAAAAAAAATGAGAACATGGCTGTTTAGCTGCAGATCTGCCTCTAATCACCGAAGTCAGGCTGTATTTGACAGTGTCTCCAGATGGCAGTAGGTAGGGGGACGCGGCCACATGACCACATCTTTCTCTGCGGCCCTCACTGCGAGGAAGACGACGGTATGCTCGCTGTCTGTGGTGACAGATTGCGGAATAAAAAGCCTGTCTAAGTAAAGCACAAATGTCTGTAATGAGCTCCATCTTGCATTTGGGATACAAAGAATGTTCTGCTCCTTTTCTGGCTGTGCGATGTTATTTTTCAAGTTTCCCCAATCCCTGCAGGGAACGCCTCGTGTCTGGCAGATTCCTCTTAATATATGTGGTGCATATTCATACCATATAGCATATCAATGAGGTGTAAACCCTGCGCATGCAAGGGGTCTTGAAGGATACTGCCGCTTTCAATCTCCTTGTGTCCTGATATATAATTCCACATGTCTATTCTGCTCTTGAACGGCTAAATTTGATGCACTGCTGATTATTTCCCTGTAATATGAAGAGTTTCTCCAGCACGATCATTATAACAGTGAACTCAGCCATAGAGGCACCTGACTGTGGATGTAGAAAATGAAGCAGGCAGAAGAAATTGCAGGGTCAAAGCGAAGGAGGTAATAGACAGAAAAGGAAAGTACAGGTACAGCGGCAACTGAGCCAAGCCAGTGTTTAAAGGACAGTCTGCAGGAAGCAAGTCCCGGAGGGCTCCAGTGCTCTGCACGCATCGAAAGTGTTTCTTCTTTTATATTAAGATTCGCTTCTGAATGATACTCAGTGTGACTGTTGTTTTATTTTTCTATCACCAAAAACCCACAAGGCTACATGACCCACTGGGTTTATTGCATTCAATCTGCAAGAAAAGCATCTCCTGTTGTAGAAAATAACTACAATCGGTCACGTAATGGCACGCTGTTATGCATTTACATATATTTTTTTATTGGAAAACCAGAGTGCAAAAAAAGATTTTGACCAATTATATCAGACAAGTCAATCATAAAAAGGGGGCACATAAAAAATCTTATTGAAAACAGCGCTGCATGTAATCCATGTGATTACAATAGACAGAAACAACTGAGGAACAGTGATGAGACATCTCCTCTTAATGGAGACGGAGCCATCTGGTGAGACTCGGTCTGGAAAGAGCGCCAAGCAATCAGGACCTTGTTCTCAGCTGCCCCGGCGCACTCCACGTCGAGAATGTACGCGGACGCAGATCAATCCACCAGCCTGGAGGTGAGCATTACACGAGACGCGGGGTGACAAGGCGGAAACTGACATAGAAAGCAGATGCCAATGCGCACGCCAAGACGCGCAGCAGGAGAACATCAATTGTGTCGCCTTGGCTTTCATCAAAGTTTGTCAGGAAGAGAAAATGTGTCTGTGCTTCCTCGCGGCCCCCAGAGATTTATTTGTAAATGTCACACTTGTCAAATCCTCAGCAACTGTGTCTCCAGTGGATGAAACGGAACAGAGAAATCCAGTGGAGGCAAAATTACGAGCTAACCTGCTGATATTGATTTATTTATTTATATATTTATATTTCGGTTTATGGTCAGGCAGGAAATAACATTCAGAACATGCATGCACACACACACACACACACACACACACACACACACACAGTGATGTCTTCATGACTTTAGAGGATGTCACATTTAATCTAAACCTAAAACTAAAACTAAACGTAACATAAATCTAACCCTTACTCTAAAATGTTACCTCACCTTAAAACATATCTTCACATTAAAATGGAAAAGTCCCCATAATGTGACTGTGTCCTCACAACATGAGCAACACCTGCCACACACACACACACACACACCTGCCACACACACACACACACACACACACACACACACACACACACACACACACACACACACACACACACACACACACACACACACACACACACACTCACACACACACAGATGTTCCAAGAACAACCTTTATGCTACACATCAGCAGACAGGCAGTATTCACTTCTCAGCCACATCTTGTCTTGTCTCTCATTAAAAATCTTTGCCTGGGTGACACCATTCTGTCTTTAACCAACTGTGACCGTGTCGTCTGTCCCAGGAATCTGTGAAAAATCTGTGACGGCCCATTGTTTTTTTTTCTTTCTCTTTTCTTAGCCGTGTTCTCACTATCAAGCAAAAATAGTTTTCAAACTATTTGCCAGAACTCCAGAAAACAATGACATCATTCGAAATATTAAACCTGTTTTATCAGACAAAATAACAAATTGCAACTGGGAATTAGACCTAAATCATAATGAGATATCCTGTTTGCCTGATTTATTTTCTGGCCGTCAAAGTTGACAAACAGGAGCTTAAGAGCAAAACATACAACGAATCTTCCACCAAAGCAGGAAAGCGAGCACCCTCAGAGAAAACTGAGCAAACCAGCGACGACAGTGAAAACAACAATTAAAATGTTCCACTTCATTTCAATGCCTAAGAACATTGTAAGAAATCTGTTGTTTTGGTTTCAGAATATAAACGATGACAAAAGATTTAGAATATTATTCCATCCATCCATCCATTCATGGCTGGAGTCTATGCAAGTTGACATTGGGGCGAGAGGTGGGGTGCACCCTGAACATGTCGCCAGCGTGTCACAGGGTCGACACACACAGAGACAAACAACCACACACACCCACATCCACTGCAAAAGTCAATTTAGAGCCTCGATCAACCCCAAACTGCATGTGTTGGAGCTCTGGGAGGAAGCCAGAGAAAAGCCATGCAGACCCGGGGAGAACATGAAAACCCCACACTCGAACCATCCTTCCCTTTGAGGCGACAGTGGTAACCCCCTTGAATTGAAATTGTTTGATTTCACTGCTTAAATCGAAGCACACCAGACACAGGGCAAACATCAGATTTGAACTCTCTACTACTCAGTATTTTCTTAGTGTTTAGGAAGTAAACAGAAAAATGTATACGGTGACAGTATAAAGACCAATGTGATGTTCAAATTAGAGACGACTGTATCTGCTGATAGTCTGTTTTGATCAACCCTGCCTCTGCATTTCATGTTTATTAATTTATTTATGGAACTGTTATATCCAATTATTGTGTTTTGGAAAATGCAACTGCTGGCTGGATTATGTTTCGAGGCAACGTTTTTTTTTTGTATAAATAAATTAGTGGAATCGAGCAGGGGCTGTCTATTTCCACGTTTCCCAGTCTTAAAGCCAAGCTGCGAGTTGAATGTTTACGGGACTGACAGGAACACTGAAGTTGTGTGTTGTTTTACTTGTTGGAAACTATTCAGCACCTAATGTGCACCTTTTCTTCAGTAATAAAAGTGTAATAATAAAACTGAAAAAAATAACAAGAATTACCAGCCTGTGGTTGTATGACTCCTCCAACCAGTGCAGTTTCAGTCAGCACACATTTAGTCTCAGACTCATATGAGGTGACTGTGATCTTTGACCACTGAAATCTAATCAGTTCATCTTTGAGACTTGAGAAAAACATGATTTGTGAGCGGCACAAAGACCCTGAACTATGACCACCCACCCAAGTGAACATTTGTATCACATTTGTATCACACATTAAAATGATTCCCTTGATGCCGTCTTCAGATCACACTTTCACGAGAGGTCACAGGGACTTTGACCTTTGACCTCCAAATTCTAAACATGTCCTCTTAAAGTCCAAGTGAATGTTTATGCCAATTTTTAAAGAACACCCCGGAGGTGAACCTCAGATATCGGGAGCACAGGGCAAAAACGTGTTTTGAAAGGTCACCGTGACCTTTGACCACCAGATCAATCAAATCAGTTCTCCCATGAATCCAAGTAAATTGTTGCACCAAATTTGAAGAAATACCCTTAAGATCTTGTTTGTGTTATCATGTTCAAAACAATAGGACAGATGGACCAAATAAACACTGGCTGACATGGTATAACAAACTAGAGCAAACATTGAATGTAAAATGCATAAAATGAAAACTTCTGACCTTGTATAAAATCTTTATATACACTTGTAAAATCTTTAAATGAAATATTTTGGTTCCACGAGAGTGACAGGGAGCATCCAGACTGATTCAGGATGTGAACGCCTCAGACTTCCTTCCTGACACTTTTAACAGGCCCCTAACTTGTCTGCAGTGGAACAGGCAAACTCAGCGTGTGGGTCATTAATCAAACAGTTCATTGTAGCTGTGACACCATCATGAAATTTTTGCATAATTACTGCCACAGAGGTTCAAGCAGGTGTAAATCACCTTTGCTTGTTAATTGTGCAGTGACAGAGGGTGACCCAGGGTCTTTGCTCGCTTTCTGCCCCACCCCTCCAACACTGATAACGTCTCCACTGCTGCCAGGTTTAACTCTCATTATGTGCTGTTTGTGTCTGTGGGAAAATGTTTTCAATATTTACTAAAAGAAAAATGGGGCAGTGAATTATTGACTCAATGGCCTTATTTTCTGCAAAGAACACACTTTTATTACGTGCACACACTTCAAACCACCAAACCCATTCACAGTACATGTGTGGCGTTCAGGTTCAGTAATCCTGAGGGGGATAAAAGTGTGGGAATTGTGGGCGAAAACAAGTAAACAGGATACAAATGAAGTGTGTGGTCAGTGTATGCCTTAGTAAGTAACACTCATTCACCAGCTTGTTAAACAGTAGCCAGGGGCCTTAAACACAGCTGAAGGCCTCAATCAAGTGAGCAACATGTTTCTCTCTCACCTCACCGTGTGTGTGTGTGTGTGTGTGTGTGTGTGTGTGTGTGTGTGTGTGTTCCTTCAGACTGAAAACAACCCTCTCTAACATTTTATTGGCATTATTACAAAAGGGCCCAAACTTAGTCCCGTCAGCATTCACCACATCCTGACAACTCCTCCATTACACCACCCTCCAACTCTCTTTGTCACACACACACACACACACACACACACACACACACGCACGCACGCACGCACGCACGCACGCACACACACACACACACACACACACACACACACACACACACGCACACATTCTTGTACTTCTATCTTAGTCAGGACACTCATTGGCATAAAGCATTCGCCAGCCCCTTACCCTAACCTTAAAGGGATAGTTGATAGACCGAAATATGAAAATTCACTCATTATTATCTTAACACTATTCCGGTGGAGGGGTGGGTGAAGTGTTTGAGTCCACAAAACACATCTGGAGTTTCAGGAGTAAACTTTGTTGCAGCAGAATCCAATACAATTGAAAGTCAATGGTGAGTCCTTCTTCAGGCGTAATAAAACAACAGAAAAAACCTAACATGTCTCCATACTGCTCCTGTGGTGTGTCCGCAAGCCCCGACATTCATAATCGACTCGAAACGGCGTCATTTACACCGTGTTTTAAGCCAAAGAGTCCACAGGAAGTGGCTAAGCTGGCGGCCATGGCTACACAATGGTGTGTCCGAGGATCCGTGAATGCACCTCATTGGAAGATATCAGCGGACTTATAAGCTTAAAACTCATCCTGAGCAGTGGTGTGATGACGCAGGGCGATGAAGTCTCCTGCTCTGTACATACTCAAAACTTTTCCAGCCGTCAGTAAAATGTTCAGAAGATTTCTGATTGAGTCCATGGGGAGAAAATGTCTGGAGAATTCAAAGCAAGCAAGTGGACGTGTCGGTGACAGACGCAAAAGTGAAGACAAAACAAAGTCTCAGGATGAAAAAAAGAGGTGCCATAGAAGATGGCGACAAAGATTTCAACCTAGAAAGACAATGAGATTTGAGAGCTTTCAGCGATAAGGGCCGACACTACTTCTCCTTGAGCTGCAAACAACGCGCGCCACTCGTCGTCTGAATGTTCTGGACGTTTTTCATGTTGTCGTGAACCCAGATTTCTTCAGCTGGAAAATGTCCATTTCCGCTTTTTCAGACATTTTCTGGACTTCATATCTGAGACTCTTTTCCATATTTCTTATGAAAGTTGTCAGAAAAATTTGGAATAATCAATACAATTATCAGTATCACAGCAATTGACAATTGATCTTTAAATTTAAATATACAAACATGCTGAGCTGCAACTTTGACTCATCCTGACATGCTCATTTTTGGACTTCTTTAATCGTAACACATTAAAACACAATAGTAATCGAATCCACATTGCTGTTCTCACTGCATGAGCTGCTGATTGATATCAGTGTCACACTTGTTCAATTCCCAAGATGAGTGACGACGCTTTCGCCCTTCAACTTCACCGTGTCGTTAGTCATTCGGGAGCGGCTTTACTCGCCGCCGTGTCAACACGAGCACATGCTGTAGCGCTGCGGAGTGTCATTGAGAATACATGGCACCAGACCTTGCTTTTTTAGCCCCAGTCCATCCATCAAAGCTGCTTCAGCGCTGGTCACGTCAGCGGAGCACCTCCCGCGACGACGCCGACTTGCGGTTTTGCTGAAGGCGGCTGACCTTCACCCCGCTTGAACCCGACCACCGACGTGTGATAAATAGTGAAAGTGATGATCCCAACACGCGGACAAATTTCCCCTCGCGGCCCACAAGCTGTGTCAGTTGGATTCCACTTTCCAATCTCTGTACGGTATAAAATACGGCAACATGCGGCATCTGATGAATGAAGGGTTTATGTGGGCAGTGGCCTACTTGAACGTGAAGCCTGAGTGTGTGACTGATGGCTGCATCCATCACTGTAGCATCATTATTCAAAACACATCAAGTAACTATCAGGAAAAGTGGGTCAAAAGTAGCAGAACTTGGTGAGTGGACTCATTTGACATGGGAGGTTTTTTTCGATGGAGCATTTGAAGTTTAGTTTTTGGATCTCCGCCCTGTGACAAATCACAGCAGCAGTGGAGTCAGCGCAGTAGCTACATTAACATTATATGGGCAAAGCCAAGAGCCGGGATGGCAAAGGTGGAATTCACCTCAGGGCCTAGAAAGTTAACACATGATCCTACAGTGGAGGAATACCTGATGAGGACATGTTTATATGTATGAGGGCTGCTGACACTTTATATATCCAAATGAAATGTTGTAGTAGATGGTAATTAAATTCACATGCTGACATGTTAACATGTTGTGTGTGTGTGTGTGTGTGTGTGAGTGTGTGCGTGCGTGCGTGCGTGCGTGCGTGCGTGCGTGCGTGCGTGTATGGGTGTTCATGCATGTTTGACAAGCCCCAACATTGTGAAATCTTTTTATGTCCTACTTTCCTCTTCTTTTTTTCCCCCAGAATATATAGTAATGACCTGAATTATGTTTCCACCTTCTGTGACTAACTTGAAATTATACCCCGGTGGCATGCAGCACCAAAACAACAATACAAACATCTTAGATGTGCAAAGTTAATGACGACATTTATGACTGCACAATAAACCATGTGTTACAGGGAGAAATCACAATGATGCAAGGATTCAGGGAATGCAGTTTCATACCCTGGAATAACCTGGTAACCATAAAATAAAATGCATATTTTTAAACTAAGTTGAATAAATTAGTGAAATATGACTGTGCAGCCTGAAGACCTTCGGCCCGAGAATTTACAGCGACAGCGGAGTGAAGGGACATCGTCTGTAGTGACTGCAGATGACATACTTTATGTTAAGAATATGCAAATGTCTTTACACTTTATAAAAAGGTTTATTACCTCCGCTGAGGACATTATGTTATCTTTGCAGGATCTCACAAAAATACTGAACTGATTTCCATAAAATTTTATGACTATGTTAGAAATGACCCAAAAAAGAAGCCATCAAATTTGGAGTGGATCTGGATGAACGAACCAGATCCAAAATTTGTTTTTTCACTTTCTTCAACGTGTTGTGACAGGAGAATTTAGCCTAGGTGATGTTAGGCGATCTCAGAGTACCTTTTTATCCATCCATCAATCATCGATACCAATTATCCTTCAACGGTTGCGAGGGAACCTGGAGCCAATCCCAGCTCACACTGGGTGAGAGTACACCCACAGTGGACAGGTCGTCAGTTTATCACAGGGCCAACATACAGAGACAAACAATCATTCACACTCACATTTACAGTTAATTTAAAGTCTCCAATTAACCAAACCCCAATCTGCATGTCTTTGGACTGTGGGAGGAAGCTAGACTAGCTGGAGAAAACTGATGCAAACACGGGGAGAACATGCAAAACCCCACACAGAAACACAGAAGGGGGATTTGAGCCAAGAACCTTTTTGCTGTGAGGCAACAGGGCCAACCACTGGACACCTATTGTGTTCGTAAATTAAAGTCGTTAAATACAGTAAAACTGGAAAGGGATCAGGATGCATAGATATATATTTTCAAAAATCCAAACATGGTTCTGTTCCAATTCTCCAATGTGAGGATTTGATGCTTTTCTGATTCAAGACACAGTTTCAATAAAGGATTACACCAGTGAAAACCCTAATACATGAATTCATAACAGAAAAAATAATAATGACAATCGCTTGACTTGCCGATCTCCGCTTGATCCGAACAGCCCCATCCGTCATGCTGCCTCCTGCATTCAGGGGTGAAAAGATGATACTGTGGTTAGAAATAAGAACTTTGGAGCCGCACATTTCTGTGATATTACACTATTGATAAATTATACATTTCCTGAAACCAAGGAGGATTATTACGCTAGGATTATATCAGCTTTTGAATGTTGTGTCTGTGATGCTCCTTGTTGCCACCGTGCCAAAGTAAAATCTATTGCTGTGTGTCAGTGAGATTTTTAAGAGCTCAAGTGAACTGTATAAGTTTGGTTGAATAAAAGCAAAATCGTGCTTTAAAATAAAAACCACATATATTTCAGAAAAACCTTAATAAACCCAAGCCTTCATGTCCCTGTTGCTGAAAGTAGGCAAATTTAAAAAACGATTTAATATCAAATGTTCTTATAGAAAGCAATAAGAAGGAGACGGAAGCCAGAAAGCAGTGAAAGGAAAAAACATCTAATAAGCAAGGAGCAGAGAAGATGGAGGGAGAGGAGGGAACATTTCGTTATTCAATTAGTTTTTATTCAGAAATATTTTATATTCACTTGTATTAAGAAGCAGAACGAGTAAGCGGGGCAGAGGGGAAGGGAACAGGGTGGGTGTGTGCGTGTGTGTGTGTGTGTGTGTAGGCGTACGTGTGTGTGAGCGTTATTCTTTGATTTGACAGCAGCTTCTACAAAGGTCTCCAAATGGGCAATGGAATTTATTGGGTCAGTTCAAGCCTCTGTTGTGTGGATTTTAAGGAGGATCAGAGATGTAAGACGTGTGAAAGAGTCCAAATCTCTGTACACATCATTTGCTTTGGTTCAGAGAAGAGGCTGCATCCTCTTTATGTGAAACACTCTCCCACAGCTCTGTCAAATAAACTCAAGTATCCTTTCATCAACTCACAAATGCGTTCATCTGAGCTGATCTCACACTGCTCTGGAGAAGTTAAGAGCTGATATTGTTATAATAGCATTTTGATACGTTTGAACCCAGTGTTATGGTGGTTTGATGAAGTTTGTAAGTGTAGTGTTACCACATAGACCAGCAGACCCTGGATGTTTCCACCATTTATTCATTACTTTAAGGTTTTCCACCACCTCATACTTAACTGTATCACTGTTCTCTTTATCAAACTATTTCAAGCATTCACTCTTCCTGTTTTACAATCACACTCATTCACGTATAGTCTCTGGGTGACATGTCTGACCGAATATATGGATTTATATTTTCAATACAACCTTAATTTCTTAATTCCACAATCTCTCCACGTAGCGCCCCGCAGACAATGACACAAGTGCACTCTGTGGTGAACCAAGGGGTCAAGTCAATTTTACCTGTGTAGTCCAATATCAAAAGTCACAACTTAACTACGAGGGGCATATAAATCTCTACAGCATGAGGCCCGCACTCTGTCCTCAGACGCTTGAAAATGAGTACACCTGCTGCACAGATGGGATTTACTGCCTCATAGCAGCAACTTCAAACTATTATAATGTTGAAAATTGAAAACTCTGACACCTCGTCCTTGCTGATGAATCAGTTAAATGCATCCAGATGTTCATCAAAGCTGAAGAAGAAACGTCTTCAGACACACACACACACACACACACACACACACACACACACACACACACACACACACGCTCCTGTGAGCTCTGTGTCTCTCTGAGGAAGGGATATGTAACAGCAGGAATAGGGTTCAGCTACTATTTTAAATACCAATATCTTATTGTTTATATTTAATTACTTCATATATTATCAGAAAAATGTGTCTGGAAGACACAACAGGAATCAGGCGAATCATATGACTCCAAAATAAACTACCTTTATTTCCAGGGTGGACTGTACCTATCATGACAGCTACGATGACAGAAACCATCTTTGAGAAGAATTGGACTTTTTAGTTTGGTCCATGTCCCATCCACTTACATTGAGGAGGCAGGATAATGTCCTTTATGACAGCCAGCCACCAGGGGGTGATTGAGAGGATTTGGCTTCACCTTTGGGGAGCTGTCGTGTCGTCCGTCTTTATTTACAGTCTACGGCTCCAACACAAATAATCATAATGATAAATAAACCATCCATCAGTGGCCTCATGTATCTTCTTTTTGTTTTCTCTCTTATCTTTGCAGCACAGAAAGAAACATTCATATGAATAAAAGACAATATCAAGCACAAAAAAACAATAACAGACAAACACGATTGATGTAAACTATTAATTATGCAATAAACTAGCTCAAGTCAGAACTCTAGCTTTAGTAAAAGCTGTTTGATATCTTGTGCTTTTAGGTTCTTAAAATGTATACAGGCATTTTTTTGTGAGATGCAAAACTCTATGGTCTGATTAAGGGAACAGACAGAGCAACGCTAATGCTTGTGATCGCAATTTATTCTGTGCCCCTGACTAAAAACCACCCGGAGAACTGTTTTTTTACTCTATTTACCACAATCATACTTATAATGCGACACACACACACACAGACACAAAGACTCACAAACAGATTTGACTAGGATACATTAATTGATTGACACACAGAATATACAATCAGCGTTTGATTCAGATGTTTAGTATATTTATGTTTTGAATGAGCCGGACAGAACATGGTACACATCTATGTAATCTATGCTGAAAAAGTGTTGATCCTAATCATTAGTTTAATTATGATGAACCAGAGCTCGACGGTTTGGTAAATTATTATTAACTAGTAATTGTTCGATAAGGGCAGGTCTTCAGAATTTAAAAACAACATACAATACATACAATAGCCTGCTGGCTCTCGAGGACCCTCACCCACCCTCTCTGCTCATGTGTGACCATTCCTGACTTTGATTATATTTGATGGTAGATTTTTGAATTATGTATTTTATCCACTGCCGTTGACTGAATCCGAGGCACTCATCATTATCCACTTAGTACTTATATCTTTCTCTTCTATATATATATATATAAATTTATCATCTTTGTTTATTTCTTTGTGCTGTTTAAAATTGTTTTCGCCATGCTGAAGAATCATGAGATGGAGGAAGACAAAAAGAGACGACAATGTTTTCTCAAAGATCAAGACTTTGTAGACGCACGAGAGGAAGAAAATCGATTGAAAAGACATGAGAGAGTAAATTTTGCATTATCCGTCCTATTTGATACCAAACGCTCAATTTACATTATAAAGATAATACAACTTTTTCTACTCACGTCTTTTAACGTAGCTGCTAACCTTTTCCAAATGAAACTGTGGTGTTTAAGAAGTTTGTTTTTCTCATTTCCATTTCATTTTTCCAGGTGGCCATTGTTGTCAGATATTATCATTGTGTGGCAGTCGATTTATAAATGCAAGCCAGAGATTACGCTCACTATAACACATTATCTATCAAACCAAAACACTATGTTATCCTTTGGGAGATTGTCTGCAGTATAATGTGTAAACTATTGAGAGAAGTAATACATCGCCCCTCTCCTTTATATCTCTCCCTGGGACATAATAATCTATCTCAGTAAACAAGAAGCCTTAAATTATTCTTCAAGGCTTGTTTTATTTATTGGTGTATTGAGCGTTCTCATACATCACACTGCAGCATGCTTTTATGTCAATCAGCAGCAGCCACAGTTTGAACTGAACACAAAATTGACATGAAAAACAGGAAGCTTTGGTGCTACAGCAAATATATTTATATTACGTATCAAAAAACTGACTGCAACCGATCTCCATTAAATTCTGTGAAAGGATGAGACATGACCACGAAGAAGAACCCAATAGATGTCGGAGCAGACCCAGATGAATGGGTGGATCAAGGTTTTCTTTAACATGTAACATCATTTCAGTTTTGAATTTGTGCTCCACAATTTCACATTTTTGCTTCACTTCCATTGTGTTAATAGAATTGTGTTCTGCCACAGCAGGCAGAAGCTTTCAGCGAGCGGGACGAAAACATCCCCAAAAGTCCGTATTATAATTCACCCCTTATCACCACTATGCCGATGGAGGAGTGGGTGAAGTGTTTGAGTCCACAAAACACTTTAGGAGCCTCAGCCAAAGTGACTTCTTCAGATGTAATAAAACAACAGAAAAAAAACGTAACATGCCTCCACACTGTTCGTGGGGTGTCATCCAAGAGTCCACAAGCCTGGACATTCATATTCGACTCGACACAGCGTCATTTACACCATGTTTTAAGTCTGAAAGTCCACTACCGGAAGTGGCGATGCTAGTGGATGTAGCCACACGAGCGCGCACCCCGCACATGCCCCTGGGTAAAAGTGTGTAGGGTGTTCCGAGTGCCTGAGGGGACGTAACGCACCTCAAAGGAGGCTATCAGAGGACATTTAGGCTAAAGACAAGGTGTAAATGAAGCCATTTCTAATCTAATATGAATGTCGCGGCCTGCGTACACCACAGGAGCAGTATGGAGGCATGTTGTGTTTCTTTTTGCTGTTGGTTTTTTTACGTCTGAAGAAGGGGTAGCGTTCACTCTAATTGTATTGGATTTGGCTGCAACTCGATTTACCCTTGAGAAGTCCCCCACCCCTCCATCAGCATAGTGGTAAGTAGATAATGAGTGGATTTTCATTTTGTAGGTGAACTATCCCTTTAAGTACTTGACTACCTGAGGAACTTATAGCGTATCATCCAACATCTAAATATTTTACTCCAGAGCTGGTGGAGACCAAAAAAATGCAAAAAAAAGGAGAATGAATTTTAGGCTAACATCAGGTAGAGGAAAACACTATAATCCTGAATGCTAATGTGGCTTCATACTGGCTGGATGAACATGTGACTGTTCGGTGCTGCAGGTTTGAAAGTGAGAGCTGGCTCTAGATCCAAGCTGATGCAGAGCAGCACAAAAATACCAGTGGAATAAAAGGAGCACTGACACGTGTTGTTGTGCAGCAGCAGTCTATTTTCAGTCTGTGAACAGTGACCTTGCACCTTGACAGCTTGACGCCATCGAAGACTCAAACTTGTTAACTGGGGTGTCAGTGACTTTGTGACCTACAGGTAATCACGACAAGAGCCTGTGTCAGAAGAGAAAAATACATTTTCTGGTGACGCTCAAACTGCGACAACCCCTCTGACCATATCAGTGACCTAATCATTCCAGAATAAATTTATAATTTATTAACCAGACATGTTAAACCAAGAAAACTCAAACAAATCGCATTATAATGAAATTTCTTTGCAGCTGTAGCAAGGGGGAAATACTTTTTTTTTAATATGATATGGAAATACCCAAAACTGCAAATATTATAGAAGGAAGTTACATTAAGTCTATTTTCAATTATTAAAGATAATATCCCCTTGTACCCAAAGGCTATGAATTTAAGAAGCTATTTCAAAAAGAAAAGAGATGAAGGCAACGAGGCACAGACGAGGCTACGGGAGGTGGAGGAGTTGTCTCTTGTTGCTGAAGCAGCCGATGAAGCAGGACATTAGAGAGTCACTGCCTCATCTACAAGCTCAGGTCGGTGAAGAAGATGGATCTCAGCTGGTCAGTGTAGCTCAGTGGTTCTCAAGAGATGTTATCACATGAAACACCATTTAAGAAAAGCAGTGCAACCAAACCACACCTTTATTTGGGATTATACCTTTGTAAATCAGCATAGATAAGACCAATACCAAGGAACGCAAGGTGTGCAATGGGAGAGGAGGTCGAACCATGTTGATGGATACAACAGAGAGAGCAACAAGAGAACAGCAGAGGAGAGGATGAGGTTCGATGATGAGAAAGATGTTGTTGGAGCACAGGATACTACAGTGGCTGAGATGTCTCACACAACTGAATTCGCAGAAAACACAAATACAAAAGCCACAACATAGTCACACAATCACAACGGGAGTGAGCGACAACCCGATGACATTAAAACATGCAGTTATCCAACATAATGATAACATGAAGCCGGCTGTGCAGTGATGTTACAATTAACACTGGGTGGTTACATCTAACTTTAGTCAATTGGATGAAATGTAAGTTGTACCGGTGAATGAGACACAGCGATATTAAGGTTGATTTATGGAAAGTCATTATTTACCGCACAAGTTTCTTTTATTCATCGACCAAACAAAACAATTTAAATGCAAACACAAAAAATCTCAAATCTCGATTGAAAAGGAGCAGAAAGAAGAATATTATTATATTATCTGCACCTCTTTCACCAGACACTAATTAACAAAGCAAACAATTCAATAAATATCCCACTGTGTTTTTGTAGTTTGTCAGTGAACGTTAGAATCGGGCTTGAATCAATGGGTGTGTTTCCATTGTGAGGCTTGTGCAGCTGTATTGTCACTTTTGCATTTGCGTCTCCTGTGTTTGTGTGAGACGTCTCGACCACCGCAGCACACGCTTATTGTCGATAGGATTCACAGAATGCGAGAGTCTGTTTGCAGAACACAGTGAACCAAGACAAGACGTAAAAAGAAAAATAATGATTTATTTACAGAAGTAGCGAAAACAGAGCAAAGTGACCAACAGACCAACTAGCAAAGTGTGGGGACAAGTGTTCAAGGCGGGGCCAGTGTCAAGGGAAGCGACAAGAGTGAACAGACCACAGTGTTTGTCCGGTAGAAATCCAGGGGCTAGTGTGTAACAGACAGCACAGGGTGAGCAGCTGATCCTTGAGCGAGGGGAGACACAAGTGGGGAGGCAGAGAAATACAAAATCAAGAGCATACAAACATCTGGAAAGGAGTTGGCCACAATGAAAATACCACAAAGGGAAGTGGACGTTCTGCAGAGAAGTGGTGGTCGGGCTGGTCCTTACATAGAGCAGGTGAGTGTGTTTGGATGAGGATCAGGTGCACGGAGGAGCAGGAACCAGGGGTCAACCAGGGAAAACGCACACAATCTTACCAACAACCAGAATGAGACAAAAAAGACAAACAGTTCACAATCCTGACAGATCACGCTGCAGTAAGTCATGAATAGCAAGAAGGGCCCATCTGTTCCTGCATTGAATTTTAGCCTGTAGCTGTCATTTAATGGCGGCGCTGTGTTGTGTGACAGCTCATATGGAATAATGAACACTGATATCTGCTTAAATCCTATTTGCTGTTGTATAAGCTGATAGTATTAAAATGATTAAATCTATGTATAAAACGATGCTTAAAAGAAAGCTTGGGTGCTTGAATCAATAGCTCTCCTGGACGAGTCCCCCCCCCTGCAGCAGCCGCATGTTTGGATCTGATGTGGCCCTTTCCCTCCATGACTTCCCCCGCTCTCTTTCCCCCTTTAAGACATAAATTCGGTCCTATCAATAAACTCCAGAGAAATATCTTTATAAATAAGATGTTATGATCTACTCATAGCATCGAAAAGGAAAGATAGATGAGTTGGATTTTGTTTGGTACATCCTCCACGTGACTTTCCTTTTTTTTCCGAGCAGGATAGGTGAGATCAGAGGAGGATAGGAGAGATCAGAGGAGGACAGGAGAGATCAGAGGAGAGCAGGTTGAGAGAGCAGACGAGACGAGGAGTGTGGCAGACGGATGTAACGCCAAAAGAGCGAGGGAGCTACTGAAGAGGCGAAGAAGAGTGTCGGACGGACGAGAGCGAGGAGAAACCGTTTGTCATCCTTCAGATTTGTCACAATTCAAACAGAGTCACAGCAGAAGCAGAGGCTGTGAGATCAGGGCTGGTCAACATCCGGAATGGAACAAAGCATTGTAAACATCAACAATCAGGCATGTGACTGCTTCAGCGCTGTGAAGGCTCATATTGTTCTGAGGCTCTTTTACTCCTGCTGCTAAAAACAAATATAACAGTGAAGGTGAATGAGGAGTCAGATTACGCTCAGTTTGTTTATTTTGGATCTAATGCTTTGCAAGACCACCTGTCTCACATCTCTAATATTCACTTTACTCATTTGTTTATATACAAGTTCTTATGAATTATGAATGGTAACAATTGTTCGCACTTCAAAATGAAACAATGCATTGAGAGTTACGGCTACAAAGTGGAAGATTGTAAATAATATAAATAAAGAACTAGAATGGCACTAAGTAGAGTGCATACCTCCGCCAAGGCCCAACAGTCCCGTTAGGAAACCACATTTAAATTCATTAATCAAGATTATTTTGGGATCTGCTCCAAATTGCACCCACTCATAAATATCAGTCCTCTAAACATGACTTTGTTTCTCTAAGATCCATGAATTACTTTCTGAGAAATGCAAATGGGGAAAAATGCCCTATCTCACAATGTTAAAGAAAGTGAAAGGAAGTCTGGATCCCCCCCCGGATGCAGATCCACACCAAAATGTAAAGGGTTCTTTCTTGACCCATAAGGCATCTTTCCACCAAGTTTTTGTAATTCTTGTTGTTGTATAAATGTGCATAGGAATGTATGTATGGAGATGCTATACATAGGTGGTGCATGTAAAACCATTAAACGTTATTATATGAGAGCAGTAGTGTCTGTTATCTGAGATGTGTTCATTCCAGAATATGGATATGTGCCTTATTGCACATCTGGGCAATAAAGTCATCATGAGATCTCAGTGTTGAACATATGGCGCAATAACCTATAGCGCTGCCAAGGAGCTGGAGCTATAAAATCACAACACATTAATTAATGGTGAGACTTTGACATCGATCACATTAAAACTGAGCCTCTCCCTTCCCACAGAACACAAGTCACATGAAGCGCTGACTCCTGCAGTCATTATAATTGTACGGTAGCTGCATTTATGATCTGTTTGTACATTAATGCAAATTGCAAAACTCAGGCGTAATTGTGTGCTTTAACATTCTTTATCTTAATAGTCACTTCTGGACAAAATGCACTTTGTAACCTCGGCGCCGGATGAAAGTGCGTGCTCAACACAAATGCGGTAAAGTTAGTTTCATTTCTCAGAAACGACACCGAGAATATTTCTGACATTGATCTGAGCCGAGGATTGTGCTTTGTTTTTTTTGTTCTTTGTTATAGTTGAGCTCCTTTGTCTCGTCTCTCGCTGCACATGGTTTATAATCACCGCCATCAGGCTTTTCTGTTGTTGCATCGCGGCTTTTGTTGCCAGCAGTGAGCCGGAGCAGAGATGGGATTTTCTTTTTGGTTTAAATGAATTATTTGCAGCTATTTGTGCCTTATCCCTGCAGGCGATTGTTTCATAATGAATTGCAAAGGACAGTCTAGGTGTCTATTCGCTCAACAAATAAACATTAGTAGGAGACACGAAAACAGAGACAAGTTGTTTTTAAAAGTAAAACGGGCTTTTCGGCCTTCGGGCGACCGAGCTATGAACACAATTTTAACAAAGGGTCTTCATGTCTACCACTGTGTTCACCTTTCAGAAGTCTTAATTAATGTGTGAGTAACATTTGTTGCTGTTTAATTTGTAAAAATGCGGCTGAGGCTCAAATATATTCCCTTTGAAAGGGTTCAAGAGGTTTTGAGAAGATGGAGGCTATTTGTGTGAGCTTTAAAATAGTATACGTGTTTTCCTCAAGGCTTTCTTTGTCAATCAGAATTCTTACAAATGGGATTGTTTGTATACGGGATAGCAAACGGATCAGCACCCAACAGGACCAGTGACAAGATCGTCTGATTCAACTCTTTGTGATAATCACCTGCTGGGGACAGTTGGAAATGTCAAGGAACTGACCTGAGTGCAGCAGCATCTGCTTCAAGTGATGGCGACTGATGGAAGGGTTTGTCTGCCTGCCGCACTTATGACACTGGAACACTGATGCTGGCTGCACACGATGTAAATGTCAAACCGAAAGTGTGTGACACTGCGATTCGAACATGACTTTAAGAGACTACAGGAAACAAAGCACGTTTGCATGCAGATCCAGGTCATTCACTGTGACACCTCCAGCAGCTGAGAAGGTCAGAGGCTGAGTCACGGATGCCTGTGGCTTGTCATTCGTCTTCTGGAGGGAGGGAGGGAGAGATTACATCTACATTGACAGTATGATAAATAAAATATCATCACACACATGCACACACAGAGAGATTATTATAGTTAGTTATTGGTGCACATTTAAATGTACTTAAGTACTTGCCACCACTGTTAAAGTACTACAACATGGGTCTGGGTATTTTCCAGAGAAATACAGGATATTTTCTTCTACTCGGACAATGGGTGGCGTCTGGGTAGAGAATGCAGAAAGAAGGACATGACCATGACATGACGTTGTCTTTCCAAGTTGACATTTTCCTCAGCGTCTTTTACATGCGTGGCTCCTCTTTTTCATCCTGAGACGGTTGTGTTGTTTTTATTCTTTTCAGTTTCACATCCGTGTTAGAAAAGGCATCAGCACGCCCCCTGAATATTTAGGACATTTTACTGGGGAAACGTTCTGGAAAATGTCTCTCGCAACTCTCTCGGAGATTTACGTTCTTATCACCGCCCAGTCTGTCACAGCTGTCAAAGCTGCTGTTTCCACATATGTTTCGGTCAGTGGTCTAAATAATTAATGAGATGAGATCTCACAAGATATGAAGCTCAAATGAGCCCACTCCTCTGCTGAATAAATTCTTTTTTACTTTCTTATTGCTTTACACCCCATTTGATATCGATACTGTGAGTCTTCTATGCCGATAGGAAATGTTTCTGATGTTTTTCTTTTTAATCTGCAGACAAAAATGTGAGCGTGAGCTTATGTATGTGTGTGTGCGCAGGGATTGTAATTGTGTGTGTGTGTGGGTATACACAAAACATTTCTTTAATTTAGCTTAGTGAAGCATGGGGACTCACGCCTTGCGCCGGTGCTCATTTCAGACTCCCATTTGTATTGAATGTTTGGAATGCAGATGAGCTTCGCTGCTGGTATTTTAGAACTGGCTGTTTGGCTATGTCCTAATGAGGTATCAGTAAAATGGGTTTCTATTATACCAGATCTGGCGCTTAGAGGCAAGACACAGAGAGACAGGGAAGATAACTATAATGAGCTCAGACTGGAGTTTCCCAATTTAGATATGCAGATAAAAATCTTGTCATTAGTTGTGATAACCTGAAAACTCGTGCATTAAGTGGACGCATGTTGCAGTTGTTCTGCGTTTAAACTGCTGCCTCATAGAACTCACATGTAAAACTCTGTGCTGAGCCGAGCTGCAGACGGTAACATCCCTCTGAACTAATATTTGTTCTGACGCTCCGGCAGGAATTTCACTCTGACTTAAGGCTCTGTAAGTGAGACGGCATCCATCTACTCCTCGTGATACTCACACACACTTACAGTACACATACACCCACACACATCCACGCTCCTCTCAGGTATCCTTTCTCCAGAGCTCCTGGGGATCCTGTTGCGAGGGATCGATGATGGCGTCCTCACCTCTTGACCTGCGCAACGAGCATCTGCCACCTCTCCTCCAGCCTCCGACAAGCCGAGAGGCAAAAAAAAAAGAAGAAAAAGGGAACACACATTGCACAGGAGTACATCTTGAAGAAAAAAACGTTGTTAGAAAAACACAAGGGGAGAAAAAAAACGAGAAAATTGCGCAGGTGATATTTAAAACCCCGGAGACTCATAAAAGCATCCCACTTTAAAACAACAAAAAGACGCCGAAAACAACACTTTGATTCCTTTCTATTCATGTCCTTAAAGTTTGGTCATGTGAGTGATTAAAGCTGTAAAAATGTGAATCCTTTTCATCAGGGAGTTACTGTAAACAGGCTGTTGTGTGTTATTGTAATGATCAGCCTGCTTTTATGTGAAAGCTGCTCTAAAAACATTCAGTGCTTTGTGGCAATTTCATTGAGATTCCAGTGTTTAACTTAAGTCGAGACGTATCACTAATGCACCCACGGCTTCTCATTCCATTTGCACAAGTGCCACATCGGCAGTCTCACACCTGCGGCATCACTGCCTCCGCACCTCTGATCTGTATGCTGGTCACTCTTATTCACGCATTAGCAGTAATAACTGACAACTTGCAGTCAAAGAGACCTTTGCAGAGGCCGACATCACGCTTTGACGCTTTAATATCAAGGCGTAAATAAATTTCATGTCCGTGTGACTGCACTCTTTAGGAAGCATAAAGATGTTGTGGTATTTGCCCCTGGGAAATTTGTGTTCTCAGGTCAGTTATCAACAATACAGAGGCAGAAAAATATCTTTCTCCTTCCTGATAAAAAGTGACAATTGCCACTGAACACCATTTGATGCTGAAACCCACTCATCACCGTGCGACACACTTCACACAGGTATCTAAACTCTCGATTCTTTTGTGTGTTGATGTGGATCGACCTTGTCCTTCGGTGAACCTGTCCACTGCACAGAGGAAACAGCTCAGCTCATGTAGATCCAGACTCGGGTGCTTAGATTCTAATGACTCATTATCCCAGACAGAGCGTGCTGCTCAGATGCCTCAGGGCCACATCGGCCTGGGTCTCACACAAAGCCACTCTGTCAACGGCAAAATACACTAAACACTAATTTCATTTCACACAAACAATTTAGGGTGGGTGGGGGCATGATCTGCTGCCGGGATCATGTTGTTATGGGTTGGTTATTGTCCTAAACCTAACAAATACCAAGATAAACAGCTGAGTCCATAGTTCTGGGGTTGACACCAATGATCAAATAGTATGGCACGTACCACAGAGGTGTAAATGTCATTCCATATCTGAACAGAATCTGTTTGAATCGATCATATTTTACTGGGTAGGAATACTGTTACTCAGGATGTGAACTCTGTGTCCTAAGTTCATTTGTTTCTCAGTGTTTCAGTTCGTTTGAAGATATGGTTTGATACTGTGGTTGGAGTTATTCATATTTACAGCAACCTACAACAGAAAACATTGATTTGTTTTCTCTCTCAGAGCTGCATATCAAAAGTGGAGTAATCCCGGGATTTGCGAAAATAAATCGTCAATTTTATATAAGAGTCATTACACCATGTAAAATTGTATAATTTGACAAAGTAGGAGTGGAGCTGGGAATAACTACCGATGTATGTGAACCTTGTATCAGTAGGTGAAGTTAAGTGTGACTTCTCTTTGGGTCGACTCTTGCCTTGAACCTCTATCCAAAGAAAAAAACTAATTTTAAATTTAAACCCCCTAATCCAAAATCCTAATCCTCAACTATCATCTGAGCCGGTTCAAGCGAGGACTGGCCGAAATGACCTCACTTCCTAAAAATCCAAATCCAAGGCTCAAAATGACAGTCACAAAAAAAACTAGTCCGTTAACTCTCTCTCTCTCTCTCTCTCTCTCTCTCTCTCTCTCTCTCTCTCTCTCTCTCTCTCTCTCTCTCTCTCTCTCCCTCTCCCTCCCTCCCAGATTGGACACACTTCATCCACTGGACATAATCTCACACCCGCTGTCACCAACCTCCTAAAACCTCAGTACATGAAGACACGGGTGCTGTGTGTGCTGTGTGTGGAGCACGACAAACAATCAGTAGTGGTGGAAGAGGTTAATGAGGAAGACCGGGCGCCAGTGACAGTGAGGGGAACATTTCCATATAATGACTAGTGTGCTGCAGACAAGTGGAGCATTGAGTGAAAAGACAACATTGCATCTGTGAATAGATGCCTGCAGATTTTTAACTAAGCCCTGAAAGGGGAAGCAGGAGTGTTTACAGCAGAATTGCTTCCTCCTTTAACAAGTTTCCGACAGGTTGCGAGAGGCTGGGGCACAGATTAACTGATAAGTAGACAGATAGCTATACACAGCGTAGGGGAATGGGAGAAGAGGAGCACATGAAAAGGGCAAACACTTAGAATTCAAGTAAGAGGCTTAGTGTTAGTCAAAAGACTCTTTTTAGTGTCCTTTGGTTCTTTATGAAAGCTGACAGGGCAGATTATCCTGACATCAAGAGGGTCAGAGTGAATGTCATGTCAGTCTGTGAGCACAAAACCCCACAATTCCTCACATCAGTATTGAGGTTCACTGTGGCGTAGCTCACTGCCGAATATTAAATGTTACATGACGTCTTGATCCTGGTGAAAATGTGTCCTACTTTTTGTTCTGAGACGAGCTGTGCGTCGTACAATAGAGAGGCTTAGTTGGAGGGAAACAGAAACATGACTGAGGGTCTACAGCCACGGTAGAGGGACTGAGAGGATGTTCACACACACACATGCAGCAGTACATGGAGCTAAAAACTAACGTCAGCATGATAACACATCCATTGTGACCATATTACCATGCTAAGGATTAGCAGGTACTGTTCGATATCTATAATAAAAGGCCAGTTTAGGAGAATGGCACAAATCCTCATATCTACAATGGTTGGAAAATCCAATGAACGTAATCGATACAAATGCAAAATAGAATGACACTCAGCACATATCTCAGCCAAGGACCGACAGTCTCCTTAATTTCAATCACATAGATATCAGTTTGGTAAGTATGTCTTTTTTCTAATCAAGATCCATGAATTATTCCCTGGGAAACAAACGCATCAACCTATTGCATTGTTAAAGAAGAAAGTGACAAAAACATTCCTGGATCCACCCCTGATGTAGATCTACACCAAAATGTAATGACTTCTTCCCTGACCCTTACGTCATCCCTCCGCCAGGTTTCATGGTAATCCATATTGGTAGTTTTTGCAGAATCCTCCTCGGCGGATCAGGAGGTAAATATCTCAGTGTGTGCATCTCATACTCACTTACAAACTTGTATTTTAATCACCAGGAACTGACATTTGCATGGCTACTCTGTGTTACTGTCCCTTTAAATAGCAGGACTACAACAGTAGACCACATATAAAACAACATCTGCTATTCAACAAATGAGGAGTACTAACAGAAAAATGCTTAACAAGTGTTCCATTGAACAACTGACTGCATGTTATCTCGACATGAATTTAATTAGCCACAGTGCACTGAGTGCTCTACCTGGTCGCCCTATTAGCCTAAATTAATTATAAATAAAGATAAAAGCTTGTAGTTGCAGTGTAATTAAATCATTATGATACCAAAAATATTGAGATGTGTTCACACTCAAAGCCTCAAGTGTTAAACACAAAGTTGACGGAGTGTCCTAACACAGAAGAGTTACTGTTCACAGATGATATGCCATGTTGGATTTTTGAGCCGTGACGTGCAAGATGCTGTTTGCAAAGCTGATCAACTCTTTGATCATCTGTCTTGACAAAACAGTGCAGCCACAAGACATCTTTGAGATGGTGTCACTTAGTTTGACGCCAATACACAGTGAATGTTCAGTAAAGTGTTAGTAAGACACAGGTAAGTTGTGAATGAATATCGAAACCAAAATTAATGTCTAAGCAAAAGTTCTTTCACTTTAAGATGAGAAAAGATCAACCTCATAATGGTGCAAGCAGAAACATCTGGGAATTGACAAATTCATTAGGCGTCATCCTCTGGGGATTGTTAATAACTGTAAAAAAAATTTGCCAATCCATCCAATAGTTGATGAATATTTGTACTAAATGTCAGTCCAATGAATCCTTAAGTTGATAAGACATTTTCTGGAATCAAAAAATGTCCACCTCATTGGTGCTTTAGGAAGACGCTTCAGGGGACCATGAATGTTTGAACTAAATTTGATTTCAGCAGATCATTTCCCAGCCTGAACCAAACAGGTGGACAGACATCTGTAGAATGGTGAAGTTGATGGGTAAAACATACATCGAGCAGTCCGTCCCCACTGTTTAACTACTTCAAAAATGAAAAACAAAGCATCATAGCATATTTACCAAAGTTACGAAATCATTATAGGAGAAAAAAGGATACATCTGTCTCTGACCTTGCAGCTAGAATACATCGTTATATATTCTACTGGTATAATGAGCCTCTGTTTTTTTCCGGCACAGGATTTTTTGGCAACTGAATTTCCCATCTCAAGCAAATTAGTAACACAGCCTAATCTAATGAAAGCTGAAGGTCATGCTTTGTTTCAGAGAAACTGCCACCTCTACAGTTTGAAAAAGTTCCGAGGTGCTCTGGAGAGCCAGCAAATTGTTTTATTTGGAAGCAACAGTGCAACAGGTTTCCGGGTGTGTACACAGCCTTTCCCACAGAGAGGAAGAATAAAGGCTATTATCAGGTGTTTGGATTAGATGTGATGTGATGTATTCAAATGGCAACACCCTGACAAAACGCTCATGATGTTTTCTTCACACGTGTCTATGCGCCACTGGCCGAGGAATAATTACATATTCACCAAAGCTCTGCAAAGCGTTTCCCGTGCTAAGGCTCGCAAAAACTACACCGTGAGCAATTATGATACAAGTCTTGTCAGATCGAACATTCATTCCATTCATTTCATATAATAATGATGACTTTGTTTTTTTCCCATATGACCAAGGTGACTTGAACGGCCCATCAAATAGTCCGACGTCTCCTTGTGTATGTGAGCAGCCGTCTGTCTGACTGAACCACCAGGGGAGATAAGCTTTGTTTCTGAGGCCAACTGTGTCGATCAATGGAGCGGCCCAGCATGAGCAGAGCAACTTCATTAGTTGTTTCACAGCTGCAGTTGAGAAATAAGTTGTCCTTTCAATAGAATTTTAAAACAATTTTGAGTGAAAAAGAAGGGGAAAAAAAACTCCACAATGGAGCTGGCTGGCGTCACACCAGTGTTTTTGCATGTTTAGCTTCATTACAAGTCCCCCATTCCTCAGAGTGTGAGAGTTTCCTTCCTGCTCAGCCACTTGATTATTTTTCACTTTGATGGAAAAGTCAAGTTGCAGAGACTTGAAACTTGCTGGAGATCGATAACCCATCACAGAGAACAGCAGACAGTGTGTGCTTTTGTTTTTGTCAAGGTTAAGTCGTAATGCAATACACATTTTTGAATCCAGCTTACACTTGCGTCACTGAATTATAAAAAGCGCTGATCATGTTTACTGTGATAGATTACTTATCTCAAGTAAGGTCAAGTCTTCATACAATGCAATATAGTTACCCAAAAAGAACACAGGACAATGGACCAAATTTACAATAAGAAATGTGCTGTGTGAAGTACATAATCCAATAATAGATAAAACAATCAGTACATAGTAACTAAGATGTATTCTTATATACATGTAATTACATGTATACATGAGAAAACTTTAGATGAAATTTCTCCTACTACTATACAGTAAAGGTTACCCATTCAGAAAACACTACACAATAATAAAAACACACAGCAGTCAACTTCATAAAATCACCTTGTGATATGTGGTTAAAAAAGGACACAAAAATTGAAGCAGCTATAATATTTATTATATATATATATATATATAAATCACATGACCACTTGTAGGTGAAAGCTGTTGGGTGAAGTGATAAACTCACAAATAACTAGGACCTGCGTATGTAATTGTAGCTTCAGGGCATCTTTCACCTTCTGTTTTGGTTTCCCACCTTGCACCTTTATTAACAATGTAAATGAATTACATAATTGTAGCAACAAAAATATTAATAAATCACTATAATGCATTTAGCAAACTGTTAAGTTAAATATTCCTTGAGAGTAATAATATTTATGATAGAAAATCGGAGAGAAAGGTTTTCATGTATAATGCACATTTGTCTGCTAAATCTGGCAAAAGCCTTTAGGGTGAATGTGTCTGCAGTGAGAGATGACATGGCGACATACTTTATGTCCCTGATCATGAAAGAGGACTTATTATGCAACATAGCTTCTATTATGCACATTTTTTAATTTTCTTTTGTCTCGACTGATACAGAGAAAAATGAGAGATTGAAAGCAGAATTTGTGAAATTATCAACTAGTGCTCTCCTTCAATGTGTTGGTTTCCAATATGAGTGATCTCTGCGTGAGAGGAATTCATGAATGGTTATTTTTTTTCTTTGTGATTCAAGATGTTCAAGAATGTTGTATTTCTTTTTACAAAAAGGAAACAATAAAACAATGAACCTTTATTCGAGTCTAAGTTCATTGTTACTGCTCGACTGCTAATGGGAAAGGAGTTTGAATCGATCTGGTGCCTTTTCAAAGCATTACAAGAATATAATAAAACACGATGGGTCACAAGGATCGGGCTGTTTTGTGTTTAGTGTGTTCTTTTAACTTTTTCTAAGCTCTTTCACCATGAAACATCTTTTTATTACCTAATGTGGCTGAGGGGTAGAGCGGTCGTCCTCCAAACTGAAGGTCGGCAGTTCGATCCCCAGTCTTCCCCATCTGCATGCCAAAGTGTCCTTGGGCAAGATGCTGAACCCCGAATTGCCCCTCATAGAACAACAAAGTGCTGCTAATAGATGCACTGTATGAATGTGTGTGTGAATGGGTGAATGTAAAACTGTACTGTAAAGAGCTTTGAGTGGTCATCAAGACTAGAAAAGCGCTATATAAATACAAAACCATATACTAAAGGGAAAGACAAGGGTAAACGGCGTTATATGATGTTTTTCATTCATCTTTAAATACAGTCAAATTATCAATCAACTTCCCAGTAATGATCACATTAAAAAATGTATTAAAAAGAGCTAAAAGCCCTCCTGTGAACACAAAGGTGAACTCTTTGAACTCTGCTGACTGCATGGAAATGGAGATCTTATTGAGAGACCTTAATTTACATAAATTAAATGTAAGAAATATTGTTTCTTTGTGTTCCCTGCCCAACCTCATGCTCTTACAGTATTTAATTCTTTATTACAGGGGTCAGTAAATGTAACTTGGCCAAAAGTTAATTTAAACTTTCAGCTTTTTCTGTCATTTCAAGCTTCGGCATTAGAAAAAGGCGACCGCTGCATTCATTATTTAAAAGTTAAACCAACGTTCAAAAACAGAGACCTTAAAAAGATAGTAAAGATAACTTAATTTTCTCACCAAGTGATAAAAAGAATTGTTTTACAATTGTATTGTAAATATAAAGCTACAGCCAGCAGATCTTTAGGTTATCTTAATTCAGCTTAATCAAACGGGAAGCATGGCTCAATCCAAAGGTTTGAACAGAGCCAGGTCGGCTGTTTCCCCGTTTCCAGTCTCCGTGCTATGCTAAGCTAACAGCCTGCTAGCCGGAGCTTCATGTTTACTGTACAGACCATAAAGATGGACGACTCGTCTCCTCTTCCTCCCACTATCCAGAAATGAAGCCAAAATATCCTGGTAACAAATGCTACTTCGACATACATCTGTGTAAAAACAACTCCAGTGTGATAAGAATGACCTAAAATGACAGAAAACGTCTTTGAGAAAAAAAAATTTGACATGTACTTTGACCTTTTAGTTGTTACATGTCCCATCCATTGACAAAGAGGAGGCGGGTTTATGACCAATACTGCCGCCAGCAGTCAATCAAGACGCTCTGGCTTCACTTTTGGGGAGCAGTCATGTCGCGCATCGTTATTTAATGTGTGTGGTAAAAAGATTGGAATCAGTTTTCTCACCCACTTCTTGCAAAAGAGAGAAAATAGAATATGTGCACTGGAAAATGCGAAAGTATTTCTTCATAACATTGTAAATTAAAGCTCTCACAACAGAAAAAAGGATACCTGCAAGGACATGCACCAGGCTCAAGTTACCAGAGCAACAGCCTGATTGTTTTCTGTGTCTGAGCTGCTGCAGTGGAAAATATTATAATAATTTAAATTGTTATCATTGTGTCAACATATACTGTCTGCGTAGCCCATAACAAATATGGGTTGGTCCAGCAGGGGGAAAGGAAAGGCCTGTGACCCTGGTCGTGCGACAATGTAACATCCGTACTTGATATTGTTGACATTGTGTGAGGGCTTCAGGTGACTCTTTTGAAGTTAATTTACGACAATCAATATAACAAATGGGATTTCCGACTGATTCCCCACACAAGCTTCTGGATAATGAACACCTTTTCACGTTTTGTATCACATCACACAATATTGCCTTTTGTTATACTGACATTATATAAGGACATATTACAGGAACCAATTTTTTTGCTGGCTCGCTAGCTGGCTAACATATAGGCCGAATATTAAAGAATCCAACGTTGACTCCTCAACAGAGAGAGAAGAGCTGCGGGAGGTTAAGTGCTTTTCCATAGAGAGCTAAACCTAACAGCTCCAGTTCACAGAGCACTGGACAGCCTGGTGATCAAGTATCACACTCCTAACAGCTCCTGTGAAATATGGGGTGATAAGGCCAGAAAATATGTGCAAGAAAACCTATGACTTGTTTTTATTCTGGTATATATTTTACATGCAAAACTAGATACAGCCCACTCCCGTGGACTTCCTGGGCCTCACCATTTGAATCATTGCGTTAAGACACTGTCAGTATCACGTCCATGAAGATTAAACAGGCTACACTGAAGTATTCACTTGTCTTTGAATGAGAGAAGTAAGTTAATGGTTCAGTCCGACGGTCAGACTTGATATGGTTGGAACAGCTGAACCGACAAAGCATATACAAGGTACTCGCTCTTCTATAGCACTTCTAACCTGTCCCACTAATTTTGAACAGTAATTGCTACGGGCAATGCTACACTTAATTCAGATTATAGTAATTCAATTTAAGATGAGGCGCAACCACGAGGCTCCAGACCAAAGAGAGAGGGAGAGCATGCTGAGGATTAGGACACACATCACACAGGTTCATAGCAGGGTGGTAATGACTGATGCCTGCTTCAGTGCAATAATAACATTATGATCTGCATGTTCTGAAATTGTTGCCTCGTGTGAAGCATTTTTGGACCTGGGTTTATAAAAGTGCTCTTTGAATAAAGATCATTATTATTATCTAAAAAAATAATGTAACCAACATGCTAAATAATAAAAGGGGAAAAGGTAATAATACAAGATCATAATTTATTCAATTGCTAAATGGTATTCAGTGAAATATGTAAATAAACATGTCGTCTTTGAAGTGAATTCATTTACATATGCAGGTCACAGTATCTTTGGTTGTTTTTAACTATGTTACAGAGGAAATATATAATGAAATATAACATTAAAGGTTTATGAAAAGTGCCAACACTTAATTAGAGTCCTCATAGGAAATAGATTGAACTGCAGCTCTCAATAATTACCCAGGAAGGCCGTGCAGTGCGTTAATTCACATCTATGTGTAATGTCATTCAGCGGCACCAATCGTCTTAGAGTGCATTCATCAGCATCTCTATCACGAGGCTCTTTAACGGAGAGAAAAGCTGTTTCATTTCCTGAGTGCCGCTGCCGGTGTTTGGTTACCTTCTCCCCGCACAGATGTTTGTGTCCTGTTGTGTGACAGGCTTTCAGTATTCTAGGTCAGCTCTCCCATGCTCCAGTGTGACTCAAGAATGAAAGGGCATGTACAGGGAAAGAGCAAAAATAGCAGCTGGGCCACAGAAGCCAAAGCTTTGACAAAGCCTCGGACATGTGTGTTCCCTGACCTGAATAATCAAAAGAGCAGCAGAGCTCTCAAACAGGTAGACCTCCGGACGTGTTCGAAAATAGCACTATTTTTCTTTCATATCCATCGACACTTTTCATTTTTTATTTGACTTGCTTACAGTAAGAGGGACAACTTAGCTGATGCACCAACAGAGCAAAGGGAGGCCGATCAAACCTAACTCATTCATCAGCTAGACATTTTGCTCATTTTTATTTCATCGTATCGGACTGTCACAGACATTCACACACAGTCGCAGGTGTAAAAAACTTGCAGCTGTGGTGCTTTCTATCGAGCTGAATTGCAGATCTTTTATTTTGAAAAAATGGGAGCTTGTGTCTTGTGTCAATTTCTTAATAGACCTCTGAAATAGTCGATATGTAATGTATGAAAAATAACAGTAGTTAAATAAATTTAAAGATATATATCAGCCACACATGTGAGCATTTATAAAGCAAATTAGATTTCATTGCAGGAAAAACATAAAATCTCCACTGCAGATAAACCAGGTAGGATGAATATGTTTATAAAATGAAAAGCTCTGCACACAATGTCCAGCACACAGACAATAAAAAGTGACAGTATATTGTAGAACTGTTTGAGGAGGACTCGCTAATGACAAGGAATAATTCTGAACACAGGCCAAGAGAACAGAACATTCCCAACAGGCACTGCACTCATTTCAATAAATCTCTGCACTGAGATCATGTTATGTGCTGAAAAGATTGCTAACTTGCCTCAGCCCGCTTAAACTTGTACGAAAGTGCGGTCGCTGTTTCGTTTCCAAGGATCTTTTCTGCAATGCCTTTCCAATTACACACACTGGAGAGGTTTCGGTCCAATTGCTGTCTTCACTCCAGGGTTAAATGGAATTAGCAAAGCCGGGACCTCGTCGTTTTTCTGTTCCATTTTGTCTCGCTCTTTCACGCTCACCACGGGCCAAGTTACATCGCATTTCCATTTTGAAGAGACTTTCAAAGAACAATGTGAAGGCAGCGTGTCATGGCCATGATCTGTTTAACACTCTGCTCATCAGCCACAATTCACTTGTTCACAACAAAAGGTGCAGGGGAAGCAATTACTCAGTAACACGTTCGTCTGAAGCCACAGCCGAACAGTGCAGAACTCTTTGGGAGATGCCAGAGCTCTTGAATAAAAAATTTGCTATTTTTATGTCATTTCAACAGCGATGGTGCCAAGCTTCACAGCCACACACACACACACACACAGCCCTGCTTTATGCCAAAGCCTTCATGTCAAGTTCGGTGATGTTGACCCTTTTCCCCCCGCCTCACCTCCAAATGCGCGAGAGAATCGCAGCGTCATTCTTGACTTGTGATTACTTTGGCACATCGCATGTTACCAGGATAGAAGTATTTGTGTTCAGGCACATTAACACCAGCGCCACGTCAAGCCCCTTCACATCATCTCCTGGACAATTCTGAGAGTTTTATCCGCCCTCTCCTCCACTGCAGGATCCAGCAGGTTGATTCGGCAGATGGTCGGGGGTGCAAATTATCAAAATCGTCTGGTTTCGTCCTGAAGCTCAGCAGGCAGCCGAGGAGGGAAGAGGGAGGGGGAGAGAATGAGTCAAACAAGAGATGACAGAGAATTTAAATGGAGAGGCAAAGAAGAGAGGCTGAAAGGAAGAGAAAGAAAAAGAGCCTGCTGGTTGGGGTGGTGGAAGGGAAGTTGGGGATGTCAGATGGAGAAACTAGGATAGAGAGCGTGAGAGGAAGCCAAAGGAATGTGGAAGGAAGGGAGAGAAACGAGGGGCTGGAACTTTTCAATTACAGCGCACAGACAACAAAGACCCAGATTTCAAGAGACTATAACAGTCTGCAGCCCGGAGGGAAAAGCTCATTTAGCCTCCTTCATTTCTTCTATCCTTTCTCCGCGCAAATTACAAGTTGGAATATTTAATGTGTTCCTTTTGTTGCACAAGCAAACACAGGCTTCCCATCATTACAGATGTCCCGAATGACACGATCAGATACCTGGGGAAGCAAATCCTCCTGTTGGAAGAATACCAGAAACACTGGCTCAATTGTTTTGAATGTGAAAGTGTTTTTCAGCGGATCGAGACAGTCCACAGCACTAATGGTGACTACAGCTATTCAGGCTTTGAAGATGTGACCTCCCCTTATTGAATTGACTCTATTAATTTGTGCTTGAAGAGGAAAAAAACATCCCCTGGCTTCCTGAGGGGCGCTTGCCAAATATCGTTAAAGCAAAAAAAGGGAATCAGAAGAAGCAGACTATTGATTCAACTCCATCATGGATAACAGACACTCTCCTCACACACCATTTAACACAGGGAGGCGTTTGTCAATCAGGGTTTCAAGCATAATGAAAAGATACCTTGAAGGAGCGGGACAAAAGACTCTCCCAACAATATATAAAGTGTTATAGCTCCGACTTTACGCAACGTTTTTCTTGAGAATTCAACTTATCACCTGCACCGAGGAGGTTATGTTTCCACCCCCTGTCCATTTGCTTTGTTTGTGAGCAAGACATTTCGCAGAAACTACTGGATGCATTACCACGAAAATCTGGTGGAAAGATATGGCATCAGGGAAGAACCCATTACATTTTTGGTGCGGATGCAGATATCAACTTTTTCATTGATTTGTTTCTTTCTAAGCAAAATTGAACAAAAACAACAGAACACATTTCCACGAAACTTGGTGGAAGGAGGCAGTAGGGGTCAGGGACGCACCCGTAAAGTTTGGGTACGGATCACTTTGTTTAGCATTGCGAGAGTGTTAAGTGTTTTTCAACAGTTCTGAGAGAAATTCATTTATCTTGGTGTTAAAGAATCCTGCATGTTTAGAGGACATATCTATGAGTGCCGATGAGATGTCTATGAGTGGGTGCAATTTGATGCAACTTGATTTCAACGAAAGGGGACTGTTGGGCCTTGGCAGAGGTCTGTGCTATGGTGGGTTATTCTTGCAGTTGTCCCTGAAGAGCAGAAACAAGTTTAATTAGCGATTTGCTGCTGTACCTGTCGACCCCCGTCTCCAAACACACACACACACACACACACACACACACACACACACACACACACACACACACACACACACACACACACACACACACACACTGATCTATGTCCCTGCCATCTTCTCCACCATAATTTGAAGGATCGTGGCAGCCAACGTTCCTCTATAACATCATCCAGCTTTCATACGTCTGAAAGATTTGTCGACTGTGCGTCAAGTGGTTGTGATGTTGCTTCAAAAAAGGAGGGTGAGTGTGTGTGTGTGGGGGGGGGGGGGGGGGGGGGGGTGAATCAAATCAGCATCTGTTCCTACACCTGCTCCTCGCCCATCACAGAGTTCACACTAAAATGTCGAGCGTTCAAAGTTTATCATTACCTTAAGTTACAGCTCCAACATTACTTTTGCAAGCATCCTTTTTTTAAGTGCAAAAACCTAACTGTTATTCTTTTGCATGTGCAAATGGCTTCGAGATGGCAAACTAAGTGCGCTGCCGAACTTGAATCACATCACCCAAGAAACCTGTTCTCAGATAATGGCCTGTAATTATTCACACTGGTAAATCCAGCAATGTGAATGTCATCATAGGAGGGGTCGATGTGGGCCATTTAGCAGTGCAAGCTGCAGAGCTTTAAAGCTGCTGCTGCACAAGACGATAAAAAAGAGGAGGAAACACTGGGGAGATACACGGAGAGATAATTAGACTATTATCAAGCCCCTTTTAACACTTTCAATGTGCCACTTTCACAGAGAGAGGGGTATGCAGGGATAATGAGGATGAATCGTGTGTAGGTAATGGTTAATGATCAACATCCCTGATGCACAGTGCTAAAATCTTGCGCTCCGGCTGCATGTGGGGTATACATCACTCCTCCTCATCATCATGCACTTGCTCGCCCTCTTGCTTTCCCACTTGGAAAAAAAAACCAGGGGGGAGAAAAGCTCTCTGTGTTGCAGCGGGCGCTCATTCATCCACCAGCTCAGCGGAGAGGAGAGGAGAGGGGGGAGCACGACAGCTCACATGCAACATTTATCCTTATTGTTATTTTAAGCAGCCACTTTAAGGAGCGCGCGCAAAGGGGATTCCACACATGGGGATGGGGGGATCAACCTTGCGCGTCCAACCTCTGGAAATACCATTGAGCGCACGGACACAGTCAGTGTGAACTCCTCTTTGTCCGCGCCTCCTCAGCCGCTGCAACTTACTTCTCCACGCCGCCGGGGGGGGGGGAGCGCATGGATGCGCGGACGCAGGAGCAAGGATTGTCTCCCGGAACAAAGTTGAGCAAGGGGCGGACGTGAAGTTGGAGCAGCGCTCGGGAGAAAGGGATCATCACGAGTTCATGAATTCGGTCGGATCGCGGAACGGGAGAGGTTTTATTCGCAGGGCGCGCAACATCCGAAGAGTTCGCGCATCCTTGAGAGCGCACCGCTCGGTCCTCACAGCCAAATCGGGTAAGTGTCTCCTTGGTATAGAAATCACCACATCATGCAATCAGTCTGTTTATAAATGGTTTCATTTCAAAAGAACTATCCCCACTGCACCTTCCAAAATCTGCGCCACGCGTTGTACTTTTACATCTTTCTTGGCACATTGTCTCCCTGGCGCAGGTGTCCTCCTCCCAGTCCGGAGAGAATGAGGTGTCGCTGGGTGAAGCATGAGCTGTCAGAGGATCAGTCATAAGCGGCTGTCTCTGCTATGGGAGGGGGCGGCTCTCAGCCTGTGGCTCTGCTGCTGCTGGACCTCCGGGGCCGCCGCCAACGCCGCCGCCGCCCCTGGAGCCGGGGCCGCAGCCCGAGTCGCCGCCGCCGCCGGACAAAGCGACGGCGCGTCACGCTCCCTGGGCTGGCTGCTGTCCGATAAAGGGCCTTTCCACCAGTCCCTGGAGTTCACGGAGGCTGCGGAGAGGTACCAGCAGGGCTTCAGCACCAGATACAAGATCTACAGGTGAGATGGATGTTAGAGGTGCGTGTGATGTGTTTTTTTGCCATCATTATCCCGTAGGCCTGTGTTTAGTATGCTTCTCCGGAGTTGCAGGTGTCATCCAAACATTCCACTGGATCATTTCACTGATGAGCACTTTGAGCCAGAGAGGAACTAATCAGTCAAAGCAGCTGCTGTAGTGTTTGGGTTGAAAAAACGTGCCCTCACAGGTTTAGCACCTGCACAGAACCCGTCACAAGCTGATGAGCAAATCTGAAATAACCATTGTAGCAAAGCCCGACTGGGCCCTCCGCCACTGTCTTCACTGATCTGTCACCAGAACTGCATTTCCTCCTTTTCCTTTCTCTTCCTTTCCTCATTTGATAAGAGTGTTACTGCTGGTGTCTCACTGTGACCCCTGCAGCTGGAGTTCATCCCATGAATGTGTGTGGACAGTTGACATCCTTTCACTGATGTTCTGCAGTGTCCCTGAGCTGCACTTATCTGTCGCTGTCTTTGTCTAAACATCCGTCGCGAGGCTTGCAATGCAATTTCCCTGCTTTCTTGCAACTGCGAGGCGCACAGCACGGCGCTCTGTGCAGTCGTACATGTGATACACATGCGACACGTGGGATTTTGTCAGAAGTCAATGTGTGGTGTTTGTTTGTTGCTGCTCCTGCAGTCCTGCGAGGTTTATCAATGCCCCAGGCCTGGGATTATGTTTCTTTCTCTGCTGGACATTGCCAAGAGTTTACCAAAGTGAAAAAAAGACTTCATGCTCGGCATCTATAAATCAGTTGGTCCATTATCTCCTCTGAGGGATCTCTTAGGCTGCGGTGTTTATCTCCTACTGACACCTGCATCATTTTTTTTCCTATGGACCTGCTGCATAAATGTCTCTACAGTCCCCTCTGACTTCAAGCTTCTTCTTTTCCAAAAACCTGTTCAATAATTAGTAAAAATCACCGGATGTGACAAAGAGCTTGGACGGTCGGAGGCAGCTGCCATCTGTATTGGCTGACGTCTCATCTCTCGAGGGCGTCTTACCCTCCAGCAGTCGATCTTGCAACCTGTAAACTGCCTGCTCACATTTCTATCCCGAAGGCTGTTTTCAAGAAATATTGATCAAGAGTTTTTAAGGATGAATTTTTAGTTACTCCATCTGTCTTGTATAGATAACCAGGAAAATAATAAGCTGTAGACACACTGAAGGCATTTATACCTAGCAATATGTCATAAATATATTCTACAGTCCTCCGAGTGTCAGACGCTCCATATTTTTCTCTGTGCTCTTAAATAGCCCGGGGGCCTACATTGCTATTCTACCCCTCTGACCTCTGTAATAGCTATAACACCACCACCGACACCACACAGCTATCAGTCATGCAACAGTGTGTGATTAAACCGTTCATTCGCTCTTCATAGCTGCTGATTTTACTTTTCTTCCGCCTCCAAGAGTTATTTGGATCAATATTGATTGCTTACAGACAGTACACACAGTAAACCTCCATGTTTACGATACCCGCGTATACGTTCCTCCATTTGCCATCAGTGGCGGAATAGCTGTGAGCTAAACCCCCTAGGCTGGATCGACAGTGCCCATCTGTCCACCAGGGGACGGACACTCAGCCTGTCCCCTCGTTATGATGATTGGCTGTAATGACACACTCCACACTGTTCCGGTTCCCCAATTATTTCTCTGTCGATCGTTTTTTCTCATGGCAGTGATTTGATTGTCTCCCAGAAGTCGAGGGAAGTACACAGAGCAGCAGGCAGCCCTGTGGGAGAGGTAGATATTAGCTGATGCTATGGAGAGAGGGAGGAACAGGGCGAGCTACTTTTGTGAGTATCTCGAGTTGAACAAGCTTGTGTCCAAAGGGCACGAGATAACAAATAATGGCAGCTGGTGATTTGGGACTTTATTTTGGCTTAGCGCCTTCCTGTAGTTGTGGGAGTCACAGCGTTGCATCACAATATGCTCTGGTTCAAAGAATTTAAAGCTGTGATAAAGTTGTATAAACAGTCGGCATAAAGTCTGAATCTCAGTAAGGGGTCCAGGGAGCTTCTGTGATTTCCAAAGGTCACATGGAAAGATAACTTGAAACAGTAGGAATTATAATTTGGTTGAAAATACATGTCCACATATTTGTCTTTAGGTGTGAAATCATTGAAAGACCATGCTTGACTCATACGGGGGAGGAAGTACTCATACTTTGAGGGAACCTACTGACCCCCTTCAAGTCATTACGGATAGTAAAAGCCAAGAAAATATATTTTACACAATATGGGCGCTTTAAAAAAAAAAAAACTGTTTCAATTTTGGGAAATGCACTAATTGGCTGTCTTTCGTTAGATATTATTGTTGAAACTGAGAGAAACATTAATATTTCTGTTTACATGTTACAGAGCGTAGTCTGATTTAATGTCAACATTACGGCTGCTACGTCTTATGTAGCTGTTGGTAACTACAATATCTCAATGTTGCAAAATGCAGTGAAAAGTCCAGTAGGACTTTATATAGAGATTAAGACGTATACATTTCCTACATGATGTCAGTAAAGTCAAAATACTCCACATGCCTTCATATAATTATTGCTTATGAAGACTACGACCTCATTCCGGTTAAGTTAATCAGAAATTGCTGTCTACATGGCAGTGTCTTATTGAGACCGTTCATGTAAATGTGTCCAATGTTAACAAAGTCCACCAATGAGCACCTCTCAAGCTCACACACTAATGAATGAATGAATGGATGGATGAAGTGAATGCTTGGCTTACCAGCTGCTAACTGTATCTTCTTATTTAACTGACACAAGAGCAATATCACCCTATTCATGTAACTTTCTGCAAAATAGCAAACTTCCCAACAGAAACTATTTGCTTTGCTGCGTGTCTTCCCACATTCTCTCTACTTGTCTCTTTCCTACTGTTCTGTCAATTCATGCAAAATATCTTATAAACTCATCCAGAAACTTTTCTTTGTTTTTCTTTCCAACAAACTTGATTGAAAACTACACAACACTAATAGTGATACTAATTTTCCAACATGATGCCGTAATGCAGTTACAAAGCCTCTCTATTCTGGCAGGGGAAACAAATGAAATGGTGGAAAACTGCTTTCCTGCCGGAAAAATACTGGATCCAGCATGAATCAAATTTTTATCAGGCTGCAATGAAACCATCCAATTCCCAGAGGAGGATATCAGGGACATGACCTCAGTTTTTAAGTTAAGGTGACGGGACTACAAACACACAGAGAGAGAGATCAAGCCGTAACATCTACAATAAAATATTATTGCTATGTTATTCAAAATATCCACATTTATAGAACTATACATTATGTTAATCCTGTTAAACCCAGAGTTGTGAGGGTTTTTAAAGGCAAAAAAAGGTTGGGCACCAATTATCCCATAAAATATACTTAATGCTCTGTAATTCCCAAGAGGAGCCCACATTCAAATCTACATAATAATACATAAATAACCAACCGCAACCTGATGTGTGACTTAAAGCCCACACTAATCATGTACTCCCTGGGTATTTCAAAGAAGAGGGTTCTCATACTGTATATATATATAAATGTATGATGCATATTATTAGAGATCGTCAGGGGATTCAACTTCACAGCTACATCATTTATTAACAGTGTATGATCACTTGTGTGTGTGTGCGTGTGTGTATGTGTGTGTGGTCAGTGTGTGCCTCACAGTAAGTAAAACACATTCACCTACTCCTGTGTTTCCACCACAGCTTGTTAAATAGCAGCCAGGGGCCTTATACACAGGCCTCAATTGAGCAAAATGTTTCTCTCCCTCACTTTGTGTGTGCTTTTGTCTTTGTGTGTGTGATTGTGTGTGTGTGTGTGTGTGTGTGTTGCCAGGGAGTTTGGTCGATGGAAGGTCAACAGCCTGGCAGTGGAGAGGCGGGACAGTTTTGGTGGCAGCAGAGGTTTGGCTCTGCCCCTCGACCCTGACTTCATGCACACCATCCGCCAGCTGGGGAGGCGGCCAACCCTCCAGGCCATTACAGAGAGTCTAATCAAGAAGTATGGTACCCACCTCCTCCTCTCTGCCACTCTGGGAGGTACAGTGGATTACTCCGAGCTTCAAAGCGAAGCTGATTCACACAGCTTTGAATGTGATTTTTCTTTCCAGCATGTGGTTCACCCATTTTACCGTCTGTTGCTTTCTGAACAACAAAGCATGTAATAATTTTTTCTGGATCAGTGTGTTTGGCTCGTGAAAATCACTCTGGTTAAGTGGACAAAAAATTAATTGGAAAAGGCGACAAAAGACTGATTTAATGTTTTGCTTGGCTGTCAAAAAAAGCAAATTTCCTTACAAACGTCGCTGGTGTTGTACAACACTATCATTCATACACAACTGGCTCATCTTTTGTGTCTTTAATAAACCACTAAAGCAAAGTTTACTGTATGAGAAGAACAGAAAGCATGGGTTTGCTTTTTCATTGAAAACAGTTATCAACTACGTACAATCCAGCATTATTCTGATGTATAGAATGCTTTTTATCTCACTCCCACAACTGGACAAAGAGTAAACATACAGCCTGGTTCTCGGCACCACAGAACTAAGGACCAGAAACTTCTTTTATGTTGCACCATTTTCTAAAATCTCTCAGGCAGAGATCCATCATAGAAAATAAGAAATACAACCATTTTCTCAGAGCAGCAGACACAACAAAACAAAAGAAAGAAAGTTTTAATAAAGCTGGAGCAACTCTTGATCTCTTGTTGGTACAAGATGTTCAAACTTTGAGTGCGGTAGCTGATGTCTGAGTCAGAGTGGATGTCCCTGTTCTGATTATATACAACCTCTCTGTAAGGACGTGATCCCTCCTGAAAGTCAGAACCAAGGCTCATGTATTTGTTACATTGTTTTCATTTGAGTTAGTGTCAGTTTCACATTCAGGGAGCAGACTAAAGACCTTTATATGGCATATGTCCTGTCGTCATCATCTACGTGGGCGTCGGCTGCCAATACCTGACATTGATTGGTTTTGTGGACGGGCATGTGTTTGAATAGTGTCAAATAATGGTGTGAATGCTGTCCTGACTTCCTGCAATTGGTTCAAAAGTCTGAAAAAAGAAAGAACCAAACTATGATTCGGTTTGATCCAGACTAGACCACCGCTTCAGACTAAACAAGGTCGGTATGAAACACCCTGAGGGCACTTTCACACCTACCTTGTTAAGTCTGGACGTACGGACTTGTCTGTTTAGTGCGATCGAAAAATAATAGGTGTCAAAGGTGCCTCAGACAATTTCAAGCCCACAGAAAACTATTTTCTGGATAGCTTGGTCTCAGAACATTGAAACAAAACATTAAACAATAGCAGACGAAAAAGAAGATGCTTTCAGAATTGCTTGTTTCGTCTTTACCTCCAAATGTACCTTTTTTTTACCCCCTTTATTCAAAATGTGAGCAAATACAAAGGCCAAATATACAACATGAAGAGTAACCAATGGATATCAAGTTTTCAAGGTTTTTTTTACTTCAACTGAATACTTAATTTGAAGCGGCTTAAAAAACTTGATGACTGTGCTGATGTGCTTTATTTGGCTGCTTTTATATTAGTCATTTAATATTTGTAATTGTTAGAAAGTGCACAACTACTAGTCTACTTTGTTTTAATGTTTTGCAATTGTAATCCAGATGATGAAAGTAATTAAGGGAACTTGATCAATGATCTTGAACAAGCTCCTGAGCAGTTTAACAGACGCAGAGACCTTGTCTGTGCCTTTTCCTCCGATCATGCGAACCATCAGTTCCTCCACAGCACTTAATCACTACTGTGCTTTTATATCTGATCTGAGAAGATACTAATGAAAGGTGATTAGTGCTGCTCTGTCAGAACTAATACAGCTCTCATTCCCTCTGCCCGACCGTCACCAGGGGAGGAGTCTTTGACGATATTCGTGGACAAAAGGAAGCTCAGCCAGGAGTCCTCGCCCTCGGCGGCCGAGGCCAGTAGTAGCAGCAACAGGAACTCCAGCACTACGGGGAAGGTGACCCTGGAAGCCCTTCACCAACTGGCTGCTTCCTACTTCACCGACAGAGAGAGCACCCTGCGGAGGCTGCACCACCTCCAGATCGCATCCACCGCCATCCGGGTACGTGGACGTTAATGCGGCAGCAGTCTGATGGGAGATTAACTCACTGTCTGAAAGCATTAGAGATGTTCCCCTGCAGTGTTGTGGTTTGTTAACCCTCGACATTTACACATGGGAATGGTAGGATACTAAGCATTCACATGGCCTGGTTTGGTTGTGGGTTTAGCTGAGGTCGCTGAACATTGATGAACGACTTGTTCAGTGGTCAGGGACAGGACATAATTTCAGTCTTGATCAGTAAATAAATGCACATATAAATCACTCACATTACCACGGTACATCACTGGGCTAACCTTACCCAGAGCTGATGTTTTTAGTGTTTATATTATTTTATTATTCATTTTATATTTTTATATTATATCTCAGTTAACACATTATTGGTGATGCTTATGACTAGGGGGAGAAATTGCAGGGTAACTTGTGATACGATACAATGCACGCCATATGGCAACAATAACATCACAATACTGCTATTCTGCAATAATTAATAAATTGTAAGACAATCATATGATACATTATGATATCTGTCAAACTGAACAGAATACAAAATCCCCTTAAAGAGGCAAAGTGCAGGATTTGTGGATTTAGTCACTGCAATTTGGTTTCGGTTTTACAGAGTTTGACACAAACTAAGATGACACAATGTTTATAAGCTTAAAGTTGTATCTTAGTGCCTCTTTACTCTTTAACAAACCCACTGTAACTTGTCAATGTCCACATGTGCCATCATTCCAATGTTATATATATAACTAATTAACTAAATATGGATATTTGGCGGCAGCTTATCGATAATTTTATGTCATGATGATACATTCCCGTATTGATATTTTGTCCCACCCTTACTTACTCATTTTAAGTTTATAATAACAAGCCTTAATAACTTTGACAATATGCAAATATGTGTAACTAGTTTTAACTATGTACTGAAATGAGTGGTGGAAGAAGTATTGACATAATTTCCAATACAGATGTTGAATAGCAAAACAAAACTCTTTTGCAGAATGACCTTTGTCAGTGTTATCCGATCTATAGTATTATCGCAGTACATTCATTTTGCAGTCAGTTGTGGTGATTGGAACTTTATACGCTATAAAAACACATCATTTATTAAAAAAGAGATCACCTAGTTAAGATTCCATATTAAATCTTAGAAATCTTTCAAATAACTTGTAAATGTAGCTGTAAAATAAAAAAAATCGATATTGTTAATCCTTTGAGAGCCAATCCAAGCTGACTGGGTGAGAGGATAGATCAGCAGCGTATTGCAGAAAAAAGTATTCACGCCCACATTCACACCTACGGCCAATTTACAGTCTCCAATTAACAAAATGTCCCATATTTCTCTCTGAGATGTAGCAGAATTAAAGTACATGTGGTATAATAAGAAAATACTTAAAAGTTCAAAATAATCTAAATTATTCTTTCCACTTCCAGTCAAGCAAACTTTTAATTCATGACACTCTGGTAGCTCGACTTGAAGATAACATGAACGAACAGATGGAGCTCAGGGAATTTATTTCCATAAGTTATTTCGCCAGGTAGGATTAGGAACAAATGCTTGTTTACAGAATTGGCCCGACACCAAGAAATTCACCTGTTGTAGCTGCAGGGGAAAAACAACACTGTCAAATGTGTCCCTGCTGTTTTTCTCTCCTCAACATACATCACAGAAAAACTGGCAAGTACGGGCTCGTTTGATTTGAATCAGAACCTGTTAGATAAATTATTTGATATCAAGTCGCTCAAACACGTCCTTGCTAACCACCCACTAACGGCTTCTGCAGCAGAAAAACAATATTAGAACATAAGGGGTTTCAAAGAATTTCATCTTTAAAGAGCAGAGGAGAGAAAGAAGGAGGCCGGAGCAGCAGTCCTGCATCCTGCATAGTCTGAAGCACCAATCATCCATTTTATCATCTGAAGTGGCTCTTAGAGTGTAAGCATTAATCAGCCCAAGGGGCAAATGTGGATTCTAAAGTCAGTAGCCGCTGATGAAGACAAGTTCCCCCCAAACTGAAAATGTGTTCCTCTGGTTATGCATCAGCCTGATGGATTAAATATATGAATTCCATTAATTTCCAGTCCACGCCGACTTCAAATGACTCCAACATTTGCCACTTTGCAGCGTGCATAGTGTTCAGGCCGAGTAACTATCAAAGCCAGAGACAGAGGTGGGAGAGGGAATGTCGGTGGGGGGTGAACACTGCATTTTATGTTGGATGTAAAGCAGCACCTGCCATACGCAGTCAGTCATTAAAATCACATGCGGTGCTGGGGATTGGGGGAGAAACCGGACGGACCCGGAGCATACATTTATGCAAATACTCAAGCAAGTTAATATTTCCAGCTTTGACGTGCAGATTCATTGCATTCAGAAATCACATGAGCATAGAAGTGAATCAGTCTAAAGTTCCCTGGCTGGACCGAAGTTGATTTGTTCTGTCAAATCAGAGCCAATTATTCTGTCCGAGGGGGAAACAAGCTTCTAATTAAGGAATTTTTCAATATTACTCCGCAGTGACCTCACAGCATTCATAAATCATTTGAAGCATAAAAACACCTTTGTTGAGCCTTCATTTAGTTTAGAGTTAAAATTAAGCTTGACAAATAAATTATTTACAAAAAAGGCATAAACACCGGACAATGGATTTACACTCGACTGTTTTGTCTCCACGTCCTCGCAGGTGACAGAAACCAGGACTGGGCCGCTCGGATGCAGCAACTATGACAATTTGGACACTGTCAGCTCTGTGCTGGTTCACAGTCCAGAAAACAAGATTCATCTACAAGGTATGAAAAATAGGCTCCTTAAATCCTGGGGACGGCAACTTACTGAGTTTAATGCGTTTGTTATAAAAAAAACACTTTCTAAACTCAAAAACAACTTGGAGAGCACGCCGAGGCTGATGGGCCACTTTATCACCATATTGCATATGGAGATCAGATATATAAAGTGTACACAGAAATGATCTGCAGAACATGTGCAGGCAAAATACCCCTTCTGTGATACTGCTGAAAGGATTATTTATTACTGTACAGTAGCTGAATACAGATCACCCCCCCTTGAAATATTTATTTTGATCCACAAAATCCAGATTATTAATTGTATCTGCACCAAATATTACCATATTATCATAGATATTAGCATTCTACACACACTTGGCATTTTTTTTCATGAAGATTTCTGCATTATTTCTTGAGAAATTCGACACTGTCTTATTCAGACTATTTTCTTAATATCAGAATATTGGTGTCCATGGAAACATGTCTATTGAGGGCGACCCACAATGATTTGATATAAGATGATATGAGAGTGGTATTTAAACGTACTCATCTAACATGATTCCTTTAATGTAATCTTCTGGGATTTTTTTTCTTATTGTTACAAATTGTCATACAAAGACCAATAGTAACAATATTACTCTTCACATCTGAAAACTTTGCTGCCTGGCGTTTTGTCTTTCAGACCAATTCTTTACTCTTGAGAAACTTAAATCTTTGGAAATGGGTCAGAAACCTATAGTTTCAATTCAACAAAGCAAAGTCATTTTCTAAAACTGTTGCCCACTGTGGTTTTTACTCGAGCATTGACCTGATGCTGTGTTTCCCGGTCCACAGGGCTGCAGGTCATCCTACCCGGCTATTTGCAGAGCCGCTTCATTCAGGCGGCTCTCAGCTACATCGGCTGTAAATCCGAGGGTCGGTTTGTTTGCCAGAACAGTGACTGCTGGTGTGAGTGCAGCGTGGACTTCCCTCGGTGTAACTGCCCTCACTCTGACCTGGACACACTGCAGAACAACCTGCTGCGCATCAGAGACTCCTGGAGGCTGACCTACCGGGAGTTTGAGGAATCTGGTGAGTGAGGCTTTTTGATTTACTGTGATGGTCTGAAATGAAACTTTTAACGGTGCGTTCAAAAACACACGGAACACTGGCTTTTTAGATCTCCCTCAAAATCATCTGTATTCCAGGATGCAGGTGATATTCACATATTTGTATGAACTAACTTTCTAAACCTGCGCACCATCTTAGATCAGATGATAATCTTCAACTTGCTCCCAGAGCCCAATTGGTGACTAAAGATCAATCATGCTACATTAATTATATATGATAAATATCTTTATTTTATTTTATATATACCCTTACTGAAAAAAGACATTGAAAGGTTAAAATTGCACGATTAAAATCTAGTTTTGGAGCCTTGCATTATGTTTGGATTGGCAAAAAATAAAAAAAATCTTTACTAATGTTATTTTGTATTTGAGAATTCCGTCTTAAAAACTGCAGCATTGTTTTTATAGAGTTTCTCCAAAACATTTTCAAATTACTTTTCTCCCAGTGGCCTGATATTTATCCCATATGTTACCGCTTTTAAATGCCTTCTTTAAACATACTTAAATTCAAAGCTTTAATTTCTGCATTAATTTATTGTTGACAACTATACAAGTATATGTTATTATTATTATTATTATTTTTATCATTATTATCATTATTATCAATATTATCATTATTATTGTAATTTTTATTATCATTTCTACTAGTTGTAGGAGTGGTAGTATATTTAACAACAAATATTAACTTATATGTGGATGAACTACATGACCTGTTTTTGTTCTAAATTAATTCTTGGCCGTCAGACAGAGGCAGCTGCCAGACTCTGAATCAAGAGACCTGTCAGTCATTGTGTCAAATCAAATGATGTTCCTCTCAAGGTGCTCAGGGCTGCAGTATGTGACAGTACACCGATCTTTTATAGACATCCATCTGTTCTCATCCACCAAAGTTATGCGAGGACTCGTAAAAAAAAGTGTATTTAATGTCACAGTTCAACATTTGAGGAAATATGCTCATTTCCCTTCCTGCTAAGAGTTGCACCACTTGTGTGTGTCTGCACGGTGAATGTCAAACATGTGATTTCTCATTTGTTTGAAGAGGAAGTGTAAAAATAGTCCAGCACATAAGCCACAACCCCTCGACAGATGCAGTTTCCTTTTTACGATGCACAGATGAGTGGTATAAATCGTCTCACCCAACACGTCAAAATGCAGCTATTACTTTACATTAAGTCAATAAAATAAAGTTATATGAATATTTAAAGCTCTCAGATGAAAAGGGCAACGTTTGCATGAACTCTATTCAAGCAAAAGAAGTTAACAAACATCTGAAAATAATAAATAAATAATGTGTTATACCACACTGTAATATGCTTGTTCTGAGCATCCATTGTAATCACAATGTGTAGTGTATACAGTAATTGCAGTGAGTTTGAGGTAGGGCTGTAATTACCATAAACATACTATATACTATACCATGGCAGAGTTGCCATAACTGGCAATTACCCTAGTCTCCACTTACCATAAATGAAGCCAAAATATCCCGGATACGATCAGAAGTTTCTCCATTTGAATTTGCCCTGGAACTTTTCTGAAAGACATTTTTGTTTGACACAAGTGATTACTGTTCCTATAGCAACCTTCTTACTTTCACATTGCTGGAGGCAAGAATAGCAATTTAGCTTTCAGTGTCACTCACATGTAATTACAGACTAGTTGCTTTTTCACGACGTACAGTGCCGTATGCTGACAACAGGTGGTGATTAACATACTGTACATCTTTTTTTACGGAAACAAAATATGAACGACGTCTGTTCCCTGACACGATGATGAGATCAGCAATCTGCCCTGCGAAGGAAATCTAAATAACAACATGTTTTCAGGCAGGTTGCAGCTGTCTTCTCTTGAGCGGTTTTGCTTTTCCGGGACAAACAATGAAAAGTCGATGCATTTCTTTTTATTTTATTTTGGATATTGTTACCCAGCGGCTCATAACCGCAAGCAGGGTTTACTTATTCATTTTCTGTTTGTTTGTTTTTTTCCTTCCAGAGGAGTTCCAAAGCTTTGTTGGGAAACTGCCAACCCATTACGCTGTAAACACATCTGCCGTGGAACACTTGTGGAGGACAGACGCCAGCCTGCTCCAGCGCTACAGGCAGCTGGAGACCAGGAGCAACCAGCTTTTCACCAAAGCTCGCCGCACCGCTAACAAGCTCTTCAGCCTCAGCAAGAGGTGCCGAAAGCAGCCCAAAATAGTCCCGCAGAGGCCGAGGTAAGATCCGTGACGAGAACAAGGGGGTGGAATATTTATACCGCAGCCTGTTAACCCAAGGTGCTCCCCAAAAGTTATAATTATGAAAATGATTTATGCGGCAGGCACTGGGCGAAAGCAGCGGTGTGAGACGGTACTTATTAGAAGGCTCTTGAGGAAAAGTAGTTGGAAAAGTGCTGACGGGAGCGAACCTGCCTCTCTGTTCCCAAGACAAACAGGATCACGTTTGGCCAAACAGACACGTTTCACCGTCCTGAAACTGCACTGCAATCAATCCAGCGTCCCAAAAAAAATCATATCCAGGAGTTTCAGCTGCAGCGGACATGACAGTAATACTCTCGGCCTCTATCTATTCTTTTTTTTTTTTTTTTACTGTTATAGCCGCTGTTTCAGCAGCACTCCCACCTGGACGCGTTATTCCTGCAGCGTATCAGAGAGCGCCGTGGTCATAACTCCAGTCCGATTTATGCCTCTCTCATGAACACTCTATGTTGATAGCTATTTCTGGCAGGGAAATTAACTAAATGACACAATCCATCAGTGAGCTAGTCAGGCTGCAGACGCTGCCTCCTCGGTCTACATCGCCATTACACTTCTTTATCGCACCCTCTCTGCCTGTAGAAAATGAATTCAGTGGTGGTGTACAGTTTCTCGGCAAGTCGATTTATAATTTGGGGTGTGAAATATAATATCTGTGTTTTGTTTTAATGATTTGCTTATTTATTTTCCATATTCACATTTTAATTATGTTTCACCGTGCTGCATCTGTAAAATTAAAATGAAAAGTTTAGTCAGATAGCATGTTTAAATGTAACGTGGCCCTGACGTCTCACTCAAGCGCATTAACGGAAAACACAAATTCAAAAGCCACAACAGGGAAACAGAACCACAAAGGAAGTGAGTGATATTGACCATGAAGCTGTAGAAGAGGCTGTATGAAAATAAAAGAATATGAAAACAATATATGAAACGGAATTTAGATACAAGATACAAAAGCAATAAAACATAAAAAATCATAAATATTTGAGAGTTAAAATAGTACCCAATAGGAGTTGAAATCAACGTCTCAAACTCTTTATCAATGATTTTCATGTTTCTAGGGTGGGAGCGGTTCTGATAGAAGAAGTAAAGTGTTCCGTAGATTAGGTGCAGCCACTGCAAAGGCCTGGTCACCTCTGTTCTTTTAAGCGATGGCTCTCAGGACGTCCAGAAGCATCGGGTTGGTCGACCTCAGTGCCAACCCATTTAAAAAACAAGCCATTAAATCGTTAAATCAATCCTGAATTTGTCAGGGAGAGAAAGACATTAAGACGACGTGTAGGTGTGAGTGAGTGTGTGTCATAGCTTCCCATCTGCACCACAGAAGGGGGGGGGGGGGGGTTCAATAGATTACAATATTCATTTTGATCTGATTTCGCTGCTGTAATTCCACCTGAGTCGGAGTTTGTCTCTGATTGTTTTTGCTGCAAATCAATCCAAAACAGTTTTTAGTGACAGACAGAATTAATCTTGTTTGGCTAAAACATTTCCATCACGGCACAATCACAGAAATATGATACAGCAGTCTGCTCTAACACAGCGGTTGTGTCTCCTTTAGGCCTCTGCACTTCTGGTTGCGCTACGCCCTCTCCATTTTGTACTGCAGCGAGAACAACCAGGTCGGAGTTTACAGTGACGAAAGCCGCAGCTGCTCCTGCCCCTACAACCATCCTCCTTGTCAGGGCCTCATCCCTTGCTCTGTGGGCGACGGTGTCCGCTGTGCCTCCTGTTCCACGGATAACCGGACGCGATGCTCCAGCTGCAACCCCAGCTTTACAATGACCCAGGGAGCCTGTCGGCCTGCCGTGCCCGACCCGACGGACCCCTACCTCGGCATGGAGAGCGACCGTGACCTGCAGGATCTAGAGCTGCGCTACCTGCTGCAGCGGCGCGACCCGCGCATCTCTCTGCATGCTGTATTTGTGAGCAATGACCTGCGCATAAACACATGGTTCGACCCGTCCTGGAGGAAGAGAATGCTGCTCACCCTCAAGAGCAACCGTGTAAAGTCAAACCGTGTTCATATTCTGCTTGGAGTGTCCCTCCAGTTTTGCCTCACTAGGAACAGCACTCTGGAGCCGGCACTGTCCCTGTTTGTGAATCCATTCGGGGGCAGCCATTCGGAGAGTTGGACGATGCCGATTGGTCAGCATGGATACCCAGACTGGGAGCGGATCAAGCTGGATATCCCTTTGGACTGCTATAATTGGACATTGACTCTCGGAAACAGATGGAAGAGCTTTTTTGAGACGGTTCATTTCTACCTGAGGAGCCGTATGAGGGACTCTGTGGGAGTGACAGGAGGCAACAAAAACACAACGGCGTACTACGAGCCTCAGGAGGAGACGGAGCCGTCCAGCAACATCGGCTACATGAAAGTGAACAGCATGCAGCTGTTCGGATTCAGCGTGCACTTTGACCCGGAGGCGATCCAGGACCTGATTCTGCAGATAGACTACCCATACACTCAGGGATCGCAGGACTCGGCCCTGCTGCAGCTGGTGGAGCTGCGCTACAGGGTTAACCGGCTCTCGCCTCCGGGGTCACCGCACGTGGATCTGTTCGCCTGTCTCCTCCGCCACAGGCTCAAATTGTCCAGCGCAGATGTGGCCAGGATACTCACTGCCCTGCAAACTTTCAGTGCCAGACAACCAAACTACGTAGAGTACGAGGCAAATAAACTGTGTAGTTAATAGCCACTATTTGATGTTTTGTACCATTTCCTTGCCACAGACAGGCCTGTATCCTTTGTCAGCTGGATCCATATGTGTCAAGTGTGTGGTATGTTGTTCAAAGGCGTTGTTGTACATATACAATGTGCAATTAAATTTGATGTTTTCATAAATTCAGTGTAGTTTTATGGATTAAAACTACATTAAATATCCATTGCTATACAAGCAATAATCAAGTTTAAGTCTGGGAGAAAACATCCTCAGTTATTATTGATAAAAGAGTTTAACACAGTTTGGTTATAATAAGAAAATGATTGAGAAAATGGATTGTCTGGGCCTTAAATATTGCTACATGCTACATTTTAATCATACAATCCAAACACTAAAGTCTGACATGCATGAAAATATCCCCCTAGCCTTCCTAGCTCATCTCACACTTTCCCCGTCGATCGCACTGGAGATTCTCAGTGGTGTGTGCTGTGTTGTTTTAGCCCATCTGGAGCCTCAGAACACAAGGTCTCCATTCTCCGATGAGGGAACAGCCTTGGCAGAGATTACTAAGTATATAGTGAGAGAGAAGGGAGGGTCGGGAGCAGCCTTCCTCTGTTCCTTTGCCGTCCCCATCCGCCATTCACAGTTACTGTGATAGATGAGCTGGGGAACCGCAGAGACATGCCCAGCATCACACAACAGTAAGCGAGGTACCGGGGACAAGGATAGTACTCTTGCCCAACGCCAGAGCGAGTTGGACCCTCACAAGAGTGACTCTGACTAAAAAGGGAAATCAGCTTTAATCCCCGGCGGCCTGTCAACAGTTGAGCCGCAGGGTAGCGGCATGGCACGGCTTTGATTAGACTAGCATCTAAAGAGGCGGTAGCAAAGGCGTAGCTTCATCAAGATTCATCAGACATGTTTCTCGTGAGATTAAAGCCAGACACAATTTGCTCTGATGCTTTCGTTCAGAACGAATGTGAAGAGGTTGTTGATGCAGTTTTGATTGTGGGATGAGGTGCTGAGCGTACAGCTACCACCACCCTACTGTCACTCAAACGACTGTACGGTGCATCATGGTGCAGTGTTACACTAAAAATCACTTTAATGAGTTTTCGTGGCACATCAGCAAATTTTGAAGTTGAGCTGAAGGCATTGATTTCAATACAAATGTTGGCATCACACATTGAATTATAATACTGACTAATTTTAAGGCAGCGCTGTTGTCTCCAGGCTGTAAAATGTCTTTTACTGAGCTATCAGACATCACAGGAGCACAGCATTGCCCCGTTTAATCATATTATGCAATCAACCTCTATATTATATTTACATCCTTTTTCTTTTTTCATCTAGTCTCGTTTTACTAGTAATTTACTTTAAAGCAGTTTATGTTGCAGCAGTAACATTTGATATGCCACAATCTACCAGTTTGCACCGTGTGTTTTAATTGACTGCAGGAAGAACACGGTGTGTGAGAAAGGTAGTGAATCTGGACCGTGTCCCGGTAAAGGGTTAATTCCTGTGGTTTAAACTGTGAGCATCTGGTGGGATTTAAAAAATCTTTTTAACAAGCAAATATTTTGCATCTGGGTGTGAAAATGCAGCTCGTGTTGTTGGAAGCAGTCCAGCGTACCTCAGGGGTAAGTGGTGGAGAGACGGAAAGAAAGAGTTTGCTGTTGTGAGCAGCTCTGGTTCGTTGGCAGGTTTTTGATTGGGGAAATTCACCTTCTTCTTCTTCTTCTTCTTCTTCAGCCCAATTTAAAATTAAAACAAAATATAATTTTTGATTCAGAGGGCATCGTCCTCAGCTGCATTTCCGTCAGAGGTCAACGGACTCAATATATTACACATCTAAATGAACAACATTAGGGAAACTGCACAAACGCAACTGAACAACCTTTTAAGAACTTCACTAAAATATGTTGAAAGAAACAAGAAATCACAAGATCTATTAAATATGCTTATTTGCTTTCAAGAGTTGATAATAAAATCGATACAACGTTTGTCTGTGTATGCTAAACACAAAGATGGTCCAGTAGATGGTTAGCTTAGTTAATGTAATGTGTACATTTTTACAGTGTTTCTTTGGTGGCTATAAACTAACACATTATAATAAATAATATTAAATAATTAGTTTTACACAGATTTTGATACCACTGGACAGAGCAGGCTTGCTGCATGTTTCCACATGTTTTCTGCAAACTAGCTGCGGGTCGTTGCTCAATATGTAACCATGGGTATCCTTTTATAATTTTCTTCTTTTGTTTTGAAACGGGGTCCCTGGTCTGGGATAATGTGCAGAGCCACAAAGTTCACAGCTTTGGAAATGCAACATACAATAGCATGTATTACTGTTACCCAGGGAATGAGTTGAAGGTTTGAGTGCAATGTGAATCCGAGAGTGACCAGTGACAAGTAGGGGGGGATCAGAGGCTAAGCACATTTGTTTCTGATGGTATTGCTGTTCAAACCACAGTCACAAGTGTGAGTGGTCTTTCTTATAGACTCAAAGGAAAGTCTTTATAGTTGGAGCAGCAAGAACGTAATGGATCTACATCTCTATGGCTTCTTTCTTAGGATGGGAGAGGTTTCTACCAACTGGTAGGTCAGGAAGCTCCAGGAGGTAGGTCTATTGCACAATCATGTGAAGGACTCCAACAGATCATCATACTGAGAGGGAACTATGGACAAGTCAAGGGATTCAGAAACAGACGAGAAGGGAGTGACATCTGCAGGACAGATTCCAGGCATAAAGATTGACCTAATGAAATCGTACTCACTATCTGGGGAATGTTATCTCAACCAATGTTGACCAAGAACTGGAGGAGCCTGAATTGGATGAGATGAGGTTGAATTGGATTTGTTTACAAAGGATACCAGAGAGAAAGAGAAGCAGAGGTTGTGTACAGTGTGTGACAAGGGCCAGGCGTCTTCCATCTAATGCATTGACATCTAGGGGGATATCAAGCGGCTTGACAGAAATGGCATGGTGGGACGCAAGGTTTTCATCCAAGATATGCTAATCTGCTCTTGAGTCGACTGCAGTCAACCGGCAAAGACTGTTCAACACAGGGTGTCTTGATAAATGAATTCTGGGTCGAGGGATGGAAGAGGAGTCTCCCTGCCTCCTCTTTTAGCCAAAGACGGCATGTGACAAGGAAATGACCAGTCTGAACAGTGGCATAGGCACTCGTCCACTTTCATCCAATGGGGGCATTCAGCTGGAGAAAGACAGGTCCGACCTAGCTGCATGGGATCATCTCCTGGTAAGAGGCAGAGCTGGGAGCTGCATAGGTTAGTGAGGGGGGGACCAGGGCTTGATCTGGTGAGAGGAGGTGAAGTAGGAGTGCAGGTAGTGGACAGCTAGCCCTCTCCCTACAGTCCTTAAAGAGGTGATTATCCAACTTGTTTTTACAAGATTCCTTCTTCATCATGATTTTTCTTTTTTTTATCAAGTTCAGAGCCAAACACACAGAGTGGATAAGAGGCAGGATGCCGGGATAAAGAAAAAGTACACCTCAAAACATTATTATTATTATTATTATTATTAGTAGCAGAAGTAGTATTGGAGGTCAGGAAGGAGTGTGAATGTGTGTCAAGCAGCTTCGTATCCACACACACACTCAGTGACACATATATGTACTAGACACACACACAGGGCAGATGCTGAGTGATAAGCGGAAGCTTTGGCTTGGAAGTGTTGCGAGCCTCGGAGGAAACATGAGTTAGACTAATGTGTGTGTCTGTTTAACAAGCATGCTGGTGATGGGAGGCAGGGGCTCATTGAAGGGGAAGAGTTTATGGAGAGGACGACCCCACGGGAGGCATCAGGAATAATAGCTGACGATATGTCATAACAGCCCAGACAGCTTGATTTACAAGACAAGAGGGAGCCTCCGCTCGGATACCAACTGTAGAGCAGCAGAGCACTCGAAGGACCAGGAAACCGGTTTTTGATCAATGCGTTTCAATTTAGTCTTGTGTTTCACATTTAAAATGTCGAATCATGAAAGTATATGGACTTTGTTGGCTTTACATTTCCACAAGTGTATTTGTTTGTTTGCTGCGTTGCCTAACTGGACGTCCACATAAAAAACCCTCTTGCCTAAAGGAGACCTGGGTGGGTGGCTGGAGAATTCTTTAACTCTAAATGATGTCTCATGAGAGCCTTTGAAACCCTGTTCAATAAGCATGGGGAGCATTCATTTGGAAAAATCAAGAGTGTGGCTATGTTCTGTTGTAGACATCAAGTGATGTGATACCAATCCAGCAATGTAATACGACACCTGGAAACCAAATGAGATCTGACACCAGTTTGAATACGCTGTCACGGCATGTGAAGATATTTAACAGCCTCTCTAACCCGAATCGTACGATTGCCCCGCTTTGTCTTCGAGGTTGACTGATGGCTTTTTAATGCAATACCGACATTTTTAGACGAAAGTCAGAGTGTCAGTAATTCATCTCTAAAATGTGCCTATTTTCATGTCAGAAGTAGCAAATATTAAGTCTTTCCATCGGGATTTCACTTTTGACAGGCTGGAAAATCCTCTCAATCAGGATTGAACTGCAGACCATCTTTTGACACTAATAATAGCACAAAATAACCGAAACCGACTGAATGACAAAATCCTGTCAGGGACTCAGGGTGACGACCCCGACATTCAGTGGAACTTTGAGATACATCAAATATTTGACCGGGGACTAACTCGAGAGAAATCATGACTGACGTTACCAAAATAAACGTAAAGGCTGGAAAATAACACATCATTTCAGTTTTTAGAGAATTTCAGTTTTGGCCAGAGAGGAGTCGTAATCACATAAGCAGTAAAAAAAACTAACCAACAGTGACTGCTATTGAATATAAGTGTTCAGCATATACATCTGCAAACAAATAGATCGGTTTGTTTTGCTACTCCAGAGGATTGTCCATCGTGCGATAAAGCAAAATGAAGTTACTGATAAGATGATTCAGAATAATTCAGACCTGGCTATTGCTCTCCGCTATCAGCCATAATCAACAGCATCATCTTATTTCATTTTGAGAGCTGTGTGCTGCACAATAAAATGCTGAGGGTCGCTTCAAGATTAACAACAAGATAGCCTTTTGGATTTACATAAAGTCTTGCTATAATGAGTACTGCTGGCAAAGCCCCCACCCCCTCTCTCCACACACAACTACACACGCAATACACAACGCAATACAACCATAAGGTTGCAAATTCTCCACTCCCTCATTATTGCCTCAGCGGCAGTGACGCAGTATAAGGATCAAGGTGTTTTATGGAGATGAAAGAGGAGATGCAAAGGATTTACAATGCCTCCCAGATCACTGATAATTCACAGCGTAAACAAAACTTTGCCTGGGGTTCACACCACCAGGGAGGTGGGATTTAGTCTCCTTATTCGGCATCATCCTCTTTAAACTGGCAGCATTAGAGAGGCAGACAGCAGCAATCCTGATGAGACCCACCAGAGCTCCAAACTGCCACATCTGAACAAAATACCCTCGCCTCGGCTTTCCAGGTACACGGGAGCTCATGCACGGGGAACCTCGTGGACCCTGCACTCATTATCCCACTGTGGATGGAAACTGATGCTTCCTCAAAGTGGCTCCAGAGCTGAACATACTGTATAATAGTCCATTAATCAGTGGCTCGGGAATACTTGTCAGCTTGGAGTTTGATGATCTTTGAAGTGCAATCATACTTAGTGATAATCGCCCGGGCCACTCTGCATTGTATCCAAAGCCCCTACGGCCATGTAAGTGTGCCATACCATTGCTCTTTTGTTTTTCTGTGTGAATGGCACACATTAAAAAGGCCAGCAGATGTGCAATGTGCAGTAAGCTGTGGGAGAGTATTTCACCATCTCATTAACAGAAGCCTCTATCTTGCCATCTCTCTGCTGAAGTTTCCCCCTTCAAATGTTTACCCCCCAAAACTTCCCACAAACATTACACGAGCTGCTTTAATTATAAATGGACACACTCCCTGTTTCTTAAGGGATCGCATAATTGCATGAAACTCCAACTAATGCAGCCTCAACGTTCGTGAAATGGGTTGTGTCCTAACGCCGAGGTGGTCGACACAGTAACTGTTGAAGCCGGCACCAGCCATGGCACGTATTTGTCCCGAATGGTGATTTCAACTGACAGACTCATATATTCGACGTTATTAATATTTCAAATCATAAACAAACAATTAGTTCTGTTCATTTATTCAGCAGTGTTGGGTGACACCTCTGAGCCTGGCAGCACTTCCAGCACTCCCCGATCACATTAATCAAACTGGGGCTGACGCACACACAAAAAAAAAAAAAAAAAAAAAGGCATCTGGAGACCGTTTTGCGATTAGGAGAGAATAAGTTCTCTGATAAAAGCACTCGGTATCAGCACTTTCGGCCTGTGGGGACTGTTGGAAAGCAGAAGCTGCCATAATCGGACAAACAGCAATCTCACAGCCAGGAGTCCTGCAGCCTATTATTGAGGGAAACCTGGCACATCCAAAGGACAGCTTAAAAAAACCTAAGCTGGATGAAGTAGCCTGATTATGTCTGGAAATCAAGAGCCATCTCTCTGAATACTCATTCACTTGCAGAATAAATAAGAGGATCAATAGACCCAGCAATTGTTCCGATTAGATTTTTATGTCTGCCGTTGCTGTAATGCCTGTCGTTGTAATTCCAGTCCCAGTCCCAGTCCCAGGGTTCTTGGAGCACAGGGAGGTCACGTTCCTGATGACTCAGCCGGTGACTAAACCCACCTCAAGTGAAAATTAACTACCTACCTAAATGTCCTCTGAAAGTTGTTGTGTCTTCCCTCACGAAGCTGTCTCTTCAATTAAGGACAAATTCTGCACAGCAAAGCCAGGTTGTCTGCACGGCGGCTGCAGCCAAAGATTCAGCTTAACTGGGTCACGGCAAATCCAGTCAGATGGTCGGGGCACATCGCGTCTTTTGCTTGTGGACCAAGTAAGGCCACTGAGCTTTAGTGCAGCTGCACACGCTGACTCACGAATACACACGCACGCACACACAAAGTGACAAACCAGGTTCTGATCACCTGAAGGGCAGAGAGATGAGATCATTGGCTTTTTTTTTTTTTTTTTATAAATATCTTTCTGTTGTTTCTAAAATAAAGAAACAAAAAAAAACAAGGCGAAAGCCACGTACGGCCACGATGAACTTCTGGTTATTTGGGACGTTCACCATCTTAACGTGTGTTCAGACTTAATGCAGTGTGAATTATAGATGTGGCACCATTACATACAAAATCACCGGGAAGATGTTAATGGCATGAATAGACACAGGGCGTTAATTAGTGCAAAGGTGCATTAGCACAAGTTGAAGATGCTTCAGCTTGAGTGAAAAACGATTACTCCTCCTGGGGATTTGAGAGACAGGACAGAGACGGAAGGAAAATAACAGGAGCCGGAGTTTCTGGTGAATGCAGATGCACACCGACATAATACCACAAACACATGGTCCGTGCACACTGTTGTTTGCCGAATCCAACCCGAATCCAAAAGGCATTCCTTTTAATGTTTCCAAAACTCACCTCGAGCCCGATTTTCTCCCAAATTACACGCACATGCATTGTAAAAAAATTTTAGAGGCTCAAGTCAGGCATCCACATTTTAACTCAAAGTACAGTTTATATTTATATTCTGAATTATCAGCATAAAAATGGACAAATAAGACATTTTACTTGATGAGGGCGCTAGATGAGAAGTCAAGGGATGAGCAAAGTCATCACAATAAAGCCTGAGGGAGGCACGAATACGGAATCAAATTTCATCAGAAGTAGAAATTTCAACCCCAGTGTTGTTTCGCAGGAGAATGTCTCAAAACTGTACTAAATTATACTGTATATAGATGATGAGATATTTCACTTGATAGGCAAACATCTTGACCTGCTGGTGGCACTGAATGAAAGGTCTGGGTATCAACAACCATAGTCAGTGGGATTCATCCTCTGGGCACCATGAATGTTTGTCAGAAAATGATTTGTAGGTATTGAGATATTTCACTTGATAGGTATACATGTTGACCTGCTGGTGGCGCTAGATGAAAAGTCAAGGGATCACTAACCACAGTCAATGGGATTCATGCTCTGGGAACTATAAATGTCTGTACAATTCCCCCCCCATTAGTTGTTGAGATGTTTTAGTCTGGGACCAAAGTCACAGATCTACCATCAGACGAACAATTCCATCCCTGAAGTCATGCCGCTAGCACGGCCAATACACAAACAACTGAGTTGATGCGTCTTGACTTCAGCTCCAGCAGCAGACAGACCCAAAGAAATCACAGATACGAAACTCCCTTTCCCTCAAATGTATTCGGCTTTGAACTAAACTGCAGCTCCTCACATTGTTTTCTGTCACTCAGACGAGCGACTCTTCAAACACTCCTGTGCCCTTGTTATGCTGCGCCGCTAGACTGCCATTCAGGGCTTTCACCCTTAATTTCCGCACACATTCATCAGGCCTGATAACAAGGCTAATTTCGGGGTAAATAATTGTCACCTGCCCGTGTTCCTGGCAGCGGGTGCGTGCCACGTCTTTAATGACTCCTCACTCCGCTCCCAAACACTGCAGGACCTGAAAAGCAATAACGAAGGAGGGAAAAGTGAGTATTCTTTGAAAGTGAAATGTGCGTTTCTTCCCTGCAGGTGAATGCGCCTTCGCTCCGAGCATGCACATTTTTCACATGATGATGAAAGAGCAGTTCAAATCTGCCTGAAGATGAAAGAGATGTCTGCACTCCTCTCCGGATTCATTATTCTCAATTCAGGTGTCTTTTTACACACTCGTCTCCTCCACCACACCTCGCACCTCTCCACCCTCGTGCTCGCTACTCAACAAACCCCCACCACCACTCAGATGTCAGACCCCTCTCTCCGTGGCTCAATGAAGTCATCTTCACCCAGACACGTCCACTAATAGGATCGCATTGATGCTCAGAGGACTTTGATGGGGAAATTGAGACAAATCGTCTGAGTTTCCCAGAGGCTGCTGCATTGTGTCGTCCTGCACTAAACGATTTCGTAGCAAATCTCACTCTCAACATGCAGGGATTTAACAAACGAAGGGATGCTTTGGTAAAAAAATGCATTTCCACACTCACACGTCCTAATAAACCGAAGGTCACATGTGTTTGAGTGCAGACATTTTTTGGTTTATTTCACACCTGCAGGTTTATTTGAAGCCACTGTCAGACATTTCATTGTGTTTTTATTTTTCATGCTGGGTAAATTGGGGCGAGGTTTTACGGGTCAGGCTGCATGTTGTGCTATTTTCCTTTGTTTTGTCTCCTCGTGTTTTGTTTACTTACATTGATTTCCATCATTATATTTCCTGACTGACTCCTCGTCAGATCTACGTCGGCACATCTCTGCAGATTTCTTCTCACAGGCGACTTTTATGATGAAGGGCGAGACTGTATGAATAAATCTGACTCCGAGCAAACATACTAACCAGTTGAATGTCTGGCGTTCAGCTCCTATACTTTGTAATTGTATTGAATGTACAATGTAGACTTGAAAAGAAGTAAGGCGAGACTGCAGAGAAGATGGAATATCTTTGAAAATAATAAAGTGAAAGTATGAAGTATTCACTTCACTGTGTCTGTAGCACATGCGTTTGCCATTGTGACAGAATGACAGTGAAGAGAGATAACAAGGCTCAGGAATGAGTGTGTCTCTTATGGTCGCACCTGACGATGTTACTCCGTTAGTCATCCTGATGGAATGACAGAGTTGATAACCTCGTCTCCTCTCTATCCATCAATGGCCATCCTCCTTATGATGCCCACTCATCTCCTGAAGGAAGAGAAGAATAGAGAAGAAAAGACAAGAGAAGACAATAAAAGACAAGACAAGACAAGAAAAGAGAACAGAAGAGAAGAGAAGAGAAGAGAAGAGAAGAGAAGAGAAGAGAAGAGAAGAGATGTACTGGGTCTATTTCACGGATCATAAAGCATCAAAGACATGCAGGGTGACAACGACAGTTCTGACTGGAGACGTCATCCTCGTAAATGCTCCCGAAGATGATGGAGTGAATGAGGAACGAAATCCTAAATTCTGTGGCCTGGGTGTCCCACTTGAAGGTTTGGATGGGATAAAGGAGTAGTGTGTTTTAAGTGGTGATGGACTAAGTGAATGTTGAGAATAAATGTCTCATGCATTTGCAGCATTTCTCACACATTTCTTGGGGGTGACTGCTGTACAGTGCCCTGATAATGAAAAAGAATTTCCATTTCATTTGTTGGGCACCATCCCAGTCTCATAGAATATCTCAACTACAGAAAATGATTTGTGGGCCACAAAATGTGGGAAAATATGAAAAAGATATGACTGTAAAATGATTGTTACATTACACATAACTAAAGACCAACACAATGACCCTCAAGCTGCATCCTTTTATGTCCACTGAAGCAATACATCAAGATTTATGAAGTTTTTCTAAAAACCAAACAGCCCATTTACGCACTCAGCACAATTAGAAATGATCTGGTCATGTTTCTGGTCACCTGATGAATGTAACTCTAATATTAATAATAATAATAATAATAATATAGTAATCTTTTATAGCTCTGTTTTGTTCTCCACCAACTAGTGCTTTAGCAGCTTCATGCTTCAGTATGTTCACCACTTGGCCACTAATGTGGTCTGAGAGTTGTGAGGTTAAATCAAAATTTTAAGTTGTGGGTCATACGATCAAAACAATGAGCTGAAAGACTAGATTAAAACTAGAACTCCTTGTTGAGTAATGTGAAAGAATTCTCTGTGGGTCTGTCACTAGTCTTTGCACTGTCCATTAATTTTTACCATAAAATATTGATTAGAGCAGATTTAACCCAAATCCTTTAATCTAAACCCTAATAACAACCAAATAGTTATCAAGTGAATTTTGTAAAAATCACAACCACCTGAACCTAAACAGAGGAACAAAATCATTTGTTTTTGTGTGAGCATGTTAAATAAACGTCCCTCTGGACCTCCAGCAGAGCTCCGAGACTCCCTGGAAGTTATATCAACTTCTTTAATCAGGACAAATAAGTGCGTCTCGCCTTTAAAATAAAAGTTATTTTTGTTTATTTCAAAAACTGTCTTGTGGTGTTTTATAAGATGTTTTGTGTTGATTTATGTTAGATCCTATGTTGGTATAGGGCCTCAAGTTTGGGCTGATGATGCATTATGCACTAACCATGAAGAAATTTACTTTCTCAATTAACTCATTTATTTAATTCTGAGATAGTACATATTTACTTTTGTGGATAGAAAAGGGCGATCCATCTATATTAGATTGATTACTGCTTGTACATGTTTCTAACAGCTTTTGAATCCCTCTGTTTAATAGTTGTTAGCATTGTGCTTCTTAAGATGGCATTGTCTCTCTGTTATTCACTAAACCAGTTTGATGCACACTGAAATTCTTAACAATCACATCATTATATGGTTTAACATGAAATCCATCCACCATTCATGGTCCCCAGAGGATGAAGCCCCTTTAACTCCTCCCCTTTCATTTAAACCAAATTTTTTATTGAAAATATAGTGCAGATATCAATGGTAACCACAGAATTAAATATATGGATCTGTAAAAGTACATTTAGTGACTATAAAACATCCTTCTGTGTGAAGAAAGTTTCCAAAGATGGACATTTATGCTCTGTATATCTTTATGGAACTGCACATCCTTCACAGATGAATTATTGAGACTCAATGCTGTAGAAGAATGAAATGAATGTTACGAATGCATGCTATTATAATGAATGGCAATGAGTGGCTTCCATGATTGACCTGTGTATCAGCTTTCCTCATCATATCAGGTAACAGCTCTTATCTGTGTGTGATTGTCGTGAGAGGCCCCCTTCAGTATAACCCTGGTCTCTTTAGACATGTTATCCTCTATTAGTGAGATGTTATTCTCAATTAAACATGATAAGAGCTGGCTGTGTTTTCATTTCCGTCCCGATAAGCTTTAATATATATCTCTGGCCTATGAGTTCTCTGAGAGCCAACATGCAGTGGGTGGAGGGGGATTACGATTAGCTTTAAGCTCTGCTTCGTTCTCGCTGCCCTTGTCCGTCCTCAGTGGTCTGTCCTTAGCGGGCGAGACGCCCCAGTGAGCTGAGGGGAACATGCATTTATATCAGCAGTGTGGTCGTTACAGCCCTCCCAGAGTTTTCATCTGACTCCAGCTTAAAGAAAAAACTGACACTTTAAGCTGTGCCGCAATTAAGCGGCTCACTTTCTGGTCGGCCCTCCACGAGGACCGTTACCATATGCTAATTTGGCAACGGAGGACTTGGCAATGACTTAAGGGGGTGAACTATATGTAAGTTTTATTACCGCTATGGCAGATGGTTAATGACCCTTAACGATGATAAAATATTTGATAATGATCAAACTCTGAGAACTCCTGCTGCAAAATGGGTGCGAGGAGACAAATAATTGAGCAGCCTTCTGTCTGTGCGGAGCTCGGAAACATTTTAGATACATCACGGAGACAAAATCACGGCGGCTACGAAGGCGCTCGGGTCACGTGTTCTGCCGAGGCCTGAAACTATAGTGCTCCAGACTGACAGGATGAGAATATTTTAACACAGAGCAGCTAACATGTTTCTTGAATATTCAATGTTTCTAATTAAAATGCTCCATTATGCATGCTGCAAATATACAAAGCTCCCGGAACAAGAGTGTGGTCGTGAATATTGTACCTGCTCCGACATCTCTGTGGCTGCTTGCTCGCATTTCTCTCATGAGAGCAGCGAAAGATAAAAGCCTCTTTAGTTGGATTGTTGGATTTCTTAACAAACAGATACATCTTTCATGAAAACACTGCGATCTATAAAGCGTCTGTCGTCTAAGTGCTGCACTCTCAGCATAAATTCATTAATTATTGCTGCGTAAAAATGACGATTATTAGTGAAAGTCTTAGTGTCGCCTGCTGAGAAATGTCAGCTAATGGTGTAAGAGCGCCGCCTTCCAAATGGCTCCCTCTGACTGAGAAGACAAATCAAGTCGTTTGGAAGGTAGATACAAACCTTCGATGGCTTTCATCTCCATTTCGGAAATTACAGTGATACTCCGCAGCATTTAAACCTGTTCCCTGTTGTTATATTGTGGCTGATCAGTGTATAAAGGTTCACGAGGGCTAAACAAATAACTAACAAGATCTTCTTTTTGCAATATAGCCTGTAAATTTAAAGTATGGCCACAGAAGTTTTGGAAAATACACCTCCTGTCTCTTTACATTTCTCACCAGCTGCAGAATCACAATCATCGGTAATGGGTGTGCCAAGATAATGTGATACCAAAAGATTTATAACAATCAAACGGTGGATCGGCCGCGGAGATTGAGCCATTTCACAGACCAGGGGACAGACATCACTATTGCCTTAACTACAGCCCCCATTTCCACTTCTCATTGCCGGAGAGAATACTGATTCAAGCTATCATCTTCAGACAGGTGCTCTTATGGCCATCATCCATTCCCATTAGGTCTCAATCACACTCAGTGATCCCAGAAGACAAAATCGGTCCAGAAGAAGGCAACCTTATAGCAAAGATGTATTAAACTTTCTGCACTGAGATGTATTCATAGCAGAGAATTGCCCATTCTGCTGTAGTGTTCACCTTGGCTTTTTGTTCAAGTGCATTCAGAGGGAAGAGGGAAGCGGCGCAGGCACAGTTGAGAATGATTGGATTTGTTTAAAGCTAAATGCTGGCATACATGATAAAATATGCTTACACATGCACAGCTGCACCCAGTGGATAACACATGAAAGCGTTATAAACATTTTCCTGTGTTGTCTGCTGTAGAAATACACAAGATAATGTGGTCCTTTGGGGGGGGGGGGGGGGGGGGGGGGGGATGCAAGACAAACGCAATACAAAGCATCCAGGGGCTTCTGCAGGGTGGGAGAATTGATCGGAAAGAAACAAAAACAGCATTCCCGTGCTTGTTTCTATTCATCTCTCATATCTGCAGGAATGGGTTTGTGTATTAAAATTAAGACACATTGAGTAGCTCGCAGGCATGCACACTCACAAAATCCTATTATATATGACACAAAGCGCTAAGTGTGTCTAAGGCCTGGCATTTAATGGTTCATTTGTGCTCGGTGCCCAATGTCTCTTTACTTTGTGTTGCTCGAAGCAACCTTCTGGTAGGACCGAATGCAATTTGCGTCGGAAGTCTTCACCGTCGGCTCAAACACAGAGTCAGAGCTTTCTTTTCTTTTCTTGTGCAGAGTTCGTGTTTCCCTGCCGTCCTGAACTCAGCCAACAGACTGTTGTCATGTCAAGTGAGAAGTGGAGCTTTAACGACAGGTGCTGCATGACTGACACACACTGATCACAGGCGACACAACACAGATGTGACTGTGCTTCCATCTGCTGGACTAACAGAGAAGTACTGAAGTAAATGCAAGATAGATAGAGAGACAGAGAGAGAGATAGAGAGAGAGAGAGAGAGAGAGAGAGAGAGAGAGAGATAGAGAGAGAGAGAGACAGAGACAGAGAGAGATTGACAGAAAGACAGAATAATCTTTTACAAATGCTTTTACTAACCTCTACGCTCAGGAGTCATGTGAGAAGACATTCTAGAGAGTTCACAGCCCAGTCGTTCTTTGATGCTTCAGACCAACAGATAAGAAGACATTTTTAATTTGTTTTGATGTTTTGATGTGTGAACACATCTACCAGGATGGCATTTAGAGTAATCGCACAAACCTGCGACTGTGGGAGGGGGACAGGTTTCTTTGTGATTAGTACTGAGGCTGTACATCAGGTGCATTTCTGAGGTTTGGTTTGTTCCCACTGTATTAAGGGAGGTCAGTTATCATTTTACCTGTGACTGTGGAAACTGGAGGATACACTATATGTTAGAGGTAGAAGTACAATTTGCTGTCTTCATGATTGAGAAAATGAAATTTTTTTTATATTGTAAACAGCATAATGATCTATTTTGTAAGTTAGAAATTATGTGAAAAGTTTGAATTGGAAGCAATGTACATTTTACCTGCAGAAAGCCTGGGAGAAGAGAGAAAAAACCTCTGCATCGAGTCCATTTATAAATAAATAATAGTCCTGTAAAGTTCATTTAGAATTTCTTTTCATTTTTCTTTCTTCTTTGTATGTCCTTTTTTTTCTATATATTTTGCAATACCAGAATAATAATTGTGGATTTGTAAATAAGGGCTGTTGTACTCCCATGAAGGGGATAGGCCAAATACATTGGCATGACACAGAAATAGGAAAAATATGAATATTTGAAACTTATATTGGAAAGTCTAAATAAATCCACAGTGGTTTCAGGAGGTATGTGGCTAAAGCTCTGGTCCCACAGGGGACGGCAGAGTTCAGAGCTCGCTGCTGAAGCCGGATGTGATTTCGCAAGACACTTATCTTTTAGATAAAAAAAAACTTTTGTCACCCATGTGACAAATGTTGTTGCATGAAGTGATGCATTAGATTTCTCCCAGTGGAGCAAAAATTCCCATACATGATCTCCGAGCGTGGAATGAGGCAACATGGGAAGTTTGATCATCCCTGTCTCATCCATTCCCAAGTTCCCAAAAAGCAACGCCGTCAGCCCCTAAAAGCTTAATTTAGTGCAATTAGAAATTTATCACCGCCACAAAAGTCATTGTATATAAAGAAGAGCTCATTTAAATGTTATTATCCTTATCAGTGGTGTTTTGAGAAATACAAGTTCAAAGTCAGAACCACAGTAACCCCTTAGCTTAATTTTCTCCACCTTTATTTTCTTTGTGTTTAAATCAAAAACAGATCACACAATTTTAGATTCATTTTCTCAATAATTTTCTCACGAGTTTTAGTGATGTAGGTTTACTCTAGAATTGTAAACACTTCCAGAAATCAAAATGAGTTTCTCTCCAACACAAATGACTAAAACTAAACATTTTACATATGACATGAAAATAAGTTAAGGTCATAGGAAAATAACATCAAGTCATATGATCTACAGGATTGGATCAGAGTCATTTGTGTTTTTGTGAAACAGTTTTAAAGGCAACAGATTATTTTCTTGTGGTTTTATACAAACCATCAGTGACTTGAATTCAGACTCACACTGTATATCCCATACAGACCTTACTAAAAACTGGTTTGGCTTATTTATTTATTTTATCTGGTCACAAACTCATCAGGCTTCGTGTCATACTAATTATATATTATATTAATCTAATAACACCGGTCTTTAACTCATCTGAAACTAAATGCATTATTTTTAACATTCATTTACGGCATGAACAGGCCACACATAAGAAAATGCTCCACTGCTGACTTCCTCCAGTAAAATCACTTCACATGGACAATAGGACATGACAAATAGAAATTGTTCAATTAGGTAGAATTTATTTTTCAAAAAGATTTGAGTTGAATTCTGCTGAATGAAATCCTTAAATTACCAGCTATATTATTTTGATTTTTTTCCTTTATTTAACCAGGAAGGTCCCATTGAGATACATCTCAGAGTCCTGGTCAAAATGAGCAGCAATGAAGTAAATACAGTTTTAAAATATGAGGAACATGTATGTAGAGACAAATAACACAAAAACATACTCAAGCAGAGCAAACAGATAAAAAACACAGAACAGAGAGAAACATAAGGGAATTATAGGCTGAAATAAATAAGCACATGTAAAAAGACAGTATTCTATTAAAACATAGGGTGATGATTCTTAAATGATGCAACACTATTGAAACGTGATGGAAAAGGTGCACGTATGGAATCCTCTCACCAATGTGTAGTTTCTGCTTCTGTCTGCATTTGGTAAGGATCCAGGAATTTAGAGGGTACTGATGAAATAAATAAATAAATCTGGATTTAATGATTCAAATGTGGTTTCATAAGTTGTTTTTTTTCCTCCGCTGTATTATAACAAATCGAACTAGAAGCCTGTAATTACCAGCAATGTGCAGCTAAGAAATATGTTTTAATTTAAGGGGACTATTAGCCCTTGGTGGATGCATGCATGTACTGAGTGCAATTATCTGAAACATTTCTCTATTATTTTCATCTGTTTGATCGCCCACACGTGTATTTTGTGTCATTTCCACCTGTGTGTGAGTCAGTAGACAGTCGGTGTCTGCTGAGCGTCTTCAGAAGCCGAGCTCTGGCGGCTGTGTGGGTGGACATTTCACGCTGGCATTCAGCGGCCCTGAGCAGGTTTTAAAGCTTTTCAAGTGGTTGGCGTACAGTATGTGCCAGGGCTTGAATAGAAGATGGCGTACTGAGAGACTGTCATTATGCTCACTTAGTCAGCTACATTTTCCACCACCTCCACTCTTACAATGTGACACATTGTTTTCCTTCAGAGATCTGCAGGGGCTTTTCTGCAAGCTCAGCCATGAAAGGATTTCTTCACGTTACACCTTCCAACTCGCGTGGGTTGTATTTCAGAGCCCATACAAAAAGACTGAGGCAAATCACAAGCATTCATCATTTTAATTGCTGGTTAAGACTATGTTAATGTAGAATCTATGATAATTAAAAGGGCATTAAGTAATCCATGATCTTTGAGTCTTTGTAACCGACCCACACAACACAAGCCTCCTCTGTTCCTGTGGCCTGCATTTTCTCTTTGGCAGTTTCTGATACAGACAAACCTGCAGAGCTCCACCACTGAGCAGAAGTGCACATGTAAACTGAAAGTCTAGTTGGGAAATGCCATTATTGATCAATAATTTGTCCACGGTAAGTAAACAGTTACCGTTAATAAAAGACAATTTCTTTTAGCCAATATCCTTGAAAAATAAATGATAAATTATGTTATTTGTCAAAACAGTTGTTAGTGGTCAAATCTTTATTGAAGTCCAGCATGTTCGCATTATAGTGCAGAGGTCTTACATTTTACATTATTTTTCCTCTTGGCATGTAGCCTACAAAGACTAAAGCTCAGTCAGGAAGACGGTCTTCTTGCCTCCTGAGTCACATGCACATTTCTCGGTATCTGGGTCCAGCAGTTCATTCTCATCGAATCACAGCCTGACAGGGCATCACCACCACCAGTGTTTACACCCCAGAGGAAGTCTCCCCATTACAAACAATTTGTCATGATGCCCTTTATATATAGTAAAGATAGAATGGAAAAAAAAAATTGTCTGTCCCATCAGTGACTCAACATACACAATTCACTTTTAAAAAACACAAACCACATGGTAGACACATGAAAGTTAGAAAAAATATAAAAGATATACATGGAAAACAGGTTCATCGTGCCGTGTCTATATCCGTTTTTCTTCAGGATGGTTATTGTGGATGGAATGAATGATTTCTTGTAGAAGTGAAATGTGTTGGATACACTTTTTTCCTTATGCAATACGATTGTGAGCGCTGCTCCAATGTCTCACTACCTTCCCTAAACAGAGGAGTGGTCCTGACCACTAAGATGAGTTACCAGCTCCAAACCAGGCCAAACTCGTCCAACTTTGGATATTTAAACCTTGTGTTAGCGTGGAATGGTAAAACAGTCTTGATTGTTAAGTGTGTGTATTGATCACAGCGTACACATGTAAACTGAGGCAAAATGATGACTGGTTAACCTCGAGGTTGGACAACACAACAGGTCGGGGGTTAGGATCCCCTTTAAGATTTATTTGGATTAAGAGTAAATACTAGTAATGAAATACAGAGATGTGGTTTCTGACTTTAAATGGGAAATTTATTTCACAGTAGTCATAAACAGCTTCGGACAACACATTAAAAACAAAATGATTTTAAAGTCAGCTTTCTACAAATGCTAGATACAAAAAGTTGGTCACGTGATATACTTCAGAGTTAATCTGAGCCGGACAGGAAGGGGTTACCTGATTGCTACCAGGATACTCGGCCACCACAACACGCACACACACCTTGTCACCTGACGACAACGCAACAGGAAGTGCACACAGTTATCACAACATGCCACATGCAGTGCAAAGGAGAGGGGCGCCCATTAGCACCACCCCGTTAGTCCAGCAGGGGAACTACGAAAAAAGGGAAAACGCAAGTGGATGAGGTCAAATCACATAACAGCAAACACGAAAAGTTAACAAAAACTTCTGACCCATAATCAATCACACTTTGCTTAAGTACAATATGATTTCACTTAGATAAAATTACAGCACAGACAACAGCACAAAATAGGAAAAACAGTGGCTATATGAAAACCCTAAAACAGAGGCTTCACAGTCATTATGTCAAGAAACTTTAGGATATTCAAACCCAAACTGTTGTATAATGTAAACTAATGTTATAAATCACAGGCAACATATACAGTACACACAAACAACTACATACAAACAACTACAGGTAAACTACAAGGTAACTTAAGTCTTCCATGTGTTGATCTTCAGCGCAACAGCCACAAATAAAAAATATATACACATGCGTATAAAACATTAAAACGTAAACACCTATGTATTATCTAGAATTTAGACAAGCCCCTTGTTGTATCCTGCAAACAGTTTCAAACAGATCCAGGCTCCGTGGCCTGCATGGGCAACAGGTTGCTTAAAGTGCCTCTAGCGAAAATAGATAGAAGTGATCAACAAAAGCGGTTGAATAACAAAGTTCACTTGAAAACATACCTTCCAGGAGACTAACGTGTCCCTGCCACTCTGGACAAAATCCACCCAGACTGAGCTGCTGAATGGTGCCTACATATATCAGCTCTAAATGAAACAATAGTCTCCAGGTGAGTGCCTGCAGTAAAAGGGTGGGGCCTCCCTGGAACAGGAAAACTGGCATGGAGGCGTTTCTGGGCCCAAAGCCCACCTATCACACATTCACACTCAGAGGAATTGTATGTCCACTCCCAGCCCTTAATGGTCACCCTCCTGTGTAACTTAGAGGGTTTCAACTTCTGCAGAAAAAAAAATCTATCTTGATGAGAGAGATTCTTCGAGCATTACAGCAAAACAGTGTAGAAAATGATACTTACCGTTGCACTAACCTTGATACGCACGCTTCCCTTATATCTTTGCTTGTGCCTTTGACACATGTGATTACAGTAAAGCCACTGAGGTCATTGAACAGCCACAGATCGGCCAAGCAGACAGTGGAAGTGATGTCTTCAATTAAAATCTATAGGAGGTGAAGGACGGAGCATAAAGGTCCGATTTTATTACCTTGTCTGTCAGCACAGATTAAATTCCTTCAGCAAAAAAAACAACTGCTTAGCTCCGATCACAAACAGTAGGAGGTGTCGTGGACGGAAGGCCTTAAGGAGGTGTATACAGGTACTCTTGTGCAAGATATACATTTACTGGTTGTCAATGGAAACACAGACCTTTATATTCATGCTACTAAACAAAAAATCTGTAGTTGTTTACTTCCCTATTTTTACTTCCGTATGTGGTTTTTGATACCAGCTTGTTGTCATGCAGCTCTGTGTTACATAGAAATAAGAAGGATCGGGCACGTTTTGCACCCTTTGAGCTCTCGCCTCTGCTCCCAGCGATCCTCACAGTTCAGTCTTGTGTTGGAGCTGAACAAACAATCATCCTGCACATTAATTCTCTCTGAACCTCTCATGGACTCCCTGCAGGCCGGAAGCAAGCTGTTCCTGATGCAGTCTGACTGAGACGCTCCAACATGCACAATCTGCCTAACCCATGTCTATTCATTTTCCATGAGAAGTGAGCAAAGCATGCAGAGATCACTTATGCAGCAAAGCTAGTATGTCACATGCAGAAAGAGAGAGGGTGGGGTGGGGAATTCTGGGTCTCAACAGGATTGAGGGCAGAAGCCCCTTGAATACATAGAATTAAAAATAAATCAAGGCTCACTGCACATATGTAATTTATTATTCCATGTTTTTTAATATAAGGAACCACTTTCTACATGGTATGCAGTAAGTCTTAAGAGATTGTGAATGCAGATTTTTTATTATATTAATATTCACTCTGCTTTATCTTTGGTTGTATGTTTGCTACTTCCTCACCTGAAAATGAAACAGTAGCACAACTGTCTGAACAATCCAAACAAAGCTGAGCAATCGACACGTCTCTCCAGTTACGTCACTGGCAAGAGTGAAGCTTGGACTAATTTGCACAATGTTGGCAGAATGGGAATTAAAAATTAAATACAGTTTAAAAGCTATGACATGAAAGTGGCACTAGTGTAATGTTCTGACTACTGCTCAGATATAACAGTAGTCAGGTGGCGCTATAGCGATGGCAATATCACCCTATGTCTGTAAAATCAATGAAATCAGTCTCAGCTATTTCGTGCTTTAAATATATGCATGCTAACATGTTAAACCATAGACTGTAAATAAAGATGGAAGACATAATTGAGCCCCAAAAGTGAAGCCAAAGTGTCTATATCACCACCTGGTGGCTGGCCTGCAGTATCGGCCATTAAACAGTGTTTGTTTTTCTCATAGGCCTCTTTTGGTTTCAATTAGTTATTTGATGCTATGAAAATGGGGTAAAACGTTGTGATTGAGATTGGTTCATGCACATATATCGGCAGAACCTTGGTACCGCGACTCCTTTTGCTCGAAAGATGGCAGAATTTTTATCAACCATATTTTCCCATCATTATATGAATAGTGGCAGGAAGTGGAGACACGTCGTCCATCATACTTTCCATGTGTAAGACCAATGACATCAGCCTCAGCTGTATTTTGTGCTTGGTGCTAAGTGAATATTAGCATGCTAACATGCTAAATTAAGATGGCAAACATATTTGCTAAAACATCAGTTAGCATTGTCCCTGTGAGCTTGTTAGCATTTAGATCAGAGAGCCAGTATTAGAGATCCAGCATGACTGCACACTCTTATTGTAAAGATCCACGCTGACAGTTCATTTCTGAGAAAAACTCGACCATGATTCCTCCTCTCGAGTGTTGCCGAGCAGGTGGTGCTCTGAACAGATGTGTTTGCCCAGATACCTGCAACAGGCCGGTCCCACGTGTTCTTCACTTGCCCCCCGAAATACCCCAGAGCTTAAAAGCAGGCAAACATTTACTTAATCTCTTTGCTGTCATGGAAAAAGAGAAGAAAAACCCAAATGCTTTCATTTGGACATAATGTTATAACTAATGTCCTTTTTGTAATCCGACTGTTTACTTGACTTAAGTGTATGCTCCTTGCCTTTTAAAGTCCTGCATGTCCTTGTAATACTCATGAAATATTTCTTTTGCATAAACTTGTAAATCAAGCAGTTTTAATGAAAAATGCCGCTTGATTGCTAAATTTTCCTTTTTTTAATGGGTTTTTAAGGTTTATACTTTTTAGGATCCAAGCCAGTTCGTGTGCTTTGTTTCTTGAAAAGAAGGTGTTGACATGTCGCCTAACCTAATGGGTTGTGTGACTGAATATAACAAATGCTTTAACAAATATGGAAAAGACACCAATGCCCTCATCACACTTATGTGACTGTCGCCTCATTAACCTTCTGTTCCCACACTACCCTATCACTAGGCAGCCATATTTCAGAATAAGAGAGGGCACATTGTAGTGTCCGTGATTATTTCCCATAAAGCAGCGCTCTCTTGCCTGCTGCTGGATCTCTGGCAATGTACCCAATTACCCGTGTGCCGACCAACGTCCCGCTGGTGCATTGCTGGCCACGCTGCAGACATATTTGTTTTGGTGCTAGCGAGGGCAAACTTATTAGCCTCCTGCAGTGTATTCTTTGGAAAATAAAATTAAACAATTTGCAATTATTCCAAGAAGAAAGGGAAGTTCTAAATGTCTCACCGAGCCTTTTCACCATGTGCCGTTATAATTCAGCCGTGCAAGTTGATGTCAATATGATCCCGTCAACGTGCAGTCATTTTTTTCTCTACTCGAAATGCAAACTCATGTAGCTTGATGCCAGATGGGGGCGAAATGTAACTCATGCATGTATTTATCAAAGCCAGTGTGTCCGAATTAAAAATACATTCGGCTTTAATAGCCAGCAGGTACAAAAAGTGACTGAGACCCATGTGGGACATGTAACAGAAGCACTGGATACACTGGATACACTGGTTCATCTTTTTAATGTGCAAACTAGTTCAAATTGATTCGACTTCCTCGCTGCTGCACCTCCAGATGTTCGATGGCCAGTTGACATTTGATGATACAGAGATACAGTGGGGTAATCTGGCAGAGAGCAGGTGACTGTTGGCGGAGCGTCTTCGTTTCGATGCATTAGGTGAGCCACCTGCTCTGCTGGGTGAATATGCAGATTGTGGATTCTCTGTCCGCTGCCAGCTGGTGCCACTCAAACTGTGTTTTCTTCAGCAAATACACTCTGTGTGTTTTGTTGTTTCTATTTTGACTTTGAATGTTGTTGCTCATGAGCTCGAAACATAGACTCTGACCATGTGAGCTTCTGCTGCAGCAGAGAGGGAGGAGGAGAGTCAGCAAAAGGAGGAGGAAACAGGGTTGTTTTTGGACGACTTCCACATAGAGGTCGGGGTCACGTCGTCTGGGAAATGGACAGACTTTGTGGGAATTCCACGATGCTCTGTACTTCCCGCATGTGACAGACTCTTGCAGAAAGCAAGGCTCGGAAATCATCTCAACTGGAGTTGGGCAGGAAGCAGAGAAAGTCCTCAAGATAATGCATGAATCAAGATAAAGACTAGTTTGAAATTAACGAAATGCATGCAGCATAAATCAACATGAATTAAGTAGCTCCCAGTGGTAAAATAAAGATCACAATTTAATAAGGTTTTGTAGTTTTTAAACCAAGTAAATCAAGATAAATGTGACGTGTTTCGTGTTCAGAAGAGGAAAAATATTATCTGAAAACGTATAGCTGATGTATTCCAAAGTTCAGTTAAAGGTAAAAGTGATTAAACATAGAGTCCTCTCTGTGCATCATGGAGAGAAAGTGTGATTAAGTTCAGAAATAATTCAAGTCAATAAAACACAGAAACAAATTAAAACAAAACACACACATAAACACAAGGTCAGTAATGGAGCCCAGATGGAGGAGCAGCATTTTACCTCTAATATGTGTGTAGACATATGATGTAAATACACATAACGCATTAGTAGTGCAATTATAGAAGATGTAATATGCTGTATATCACACTGATTGTTATGAATATTAAACATAATTAAGATTGCATAACATATATTTAAAGGTAGATAATAATAATAATAACAATAATAATAATAATAATAGCTGTTATGTATATGCAGCTACTGTATTTAGGGAACTGGAAAGTGTGGAGACCATAGAAGAACAACAGCTGAATAACAGATGATGCTGTAATATAATTGATGTGATGTTTAAAAAAAACAAATCTGTGACTACTCTGTGAGCGCTTCCGACACATTAATGCAAAGTGATGATAGCAGGAAGAACTTTCTTTGTCACAGTGAAGCCGAAAGTGTTTCACTGTTTGACCTTGACGTTTTAAGCTGCAATTGTTATTTCTAGAGTTAACTTTTCTTTGCAAAATGAGGTCAACATAACAAGCCGTGAAGGTTAGAATCCTTGTGATCTTCCTTTTATCAAAACACACATTTGATACTATTTGGCATTTTTTTTCCAAAACAGCTGTTTCTATTTTGTTACATACCGATCAGCCGCTGAACTAGTTTTTGGTGCAGTCACGCCATGAAGCCTTGGAAAATGCTTAAAACAACAAATACGTTTTAATTGGCATTATTGATCCGTCAGATTGAACTCTCAAGAAACAGCAAATCACCCATGGCATATCAACTTATGATAATGATGTGGCTAACCTTTTAGTAAATACTTTTTACTAAAAAGCAGCCATTACGAAGCATATCTGTCTCCACTAGATCAATATTCACTGTCCTTTTAGCTTTGTTTTTGGTTTGCAACAACTCTTAAAAATGAAATATTGCCCTTTAGCTTCTAGATGTTCCACTGTATCGATTTGCCAACCTCTGGGTGAGTGGAATATTGATCATGACAGATAAATGGACATTATTAAGCACGGTGCTGACAACCATTAGTAGCAGTTATCTAATCATTTTAAATAGAAATATTTGTATTATACCTGCTTTTTAGTATGTGGAGTACCCATCTGTCGTGGTTATCTCCAGTTGTTTGTGCGTTCTGATTCTGATTTAGTCAATCAGATCCCGACACTCCCGCCTCAGTTAAATCACCTGCTCCTCCTCCTCCCCACACGCCATGGCCCATTTTCTAAAAACCGTGTCAATATCTCATTCTGCTGTGAGATAACAAAGAGTTTATGTGATACAACATCAATTCACCATTTATGTGTCATATATGTATGAGAGGCATAAACAGGCAGGAGATGGGTCTCTATATAACAGTTGCAACACAAAAGCTAGAAGTGAGTTTATGGGTTAGTCTGTAGGGCTTTAAAAGACAGTAACAGTTATTTAATATTTAGCAATGAGTCAATTTGATTTGGCCTCATTTTGCTTTGTGAGAAATATGTTTCACATTTAATTGTTACTTTTTATAGTTTTCCTGCGAATATAGTTGCTTTGCCCATTGAGGCTGGAAAACTGCATGTTGAGTCAATTTAAACCATAGCAAAGAAAGCCAAATTACTCCCTTTTCTTCCTCAGAGCTCACCCTGCCACATGCCCCGCTTTCCTTCTAGGAAGTTCCTCCCACTGCAGACCTACAAAGACTATGTTTCTACAGAAGAAGCAGGGAAGCAGCTCATTATTTCAGGCCTTAGTGACCTGCCATTGGCAGAACCAGTGTGTCGGACAAAGCAGCCACTTAGGGCGGAGAGTAAGTATTGTTCAGGCTGCCGGCAGAGGCAGCCGGCTAAGAAACTTTAAATGAGCTCGCTGCCTCTCCATCCGGCTGCCTGATTTTCTCTTTCCTGTGTTTCCTGTGAACCCAATGAGAAATAACCTGTAGCAGCATTTACTTTTAGACAGCTCTCTGTCTGGCTAAATTTAGATTTTTCTCATTAAGTGAACAATAGTTTTCTCCACCCGGAGGTTGAGAAGACAGATATAGCTGTGGATATAATACTGACAAGAATGTTCCAGACAGAGATTGTACAAGTGCTTCCATATGACCTTATGACACATACAAAAACACTTCTTCTGTTGTGAGGACCATCTTATGTTCCATCAGGCCTGTGTGGGTTTATTTCATATAACATACATTTATATATATATATATATATATATATATATATATATTTTTTTTTTTAACCATCAGACAATCTTCCTATCCCCTTTATCCTGTAGTTTATAAGACTTCATAAAGAGCCCAGTAAGACTCTTGGACTATGCAGACTTTGCTTGACTCACATTCACCCGGCCTCTGCTAGTTTTTTTGGGCCTGTTCAGATTCACCTTTATCATTATCATTGGTTCAGTTTGGTGACCTTGTGAAACTTGAATAGTAGTTTTAAAGGGCATTTGCAGTGTATTAGAGTATAACATTTTCTGCTGCCTCCTACTTCAAGTCTACTGTATGTTTTTACTTCATTACATTTTATAACAGCTATAGCCACTGGTTCACTTGCAGGTGTGGAATTTACTCAAACATATTTGATGAACTTACAGAAGATGATGAAACAAGAACATAAAGAAGTAAAAAACAGGCTATCTCGGTTGGTTTCATGCTAATATACCAATGGTGGCAATCCAATAATGATAGAAGCAAGAATAAAACGCTCTAAAGTTGTTATTTAACTCAGTGTTGCTGTCCAATGAAAACCATGGATCTCTGAGACAGGCGTCTGTCATTTCAGAGCATATGTTCAGTACTGAGCAAGTGTAGACAGTGTGCAGGTGTCTTTTCTTCCTCGAAGTTGTCTATTCTACTAATGCACCTGTCACAAACCTCGTTCAGGTGATCAAGACATTTTTGATTGTCATTTTTTTTTCCAGAAAAACAGATGGTGTGTTACTTTATGGGCTGTGAGGCAGCTCTCCTCCTTAAGTCTATCAATCAATCTCTCAAAAATATCAGTAGGGCTATTTTTCACTTTGTGTTATAATGACTTTTACTGACTTGAAGGACCTGATTACAGTCCAGGTCTGTCAAATTAGTCATTTCGGGCATTTCGGAATTCACTGACAAATAGTGGAAGTTGACATGAGGGTTAAACTTGGCTTCTATTAAAGAGAGGGCTGTCAAAAAGTCCTCACTTTAGGGGATTTTCTTTCCTTGTGTGAATGCCTGGATCTCCAGGGAAACGCACACACTCGTTCACTTACATTCACACCCCTGTGAATGACCACAAAGACATTTATGACTGAGGAAGTAATTCCATCAATGTAACCAGCGCATGTGTTGTGCAGCAGTGAGGAAGTAGTCTGGAGGAAAATCAGCGTAGAGGCGTCACCTCATCCTCCCACACGTCTTCTCTCATTGGCTGAGAGTCATGATGTCACAGTGTGGGCTACCCTATAAAGAGTGCCTCTCTGACAGATGAAGGCAGACCAGCTGAGAGCTCACTCACTGACGGCAAGGAAGACCTGTAGCTGTAACATACAATACTTACAAACACTTTGGAAATATTCAGTCGTGAGCAGGAAGAAAAGATCTCATCATGTGCAGAGGACTGGAATCACTGCCCATCACCTGCCTGGAGAGGTGAGATCCACTGAGGTTTTCTTTCTATGGTGGAAAAGTGATCAGTTTTGCACTTTTAGAATATGACAGCTGGACTTAATTTACTTTAAATGTTTCTTTTATATTAACATGTTCTCTTTCTGTATCGTTGCAGGGCAAAGGAGCTGAAAGCTTTGTTTGGAAGTTTACTCCAGAAGTCAGATCACAGCATCACTGGCACTGGACAGACAAAGAAATGTGACAAACTGAGGTAAGTCAAACAAAATTCAAGCCAGCGAGCAGAACAACAGAGGACAGCAGAGACTTTTAAAACTCATACTAATGTTTTTTCTGCTCCTGCAGGTTAAATATCGATGAACCTCTGAAGTGGAAGGAGTCGTTTGAGAAACTGCTCTCCTGCCAAAGTAAGCACACATCACGTCATACTCGACGCAGTATAGGTAGAATTGGGTCATTCCAGATGTTTTAAGATGACTCCCAGATGTTAATTGTCTCTTGCTCCTGTTTCCAGATGGACTGTGCCTGTTCAGAGCATTCCTCGTCAGTGAGTTCAGCGAGGAAAACATTGCCTTTTACTTGGCCTGCGAGGACTACAGGGCCACTAAACCCTCAAAGCTGGCCACTAAAGCGAAGAAAATTTATGAGGAATTCATTGGATCCGATGCACCACGAGAGGTAAATATCAAATAGGTCGACAAGCCAAATAAGGATTTGCTCTGTTAACTCTGTTAATTTATCTTATCAGGCAGTATACTCACCTCTGTAACTCTTTTATTCATCTATAGGTAAATCTGGACCATGTGACCAAAGCCATCATCAAGAAGAACACAGAGCATCCCAGTCAGTCCTGTTTCGACCTGGCCCAGTCCAAAATCTACACCCTGATGGAGAAGGACTGCTACCCTCGCTTCCTCAAGTCCTCCACGTACCTGGAGCTCAGCAGAAAGACCAAGGCATCCTAAAAGTCTTTCTCCCTCTCATGAACTTTCCTGCGAGCTGCAGACGAGACGTGATGACTCCTCAAAAGGCACACAGGCTTTCTGACGCACAGCGGAGACCGGAAAAGGTTTCGGATTGGAATGAATTCCTAAGTCCGAGGAGTTTCCCCCATGTTGAGTTATTCTGGAGACATGGGGGTTACACACCGGCCGGGGGTCCGAGCCGACAGCTACAGGAAGCTGAGGCTGTGACAATAGACTGAGCTGCAGATGTCTGACTCTGAAAGAAACACATGTGCTGTATATACATGGACAGCAGCCTCAGTGACATGAAGTACATCAATGCAGAGACTGACAAGAATGAATTTCACACAACTAAAACTACCACTAGGAGAGATGCACATCCTCTCCGTAGCATTAATTTTTATTTATTCTTTATTTATTAAAAGTTAATATTTATCATGTGAATGTTTGCCGTGCAGCTGGTCAGTGAAACTGATTTGAATTTATTATGTTTTTTTTTATCTGAAGTACTGTATGTGAAACTTGAATAAAAGAATTTCCAGAGACAAAATGCTGCTGTTTGGTTCCATGGAAAATGTTAACGTGGATGTGGTCAGTGAGGGCAGGAGAAATGGGAGAGGGAGGAAGAAGATGGTCACTGTTACAAACTATGTGGCCTCAGTATGTTCCACTTCACAAGCAAGTGACAGGATGAGTCTGTGGGGCAACAGTCAATGGAAGATATGATGATGGTGTGTGTGTGTGTGTGTGTGTGTGTGTGTGTGTGTGTGTGTGTGTGTGTGTGTGTGTGTGTGTGTGTGTGTGTGTGTGTGTGTGTGTGTGTGTGTGTGTGTGTGTGTGTGTGTGTGTGTGTGTGTCAAAATCTATAAGACATAAGCCACACAGGTTATAACACAGAGCATGCTATCTGTTCCCCCTGTTTCTAGTCTTTATGCTAAGCTAACTCCCCTGCTGGCTCTAGCTCAGGGATGCAGAACTTTTCTCCGATCCATGGTTGATATGATTTCAGCCAATTTTTTTTTTTTCATCTATTTCATCCATTCTGCAGCATCAGGGCTCCTTCACTAGTTCACATCCTGAATGAGGTTTCAGCCTATTAGCTTGCTCACCATAAAACCTGCCTGGGTAAAATAGTCTCTGTCAGAATTTAATAACGCTCTAGATTTGACTTTTTCATCACTGTGACCACATCCCTGAAAACTAGAGACTCATTCATTTATCTTTTAAGGATAAGGAATCATTTGTCGACTTAATTGAAAGTGCAACATTTACTTTTCTTTTTTCATTCACCCTGACCATGCTGTCCTTACTGGCAGGGACCATCTTAAAGGACATGTTAGTCTGCTAGTTTGTGTTATTTTCTTTAATTATAGGAAAAATAAAGTGCTGTCCTGAGAACTATTTTTTTTCTCAGGTGTAAATTGCCTTATGAGCCGGGGTCAAGTCAGCCCTACCCCTGCTCTATTTCAATATTATATGTGAAGGCAAGCCAGTTTTATCAATCTTCTTGTCTAACTCTAATATATGTCTAACTATTCTAACTATATTTAAATAACTGCATTGCAATGACAATGGTATAAACTCCATCTGCCGATGAAGGTCATGTGGTCAAAAGCTCAGGAGCAGGAATGACTGTAATGGAAGTTGAGGAAAGGGTGTTTTGTACAATCCTGTTACTGAGTATTAAAGAAACTCTAAATACAATAAATAGAAAAGATCACGTTAGGCACTGTGTTGTTGCAGAACTAGAAGAGAAGATTAATATAACTCTCAAGTCACTGAAAAGCTGCCGGAGCCTTCAGCCAGTTATCTTAGTGTAGCATAAAGAAACAAGGGGAAACAGCTGCATCCCACACATGAAGTCAAGATAAAAAATTAATTATTTTGATGACTTATCCGTTGTCGATGAGCTTTGGGTTTGCGTCTGGATTTTGTTACAATATGCTGGCTGTTTCCTCCCATTTCCACTCTTTACGCTAAGCTAAGCATCGGATAATTGTATCTTAGGTTAAGATGTTCACTTCAGCTGTTTTCAGACATGACCTGAAGGTAAAGTGCGTAGAATTGGCTACAAGGTTGATCTGCAGTTGCCTTCCACACATGCGCAACACAGCGGGAGGTCTTATCATCACAAACTCTCACAACATCTTCGTTGGTCTTCCATGTGTGTGTCACTACTTTGTTCACCGGGAGCTTTTCACCCCCCCCCCCCCATTCGCTCGGTTGAATCCAGCGGGGGATCCGCCGCTGTGTTCTCACATCGACTTCACCTGACTTTCTACAGACTTTATATCAGGAGGCCAGGCGGAGAAAGTCTGCAGATAATCCAAAGCCTCTTACTCTGACTTTTGCGATCACACATGCACCTCCTCCGGAGAAAACACGGACGATCTGCGGAGTTCAGTGCGTGTCTGAAAGCAGCTTTACTTATCTGATCAAATGACACAACCACTTTCAGATGTATATGAACTACATATATCTTGTTTATTTCATTTGATATAGATTAACGTTATATATAAGAACTTTGCAACATTTGGTCGGTAGACTGCATATAAAGATGGTTGACATGACAGCAACCTAAAAGTAAAGCCAACTCATCTTGATTGTCCCCTGGTGGCCAGCTGCAGTATAGGTCATAAACACTGTTTCCTCCATGTTAGTGGATGGGACATGGACCAAACTCAAAAGTCAAAATTCACGTAAAATAAATTCATTTTTTCAATTCTCGTACTTCTTAACACACTGTTGTTTGTTCAAGTGTTAATTTTTTCTGTAATTTTGGTTTTGTATTTGATGTTATGATAACGGAGTGAAATGTCATGAATGACAGCTGAGCGATTGGTAGAGCGCATGTATCAGACCTCGATATCGTATTATATATCTTGGCCTCATTTCTATACATTGGGAGAAATTGGACATGCGTTGTCTATCTTTATATAGAGTCCTTGCTTTTGACACAGACAGGCTTGATGTTTCATCCTGTTACTTAAGCTAGAGCTTAGAAAGTCCTGCGCCATCTTCTCATCCAACTCTCAGCAAGAAAGCAAATGAGCACATTTCCTTCAATGTCAAGGTTAGTAGATGTGGGTCAAAGTTTAGGCTTGACTCGAGGCTGCAGTTTGGTTTGGTAAATGGGTTGAAGTGCAGGGGCTTTGAAGCACTACCACTGCTTGTTTAAAAAAAAAAAAAAAAATTCATTATTCTGAGAAGCATCTGAGCATGAGGGCCAGTTGCCATGGAGACAGCAGACACCTACCGAGCACCTCCACAGGCAGGTTTGTTTACTACCTCAGTAGCCGCTCGCAGCCTGTGCGTCACAGCAGCCCCCCCTCCCTTTTGTAAATCGGCCTCTTCCCTCCATTCTATCACAGTCAATCCCCGCTGCCTCCTCGCCGCCTCCTCGCCGCCTCCTTGTCTCTCTGATCGCAAGCTCTCCCCTTCCCACGCTCTCCTGCTGCAAAGAGCCAACCCCTGTTCAAACACTCATCCCCTACAAAGGTGAGGGCGAAGTCATTACCACCACTCTCACACTCATGGATGACACAGGCTATCGCTCCTCTCCACCCTCTTTCTCTCAGCCTGAAGTGATGAGTAATGAGTCGTCTTCTGAGCCGGGACACACACTGACTGAGATTAAGTGAAGAAAAGCTGATGTGTTTTTTCTTTGGCTCAGTAAACTGAGACTCGTGTCCTCAGGGAAAACATGGACTTAACTTTTAATTGTCACTGACTCTTTGCCTTAGCAGCGGATGTTACACATATTGTCTTTGAAGAAGGATGACTTTTAGGATTCTGTGTGGGCATGTAGTCATGGTTCATTTCTAATTGCATCGAACTGTGGAAAAGAAAAGAAAGGTGTGGAGACCTGATCAGTCACGACTGACTGGTTGAACAGAGCTTGTATAGACTTTTGTTTTTGTATGATATCATTTTTGTTTTTACCACTGATAATAACCGAGCAACATAGAGATAAGATTAAAGAAGATTAAATTAAATAGTTTTCATGCCTGTAGGAAAATTGGTTCACTGCAATAAGAACTGGGATCAACATTTTTAAAAATGCATTACTTTCAAAAACTTTTAAGCATTAGCGTTACAGCCTCTGGGTTGTAGTGTTCCTACTCTAATCAAATGCAGAGTGGAGAATTAGACTATAGTGATGCAAAACTGTGCATTCCTATGTGATGTGTGTAACTGCATGCAGATGGGTGGACAAAAGAAGTTGAGCTCTGAAAGAAGTAAATTTCAAGTGAATCATGTTGAACTGGATTCCAGTCAGCGCCTGACTAGCTCCTTTCCTGAGCTTTCTTGTGGTTATCAGCTGTAATGACATAATGAGACACCATGTGAGACATTCTCCTTTTTGTTTGGCAGAATCTTCTTATTAGCAGAAGAATTAGGCAAGTTCCAAATTGGTTTCCAGGAGCTTAATAATTAAATATTGCTGCATCACAGCAAAAAAAAACTGTGACAGGTTAAACTAGCCATTGAAATGCACTTATGTAGGTACCATCAAAATACTCTGATCAGCCACAGCACTGAAACCAGTTACCTGTTTTTAATGTAATGGAACTAAACTCTCTCTCTTGCTTGATACTTTTCCTGTCATAATTCACTATCAAAATGGAGGCCAAAATGTAGCAACTAAAAACATTTCAAGGAAATACACATATTTTCCTAACATTACTAACCAATGGCTCAACCTGGTATGTCTGTGACGGACAGAATGTTTATTTTACTCTAATGTCTTTTAACTGGCTTGAAGGAGTTTAATCTTTATATTCAGGTTTGAAATACATATTCCATGCCGGCTAGCAAGAAATAACCATGTGATTATTTAATACGTCTCAATGGTTATAAAAGAACAAGATCAATAAACGGTGAGGATTATGAAGTGTTTACTCAACACAAACAGGTCCCACGCCTGGATGAGCTGTCATGGGAGGGGCTAAACCTGGTATTTGTGACACGAGTGACTGGATCAGTTTAAGTCGAGGGCTTTGAATGTCAGGAAGGTGGAAACCTAATGTGGCACAGAGCAGGTGGAGCTCTGTTCAACCGTGGATCTGGCTCCACTTCACCGGCAGGAGTGAGTCAGTATACCCTTATTAAAACACATTTGTTGTGCGAGCGATGATTAATATCATCACCGGCGGTGCTTGAACTTGGAACAGTGGTGTAAAAACAAAGAGCTGTAGTCCTGGCTACCGGGTTACCAAGGCAACTAACACAGCAGCGGTCCCATACCGACATTCATTCCAAAATACAATTAGACTATGAAAGCTTCAACTCATGTTTATTTCATTTAGCATGGCCGAATTAAAAAATGGTTGCCTCAAATAAACTTGTTTGTGTCCACTGGTTAAAAACAGAGCCTCTTGTCAGGCATCATAAACAACTATCTGCTATTAAAACAGTAAGTGTGAAATATGAGAATATAACTCGCTGGTTTTGCTATTTCAACATCTGCCTTGCATTATTTTACTTCATAATGCCATGTTAAGCCAGCGGGAGTTGAGCCATATACAGAAAACAATGACTCATTTCGATAGGTAAAGCCACATGTGTTTGTTATTGGTGTATATTGCCAGGAACTGATAGAGGAGATGTTGTCCAGGTTATTCCGTTCGTTTCCACCCAGTGTGGGTTGGCATATGTGAACATTAACAAAAACAAAACTCAAGAAAGCCGTTGAAATCAACAATGCATAAGAAGTGTAACCTAAATTGTCTGTTTCCAAGAGTCTGTCTCATAGGGAATCAATTTGTGGTGTTTCTGCAGCTCAGGGAGACGCTCCAATGTTTCTCATTTCTTTAGAAATAATCTGCTGCTGCTGGAGTCTCAGGAAACTCAAGAAGCAAAAGCTCCACCATCCCCTCCTATCCCCAACTTCAAGACTACAAACTTACATTTTTTTTATCTGTATTTATATAGCGCTTTTCTAGTCTTGATGACCACTCTTAACTTTTGAACTGACCCTTTTCCCACAATAATGCAAATTATTAAGTGACTAAATTATACACTAAAAGGCCTGTTCAGTTCCTGAAACCACATCTCACCATATATTTGTCTGTTGTGTTTACTCTCCCTTAATATATAGCTATTAATAACACTAATAATCAGTAGGATTCGACTTCAAACAATATTGTGAAAATCATGAACCCTTAAAAGTCATATATCATCAAGACCAGACATTAATCAGATGCTAATTGAGTCCATAATGCTAACAGCATTAGAATGAACATCCATTCAGTTACCATTTAAGCAGATGATTTAAGTGGGAACTTAATGTCCTGGATAGTTGACCACGGCAACAAAATGAATATGGACAAAGTCAAACTGGGGCCAACACACATTTTAGGAAATACGCTTATTTGTTTTCTTGCCAAGAGTGAGATGAGATGATTGATACGATACTCAAAACGTGTCCATTAAATATCAAGCTACAGCCAGCAGCCTGTTAGCCGAGCTTAGCATAAAGCCTCGCTCTGTCCAAAGCAACACAATCCACCTAGAGCACCACTCACTAGTTAACACATTGTAGCTATTTTTTCACTCCATACAAAAATAGCCAGCTGGTCAAAGGTGACTGCAGCTGGATAACAAACAACCCAACAATCAACTCAGCATAAAACTAGAACTTGTTGTTTTTACCCTTTTCTTTGTTACAGATTAAGTAAACAAGCTTTAACAGCCTATTTGTCCTAAGTTATCCATTTCAGGACTGACGCCTCAGTCTTACACGGAACACTCACATGTTTCCACTGAGTGTTGGCCTCCACCAGCGCCAAACAGATTTTTGGTGATTTTAATGAACATTAAATTTAGACATGACTGGGTGAGGAGAGGGTCTAGATTGACGTGTCTTAGCATTCCCTCTCTGTGATTGGTAGATATATGTGGTGCTGTTAGCGCCTAAAAGTCAGAGGCCATTGTTTGCTGATGAGAGCAATGAATGGCTCCCCCTGGTTTGGGACAGAGTGTCTGCTTCAAGTGTTCAAGTGTCTCTGGGTCTTGTCCACAAATTGGGGTAGCAGGTAGCGAGAGAGTGACAGGCATAGCAGTAAAGTAGGAGCTGTACCTAATCATTGTGGTGAAGAGGGAAGTGACCCTTAAGGTGAACCATTAATTCACTAGTCAATACATTCTGACCCTCATCTATGGTCATGACTTTTGGGTGGTGACCTAAAGAATGAGACTGTGTATACAAGTGTCTGAAATGAGTTTCCTCCACAGGGTGTCTGGATTCAGTCCTAGAGAGGGACTCTATCTAATGAGGGGGTTTGAGCCTATGATTAAGGATGCCTTCTGGGAACCTTCTATGTCGTCCAAGAGGTAGGAGACCATGGGGTAGACCTAGAGCACATTAGCAGCATGGCTCTATAAATGGCAATGTCTGTCTGTTGGTCAGTCCATCACATTTGTCTCTATTGGATTGCTTTGACATTTGTTACAGACATTCATGGTCCTCAGGAAATGTGTTCTACTGACTTTGTTGATCACCTACCTTTTCCCCCCATGCTGCCATAAAGTTGCCATTTGATGTTGAGCAGAAATGTCTCATCAATTACAGTCATTTGCATTTGGTACAAACATGTACGTTCCCATAAAAACATGGAGTACGGGACAAAACATGCGGTGTTACAAGTTGGATGCAAACCCATTCAGTGTGTCTACTGTAATTAGAGTACAAATACAGGAGAGCGAGCGAGACAAAAGCCACACAGCTTCCACTTCTCGAGTAGATGATGCTGAGTGTTAAAATAACTGCAGCCTCTGACGCACATGCTTCGCTTCATTCATTTCGCAATAAAAGCCACACAGGGATTGTTCCCCCTCGTCTGTAGTACTACTGCTTTCCAATAAAGTGTTGACACACATATGACACACGTCTGACACACGTCGGACACCTGCCAGCTTATTAAGCTGGCAGGTGTCACTCAGGCAGCAGGAACTGGGTGCACCGAGCAAGACGCAAGCGACTTCAAAATGAGGCAATTGACAGAAGACGGTCTCCTCAAGCACCGAGTACAGTATTTCTGTTCTCTTCAGGGAGGATCTCAGACTACAATTTGTCCCCAAGAAACAGCGACTGGACACCTTTATCCCAGAAAGTAAATGATGGGAGGGAAGATCTTTTGCTCAAGTGACAGAGCACTCTGTTCATTTGGACTTTAATGGATGGTGCCTTATACCGAGACAGAAAGTACAACAAATTGTGCTGAGTTGTTCCTGACAAGGGTCAACAAAAGACAAGCTGCACAAAAAAGATTTAAAAAAAAGAGCACGTAGAATAAGAAGCAGCATCTTTAAGACTTAAAGTGAAGGTTTGACTTCAGCTTGGTCTCACATGCTGCTACGAGCTTTATATACTGTAAAATACAAAGAGCTCTCCTGCCACCTATTGGACAGAACACATAACAGGCCTGTACAGTTGAAGGAAAAACAAAGGTGCAGGTTTGACTATAAATTTATGGCAAAGACAGTTTCATGGACCTCAACAGGGAGAGTAACATAAAATGTGCTCTCCACTTCTAAGCAGGTATGTGGTTGTTTAATAAGAAACTGGTCAGTGTAACAAAACATACAATTTTTGATAGTCAATTATTTTTATATCACACCACTCTGCTGCTTCTCTCAGCTCTGTGGATCATGTCATTCAGCTCATTGTTCATTCTTTTGATTTTGTGGCTCACAACTTAACTGTTTTTGCAGCAATATGCAGCTAATTAAAATTCTAAAAACACACCGTAGAGCTACCAAAGCACCAACAAAGTGTTTTACCAGGGGTGGAAGTTTAGCAACAATGAGACTTTTATTTTCAGGGGTTTTAAAGCTTTTTAAACTTAACATAATGTAGCAGCACTGAAGTTGCGTCCAACAGCTGATGCTTTCAAATGTTTTTGTTATATTCTTCAAATCTGCTGGTTGAATATTAATTCATATTAAGAAGTAATCATATCTCTTTTAAGACTTAAAGTTTATTTAAGGTTCCCCTCCTTGGCTGCCTGTGTGTTTTAGAATTGATTTTTAGAATATTGCTGTTGACGTTCAGGCCCTTTGGCACTGAGCTAGTTGGCTGAGCTGTTAAATCAGTCCTCACCAGCCCGTAGCTTCCAATCTTCCACTAAGACTCTGTTAGATATTTCCTGGTCGAGAATGGAAACCAAAGGCGACAGGGCTTTTCCTGTCAGGGCCCCAACCCGCTGAGATAGTTGTTCTGCGGAGCTTCACTCTCTACTTTTTAATCTTCTCTCACAACATTCTTTCACTGAGTGCCTTTACCTTATTGTTGTTTCTATTACTTTTATATTTATTTTATGCTACTCTTTTACAATTACTGTCAACAGTTTCATGTCCCATTGAACTTGTTGGCTCTGATTTTAAATGATGCAATATGTATTGTTGTCTTTTTTTAATTCTAAATGTTGTATAAGTATTTGCTGTGTTTGATGATATCGGTTTGTTGTCTTTGATGTTGATTATTTCTTTGTTTTGTATTTGTCTTTTAATGCGGAGAGGTGCAATTATGATAATGATGATGATGATGATGATGATGATGATGATGATGATGATGATGATTATAAGTAGTAGTAGTAGCAGTAGTTGTAGTTGTATATTCATTTCTTATCAAAATGCCTTTAAAGCAAGCAGATGAAGAATCAAAAATACAAAGGTATCTCTTTTCAAATGAGAGAAGGGACAAAATATATTAAAGAACAATATCCCTTCAATAAATCTGTATCTGTCTCTAAATCTGCAGGGCAGGTGAAATGCACCAGACATTTACTGTAGCTATTTAAGTTTATCTGAAGTTATTGATGACATGTGAGGGAGCCAGGGTCCCCTCAGAGACCCCTGGGGCCCGGGTCTCCTGGAATCCAGTGGGAGACCGTGATTTGGGGATTTGTCTTTTCCCTGTGAAGCCACTAGATGTCACACAAGCAAACAGCAGGTCTGAGAACACCAACACCAACAGATGAGGAGCTGCTCTTCATCTGTGACACATGATGCTCTCAGTACCAGACCTGATCAGAAGCCCGCGAGCTGCTTCTGCATCTTGATCGCTCACTGTGAGAAATCACTTCCTGGATTTCCTTGATTGGTGTTTCGAGGAAAAATAAATCGCGTTAAGATCCGTGCGTCATCTGGACCCCGGCGGCGGCGGCTGCGCGCACAGTGCCTCCGCCGTGGTCGTGCCTCTGAGCGGAGTAACGGGTTCAGTGAGCGCGCACACCGATCACCGATCAGCACGCTCGTCGCACCCGCCGACCAATCAATTCAACCCGGATGACCTCCGGAGTGACGCGGCTCTCCGGTGGGAGTGTGCGTGGAGGCAGCGGCGCCGGAGGAGATGGATGGACGGATGTCTGCGGGTCTCCTAGCGCTGTCGTAAAACGCGAGCAGGTCAGATACTGATAGAGCGATGCCAGGGGTAACCAAGTACAATCTGGTAGATGACGTGCACGATCTGAGGATCCCCATGCACAACGAGGAGGTGTTCAAGCACGGGGTCTGCTTCGAGGCAAAGGTAAGGGACCCTCTGCAACTGTTCCTGCAGGATATGTCACACACACACTGTGGCTGCCACTGTCACTGATAGCACTGTTCTGTCTGTGTGACGCTGATGCTGCCCACTGTCTCTCTACTTTATGACTTTATGAACATTTTAGAGCTGCAACAATCGGGCAATTAACTAAGTATCCATCCATCAACAGAAAATGCTGCCATTATTTTTGCTCAGTCATTTTTCAAACTAAACTTTTACACATTTGCAGGTCCCAGCTTCTCAGATTTGAGGATTTGCTGCTTGTCTCTGCCATTTATAACAGTAGACCTAATGTACAGTAAAGGTAAAGGCCGTCTTTGAGTTGTGGACTTTTGTCTTACCAAATAAGACTCAAATGAAAAGGCTTATATACGTCATTTTATCTATATGGAACGATTAATCGATTGAGAACATGATAGTCAGATCATGAAAACAGCTGTTGGTTTTTCTATGTGTTTTCTGTCTTTTTAGGAATGTTCATATATTCAACGCAATTCTTCTTTTCTATTAGTGAATTCTCTTTTTTATTTGCTATGTTATGAGTGAATGCACTTTGAGGACTCCTGAACATAAAGTTCTACTCCAGTTTCCTGACAGAAGTGAATATTTGCAGAGACGACATGTCTTTGAATCTTTGTCTCTCACTCTGCAGTACATCGGCAGTTTGGAGGTGGGTCGTCCTGGGAGTCGGATGGAGATTGTCGCCGCGATGAGGCGAATCAGAGTAAGACACTTACATATGTAGCTGCTCGGTGCACATCAATCCTCTCTCGTCTCTCACCTTGTGCAGAGTTCTCAGAGGATAACCCCCCCCCCTCAACATCCTTTAATTCGCATAAATCACCAGTAAGGGTAAAACTACACACTTGGCAGATTCACTGGGCTGTCAGGAGCGGTCTAAATCACACAAGGATTCATAGAGCAGCTCTGATTTTATGGCTGGATAGAGATACAGCACGCAGGTTTATATGTGATACCATTAGAAAAACCCAAACCTCCAAAGCTCTCCTCTCTTATTAAGGCCACTGGAAACCCTGTGATGCCTGCTCCTCACACATCATCAGTGCAGTGCTACACAGGCACTGGGACGAGAGGATTTAGCCGTTTGTCAGCTGCTGTATCTAATCTAGCATCTAAGTTATTGTGTCAGTGGCGGAGGTCGGCCACGTCCCCAGTGACACCAGAGAGGAACTTAATCCTGATCCTTTAAGTACAGTGCCGGATAATGATTTATTATTCAGTAAGATTAATTGATTATTTCACATTTATCTCGATTTGTCTAATTGTAACAGCCTAAATCAGATGTTCTAAAAATGTTCACTACCCAAACCCCAAAATAGTCATACCCGAGACTTGAGACCTCCAGTATCTCAAAGGATATTGATTTAAACAGGATCACAAAAAATCACCTATGTGCACATGTTGTTGCTGCTACACTAATCTGTCATCATCATCATCATCATCAGTGCTTCAGGGGGGAGACAGTCTTAGCTGAGGCCTAAAACTTAGGAAATCTGTCCAGTAAATCATCTCCGCCTGCAGCCGTGTCACAGCAGCAGTGGCTACAATGTAATCTTATGGGGCAACTGCGACAAATGTCGACTAAAACTTTTTTTTTTTGCCAATGAAAGGTTGTGAGATGTCTCATCGAGGAAGACATGTATACTGTTGCCAGACTCTAACCAAAGGCTACTAACAAAAAATAAGCACTTTTAGAGGACATCTTGTGGACTGTCGCAGTTGCCCCATAAGATTACATTATAGCCACTTCCATTAACACACCCGAATTCATGACCATTGGGCCCAGGTTGAAAATGATGGAATTCCCCTTTAAGGGAGTTGTGTCCTTCAATTCATCAACTCTGATTTATAAAAAATATCTACCGAAAATATTAAGAATCTTCTAGTAAAGTGCTTTTCATCTAATTGTGACAAATGTCCCAGGCTTATAAAAAAACTGCTCCAAATTCAATAGCCCTAAAAATCACCAAGTGTGACCTGTCATGTTGCTAATAACAACATTCCCCATTTCTTTTATTCTGAAATGTCAGTCAAAGAGAGAAAAAGTTAGCTCCAGTCACGCTGAAAATAAAAGACAGTGCTAGGTTGTTATTTTTACACAAAACCAAAGAAAAAATGACAGAGAGTTTCCAAGTCTGTCATGCAGGGCGGCTGATGGTGGATTTATCTGGGAAGACTGGGGATTTCATAGAACTGCATTAGATCAATTAATTATCTGATCTAGGTTTTTTTTATTTATTTTTTCAAAGCGGGCAATGTTATTTCAGATAAATCACGCTTGTTCTCAGATCTCTGGGCGCTGATATTTGGAGCGCTCAGTGCCTGCAGTGGAGGCAGAGGGTACAGTCTCCAGCATTAATCATGGAGAGGGATGAAAGTGTCCCACACACGCCTGCCTCCCTCTGGGAAGTCTCTTTGAAAGCTTAAACAGCTTCCAGAAACACAAACTGACAGTTTCTCGCTGTTTACTCAATCGCAGTTTCCCCCTGAGAAGAAGATAGTCAGACATATCTTCCTGTCATTATCCCTCCTCGCTTTTTCCAATATTTCAGTTTTCTTGTGTAAACAGCTCAGTCTCAGCAGGACTGAGTGATATTTAATTCCAGTAGCATAATAATCAGTCTGGTTTCATTTGAGTTTGGACTACTTTTTTGCCCTATACCTGGATTGTTAATGAGAATATCATTCCTCCTCCTCAGTATGAATTCAAACTGAAGAATATAAAGAAGAAGAAGGTCAACATTGTCGTGTCCACTGATAGTGTACAAGTGATTCTACGCAAAAAGAAGGTCTGTATTTTTTAAATGTAATTTAATGTACATTTAATACATGTTGTGTCTTTTATAAAAATCATCTGTCTCACTGTCTGCTCATGTGTTTTTGTGTTGTGACAGAGAAAAGGGTGCTCATGGGATGAGAATACCTTCCTGGTGACACAGGATCCCATCCACAGGTAGTCTAGTGTCCTCCTGGTCATTTTAAATCAGAGACAGGAGTCAAATGTAAAACCCCATTGAGCTCATCTCATGTATTCTCTTGCCCCAATAGGATCTTCTATGTCTCACATGATGCTCAAGACTTGAAGATCTTCAGTTACATAGCCAGAGACGGAGAGAGCAACATTTTCCGCTGCAACGTGTTCAAGTCAAAGAGGAAGGTAAGTTTGACTTACATGAAAAGACTCAACGCCATCGTTCCATTTTTCTGCCATAACTTAAATGACCTGCAAGCTTCAGATCCTTTCAAATGACAAATACTTTAATCACAGAAATCTACAGTCACACATCTTTTACTCAGACATGAGTCATATTCTTATTCATGCAAATCCAACTCTAAACCTTTCATGTTAAACTGCTAACAACACAAAAACAACACACTGCAGTATTACAGGTGGTTACATTACTTGTATTGTTGTTTGTACTGCAGTTACAACGATACCATAACCTGCTGAAGGGGTATTCCGTTTTTTTATGTAAATGATGGTACTAAAACCATTTGGAATCGGTTCAGCAGATCACCTCCGCCGGCAGCCATGACACACTGGGGCGGTGGCTACGATGTAATCATATGGGGCTGTCCACAAAGTGTCTATTAAATGTGCCAATATAAGCCTCAAATGGTTATTCAGGGTCTAGAAACATTACCCATGTCTGGCTCGATGATAAGTCTCACTCTCAGGTACATCTCCTCCTTCCATCATAACTCACTGCAGAAGATACTGGAAAGCATGATTCAGACCAGTACTTCAAGAAGAAACGCAGCAATTCAGTCACTGCATCGTGTTTTCATCTCCACTCCCTGAACAAAGCTTCTAATGGTGATATTGATATTTGTGGCCACGGCCTCGGTGATGTATGGTACTGTTGGACCTGTACACACAGCCAATTAATCTGACAGACAGCTCCCCCTCGTGTGGGTTTTGGAAAAAACGCTCATAAAATTGAAAGGCATGTTCTTCTCCTCCGCATGTCTTCATATCAAGCGGCGACATTTTTTTCCTCTATGACAAAGACAGAGCATCAGTGAGGTTGACTCCCATCCCTTCACTATGGATACCAGGCAGACAGTGGCTTAGTGAAGCTGCATACTAATCATCCTGGTGGGAAGAGAAACGAAGATGGGCTTTTTCCTCAGCTCTTAAAGACATTTTCACCGCTGCCGAAGAAAAACATCATCAAATGGTCGGGGGCACAGGCCGCGGTGCCTCGGCGCCCCCCTCAGGGCCACGGGGCCTTATCTGGGTGTTGCAGACCAAGCATTTGTGCTGAGTAGGAGGTGATAGAGCAGCTGATAAGAGGAGATTTGATTTATTTCCATCATGGATTGTTGCAGCCCAGCAGGGCTTAGATGCCAGCTCCATACATCAACAGAGCATTTTGTGCTTGGCCATGGGAGCGCTGCTTTTTTAAATTTTTCAAACAGAATTACATTTTACGTTGGCCGAGCAAAGTAATCAATGTCACGGCTTTATTCCGATATTTTTCTTGTGCTTTTTCACTTGATTGAGTACTTTGAGGTTTGAGCACCCTTGACATATTGACTGAGCGCCTGGAGGCAGGGTGAACGGAGAGCAAAACATTTCATTTCGATGCTGCTTCTGCTGATATTAAATATAAAAAAAATACTCACCTCTAATGAGAAGTGTTTCAAATGCTACACAAATTTTTTTTTCTGGAAACAGTGCTGTAGAATTCTACTAAAGTAAAAGTGCTGTTATTTAAAACTAAATGTTTTCAAATGGAGGAAAAAATGGAATGATTTGAAAGTACACAGTAAATCAATGAACATGTAAATTGGGTAAACGTAACTGTGAGATTTCATTTTTAACTACCTCCTCCCAGGCCAACATCCCATCTCGCCATGCTGAACAAATTGAAAATAAATTCCTAGACCTGCATCCTTAATCGAATCTGCTCCAAAAGTTAATGGAATCTTCCTCCGCCCATACCGAAACCTTCCGCCCGAGTTTTGATTGACAGCTGAGACTCGATCCGCGATTGGTCGAGCATGTGTATCGACGGGACCTCGCTACCACGGCTCCATCCCTTGATCGCGATTGCGCGGACTCTGGCTCCAAATGCACAAGATGGCAGCGTTCGTATATATCCAGGAGATGTTGCCGTCATTTCTGGTTAGCAGGAGGAAGTGGAGACCGTGATTTAACCTCTATTTGTATGGTGACGGCTCGATGGGACTCATCACAGGAACATCTGTCTCTAACATTAAGTCCATGAGACAAACAGGATTAATGTAAAAAATTTAAGAATATGTTCATGTGACACATCCAGTGGCAAAGTTTGAGTTAAGTGTCCCTGATTGATGACCTGACGCCGCAGACACACCTACCGAGCCTCCTGCAATAACAAACAAACTTAATCTTCACTTCCTCCCTGCCATCACAGTGAGTTGCCTCTGAAGCAGGCCGATCCATCTCTCTGACAGCGCAACGTATGCAGAGCAGATAGACAAGGACAAACAAGTGAAGCCCTGCGCTCGTCATATCTTCTCACCTCTATTCGGTCTCTATCTTCCCTCTCCGCTTTACCCCGTCTTCATTTTTCGTCTCATTTTCCCTCACTCTGATGTGTCTTGTTACCTGTGCACACACACACGCAGGCACACACTCAATCTGCCTATCCATTTTTCTTCCTGCACAACTTCTCTGCCACCTCATTAACCCCCCCTACTGGCTTCCTTTCTCTTGCGTCCTCCCTCGCTGTGCTGCTCCTGCTACTTCCCCCCACCCCCTGCTCTCTTTCTCTCTCATACACAAACACACACACACACACACACACACACAAACACTCACCCACCCTTTGTCTCTGTGTCCTCCCTCACAGTCTCAGGCCATGAGGATCGTGAGGACGGTGGGTCAGGCGTTTGATGTGTGTCACCAGCTGACCCTGCAGGAGAAAACCGACGACCAGGAGGATGAGGAGGGGAAGGACGAGGGGTCTGAGGCGGTGCCAGGTGACTCACATCTACCTATAAACACACAAACTTACACAAGCACACACATACGCACAAAATTGCATCCATACATCTAGTCCCCTCCCCCCTCCTGTCTCTCTCCTCACCATTCTCCTTCTGTCACACACACACACACACACACATACACATAAACTCCCACAACAGCACACAAACTCCTTAGGCCTTCTTCTTCTTCTTCTTCTTCCTCTCTACCTCTGGCTTTCACTGCCACATGAACACCAACCCTCAGCTCCTGCAGAAACAAACGGTCACACAATTTTCCCAGAAAATATGTCATTATCCGCTGCAGATAGTTTTCCTTTGCCGCTTGCCGTACTGCAGCTGCAGATTGGTTTCTTGGTGAATCGTGCAGGCCACTGATCAAAGACCTTGCTCGTCCGCAGCTGCTGTCAGCGCCTGTAGACGTGTCGTAAACTGTAAAACAACCGCATACTGAATCTGTCTGGTCTCTCCACAGCGAAGAAGAGGTTTGCGTTGTCGGAAGAGACCGACCTTGAAGCCACTACAGAGGAGAGCATCGAGTGCGTCTCTTCATCAGACCCGGAGAAGAGTAAAAAAGACGAGGCCCTTGGTAACGACGTGAAGGTAGCGTACATGAGTTGTCCTTGATTGCGTCACGGTGTGATCGTGTAAAGCACCGTGCTATTTTCAAACTCCATTAGAAACTGAGGGGGTTTTATGAATTATGCAGAGATGAAGCCATTACTGCAGATAGTGATTTTATTTTAGGCTAGCAACTAAATCCTTTTCATTATGAAGTAATCTGCACATTTATTTTCTCATTCTATCAATTCGTTATTTGGTCTTAAAGGTCTCCGAAGGTAATGAAAAATGATCCTTGCAAAACTGAATAGCTTTTTCAGATCCCTCGTTTTGTGCAATCAATGGTACAAAAGCAAAATCTCAAATAGAGCAAATATTCACATTTCAGAATCAATGGTTTGTGAGTTTAAAAAATGACAGTCACCCGGTTTACACAGAAGGTGTACAATGTTTTATGAAGTTCTAAACCTTGATGCTGTAATATGATGTTATCAGGGTTCAACAGGGGGCAAGTAGCAAAACGTTTTGTGGTGACCCTGTTAATCGCTCCCAGAGACCAATCACCATACCACACGCACAACGTCGTATCTGAACAGAGGATAAACCCTCGGCCCCTGGACAAGATGTCAAGTTCAGGGGTTCAACGCATTTATAACAGAAGGTCTATTCTAAAATGAGACATGTGTAGTTTGAAAGACATGAGGTGGACTCAAGATATCTTGGCCTCTGCTGCACAGATTCCTTAAAGGAGACATATTATGCTCATATTTGGGTTAATTATTTTACTTCTTGTGTTCTTACTTGACAAGGTTCACATGCTCTAAGGTTCAGAAAACACATCACTTTCCTTACACGATCTATTTCTACAGCTCCTCTTTTCCGCCTCTGTCTGAAACGCTTGGTTTTAGGGCCTGTCTCTTTAAGGCCCCCCCCTTCTGATAAAGCTCGGTCTGTTATGATTGGTTCTGATAGGAAAGCGTCCGCCTCCGCTCTTACTTTAGCCGCTTGGAGAGCGTTACACAAATGTGGGGAATCGTGATGTAATGTGAGGGACTACTGACGAGACGTTTCAGGAGCTTTGGTCTTTTTAACCGTGTAGAACTTCAACATTCACAGAAAAACCTATAAGCACACCAGAGGAAAGAAACACTGAAAAAGCACAACATGTGTCCTTTAATGAAAGGGCAATGCTAAATTGCTGGAGTAGTCCTTTAAACAATTATCAAAATGCTTGCAGATTACATTGCTGCTGTTTGACTCATCTATGAATCTACTCTACTTAAAGCTAGGGTTGCTAATCCTGCAATAACAAACAAGGGCAGGCTACACTTTGAAAACGTGTAACAGATACATCCCACCCCTCTCATCAAAGCTACGCCCCAAAAACACATAAACGCGCACAGACAAACTGCCAGAAAAAGTATTTTCTGTGAGTCACTCGCTAACTTCTGGCTAAAGACCTCGCTGGGTTGCGGAGACAAAGTAGAAAGTAGAGCACGTGCAGGTCGGCATGTCACAGAGAGATTCGCCAGCCAATCATTTCATACGGCCGTGTTTATTACAGTCCTGCAAAGGTCACACGACCAAGCTTTTTTTTCTTTTTCAGTAATTGGGATATGAAGAAGATTTCAACAAATACGATAAGAAGTATTTTACACCTTTAAAAGCAACACCCAAAACACCCCAACTTACGACTACTGAACTGATTCATTCAAGTTCCAACTCCTTCTTTCAACCAAACATGACACAAACAAGTTACATAAATGACTCCAGGAGAAAGTGATGGATTTAATATGCTCGTCGTACCCAAGAAAACATCTGAGGACAAACATGGTGTATTTTGGCATATATTTTGAGCATTTTAGAAAATATTGATCTAAAACCTTGAAAAAGTCTTGCTAATAAATAATTCTGCAGGGCTTGCAGCTCATAATGATGAAAGTGAAGATGAGAGAACATCAGTGTGGAACATAAAGCGAGAACACCACGTCTTTTATGGTTGTTTGTGAAGAAATCCCTCCACAGGGCTCTTTGATACTGACTGGATCATATGGTTTGTTGATGAAAATACGGCGAGGCTCTCCTAATCCTGCAATGTCGGACAAGTGGCTGTTTGCTCTCTGATATTTGTTGCCTCATTTTACAACCACTGTCGGCTTTATTACTCAAGAGAGGACACTAGTGTTGTTCTGGCGCGGGAGTTAATTAGTTTGAATTGAATGGATATTACATCCAATTACATGGTTACATGAGAGGAAGGAAATTAGTTTTATATTTTCATTCTCTCAGTGCGGTCCCGCGACAATAAAACATCAGCGTTTCATTTGTTCGGCTCTCGCCTGCGATGTCTCTGTCTCCCCCCGTGAGACGAAGGTCAAGTGCCCTTCACAGTTTAATAATAATGACAACTGTGTCCACCGTGTTTACCTCCCATCTCAGATATGTCAGATCAGTCGTGTCCTTCACGCCAGCCCCTCCAGCAGCAGTGGTCTGACATTATGTGTGAGTCATAAATCACCTGTGCTCAAACCAAACAACAGCGGCTCATTCAGATCTGTTTATAATGATTGATTAGAGATTAGATGCATGACTCCACTCTGTATTTGTCATTAGACCAGGATTTGTTTTGACATTTGACATAATTGAAGTAAAATGCCTGGTGGGATTCATCATTCTGTGAAGGACAGAATCACATTTCAACCGGCTGTAAAGCTGCTATTACCGTTTTTTTTATATCAACAGCTGACGATTAAATTAACAAATGAGTATGTGTCTGTAAGATGAGATGCTTGTATTAAACAAACCTATAGAGAAGAAAAACTGAGGCGAGATAAGGTTGTTAGAGAGGAAGGTGACGTGATGAAGACAGACCTGTAACTGCTGCATGCAGGCAGCTGCTGGGGGGAATGGAAAGGCTTGAAAGCGATCTGCAAAGGAAATGAGCCTCACGTCCTAAAAAAAAAGAGAATAATGAAGTTGAAGCTCAGCAAAGAACTGCAGAAATGTAGAGAGGTTAAACAAGCCACTCAAGGTGCGGAGTGTTTTCACGTAGTTAGTCCATTCGTCCGTTCACCCAATTATTGTGAATAGGATATCTCCAGAAGACATTGAGGGAATTTCTTCAAATTTGTTTCAAACGTTCACTTGGATTGGAAGTAGTTTTTTCAGATGTTGATGTTGAAAGAGGAGAAGAGTTTCAGCACTGAGCTTCAGCTCAAGGCCTCAGAGACACCGAAGATGCTGCCGCAGCATTTAAACGGTAAATGGTCTGTATTCATATAGCGGCTTTTAGTCCTGATGACCACTCAAAGTGCTTTACGCTGCAGTTTGCCATTCAACCATTCACACACACATTTATAGTCCATATATACAGCGCATCTGTGTGCAGCACTTTCTCTATCACACATCTCTCATACACTGCCAGCACAGCCGTCAGAATTGTGAGGAAAAAATACAAGCCTGGCATCAAAAAACCTGAATTTATATCTGGCACAGTAACACTGGTCCCTTAAGAGGAACCAGGCAGATGTAGCTGATCTGCAAGAGGAAAACCCAGCTCCCATCTGGCGGAGAAGGAGGTTGAGAAGGAGGAGGTGGATGAAGGAGGAAGAGTAAGAGTGGACTGAATCCTCCACAGGTGAAGAGCGGATGTGCCAATGAGACTCCTGTGATACCACAACGTAGAAGAAGAGGAGGCCATCACGGTGGAGGACTGTGACTGATCATTTTATTTTTCTGGCCAGAATCAAAATAACTTCTTTACAGCAAAAAAAGTATTTTTATAGGAACACGTATAAACGTATCCTGTCCAATCCAACAGTCCTAAGGCCGCACATTTTCCTTCACTTTGCTGAATTTGTTTTAGAGAGGTGCTGACTGTAATTATGCCAACTATATCATATATTATCTCCTTTCACAGTAGTTCATGTTGTGTCCGACACATTCACACACATGATTAATATGTCCTCAAACTTAGAAAGTAGTTTTATATCCACTAATGGCCCCACTTTGTGCCCATCATGTATTAGTTTATCAAATCAAAGAGGAAACCTAGATTCAAAGGCAGCAGCTCGAGCCTCAACTTGAGAATCGGGTTTAAAATCTTTTTTGCAGAAGTGAATTTGTTTTCATCCGGATAAAAATGACAAAGCGTGGATCCGTGGACTCGGCACCTGAGCCAAAACAAACCTGATGAGGAGAGGATTTCCTGCTCTGAGCCCCCGTGATCGTCTGGTTTAATCACAGCTGTGGAAATACTCTGTGTACATACAGGACATTCTGCCGCCCCTCACACAGACAGACGTCAATATAGCACACCACACAGTAAATAATAACCACAGTGTGTGTATACCGACTACTACTGTGTGTGTGTGTGCGTCTGTGTGCGTGTGTGAGAGAGAGAGAGATCAAGCTTGTAACTGAGTGGTCTGAATATTCGTCCATTTCTTGGTCACTCTCCCTTTGCTGGTCTGCTGCTGTTTGTTCAGCCGCCACTGTCACTTTTTCCATGAAAAATGAACCAAAAATATTGTAAACATGTTCACAATCACATGGAAGACATTGTGTTGTCCAGCTGCTTCTTAGTGGAGCTGTGCACATCACATTGATTCACTCAGCCCCTCCTTTCTCTGCTCTCTCTCTCTCTGCTCTCTCTGCTCTCTCTCTCTGCTCTCTCTCTCTCTCTCTATCACACAATGACTGGCCATTGGGAGCACCATAGTAAATATATATTTACTCGGCCAGTACCTGTCGGTCTCTTCACCGGCCCTCTCTCTGTGTGCCTGTGTGCATGAGAGCAAGCTGCACAAATGTGCCAGGACTGGGCTCACTGGTCCACCATGCATCATACAATTTAATCCTGTTAGTCTTATACTTTACTTTACCTTTAAATCTTTCTACTGTGCCGCCAACCCGCAGCTTTTGTTTACTTTATTTTTAGTGGAAGTAGGCAACATTGTTATTGTCTGGCAGAATCACACTGTGCTGTGGGGGTTCTCCGCTGCATTCTTCAGCACTGACATACAGCTTTTGTTCTTCTGTTCCTTTTCATGAAACTTGAACTTGTCTTCACGCTTGCCATGATCAAAGAAACAAAACAAAAAAAGACCTCATATGCTTTCACATTATGATCACTTTGTCACACGGTAAGAAGTAGTTGTCCCTGATTTATCTGCTGCAGGTGTCCGATGACCCTTCTCCCCTGCTGGGTTCTCCCATCCTCGGGGCGTCTGTGTCGGGTCAGTTGACAGCTGAGGCTCCCTGCTCTGCGGAGCACCACGTCCAGCTCCTTCAAAAACAACTGCAGCAGCAGGAACAGCAGGCGCTGGCAGCTGGAGCACAGGTACTGAGGACAGTGGACGGATTTCTTTCATCCTTTGTCTAGAAACTCCACACATAGTTTTTTTTTTTTTTTTATGTCACCAATGAAACTATTTACTTTAATCACTGGACAATCCAATGTTCCCAGTTTAAATATGTGGCACACATGTAAGAATAGACAATAAATAGTCTGCATAAAACATGTTTTCCTACTCATACAAGACTTCACTTCAAATTAACATTTAAGATCATGTGTTTTTGATGATTGAAGACACTAAAACATTTACCCCAAGTATCATTAAAATGTCAGAATCCGCTCATCATTATTATTATTGGAAACTTCAAGTTACTTGACACAAAATAATAAAAACAAAACCCCCTAAAGAATCTTAAAGCTTGTCAGCAGGTTTGTGGGGTTGTGTTGAACTGTTTTTTGGTGTGTTCAGGTTCATGTGCTCCAGGAGCAGCTGTCAGTGGAGGTGTGTGCACGGACCGAGGCCCAAGCCAGAGTGCAGAGGCTGCTGCAGCAGAACACTGACCTGCTGCAGCACATTTCCCTGCTGGTCAAACAGATCCAGGAGCTGGAACTCAAAGCTGCCGGCCAATTGACATCCAGTGAGTGGAAATCTGCTTTATTTTTGATTAACGACTCAGCCTCAATCTTTCATTTAAAGAATCTATTTTACTGCTTGAACCTTTGTCCATTTCCTTTCTTTCTCTTTTTTTAATGTGTCATAAAATATTTTTTTCCCCCTGTCATCTCTTCCGTCTTGCTTTTTTCTTCCCTGCCCGTTTCCCTTCCGTGTCATCCCGTCAGCCCGTTTCTTTTTCTGATCCACTCGTGACACACGATTAATTATCCAGCCCTCTCAGAGGATTCTCTGCTGCTCCCTGCTCTCCCCTCCCTGCATTTAGCACGAGGCAATATGCTGCCATACAGTTATGAATTATCAAATCCTCTCAGCACAGACGTCACCGCACTCAAAATAATCTCATCTGCCTCTCTCAGACATCTCCTCTTACATGTGATGTGTAAATTCTCTGTGATTTGTTTCATCTGTCTCTAACTCTCTATCTTTTTTGGATTTGTCCTCAGTGGGCTCGCAGGACAGCCTCCTAGAGATCACTTTTCGCGCCAAGCCTCCCCAGCGTGAACCGCTCACCCTGTCTATAGGCCATTTAGCCTCTCAGTCCCACCTCCAGATCAGTGACAGTGCCTGGGTCTCCGCCCTCCCCGGGCCCTGCTCTCCGGGCACCATGGGTGTCGACACCAGCCCTCTGGGACTGAGTGGCAGTGGAGTTCGACTCGAGTGCTTCCGCTTCTCCTCCCGGGGGCCAGACAGCCAGGAGCAGGGCCTGGACACGGGGGAGACCCCCAGCGACGGAGCCCCGGATGAGATCTCGCTGCTGGGGGAGCAGGTCCTCGGAGCCCTGGAGCTGCTGCGGTTCAGGGAGTCAGGGATCGGATCAGAGTACGAATCAAACACCGATGAGAGCGACGACCGAGACAGCTGGGGACAGGGCGAGGGCATAGGGGCCGACGGTGCAGCTCGACTCGTAAACGTGCTGAATGCAGAGAGTCTGCCGGACTGCTTAGGGGATGAGATGGCTGTGTAGTGGTCCTGTGAAAGCTGCACTAGGCAACTTTGTTACTTATGTCCCATCCCAATGAAAAAGAGGTGACATTCAGAATCTAAAGGACTTCATGACACAGAAATCCTGCATGGCGACATCAGTAAACAGCATCTTATGCAGGTATGAATTATGGCTGATAGCTGAACTGAGCGCTTACTCACCACAGGTCTGATGAAAGTTTTAAAGTTTACGCTCAAGTTTGGATTTGTCACTTTCTATGTACTGAGCGGTGGAACCCTTATAAGTAAATCATAAGAACAAAAATGCTGATGATTGAATTAAAAAGACCCATTGTAGTCTTGAAATTTAGAATGACTTGATGAAGACAAAAAGATTTCATAAAAACACACAGAATAATAATAAAATAAGAAGTAAGGATAATAGGTGTCTACAAATACAACATAAAATGTACAGATGTCAACCAAATTAAGCTTATTGTTGTCACACCCTTAATGTCTTCATCAAATACAAGTAAGCATAAACTGTATCTAAAGTTGACTGCTCCCCAAAAGTAAAGCCAAAGTGTCTTGATCGCCACCCGGCCACCTGGTGGCTGGCTGCAGTATAGTCTATAAAGGCCTCCTCCGTGTTAGTAGACGTGACATGGAATATACTAAAATGGGAAAGTAGACATTAAAAAAAATTCTCAAAGATTGTTTCTGTCATTTTAAGTAGTTCTGATGTGTGTGCAAGTGTTTTTCTGATAAGTTTTGTTTTAATCCGTTATTTGATGGTATAAAAATGGGATTCGCGATTGACCCAGTGCATGTATCAACAGCACCTTGCTACCGTGCCTCCATCCCCTGGATGCACAGACTCTGGCACCAAATGAACAAAGATGGCAGCGTTCGCAACTTCATTTCAAGATAGGGGGACAAGAAGACGCATTGTCCATCTTTATATACAGTCTATGTAAATAACAACCTATTCTTTCAGTCTATTCATCATGTCCACCAATTAGCACTAAACTAAGTATAACTAATGCTGACGTTAACAGTTTTTACTGGCACAGGATCCTAAATTTAAACATCAAACTAAATTAAAATGTTGTTTTGACAGCAGATTTATTAATCCAGTCAGTGATTAAATCTTCATGAGCTCCACACTACAGTGTAAGGCCGACACTGGGGGCTACTTCCTGTGATTTGGAACTAAAATGACACAGAGTAGAGCGCATACCTCCACCACAGCCCTGTGGTCATTTCAAATTTAATCTAGCTGCACCAAATTGTACACACTCACATATCAGTTCCCTAGATATGCCTGATTAAAAGGTTCAGTGTGTAGAACTTAGTCGTGAATTTCCACGTTGCAGCAAAAACATCACTAGGATTATTTTATATTCAAATTCTGCCAATAGATCCCGTACACCTAAATCTTACACACTGAACCTTTAATGCACGGGAATGAAACATGATCAAGATTCATCTATAAGCTTGGAAATCAATGAAAATATATAAATGAATTTTTAAAAAATGCCTTTCAAGAAAGTGATTAAAAAAAACTTTGGATGTGCTCCTTTGTTGCGGAGCCAAAATTTGATGGGTTCTCTCTTGGCCCATCCTTAGAACAAGTTTTGTGGAAATCAGTTTTTGCTTAGACCTGCTGACAAATAAACAAACCAACAAATAAACATAGCCTTATTGGCAGAGGTAACAAAAAAAAAAGACTTCTAGATAAGAACTTGACACAATTCAGCTCTAATCAAACTTTTCACACTGGTGTTTCAGACTCTCTCGCTCTCTCTCTCCCCTCCTTTATGTTGCATATCGTGTGTGTGTGTGTGTGTTAATCAGTCTAATGATTGTTGTACCTTCATACGTTTGGCTCGCTGACTCTCTACCTAGGCTTGTTACACAGTGGTTGTTTGTGTGTCTTTATCATGTGGCGCGGACATGCTCGTCTGATCTGTCGTCCAATGAAGATCTAAGAAGAAAAGACTCCTTTGCCAAATCGGTCTGGACAAGCTCTCAAGGGTGTTTTTGGGAGTGTGAATAATGAAAAATCTCGCTGTGCTTGCTGTGACACTTAGTCTGTGAATTACACATGGGTTTGAAAATGAGCATGTATCTGTCGCAGTCTGATTTCCCCCAATGTATATATTCAGATTAACTTCGATGCTCTGCAGTCAATACATGGCCTCGGTTTCATTCACACTTTTCTTCATCCTCTTACAGAACATTTTCCGATGAGGTGTCTCAGAGAGAAACTCCTCCCTGTGTGCAGGTGCTGCTACAGTCCCGTCTGTGCTGCTTAAAACTGTTATTTATTAATGCCGTACTGCGGCAGCGACAAACTGCTGCATCGCCGCTGCTCCACCCCTCCGAGAGAGGATTGTTTGAGAACCGACAGGCGGGCGGCATACAGGGAACCTCTGGGCCCCTTCATATTTTTGCGGCCTCGCTGACTGAGAGCCAACGTAATGAATCGCTGAATTGATGACGGTTCTTTGAGCTCTTTCCAAAATCGATTCATCTCTTCCTGGCCCTCCTCCTCCTCCTCCTCCTCCTCGTCTCCCTCACTCACCTTCCTCCTCCTCTTTCCCCCTAAAGCTCATTACCTCTTTCACCCCCCCACTGCCTTGCACTCACAATCTGTCGGCCGTATCCATCTATCCATATCTCTCTTGTCAATCTGGGCTGTTTCCCTCCAAGGTTACATTGCGCCCTGTTCACATGAAGTGTACTAAAAACAAAAGTGCACTTAAGTAAACGTCTCCCCTTGTGGAATTAAATGCCCTTTCTCAAATGCCACCTGCTGCTATGATATGTCCAGCACGTTTAGTGCGACTCACTAAAACCGAAATTTGTCTCAAACTCCATGAGAAGCAGCGCCGCTTTCTGGCCTGACCTTTTCCAAACGCTTTTCTCGTTAGTATTTATAATTCCTCGGGATGATGGGATGCAGGGAGGTGCTTTGTGAGGGTGATGGCTCTCTATTATCATCAGAGATACACCAGCTGTGGCAGTCAAACAGGGTCAGCTCCCATCACGCTCACTGTGTGCGAGCGTGCTCACAGCAGCAGCTTGATGTAACACTGCAGATACGCTGGATAAATATGAAGAATATCAGCCATTACCCACCCACACCCAGCCACGACACCCTGCTGCTCCACTCGCACTGCTGCTGCTGACACAGAGGGTGGGCGGCCTCCAGGAGGTGGCCCCTGCTCTCATTTGCTTGATTATAGTGAAGAATGGTCTGTAGTGTCACTCTGCTCACCCCCTCCTCGATCCGTATGTACGTTGCTTTGTATTCTGCAGGTCAGCTGGATTCAACAAACACGGTTTCACTGCAGTGTTGCTTTATTGCCTTGGCTGCATGTTTTTTTGTTTTTTTTGGACTGTCCAGATTTGAGAGACATTCATGGTTCCCAGATGATGAATCCTGCAGATTCTTGTTGTATAATCTCCCAGTTTTTGCTCTAGCGCCACCATGACCTTGACATTTGTGGTTTTGCAGTGAAGTCATTTATCACATGATGATTGTTATGTATTTTACTACGATCAGTCATGTTCCCGACAGGATGAATCGTAAAAAAACTTCAATGATCACTCAACTTTTCTCAACTTTTTTCGTTTACCCCCAAACAACTGTATTAGCAAACGTCAATAAGCTAACACGTTAGCTGCTAAACATCGGCTTTTTAAAGGTGTCCTGTGGAGTGAGGCTAAAGTTATGTTTCCATTCAGTGTTACCCACCGAAACACAATTGTCAATGAGCTCCAATGAAATTCAATAAAGGCTTTTTCTTTCCTCACAACATACGAAATTTGATTTGTATCAAGCATTGATTTTTATCTCACTTTAAAAGTAAACAATGTCCTAACATCAATTAAATACTGCATTGAAAAAGTATTCGACTGTACTTTTAATGTTCTTTTTACCTGCAGATTAGTTCCATATATCTTTTTTCTGAGTTTCTGAGCAGAGTCAAGATAAAATAGTCTTCTGAATCTATTTTATTACATTATTGTATACCGTTGTTCACAGTTTCTTAAAAGTATCTGGTCGTTTACAGTTACAAAGCATTTCATGAGTGAAGCTGGACCCAAGTTAGGCCAATATGTGTTAGTACCATGATTGTAGTAGTAAGGACATTTTTAATGTAAAACTAATCTATCACCAAAGCCATCCTCTTATGAGATCATATCTCTGCTGGAGTTCCTAAGTCCCACAGGTCGCTGCACCCCTGGGCAAATTACATATTTAGTTCATCTTTGAAGTAAAAATAAATCAATACAACCCCTGAGGCATAAGGACAACTAAAGCTTGACTAAAGCCAAATTAAAAACTGTAATTGTGGCATGTGCAGATGTTTGTTCATCCTTCTCCTTGTAATACACTCTGTATTAACTAATTAGACCTTATCTGATGTTAGGACTCATCAAGGAGGTCAAGAAATATCATTAGGATTTGTCACCTGATGATAGAGTCTCTCCCTCTGTAAACCACTTGAACCACAGGCTCCTCTGAGCAGCTGACGGAGGATCTGAAACGAAGCTGATGATACTGATGCCTTAAAAACAGGGAGAGCTATATAAAGATATGAAAGTGCTTCCAGATGTAGTTTCCACTGTCTGAAACATGATTAAGAAATAGTAAAGGGGAATTGTGGAAGTCAAGACGAGATCTGAGAAACCAAGAGGAAAAAAACACTCAGATAGAACGACACATCTGCCGGGCAGGCAGGGGAAAGGCAAAGCAAAACCCTCACATGAGAAAACTGCAGGGAAGTTTAGCCAGCGCATGAAGTTATTGATCAAAAGTGTGTTTAGAGAAGAAATTAGATGTATTTGACACAAAGAACACCATGTTAAACATGTGGCTGGAAATGCTCTGTGTGGCAGGAAGTGGCAGAGGAAACACTGTACCGATGAAAGAATAGATTCAGCTAAATATCATAACATGTGAATGTGAAGCAGTCAGTTCAGGCAGGTGAAAGTGAGAAGAAGCTGGATTCAGAAAAGTCTTTTCTTCCTTCTGAGCTGTTTAATGAAAACGTTTATTCAACTAATGCTCCCGTTTACACACAGCTATGCATTGGTCATTCCACTTCACATAAAATTGGTACATGATGTGTTTCCTGTAGCTACAACCCTCCTAACTTTGTGAGGACTGACGTCAAACTGCAGTCATGTTGCTCCTGCGATGTACACTCATGAATAAGCTTTTATTAGATTATCATGAACACAGCTACAGGGGAGATGGAACAGCTTGTCTGGCTATTTTCCTCTCTTGGTATAGGTCGCTTCATATGTAGAACACAGTCAGAAGTTATATTGAACTTCTCCTCCATCTCTTGTTAATAGAGAAAATGTTTCAAACTATTCCGCTAAATGGGCCCTATCTATTTTACAATGACCATCGTAGACACATTACGATTAAAGGTGTGGTTTGTGATCACAGATCTCATCACAACAGATACAGATGCAACCGAATCCCCTTCAATGCATTGTGGTATCTCAAAGTGTGAGACCTGGTGTGTTTATAAGGAGCGTGTGACTTAAATATACAGAATTATTAAAAGTCTTTAGTTTTCTTTCTCTACTTTCTTCCAAACATTACTTGTATGTCTGCCTTTGCTTTCATACATAACTTCCTGAAGTGTCACAAGTGACTGTGAGACAAACATTTCATTTAGGGGTTCTTAAAAGCAACTGATGACATGATACTGAAAATATCAACATTCAACACGTAATTTATAATACATCCTACGTGCTTGACCCTGCTGTGAAACCACTCTGATTCCCATTTCGACCTCTGATAATGACAACAAGACTTCTGTCTTTTTGTCATATTCACTGTGTCCATTATCCCAGTCCTGCCCCTTCTTGTTTGTTTCCAGTGATCCAGTTTTTTTTTTCCTTCCAAACCATCAGGTCTCCTTCAGTAATTAGCAGGTTCGTCTCTGCAGGGAAATGAGCTCCAGTCTGTTTTTGTCAGTAGCTGGTGGTGGAGGCTGCTGCGCTCAGCTGCCTCTGTGGGCCATAATTGAAACCATTTGTGGATCAGGTGGAATTCTGGGATTTTTGGCTTCATCTCAAAATCCCAAGCATGTTATTTTCTCTCTTTCTTTCCTCCAGCCAGAAGGACTGTTTCCTCCCTCTCTCTCTGCTCTCGCTCTCTCTCTCTCCGTTGCTCTCCCTCCCTCTCTCCTTCCATTCCCAGAAAGTCCTTCAGAGGAAGAGGTCAGCGACTTGCAGTCGGGAATGCATCAACTCCCAGTGGATGTGGAATACTCCCCGACACAGATGGTTTCATAATAACCAGAGAGGAACGTGTGAATGTAAGTCAGATCCATATTTTCCTCACATGTGACTATTAACCCTGACGTCCACGTCGACTTCGAGGGAAGTTTGAGTCAGCTCGGCTCTGCTCGGCTCAGCTCGGCTCAGCTCGGCTCAACTCGGCTCAGCGTAGAGAGTGACATCACACAGGAAAATACAACGGAATTGGCTTTAATGGCCAAGTTCCCCCACGTGGAATCTGACTGGTTTGACATTGCTCTGTATTGACACATTAGCTGGGAAAGGGGCCAACAAAGATTGAACAAATAAGTTTAAGAATAGACACGTATATATGGATGTTTATCATATTATATATATATATAGATATCAGTATATACATAGCACGGGTCTAATAACTTTATAATACATACATAAATAGATCTATAAAGGCTCAACAGGGAAAGATATTGTAGCTAAATTTGTAATATTTCAGTTTGTCACGCACACATTTAGAAGCTTTTACAACAGAAAGTAAGTGATTATCACGTGAGCCGGAAACTCCACTGAAGGATTCATTTCAGGCACAAGTTACTGGTGTGATACAGTAAGTTAAATTTAGTGTACTGTCTTTATGTACAAAATACACAAGTTACAATACGTTCTTAGTGAGTACACATCACACCGCTGCAGAAGTACACTCTCGCCCCCCCCCCCAAAATCTTAGGGGAACGCACCACGTGAATGTGGTGAAAGTGCACTTTCTGAGCAGTTTCACAGTGCGTTGGAGGGTGTAAGTCACTGGGACCTTCACTGGGCTTATACAAGGTAAATAAAACTCATACTGCAACCACTGTGGTGGCAGAGAGAGAGAGAGAGAGAGAGAGAGAGAGAGAGAGAGAGAGAGAGAGAGAGAGAGAGAGAGAGAGAGAGAGCAGGACTGTGGGTTACAAGGAGGACTGTGTGTGCAGTTACCAGTGAGAAGCTCAACAGGGTTACTCAATGCCACAGAACATTAGTAACATGCTGCTTTCCATGCTGCTTTCATGTTACTAACACATATGTATAAAAAATCCCTGAGGAAAACTGGTTGTGTGAATTGTGTGAATTCAGAGATGTTGATAATGAATCACATTTTCTTCTGTATTGCCCTAATTATGATGAGTTAGTAATAGATAGTTGACAGGATGTACTGATGATGATAGAATGGAATGGTTGTTTCATTTTACTGCTTATAAGTTGGCTACCTTTATTTTGAAATCTTAAAAATAAATGTTGCAATGGTTCATATGTTCCATATTATTACTGATGATGCTGCTCTGTTTTTTTCTTCTTTATTTTATATTTTAGTTTTGTTATGTTTTAGGCTGGACATAATGTGCAAGACAAAATAATAATTAAAAATGTTTTTTTTTCTCATCATCTGTATTTCAAATTTGTATATTTAGGGCCCGAGCACCGAATGGTGAGAGGCCCTATTGAAATTGAAAGGATTATTAGGGCCCGAGCACCGAATGGTGAGAGGCCCTATTGAAATTGAAAGGATTATTCTTATTATTATTATTATTGTCATCCAAATGAATTGGCTTTTTGAGGGCTTTAACATACTGAACTTCTTACCAAACTTTGCACAAAATTAGAAAGTGGTGAAAATTTATGTATTCTGGAGTAATTTGAAATGGGCGTGGCAAAATGGCTCAACAGCGCCCCCTGGAACACAGCCCCTAGGTTTCCCTTTGACCGATCTTCACAAAAATCGTAGCCCAGGTGTATCGTGACCAATCATGAAAAAAAGTCTCAAGGAGCATTATGAAAAACGCAACAGGAAGTCCGCCATTTTGGTTTTAGTGGCCATTTTGGCCATATTCCACATTTTTACTTTGATGTACTTGTCCCAGGGCTTTTATCTGATCAACTTCTAATTGAGATGAGTGTCATCACAACAAGACGGAGATCAAAACTAACTCAAAGATCGATTTTTCGTCACACGGTGTGACCGTGGCGTGGCGTCAAAGTTTGATTACACGCCATCAAAACACGAGGTTCTGTATCTCGGACATACATGGTCCAATCGAGTCCAAACTAGACATGTAAGACAAGAGTCCCGGCCTGATGACATCTGCACAGAAATCATGACTTAAAATCACAGCGCCCCCTGGTGGCAACAGGAAATGTCTTGTTTTTGGAACGTCTTACACGTGGAGGTATTCCTCCTCACCCACTGCCCGCAGCCACGTCAAACCTGTGTCAAATGGGTCTCAAGACATTGATAATGAAGGCATAAGATTACTGTGACTTTTCGTCAAACGCCATAATAGTGGCGTGGCGTCAAAGTTCATCACCTCGCCGTGACACACGAAATTACTATAACTTCGGTGTTGGAGGTTCAAACTCCCTCAAACTACATTTGTGTAGCAACAGCCCCCCCCTGCAGACATTCAGATGGTTTTAAGAAATGGGCGTGGCATAATAACTGACTAGCGCCCCCTAAAGTGCAGCCCCGGCACTACGATTGGCCGACATGTACAAAAATCGACAGGGACATGTGTCTTTTCATAACAAACAAATGAGTCTCTTGGATAGATATGCTCGACCAAACAGGAAGCCCGCCATTTTGACTTTAGTGGCCATTTTGGCCATATTCCACATTTATACTTTGATATACTTGTCCCAGGGCTTTTATCTGATCGACTTCAAATTGAGATGAGTGTCATCACAACAAGACGGAGATAACAACTAACTCAAAGATCGATTTTTCGTCACACGGTGTGACCGTGGCGTGGCCTCAAAGTTTGATTACACGCCATCAAAACACGAGGTTCTGTATCTCGGACATACATGGACCAATCGAGTCCAAACTAGACATGTAAGACAAGTGTCCCGGCCTGATGACATCTACGCAGAAATTATGACTTAAAATCACAGCGCCACCTGCTGGCTACAGGAAGTGACATGTTTTATACTTTGATGCACTGCTCCTGGCTGCTTTACAATATACAGCTCAAATGAGCTCAGTCAAGTCATTTGACCATGGTCAGAATTGTGACATTTCCTCAAACCGTGTAAACATTGAGGTGCGGCGAAGGATCATCCTTCGCCAAAGGACACGATGTTGTCATAACTCCAGTGTGCATTGTCCCATCAACGCCAAACTTCTGTCACTTGATTATAGTCCAAGCCTGAACAGCTCCATGTGTCAATATTTCCTCAGTGTCATAGCGCCACCTACTGATTCGCCATGACACAGGAAGTACTTTGTAAATCCACTCTGCATTATCCAACCGGCTCCGAACTGCTGACCTATGATCACAATCTTGACCTGAACACATCCATGTATTAATATTAGTTCAGGGTCATAGCACCACCTACTGATCGGTGTGACAATTAAGTTGTTGTAACATTGTCCGATTGACACAAAATTGCTCACGCTACATCAGAGCCCCTACTTGAAGAGATATATCAGTCTGTAGGTAATAATAGTGATGGCGCCACCTACTGGCAACAGGAAGTAAGCTTTGTTTTACAAATATCGTTCCATTTACATAAAATTTTCGCAGTGTGATGTGCAATTGACGGCGTGGATCGCAATGAGCAATTAGCAGGCAAGGATCGACGTCGCTCGACGGACGCAGGAAGTGAAGCGTTTGTCCTCGCCGCAGTGCGCAAAACGCGTGCAACGCGGAGACGTGCGCTTGGTCATTGATCGCTCTCTCCACCGACCGCAACAGGCTTCAACGTGCGGGTGCTCGGGCCCGTCAGTGCTACAACGTAGCCCTAGTTCTTATTATTATTATTAGGGCCCGAGCACCGAATGGTGAGAGGCCCTATTGAAATTGAAAGGATTTTTAGGGCCCGAGCACCGAATGGTGAGAGGCCCTATTGAAATTGAAAGGATTATTCTTATTATTATTATTATTATTATTATTATTATTGTGACTAAAGTGATTTGGCTTTTTGAGGGCTTCAACATGCTGAACTTCTTACCAAACTTTGCACAAAATTAGAAAGTGGTGAAAATTTACGTATTCTGGAGTAATTTGAAATGGGCGTGGCAAAATGGCTCAACAGCGCCCCCTGGAACACAGCCCCTAGGTTTCCCTTTGACCGATCTTCACAAAAATCGTAGCCCAGGTGTATCGTGACCAATCATGAAAAAAAGTCTCAAGGAGCATTATGAAAAACGCAACAGGAAGCCCGCCATTTTGGTTTTAGTGGCCATTTTGGCCATATTCCACATTTTTACTTTGATGTACTTGTCCCAGGGCTTTTATCTGATCAACTTCTAATTGAGATGAGTGTCATCACAACAAGACGGAGATCAAAACTAACTCAAAGATCGATTTTTCGTCACACGGTGTGACCGTGGCGTGGCCTCAAAGTTTGATTACACGCCATCAAAACACGAGGTTCTGTATCTCGGACATACATGGTCCAATCGAGTCCAAACTAGACACGTAAGACAAGAGTCCCGGCCTGATGACATCTACACAGAAATCATGACTTAAAATCACAGCGCCCCCTGGTGGCAACAGGAAATGTTTTGTTTTTGGAACGTCTTACACGTGGAGGTATTCCTCCTCACCCACTGCCCGCAGCCACGTCAAACCTGTGTCAAATGGGTCTCAAGACATTGATAATGAAGGCATAAGATTACTGTGACTTTTCGTCAAACGCCATAATAGTGGCGTGGGGTCAAATTTCATCAACTCGCCAGGACACACGAAATTACTATAACTTCGGTGTTGGAGGTTCAAACTCCCTCAAACTACATTTGTGTAGCAACAGCCCCCCCCTGCAGACATTCAGATGGTTTTAAGAAATGGGCGTGGCATAATAACTGACTAGCGCCACCTAAAGTGCAGCCCCGGCACTACGATTGGCCGACATGTACAAAAATCGACAGGGACATGTGTCTTTTCATAACAAACAAATAAGTCTCTTGGATAGATATGCTCGACCAAACAGGAAGCCCGCCATTTTGACTTTAGTGGCCATTTTGGCCATATTCCACATTTATACTTTGATATACTTGTCCCAGGGCTTTTATCTGATCAACTTCAAATTGAGATGAGTGTCATCACAACAAGACGGAGATCAAAACTAACTCAAAGATCGATTTTTCGTCACACGGTGTGACCGTGGCGTGGCGTCAAAGTTTGATTACACGCCATCAAAACACGAGGTTCTGTATCTCGGACATACATGGACCAATCGAGTCCAAACTAGACATGTAAGACAAGTGTCCCGGCCTGATGACATCTACACAGAAATTATGACTTAAAATCACAGCGCCCCCTGGTGGCTACAGGAAGTGACATGTTTTATACTTTGATGCACTGCTCCTGGCTGCTTAACAATATACAGCTCAAATGAGCTGAGAGAAGTCAATGGATCATGGTCAGAATTGTGACATTTCCTCAAACCGTGTAAACGTTGAGGTGCGGCGAAGGATCATCCTTCGCCAAAGGAGACGATGTTGTCATAACTCCAGTGTGCATTGTCCCATCACCGCCAAACTTCTGTCACATGATTATAGTCCAAGCCTGAACAGCTCCACGTGTCAATATTTCCTCAGTGTCATAGCGCCACCTACTGATTCGCCATGACACAGGAAGTACTTTGTAAATCCACTCTGCATTATCCAACCGGCTCCGAACTGCTGACCTATGATCACAATCTTGACCTGAACACATCCATATATTAATATTAGTTCAGGGTCATAGCGCCACCTATTGATCAGTGTGAAAATTACGTTGTTGTAACATTGTCCGATTGACACAAAATTGCTCAAGCTACATCAGAGCCCCTACTTGAACAGATATATCGGTCTGTAGGTAATAATAGTGATGGCGCCACCTACTGGCAACAGGAAGTAAGCTTTGTTTTACAACTATCATTCGATTTACATAAAATGTTCACAGTGTGATGTGCAATTGCTGGCGTGGATCGTAATGAGCAATTAGCAGGCAAGGATCGACGTCGCTCGACGGACGCAGGAAGTGAAGCGTTTGTCCTTGCCGCAGTGCGCAAAACGCGTGCAACGCGGAGACGTGCGCTTGGTCATTGATCGCTCTCTCCACCGACCGCAACAGGCTTCAACGTGCGGGTGCTCGGGCCCGTCAGTGCTACAACGTAGCCCTAGTTAGGGCCCGAGCACCGAATGGTGAGAGGCCCTATTGAAATTGAAAGGATTTTTATTATTAGGGCCCGAGCACCGAATGGTGAGAGGCCCTATTGAAATTGAAAGGATTATTCTTATTATTATTAGGGCCCGAGCACCGAATGGTGAGAGGCCCTATTGAAATTGAAAGGATTTTTATTATTATTATTATTATTTCCCTTTGGGGGACTTTTTCAGGGCCTAGACATGCTCAAAAACTTATGAAACTTTGCAGGAAATTCAAGGCCTACGGATATTTTATTATTCTGGAGTAATTTGAAATGGGCGTGGCAAAATGGCTCAACAGCGCCCCCTGGAACGCAGCCCCTAGGTTTCCCTTTGACCGATCTTCACAAAAATCGTAGCCCAGGTGTATCGTGACCAATCATGAAAAAAAGTCTCAAGGAGCATTATGAAAAACGCAACAGGAAGCCCGCCATTTTGGTTTTAGTGGCCATTTTGGCCATATTCCACATTTTTACTTTGATGTACTTGTCCCAGGCCTTTTATCTGATCAACTTCTAATTGAGATGAGTGTCATCACAACAAGACGGAGATCAAAACTAACTCAAAGATCGATTTTTCGTCACACGGTGTGACCGTGGCGTGGCCTCAAAGTTTGATTACACGCCATCAAAACACGAGGTTCTGTATCTCGGACATACATGGTCCAATCGAGTCCAAACTAGACACGTAAGACAAGAGTCCCGGCCTGATGACATCTACACAGAAATCATGACTTAAAATCACAGCGCCCCCTGGTGGCAACAGGAAATGTCTTGTTTTTGGAACGTCTTACACGTGGAGGTATTCCTCCTCACCCACTGCCCGCAGCCACGTCAAACCTGTGTCAAATGGGTCTCAAGACATTGATAATGAAGGCATAAGATTACTGTGACTTTTCGTCAAACGCCATAATAGTGGCGTGGGGTCAAAGTTCATCAACTCGCCAGGACACACGAAATTACTATAACTTCGGTGTTGGAGGTTCAAACTCCCTCAAACTACATTTGTGTAGCAACAGCCCCCCCCTGCAGACATTAAGATGGTTTTAAGAAATGGGCGTGGCATAATAACTGACTAGCGCCACCTAAAGTGCAGCCCCGGCACTACGATTGGCCGACATGTACAAAAATCGACAGGGACATGTGTCTTTTCATAACAAACAAATAAGTCTCTTGGATAGATATGCTCGACCAAACAGGAAGCCCGCCATTTCGACTTTAGTGGCCATTTTGGCCATATTCCACATTTATACTTTGATATACTTGTCCCAGGGCTTTTATCTGATCAACTTCAAATTGAGATGAGTGTCATCACAACAAGACGGAGATCAAAACTAACTCAAAGATCCATTTTTCGTCACACGGTGTGACCGTGGCGTGGACGTCAAAGTTTGATTACACGCCATCAAAACACGAGGTTCTGTATCTCGGACATGCATGGACCAATCGAGTCCAAACTAGACATGTAAGACAAGTGTCCCGGCCTGATGACATCTACACAGAAATTATGACTTAAAATCACAGCGCCCCCTGGTGGCTACAGGAAGTGACATGTTTTATACTTTGATGCACTGCTCCTGGCTGCTTAACAATATACAGCTCAAATGAGCTGAGAGAAGTCAATGGATCATGGTCAGAATTGTGACATTTCCTCAAACCGTGTAAACATTGAGGTGCGGCGAAGGATCATCCTTCGCCAAAGGAGACGATGTTGTCATAACTCCAGTGTGCATTGTCCCATCACCGCCAAACTTCTGTCACATGATTATAGTCCAAGCCTGAACAGCTCCACGTGTCAATATTTCCTCAGTGTCATAGCGCCACCTACTGATTCGCCATGAAACAGGAAGTACTTTGTAAATCCACTCTGCATTATCCAACCGGCTCCGAACCGCTGACCTATGATCACAATCTTGACCTGAACACATCCATATATTAATATTAGTTCAGGGTCATAGCGCCACCTACTGATCGGTGTGAAAATTAAGTTGTTGTAACATTGTCCGATTGACACAAAATTGCTCACGCTACATCAGAGCCCCTACTTGAAGAGATATATCAGTCTGTAGGTAATAATAGTGATGGCGCCACCTACTGGCTACAGGAAGTAAGCTTTGTTTTACAACTATCATTCGATTTACATAAAATGTTCACAGTGTGTTGTGCAATTGATGGCGTGGATCGTAATGAGCAATTAGCAGGCAAGGATCGACGTCGCTCGACGGACGCAGGAAGCGAAGCGTTTGTCCTCGCCGCAGTGCGCAAAACGCGTGCAACGCGGAGACGTGCGCTTGGTCATTGATCGCTCTCTCCACCGACCGCAACAGGCTTCAACGTGCGGGTGCTCGGGCCCGTCAGTGCTACAACGTAGCCCTAGTTATTATTATTATTATTTCCCTTTGGGGGACTTTTTCAGGGCCTAGACATGCTCAAAAAGTTATGAAACTTTGCAGGAAATTCAAGGCCTACGGATATTTTATTATTCTGGAGTAATTTGAAATGGGCGTGGCAAAATGGCTCAACAGCGCCCCCTGGAACGCAGCCCCTAGGTTTCCCTTTGACCGATCTTCACAAAAATCGTAGCCCAGGTGTATCGTGACCAATCATGAAAAAAAGTCTCAAGGAGCATTATGAAAAACGCAACAGGAAGTCCGCCATTTTGGTTTTAGTGGCCATTTTGGCCATATTCCAGATTTTTACTTTGATGTACTTGTCCCAGGGCTTTTATCTGATCAACTTCTAATTGAGATGAGTGTCATCACAACAAGACGGAGATCAAAACTAACTCAAAGATCGATTTTTCGTCACACGGTGTGACCGTGGCGTGGCGTCAAAATTTGATTACACGCCATCAAAACACGAGGTTCTGTATCTCGGACATACATGGTCCAATCGAGTCCAAACTAGACACGTAAGACAAGAGTCCCGGCCTGATGACATCTACACAGAAATCATGACTTAAAATCACAGCGCCCCCTGGTGGCAACAGGAAATGTCTTGTTTTTGGAACCTCTTACACGTGGAGGTATTCCTCCTCACCCACTGCCCGCAGCCACGTCAAACCTGTGTCAAATGGGTCTCAAGACATTGATAATGAAGGCATAAGATTACTGTGACTTTTCGTCAAACGCCATAATAGTGGCGTGGCGTCAAAGTTCATCACCTCGCCGTGACACACGAAATTACTATAACTTCGGTGTTGGAGGTTCAAACTCCCTCAAACTACATTTGTGTAGCAACAGCCCCCCCCTGCAGACATTCAGATGGTTTTAAGAAATGGGCGTGGCATAATAACTGACTAGCGCCCCCTAAAGTGCAGCCCCGGCACTACGATTGGCCGACATGTACAAAAATCGACAGGGACATGTGTCTTTTCATAACAAACAAATACGTCTCTTGGATAGATATGCTCGACCAAACAGGAAGCCCGCCATTTTGACTTTAGTGGCCATTTTGGCCATATTCCACATTTATACTTTGATATACTTGTCCCAGGGCTTTTATCTGATCAACTTCAAATTGAGATGAGTGTCATCACAACAAGACGGAGATCAGAACTAACTCAAAGATCGATTTTTCGTCACACGGTGTGACCGTGGCGTGGCCTCAAAGTTTGATTACACGCCATCAAAACACGAGGTTCTGTATCTCGCACATGCATGGACCAATCGAGTCCAAACTAGACATGTAAGACAAGTGTCCCGGCCTGATGACATCTACACAGAAATTATGACTTAAAATCACAGCGCCACCTGCTGGCTACAGGAAGTGACATGTTTTTTACTTTGATGCACTGCTCCTGGCTGCTTTACAATATACAGCTCAAAAGAGCTCAGTCAAGTCATTTGACCATGGTCAGAATTGTGACATTTCCTCAAACCGTGTAAACTTTGAGGTGCGGCGAAGGATCATCCTTCGCCAAAGGACACGATGTTGTCATAACTCCAGTGTGCATTGTCCCATCACCGCCAAACTTCTGTCACATGATTATAGTCCAAGCCTGAACAGCTCCATGTGTCAATATTTCCTCAGTGTCATAGCGCCACCTACTGATTCGCCATGATACAGGAAGTACTTTGTAAATCCACTCTGCATTATCCAACCGGCTCCAAACTGCTGACCTATGATCACAATCCTGACCTGAACACATCCATATATTAATATTAGTTCAGGGTCATAGCGCCACCTATTGATCAGTGTGAAAATTACGTTGTTGTAACATTGTCCGATTGACACAAAATTGCTCAAGCTACATCGGAGCCCCTACTTGAACAGATATATCGGTCTGTAGGTAATAATAGTGATGGCGCCACCTACTGGTAACAGGAAGTAAGCTTTGTTTTACAACTATCATTCGATTTACATAAAATGTTCACAGTGTGTTGTGCAATTGACAGCGTGGATCGCAACGAGCAATTAGCAGGCAAGGATCGACGTCGCTCGACGGACGCAGGAAGTGAAGCGTTTGTCCTTGCCGCAGTGCGCAAAACGCGTGCAACGCGGAGACGTGCGCTTGGTCATTGATCGCTCTCTCCACCGACCGCAACAGGCTTCAACGTGCGGGTGCTCGGGCCCGTCAGTGCTACAACGTAGCCCTAGTTAGGGCCCGAGCACCGAATGGTGAGAGGCCCTATTGAAATTGAAAGGATTATTCTTATTATTATTATTATTATTATTATTATTGTCATCCAAATGAATTGGCTTTTTGAGGGCTTTAACATGCTGAACTTCTTACCAAACTTTGCACAAAATTAGAAAGTGGTGAAAATTTACGTATTCTGGAGTAATTTCAAATGGGCGTGGCAAAATGGCTCAACAGCGCCCCCTGGAACACAGCCCCTAGGTTTCCCTTTGACCGATCTTCACAAAAATCGTAGCCCAGGTGTATCGTGACCAATCATGAAAAAAAGTCTCAAGGAGCATTATGAAAAACGCAACAGGAAGCCCGCCATTTTGGTTTTAGTGGCCATTTTGGCCATATTCCACATTTTTACTTTGATGTACTTGTCCCAGGGCTTTTATCTGATCAACTTCTAATTGAGATGAGTGTCATCACAACAAGACGGAGATCAAAACTAACTCAAAGATCGATTTTTCGTCACACGGTGTGACCGTGGCGTGGCCTCAAAGTTTGATTACACGCCATCAAAACACGAGGTTCTGTATCTCGGACATACATGGTCCAATCGAGTCCAAACTAGACACGTAAGACAAGAGTCCCGGCCTGATGACATCTACACAGAAATCATGACTTAAAATCACAGCGCCCCCTGGTGGCAACAGGAAATGTCTTGTTTTTGGAACGTCTTACACGTGGAGGTATTCCTCCTCACCCACTGCCCGCAGCCACGTCAAACCTGTGTCAAATGGGTCTCAAGACATTGATAATGAAGGCATAAGATTACTGTGACTTTTCGTCAAACGCCATAATAGTGGCGTGGGGTCAAAGTTCATCAACTCGCCAGGACACACGAAATTACTATAACTTCGGTGTTGGAGGTTCAAACTCCCTCAAACTACATTTGTGTAGCAACAGCCCCCCCCCTGCAGACATTCAGATGGTTTTAAGAAATGGGCGTGGCATAATAACTGACTAGCGCCACCTAAAGTGCAGCCCCGGCACTACGATTGGCCGACATGTACAAAAATCGACAGGGACGTGTGTCTTTTCATAACAAACAAATAAGTCTCTTGGATAGATATGCTCGACCAAACAGGAAGCCCGCCATTTTGACTTTAGTGGCCATTTTGGCCATATTCCACATTTATACTTTGATATACTTGTCCCAGGGCTTTTATCTGATCAACTTCAAATTGAGATGAGTGTCATCACAACAAGACGGAGATCAAAACTAACTCAAAGATCGATTTTTCGTCACACGGTGTGACCGTGGCGTGGCGTCAAAGTTTGATTACACGCCATCAAAACACGAGGTTCTGTATCTCGGACATGCATGGACCAATCGAGTCCAAACTAGACATGTAAGACAAGTGTCCCGGCCTGATGACATCTACACAGAAATTATGACTTAAAATCACAGCGCCCCCTGGTGGCTACAGGAAATGACATGTTTTATACTTTGATGCACTGCTCCTGGCTGCTTAACAATATACAGCTCAAATGAGCTGAGAGAAGTCAATGGATCATGGTCAGAATTGTGACATTTCCTCAAACCGTGTAAACGTTGAGGTGCGGCGAAGGATCATCCTTCGCCAAAGGACACGATGTTGTCATAACTCCAGTGTGCATTGTCCTATCACCGCCAAACTTCTGTCACTTGATTATAGTTCAAGCCTGAACAGCTCCATGTGTCAATATTTCCTCAGTGTCATAGCGCCACCTACTGATTCGCCATGACACAGGAAGTACTTTGTAAATCCACTCTGCATTATCCAACCGGCTCCGAACTGCTGACCTATGATCACAATCTTGACCTGAACACATCCATATATTAATATTAGTTCAGGGTCATAGCGCCACCTACTGATCGGTGTGAAAATTAAGTTGTTGTAACATTGTCCGATTGACACAAAATTGCTCACGCTACATCGGAGCCCCTACTTGAAGAGATATATCGGTCTGTAGGTAATAATAGTGATGGCGCCACCTACTGGCAACAGGAAGTAAGCTTTGTTTTACAACTATCATTCGATTTACATAAAATGTTCACAGTGTGTTGTGCAATTGATGGCGTGGATCGTAATGAGCAATTAGCAGGCAAGGATCGACGTCGCTCGACGGACGCAGGAAGTGAAGCGTTTGTCCTTGCCGCAGTGCGCAAAACGCGTGCAACGCGGAGACGTGCGCTTGGTCATTGATCGCTCTCTCCACCGACCGCAACAGGCTTCAACGTGCGGGTGCTCGGGCCCGTCAGTGCTACAACGTAGCCCTAGTTATTATTGTGATCCAAATGAATTGGCTTTTTGAGGGCTTTAACATAATGAACTTCTTACCAAACTTTGCACAAAATTAGAAAGTGGTGAAAATTTACGTATTCTGGAGTAATTTGAAATGGGCGTGGCAAAATGGCTCAACAGCGCCCCCTGGAACACAGCCCCTAGGTTTCCCTTTGACCGATCTTCACAAAAATCGTAGCCCAGGTGTATCGTGACCAATCATGAAAAAAAGTCTCAAGGAGCATTTTGAAAAACGCAACAGGAAGTCCGCCATTTTGGTTTTAGTGGCCATTTTGGCCATATTCCACATTTTTACTTTGATGTACTTGTCCCAGGGCTTTTATCTGATCAACTTCTAATTGAGATGAGTGTCATCACAACAAGACGGAGATCAAAACTAACTCAAAGATAAATTTTTCGTCACACGGTGTGACCGTGGCGTGGCGTCAAAGTTTGATTACACGCCATCAAAACACGAGGTTCTGTATCTCGGACATACATGGTCCAATCGAGTCCAAACTAGACACGTAAGACAAGAGTCCCGGCCTGATGACATCTACACAGAAATCATGACTTAAAATCACAGCGCCCCCTGGTGGCAACAGGAAATGTCTTGTTTTTGGAACGTCTTACACGTGGAGGTATTCCTACTCACCCACTGCCCGCAGCCACGTCAAACCTGTGTCAAATGGTTCTCAAGACATTGATAATGAAGGCATAAGATTACTGTAACTTTTCGTCAAACGCCATAATAGTGGCGTGGCGTCAAAGTTCATCACCTCGCCGTGACACACGAAATTACTATAACTTCGGTGTTGGAGGTTCAAACTCCCTCAAACTACATTTGTGTAGCAATAGCCCCCCCCTGCAGACATTAAGATGGTTTTAAGAAATGGGCGTGGCATAATAACTGACTAGCGCCACCTAAAGTGCAGCCCCGGCACTACGATTGGCCGACATGTACAAAAATCGACAGGGACATGTGTCTTTTCATAACACACAAATAAGTCTCTTGGATAGATATGCTCGACCAAACAGGAAGCCCGCCATTTTGACTTTAGTGGCCATTTTGGCCATATTCCACATTTATACTTTGATATACTTGTCCCAGGGCTTTTATCTGATCAACTTCAAATTGAGATGAGTGTCATCACAACAAGACGGAGATCAAAACTAACTCAAAGATCGATTTTTCGTCACACGGTGTGACCGTGGCGTGGCGTCAAAGTTTGATTACACGCCATCAAAACACGAGGTTCTGTATCTCGGACATACATGGACCAATCGAGTCCAAACTAGACATGTAAGACAAGTGTCCCGGCCTGATGACATCTACACAGAAATTATGACTTAAAATCACAGCGCCCCCTGGTGGCTACAGGAAGTGACATGTTTTATACTTTGATGCACTGCTCCTGGCTGCTTAACAATATACAGCTCAAATGAGCTGAGAGAAGTCAATGGATCATGGTCAGAATTGTGACATTTCCTCGAACCGTGTAAACATTGAGGTGCGGCGAAGGATCATCCTTCGCCAAAGGAGACGATGTTGTCATAACTCCAGTGTGCATTGTCCCATCACCGCCAAACTTCTGTCACATGATTATAGTCCAAGCCTGAACAGCTCCATGTGTCAATATTTCCTCAGTGTCATAGCGCCACCTACTGATTCACCATGACACAGGAAGTACTTTGTAAATCCACTCTGCATTATCCAACCGGCTCCAAACTGCTGACCTATGATCACAATCTTGACCTGAACACATCCATATATTAATATTAGTTCAGGGTCATAGCGCCACCTACTGATCAGTGTGAAAATTAAGTTGTTGTAACATTGTCCGATTGACACAAAATTGCTCACGCTACATCAGAGCCCCTACTTGAAGAGATATATCAGTCTGTAGGTAATAATAGTGATGGCGCCACCTACTGGCAACAGGAAGTAAGCTTTGTTTTACAACTATCATTCGATTTACATAAAATGTTCACAGTGTGTTGTGCAATTGATGGCGTGGATCGTAATGAGCAATTAGCAGGCAAGGATCGACGTCGCTCGACGGACGCAGGAAGTGAAGCGTTTGTCCTTGCCGCAGTGCGCAAAACGCGTGCAACGCGGAGACGTGCGCTTGGTCATTGATCGCTCTCTCCACCGACCGCAACAGGCTTCAACGTGCGGGTGCTCGGGCCCGTCAGTGCTACAACGTAGCCCTAGTTTTTATTTATTTTCCAATTTGAATCTTAACTTTTTAAACAAATTTTTTTTATGTAACAAAAACTGAACAAATAAGTTTAGTAAGGTCTTGATCTTCTATTTAAAGTGCCTTGAGATAATGTATATTATAATTTGGCGCTATACAAACAAAATTGAACTGAATTGAATAATAGATAGACATTATATCTATATAGATATAACAAGTGTATATGAGTAGTATGTCTATTATTCAATTCAATTCAATTTTATTTGTATATATATACAGGCCTTATATCATAATAATACATACAAAGAAAAGATCTATAAATATTTTTAGGCTTTCTATTTCTTTTTCCAATTCTTACATTTACTCTTGATCCATTTTTCTTATCATTTAGGTGCATTAGTGTTTTAGCTGAGCCTTTTTATAGTTGAGTTTTTGTACGTGACTCATCATTTGACTCATCCCAAATATAGAAGTGGGTGCAAAATGTGTCAATATGATGTATAAAAGCCTATATTACATCTTACTTTGCAGCACTTTGAGCCTCACCACTCACCCACTGATCTATCCTGAAATCCAGCCTTGTATATAGTTTTTCCATTTTTATTGTACAAGGTATTTCTATATTTATTCTTATTATGTCTAACTACATTTTCCCTTGAGCTGCCACTTCCTTGTCCTGCTGTGTTAATTGTGAATTTTCCTCAGCGGAGAACCAGTCAAGGTACCTCTCACATCATATCTGACATGTTTAGGTGTGCAGCTCCTGGAGAAGAGATGAAGGTCATGGAGGTTAAACTGATCACACGTCGGGTCGTCTTTATCCTGCTGGCTGCCTCTGTGAGGGCTCAAGTCAACCCAGGTAGATCTCTATCTTTCAACATACATGTCAAGGCACCTTCATTACAGTTGAACTGTTCATGATAGAGTGTGTTTAGTTGAAGTCACAGCGTGCGATCAGGGCCTGCAGCTACCAGCTCGTCCATGCAGCTATGTCATATTTAAGCTTAAAATAACTTCTTTATTTTCCTGGGGGAGAGGCGTGTTGACAGGATGGAGAAGGAAAGCAATTTTCGGTGGGTGGGCTTAAAATGCAAGAATGTTATCGTGCGTGCGTGCGCGTGTGTGTGTGCGTATGCGGTTTACCTAGTGGTCAGACAGCAAATACTCCTCAGAACAGGCAGACCTTTCACATGTGGGGGGGCATTCGTGGAAAAAAAAAAAAAGTTCGAAATTTTTTTAGTAATACCTTCTCTCACATGCACGTACCCACGTGCACTGCTCTGGCTGTTCCACTTCGAATATTTCCACAGTAAAAGGCGTGTTTGTTCTGCTGCTCTCTCAAAGTACATGTTAGAGAGTTCAGTGGGAAGGTGAATAAAACACACGTCCCTTAATGACCAGGTAGTGATGGTGAGAATAAACAGTGATACTGCAGCTGTACAACATGTGGACATTGAACCATATCAACAGGCAAATGTTGCATCTCCCGTCACACAAATGTAGGTTAAATATGAATTTGATGATTTAGAGTAAAATAAATTTCTCTCACGTGTCTCTGGTATAAATTATGAAGGAAAAACGAAGCGCAGGCAGCCTGGAGGCCACTCCCTGCTCATTTTGCTTGGACTGGCACCTACACAGAGATGCCTCTGTTTGGCTTTGGAGGCCTCGAGGTGCTGCAGGAAGGGGACTGCGGGGGGAAGGGATGAGCTCAGACCGCTTTACACTCACCTCCTCACGTCCTGAAAATACACAATGAGGATAAACACTCACAGTGCATGGGAGAGAAGACACGTTCTACACTCGCACATTCAGAGACATATTGAAAATAAACCAGCGATGCTTCCTGTGATTGTAGAAATCTGTCGCTATCCTCTGGGTATGACCGGCGGGCAGATCCAGGACGAGGACATCTCCGCCTCCACTCAGTGGTCCGAGTCAACGGCTGCAAGATTTGGGAGGCATGTTGGATTATGCATTTCTATTCTTTTGATTAAAATATGTCACAAGCGCACTGTATCATTTGACATGGTGCAAAAGTGTAAATCTCTAATTATCTGTATTCTTATTAATTGAACCTCAGATCATGTTCAGCCCCTGGTGGCCACTGATGTTTGCACCAAATTCTTCTCCTGTTCATTCCTCTTGTTCATGAGTGAAAACACACACACCTCTATGCTCGGGCTTCTTTACCTCCGCCAGGAAGGTTATGTTTTAATCTGTGTTTCCTTGTTAGTTCGCAGAATTACTCAAAAACTACTGCACAAATTATCCCCAAACTTGGTGAAAGGATGAAGGACAGGTCAGAGGAGAACATATTAAGTTTTGGTGGGGATCCGGATCAGGGGGTGGATTCAGGAATGTTTTATCAGTTTCTAAAACATTGTGAGATTTTTCAACATAATTCATGGATCTTGATGAAAGATAATCAGGTATGTTTAGTCGACTGTTATTTGGTGAAATTTGGTGCAGATCCAAATAAAAATCCAGATATAGTGAATTTTAATGTGGTTTTATGAGGGGGCTGTTGGCATCACATGCACTCTACTGGGTGTCATTCTTGTTACATGCAGTATTTGCAGTTATTTTTCTCACAACAAAACTGCCTTGGCCTTCGGTCCTCCAGCAGCATGTGTGAAAGGAAAATATTGTCTGAACTTCCATTTAGTGGCTGTTGTGGAGCTTTTGTTGAAACCACATGATGTTATGTTTATATTTATTTATTTTAAAAGGACAATGAACACTAATTAACATGCATATTTTAGTGTACTTGAGATTTAGCCATGCAGGCTAGTTTTCATCTGCAGACCTTGGCAGAATGTTGATAAATAACACATCCATATCATATTCAAATACATTTATATACACATACACATACACATACACATACACATACACATACACATACACATTTCATATCATATATATACACACACACACACACACACATAAACATCCAGACACATGTATAAAAAACACAGAAGTACATACACAGACACCATTAATAAATACATCATTAATAAATCAATGACATCACTGTATGACACAGGCATATAAAGCAAAATCACAAAAACACTATCACTAAAAGTGCGTTATTTTGAAGGCTCGTAGGGCAGGAAGCTGGAGCCAATCCCAGCGGACATTGGGCGAGAAGCGGGTTGCACCATGGACAGGTTGCCAGTGGAGCACAAGGCTGACATACTGAGACAAACACCCATTCATGCTCACATCTATAGTCAATTTAGAGTCTTCAATCAACCTTGCCCCGATCTGCATGTCTTGGGACTGTGAGATTCTTCTTTCCAGAGGCGGATCAAGGATTTTTCTAAATCGGGGGCCATAAAGGGGCTGCATTTTACAGAGGGGCCAATTATATGTCTAACACCCATGCATAATTCCTGATTCAGTAACTTGCACATACTAGTCATTCCTCCTAGCTCGCTAGTTTTTAGCAAAGTCACACATAGCACATTTTGTACTTCCTCTATACTAAAGCTTAGGAAATTGTCATATTTATTGTTAATATTGTTAATAAGGCGACAGTGCTAACAACTGAATATAAATTTAAAATTGATATTCGGTGAGGTGAAGAGATTCACACCTCTCTGATATGTGTATATTGAATATGGATATGGAACTAGCAGCAGCAGGTGTGAAAGTTTGATGAACTGACTTCATGTTGAGTAATTATAATCCTATTTTACAACACGACCAGTGATGAATTCATTAACACAGACAAGATCATGCATACTGTAGAAGATAAGTTCATTAAGTCACTTACATCTTCCCTCTTCTCTTTCCTCTCCTCACTCCGTCTTCCTCCTCTGTTTACGTCTTGAAATGTTTCCTCCTTCCTCCCCTCTCTGCCTGAACTCTGCCCTTCCTTTCCTTCTCCGTCTCCTCTCTTGTGTCGTCCTCCTCCTCAGACTTGACTTTGACAACGGGGACGGTGATGGGGCCTGGTGCCCTCACATCATGTTGGAGCCGGACGGCCACAAGGAGTATCTACAGGTGGACCTGCGGTCGCTGCACTTCATCACGCTGGTGGGCACCCAAGGTCGCCACGCCGACGGGATGGGAAATGAGTTTGCCCAGCGATACATGATCAAGTACAGCCGCGACGGCAACAACTGGGTGGGCTGGCATGACAGGAAGGGAAGGCAGGTGAGTAGATGTTACTGTGTGTGTACATATATATGTATATACTGTATATATACAACACATTTTCATGTCATCAGGTTCAGATGTATAGAGCTGGAGCCAAAATTATGACAGGTGGGCCTTCGAGAATGGCTCGACTTTGTCTATGAAGAAAACACTGATCTTTAGCTCATCTTGTGTCTGAACAAAATCCAGATGTGCTTTTTTGACAGTGCAAGTTAATAGACTAGATATAAAGATGGACGACACGTCTCCACCTCCTCCTGCTATCCAGAGATAAAGCAAAAATATCCTGGTGACAAAGACTGACATCTGGTGATGATGACGTCATCTGTGCAGTGACATAGAGTCCGTTTTCATAACATCAATTAGTTATTAAGGGGAAGGCATGTTTTATTAAGGTTAAGGTTAAGGTTAAGGGTAGGGCTTAGGCAAGGGGTTAAGGTTAGGGGAAGTCATATCAAGGAGTTTTTTTATGGCCTTGTATTGCAACTACTTCAGTAAAGAAACAACAACATCTCAGAATTCATAACAAGTGTGATCTTAAATTCATGAAACAGAGAGAATCAATTTAGTTTATTGTTTCACCATCACATATCATATTATGTATTACCACCATATAGATATTAGATCTTTGATATTTATCCCTGACCCTTTTCTCCCAGTCAGCCCCATGTAATGTGCCTCTTCCCTGTCAGGTCATCGAGGGGAACAGGAACGCATATGACGTGGTGCTGAAAGATCTGGAGCCTCCCATCATAGCTCGCTTCGTCCGCTTCATGCCGGTGACGGACAACTCCATGATCGTGTGTATGAGAGTGGAGCTGTACGGCTGTGAATGGCTCGGTCAGTCATCGCTTTCCATTCTATGCACGGCAGCATCTTCATCTAACAACATCTACAGTCTATGTTACTTCAGTGCAAACCTCAAACTTGTTTTTGTTTTATTTTGCAAGACGAGAGACAGGGCATTGACAAAATAATAGAAGGAGGACAGGAGGACAATGGAATGAAAAAGCAGAGCGCGCGTGTGTGTGTTTGTGTGCGTGTGTGTGTGTGTGTGTGTGTGTGTGTGTGTGTGTGTGTGTGTGTGTGTGTGTGTGTGTGTGTGTGTGTGTGTGTGTGTGTGCGTGTGTGTGTGTGTGTGTGTGCAATAATGATTACTATTATCCTCATTACCATCACCAATAATATAATAAAAATAATAATAATCATCACTAATAATTCTTATTGTCTATTAACCTGGGGTTTGCACCATCCTGTCCACTGTTTCCAAAATCTTTATTCCTTGCTTGTATTTTTGGACAGTTGTTTCGTGACTTGTGAAATGTTTATTGTCTTTTTATCCTTTGAGCCTGCTGTGAGTAAATCAATCTCAATCTTCTCTGACCTGCTCTTTCAGATGGCCTGGTGTCTTACAGCATTCCAGATGGGCACCAGATGATCTACAGAGGCCTGGACGTCTACTTTAATGATTCTGTGTATGACGGAGCATTAGCTGAAAGGTCAGGATTGTACTTCTACTTCTGAAAAGAAAGATGTAGCCTTCAATATAGAAGCAAATAATTCTGTAGTCACTGTCGTGTTTTTTCACCTCAATATTCTTCAAAAACTAAGTGGGGATATAACATTTTTTCCCCTTTGAGCTCCTCTCATCTCATCCTCAAAATATGTTACATTCTTTTTTGATCTTTTCTCTTCTTCCACTCGTGACTGCACCAGATTGACAAAGGGCCTCGGCCAGCTGACAGATGGCACCTGGGGTCTGGACGATTTCCTGCACAGCCACATCTACAGCATGTGGCCAGGCTACGACTACGTGGGCTGGAACAACAAGAGCTTCGTCAGAGGTTACGTGGAGATGATCTTTGAGTTCGACCACGTCCGAAACTTCACATCCATGAAGGTGAGAGGCTCCGGGGAGAAAACTCTCCGGGTGTGTTTCAGCGGAACATTTTTAGATTCAAGCTCACATACAATACAGCTGCAAATCTTAAATGGGACATACAATTTCAAACAATTTTGCAAAAAAGCATAGTGGTGTGAAAATTATATTTTTGGTGTAATTTGTGTATTTGTCATGTGCCATGTCCTGAATTCAGAGATGGAAGATTATGTTTTTCAGCACAGCAGGATTTGGGGTTTTGCGTTTCTTAACCTCTCACTTGAGAAAAACAGATATTCCTTGTGGATATGAAATAGATAAATGAGTATTTACATGAGAGTTTTTGGTTCTTTGATAAAGCTTTACATACCTGTTACCTCCACAGGTTCACTGTAACAACATGTTCAGCCGGGGGGTGAAGATGTTCCGACAGGCCACCTGTTACTTCCGCTCGGGCTCAGACTGGGAGGCCGACCCGGTGACCTTTAGGCCCCCAGCCGACCGCGTGAGCCAAGTCGCCCGCTTTCTCACTGTGCCCCTGGGGGACCGCACAGCCAGCGCCATCAAGTGCCGTTTCCACTTCGGTGACCTTTGGATGCTGTTCAGCGAGGTGGCCTTCCAATCAGGTTAACAAAAGGGGATGTGGGTGTCGTCTTCTGTCGTCATATGTCGTCCATCCTGCTGGAAACTTTCTAACATGATGCTTCCATCCTTCTTTGTCCATCCTTTGTTTCTCTTCACTCACAGGCTCAGCAGTGTACAACACATCTCTGACTCCTCGCAAACATGGACACCCCACAAACGCTCTACCAGGTCAGCGGCTGAGCCCTCTGTGATTTTCTTTTTTCTCTAAGTGGTGGCTGTTGTTTTGCTGAAGTAAGACTGTCAGAAAAGAGTGCAGGGCTGCCAGGAAGTGATGTGGCAGGTAGCAAAACATGGGCCGACTATAATCTCCAGTGAGAAGCACCTCTTTTCTTTCTTTCTTTTTTGTCTTATTGACACAAATATATATTATTTCCTTTTATTTATCAGTGCATTTATCAGGATTGTGAGTAAACTTTAATGGATTAATAAGAGATACGTCAGCAGGCAAGCTCAGTAAGAGACTGTAGTTAAAATGTTGTTATAGAATTGGTAATGTGATGGTTTTGAGTTCAAATAAAATAAGATAAGTAAAATAAGATAAGTAATATTATGATCAGAGTAGACAGGCTATATTATTGAGTTAAGACTGATATGAATGAATTATTAATTGAAGTAGGTATAATTATCTTAGCATCTCTGTGTGTGTTTTGTCTCATTATGTGTGGAATAAATGAAAAGGTCAAAAATATAATTATTATTATTATTATGCATCAGTCAGATGCAAGTATAATGACATTTTAATAGATTTTTCTGTTATGTATTTATAAAATTACTTTATATTGATATTTTTTACTAATTTGTTTTAGTGACATGCATATCATTGTGATATATAAGGATTTATTCCAGTCTTAAAAAAATGTGGTTTAACTAAAACATATGGGTTAACAGTGCCCCCTAGTGGCAGCATCAGAAATGCCTCATCACCATGAAGATAGATGTCAGGCTTCTTGCTGCACTTGTAATGAAAAAACACGAAGACGACTGTGCGACGAGGATGTTAATTATTTTGGGATTTACTATGAGGAGAGCTTCAACTGTGACGGATTAAATGAAATCCTTCCTTGACTGCCGACTCTCATCTCATCTTTGACAGGGGATGATCCCACTCATAAAGTGGATGAAAGCAACACCCGCATCCTGATTGGCTGCCTGGTGGCTATCATCGCCATCCTCATGACCATCATAGTCATCATCCTGTGGCGGCAGGTGTGGCAGAAGATGCTGGAGAAGGTGAGAAGAAGAGAGGTTTGGTTTGGGGGAGTGTTACACATGTGGGGGGCCCATGGAGTCACACTGATATCCAATGGAAGCAGACAGCACTGAGCAGCCTATTGTACACTGAATTGTATTAAATGTCACTATTTCCATATTTGATGTTCAGTTCCCTCTCACAGCAAAGTGACAACTACTGAAATAAACCTGTGGCTCTTACACTGCCTGCGGCTCCTTCTGCCACGTGTATACAACTCACAACAAATCCATGTTGCTTGTGTTGACTTGTTAACTTTGGTTCGTGCTGGACAGAATCAAACAAATCACCACGGTAAACTACAGTAATTAAAGATTGAAACAGTACAACTTGTGTTCCACCTCTTTTCCACCTCCACGTGGACTGTTCACCGAAGCCTGCTCACCAGAAGGCTTCTGGCCTCAAAATCTATTCCCTCGTCTGTGAGATAATGCTGAGAATTATGTTTGTGTATGATTTTTTTAAATTTCAATTCATTTGGCCCTTTGTAACTATGAGCACCTGCCTTTGTTGCATGAATTAATTGTTGGTGGTTTTCAGATTTCAGTGCATTGACATCCTCCTCAATGTCACTTTTATCTAAGTATGTCAACACACTTCTCTTGCAGTTTATTTGACATCAGGAACAAATAACACACCTCGTCTCGCACACTCTTTCTCAGGCGTCCCGTCGCATCCTGGACGACGAGCTCTCAGCCCGTCTTGCCATCCAGACCGAGGCCTTCTGCTTCCAACACTCGTCTCTGTCCACCGAGGGCGGCTCCACCTCCAACTCCACCTATGAGAGAATCTTCCCTCTCTGCGCCGACTACCAGGAGCCGTCGCGCCTCATCCGAAAGCTGCCCGAGTTCGCTCAGTCCGCGGAGCACCTCGGTAAGACGGTAAAAAAAAACCTTGCACTAGACACCGTGAAGGATTCGGATCATTATAGCTGCTGTGGTGTGTTGTTTGTGTGTGCATGTGGTTCAGACGGTGCCCCCCACTATGCAGAGGCAGACATCATCAGCCTGCAGGAGTCGGCCTCCGACAGCAGCACCTACTCCATCACCGCTGTCAACATGAATCTCTTCGCTGGCACCGACTCATCCATGAAAGAGTTCCCCAGACACAAGCTCACCTTCAAGGAGAAACTGGGAGAGGGCCAGTTTGGAGAAGTACATTCAGTTTTGTGGAATAGCAATATTATTGGAAGTGGTTGTTAGCTTGATTGGGCTGTTCTCCCTTTGCCATTATGATATTGATGTACCTTTATATCGCTAACTTTGAAACCTGACTGATAGATATTGCTCTGTGGTAAAAGCAGCAGGGTGTGAAATGCAGTCACTAAACAGTTCACGCTGACACACAGGCAACACTTAGTGGTATTAAACTGAGCAGAAGAGATGGTTCCTAGTGGAGCCAAGAGGATGATGGACTGACATCATGATGGACTGTTTATATACAGGTGCACTTGTGTGAGGCCGAGGGCATGCAGGAGTTTTTGGGCGAGGATTTTTCTATAGAGGGAAACAATGAGTCACCTCTGCTTGTCGCTGTGAAAACACTGCGGGAAGATGCCAACAAGAACGCGAGGTAAAAACAACTGCTGACAATTTCTGTTTACAATTTGTGTAGCCGTGTTCTTTCCATCAGACATGACTCGGCCCTTTCCAGTCTCAGTCATTACATTTGTTGTGCTGCAGAAACGACTTCCTGAAGGAGATCCGCATCATGTCCCGCCTGATGGACCCCAACATTGTGCGTCTGCTGGCGGTGTGTGTGGACACGGACCCGCTGTGCATGATCACTGAGTACATGGAAAACGGAGACCTGAACCAGTTCCTGTGCAACCTCAGGCTGAAGGAGGCTGCAGACGAAGACAAGGCAGAGCAGGAGGAGAGGGAGGGGACCAGCATGGTCAGGTGGGCTCATATCTTAACATCAGCGGTGGGATGTAACAAAGTACAGTTACTTTGTTTGTGTACTTAAGTACAGTTTTGATGTATCTGTACGTTTCGCTTTACTCCACAACAAGTCAGTAAATATCTGTACTTTCGACTCCACTATATCTTTACAAAGTATTACGTAACATGTTCATGATGTTTTTTTAAAGGGGGATTGGTCCTTTGACCCAATCAGAGGAGGCAGGTAACATTAGACCCCGCCTCCTGCATCAGGTGGTTTAGAAGAAACACCGGAAATGAATTCAGAAGTGGCCGAGACTCAGCCATTAATTATTATGTCAGTACAATGTGTTTTCAGTGGTATCACCTCAGCAGCCTAACATGACAGAGTATGATATATTGAGCCAACAAGACAAGACCATATCTCTCTGTTTGTGGTCTCCTGTGCCCTCAGCTACAGTAAACTGATTGGGATGGCCGTGCAGATTGCATCTGGCATGAAGTACTTGTCCTCTCTCAACTTCGTCCACCGCGACCTGGCCACGCGTAACTGCCTGGTGGGGAAGAACTACACAATAAAGATCGCCGATTTCGGCATGAGCCGGAACCTGTACAGAGGAGACTACTACAGGATCCAGGGCCGGGCCGTCCTGCCCATCCGCTGGATGTCCTGGGAGAGCATCCTGCTGGTGAGGGCTTTGGAGTGAAGCGTGATTTCTGTTGAGAAAAGTATAAATAACCTTTAGTTAGTGCTGATAAAACTGTATCTGTGATATTTATCACATGTGTTCCAGCCAAACAACCCACTAATTGTAATATCTACATTGTTTTTCTGAGTCTATTTGGTGAAAGCTGTCTTTTTTTTCTCAGGGTAAGTTCACCATGGCCAGTGACGTGTGGGCGTTTGGTGTGACTCTGTGGGAGATCCTGACTCTGTGTAAGAAGCAGCCATACTCCCAGCTCTCTGACGAGCAGGTCATTGAAAACACAGGCGAGTTCTTCAGGGACCAGGGCAAGCAGGTAAACACCACACAGGTTCAGGTCCCCAATCCTGCAGAGTACACTTTGTTTTAGTCGGTCACAGTTAAATGAATGTAATCACCCCCTATTTTCTCTGCATCTGTACCTCATGGTGTCAAATTTTGCAGGAAAATTACACCAGATTTGCTTTAAAGTTACCTTTTACATAAATCCTACATTAATATTTTTGCCCCGTTCTCCCAGGTGTACCTGCCGAAGCCTCTGTGCTGTCCTGAGAGAGTCTACAGCGATCTGATGCTGAGCTGCTGGAGGAGGAACGCCAAGCAGAGGCCGAGCTTTCAGGAGATGCACGCTCATCTGACGGAGAGTCTGGCGTAGCAGATGGGACGTAGAATCCCTCTCTGCCGAGCACTGCGTTGTTTGCTCTCTTCAGTATTTAGGACTCACTTGGAGTCAGACACAATCTGTCAAATGTTTGCATTTAATAAAGGCCTGCTTTCCTCAAAGGTGCTGTAAATGAAGAGGGTATACACTTGAATGGAGCCTTTTTGTGTAGATAGTTATAGCAGTATTAACTCAGAGTATTCACACCTCTGTGTATTTATTAAGTTCTTTTATATGTGTATTTATAGAGTACGCCAAAGTAATCCTAGGTTATGAAACACAGATGATGTCTAAAAAGTTGTCCTTGACATACTGTAAGTACATATATTTCTATTGCACACGTATAAGAGAATGTCAGTACGTTTGTGTGATCTTTTTCACTGTTTCTATTTATGCTTTATTATTTTTTAACGCAAACAAATGACACGGTATTGACTGTTTTCTGAATCAGGATGTTTTTAACTATGCAGAATCTCTTTTAGATGCTTTATAAACATGTTTACGTCCTTTTACAAGAATAAATTAAGTGTATATTGTTGAACAGAAGCAAAGACCAAAGTTTGTTTTAAGCTGTCCAGCCAAAGAGCCTTGTAAATAAATAATAAAGCATTAATCTCCTCTGGTTGTCATTATTTACTGAGTTATTAGAGACGTGCTGCAATGTTTGCGCACTTCAGCGGTTTGGTCCTCGCTGCTGCCCGTAGTGGAAGCTGATTGGCCGGTTCTTTGCTGACATCCAATCACACCACGGGTAGACCGGCGCATATAGGCTGCTGTGTTTCCACCGGAATCGAACGATGTGCTGACGGTGTCCGGTCACAGAGACTCGTACCTGCCCAGAGGAAGTGTTCAGACCGTAGGTTCAGACACCGTGAGCGTCCACAGCTGAAAACAACCCACAGACATGCAGAGAGTTGTTGTTGTGACCGGAGCCAACAGGTCAGTTTTTACTGAATAATACACACTCGATCTGTGTGTGTGTCTGTGTCTGTGTGTGTGTGTGTGTGTGTGTGTGACGATGTAAACATTGTAGCTTCACTGTGGGAGTGCACTTTCGTCCTATTGACAGATGAACTTAATCTAAATCCATGATTAGTTGTTGTCATGTTACAGAATTGAAATTGGATCCAATTTTTTTTGATCTGCTATCAAACATACAAAACTCTAAAAATATACACAAAAAAGTATTTAAACACTTTTCCATTTTTTAAATTGTGAAATCAAAAGCAACAAATATTAAATATAAAAGATAATTGCCATAGCCCCAGTTTGGTCATACAAAATGTAAGTCTACATTAGAGCCAGACTTTGCCAGATGTTGATACTGATATTAGCGATTTAAAAAATCTAATACTGATATGTTTGCTTATATATATATATATATATATATAAAGAAAATACTGTATAAAGAACTTGTATTATGAAAAGTATAAAGATATATACATAAATAATATGTTATATTGCGTTGTTTATTCTGTAAAATAAAAACATATCAACAAACATAAATGCTGATTATCATGAACCAAAGAATATAACTTTAATTAATAACACTGAAAAGAACACTTTCTTATCTACAATGATAAAACCTCTCTGCTCTGATATCTGGATAAATGTTCTTTATAAAAATTGACTTGGTGTTAATAGTTAGAAACTGAGATTGCAAATTAATATTTTCAGTCTGCCTTCATTATTTGTGTTTCAGTTTTGTTCCTCCAGTGAAGTGAAGTGTGTTCAGTGTCAGTGAGATGATCCCTCAGTTCCTCAGTTTGTTTACATGTCAGAATGATAGTGATTGTCTGTCATCTGCTCCTCTCTCTCTTTTACTCTCCATCTCTCTCTACCTCTTTCCCTTTCTCTATCTCTTTCCCTCTCCCTGACTCTTTCCATCTCTCTCTCTCTCTCTCTCTCTCTCTCTCTCTCTCTCTCTCTCTCTCTCTCTCTCTCTCTCTCTCTCTCTCTGTCTCTCTCTGCAGTGGCATCGGCCTGGCGTTGTGTGAGAGGTTGCTGACTGAGGACGCCCAGCTCCGTCTGTGTCTGGCCTGCAGAAACATGCAGCGGGCCGAGGCCGCCCGCGACACCCTGCTGACGTCTCACGCCGATGCCCACGTGGACCTGCTGCACCTGGACGTGGGCTCTGTGGAGTCTGTCCTCGCTGCCGCTCAGGAGGTCAAGGCCAGGTGAGAGACCTTTGGTACACTGACGTTATAACTCTGTTTCCATGACACTGCTGCTTGTTCTCTTCTCTCTATGGTTTTAACCACTATGATAAATGAATTTGAAACTGATTCATCTTTGGTGCACGTTTGTGTTTTTCTACAGATACAGCAGAGTTGACTTTCTGTATCTAAATGCAGGAATTATGCCCAATCCACAAGTGGATGTCAAAGCTTTTTTCAAGGGTCTGTTCTCCACGTAAGTGTCCAAACCAGCCTCCTGACTTTGCAAGATTTTTTAAATTATATGATCTTGCCTTATAGTGCGCTGGCCATATACCACTATATTTTGTTCATGTTTGTGCTCTTATGTAATCATTTCCACTCTCACCACAGGAATGTCGTCAACATGTTCTCAACAGCGGAGGGTCTCTTAACTCAACAGGATCGAGTCAACGCAGATGGACTGCAGGAAGTTTTTGCCACCAACCTCTTTGGTCATTTTCTACTGGTACATACCTCAGATGGACCTATTAGCAACATAGTGTAGCAGCACAGTATCTGCATATGGACATGTTTGTCAAAAGTAAAACAGATTGCAGGGTCAATGTTCATAATACATTTTTTATATTTGTTATGTATTGATAAAATCAATACATGCATGTGGTTATATACTATTATATCATATAAATACATCATACTAAATAAAAGTAAATTAAAGGTAAATAATGGCAAATGGTAAGTTTCCCCATTGTGGGACTATCAAAGAATAAATGTTATTAACTACACTACTAAAGTACTATAGTATATTCTAGAAACATAATTTAGAAAATGTTAAATTATTAAACAACAATATTGTTGTGTAGTTGACTTATGATTTGTGACTTCTCCGGTGAATTATTCACTAGACAAACTCAAGACACCTCATCAATGTGATGCCTGTGAGTGTGTTGTCTTATCTGCAAGTCATAATAAATCAGTATGAAAATGTGAATGTGATTGCACATAAAACATTAAAGAGCCCTTTCTTGCCTTATTACACCAGTTTAAAATAGATACAACAGAATATGTAAATATAATGAGGCAGCTGTTAAGGTCTATAATTACCAGCAGTGTAGTTTAAATGTGTCCTCATATCTGTGATGTATTACAGGGATTGAAATCCTCATTACCTATGTTTTTAAAATCTCTTGACCTGTTGCTTGATATTCTTATTCATTGATATCCATTCCTTCTCTGTGTTCCAGATCAGGGAGCTGGAGCCTCTGCTGTGTGAGGCCGGACACACGTCCAGGGTAGTGTGGACCTCCTCCAGTAACGCCCGCCGCTCTGCCTTCAACATTGAGGACCTGCAGCACAGAAATGGGACGGAGCCCTACAGCTCCTCTAAGTACGCTTCAGACCTGCTCAGCTTGGCGCTCAGCAAACACAAGAACAGCCAGGTGTGTTACAATAAACGATCACAAACCATGTTATATTAAAACTAACTTTAAAAGCACCTGTCATTAAACATTTATCTGATATTAAAGTAAGTATTTTTTCTGCTCTTGGTGACAGGGGCTGTTCTCGTCTGTGATATGTCCAGGACTGGTGATGACTAATCTGACCTACGGTATCCTGCCCTCGTTCTTCTGGACTCTCATCATGCCCATCATGTGGCTGGTGAGGGATTTCTTTTTATTATTTAGCTAATTCTGACATGTCTGAACATTGAAGTTACATATGAATTGTCTCATGCTCATGTCGTATATCTTCCCAATGTGCCGAACAGATCAGGATCTTCACCAACACTTTCACACTGACACCCAGCAATGGGGCAGAGGCACTGGTATGTTGTAGTGTGTAGTTCCTATGAGAAACACTTTGAATCATCATATCTCTACAATAGACACATAAAATATATATATAGATAAACATGGATTGCTGCTCTGGTCTGTTCCACAGCACTGGCTGTTTCTTCAAAAGCCTGAGTCTCTGGATCCAAGAGCAAAATATCACAGTTTAACATCAGGGCTTGGAACAAACTACACTCAACCTCGACAGGTGAGTCACATGAGAACATTAGTTGAACAGAGAAAGTGCTCAGACAGTAAAACATAGAAAGATACTGTGATATGCTGCCTGAGAGACTCTATTTACATGTGATTAACCTCAGTGTGTTTGTGTTCATGTTTCAGATGGACATTGATGATGACATGTCCGAGGTCCTCTATTCAAAACTTCTTGAACTGGAGAAGGAAGTTAGAAAGAAACTCAGTGAGAGAAACACTGATGACAAAGCTCAAACTGTACCTCAATGAGGTAGAGTGAATATAAGTGCTCGTATTCATTATATATGTGTTTTTATATGTGAATAAAACAACCATACTTCTACTACTTCACTCTAGTACATGTTGGCTACAGGAGATGAAGCTACTTCTGGATTCACTGCACTTGGGGAATCCTGTGAAAATTGGTCAAATGACAGTGAATGAGACATCCAAGCAGTTACATGTATTTATTTGCATTTTTTTTTTTTTTTAAAGAAGAATTATTGTTAAAATGTAACTTCACTACAGTGCAAACACTCAAACCAGCATGCTGGACCAGTAGGTGGAGATAAAGTCTGTATGAACAATCAGTCAAATACAAGAGAAGAGCATTGGGAAAAATGCTACATTCCCCCCCCCCCCCCCAAGTCTAATAAACTGACCTGCCACATGTTTTCAATCATGTCATATTGCCGTCACGTGAGATCAATACCAGCAGGAGTCTCGTGCGTTGCTGCTTTCCTCTTGTAATGTAGTCACACCACCTGATACCTGTATCCTGTTGCCTTTTAAAACAGACGTCTTTCATTACAAACTGTAATTAGCTGTTTGTTTATCGTCTGGTTCCCCCTGAGGTCATCGACTGACCTCCAACACCGACCTCCAACTCAATCATCAGCTGTCATCTGAAGCTCACCACAGATCAATAATGATGATGCACGACGAGGACATGAACTGTTTGTTCAAACAAGTGCTGACATCAGCGATTGACCTTGCAAAATATGAGACATTGGCTAATTCACTAAAGTGATATGTAACATGACACTTTTGATTCAGTGGTTTGCTCTAACACTTTAAACTAAAAGCAACAGACTGTTGAACTGTTGTTTCATGAGCTGTTCAGACATGTTCAGCTGCAGGTTATTTTCCTTTTTGCCATCTCTGTTAAAGGTGGATTTGAATTTTCTGATTTTCTACTTTCTTTGGTCTCTTCTTGACTTGTTCTATCATGTATTTTGTAATCCTGTTATAAGTGTGACTTTTCATTTCAGCAGTATAGTTGCAGTCTTCTCTGTTAACATGCCTGGGACAGCGAAAGAGTGGGAATAAGACAAAAAAACTTCATGAGTTGGAAGCCTTTCCCAAAAGCATTATAGGAAATTCCTGAAATAAACTGATAGACACTTCTGTCCACCGCTTCCTTCTCCTTCACCACACTGGTCGGATCAGTCGTTGCAACATAACAGTTCAAGAAAGGACACACTTTTATATCTCAACTGCATCTCTGAACACCACAGTACTGGAGCAGTAACGTGGTGATAATGAACAGAGATATCCTTCCAAAACCAAGGAGTGAATATATTGATAAATGTGTTCTGCAGGGAATGAAGAAGCCTTAATAAATATGTGATGGTATTCATAAAAAAAACACTGTTCCTTAGCAACAGCATACAGGCTCTGTGCGAGCTGCATTGTGGGAAAAAGAAAACCTTTAGCTAGACCATGTTGTGGGTCTGCTCCCTGTGAGTGTTTCATCTGACTATAACTAATGTTGCTGATTATGATAAAGCATGAGGTCCATCTTAGCATCAACACTATATTCTAATGTTGTTGGATTGTGTGATATTAAGCATAAAAACCAAAGACTGATTTGATAATGAGATATATTTTGTTTCTCCCTGTCATTAATAACACTTTAACAAAGAGGTACGGAGCTGTCAGGAAAATCCTCCACGAGGACACCCAATATGTAAACAAATATATTTAGCACATCATGACATATCTGAGCCTCGCCACTGTTATCTGGTCTGCAGATCAACACAATAATTGTTGTGTTGTAAACAGTGTGTCTGTTCACCCATGTTGAGGAAGAGGTCATTGGAAAAGCTTCACTGCCCTCTATTGGTAAAACAAGTAAGACATTCATACCTGTACGTGCCCTGCATGTTGTATGGAGGTAATAACACGGTAGGTGAGAGTAGAGCTATTTGTAGCCGGAGGGAACTAAAAAGATTCCTGTTCATAATTCTGTGCCGCGTCTGATGCTGTTTATTACAGACGTTACAGGCTTGGTGGGACTGACACTGACACACACTGGGGTTAAGTCATAATATAGACTTTGTTTATGACTGCAAGCTGGGAAGTTTAGAAGTGTACGTAAGCAGGACACCTTCAGGATAAATAGTGCACTAGGTCATATTTTATTTTCTCCGTCTGCATCTCAGAGCCAGGCCTCTTGTCACTGGGGCTCTCCAGAGCAGCTGTGATTTGTCTCTTGAGTTAATTTCTCATCAGGATTGAACTTCTTTAATGGTGTTTCTGAAGATGTACGGTGAGGTCTCTGTGGCCTTTGGATCCGGGGGGGGGGGGGGGGGGGTCGATGACGCGGGTTTGTCACTGTCCAAAGTTTATCAGAATAAACAGGTTTTAAAACACGAGCAGGATCAATAGGTGAACAAATGTTACTCTGGGTTTTACAGAGGATATGTGCCGAACTATTTCTTGGCTGAGTGCTCACTGAAGTCTTGTTGTCGCTGTGGTTGTCAGACATCTTGTGGAAAAGAAATAGTCCAACACATAATGCACAGTAGAACCACAACATTTCATTTGACAGTTCGGTTTTTGTGCAGATTAAATGATCTGGCTTCGGATTTACTGTGCAGAAATAATATTGGTAACCATCTTTTCATCCAATGCTCAGCAAGAAAGCAAATGGTGGGGAAATATCTAATATCTAAAAATCGAATGTACATGCTGACAGTCAAACCAAAACGCAAAAAGTACAATAAAAGCAGTTACATATCACACCAAATGGAAGGGAACAGACAGCAGCCTGCGTCATTATAAGTCCTGTCAAAATGCTCAATATCCGTATGAGATACAGACTGTCAATGTTCAGCTTATCACTAAATCAGAGACCGGATGGCAACTCTGTCTCCTAACACTAGACAGAGCACATCTAATCTAAAGCATCATGCAGAGGCCTCCGGACCTCTCAGATCAACCATCTGTGAAACATATTTCAGGTCAGGCATAATATAAGCCATTGGCAATTTTAAAAGGTATTAGACTGTGTATAAGTGACAAAATCCATCACATGCAGATATATAGTGTTTCCTTGTAGAAATGTATATCTGTGTTCTGCTGTGAGACAAGCATGGAATATTTATTTGATTACATACATGAACATGTATGTGTCATGATCTAATCATGTGGTTTATATGATGCTGATTTCCGGCAGACTCACCATTCTCCGAAAATGTAATCTACTGAGAGCAGTGTAGATATTGGTGTTATCTATTCTGACAAGGAAACACAAATGTGTCTGAGTTCTGCTGTGAGACAAACATGGAATATTTATTTAACCACATACATGTTCATTTCTGTCATATCCTTTTGTTTCCTACAGTATTATGTGATTTATATAAACCAGAGGCTTGTTTCCTGCAGACTCACCACAGATCAGACTAATCTTAAATCCGCTGGAAGCAGTGCAGAGATATATATTGTCTCCTTGTTGAAGTCTGCGTTCTGCTGTGAGACAAACATGGAATATTTATTGACATGCATGTACATTTCTGTCATACTCTGTTGTTTCCTGTAGTGTTATGGTTTCCTGCATCACTCAGCAGTCTAATGTTATAATAATGTTATATAAACCAGAAGCTCGTTTCCTGCAGTCGCACCACTCATTAGTCCAAAGTTAAATCCCCTGGGATGCCTCCTCCTGTGTAACATCCAGTGCCATATTAAAGCAGGATTAGAGCAGGAGGACATGACACTTACATAATGTCAATAAAAACATTGCGGCCGCCGCGTGCTCACATTGGTGCGCGCGGCGCGGTGTCCCGGATGGTGCTCGCACCGGAAGAGAAGGGGCAGCTCTCCCAGCCATCTTGTGGCCGCATCCCGCGATTCGTTCGCATCAAGCCTCGTAGAATCGGAGGTGAATCCCGCTGAAGGGGCGCCATCATGCCCGGACACCTGCAGGAAGGCTTCGGCTGCGTCGTGACCAACCGGTTCGACCAGCTATTGGACGACGAGTCGGACCCGTTCGAGATCCTGAAGGCCGCCGAAAACAAGAAGAAGGAGGGGGCCGCCGCGGGCTCCGCCAAGTCCGCGGCGCAGGCAGCCAAGCAGCCGAAGAAGGAGTCCCAGAAGGACCGGAAGAACCCGCTGCTGGACAAGAAGGAGGAGAGCCAGCCCCCTGTCCCCCTGAAGAAAGAAGGTGAGCGTCTCCTCTTCTGCTGCCCCTGTGTCCTGCGTGTTTACCCGGGTCTGTCCTGTGCAGCTCCGTTAGCTGCGGTGTTAGCCGCCGCTGGTCCGAGCCAAACACAGCCCGAGGGCAACATGGACCCTGTCCTGCTGCGGGTAGAGGACACGCCGGTCCGTCCTCACAGGCCGAGGACGCACACAGGCGGCTGTCAGCAGCGTCACCGTGCAGCTCCGGTGGAGTCCTCTGTGCAGACCGAGCCGGTGTTGTGTCGCAGAAACGGTTTCCACTGGAGAGGAAGGTGTTGTGTTACTGTCCGCTGGAGGATGCTCCGCTGGAGGATGCTCCGGAGGATGCTCCGTGCACCGGCTGCAGGCTGCACGGAGCTCTGCAGGATGCTCACCTGTGAGCGGGACAGAGCGCACGGAGCACACCGCTGTTTGTTGTGATGGTGTCTTCTCACTGTGAATGCTGCATATTGGTTGAGCTCAGTGGTGTCTAAAATACCAGTGAGTTTACGGACAGACACTGGGAACTAAGTGCATTAACAGTTGCACTGCTAATGTAAAGCTGCTGAGGTGACGCTCAGTACAGCAGGAGCTTAAACGGCTCCTTTCCACGACAGCTCCTCTGTGCAAATTATGTGAAACAGTAAGCAAGACTGTAACTCTGAGTTTACTCCATCTGACTCCTGTGTGATCTGCAGGAATCAGGCGGGTGGGCCGGAGACCGGACCAGCAGGGCCAGCCCGGTTCCCAGCACCAGGGCGGCCAAGGCGGCCAGGGCGGCCAGGGCGAAGGGCGACCCGGGGACAAGAGGCCGGACAGGAGACCTCCCCGAGAGCGCCGCTTCGAGAAGCCCGCCGAGGACAAGCCCGAGGGAGCTGGCGAGTTCTCAGCAGACAAGTGGGTAGCTGTGATGAGTGATGAAACGCCGATTTAAACATGCTGATAAGCACAAGGCCGTCTGGTGCTATCACAGGATCAGTGCGAGGCTGTGGGCAGGAAGCGTCAATTTGATCTTAACTCACCTAACCTCAGCAGCGCAACCATCAGTGAACTGCATGGTTCTGATGCTGGACTGCTCTTTGACATTTAAGCTAACACACAACGTTTTTACAAAAAGTGCAGATCCCCTCTGCAGATAACAGCATGTTTGCACACTTGTTAATCTAGCGTCTCTTTGGCCTGTGCACAACCGGTATTAACCTGCGTCTCAGGTGATCTGATCAGACCTGAGCAGCTCCAAGTACAGGTGTAAATATACCCAAGATGCATTGCAGGCACATTTGAGATCTGATCACTTAGACCGCATTCAGAGGGGGTCTGGGACACATGTGGCCACATTCTCTTTAAAAGTGTGAACTAAACACTGATGTTGTTTCTCAATAGTAGAGATGCTTGATACCATTTTTTCCCTTCCTGATGATTCAGATACCTGGTTGTTGTGTATAGGCTGATGCAGAACACTGATCAAATACCTGTTCATTTAAATGCTATTTTAACAGCTGTATGCTAATAACCCTGTATGGAAGTGTAAATGATGTGGTATGGGATTGGTGCATAGATGTGCGTACTCGCTGATGCCTCACCCGGCGGTAGACATTGCTTTATTGACATTGACAACAGACCCAGGTGTCATCGTCAGACTCCAAACATGAACACATTTGCTCTTTTCAAACAGAAATGCTGTACATGTTTATTCGCACACAGAGCAGAGAAGTGAGGTCACAAGCGGTCACTGGAGACGCATTCTAACGCCAGGTGTGAACATGACGTGAGCCGTCCACTTACGATTGCCGGGAATCAATTAACATGCGCTTCTGTTTCCAGCAGGCCTCCTGGAGACCGGCCCCCTAGAGGGCGTGGTGGCGGCCGGGGTGGGCGTGGTGGAAGAGGACGGGGCATGGGCCGGGGGGACGGCTTCGACTCCCGTGGGAAACGGGACTTTGAGCGACACAGCGGCAGTGACAAATCGTGAGTCAGTCCTGAACTTAGACTTTAGCAGAGCAGGGAATCTAAAAATAGAACTGACTCGTCAACAAAACTGTGTTGTTGTCAGGAGATTATGTGTTGGGTCTCTTTAACACAAAGTTGTCAAAAATCCAGTGACACTGTTCCCAAACCAAACAACACAAAGACTCACTGACCTCTGCAGAGGCCAGTGAGTCTTAATGTCTGCAGATCAGGATCAGCTGTATTCATTTTTTCCAAGTTATGTTCACTAACCTACTTTTCACTACAGACTACAGAGTTGTTGTTGGTTTTCGAACTACTCCCACTGTGACTATTTTCATCCAGCATCCATCCCGGTGTGTCTCCTCCTGTCTGTTCTCACTCCAGCAATCAGAAGGTTGAGGAGAAGCGCAGTGGCAGCGGCCCACACAACTGGGGCAACGTGAAGGAGGAAGTGAGGTGAGCGTTCACAAACAGACACACACACGGCCTGTTTGTCTGAGCTGTGCGCTGTCTGCACAACAATGGGGCACATCTCAAATTAGCCCAGACTTTGCTCACTGTGCTGGGTCCAGATAGAGTCAGTTTAACTTATGATGCACCACTTATCTGCTGTTTAGAGTGTGGATACCCAGGCTGGGTTCAGACAAAAGGTTTTGGGGTCAGGTTCGGTCACATTGGCCTGGCTACCTGCTGGATTTCTTTACACTGCACATGCCTGTAATCGAGGAAAACCTTGGGCTCGGGTCGGGGTCAGGCGTAAAAAGATGCCTCGCTTAGTTTCCTCTTGGGCTCGGTTGGGTTTGGACAGAAAACCCCCGCCACACTCAACCGCCAGTCCTGGATCGCTTTTCTTGCTCATCATAGTTGTTGGGTGTGAGGTAACATGACGCTTTAGGAAAGCACACTTTAAATATTTACAAAAAAATCATTAAATTTAAATGCGTCCCCAAAGCAGTAATTTAAGTAAGCTACACATACGAACAGGGGGAGGGGTTTAACCTGCTTGGCTTACTCGTTCAGTGTTTTGAAAAACATGAACAAGAGAATGGAATCTACTAGATGTCCTTGTCAGAGCTGCAAAATAAAGTGTTTAACAATTTTCCTGACTTTCAGACATTTGTCGTTGACATTGGATTGGCTTGTTTTGTGTTGTTTTATGACATCAGCATATGACATTGGATTTGTTTACATAGGGTTGTATTGTTCTTACTCACAATTACTTAAATACTGGTTGTTGTTTTTATGTGCCCATTTGATGGACTTATTTAAGGTTTAATTTAAACCTGTATTTTAGGAAGTTTTCATTGTAAAACAAAAACTTCCTTTAGTGAAACACTTCCTTCTTCAATGATAATGTTGCACATTGGATACGTTGTTGGTGCTATATATATATAAAATGTAAATTTAAAACTTGATTAAAATATCTTCGTTTGGGTCAATACTTTTTAACAATTCTACAATTATAAGTCGTGTCAAATAGTCTGTATTGACCAGGTGCCTGTGTGACTTTGTTCCCAGTGAGACTGAACAGCCTGCCGCCCCGGAGACGACCCCAGAGGGAGAGGAAACTGCACCTGCCGGCTCTGAGAACAAGTGAGCATGCACTTTCTGTCAGATGACGAGTTGTCGGGTGATATTTGGATGTTCAGGAAAGAAATATCATCTGTTTACGTAAAAGCCAGGAAAGGTAGCTTGAAGCTGCAGAGCACAATCGGCACAATGTGATCTCTTCCTTCAGGTTTTCTAAGACGTCCTTTGTCACAAACTGTTCTGCATTCTCCTCACACAGCTGTGGTGGATTTGGGATAAACATTGTTACTGACCTTTTGGCCCTCGGGATTAGAGCAGGTATAGAGCTAAGAGGATCTGCGGCTTTACGTTTAAATTTGCTGCATTGTTGTGTGCGGGCTTCCCAGGGAGAACGAGGCGGAAGAGGTGAAAAACGAAGGCCCCAAAGAAATGACCCTGGACGAGTGGAAGGCCATGCAGGACAAGGAGCGCACCAAGGTGGAGTTCAACATCCGTAAGCCCAACGAGGGCGCCGACAGCCAGTGGAAGAAAGGATATGTGCTGCACAAGTCCAAGAGCGAAGACGTATGTATCGAGGTGTGTCGTGATTGCTGAACAGAAACTTTTTCTTCTGTTGTTTTTACCGTGACCAGAAACATCCCCCAGCCTTTTCCAAATTTTACATTATTCCAAATACTATTATTTGTGGTTATTTACATTTTAAAGCATGAACCAAAAGGAAAGACCACAGGAAATATGGAGTTTTGAAAACATAGAAAGTTGTGCACAGATAATATTTAAAAAAAAATTGTTCTCTGAGGCATTGTACTCAAACGTGTGTGTGCATGACAGAAAGTTAATGATAATTCAGATAGGGAGTATTTTGCAACAGTTTTAGACACAGTGCTGTCGCTCTTCTGAGAAAAAAAAGCTGTGTTAAACGGTGACAGCGCTGAGACTTTTCCTTGAATTTGATGCATTTAAATGGAACATTTCTGGCTGGACTCCAGGGACCCACGCTCAGGTTTCTGTGGAGGTCACTTTGTCTTTCTCACAAGCTGAGGTGACATCACACGTGTAAATACGCCTGCGCTCATGTTTCTCGTGTTCAATTTTCAGAAGCCTGCCGGTGCTTTGATTGACGCCCCAGAGATTGAACCAGAAGCTCCACCAGTTTACCAGAAGGTGCCTGCAGCTCTCACACTGCTCATTCATCCACACAGACTATGAAAACATTTGGGGGGTAATTGTTGTTCTATTTTGGGCAGAGGAAATAAAGAATCTAAAGGTACTGTACTAAACGATACACACTATAACATATACCTCATGTTCACTCGCATTACTAAATACAAAACAAATGGAATGCAGTTAATCTCCTAACATACTTCCACATCTTCTCTTGTCAGCCACCCGGCCCCACCGACGAGTCCAGCGACCACCATTTCCGCAAACCAGCCAACGACATCACATCCCAGCTGGAGATCAACTTTGGAGACCTGGGCCGCCCCGGCCGCGGGCGTGGGGGGGCACGCGGAGGCAGGGGGGGCCGCGGCGGGGGAGGCACCAGGCCGGCACGCGGGGGAGGACGGCCCGAAAAGGTAACAATGAAAGCTGCGAGCAACAACAAAGGTTTAGTGTCCCGCACAAAAGATTCGGCTCACTGACTGAACGGGCTGCAAAATCACTGACGTGGAAAACCTGCTGCGGAAAACTGAAGCCCTGAAATAACAGACCAGCGAACACATGCTCCACTGTGGAAAACTCTCACTGACCTCATGACAGTGGTGTTTTTTTTGTGTGAATCAGAGTTCACAATTTTTAGAGTGTCAAACTGTGAAGTACTTAAAGCTATCATCAAATGCTTATTTGGACTCGCAGGGTTTAAAGCGGTGCATCACTCTGATGTATTTCCGGCAGTCAGATTCCACAGAGGCAGAGCACTTTGCCTGCTCGGCTCCTGTTGGTGTGCATTTCCTGTGTGGGAGTTTAGCCTGTACCGGAAGCCACCCTGCAGAGAAATGGTGCAGGAAGTTCAACTTGTTGAGAGGCCCTGTGTCAGAGCAGTGTAGAGCTGGAGGAGGCAGGGATGGGACACAATGAGCCTGGCAACTGTATGAAACTAGAAGTAGAGCCCAATCATATAATTGAAAAGATAATGGGCAGTAAATGATTCTAAAGCAAAGGTTCATGAAGGGAAGGGATGTTAAGCTACACACTCGGCTTCTCTTTTGCCCTTTTCTCATGAAAATCTATAGGAAGTGACCACAAGCTGCCGCACCAAACATCCGACGATTATATTTTAACTTAATATTTAACATTTTGAAAATCACTGTGTACATTTTATGCAAACTAATATCAGATGCCCCCAAACCATGTTTTAAAAATAAGATGTGATGAAATGGAATTTCTTACATCATATACTGTATATTTGTTTTAATATAATAATCTGCAACAAATGTTCTGTATTGCAATGGGTTATATAAACATTATATTGATATTGCTCCTTATACTAAGACACTAGCTACAATAAAGGGGCTTTGTTGGATTTGCATTAAGTTATCACTAAGATTTCAAAGTAACAAGTAATGCCAGTATTGCATTATTATTAGAAGTTACAGGGCAGATGAGCTCAGGGAAACTATGGAGTTGACAGTTAATTGTCTTTGGGTTCAACAAAATGAGCATCAGCCTTCACACACACTTTGTAATAAGATCCATTGTTAACTTTTAAACCATTGATTGATTGACCATAGCAGCTCGACTGATGTATAAGCCCAGTTAACCTTGTCCTGGTTCTTGTGTCTCCCTCCAGGCGAGCGGCGTGTCAGTCCCCAACGTGGATGATCCTGAGGCCTTCCCAGCTCTGGCCTAGGGGCTCATTTTCCACCACCAGCCCACCCATCAGCCCTTCCGGGGGCCCCCTCCTCTACGAGGCTTGCATGCTTACCACATCTTCCAAGTATATAAGAAAACAGAAAAAAAAAAAAGATTTTAATGACAACAAAAAAAAAAAGACTGTCATCCCATACCATCCACACCACCAGAGGACAAAAATTGTACCCGTTTTAAAGGAGAACAAAAGACAAAAAAAGGCGGAAAAAGGACCTCTTGTTACACTGAAGTTTTGTATTTAGGAATATGAAAGCAGGGATGTTTTCATACTTTTTCTTTTTTTTCAGAGATTATGCATACATCAGTGATCATTCTTTTCGTGCTGCTTGAATTTATGAATTTATTCATTTCTGCAATTAGGTTGAAGTGTGTGCGTGTGTGCGTGTGTGTGTGTGTGTGTGTGTGTGTGTGTGTGTGTGTATCTCTTCCCCCTGAAGCTTTTGTGCTTTTTCCCCCCTCCTCCTGACTTCAGCTCAGTATTACGGGATCATCTTAGAAAAAGACTTTCTACTGGAGTTTATTTTTTTTTTTCCAGTAAATACACACTGATGTGGTAGGGATTCACTACATAGAAAACTTGTACTAGATATCTGAAGTATGGCTTAACTTGCATTTAAAGTGTAATTACTCTGATCCTGACTACCCACCCACCCGTTTGCGAGGCACAAGTTCAGGATGGGTAACCAGGCAAAGAGACTTCCTACTAAAGCTTGGTATTTTTCAGCTTGTTGTGCAGTGGAAGTAAATGCCTTTTCCTGTTTTATTTAATTTTTTGATAGCTTGCCTTTTATTTGGTGGACCAGTGGTTAGTAATGCTTTGTATCCCCTGATCCAGATGTGCTACCTGTGTTTTCAGGGTGTCCCAGGGCCCAATGTATATCTTTAGGCTGGTCCTCTTAGGTCATACAGACTGTACTACTTGTAACTTCAGGACCACTAAGCAAATTGTGTGTGTGTGTGTGTGTGTGTGTGTGTGTGTGTGTGTGTGTGTGTGTGTGTGTGTGTGAGTGTGAGTGTGTGTGAGAGAGTGTGTTGAGTGTGAGGCTGAATGTGTGAATTTGACAGCTGTTAACTTAGAATTTTAAGTATTCCTCCGCTAAGAACTTGCCATTCTCCAGCAGTAGACTGCACGTTCCGGCCTGAAGTAGTTCATACTGTGTTTTGAAAAGTGATTGTTGAAATCTATGCGAGAACGATAGACTGTGGACATATCTAGCACTTACAGTATCTGTAATATCTTTTCAGATCTCAAAGCACTTGGGTTTTATCAGCAACAATCCTCTGAAGATTGTGTTTTTATTTTCCCTTTTCCTTCTGTGAACCATAATTGCTGTTTTTATTTTATTTTTTGGTATTTTATCAGTGCAGCAGCACCAATGCATAATTTGTCTGAAAGAAATGTCCGCTGTCATCGTGGAGCAATCACGAGCTACAGAATGTATTGTAATGTTGCTTGTAGCCACCTGTGTCAGTCATTTCCAGTGAGCTTTTATTTTTATGAAGTGGGTACATTCCACATTTGGGGGGGGTGGCGTGTGTTGGGGGGGGGGGGGGGGGTTGTACTGAAGACATTAGGGAGTGAGTTCAAAGCTTTACATGCTGTGCGCTGCGGTGACTCGCTGGTGATGCACTGATACAGACGGCTGCAAAAGTTTTCTCGTGCGACTGTTTGAGCCACGTGACGGCGAAAGTTTCTCTTGCAAACATCCCTGTTCTAATAAATCGCTTTAGAGGTGTTACATGTACTCTGCCGGTGGCTGTCGGGGGTGTTTTAAAATCCATACTGTGAATTTAAAAGGTGTAAAAGATGCTGATGACTCTTCATTGGCTTCAAAACACTGAGGTGGTGGTGGTGTGTTTCAGGCCGGCAGTATTCCCTGTTGATCCTATATGGACTTGAGTGAGACGTAAGCAGTGCAGAGAGGTTTGATTTACCCTCAGTTACAGTTTTTAGGCAGCCCTGCAATAAACCTTCATCTGTGATGTTGACTCAGCTTAATGGACTGTGAATCTACCAGTTATATCTCTTGTATCTATTAAATATAATTGTTTGGATAATATAACTCAAATTAACTCAACACCTAGAACAAAGGTTCACCAATTCCTGAATATTATAACCTTGACGGTGGGATTTACTGTAGGATTGGTGTATTAGACTTGTAGCTAGCTGTAGCTAACATACTGACGGATTCGAGAATTTAATCAACTGACCTTTATTTCACAAAGTAATTCCCATATTAAGTATATACTCTAAGTTTACATTTTTTATTATGTAGCTATGAAGTTTTGTTTCTTTAGAGAGATTTTAGTTTCAACTCTAGTTTGAAAGGTATAGATCGTGTTAGCTGGGGGTTATACGAGGAAATAAGTTTGTCCCACATTCACTAAATATCCTTCAATGTCAAGTGTATGTGCATCGATTTGATTTAACGAGTAGGGATAAGGGGTAAAAGGGAGGAAAACAGGAAAAGTCAGTTGTCTGAATCTATAATAAACTCAATTTATTAAGCACTTATCAAAATCCACATAACATAGCGCCTTACAATGGCAACAAACTTAAACAGTCACATCAGCAAAATAGAATAAAATCATTCGGTATGTGAAAACAAAAATTGGGAAATGGAAACTGAGCTGAAGAAGGGGCTGTAAAGACATGATCTCCTCAGGCTGTTGTTCCAGAGCTTCGGGGCCTTCGCTGCCAAACAACAGAATTGTAAAGCATCAACTCCAGAGGAAAAAAGAAATGGAGATGGAATAAAATCTGTTTGGATGAGCTGAGGAATGTCTGAATGAAAACTCTCCATATGAGAGTTCCATATATACGACAAGGAGCTGGGACACAACAAAGAACCAACTTCCGCAATGAGGGAGATAACATTATGGTATTACAGAATAAAACATAAATGAATAAAGTACCTACTAAGAAAACAGGAGAGCGATGGATTTAAATAAAAAAGAAAACAAAGGTACACAAGAGTTAAAAAAGCAAGGACTGGATTTTTTTAACCTTTTAGTTGTTTTTCCCTTTCAGTGAAATAAAGTAGTTTGCAAAGTTATGCATAAATACTGTTATTCTATTAACTTTATGGATATAATGGTTTCCCAGAATAATATAAGATTGACTGTGTATGAAATGTTTACATCCAGTTAATTTACGTCATAAAATCAAGATAGTTAACTTCCTCCCTCTTCCGTCTTCGCCGACGGAACTTCCTATCACTGAGGCGTCAGATGCCGTTGTGCGCATGCGCAGCAGGACCCGTGGTCTCCTGTTGAAACCTCCCAGGTATTAATGGCTGAGCTCCGCAGACATCGACATGAGCCCGGAGACAGAGACGCATCGGCCGGGGGACAGTCCTCCGGGGCCCGGGGAGACGGCTCCGGTGAGGGCGGCTCCTCCTCGGTGACGCTGAAGCTTCTGGCCGCGGTGTTTTACGGAGTCAGCTCGTTCCTCATCGTCATTGTCAACAAGAGCGTCCTGAGCAGCTACAGGTACAAAGTTCAAAGTTCAAAGTTCAAGTCAGAGGAAGCCAGTTCTCCACTTGTGTGTTATTATGTGACTGGTGTTACTCTAACGATGAGCTGGTGGACAGGACACGTTGACTGTTGGAGCTGTGAGGACTGTCAGTGGGTTGTTCTACCTGCACCAACCTCTTCCTTCAGCAACCTCCATGTTTCTGTCTCATTTTCACAGAGTTCAGACCATTTAGTTCAGTGAAATCATCAGTTCAACAACTTGAACAAGTAGAAGTCTGGAGTTCTTACAACAAAATGTACCTAAAGTAAGATGATGTAACTTCAGAAAGAAATAACACATCTAAGTTAATGTTGAGTTCAGAAACCACATATTTTCACTTCACGTTTCCACAATTAAAACTTATAATGCAACATCATGTGTTATGATATTGCTGGACAATTACGTCAAGATAGAATTGTTCATATCGGCATGAGTTATATAATATAACGTAGAGTCTATAATAAACGTAAAGTACAAGAACGTCAGTCAAAATCATAGCTTCCACAGTAATTACTATACAGTACTGTGCAGTAAATTGATTACATTTACTGCATTTGTTAACCTAAAATCCTTGTTTACTTTTGTGTAGAATTTTTATTTTATCTTTTACAATTAGGAAAAAATCATCAGGATGTTAAAAGGCCAAACTTGTGTAACGTGTTTAATCTCAGGTTGTAGGAAGTAAACCAGACGTTAACATGCGGCTAAGAAGCATTAATGAAATGTAATAATTACCTCCAAGAAAGAGTTTATGTTTTCTTTTGTTTGTATGTGAGTTAGTAGGATTATTAAAAAGACTACTTCACAGATTTCCAAGAACCTTGGGTCAGAGAAGAACCCGTTGAATGTTGCTGCAGATCCAGAAACATTTTCCTTTATTTCCCAGGGAATAATTTCTGAATCTTGATAAAAAGAATCAGGCATATTTAGAGAACTTATTTTATTATTTATTAGTGTGTGAAATTTGGTGCAGCTTGACTGTTTGAATTTATTTATTTATTATTTATTTACTGTTGGGTCTTGGCAGAATTCATTCAAACTGTTCTGGTTAAATATTTGTATTCAGTCACTTTCTTCATTCTCACCACTGTCGACGTGTTTTACAGGTTTCCATCGTCAACATGTGTCGGAATCGGCCAAGTAGGTTTGTCTTAAGTGGAGTCAACGTTTTTTCCTCTGCTCTTGAACAAACACTGATGTGCTCCACTTCCTCTCCCTGCTTCCACGAGTGCAGATGCTGGCCACAGTCGTAGTTCTGAGGACGGGGAAGATGTTGGGCATCATCTCATTTCCAGATCTGGATCTGAGTATACCAGGCAAGGTGCGCAGTGAATTCTATGAGCTGACACCATAGGAGATAATGAAGTAGTTCCCAAAACTATTATCTGCAACACACTATTAAAGGGCCATGTTGAAGATTGAAAACATTTTGAGTATAAAGTCGTAGTTTAAAGAGAAAAAGTCCCAATATTTTGAGAATAAATCTGTAATTTCATTTGATTTTACAAGAATGTCAATCAAATTGTATCTCTACAGCCCATATTTTACAGATCACAATAAGTCTCATAGGGGGGAACAAGGTGTAACATCATCTGCCCTTAACACCAAACTAGAGTGAGGAAAAACACTTTCTTTAAATAGAAAAAAGTCATAATATTATGAGAATAAAGTTGTAATTTAATTAGATAAAAAGTCCTATTACCAGAATAATAATATGAGAATTCAGTCACAATATCATGCAAATAGAGTTGTTCTTTTATAAGAAAGAAGTCGTCTTATTTACATAATAAAGTCAATACTGAATTTTGAAAAAAAATATTGGAAAATTACTAAAATAAAGAAAACATTTTGGGATATAAGCAGTAAGGGAGAGCTCGCTGGAGTTCAACTGCTTCTGGATCCAAACTGTTGATGACTAATCTCCTTGTTTCTTGAGAAACTATGAAACCTCTGTGAAAATCACTCGGATGTAACCGACCATAACCTCTCAGTCGACCACTGCCAAACATTTCCTCCTCCACTCAAGAGGCAACTCCTTCCTAGTCTGTGTGGCTCTTTTCTTTAGAGTTTCTCACACAATCTTTTCAAAGTCCTGATACTTATGATGATGTGATGCTGATGTGAGAGACAGATCTTCTGATATCCCCCCCCCCCCTCTAATATGACAGATTCTTTCCTCCTTTAAATTGCCCTAATACTCCATTTTCTGTGCTTCCTTCCGTTCCAGATGTTCCCACTGCCTCTGCTGTATGTCGGGAATCAGATATCAGGACTCTTTGGGACACAGCGACTCAAGTGAGAGCTTGTCCTACATTATTATTTAATATTATTTTCCTGAAATGTACTTTTAAACAGAATCATTTGACTCTGAATCATTTCTCCATCTCCTAGTTTGCCTATGTTTACAGTCCTGAGGAGGTTCAGTATTTTTCTCACCATGGTGTTTGAGGGATTCTTGCTGAAGTAGGTTCAATGTTTCATGTTTCCTCTTTTTACAATTTAACCAAGATGTTTTCACACGTGCAAATTAATGCTTTAGATATTTCCTCTCCTCGCAGGAAGACTTTCTCTGTGTCGGTGAAAATGACGGTGTTCACCATGATCTTCGGTGCTTTCATCGCCGCCAGGTAAGTGCCCCACATACCCTGAACCCGTGTGCTGATATTCAAACCCAGGCCGCGTGTCTCACTCTGGGGTTTTACAGCTCTGATATAGCGTTTGACCTTGAAGGGTACGTCTTCATCATGCTGAACAACGTCCTGACGGCGGCCAGCGGGGCGTACGTGAAGCAGAAACTTGACTCTCAGGTGAGCAGAGCAGTTAAATCGCATCCCGCGGCGCCTCTTGTTCTTTCAATCGTTTCCTGAAGAGTTGTGTGCTGCTGTTCACACAGGAGCTGGGCAAATTTGGGCTTCTGTACTACAACGCTCTGATCATGATTTTCCCCACTACGGCGTATGCCTACTACTCAGGGGACTTACAAATGGTAAGATGTGGTTTTCTAACATGAGTTTATGTATAATTTACTTCCTGACGACTTGAGTCAGTCCTGAGGGTCTCTGTCATGTGTGTGTGTGTGTGTGTGTGTGTGTGTGTGTGTGTGTTTGTGTATTTGTGTACAGGGGCTGGAGTATGACGGATGGTCCGAGCAGCTGTTTGTTGTGCAGTTTGTGCTCTCCTGTGTCATGGGGTAACTTCTACTGCCATTATTTGTTCATAGATATCATCGACTGTCTATAAAGATGGACGGCATCACAGCTCACGGCCTCACATAGAGCATAAATCCTGTCTCCTCCATGTTAGTGGATGGGAACATGGTGCAAACTAAAAATCAAAGGGCACATCAACTAAAGTTTTCTGTCTATGTAGGGGGTTCAAATCACTGATGTTTGTCCAAGTGTTACTTTATCAGAAAAGTTTGGTTTTAATTCATCGATGCTGTAAAACCAGGATGATACATCACGATCGACAGCTGAGACTGGCTCATGATTGGTCGACCGCATGTATCCGTGGAACCTCGTAGCTAAATGCGCAAGGTGTTAGCGTTCATCTCTGGATAGTGGGAGGAAGTGGAGAAACGTCGTCCATGTTTATATACAGATCTATAATATAAACCCTCATCGCTGCTCTTGTGTAATTCATCTCCCATCTGTCATTCAGCTTCGTTTTGATGTACTCCATCATGCTGTGCACGCAGCACAACTCAGCGCTCACTACCTCCATCGTGGGCTGTATCAAGGTGGGTCATTTAACGCCGGTGCTGCCCTCTATTGGCTGAGTCATGAATGCAGATGTGTGAAGTGACTCTCTCTCTCTCTCTCTCTGTGTGTGTGTGATTGCTGCAGAATATTGTTGTGACCTACATTGGAATGGTGTTCGGTGGAGATTACATTTTCACCTGGACAAACTTTATAGGTCTGAACATCAGGTAAGACTCGGAGCATTTGACTGATTCTGTTTGAGGAGCTGATATTTTCGGTCTAAGAGCAGATTGTGTCATCTTTGTTTCTCACAGCATCGCCGGGAGCCTGGTGTACTCCTTCATCACCTTCACACAGGAGCGAGCGAGTAAGAACTGGTTCAATAATGTCGATGGTAAAATTCAGTATAACTGTCCGATCTGGTTTTGTCTGTTTCCTGACGATTACTTTTTTGCATCCAATTTGAACAGAAAAGGCGTAAACACAGAGTCCCGACCCGACGCTGGAGTACGTCCAGAGCACATTTCATCTCCGAGCACTGTACATAGATACATGTATATACATACAGTATATATATATACACCTATTTTTAAAACATTCCTTTTACATGTTTTTCAAACATCTCCTGTATTTTGTCAGCTCGTGCATTTTTTTTGCTATTTTACAATCATGAAGTTATTTGTTGACACTATTATCAGCTTTAATGTGTATGATTATGACAAAGAGCCTTAACTTTTATACAATTACCTTTCACAATGACATGGACATTTTTATATTTGAGAAATGAATAAAACTTCAAGTATATATTTAAATTGTTTGTACCTTTTTCAATCCACACATGGTATGTGAGGATTATTGTAAAAGACTACTCTAATGCTTACACGTCTTTTAAATTGAAAAGTGTTACTTTCGATTCCTGTCTCCACAATTCTGCTTGCCAAAGTGTCCTTGGGCAAGATACTGAACCCCAAATTGCCCCTGATGGCTGTGCTGTGTGTGATAGAGAAAGTGCTGCTGTTTTGAGTGGTCATCAAGACCAGAATACAGATCATTTCTGTTTTACGCATTTCATTTTGCAGTATGAAAACTCACAATACGACTTCTCAACTTCATTAATACATTTATTAAATATAGCCGTTTATTCCATTCATAGCCAAGTCTTGGAATACACTTCATTTTTATTCATGTTGTCATTTACAGAGAAAAAAAGCCATCAGTAAATAAAAAAAGGAGAAAGACTACATGGATCAACATTATTTGAGACAAACTCATCTTAATTTGTGAATGTAAGTTCAAAGCTGGAGTACAAAGTAAAACAACAAAGCATTAAGTTGAAAAGCTACTGTACCAAAACAAGTCAGCCTGGTCTGCTGGAGGTCTACTGCTCTGAAGACGCTCACTGTGGAGGGACAGGGAATACTGGCTGAAACTAAGCATTAGCCTTTGCTTTTTAAAACCGAAGCTCAACCACAATGTGGAGTATTTTGTACGCACAAAATATGAAGCTCTGCAACAAACATCTGAGACTGAGCAGGGTCACACAGGAATGAGAAGTGCTGCCGAACAGAGGGGACGAGGAATGGCTACTTTATTACATCCGTCTCAGAGCAACAGAGGCAAAGAGGTTTCTCAACAAAAAAGCGAAGCCTACGAGGAAGACCAGAAAATACAGAGATAAACATACAGTTATAAAAATGTACCAACTGCTCAAGGTAAGAAATCTATACAAACTTTACATTAAAAACCATGAACATTCTGTCTAGTAAAAACAAAGCGTTGAGCAAAGCACTGACTATGAAAATCCAAAAATACAGCGATCTTCTACACGATGAGTTTATAATACAAGACATCACTGATGTCAGCTGCTTTACACAAACAAACCTGCAGGGGGGGCGGGGGAGGAGACGAACCCGTCGGTTTATTTATCAGAAACAAACAGCCATGATACGAGGCCAGAGCCGGTTCAGCGAGTGAAGGAGTGAAAAAGTTATTCTGCTGGGTTTTTACATCACCACCCTGATCGATCAGTCAATCAACAATGAGAAACATACAATCAAAGTGCAACTAAAGCGAGCCAGTGGCAGCACCAGCCTACCTGTCGTCTTTCTGCCTCTTTAAGACAACTTGAGCATCGGTCAGAGTGTGTCCCCCTGTGTCATCAAATGTTCAAATGGTTTGAACAGTAATTAATCATTAAAGATTTTTTTGTTAAAAAATATAAATATCTCTTTGTGTAAAAAAATATCACAGGTGATTTATTTTTCTTTGAGTACAAATAGAAAAAAAAAAAGGAAATTCTTGGCAAAATTTTGTCAGTCTCCGAAAAGGGAATAAAGACGGTGAGAGAAGATGTTTCGTAGACACGATGGAGCGGCGGTACTTTGGGATGAGCTTTGCAGGCAGTCAGTACATGAATGGGTTCGGGGGGAGGGGGGGGGTGACAGGTCCGTCACTGCCCCTCCCGGAGGACCAGCTGCAGTTTGGTAGGCTGTGTTCTTCACTGTGTGTTTTTCAGTGACCTTTGACCTTATTATCGTGAGTCTTTGCTCTCAGGAGATGCCGAGCTCCCAGGCCAAAAAGGTCGGGACATTTTACCCCAAGTTACCGTCTATCAGTGAACGCAACCAAGCTCGAAAAACCTTCAGTCCTCCTGCGTTCTGGATGGTTCCACCTCACTTTGGCCCAAAGGCTCTGCCTCCGTCCTGCATCTCTTGGCCGGCCGGTCGTGTGCCACTGCCGCTGCGTCCCTGTGGTCGAGCGGCGGCTCTAGAGAACCATTTCTGTCGTGGTTGGGTGCAGAGGGTTGGCTGCAGCCGTTGGAGTTGTTGTCTGAGACAGGAGGAGATTCCACTGTTGGAGTGGAGGGGCCGTTGGACTGAGTCGACTCAGGTTTGACTGAATGTACTGGAGGCAACGGAGCGCCATCCACTGGGTGGTTTGAATTATGAGTTGCAATACCTGTCAAAGAAAGATAAATATTGAGTGATCTGAGATAACTAAGAAATAAAGAGATCATACAAAAAACTAAAACTGTAGTAAGGTTGTACAAATGTTGATAAAACTGGATATCCACAGTAACAAGTTCACTGGTTTACGGAAAGAGATATTACTGAAATGTTATTATATTGAAATCGTCAATGGTCCAGCTAGAAAAATGAAATGTCCATCGTTTCTACTGTGATGATGTGCTGATAAAACCCAAATGAACCGATGTTTTGACCATTAGTAGTAAATAAAAAGAGGGATAATCGTCTTTTAGGTGATTGACTCCTTCACATACTATGAAAGATTCAGATTCTATGCAACTTTTGTTTTTTTCATTTGTATTTGCCAAAAATGAACTTTGCTATTAACCCGTCCGTAGGTGGACACAGCACACGGAACACAACACACACAAGGGCAGTGACCACACGGAGCAGCGGGCAGCTTTATATATTGGAAAGTGCCCGGGGAGCAGATGTTAGAGGGGAGTAAGGTGCCTTGCTCAGGGGCACTTAGACAGTGGGATAGGGAGTGTCCATCTGTCGCTCCTCTTGGACTTGAACAGATCATTTTTTGCACTGAACTGCTATTTTTACTGATATTACTTGTTTTATTTATTATTATTTACTATTTAACGCTTTCAAAAGCTATTTTTGTTTTGTCTTAAGTTGCTCTAACAATTTGTCATGATCCCTTTTATATTTTATGTAAGGCACTTTGAATTGCCTTGTTACTGAAATGGGCAAAACAAATAAACTTGCCTTGCCAATACATCTGAATTAAAAAACATCTTAAATACCCGTTTGTGTGTTAAATACCTATTTGTGTGTAAGCACTAGTCATCAGCTCACCGTTCTGACTGCTGCTGTCCTCCTTCTCCGAGTGGCTGGCGCTGCTGCTGGAGGTGGTGGGAGGTGGTGATGCCGCCCTGCTGGATGCTGCGCTCTCCGTCTCATCCAGTAATCTGTCCATGTAGTCTCTGAGGATAGACGGCAGGACACAGCCCGTTACACTTTTAAAGTGTTTGATTGATTAATACACGAGACTCCTTGTACATCTTCATGAACAATATAAATATTGTAAATTATATATGACTGGACCATTTCCACAGACTAAGAACTGATAACTGTTAAAATGAATTTAATTAACATCACTGTGGCTGAGACAGCAGTCGGAAAGTAGCCAACAGGGCAGCAGCACAGATCAGGGCATATGCTGTATATATGCATGCTCTGAACATAAATCTACCCACTACCTTTAAATTAACCTATTTTTCACTTATTTAAATCTGAAAATCCCAGCAAGACTTGTGTCTGGTTAATTTATTTTAACACAAACCAAAAGCTGTTTATATTATTTGTTTGTATGTTTTCATGGTATGTATATTCTCTTGGAAAACAAAAAACTTAACCCAAAACACCAAACATGAGACATGGTTATGATTTCTTCAATTAATTAAACTACATATTTTACATCATGTAAGTTCAATTAGCTTGAAAAAAGCCAAATAATGAATAATTCGCAATGTCTACATATCAATATCTTTCACAACTGTACATATAAAAAAATAAAACTCACGTGACACCAGGGTGAAGGTTGTATTTCCTTTTCCCAAGTCTGGTTTGCTGTGCAAAGAAATCATAACGCTCAGACTTCTTCCACATGTAATAAAAGGCCACACATTCTCCTACAGACCTAGTTCTCACCTGAAAGATTTAATTCAGCAGACATGAAACGACCATTATTACCATCGTCTGAAGACACAGATTCAGCACAATGTCAAAGATGAGACAAATCAAATTACTCTCTGGGACAAAAATCTTACACCAACACTAAAGAAATTTGATTTGTCTCAAAATGCAGCAAGGTTGAAATGGAGCAGATTTCAACCCTGAGCATTCAACAAACACATGTCAGCAACACATCAAAAATCATTTAAAATCAATTTTATTGTCAACAAATTATTTTGAATATCAATATGAGGACACAATGATCTGAACAAGCGGATTTTCACACTTCTCTTACCTTATTGGCCTGTATTAAATGAAAGTCTTTCCCATAAGCTTTTAGTCCTTGTTCAAAGTTTCTACATTCCTCTTCAGTCCAGACAGACAACTCCTCTGTTACAAAGAAGAAGAATGTTAATGTTACATCTTTATTACAATCTCTTTCAAAAAGATAAATATCACAGTATCTACAAAGAGAGAACTAGATCAGTTAAGATACATCTGAGAAAACTGAGGTGAAAATGAAGATTAAACTTTGACAGCCATGCCTGCTGCACAATAGAGGATAATAGGGTCGATTTCAGATTCAGGCCTCCTGACGATTGCTAGGGCATTACTGATTGGAGGCTGCATCCATACTATCACGTTTTAGTTTGAAACGCTGTTAGCAAGTGGTTGAGAGTGTGTATTCATCGTTTTCCAATCATTTCTGCTTCTGCCTACCCAGACTAAAACACAGGACCCTTACCGGGAAACGTCACTAACCGGATGTTGTGTACTCGTGTTTAGAACCGAAACATGGCTGACTACAGCGTAGATAAAAAAAATTGTTTTCGTTACCAGGTGGACAAAAGAAAAGGAGGACTAACTTGTGGAATTGTGGCAACAGTATGAGTATTTGTTTAATGTTTAATGTTAATTTGTTTTTATTATGAAGCCAAGTTTTATCATGCGAGTGTCTTTGAGTTCCTAAGTCTCTGGAATCCCTTCTCAGAAATTGTTTGTTGAAACACAGAGTGTGTGGTCCTGCGTCTCGACTGGATCGTCTAATATGTGGGTTCTCACGATTAAAAGATTAAAAATCAATTACATCTGTTGTTAATGCGTGTGTGTGGTCTGCCACGTTTTGAAAATCAGTTAAGATGTGAAAATCCTCCAGTGTGCAGCAGGTATTAGTGAGAGTCTGCTTACCTCTGGCTGCTTTTACATTAAACTTAAGTCTTCTTAAAGCTTCTTCTGTGTCAAAGTCACATTTCACCAGTTCATACAACGCCTACATGGAAACAGAAACAAACATGTTTACATTAGCAACATGCAAAACTATAAACATAATACATTAAGACTACTTTTAAAGCATAGGAGTTTTTCTGAATTTCATTAAGTGTCAAAACATTATGTGGAGACTAACAACACAATAGCGCGTATGTCTTCTTCAAACAGGACGAAAAAGTTTCAGTGGCAATAACATATTTGTTGCGATGCAATGAGTGTTTACAGCAGCAGGACTGTGTGTGTGTGTGTGTGTGTGTGTGTGTGTGTGTGTGTGTGTGTGTGTGTGTGTGTGTGTGTGTGTGTGTGTGTGTGTGTGTGTGTGTGTGTGATCAATTCCAAATGGACAACCGTGTCAGTGTTCATTGTAACCAAGACACAAGTCACCTAGTGCAACAGCCGCCTCACTGGTGAGTGTTTAATAGTTTTTGGGACAACAATGGAGGTCTGTGGCTCAGACTAATACGCTAAATCAGGCTTTTGCTAAACAGACTAAACACATACTTGTTTGTTTTAGTCTTTTCAAGGGATTTCTTGACAATAAGAAAAATGTAGACAATGAACAGCCATTTCCATTAATACATGTTACAGATGCTACAGATGTTTTGATCTCACCTGTTCATTATCTTTGATATGAGATCCCTCTGGGATCGCATCGACTCCCTTCTCCTCTCCAGTTCGCCTCGATGCCTCTGTTAAGAACTCCACTACTTTGCCTTCAGGAAGACACTCAGGGTTCCACAATAACTGGTCATCGTTTTCATAAACTACAGGACAAATTCACAGACAGCAGTTAATGACATGTCAATTTTACATCAATTATATCAACTTTATACCACGTTTATTCTGTGTATTCCTTGTGTAACTCGCATAGTGTTATTACTTGAATGTGCAGATGTCGACAGCGAGGAAACATAGCAGCCCTCTCACCTTTTTCGTTGTCTTTATATTTACACAAGCCAATAGGGGTTTCTGCCTGATACATGGAGCCAACCATAATCTCCTGTTGGGGAAAAAACACACAGTTTAAACTAAATGTGGACTGACAATTACTTGATTATTTATAAAAAATATGAAACCTGTTTGCATCCTACAAAACAGACAGGCCCAAATTCAACCAAGTTTTTTCTTTACACTGAAAACTTGATTTTCTGCACACACAAATGTTCACTACACATTTGAACTTTGGTGAATATATTCCTCCATTGAAAATATTTCTGATTGTTTCCTTTGGAAAAGTTAATTTTATTTGAGAAGTTCAGTTTATATCTTGTAAATAAAACTGGCACTGCATATGTACAGTCTTTAACCCTGATGAATTAGGTTCAAACAAACCTTCTTCCAGTCTTCTGATGGAACATAGTCCTCATCTTCATCTGACTCCTCCTCTGCATCATTATTGCCTGAGACCAAAAGTGACATTTTAGTCAGATAAATCTCACAAGAGAGTCAGAGTCTGAGATGTTTTCTTATACAGATAACACATGACTCTTCTACATAAAAAGTAAAGAAGATGAGATGGCACGTACTTTCAAAATACATAAGTTCTGCTGTGCCAAGGGACCTGACTGAGCGTGTGCGAACCTCAGAGGTTGTCTGGGCCTCATTCCCCTGTCCTATAGAGTTCCTAACACCCTCACCCTGAAAACATACACACAAAATGTCACAAATGTTACAGATGCTGCTGAACTTACACAACACATTAGTTTTCTGGAAATCATTTAACTATCAAGAAACTCAAGATATACCAACATACCTCATTTCTTTTCAACTCGCCAGTGCTTCTGCTGCTTTCGTCATTGTCAAGGTCTTCTTCCTCATCCTCCTCCTCGTCATCCTCTTCTTCCTCAGGTTCCTCTTCCTCCTCTTCATCATCCTCATCTGCTGTTGATCCACCCCCATAGCCATACAGACTCAGCAGCTCATGAATGGGCATTTCTCCCTCCTGTTACAAAAGAGAAGCAAAAACTTCTTGTTGAACTCCACTCACTGAGGAAGATACTGCCTAGCAGTATATTTTATTAATGGGGTTGACAAAATAAACTATGTGCGGAAAGCCTGAAACTAACCCGTGCAAGATCTTCAATCTCGTTTGCATTGGTCTCATCTGATGCCTCCAACCTTTCCTCTTCCTCCAGGGTGCGCTCATCATCAAAGTCATGGACAAGCATGTCTGCTGATGGGTCAAAATCGTGGTCATCGGAACCTGCTGAACCTCCTGGAGAAGTAACAACAAAAATAAAAGAGATATTGTAAATTCAGACTGACAATATCAAATACTGATATATGAATAAAATTGTGACAAAACTTTTACCTAAGGAAATTATGAACAAATCCAACAAAGGCCCAATCAGTACATTTTGTTTAAATATAAAGTTCAAGTAGATTAAAGATATATTCAGGTGCTGGGGTGAGTGATAAGTATATGGTAAATTGTTTGTATATATATATATAGCACTTTTCTAGTCTTGATGACCAATCAAAGTGCTTTAAACTACAGTTTGCCATTCACACACACATTCATACATTGCATCTATTAGCAGCACTTTTTTTCCATGAGGGGCAATTCAGGTTTCAGCATCTTGCCCAAGGACACTTCGGCATGCAGATGGAGAAGACTGGGATCGAACTGGTTGGAGGACGACCGCTCTACCCCTCAGCCACAGCCGTCAATATTGTAAATGTAATTATAAATTTACAATATTGGTATAAATCATGAGAACGAACCATTTATCATAATTCAATTTAAACTCTTGGGGGTTATATTAGTCAGATGGGGATGTCTGCTTTTACAAATCCAGGGAATTGATTACAAATGATAAAAGCATGCTCATCAATAGAAAAAGAAATTAAACAGTCATAATCACTGAATTACACTATTACAACATATACATAATTGCTTGAAAGTAGGGATATGAAAGTAACTGATATATGGTATAAACACTAAGGCAAAATCTCAGATTGTACAAAAATTCAAAGTTATGGCATTTAGTGTTTTTAATAATCATTATTAAGTGTTTTACTGTTGTTTCCAACCACAACTCACAACTAAATCATCCAACAACATTAACTTTATGCATTAAATGAAATATGTATTTGATGCAAGTCTGTAGAAAACCCGTGCACCCAGAGGAAAAAGGAGAAAGGCTGCAGATGTATGTACCTGGGCTCGAGTTCCCGAGGGAGGGCTGGAAAACGGAGAAGAGGAGCATGAGTTAAGTCACAGAACAGATTCAGAGGCAAATACCTCATGAGACCTACAACCAGAAAGCGTTCGTCGTCGCTGCGTGCACCACAACACACTGAAGTTACTTTGTCATTGGTGGGAGTTAGAGAGAAAGCGCGCCCTGCTCTACAAGAAGAGAAACAAAGACTGTCACCACTTCCTGCGGGATCGGGGAGGCTGCAGCTCGGCGACGTGAATACAACAGGAACTGTGGCGTTTACCGCCTGTATTCAGCCGCACTTAGCTTAGCCCCGCAGCCCGGTGCGCACCACCTAAACGCACTCAGCGGGCTAACTTGCAGTCCAAGTTGCAAGCTAACACTCTTTTCCTACATTGGGCTAACGCGTTCAAGTTGAGCTCGGTATCCGCCGCTCGCCAGTGGAGACCCCCGGGGGGCAACACGACGCGTATCCGCAGCCGTGGAAATATCGTCACACGTCGGACAAAACACGGAAACGCGGGTAGTTAAGTGTTCTTCAACAAAACCGCGAAGTGCCACAGCTAACGCCGCAGCTCCCTGCAGTCGGAGCTAGCACGGCTAACGTTAGCTTAACCCGAAGTTTACTAAACATGTTAGTGTCGGGAAATGTTGATTATCCAGCGACGCCACCGTTTGTTTCCTAAGCCCCCGAAGTAAAGCGGCGACTCGCACACGACGCGCACACTGGACCGAATAAACTGACCGGCAGCGCTAAATTATTTTTTTCCCGTATATTTATCTCACTCTCTTACCTCCGCCATGTTTGCAATCCTGCAGGGTCACGTCAGGGGTCAGCAGCGGTGCCCGGATGTAGAGCCCCGCCCACCTGCGGTATCAAGAGCGCGATGCCTCCAGAGCGCGTGGAGCTGCCCTGACGTCACGACCACAGTGATAATGATAATATTGATGATAATAATAAAAACAAACTGTTATTATAGCAATGTAAACATCTACCACACGTTGCATAATATACAGGTTTAACAAGGCACACAGCATGTAAAGCATTATAGAATCCCTAAATTAAGGAAACAGAATAATAATTGCTATTATTATAATAACAGAAGTGACTATAATTATTTAAAAAGTGGAGGTAAGTCCAAGTATTTTTTTATAATATCCTAATCAAGGGAACTGAATGTATTGATATGCTCCTAAATGTGATTATATTCATAAAAAATAAGTCAATTAGTGATCAAATTAAATGTGTTCCACTTTAAAGGAAATACTCTCTAATTCCTTTATATGAACTGTAACAATAGAGTAGATCAAAAAAGGACAGAGGCACATATGCTGTCTTTCATGTATATTTTGTGATTGTGGGAATCACAGAAAAGAAACCTTGAAAAGAATCAAATCCAAAAAATGTTATGTCCCAACAAAGATGGTTTCCAAGAGGACATTACACTTTATGTGCTTTTACATAAATTAAGGTGGGTTTCTGTAAAGTTGTACAATCTGAGAGATAAAGGGTTTAACACTATGACACAAGTACAGAAGGTTGCTGGGGTTTTCTGCCACCAGAAACCATGGAGCACAATCTCATTCGTCAATATATCTACTCTTTTAAGAGATACAGTGGAAAAGACCAGAGGGGCAATCAAAAGGTTTAAGCTATAAACATGATAAAACTAGTTTTTATTTAGACGTGGGCCAGTAATGACCATACTAAAGGTTGACTCTTTTCCATGACAGAGTTTATTTTGACAAATGCACTGGTAATTTGAACGTCTCTTCTCAGAACCACTGATTTATGTTCATGATAGTGACCAACACACTCCACTATGTTGCTATGTAGAGAGCCATCACCTCAGTTTGTCACACATGGAATATCTCCAGCTATCCATTAGGAGACACTTTACCAAATCCACGGCAATAAAAACCTTGCAGTTCAGACATAAAGGTGCATTTCTTTCCTCAACATTTATGAAAATTGTATTTAATCAGTGATCCTCACAATGGCCCAGATTCCCACACACATCCCAAACAGCCTGAGTGACATCCGTCTGTTAAAAGCCTATGATGGTCACACAAGATAATAAACATATTTTCCTCAGGATTTACCCGGGACAGCGTTCGTGACCTCACCAGAGACTTGATATAAAAGGACTGATGCGGGTCGATGTTTCCTGAGAATCAACAGAGAGTGTTAGTGTGTGTTTGGCATTTTGGTGCAGTATCTTCTTTTAGCTCCATGAGTTCCTTACTCCTGCTGGCGATGCTGCTGTCGGTGTCCTGTGCAGCGCAGGCTCAGACAAAGGATGATGCGAACACACTGAGGCTGTGTGGTCGGGCCTTCCTGCGAGCAGTGGTGTACACGTGTGGAGGATCCAGGTGGAGAAGACTGATGGGAGGAGACGACACTTTGCCGGACGGTGAGTACACAGCATCCGCCTTTAGAACTTTGGTGTTACAACCACCAAATTGAACCAACCTACCAAATAAAAGCCTTGACTTCTGCTAAACAAACCTTAATATCTGTTCACAGGCAACAGGGTGCCAACTTTCCTCAAGACGACAGATGTTCCAGCAATGATGCGTCATCGGCGTGACGAAAGCCAAGCGCTTTTAACAGTGTGCTGTCAACTAGGCTGTCGACGGAGTGACCTCTCTATGCTCTGCTAGAGGGGAACATCCACAAGAGCTCATCATCCAGCCGTCACAGTCATTCATTGAAATTAAGTTTAAAACATTGTCTGAATAATGTGAATTCATTTTCAACGATGACAAAAATAAAAAACACTGAACTCTGGTTTTGAGAAGAATCTTGTTTTGTCAGTATACACGAGACAAAATAAACAACACAGATAAAGAATACTCAAAATGTCAGGGATTCATTCAAAGTAAACAGCATAGACAGTTGCCATTCCAAATAGAGAGATGTTCTTGAAAGAGTAGGTGGCGAAGGTGTCATTGGATTTATCCCACAGACAGCGGCTGCTGATTTGCATGCTCTGCCCAGTGAGCTGGCCGATGTGGACCAGGACGACCACCTTATATCTGGGAATCATGAGATCCTTCACACGGGCTCGTGTCACCTGAGAGAGCCAAGGAGAAGAATGAGGCTTGACAAAGCAGAGAAATTCACAGGTATCCAAAAGGAGCCGCACGAACGAGCTTTTTCCTTTTTATTTACCTCACATATTGTTTTTGTCATTTTTTGGGACCACTCCACTTCATATCTCTCTTCTTGGAGGTAAGTGGTGAGTACGTCCTTCAGTATGTCTGTGACAGCACCGACAGGGAAGCGTTTGTAAGGTCCTGTGGTGCAGAAAACAAACAACACAATGACAAACAAGTCTTACTTCTGCTGTGATAGCTTAGGTTAGTGAAAATATGAAGAAAGAAAAGTGAACGAATGAAAAAGCTTCAATAGATTGAGCACAAATCTCCGAGAAACAGTCACTATTGTATTTCTGTTTTGTCTTTAGTTAGTGATGGTGGTGGAGAGGCACAGTGTTGAGGTGAACGTTATCTCACCCGTCTGGTAGGTGTTCTCCATTGTCACCACCGTACGAGCCTCGTCATGGTGTCCTAATTCATCAATGGATGACACAATACTCATGGAGCTGAAAGACAGGATCCGGGTGAATAAGGTGACAGAAGAATGAAGTGTTTACATCATCTGTTTGACTTACAGGGAAGTGATAATAAAGAAAAAGGCTGTTTAAAACTTACATGCTCGATATCAGTCACAGACTAAGTTTATTTACTGAAGTTGGAAGGAAGATATAAAATGGTACTTTCCAGTGTGATTTACACAGTTTACTCACTCCTTAGTCCTGCCAGTGGTTTCCTTGCCTCTGACTCCATGACTTGACTCTGAGGGAACCTTCACCGTCTTCTTCTCTCGTTTCTGAGGTTTGTCTTTCAGCAGCTCAGACATGACAGCCTCCCCTTCCTTACGCTGTTCTTCACAGGATAATAACCAGGCTTAAATACAAGGACGATAGCTCAGTTAATATTAAATCATACAGTAGTACACAGGATGTAATATGCACATCACAATATGTCCTTATATTTATGAACAAACGTTTTTTCTACTTGCTTGTGCACTGCACTTTACCTTACTTAACTTTATAACATTTCTATACAAACCTCTACAGTGAAAGGTGTATATAATGTACATACTCAGCATTTTTATTGTATTTCATTCCCTTGTCTACCTCAGTCTGACCTGCCTGCTGCTGGAACAACTGAATTTCCCCGGTGTGTGGATCAATAAAGTTTTATCTTATCTTATCTTATCTTATCTTAACTCCACCACCTGCAGCACTTGGAAAGTTATCTCTCATCAAACACATATTGTTGTTGTTATTAACATCTGCCTTTAAAAGGAAAATATGTAGCATTAACTTTACATGTTAGTTTTTAGTTGCTAATTCTACGTGCTAACTCCAACCGTATATAAAAGCATACATTTACAGGACGTATCGCTGCGTCCAAATGTGCCAGAGAGAAATGACACGGAGGGAAATGGAACATGTTTTTACCGACGTCAGAGCCTCTTGATCCGAACAACAGCGAACAACTAGCATGGACGGACTAGCCACGGAGAGCTTGGTGTTGCCATGACAACCAGGAACCAGGACGCAGTGGGAGGACGGCTGAAGTCTCGCGAGATTTAAGGAGTAAACTGCTGCACAGTTAAAATGTGGATTATAATGTCAAATATTTGATTGTCATATCTACATGTGTGCTAAAGTCAACACTATCGCCATGTCTCCTTTAAGAGAGACTGCCCATCCTTTAGACCAGAGTTACTGACCGCTTTTTGTCTTGTTAAACATTCAATCGATTATCCAAATAGCTGCATTGTTTTCAGTCAACTATTTTAATTATTATTATTTTCAGCTCTAATAATGAGCTCAAGTTAAAAAAAAAAACTTTTCTCAGGTTTACTCAATTTACTCTGCTCTGTTTTTTCCCAGAGCTTTGACATCATATCACTGTTTTCCTGTTGTGACCGACACATGCTCAGTTATTCCATTACATGTTATTTTACTAATACATCAGTCATGATTCCATCTATTTATAAAGAGCATGGAAAGTGGCTGAAGACTCCTGGAGAAACAATGTTGCTGTTGTTGTTAAGATGTCTGATCATCTGAAGTTCAGAGATTATTATTGAGCATATCCTTAACCAGAATATATATATATATAATCACAACACACAGTAGTGTAGTGAAGTATATATATTCTTGAAGTATTCTTGAGGACTTTTACTTTATAGAATTTCCTGTATAATAAATATGACATGTATAATGAGTCTACCTTTACATCTTTGAACAAATGAGAGGGAGATACATGTCTCACATTTCCTCTTCTTTATTACCAAGTAAAACGGGTATTACATTATATTGATTTTTTCATATATATATTTTCCAAACCTTTGGATGGGAAATTTACATGAAATGTTTGCATATTCTGTGTCTACCGCAGTGAAAGGAATACAGCAAAAAGAGTTGTAGAAAAAATAAACTTAGAGTAAATCCTCCAATACTGGAGGACTTATTGAATTCTCATAAATAAGGCAAAAGAACAAAAGCGTTGTCAACAGAAACACATTGAATCATTGCTCTGAACTAACTGCAAATAACATCTTGGTGCAGTATCTTCTTTTAGCTCCATGAGTTCCTTACTCCTGCTGGCGATGCTGCTGTCTGTGTCCTGTGCAGCGCAGGCTCAGACAAAGGATGATGCGAACACACTGAGGCTGTGTGCTCGGGCCTTCCTGCGAGCAGTGGTGTACAAGCACTTTTAACAGTGTGCTGTCAACTAGGCTGTCGACGGAGTGACCTCTCTATGCTCTGCTAGAGGGGAACATCCACAAGAGCTCATCATCCAGCCGTCACAGTCATTCATTGAAATTAAGTTTAAAACATTGTCAGAATAATGACAATTCAGGGGATTCGGGGATTCAGTCAAAGTAAACACCATAGACAGTTGCCATTCCAAACAGAGACCTGTTCTTGATAGAGTAGGTGGCGAAGGTGTCGTTGGATTTATCCCACAGACAGCGGCTGCTGATTTGCATGCTCTGCCCAGTGAGCTGGCCGATGTGGACCAGGACGACCACCTTATATCTGGGAATCATGAGATCCTTCACATGGGCTCGTGTCACCTGAGAGAGCCAAGGAGAAGAATGAGGCTTGACAAAGCAGAGAAATTCACAGGTATCCAAAAGGAGAACGAGCTTTTTCATTTTTATTTACCTCACATATTGTTTTTGTCATTTTTTGGGACCACTCCACTTCATATCTCTCTTCTTGGAGGTAAGTGGTGAGTACGTCCTTCAGTATGTCTGTGACAGTACCGACAGGGAAGCGTTTGTAAGGTCCTGTTGTGCAAAAAACAAACAACACAATGACAAACAAGTCTTACTTCTGCTGTGATAGCTTAGGTCAGTGAAAATATGAAGAAAGAAAAGTGAACGAATCAAAAAGCTTCAATAGATTGAGCACAAATCACAAGTCACTATTGTATTTCTGTTTTGTTTTTAGTTAGTGATGGTGGTGGAGAGGCACAGTGTTGAGGGGAACGTTATCTCACCCGTCTGGTAGGTGTTCTCCATTTTCACCACCGTACGAGCCTCGTCATGGTGTCCTACTTCATCGCTGGGTGACTCAATATCCACGGCGCTGAAAGACAGGATCAGGGTGAATAAGGTGACAGAAGAATGAGGTGTTTACATCATCTGGTTGAGTGACTTACAGGGAAGTGATAATAAAGAAAAAGGCTGTTTAAAACTTACATGGTCGATATCAGTCACAGACTAAGTTTATATACTGAAGATGGAAGGAAGATATAAAATGGTACTTTCCAGTGTGATTTGCACAGTTTACTCACTCCTTAGTCTTGCCAGTGGTTTCCTTGCCTTTGACTCCATGACTTGCCTCTGAGGGAATCTTCACCGTCTTCTTCTCTCGTTTCTGATGTTTATCTTTCTGCAGCTCAGACATGACAGCCTCCCCTTCCTTACGCTGTTTTTCACAAGATAATAACCAGGCTCAAATCATGGACGGTAGCTCAGTTAATATTAAAACAGAATCACCTGATGTGCAGATTACATCTGCACATCCCAATATTTCCTTGTATTTATGTACAAAGGGTTTTTCTAGTTGTTTGTGCACTGCACTTTTCCTTACTTAACTTTATAACATTTCTATACAAACCACTACAGTGAAAGGTGTATATAATGTACATACTCAGCATTGTTAATTTGGGCCCGAGCACCGACAGTGCGCCGGCCCTATTGCTTTTCGCTTGATTATTCAGGCGAATGAATCGCATTAATGACGGCTTGAACATACTCGAAATCTCACCAAATTTTGCGGGCGCGTCAGGCTTGGTGATAATGTACGTATTATGGAGTAATTGGAAATGGGTGTGGCAAAAAGGCTCAACAGCGCCCCCTAAAATGCAGCAATTCCATCTGGTTTCACCGATCTTCACGAAATTTGGAACACATGTGCGGCATGACCGGACGGAAAATAAAGTGTGTGCCACCAATTTGATTAACGCAACAAGAAGTCTGCCATTTTGAATTTAGTGGCCATTTTGGCCATTTTACACGTTGTGTATTTTAACGAACTCCTCCTACAGCTTTCTTCAGATCAACTTCAAAATCATTGAGGGTCATCTTAACAACATGTATTTTACACTGAGAACTTGAAACCCTATATAACTAACCATTTTCTACAACATGAATTGCCTGTATTTTCTCCTAATGTATGATTTATATTCCTTTCCCTTAAGGGGGACCTGCACAATACTCCTGAACTTGAGAGAACACAATCATAATGGAAAACAATATTGGACTTATGACACTGCCCTGAGGAGTACCATTTTCCACCATGTACCTTCCTGATAAAGCTGTCCCAATTCTTACCTGAAATAACGTATAAAATATAAAGTCTCTGATCCAATTATATATCCATCTACTATGTCTTCTTCCTCTTCTTCATTCCCTGTTTTCCTTTATGATATATCAAAGACCGTCAAGGTGTCTTTGATATTACCGATATTAAATTAAGTCTAATTTAACGCAAATAAAGCGACTTAAAGGGGTTAAAGTATTAATAGATTAAGGGATTGATGGATTAAAGGCAATGCCTTTGACCTTGCCTTGTAGAAGACACCTTGACGTTGGTTGCCCCCGGCCACCATACAAGACAGATGCTACTTGGTGTCTATTGAGATAACACTGTCAATATTAGATTGCAAGATATCAGTCATGATTCCATCTATTTATAAAGAGCATGGAAAGTGGCTGAAAACTCCTGGAGAAACAATGTTGCTGTTGTTGTTAAGATGTCTGATCATCTGAAGTTCAAAGGACCATTATTGAGCGTATCCTTAACCAGGATCTATATTTAAACACGACACACAGTAGTGTAGTGCAGTATAAATATTTTTTGAGTATTCTTGAGGACTTTTACTTTATAGAATTTCCTGTATAATAAATATGACATGTATAATGAGTGTACCTCTATGTCTTTGAACAAATGAGAGGGAGATACATGTCTCACATTTCCTCTTCTTTATTACCAAGTAAAACAGGTATTACATTATATTGATTTTTCATATATTTATTTTCAAAATCTTTGGATGGGAAATTTACATGAAATGTTTGCATATTCTGTGTCTACCGCAGTGAAAGGAATACAGCAAAAAGAGTTGTAGAAAAAAAATAAACTTAGAGTAAATCCTCCAATACTGGAGGACATAAATAAGGCAAAAGAACAAAAGTGTTGTCAACAGAAACACATGTTGAAACATTGCTCTAAACTAACCGCAAATAACAGGGTTGCTTCCTTTTTCCTGAACCAAATCAAATGTTACACCCAAGCCCAAACTGTGAGTCAACACATCGAAACATTCTGTAAAATGTGATGTTCAAACACAACATACCAACATGTGTGTGTGTGTGTGTGTGTGTGTGTATGCATGACGTGAAGCCATGGATTGTTTTGATGAAGGAAATTTAAGGTGGGTTTTTTTTTTTTTTGCAAGTCCAACACAGGAGAATGTCAAACACCTATATTTAGATGCATGGAATGGGAATATCAATGAACACATGCCAAATGCATTGACAACGATCTTCTGAAGGTGCATCGACAGCAAAACAGAGAGTGGAGTTTCATGTGAAGGCAAAACGTCTCCTCTCACTGCACAATTACACAATAACACGTACAATGACCTTGTTGAAATGGAGGAACTGGTATTGCATTAATAAAGACTGGGGATGGACAAATGCAGATTTCATGCGGCACCATTTGGAGTTATTCGTCCACAGTAACACTTCTTTGTACAAGAAACCCACATGTAGAAAGAATAGATGCAGAAAAGTGGTGGTGGGGTTACACAGAACCTAATGCATTATGGGTGCTGACATCAATTAACAAAGAGACAACCACAGACACATCTATATGCCCAGAGAAATATTTGAAACATAGCTTTTTTTTTATGTACACTTTTTACACTTAAGTTTTTTAAATATTGCTATTAGAAAATAATGATAAAACATTTATTCAACATGGTGGAAAAGGAAGAAATTAAATCAGGGACACCAGTAGTGCTACCTCCTCGATAGACATTTCTTTTCATTACTCTGAGGTGTCCCCAGTGATCCTCGTCGAAAAACCTCTGTCAAAGATCACAGTCGAAAGGAACTGGCCAAGTTTTTAAGCAGCATTGAAGGTAAGTCCTACAATCGTCAGTCCAGGTCCCTCTGCATTTCTCCTGAAACTTAAAGCTCCTTTTCACCACTGTATGGCACTCACACCCGGCTCTGTGTGTATCGAACATCTTAAGGCCCTTTCAAACATTAAATTCTGCAGCATTGACAGAACGATTAGCCCAAACTGTTCCAAGTAGCAGCTCACGTTACTCATCATATCAGTTTATTGTTAAAAAAATCTGACCGATCACTCACACCACCACAAAGACCACTACAGTCCTGTGATGGGGGACATTTTCAATGTATCTCAGCATTGCACTTGCCCACAGTGGAACGCTGTCGTTCTTCAGCAGGTCAAACTGCTGCAACTGATTTACTGCCACGATCAGCCCTGTTCATGGCAAAATGCCACCAATAAAAGTGTTTATATGTCATAGAGTATGACATATACTGTATTTACTTCAATCCTGAGCACGGGAAAAATGTTTTCAGGCACATGAATTATATTTTGTAGAGAAATTGTCGACAAAAGAATAGAATTTGAGCAAAAAAGGTAAATGTGCTCCATAAATTAATTTGTTTGTTCGTTCTTAGTCACACAAGCGCACAATAACAACCTCTCTGTGCTACAGTTTCAGATGTTGTATCGTATATACAATACAACTGCTTATTCTTAAGGGAAACACTGTGAGATTGTTAAGCTCAATACAGCAGATTAAATGCTCCACTATGTTCACCGGCTAACTTTGTCTTTCTGTGGTTTAGTAATGGGCAGGTAGCGTAATGTAGGTATATCACTGCTTTTGGGCTGAAAACAGCCGCCTGCTATGGACTGAATTATACTAGCAGGATGTAAACCATACAAGCAGCCCCTTTCACATAAAAATACATATGCGATCATCAATATTTAAATATTGACTGTAGCAAATTTAAAGTTGAATTTAAAAGCTTGAAATTCAATTTGAGAAAAGGCAAAGTTTTGCCACAGAATTTTAGATGCTTAATTCAAATTATTCTTTTCTTGATGACAATTTATTTACAAATATCATTTATGTACTTGCTAACAATGTTTTTTCAGTGCTCAAAATGTCCAAATATAATTCCCTTTCAAAAGGTAACATGTGCTGCAGGTCATTCTGAACTGTGACGCGACCAATCACCTTTAATTGCAAGACTGCCGGATGGGCTGTGACATTTCAAATGCTCATCTCGACAGAAACAAAATCTCTGTTTGGACGACTAAAGATTTTTCACACATGGTGAAAAAAAAAAATCAGATTGGGGTGGCAGTGTAAATCAGATATTACGATGTAACCTATAACTTATTGTAATATAACTGCAAAGTAATCTTATACTACTTTTTTTTTTTTTACATTTCCATTCTTTTCCACCTTGTTTAAGATTGTTTTTATATTATATAATCTATTCACATTATCTTTTACAGTGCATTTTGCAATGACAACCAGTTAGACAAAAGGAATTGAAATGAATAAGGCTGGATCGCTGCATGAATCCACAATTATGTCAACAATAACAAATCATGTTTTCTCTGTACTGAACTCTGTGAAACCCTTGAAGATTTCCACGTACACAGAACTAAGGATTTGTGTTTACTTGCATAAACTCAGCAGCAGTTGGTCTACTGAATATGATGTCATAAGGTCAAATATCATGTACCTGTGTTGTGGTCTGTTTAATCTCAACCATTCATTCCAATGGCTGCTAAAGATAAAGTTTGAAACACACTAAACATGAGATGGGTCCATTGTCGTCACAGTCAAAAGCCATTGATTCTCTTGGATCCCTTTCACAAACAGGTCCACTAATTATCCGCCAAATATTTCCCTGTGGAGCGAAATGAAACAAGTCAGAAATCTAAGTCATTAACATAAAAATAAAGGTAACACACACATTTCTGACACTCAGACTGACCTGCAGCAAATCTCTTCTTGACCAGTGATAGCCGGTAACCAGTGCCAACCAGCTGGATGTCGCACCCTGACAGAGTGCTGCCCTCACTGGTAAACTGCACCGCCAGCTGGGACGGTTTACAGTGACCCTCTCTCATCTGGAACCGGCCCAGGAGAGCCCCTACTCCTGCAGGAAAAAGAGCTGAGATGAGAATGCTACTGATTATCTACCTTTTCGAGTTGTAACGCACCAGTTTAATCACACTGGTGCACATGACTGTCCCACCCCCCCCCAAATTAAATGATTACATTTTCTCACTTTAGTAGAAAATGAGTCATAAAGAACTTCTCCTCCCCTGACCACGAACCCATTTCCACACAGCCTTTGACTCAAACAAACATACTCACATTAGTCATTCTAAAGCAGATCTTATCATGGGTACGACAATTTAATGTAAAAAAAAAACCAATATATGTAATAAGTACATTTTGTAGAATAAAAGCATACACTTTAATATATTCATTAATCCATGAAATCATGAATGGAGGGTGTTTCAAATTGGGCAGCTTGTCAAGATGAGCGACAAGTGGTGAGTCAGGATCTTGACCAACTGAGGGGAGAAGACTGTCACAAACTAATAAACCTCCAGCAAAACAAAGAGCTTCAGACTGAAATTTATATTTTAGCTGTCGTACTGAGCATTAGCAGCAAAAGAAATCACTAATTACAAGTTGGATAGTGTGCAGGAGCTTTTTTTCCCAGCTTTTGTATTCAGTGACAACATATACATATACAAACACCCACCTCCATTGTCAGATCTATGAGAGAGGCTGGGGATCTTCCACTGTATCGTCTGCTGCTCTGGATTCCTATAAGAGAAAATAGGTGTTCAGTTACAGAAGACAAATTGTCTGATATTCATTTACACAAAGAGAAATTGGGTCCAATTCCATGCTAATAGAGAAAAACAATACATAGTGTTTAAACATACAAGGTTTTAGGTCCACAATCTATATATTTTTATTGTCTTTTAAATGCCCACTGAAGCTAAACAAACAACATGCAGCTACATGTATGTACAATTTGCCTTCAATGTAGGGGTAGGAAATAGTGCAACGCCTCGCCTCCCTACTCTACCCTGTCAAACCAGATCTAAGTTAAGTTTATTGCACAGTAAGAAGGATGCAATATACACAATATAACAACAAAAACTATACTGCAGGAAATGAAGGAGGTCTAAGCAGCGTATTCATCTCCTTTCCTTGTTTAATTAAAATCACAAATATCAGCGATCCTCACCAGATGGCAGGCGGGATCATGGCCTGGAGTTTGGCTGTGCCTCCATCCACAGGTACCAGAAAGTGAATGTTGTGTAGTGGCACAGGAGCAGCCAAGGCCTCATTGTTGTATTTGTAGTCTATTCTAAGGTCTGTGTTGGTGGCGTCGCCTCGCCAGCTCAATGCCAAATTCAGAGGTGTGGACTGGATCCCATCTGCTGACACCTGACACACACAGAAACACAGGACAGCGAGATAGATGGATGGATGGCAAGGGAATTTACAAAGGTAGATTCAAGGGGCTGGATGGATAAATACAACAGATAGAACCGGTAGATAGACAGGTACCTGATATTTGATCATATCCACGTTGTAGTAAGTTGCCTGAGGCTTCTGTTCGGCCACTTTTTTCAGATGGCTCATCAAGTTTGGCATATTTACCCAGAACTCCTTGGTGTCGACACTCTCTGTCGTGGTATCACTAAAGGATGAGACAAACATGTTTGATTCAGACAATCACTAGTTAGATACTGGCTGTATATTATCCATTATTCATAATAACATAAAGGCCAGTTATTCTTTTTTTCCAGTTCTTTAACAACGAAAAAGTAGTTTTCTGTGTGCTTGGATACAGTTCCTACCAGCAGAGCAGCTGTGGATTGGGGAGGACCTGCTCCAGTCTGTTGTAGCTGCTGATGCTAAAGGTGAGGATGGGCTGAGTCGGGTGGCTTGAAAAATGCCGGGTGATGCCCGCAGGGAAAGAGAGCACCATCTCCCCTGTGATCTTCACAACACATCTGGACCAGTGGGAGAGAGATAAGGCTGAACACAGACATTGCACTGAACAATAATACACAAGGGATCAAAAAGTGTAGAACAAACTGTGCAGGGCAGCCACCAGAGATGTTTCCACTTTATCGGTTTGTAAAAGTTTCTCCTCAGTCTCTTCTAAACTTTTTTAAATCTTATATATATATTATGAAACAAATGCAAGACCTTTCTACCTATGAAAACATTATAAACTGTATAAATTGGCTCGTGCATCGGTTTTGAGGAATTTTTTACCGTTCTCACACATTACTGTATATGCCACTATATGTTATGTATATAGTGTGTATAACATCTGTACACCATTGGGAGAGGGGGGCCTGTTCCGTCCAAGACATACCCAAGGTCAGGTTATAGGTAAAGGACCAACCAACAGTACATTGTAGTGTCTTGTATATTGTTCCACCTTCTGGTCTCCTTGATGCATCAAGTCTACATTAAACTCTTCTGCATAAGACATCAGCTGCTTCCTGAGTTCTCCTTTCACCAGCTTCCAGAAAACCTCCAAAACAATCGGTAATGTCACACTGTACAAAAAAAGGAAATCCAGGCTTACTTGCTGGGATCAGCGCCTTTAAAGTAGGCATTGATGGTTTCTGTGAAGGCAGCAGCCACTGGCAGAGTGTCCTGGGGTCCCATGGTGAGTGGACTGGGTCCTCTGGAGCATCCTGAAGAAAACACACAAAAAGGTTCATTTAAAATTAAATCGAAACATAAACCACATTTCTTCCTTTGGGTTGTTCCATATTTGCACAGACGTTTAGCCATGGGTCACACACAGACAATAGGGGAGTATAAACAATCAAGCACACATTTAAAAGCAGAACTAAACCCTCCATATTGAATCTGGATTCTATGTGAGTGAGCAAGACACGGGGGGGTGGGAAGCAATATTTGGGCTCAGTGAACATGAGCAAGACGGCAGGTAGAAATACGGCAGGTGATTTCAGTACATGCACTGATGTGACTACCGGAGCATTGTGGCTCAACTCACCTTCAAAAGCTAAATAAAACCTGCCATGGTCAAACCATACCAGAGGCTGTGAGGCCTCTGAGAGAGAAGAGACATGAGGAGGAGAGAATCATGGAGAGGGACAAGACCGTGAGGCAAGGACACAATGATGAGCGACTGACAACATGGACTCACACAAAGGAGATGTGACACTGAGGAAAAATGATACCTGTGGTGGACATGTTGAGGTCCCTCCCTAAGGTCGGAGTGGATGCTGCACTCTGTGAGGTAATGGAGGAGATGGAGGAAGAGCTCTCTGACCGGGCCAGGGGTGCGAAAGGAGGGGGGCTGCCCGAAACCGGCGGACTGAAGGGTCGAGACTGGAGACGGAAAGACAAACTGAGAATCTGCTGTCTCAAGGAAGACTCATACAGAATGAATTAACCTGTTTCATTTAAACATCACAATGAGATGTTGTGTCAAAGGTCACAACAGCAAAAGGAGACAGAGACAGAGAAATGAAAGGACACTTCATCTGTACCAGGTCTGTGATTGGTTTCCCAGGGGGCAGCTTTGGTCTCGAGGACGGTCGAGGGGGAGGTGGCGGAGGAACTGGGCTGCCTCGGGACTGGGGCGTGGCAGGACGAGCTGGAGACGAGGGGCCTGTGGCACACACCAGTGTCTGTGGTTAGCACTGGCTTCAGATCACAATGAGAGGGTTTTATTTAACATGAGCTCCAACGCCTCAGCTCATGTCATTTTCACTTAGTTTGTCTGGTATACTGTTGATTATTTTCCCCCTCCACAGTGGTAGGCAGTCAACCGGTATCAGATAGATTATAGCTAAAGTTAGCATAAAAGTAAATTTGTAAGTAGTGTAATAAGTGTTTTTATAGTAATTTTTAACATTATCTACTGTCAATAAAAGTAGCTGGAATTACATTATATCACAAAGTTATGCTTAAGTCTGCATTACTGTAGCTCAAGTCTTAATAGAAGAAGTGAACTAGAGGAAGTTCCTTTATTAGACTCCCTGGAAGATAATGTAATTTTGTAATGTAATAAATCACTTAGCATGGTTACATTAACAAGCAACTCTTACTTCGAAAGGAGTGTTTTTTTTACTGGTGATCTTTACATTTTTATCAAACTATAATTTAATTAAGTGTAATATCACTTAGAACATTTTCAAAAAATCATTATTTCTAATAGACTGCACCAACTAATGATGTCATGTAACCATCAAGAATCAAACCAAGGTGGCTGCCTATATAATATTATGATTTAATTTAGTCTCTGCAGGATATCAAACTGCTTTCAAGAACGAGTCCTACATAATAACAACGGGTCAGATTTATATTTCTTATCAGTGTTGCTGAGAAACTAAGGATAAAAAGTCACTGATGCTCATTACATGATGAAGTTCTGTAGCTCGATCAGATCACATTTAAACTACAGACAAAACGTAAACAGATCACAAAGAGGAAATACTTCTCGGGCAGCTCTATGCGATTGTTTGGTTTCACCGATGGAAGCAGCACTCTCATCTTTTCAAAACAAAGCAAGACACTTTAGCTTGGCTTTTGTTCACTAAGTTCATATTCAGTATAATCAGATAACTGACAGTTCTGAAATGTAGAAAGTGATGTGAGTACTTACCGCTGCCTGAGTACGGCCCGGGGGAAGACATGATAGACCTGTAGGTGGTTGGGGGGAGAGGAGGCGGCGTTCCCCTGAAGCTCGGCGTCAGCTCTCTGGGTGAGCCCACAAAGTCTGGGATATCATCTCTCAGGTAAGCACCCTCTGGGGTTCTTTTTCCTCCAGCGCCCCCCAGGACCAGGGGAGAAGTGACTCCTATCCGAGGAGACCTCCTCTCGGCTGGCAGAGGGGGCACGGGGCTGATGGGAGCACGGGAGGATGAGTACGCTGCAAACAGCAGCACCTCTTCGTCGAGCGCCTCCTCATCCAGGCAGACGGGGGGCGATTTAGAGGGCGAGAAGTCAGGTGGCAGGGGAGGCGCCGGCTCATCCGGAGGAGGAGGTCCGAGCACAATGGAGGGGGGCGATTCCGGTGGCGTGAAAGGAGGAGGAGACCCGGGAGAAAAAGGTGGGGGTGAAGGCGGGGGCTCGTCTGGCGGCGGTCCGGGTGAGAGGCAGGGCGTGGAGGGGGTGGACGAGGGCGTGTCTGGGGCAGGAGAGTCCGGCGGCGGAGGGGGAGCGGGTTCATCGGGGGGCGGGGGTCTGTCATCAGTGAAGGTAACCCATCTGGGTGACACTGCTTCCTCACTGGTTTGAGGGCTGTCGACGGGGCCGAACACGTCGTCGATGTCAGGGCCCGGGGAGCCTCGGTAAGAGGCGGGGGACAGGACGTTCAGGTAGATGGGGGCAGAACTGTGAGCAGCTCTCCCATTGGGTAGATCAGCTGCAGTTAGAGTGAAGGAGCGTTATATCTAAACTCATGGGATTTAACTGTATGGCCGATAAACAAGTAAAGCAGAACTCACCAGCCGATTCTGACGGATAACCATAATGACTTCTTGATGGAATGTTTTTAGGAGGAAGAGGAGGAGGAGCTGCAACAAGGATGACAGGTCAGTTATAGATTATAGATGACATCATTTTTAACTATGTACGGATATAGCTCCTTGTAAAATTAAACTGACCTCCTGTTGGGAAACTTATGCCCAGTGGAGAGTCTGAGCGTGGTCTTGATTCTACCCACATATCAGCAGGAACCACTGTGATGACAAAAAAAACAATCAGCATCCCCTCAGTAGCTGTATTTGTTAGAGTAAAATATAGAGTAATTTACTATTGACAAGGGACGGACCATCATATCTGGCATATTTGGTCTCTGAAGGCAGCCCATAGAAAGAGGGAACGTTCTGTGATAGCCTGTCACTGCAGAAGGAGAAACACAAGGAGATTATAAATAAGTAACTCTGTTTGTTTATCTCAAGGGGAAAGCTTGGTTCAGATTGTTTACTTTGGTTTATTGGTAAATTAAAGTAAAAAAAATATATATATTTCTGTACACGCCGTCTTCCATTACCGTATTAAAAAAGTTGCCTTATCAAATTAAACCAATGCACCTTTTAAGTGAGAATTAAACTGTTAGTTATTTATCATATCTTTTAGAAAAGTCATTAGATAGCACATCATATTGTTTTGATTGTTTGACAACCTCATCATGATTGTCAGTTTTTGCTGATTAGGATTAACTTCCTGTTTTATTTTGGTTTGGTGAGTGGTGCGCTAATCACAGACCTTGGCATCTCAGGCGCAGGACTTGGAGTCGGGGTGGAGCGTCTCGGTCTGGCAATCTCCTCACCTAAGAGAAAGAAAAAGAAAATGAAAAACTCAGCTGTTAGTCTGTTATTCCTTTATTTGACCAAATATGCACTATAAAACTAAGGTTGGGGGGGGGGGGGCAGTGTTCAAACTGCTGTACTTACAGGACAAATTTCTTTTTATCTGCCCCTGAAAAGCACAATACAAAACAAAGGACAACGTAAGCATACAGATAATGAAGAGTAAAAATATGTGTATTGTAATACTCTATATATTATAGATATTTTATTCTTCTACTTCTACTGTGATGTATTGCTTTTTAAGTGAGAAAACACAGAGAAAAAGTGTAAGATACAGTCCTCACAGATATTTTAACTTCTATTTGCATAGAAAAATACATAAAACCAACACTACATTGTCTAAGCTGAGTTTTTAGTGTATGCTTTTTCAATTCTGCACAGTTCAGAACAGGTCAAGCAGCAGAGATCAGAAAAGCTGCATTTCGGGCTGCTTGCCTCCAAACAGCCAGCAGATGGAGCGATGAACTCACCGGGCTGCGTCTCTGAGACCAGCAAAAAGGAAGAGAGAACAGACCTGGGTCAGAGAGTGAGTGACAAATCAGTCAAGTGGACACCAACTTAAACTGCACACAACGCACGTCTTTACTTTCACCGCAAAGCCTGAATAACACCCTGGAGATCACGAGGACAACTGTCGGCGTTGTCTTATGAGACCAACACGCATTGAGCCGCACACTGGCAGTAGCATGTGAGCTCCACTTAGAGCAAATCAATAGGTTTGGAGCTAATGTGTGTGTTTGTGTTATGATAACTCTGCATTATGTTATACACACGCTTTGCCAGACAGGTTCAAGTAAAGCTTTTGCTAGACAGAAAAAAAATGAATCAACAAAAAAGATGGGATTTTTAATTCAGGGCCTAAAACAAAGGGCACAAACACTGAGGGTGAGGGCATGCGGAAAAAAGAGGGGAAGCCATTTGTAAGTGAATTATCACGGGGGGGGGGGGGGCACACTTTATCGAGCATTTCTGTTAAGTGAGCTCATGCCATGCACTCTCTCTCTCGGGGGTGATACAACGATGAAAATGTGTGACAGGCTTACCGGACTTCTCTTCTACGAGACCACGGCACAACCGGCAGAAAAAAGACAAACACGGAAAGAAAGTTAAAGATATACCAGACATTCTGTACACAAAGATGGCTGACATGACTACACCCCTTAAAGACAAGCCAGAGTGGTATGATCGCCCCCTGGTAGCTGCTTGCAGTATAGGTCACAAATCCCACCTCCTCCACGTTAATGTAAGGGACATGGACAAAACTAAAAAGTCAAAGCACATTGTTTTGCATTTTTGGTTGGTTTTTATCACACTGATGTTCCAGTGCTCATTTTTCTCATCAGTTTGGTTTTAATTAGTTATTTGACATCATGATTGACAGCTGAGACTGAAACGCAGTTGGTCGAACATGAGTATTGGTGGGACCTTGCTACCACCACTCCAGGATATTTTGCTTTTATTTCTGGATAGTGGGAGGAAGTGGAGAAACATCGTCCATCATCATACACAGTTCATGGTTAAAAGACACTAAGCTGCAGTATGTGTACGTGTTTTGTGCCCTTTAGTATATTATAGTAGAACAGGAGTTCTGATCAGCAGCGCTCACCAGAGACGGAGAGAGGGCCAGGCCTCCCACTGAGGCTTTTAGCTCGTCCATAGACGGAGGGACACACTTGGCACTGTCCGACACCAGCGGCTTGATCTTGATTTTGAACTTTTTCCTGCTTTCGTCATCGTCTTCAGAGTCGCTGGAGGAGAAAAAGTGCTTTGCTTTGGAAGCAAGTGGAACGCTCGTCAAGGACAAAACAGAATAGTGCTTAATGCTATAGGAGAGATGGAGACTAATTCAATCTTTTGGAGCATTTAAAGTTAACAAACCCTTTAAAAATATAGAAATTTGTCTCAGTCATGCGCAGAGCAACGCTGCAGCTCAGGAGTGAGACATCTGCTCCGTGTCTCCATCTGCTGCTAAACGACACCTTCGGTTAAATCATCCTGCTCAGGGGTAGTGTCACAGCGCCAGCCCTCTGTGAATCTAATTCAAATATACAGCTGCTGACACCTGCGGGAGCGAAAGATACCAGTGAACTGTGGGACAGTTGTTAATAAGAACTGTGGCTCCGGGATAACTGAAATGTCAATCCAAATATAATATAACTATAACAAAATGTTTTGCCACTGCAGGGACACACATGCAACGTGGCAAGAGAGGGAGGAACCATTGATTTGGCCTATTTAATACTGAGCACTCCACCAATGAGTCAGTCAGCCAAATAGGTCGATAGTTTTGCAGAAGTGTCTCGACTCTGCTCCTGCCACTGCTTCTACCCGTCGCTGAAAGGATATCATCGCCCTCGTCACCGGGCCGGAGGCTGAATCCCTCCTCGTCCACATCAGGAGAGGCCTGCGACAGAGAGGAGGAGAAAAGAGACAAACATTTAACAGACGCACTGCTAAACAATCGTCCTTTGATCAGCTCTGTATTTAAATGTGGATCATATTTCACAGATGTCTTTCCTGAGACACTCAACTTCCTGGCTGAAGCTCCTGCTGACTGACAGAATATGCAGCTATCGCTCTATTTGCACGGTTTACTCAGTAATTTTAAACCCAGTGTTACATGACACTGATTGCAACAGCACAACATATATTTAATGCATAAAGCTGCAGAGTCTCTGCATGACATCAGAAAGAAGGGGAGCAAACACAACAATGAGTAGGAGGATAATACTCACATATCTGTCCCAGTCAATCTCCCCATAGAAACCATTGGGAGCCCCATTGGCCTTTTTCTATTAACAAAATAGGAACAACAGATTTTATATAATTTTACATTTAAGTAAAGGGGTAATGTATAAACACATTACAATCTTTACAAAAAAGAGTCTCATTTGGTTAATCATGAGCTCTGGCAACTATTAAGTGATTAAGTATCAAACAATATCACTGGTTAACAAACTAATTTAGAAGAGAAATCAAAAGCTAATGGGTAAATTATTACCCAAACCTTTTCTATAATTTACAGCCTGACTTTCTCAATTTTGTGTGAAGATTCTTGTTGTACATTTGTGCAGTTTTCCTGTGCAATGAGGCATTTGAGCTGTGATTACCTTCGCCAAGGGGGGGTTATGTTTTCCTTGCTATTAGTTTGTCTGTCAGTCAACAGGATTACTAAGAAACTACTAAACCGAGGGGTGGGGTCTGACCCGAGGAAGAACCCATTCAATTCTAGTATGTCTGGATAAAAGAGAGGAAGAAGAGAGGAAATCCTTCAAGAATTTAAAAAATGAACATGCATTTACCTTCTTTCCACTTCCAGCCCCTTCTTTGTCAGGTGAGCTCCTGTTTGAGGTGACGAGGGGGGGGGGGAGAAATGTTTTCGTTATACACCATGAATTTCTTATTATTGTATTATTGTACAATATGATCCTTGAGTTTAAGTACCAGTTTCAAAAGAGTCTCAAATGTTAAATATCTGAACACAAGCAGCTGTATAAGTTACTGAATAAACTCCGAAATCAGCAAATGAGAAAAAAATATATAAAAAAAAAAGAAATGCGCATCTGACCAAACATTCAATGTCAACTTTTCGGTAGTTGACAGTTTTCAATACTATAGACTGCTACAGACACATTTTAGTCAGTGCTCAGTATTTGGGTTGGAAAACCAGTCTTATGTATTTACATAAGACTTTGCATGTAAATTGTGTTTTCGGAGCAAACTCACGTTGTGTCTGTGTCTTTGTCTTTCTTTCGAAGACCCAGCAGGGCTTTCCTGGTTCGGTTTTTCAGTCCTATCGAGAGGGAGAGGAACAAAAATATCATCAAGAGTTATTTGAACAGTTTAAAGCCTGAACATAAGCTCACTGCCTCGTCTTTTAAAAGCACCTGAAAGCAAAAGGGAGACAGGTAACAGGGTGATGATGCACTGTAACAGCAGGATTGAGCAGGAAATAGAGCAATCAGCGTGGTGATATAAATGAATGCATCCGTTTGGGACACAAACATCCTGCCAGCTGAGAGGAGCCTCCACGTAAAATGAGGCAATGCAGACCGAGCAATTCCCTTAAGTGTCCCCTCCCTGACTATATAAAGTGGAAAAGAAAACACGAGCAAAGGTTGATCAATCCGTCCACTTCATTAGCGAGATTCGAGGGAGGGTGGGGAGAGATCTGCTACAGCGGCCCGTCAGCCAGACTGGGTGCCAACACCCCTGCAGCACTGACATCCAGACAAATGAGGGGAATGAAACACAACTCAGTGTGTGCAGAGCTATAATGTTCAATTAATAGAAATCAAAACAAACTTTTATTCAATTAATCTATTACTAGACCTAGAGACAATTAGCCAATCAAATGAAGCACACCATGAACTCTGGAAGGGATTTCAAGTGTACATTAACACATTACAGCCAGCTAAGCTACCTGTTCTGTGAGGCTTTGACCCCACATTAGCACGATAATATATTCACAATAACAATATACTAATGTTTAGGGTTAGCATATTTGCCATATAAGCTAACAAGCTAAATATTACTAATTAACATGAAACAGATGCACAGTTGAGCAGAGAGCCTTTCTCATGATAAGAAGTTTACCAGCTTGTGGCACTAGACAACAAGTCGCAGGAGCATAAGGAGGAGTCATCCTCTTGGGACCATGAATGTTTATTGAAAACTTCATGGTCCCTCTTCAAATAGCTGTTAAGATATCTCAGTCATCATTAAAGTGTTTTTTGAGACATTGTGAAGCCTAATGGATGAACTCACATTGATAAACCTCCTGATTTTATCTGGTCAAAGGTATTGATGAACTTAAACATGTCCCCAAACGATAATACAGTTAAATGGCAGACATCACAAAAAAGACGACCATGTAACTCTGTTAATGGCAAATTAAATAATTTGAGGATCACCCATCCATCCATCCATCATCTATACCGCCTATCCTCTGAGGGTTGCAGGGGAGCTGGGGTGAATCCCAGCTGACCATGGGTTGGGAGGCGGAGTACAGCCTGGACAGGTCACCACCGTTATGGCCGGGCCACCATACAGGGACAGACAACACCTCATGTTCCCATTCAAATCTACCATCAAATAAGAGTCGCCAATGAACCTAACCCCAGTCTGCATGTCTCTGGGCAAACTCCGAACAGAAAGACCCGGGTCAAACCCACAATTTGAGCACCATTTATTCCTATTTTTCTTTTGCATGAATTGGCTGTGCTGCAGGTTTTGCCCCAAATAGATAACTGACAGGTTTACATAACAGTGTTTTAGACGAGCAGCGAGCACAGTTGATTCTCACATCCATATGAGAGCAACAGAGCAATCACATGTGATGGACAGTTGGTTGGATGAACATTGCTCGACAGAGGCAGCTCAGTTCCTCATCAGTTGGATGTGTTTTAAACTGGAACTAATTGTTTGATAGCTTATTTATGATTTGTGACTACATAGAGACCAGTCCTAAATGTTTTCATAGTAAATATAGAGACATTGATTTGGTGAATCAACATGCTTGTGTTGAAATCCTAATAACTATAACAAGTGAAGTCAGTGCACTGTGGCTCATTCACTTGAGAGGAATCTCTCCCGAGTACTAAAGGACGTGTCAGAGCCTGTGATGTATTAGTAGATCGCTGAGCTGCTCAATAGCACAGATTATTCCTGCATCAGTGGAGACAGCTCTGTACAGTGAGTCATGTGTCTACCCTGCATGGTTTGTGTGTATACAAATAGAGAATGAATCTTAATTCTGATAAGTAACAATCCTGCTTATCTATATGTATAATATACACCCAGAAGCAACACAAGCAGCACGGTCACATTTCTTTTGGTCACTGGCGGCACTGAACTGCAAAACAGTTCAGGTGTTTCAGAGGAAAACTTTTTGATTTGTAATCCATTCATAAAGTTTTCCAGAGGAGAGCCTGACAACTCATTACACAGATGGATCATAGTTACAATGTAATTAGTATTACTGAGTTTGGATAATTCACAAAAACAAGGCCTGGAGAGAAATTTCTTTGAAACCTTTTATGGGGACCACAGTGGTTATTTAGTGATAACATGATAACATCACAGCAAATGGCATATGATGACATCACTGAAGACCATTTTTCACCGTAAACGTTCTTCACTATAACAATAACATTCATCTTTTCAAATACGGTTTCAAATGCATATATTATGGTTTTAGACAAATGCAAGTTGTTCAAAAGGTTACTTAGACTGATTTTGAAATCTCTATTTGGTCCATCTTCAGATGTCACTGGGAAAAGAGACAATTTGGAGAGATAATTCTGAATTGCTTTATTAATACAATAACTAGTTTTTGAATATAAATTTTAATAATTTGTTATCTGCTGTTTTTATTGGATGTAGTGTTTAAATCATAGGTTTGTTAGACAGTTAGTTTGGATGATATGCATAATGCACATGAATTACCCAAAGATATTTGTAATTACAGAAGATGGGACATTTTGTTTTATATCTGGTTGCCTTGTAAGTAGCCCACTGCTGATAGGGACAACATATGACATTCTGGCTCATTACAGTATTTTGTCTGTTGATTAACGAGCTCTGTCCCTATCAGATAAATAGTAAAATATAAAATTAGTAAAGTCTGACTCCGCTAACCAGTGCAGTTTCTGTGAATATATTTCTACATACATGTTTTCCAGATTCATATAAAGGTCACTGTCACCTTTACCCTTGACAACTGAAACATAATCACTTTATCTTTGAGTCCAAGTGACAACTGATCAAAAGTTGAAGAAATTCCCTCAAGCAGTCTTGAGATTTCACATTCAAGAGGCGCAAAACAGTTTTTTTGAAGCCACCAGGACCTTTAACCTTTGACCACTGAAATCGGATCAATGTATCAGTGAGTCCAAATGAATTGTACCAGATTTAATGAAATTCCCTGAGGGCAGTCCTAATATGTCACATTCAGAGTAACATGAGGTCACTGTGACCTTGAACTTTGACCTCCAGGCACCAAAATCTAATCAGTTCATCTTTGAGTCCAAGAGAAAATTTGTAATAAATTTGAAGACATTCCCTGGAGCTGATCTTAAGATGTCATGTTCAAGACAAACATAAACATACTTTGTGAGGACAAGGTGACCTTCCTGATATATCACCCTCACAGGGGCAAAATATGTGCTTTGTGAGGTCACTGTGACCTTTGACCTTTGACCACCAAAATCTAGTCAGTTCATCCTTGAGTCCAAGTGAATATTTGTACAAAATTGGAGGAATTTCCCTCAAGGCATTCACGGGAATGAGACGTACGTACGGACAGACGGACGAACAACCACTGGCTGTGGCCGGCGCAGAGGCATGATAATATTAATAAAACCTTTAAACTGACTCCAGACCTAAGTAACATTGTGTGTCAATTCTGCTTCAAAACATAATCCTATTCATGACATTCAACTGTGAAAAAAATCCTTACTCAAGGTCCACTTACTGGATTTCTTTCAGCTGCCTCTTGTGGTTTTCATCACCAGAGAGTGCAGCTGAAAGCTCTCTACAAAACTTAGTAACTGATGTAAGATTTCTTCAAGAGCTGGTGGCACCTGTCCTTCCTCCAGAAGCATTAATTCCACCATTTTTTTTAAAATTCCTACAACAGACAACCTGTCAGTCGTCCACGCTGGGTGACAATTGTGCGAAGGTGTGAAAATTCAGCTCCTGTCACTATTTACACAACTTACATCCGCCACAGAAATGCTGTCCGCTGACAACACCATGTCTCAGCTGCCAGCGACAGACTGGGGATATGAAATCAAGAATACAGAAGAGAGGGAGAAGCAAGGCAGGGCCCAGCTAGTTCTGAACAATGTCCAGACTCGACATGTCATAACTTCGCCTGTAAACCATTTCCTTCAGCTACTGGTTTAAAGCTACACCAAGAAATGCGAGTACCTTTGTGCCACATGTAAGTTTAGTATGTCATTTTCTGCATTGACTTTGTTCTAGTTTTAATTTTGATGCTTTGAAACTTGATGTCACTGTAAAACTACCAACTGAACTTTTATAGTTGTCAAACTAACAAACAACACATCACCTCCACCTATGGATCGCTTGTACCAATGTATTCCAGTGGTTTATGCCATAACTGGGCCCTTTTCTAAGATATATCCACCCACTCCACTCGGCTCAGATGATCCACTGTACACGTGTTGCTCATTTTATATGTTGAATCAATTATCTCAAGATTAAAATTTTTGGCAAGTAGATTTTCATGCAGTCCAAATATTATCTGCAACCGGAGGATGGCTAGAGGAAAGGAAACTAGTCTGACACTGTTTTGATGCTATACTTATTTAAGTAAAAACTGTCCAATAACAGTGTCTTTAACTATACTCATGTTCTGAGTAGTGAATATTAATTGTTAGACTGAAGCCCTTTGTGCACCAGTCAATCCTAGAATTAGATATGGAACTTAATCCCAGATCAAAAGTATGTTGAAGGGCCATTAACTGTCTTTTGATGTATTTTCTTTTCACCCCTGTACATTTGTTTGGTGTTTTTTTGTTTGTGAGAAAGACTCACTTATTTCACAGGGAATAATTCATGGATTTTGGAGTAACATCTCTGAGAGGGTGCAATGTGGTGCAGCTTGATTGAACTGTCTGATTGGAGCTGTTGGGCCTTAGCAGAGCTATGTATTCTAGCTTGTGGAGGTAATGTGATGTTAAATGTATGTATTTGTTGTATCTAATGTTGCAAATTAAGCTGCTGCTGTGGTGCAAGACAGTTAACTTCAGCCATGTCTGATGATCAAGTATTACCCGTCAATCAGTCTATGTTCCTGAGATAATGCATTTAATGATATTGATAACCCTGCATGCTGCATCAACACGAAGGTGAGTATTGCTATAATATACAAATAAAAATGTTGTCATGCCTCTAACTACAGCCGACAGCCTTCACTGTGTAATTAGCAAGGCATGCTAACAAAGGCTGTGGTGAACATGTGACATCTGTGTACAATATGAAGGCAGGCTGACTGCAGGCCTTTAGCTAATAATAGCCACCTTCCATTACATTGGCATTAATGGATGGTAAAGGCCCAGCATCTGTCATGCAGGGTTAGATCTATGATGTAGCTCCTCTAGCTTATGTTTATAATTCCCTTAACTGCATTCCACTACTGTCAACTACGTCATCCTTCATGCAACACCAATAGTGCTAGGTTTAAGGATGACCGTTCCTGTTATATATTGTTATACAGTGACAGCAGCAGCAGCAGAGGATTGAATGAGTGTAGCTTCCGGGACAGACCTCATCTCTGCTCAGACGCTCATGCATATGACACAGCCTGAGCACAACTAAAGATAGGTGGGTAATCTGCACATGCAAACACAGATGTGCACAGTCACATGTGTAAACACACACACACACACACACACACACACACACACACACAACACGAGCCAGGGCTGCAAATGTCACTCCCATCTCACACCTTCGCTTGCATCTCAAATACAGTTCCTCTAAATGTGTCACACACGCACACACACGGTCACGCTGCTCATGCACATCTCTTAGTGGTTCCACTCAGCACAGCAGATCACATCCCACATCAGTGGCTTTAATGGCCCAGCAGGACGCGAGAGGGCAGAGGGAGGACGCAGGGGCACACATCACGAGACATAAAGGAGGAGCAGGAGTGCCCAGATTATTCACCTTGCATCATGTTGGCCGATTCTCATCCTACGCTGCCCTCCGGTGTGCAGGCGGAGAGAAGACGGAGAAACGCAGCCGGTCAGAGGAAGCCTGGGCAGGGCATGGCTAATTCCGCACAGCTCCCCCAGCCAAGCGCGATGCTGATTCCCTCCACCCACAAGGGCCCGACTCCCGGCCACCCCGCACCAGGAGGTGGTTGTGGGAGGAGGGCTGAGACAGAGGCAGCGGTGGAGGACGCGAGTGCAAAAGAGACACCCGAGGAATATGCAGCAGATCAGTGGCAAGGTGGGGAGCGGGGGGTAGAGGGGAGGGAGGGGGGGGGGGGGGGTCCTCTCTGTCTTCCCGTGTGCGCGCGTTAGGCCCCGGACAACCGAGGAGAAGCAGCAGCGACACACGCCATCTCTGAGAGGGGGGATGCTGAGGAAAGGCAGAAGGAGAAAAAAAAAATCAGAGAGAGGCAGAGAGAGAGAGAGAGAGAGAGAGAGAGAGAGAGAGAGAGGCAGAGAAAGACTGGGAGAGGGAGCAGGGAGGGAGGGAGGGAGGGAGGGAGTGGGAGGCTTGCTGATGTCACATCTGCACTAAACCAATCCCTGTAACCATGGTCACATGGCTGCTGTCCCCTGATGCCTTAGCACCTCTCTGCTCGCCTCGAGTTGCCTCCACAGCCAAATGCATATTACACAAGGTCTCACATGATACTGGACATTAATTGGCTAAATAATCTCTTACATTTTAATCAGAGTGCACCTAAACATTCACTTTGATTCACATTAACAAATTAATTTGCAGAATCCCCCGTGTTGGTGTCTGTTAGTTGAGGATTTTTGTTAGTTTTATTTATATTTTTGTTGCTTTACAGGGCAGTGAGGAGAAAGGATAAGTGACATTAATGCAAAACACTCAACATTCACCCACACACATGCAGATAAACAGTGTAAAAATAGGCGGTCAGGCAGTTTAAAGCCAATAAGGAAAGGAGAGTGTTAAGTCCTTCGCTGAAATCTATAATAAACTGGAAAATAAATTCTAACAGAGGAAAGAGGATTCCATGAATTTCAGGTAGCAACTGAACCTCATGATTTTGTCCTTGAATGTGTGACACATAAAAGTCCTGATAAAAAAGGCCTCAGGTTTCTTGGGGAAATGACTCCAAAAGTAATCTGTAGGTGCTTTAATCCAAATATTCTACTACTGTAGGGAACAGCCACGCAAGGGAATAACATGGCAAGAATTTGTTATGTTTTCATTCAAAAAATAATTCATGGATCTTGATGAAAGAAATCATGTTTAGAGGACTGATATTTAGTGGAGATTCAAACAAAATTCAGGATCTAGTGAATTTACATGTGGGTCTTGGTGGAGATATTTTTATATTGTTGTTGTTTGTGTTGTGGAGGTTGAACATAAAAGTCATTGAATTGTTTGATTTGGAAACGTTTCTGAGACCAAAAAGAAACATGAAAAGCATCCTCATTTGGAGCGAAATCAAATAACTACACATTTATTTTATAAGTTTCAAAGGAACAGGGACAATGTGTTGCTAGCAGCGCTATGATGCTGGTCTTGTTTACTCTTTAGCAATTGAAAGAATATACAGGGGCTGCTATACACACTCCTGCCAGGGTTTCTCACTAGGTGGTAGTAAAGTGTAAAATATGTTTCATCAAAAGAAGGGAAGAAGCAGTTTGACAATGCAGGCTGTGCAATGATGAGGAGGGGAAAGTCTTCAACATGTTTGTGTGGAGTAACCTTTACTGTAAAGGGTTGAGTTTGGTGGAATTAAATGAATTCTGATTTATTTATTGGAAAAGAAGAAAGTGTTGAGCCGCCCGATATTTCATGTCCTGAAATGTGATTATTTACAAGTGTTCCTAAAATTTAAAGGCCCATTTTTAAGGTTGTTCACAATGCATTAATACATATTTCAGATGGTGTTAATACAGAAAGATTTTATTAAATGTCAATAATGTAATAATGGAGGTTTGTGAATGATAAGGATAAATGGGGCATACTGATGGAGGAGAAGACTGGAGCGACAGTCAAGCCTCGGGGCAGCCTGCAGGATATGGAAGATGAAGATGAGCGAGACGTCCCACAGGAACCTGCATGAAAGCTTTGCATGGGATAAATAACCACGTCCAAAGCACAAGCGAAGAGACGCTTGAGCTTGAGCCGACGCATTGAAATAATGTGGTCTGAGGCTGCAGTTAGAAGCCACGAACACGAGGAGGCCGAGACGAGCTCGTTTGTCCAATTTAAACTCGATGGATTTTGCTCTGTGGAAAAACTCTGAAGGCTGACAGGATTGTTTTGTTTTTCCCAAGAAGCAGTTAGACAAAAACTACTTTCTCTGGAAGAGAGGAATAAATTGACTCCACACAACCTCGGCCTGCAAGGTTGTTTCTATTGTTAAAACTGTGTCACGCTGGAGGACAACAGTGTGTCTTTCCAGCGCAGAGTGCACGCTGTCAGCTGTAATCATCGCACAAGCAACGCTGGGGGAAGGAGGAGGAGGCCTCACATTGTAGCCTGGAAGAAAGAGAGGCAAAGGACAAACTATTCCAACGATGATGAAGGAGCGTGTTACACTTCAGCAGGAAGCTGAGTTACGGCCGCGCACACGCTTCGATGAGGGCTGTGGTGTGATTATTCAGCTGCTTTGATAACGGCTGCGTTTTGGGCCATTGGAGCTGAGTGACTCACCCTCTCTGATAGAGAAAGGACAGATGGGGAATGGGCAGTTAGAGGATAGTGTTTTGGCGCGCGCGCTCGTGTGTGTGTCTGTGTTTGTGTGGGTGTGTGTATGGAGAGAGACGTTTCTACCGTGGAGGTCATGTCATGGTGTATCATCTCGTCCTCTGCTCCCATGCTAAGAGATGATTGTATGTCAGTGAGGAGAGTCAAATGTCAGATTGTGATCTGATACAGACCCACACACCGTACATAAGACTATCACACTATTTGAATTTCCATATTTTTATATTTTCTCTTTATATCTTTCTATCTCCATATCTCTTTCTCTCAATCTATCTCTTTCTCTCTATCTCTTTATAGCTCTATCAGTGCATTTATTTCTCTGTCTATCTATCACAATCCCTGGATTCTATTCATCTAGTCATCCATCTCTCTATCTATCTCTAAGTCTATCTTTCCACCTTTCTCATTCCATCTATCTATCTCTCTATGTATCTCAATCTCAATCTCACTATCTATCTCTATCTATCTCTTTATATCTCTATCTATCCATCTATTTTTCTATCTCTCTCTCTCTCTCTCTCTCTCTCTCTCTCTCTCTCTCTATCTATCTATTTCATACTGTATGTTAAGCGTGCAGTAACCAAGTAAGCAAGTTTCAAAGCAGTAAATACTGGAACCAGGAAACAGAAGCAGACTCTGTCATCGAGTCTCATCACTTGTTCAGTTCACTCTTCTCACTACTGAGGTCTATTTGTAGCTGCTGTTGTCACCTTGAGGATCCTGGTAGTAACCGTTAATACGCTTACCTAACCTGGCACAACGCTCCACGAGCTGCTCCCGTGTGCTTCTCCTCAACCAGCTCCTTACATAAGATGCCAGCCAGCCAGGGGTCAGAGGTCACAGAAGCCGGGATTAGCAAGGGAGGAGTGGACAGAGGAGAGCGCAAGGAGAAAGAGCAGTGAGCCCGATGTTACTGTTACTATTGGACACTGTGACTCAGGTACACAGGGGTATATAGAAAGTATGACAAAACCACACAACATCTCAATAGATAATAAAACTGAGAAAAGCACTAACTAAGAAAATAGTGAGCCCTAATATGTGACTACACACACCCCCCAGGTAGATTAGACAATACTGATACATCTCCACACATGAAACAGGTTGTATGATGCATAAATAGATTCAATTCAATACGACAGGACACCATGGCATGACAAGTTGTCCCTTTCTGAGGACGGTACCTGCAGGAGACAGTGACAGGATTACTATGCACTGTAAATCCTCTCCGACTGTGTGCAGCTCAATACCACCACCTACTGAAGGACACTACTGAAGGGCTCTGTTTTTTATTCCAGAATAATCATACCAAGTTATCTTCCTCATCATCATTATTTTATTATTAGTAGTAGTAGTAGTATTAGTATTATTATTAATAATAATAAACATAATTTTACAATGTCTTTACAATGTTTCTACTGATAAAATGGGAGTCGATTGACAAGTTAAATTATTAGAATTTAATAAACAATAATTGATAATATTTTAAATTAATTTCACTTAATTCAGGTAAGAATATCAATATCATAATCAGCAAATCAAGAAAAACTACCATTGTAATATGGGCACTCTTTTTAAGTCTTTTTTGCAGTCACTTGATATAATATTGGGATGTCCCTACACTTTATTGTATCTATATTAGTATTTTGCATTATCTCTCCCAGCTGGTTGTAACATGGGAATAAGTATACCTTTTGGTTCAGGAAACATTATTATTATATCATTTTGTTTTAACATATTTTGCAGATGCCTGCCTCATCCTCAAGGTTTTACAAGGCCTTGCATCTCCCTTACTGAGTCAGTGTTTATTGCAGAAGGACAGTGGTAGCAGGGAAACAATCACCAGAGGAAACTGTGTTGTGCAGTTTAGATGGAAACTGTATTTTTTCAGTCGAAGCCACCAACTTTTGGAATAGTTAACCTGTTGACTTAAGATACAAAAGTAATTATCTAACCAAGTTGCAAACCAAATTTATGATCACATGTAATCGTTTCACTTTATTTATGTATTTAATTTACATGCATAGTGTGGTTTTGTATTGTATCTGACTGCTGCATTCTACTGCATGTTTTGATATTACCAGGTGTAGTATTTCAATCATGGGGTTGTTGTACAGTTATTTTGGATGGTATGCAGAATCCAGATTATTTATCCATAGATATTTGTAAATATATCATTTGTAATCTTTAGAAAAAGAACAGAGCAGTCCTGCTAATAGAAGCCAAAGCAACAAATACAGGCTACATCTGTGTGTAAACAATGTTGAATATACCTGGAGGACGAGGTGACCACAAATGTTCATACACTATACCTTGCATCAGAAACCTCACAGATCATAATGTCTGCCTGGCAACAAGACTCCTCATGGGCTGGCAGAGTGACGGCATCAGCGCAGGTCGTGTTGGTGCTGTCGGCCGTGGTGAGCTGGTGTAACCTTGCTACCGCTCAGTGTCCTGCCTGGAGCTTCGCCTCCAGAGGACGGGAGGCTTCAACAGATGATAATTAATTACTCGGCAACTTTAATCCACTTGTAAAAAAGGCAAGAGGCTTATCATTTTTGTAAAGGGGGAGAAAAAGGTGCCTGGTTCGAATCCCATGGAGTTTGCGTGTTCTCCCTGTGTGGGTTTTCTCTGGGTACTCCCTCCAGCTTCCCCCAGGACCCTAAACGGATAAACGGTATAGATGATGAATGGATTTTTACCAAAAGAAATACAATTAAAATGGAAAAGTTGTATAAAAACAGAATATAAATCTATGGTAACAGATATATTTGCACTTAAAGCTGTAGTATAGCTGGGCTGGGTTGTCCCCATCACAGCCAACACCACAGATATTTTCTCGCACTCTAATAATATATAAAGCACCACAGAATAATAGTCTAGTTAGCTTTACTATACACAAGCTGAATTGATGCCATCGTGCTTAATAATCAAAGAATTAGGGTTAGTGCAAGCGTTCTCTCAGTGTTTTAATACGGTTCAAATGCCATCTTCTACGCCCTCACACAGACTCAACATGGTGCAGAATACAGCCATTGTTGCTGGATGCTGTTTGTAAGACCACAGAACACTTTCCCCTGGAGGGTAGATGCAGACGATGTGAGTCTGCTTTCTCCCATGAATCCCCCGCTTGTTTCATCCTCCTCCGGTTTTATCAAAAAAAGTTAATATCAGTACATCGCTCCTTCCCTTTATAATTCTTTATTTGTACTAACTTGGCATGGATAAACTAGAGATCAAGCTCCTGTGAATGGGGCGATTGTAAAGAGGAGAGTAATTTGAGTTCCAGCAATTATGTAAGAAGCTCCGAACAAATGTTACAAAGACGGCGAAAAGAAAAAGTGAGGAAAAATAACACAGATAAATTTAGCTTTCCCTGAAGAAGAAAAACAGTTTGGCCGAACAAAATCCTTCTCTATGCTGAACGAGCCCCTCGAGCACCTGTTTTTATGGAGCTGTTAACAAAGAGACATAAAGTGTTCACAGTGTCATGACTTGTGGGTGTCAGCTGAGCCACAAAACAAAGAACTACTGAAATACCATGCTCTTACATAAGAATGATTCAAAAGATACACCAGTAATCAACAGCAGCAACAAGCTGGAGGTTCACACTGGTCTGAAGCTTGGATGTGGACATTTAGGCTGAGAAGACCACGTCCACTCCACTGCTGGGGGAAGATGTTCTGTCTTTATGCCACTAGATGGCACAAAAATACTTCCATCACACACAGGAACAGCATCTTCCAGTTACAGTCAGTCAAAGATGAACATAAAGCTCTTGAGTCCCTTCTACATTTTCCTACTACTGATGAAAACGTCATGTGACAGTGAAAGCTACAGTGTTGCAGTCTGTGTGTGTGCAGGTGTGATGGACGGCCGTGACCAACTCGATGTGCCAGTGAAGGTGTGTCGGCGGCCTCTAACTGTGGAGCAGGAGGTGGCAGTGTTATACGCCGCCACTGAATAGACCAATTGTCTCTGGGCAGAAAAGGCTGAACACTGAGAAATGTGGCGAAGGGAAAAAAGGAGCAAGGAGGATGATGTAATCCTTTAAAGGGACATTGAAAAAAAAAAAAAAAAAAAAAACACATGGCAACAATAGATACAAAGCTGCAGTGGAGCTGAGATGAGCATAGAGACGTGTGCATGTCGATGACAATGTAGGGCTGCAAGTGACAATGGTTTTGTCGAATGAAACAATCATAATATAGTCAAGCATGCCCATTTGTATTCACCAGAGGCCAAGAGAAGCTTATTCACGTTGCTTGGTTTGTCGGACTTGCAGATCAAAACATACAGACATTACATTTACAATGACATGCACATGTTTTGCTTGACACACGACCTTTAACAATCACTTGACTGTGCAATTTTCTTTGCATAACATTTGAATATATTTTGTGTGTTTTGCAGATTTTTACACCAATGGAAGTGATGGTGGTGGCAGCGCACTTGGACGCAGCCCCCCCCCCCCCCCCCCCATGGGTAACGAGAAGTGTGTGTTCTGTTTGTCCCAGACTTCACTTTACTGACACTTGATTTTAACCGCCGTGTGGTTGCAGAGATTGTGTTGTTTTGTTTTTGTGTGTCTTTCTAAATCTCACTGTCGTGAAATGACAAATGTTGTCGAATCATTGAATCAATGAAAAATGTTGTCACTAAAAAAACAATTACTTGAGTATCTACAGTTGCCGATAAATGTTCTCTTAAAGAATCAAGCCATTGTCTCAGCTCTATAATCAGTAGTGTGTTTATGTGTCTGCGGCTGTAACACAGTAAATCTGTGGATGCACGTGGGAATGTGACGGGGATTTTGGCAAATTACGGGCAACGGGCCACGCTGCACCATTATTAAAAATCGTAATGTCCTGAAAATGATAGCCGTGAAGTTATGGATATTAACGTGTCATTCAATCTTATAGATTCAGTGGCTCACAGCTGTTAGACATAGCTGGATGCATGAATCATATTTACTGAGTCACCCACCAGTCAATAAACAAAAGACATCAGGGGGAAACTGACAGGACATTGAATATTAACAGAAAAAATGTTTAACTTTACAGGACTTACAAGGTGTTTTGAAGTCAAGCTCTGCTTCTTTCAGGGAACAGATACACCCCCTTCTGCTAACTGCTCTCAGGTTGTGGGAGCTGTGGCCTCATCTGAAACGAGTTTTCATAACATTAGAGCAACACCATGTGACACCCAGTTTTTAATGAGGTTATTCCTAGAAAATGTCCTATATTTAGAATGAGAGACATAAATCTAATATGTATCTACCATTTTTGTCCTCTTCTACACAACATTAACAAGGAAACATGTAGCAGAATATGTTCAATGATTTGAATGTATTTTTATCAGAAATATTAAATAATATATGCTTGGTTCAGTGCACACTAGATAACATACAAGAGCGTTTAGAGAAAACTATATTATACTGTACGATGCAGCTTATCAAATAAATAAATAAAGAGGCAGTCTGCGGCTGCCAACTGGCATGTGTGCTACACATGAAATAGATTAAGGGTGTGGTGCAACAGTTATAATGGGTAAAATATTACATATCTTAATAGGCTTCAATTACAGAGCCTCATGTTGCCAGTTAAAAACACATTTTACGAGCTCCTTGTTTAGTGAATGTACGACGAATGATCAAAATTTGAGTCTCAATGATTTCACGAACCTGATTATACACGGGGCGAAAACATTTTGCACCGTAAAATATCCGAGGCCCAGGATCTGCCTTGTTTGCATATGACCTCAGCTACAACGCCTTAGGCTAAACAGAAACACCATCCATTATGAGGAGTGGTTAACCAGCTCTCTCCCAAATTACAGTGACTCTGGGTTCCCATTTTACTGATTTAGCGGTTGTGTGGTTCCCCATCTCATGTTACTGACTGTTATAGTGAGACGCACTCACGCAGGCCATCCTCCCCTTGTAAAAAGTGAGCAGAAGCATTTGTTGGCCATTTAACAGGCACCAAGCAGGCACCAAGTAAAACACAATTAAAGATCCGTGACGAGACTTTGTTTTCTTTATTCTGCAAAAGCTCATTTGTGTTTTTTAAAATAATATCGGAGCTTGATTATACTAGTTTAGATTGACCGGTGGTGTTACACTGTTACTTCACAAACGCGGCCCCAGGCTTCTCGGTTGAGATTTAACCACATCCTCCGACAAATGCAGGGGGAACATTTTACCACCCTGACCGAGAGGCCACTGCACAAGGTTTTCAACCGAACCGGAACATTCCCTGAGCATGTAGTATTACAGCAGCGGCTGAACCTCCATCTAAATCCTTGCTCAAAGCTGCAAGTGACAGGTCACTAGTCCCGCTGCAGAACTGGCAGCTGCGGTGATGGAAGTATCCAGATACTATAACAGCCTGTCTGTAGAGCTGACCCTGTTCTTAACCTGCTGGCACACCTCCTCTCTTCACCCCCTCAACCCCACTGCCGAACTCCAGGCCAATCGGGACAAAGTTTACCCAGCGCGTTGTGCACTACTCTTCAACACCAGCCCTGTTTTAATGCTGATCTTTGACCTCTCGGGCTAAAGATAAGCTGAGCTACAAACACGTTCTCTTGTAACATTTTTTGCTAGAGCGCATGTGCAGTATCTGGGCCTCAAGAGAGCCAAAGTAGAAATATGTTTGTCCCTGCTAAACAGTTTAGTTAAACGGTGAAAGAGCCCAGACTTATGAGACTTATGAAAGGAACAAGCTTTGTCTGAAGTGTGAATGGCTGCAGTACTATTTCCCTCTCTCTCTCTCTCTCTCCCACCCTCCTGCCAGCTCTAGTCAAGGGATTTTCCTTCCCACCATCTCAGGCTGGAACACTATTTCCGGATTGTGTCGTTCATTTACTTAGTTCGCAGAGCACTTGGGAATGAGAGGCCATGGAAAACTGAGTGTGGCAATGTGGCTAGAGTTGTGGGGAGGGAAAGACAGAGAAATGGAGAGAGGTGTGTGGGTGTGTATACTTGTACTTCCGTCTTTGTGAGGACCAATTTGAGTTATAGACTTGACAGAGTGAGGACATTTTGACTATTCAAAGGGCCGTTTCAGGGTCACACATGGTTTTTAAGGCTCAGGTTAAAATAGGTTTGAGGTTAGACATTTAGTTGTGATGGTTTGCATTCGGGTGAGGGGCTTGTGAATGCATCATGTCAGTCAGCGCCCCCACAAAGACAGAAGTATGGGTGTGTGTTTAAGTGCGTATGAGCGATGGAGAGAGAGCGAGACAGAGCTGGATCGTCGAAGACAAGCCCAAGCAACGGCCTTTACCAAAATAGCATAGGCAAGAATCTCTGTGGGTAACATAAATTTGAGCATGATGAGTGTAATCAAACTGAGAGGGGTTAGACATGCAACATAAACTATCTCCATGACCATGTGATGTTGAGGATTCCTTTGTCACAACTGTGTGTTTGCCTCCCTGTCTGCCACTCTGTTTGTTTATTTGGCCGTCTCTGCGTCTCACAGAACATCCCATTACACTACTACGTCTCTGCAGTTAAAACCTGGGCACAGGCTGTCACTGACCTGTTTAGCTTTTGACATTTCCTGTGTTGATAAAAGCTAACCCCCTGTGACAGGTGTAATTGTCAAACAAAGGTGGTCATACAAGCTTAAGAGGCCTTTGACCTTCAGGCAGCATGCTCTATCCTTGTTAGATGACCAAACAGGATTGAATCCAGTCTCTAAGCTCATCTTTGTCTTGACTGCAGTGGGCTTAACGGGAAAGAGTGGGGCAACAAGAACCAGGTCCGTCTGAGCTGCTTAATATGCCACTGAATTTCCTCTGTGATACGTTTTACTTGACTCTTTATGCTAACAAAGGTCATCAAATTCATCTGCAGGTGTTTTTACATCAACATACTTGAAAGTGTTGGTGCTGCCAATACTGAGTTCAAGTTATAACAATAAACATGTGACACTGTACTTAAGCCCAGCAGTGCTTTGAGCTAAGTGGTCATGTGCATATGCTAACATGACAATGTCAATATGCCAATGTTTAACAGGAGCGAGGTTTCACTTAGTTCAGTGTGTTCACATTACCCTAACCCAGTAACATTTAAGCTGCTTTCAGACATGATTGTCCTGCCAGCCTCCTAGTAAACTGTGCAGAGAACAGGAAGGAGAATGTGAGAATACAGCAGGAAAATGTCGAGTTGGCGTGTTGATGACGTTTTCAAAATGAGACAGACACAAAACTGAAAAAGACAAACGGAATACAAATATCTCAGGATTTGACAAAGAGGAGTCATACATGTAGAAGACGCCAACGAGGACGTCAAATTGGAAGAAGTTTCGAGATCTTTTGACGACAAAGGCCAATACCGGTGTTGATGTGCTGCGAACAAAAATACGTGATTTCCGCAGCGGAATGATGAATTATAATTTTCTTTTGACTTTTTTCAAACTATCACTATCATCATTTTTTCCCAATACTTTGGTTTATGCTTATGCAATAAATGGAGTGGGTGATCAACGTAAGCATTACATATTCTTTACACCCACATGTTAGCATTAATACCAGCATGATGATGTTAGAATAAAGCAAAAAAACTGCCGACTCCAAGTTTCATTTCATCTCTCGCTTGTTGCTCCTTAAACGTTAAGGAACTTTATGGAAGTAAATTGCTGGAGTACCTCTTGGGAATGACTAAAGTCTATTCAAATAAATCCTCCACAGGGAAAAACATGTGTTCACAAAGCTGAGTTTGCACAGACACACACACAGATGTCTCCACAGCTCTATGGTGTCCCACACATGTACCATGCACCAATGTGGTGAGGCATAAAAACACAAAGTAGCCTGTTAAAATGGGTGAGAAAATTGGAGTTTCTTAACCGACTTCCTCTAATTTCTTCGTTAAATTGTCTCAGGCTGCAATAAAACAGAGATTCAGCTTTTTTTTTTGTTTTTGTTCCATGTTTCAGTGGGTTATTATTTTATTATAGTATACTAATGAATTAATGTAGTTGTCTATAGTGTTGCATAGTATTTATATAGTTGAATAGTATATATATATATAAATAAAGATACACCAGCTAAAATTTAGAATTATTATACTATGTCAGAAATCTTGAACTACCAGCTTTAGTCATACTGTGTATTCCTACAGTTGTGCCAACAGAGCTAAATATAATAATGATAATAATTTGTATATATTCGACAAAAAAAAAGACAAAACGGCAAAAAGAAATAACCACTGGGTCACAAGAATCAGATAAGATAAGCAGCGCCTGTGGCATTTCCTCAGGTCACCATGACAATTTCAGACTTTGCAGTCAGCAGTTTTTTTTTTACAGCTCAGTCGTCTCTCACGCAGAATTGACAGTGAAAAGGCCACGGAGTGCAAATGTGAAAGATGACAGTAATATAAGTTCAATGTTATGACAACAAATGCAATCAGTATTTTGGAACACGGCTTGTTTTAAGTTGTTTTAATAATGTATGTGTGTAGGAGGGTTATGTGCCACAAATCCTTAGAGAGAAGATTAGAGATTCCAGAGAACAGAGTGCCTCTTGATGGTTTTACTTATTCTGCTCTTTCATGTCAGAAGATGTTCTGTATTTGTGACACTTTCTTCCCAAATCTGAGTCAAATCTGACTATTTTATGTGCAGACATATAATGTTCAGAGGTAGTTTGATTCTATATCCAGTCAAATTAGGATGCAAATTAAAGTCAAACAGATTACGGCGTCCTAAACCTTTTTAGACGCTCCCACCTCTGACCTTAAAGCACCAAGGTAAATCCCAAAGTATGACGCAGAAAATGAGTTAACTTGCTCTCCTCATGGCTAAAGGTTGTCTCATTCACACAGGTCATCGATGCCACTATTGTTTGTGCAGGAGTTGTGTAATCCTAGATGCTTTCGTCCTATCCTCTTATTGTTATGGCTCCTCACCGAGTGCTTAACACATGCTGAAATAACTTCCTTAAGACCTATGTAAGCAAATACCACTTTAAGTATTTGTATGACCATACATGAGCCCGTGCATGTGTGTGTTTGTGTGTGGGGGGGTCTTCTTGCGTGCAGGACAGGGGTGGTTTGTTTTGTCAGCAAAATGTCAATCTGTCTTTGCAAGGTTATCCCATATGATCTCCCTAAATACACAGGGCTTGGTTGTCCATCTGGTTGGCAGTTGAGAGCTCACCCTCTCACCCCCCACCCCCCCATTAACACCCACCAGTGCTAGCCCAGGTCTGGAGGTCCTGCCTCCCACTGAGAGGATATGAAAAGGCAGACAAAGCTTTCCATTCTCTTCTTTTTACTGTCAGATTTTTGGATCAGTGTAATCCTCAAATGGCTGCAACACGTGTACAGCGGTTTGGTTGCTCCCTAACAACTGACTTGACAACTAAACAACGGCAATGGCTCGGACTGAAAAGGGACACTCTGAAGAATATTGAACATCCAGAAAATATCCAGACTCTATTATGCGCGCACACACAAACACACACACACACTCACATTCACACATACCCAGAGCCAGGCAACCACTCCACATCCAAAAGTCCAAAAAGCCAGATCTGTCCCCTGTCCAAACTGCCTTGGGCTTACCTAAGCTATTCAGCGTGTGCAAATGAAAGATGTGTCTTGGAACAGTGCAAGCCTCTAAAGCAGAGAAGCACTAGCCTCGTGCATGGATATATACACAGCAGCCCTCTGGACAAGTTTGGCACCGGCACCGGCAACTTTGGGCCAAAACTCATGTTGCGTGCTAACTCTCTCCCTCCCCCATCCCCTCATGCTATCCCGCTCTGCAATTATATGCTATGCTCCCACCCAAACATGCAAGAATAGGCCTTCTCAGTCAACAGACAAACCGAGTCATTCTGTCCTCAAACCATGACATCATGACCATTTGACTTTAGCGTGAAATTCAAGCTCAATTTAGCTTTGTCAGGAAGAAAAAAAAGTGGTGTGTTTTACACTGGCAGAGCACTGCAGTGTTGTGAACAATAACCTCATGCTGTTCTGAGAAGGCCCAGCTAATTTATTCTGTTGAATATCAAACTCATGAGGAATATTTGACTCATGACAATCACTTCAAAAAATGCATCATGTATTTTGACTCGCTATCTCATTACAGACAATTTAATAATATTTATTGATGCTTTTATGGAACAAAACTTTTAAAAACAAATCTTTGGGAACAGGGGTTTCATATAGAGGCCTGAATAAGAACACTTAAAGATACAAGATGTAACTTGGGCTGCTATAGGGGTCTCTGCATCAAAATAATAATAAAAGACCTAGTTTGATGGCATCGTGAAGCAGCATAGGATCATGGGAGTTGTTGTCTCTACCACCATTACCGATGAAAATCTACCTTACCCATCTCAGGCACAAATCATGTTAACGGATGAGGTAATGCATTTCAGTTTTTGTCATGTTGCGCAGCAGGGCAATGAATAAGTGTGATACATTACAAGTGGAGGTACAAACCGACTGACTGACTGTTAGTGTGCTTTTCCTTCCTCATAGGCAAAGCCACAGCCTCAAAGTTACCGTTAATAAAATGAGGGATTTCTCTGGGTTTGAACATTGTGGGAAAAAGTTTGGATAATGTAGTACACAAGTCAGCAATTATGTAACATATCTAAATATCTGATATATAGGTCTGGTCATTTTTAGAAAATTAAATCAAGAATTGTAACACATTACATCTTTAAATCAAAGTGGATAATTTAAATATAAAATGATCAAAACATTAATATCACAACTTATATCAGAGTAATGTAGAAACAAGTCACCAACTTTGTTCCAGATGACTGTGAGTGGCCTCCAGTTTCCTAAGTTACATAGGCTGAGAGGCATCTATCAAACTGCTGACAGCTATTGTGTGAAGCACACCTCATTTTCCAAATCTGCCTCGCAACAGAGTCCTCTCCTCTGTCCTTGCAGCTCTGGGAGGGGTTCTTAATAGTAAGTGAGTGCTTGCGTGTGCGTGCGTGTGCATGTGTATATATGACAGAACCAAACCAATGACAGGCACCTTAGCCCAGCCCTCGCAACAAAAAGAGGGCTGGTGGATTTCACTGCAGCCCCACTTGCTCTCCCACACGCTCATAAATAACCATACTGAGTCTCTGCCCTGGCCAGGAGGAGAAAAAGGGAGAGAAAAGAGCCATTTAGTCAGCTCCTCTCCTCTCATGCCTTCCAACTGACCTTTTCCAAGGGTCAATCAGTCCAACCACAACTCCATACTCTGACTCCCCCCACCCCTGCCCCCTGCTCGCTCCACGCTGACACTAACCTGACTCGTCCCAACACTGGTGCTGTGGAAAGAAGCCACTTAGCAGACTTGGGTCATTGTAAGGGAGCGTTTAAGACCTAGAAGGCATAAAGCTCTCAGTCCCAGAGCATGTGAGATGGCAGTCGGGGTCAGAGGTGAAGGTCACAATATGGGAGGAGGGGAATAAATCCTGTAGCATGAGCGACAATGGCTGCAATCCCCACTGACAATGATGCCATTGTGGGCTATGGGTTGCTTAGTGTGTCCTGGAGCTGTGCCTAATAGAGTTATAGTGCTGATGTGATGGCTGTGTAGCTGAGGAGAGTAGTGTCCTTTTATATAAAGGGCGCAACTGCAGAGGACCTAAAAGAGGTCTCGGCTTCTCACTTTTGCTTTGCATGAAGCCTGGGATTGTGTGTGTGAGTGTGTGTGTGTGTGTGTGTGTGTGTGTGTGTGTGTGTGTGTGTGTGTGTGTGTGTGTGTGTGTGTGTGTGTGCGTGTGTGTGTGTGTAGTGTGTGAAAGAGAGAGAGAGAGAGAGGTTACTAGCTTAACTTCACCAAGCTTCAAGCCATGAATCCTTTGCTCGCTGACACACATGACTCGGCTCTGTAAAGAGTCAGAGTTGACACGATGAATCCCACAAGTCAAGTCGCTGACTGCAACATGACTTTTCTATTTGTGAACGTATTAAGTCACACTGTATGTAGAACAATTCAGTTACTGTCTTCAAATCAATTGGGAATTTCACATTTCTTCACCGTGAGTAGGAGCTGAATAATAAGCGGGATTTTGAATGATCTAATAATTTGTTTAAAGTATTTATTAAGCAAAAATACTACTTGATTCTGTGTTATCAAATTAATTTAAATTTAGTTTAGTTTAAATTGAGTAGCATTGGTATTTGCACTGTTGGATAAAATAAGAAATGTTAGGACGCCACTTAACTTAGACATTTTTCTTTTTATTATTTCTTACTAACTTGACCATTAAAGTTAGGGTTAGTAATCCTGAAAAAGCTAAAAGGAGCACACTATCATTGACCCTCTTGTCAAAGCTACACCCCCAAAACACATGAACGTGCTCTACCTGACAACTGCTAGGAGCCGACTTTTCTGTGACTTGCTCGCTTACTTCTAGCTATGGGTACGCCCAGGCAGGCAGGTCAGTTAGAGACAGACAAGTGGGCCTGCAGATCATTTCATTTAGTCCAGATAAAATATGTGGTGGTTTTTATTACAGTCTGGATACATCGTCTGCCACGGATACACCTTGGGTCCCCACTATTCCTGAGTTTTAGGAATAGTTTCGGCTACCAGTGTAGAATGCAACATGGATAATCTATTACAAGCGTTGCTTACCCTGTTGTCTTTGCTAACAGCTGGTGTGCAGTTAAATTCTACATTTTATAATGCATTATATCAGCTTACATGCATAGGAGTGAAGCTATTATTCGAGCAATCTGCGACCATTACCATGTCGCATGCCTTCCTGTTCACACCGGCAGGCACATGCCCAGTGTACATGAGTGGTCACCTGATATGCGTTTTCATGGAGTGTAGGTTTGGATGGGGATTAGAACTGATAAGAAACCGGAGCGCTTGTGTGGACAGATATTGTGTTAGTTTGAAAACTGAACTGTACTATGGATGTGGCGTTAGATAATAAGTGTTTCAGAAACATTAACAGATTATTCAACAATGTCTAATAATCATTGATTGATCTCTACATCCAACTCTGATCCACACTGAAAAACCTGCCGCATCTTGTGGATATATCCTGCTAAAACTCTGCATGGTCAGGCCTTTATTTTGGCTCTCCACTTAAGTGGGGAGGTCGGGAGGGCCTCTGGAGAGACACGGGCCACTGATACCACAGGATCATCATCCCCGTCATAACTCAGACACTCAGCTGGTAGACGTTATGTGGTGGCATGCCACAAGTACCTCAGTTGTCACCTCTGTTAGTCAGATTAGGCTCTGGCAGCGTGGAGTGACAGATGATGAGAGGTGGGTATGACCACCGGGTGCTAATGCAGAGGACACATAAAGAGAGGGACACAGAGGCAGACAGACAGACACTGCAGCGCATGGAAAAAACGGTATGTCAGTTTTGCTGATGTCTATAGTAACAGTAGCCTCCAATTTGACATTCCCTCCACCAAACATTGGTTTTCTGTATTTTTTTCCTTCTTTTTGGCTTCTCTTTGACCTCCTTAAAAGAACAAGCTATGTTTCCCAGGGCCCAGCTATTTGAAGCTCATAGTTTTGGTCATCCAAAGTTTTCTGCTCCAACTCAAGCCGTTCAGACACTGTCCCCACTTACATTTCCACAATGGCAGGGTCCTGGGGGCCAGACCATAGCCGCCCTACACTCTGCCCACAGTTGAGTTGCCTCTGGCAGGACTAGTGCGTGCTTTGTGTGCTGGTTCTGGCGAGCGATCAGGGAAACCCCACAGTCTCTCCATGGTGAATGTCGAATGCCCTGCCAAGACCATTATGCATTCCTTCAATGGCCGTGAATAGCAGCACACTACAGTACTGAAGATTTGAGAGATGTGCAAAGACCGTGACACAGATACCCACATCGGTGAACTGAACTAATCCCTGACATCGTTTCTCTGTGTTGTGTCTTTGGGTCTTTTCTTGAATGACAACAAACACAACAAAATCCTGATAAAGTGTGTCCTACATCGCGCCACACAGGAAACATGAAAACAGTCAATGAATAATATTCCTTGACACAGTTATTGATTTAAGTCCAAACAAACATTGCTCTAGGAAGCCAGGAGATTATTTGACAGATTCTACAAATGTTGGTATTGTGGCTAAGTGAATGACAGCAGGAGGCCTATAATGTCCACATTTAACACTCTTAAATATGTGGATTAACGCTCTTTCCATAATTTCACCAATGAGTTGGTGAACAACACTGAGCCACACTGACCTGCTAATCTCCAGGACTCAAAAACATCCTTTTTGCCATTTATTATATCACTTATTTGTATTTGCTCTCCAGACCAGAAAAAACCCTAAACTCTGTGTCCCTAACACCTACACTGCTTAACATTTGTTGCATTAGATACTATATGCTCAGTTGCTTGGCAGATCAGTGTCAAAAATTTGAATGTAACAAAATTTAAGTTTAACTGTTATCTGCATTTAGCACAGAGGGACATCTGTTGATTATTTTCAAACTTGTGCACAGTTTCCCAGCACTCCCACAGTCCAGCGGCATATTGTGGTGGTGGTATCAAGATGAGTCACATCAGCCAGCAGGCAGCTGGCAGGCTTGCAGTATCAGCCTATCCTGTTAATCTTACGATTAGCCTTCACTGATCCCATCAGGACTGCCTGGATCTGGGGTGCATAGCCTAAAGGCTTATCCTGAAAGTCGGCCTGCCTCACTCTGGCCACTACACGCACCCAGCACAAATGGGGCACACACACACACACACATGAATAATATATGAATAAAATATTTTGGCTTTTCCTAATACCGATGACAGAGACAACATATCCCCGACACAAAGCCAAAAGACCCCCCCCCCCCCCCCCCCCCCCCCCCACACACACACACACCTCCACTAACATATCTGGAGCCCTGATACGATGCTGTTGTGTTTCAAGAGGTTGGTGGTAGTGAAATGTGTCACAGAGGTCAGGCCCAGAAAGTAAAGGGGGGTTAAATTCTGTGCTCTTCTGACACTGAGGGGAGGAGGGGGGAGGGGAGGGTTGGGCAGCAGCCAAGTGACATGCCGTGACAGGCCTCAAGGCTTTCTCAAAGTAGGAAAGCATGGACAGCACACGAGCAAACGCTCATGCACTGCACCCACAAACGCACACAGACACACGTGAGTGCACAACCGGCCATGTGCGCGCACACCCATGCAATTACATACCTGTCAAATTGCCGATCTGGTGTCTATAAGAGACTTGCCAACGTTGATTTCCTTTTCTAAAAAGGCTAATAAATACATTTACTGTTGCCGTGAGTTACCAACACACATGTGGGAGCTTATGCGTGTGTCTTCGAGGCAACAGTTGCCTGCCGTCTTGCCTAAATATGCTCCAACATGGCAGTTAGTTTAAGGGCTTTTCAAAGGCACTGACTGGACACAGGAAAGAATCATCTTACTGATGGGAAAAAGGAATGCTGGAGGCAATTACCTCCCCTGACTCCCTGTCCTTGGGTCAAAAGGGGACCGGCCATAAACGCCTGGACACCAACAGACACAGACCTCTGACCATGCAGGCCTTGTTTCACTCTCCCTGCAGCCATGGATGTCAGCTGGTGGAAGGGCCTCTGGTTGTTTAAATTTACAGCACAATGTCATTCTGTGTCATGAACGAGCCACAATGCACATATTCATCCAACGTAAGCACATAAGGTAATGGTGATGCTAAAACTCGGGTCATCTCCAGGGCAATGAGACTGAAACGGCAAATTGTCTTATCATTCAATAATCACTTCTCTATATGCGCTACATTCATTTGCAAGCCACTGATGTGTGCAGGTGTACACACACCTGCTTGAACCTATTGTGTCTTCAGCAGAATGATCTCACGGCAGCAATAATTAGCGGTGACAGTCAAGATGGCATTTTTGTTGCCGAACATGTTTGACAAGCTCGACGGGAATATAATGCACACTTGCCAACCCGGCAGGCTACTCTGTCGCCTCTTGCACAAAAGGGTCTGAGCCTGGTGCTGTCTGGGTGCCAGACACCTGAACACGGATTCATTATCATAAAACATGAAGCATGATGTCATCTATTCCAACCTGTTCTCTCACCAGTAAATTAGAGCACAGCTGGGGGAGGGGGGGTGGGGGGGTTGCAGAAACATGTTGTGTTGCCCATTTGTTTGAAATCTAAAAAAAAACGTATGAAGGTACAAGTGAGATAATATTTATTTTTTAGGATTCAAGTTAATAAAGTAGGTTTTTCCTTTCCATTCATGCCCTGCAAGGAATTTTTCAGCTGTTACAGTGCAGTCGGAGGAGAGCTGAATGAAACGGTCTGGGATGTACCATTCGAATCTAGGGGTTTGCTGATGTGTGATAAGCAACACATGTGCAAATTAAATTCACCAAATAAACTATTCGTCTGAGGATCCGACTCACTGAGGGTTTTCCTGTTGTTTAACTGTGTAACAGAAGCTTGGCTGGGTTTTCTTAACGTGATATAGAATTCTACGAAGAAAAGAACCCCCCCCCCCCCCTGTGGCATCAGAATGGACTGGGCCTAGATGATGTTACTTACAGCCCTTTAAAGTCGCACCATTTCCGAGATGAGGTAAAGTCGGGCTGACGCGCACAGACACAGGAGAAGAAGAAGAAGAAGACATGGACAATCTGCGCCTCCGAAGATTTAACAGAATCCCCTCTTAGACCGACTATGTTGAGGAACACATTTGGACGCCGGGATTTTTTAATGGACTTGCGATCGAAGGAGTTTTCTCTCTGTCCACATCTATGTCGGACGCGGTGCCTGCGAATGCACTGAAGTAGCCCGAATCGGTCATTAAACACAACGTGCACCCGTTTGTTGTTGTTTATCTCTCTATTGTGCTCGGAGACAACAGCAGCACCCTGGACTACTCGCGTGAAACAGGAATGGTTTATCCTCCCGAAGGTTTATTCTACATCGAAATGGATCAAGCGCCACCAGGTAAGTTTAGGGTTAAAAGCAGCCATTGTCTGAACTGCGGGGGGTCGGGAACCGTCTTATTCGGTTTTGTCTCATGACGCTGTTTGCTTTTTTTTTTCCGCTGCTGCCCGTGTCCTGCGGTGTCCTGTGGCAAAGTTGACACCTGACAAATGTCGTGTCGGCGCTGGTGGAGACGCTCTAATGGAGAGAGGCGCTGCGCTCCCCCGCTGGCATTGCCCAGGCATGCATAGCGCAATTCACTTTGCAATTACGTAATACCTTTCTGTGGAGCCAGGCGCAGCGGCTCCGTTTTCTTTTGTCCCGGCGCTTGTGACAAACTTCCACGGGAACACGCGGCGGCTCCGCGGCTCCTCGCGGGGGCAGCGGCGGCGGCGGCGGCGTCCGCGGGAGGGAGAATGGCGGCGTTTAGGAGCGGATAGAGCCGAGGCTGCGTTAATGAGCGCCGCATGAAACGAGCGCTTTGTTCTCCTCCTGCAGCCAGCCGTGCTTAATTTGTGCTGCTAGCTCCGAAAGTAGGCTAGAGGCGAGCGGACAGACAGACACAGACAGACAGACAGACAGCTCGTCTCATGACTTCACTTCACCGACGCTTTTTAAATCTACATCTGTCATTCGACCTGGGCCTTATTACATTGTTCCTACTGTCTATTACACTGTGTGATGCGGGCCTGTCATGTCTTGGTCTGAACAACTGTCTGGATACATTTATTTGACTGTTGCTATTTGCACCACAACTTTCACTCCTGTACATTCATTGTATTATTAAAGATATTTGTTAAATGCAATACAACATGAACTGGAGTGAATACTACTGACCCATCATAACAATATTATGATATATGTGTAAATATATATATATATATATACAAACAAACTACATTGTAACTGATTACTTATATAACCGATTATCTATATTTATTATGTAATGGATTACAATGTAGTTTGAAATGTGTAACAAATAAATGTTACATTTTTATAACCAAATTCGAGGATCATCTCTAAACATTACTATCCCCTAAACCTTCCCAGGCTCAGTATCCATTTTAAGTTCATTTTCTATTGTATTTAATCAACTGTAGTCATCTTGCACAATTAATATATGGGATCAGGAAAAAAATATAGCCTATAAATATAATTATTATTATTTCTCACTTTAATTACGTGGCTCTTGTCTATACTGGTGTGTGCATGTGGCTTTTGGAAGCCAGTGGAGTTTTCTTGGCAGCCGACAGAAAGGGGAAGGTGTGCAGATTTAATTTTGCTGAGCTCAGGAACCGCAGCTTTTCGTTTTTGTGCCTGCCACTGTGCTGCTGCACCTGCCTTTTGTTTATTTTAAGGTCAGAAAAAGGGGAGAGCGGATGGTGGGAGAAACCCACATTTTCTCCTCTCTGAGGGTGCTCTTGTATTTTCCCCAACTGCCTCATGAAAGGCACTTTTGTCCTGCAGTGAAATATATCGCCCTTCACCTCCTCTTGATGCGGTTTGCCTTCCTTTTTCATTTTTAGGGAAAACGCTTAGTAGTCCGGGCCAGACTTCAGATTATTATTTTTTCTCCTTGGAGGCTGATGGAAAACTTATGAGGATCTGTAAGCGTGCGATGATCACAGGATGGGAGGGGTGGTCCACGAGGCTCAAAATACAATTTATGGTCTATTTAATGCTTCACGTGCGATCCGGGGCACTGCCAAAGTTTAGGAACTGGACTTAAAACAACTTTGCCCCAGGCCAATTGGATGCCTTTATAATGAGGATATTTGGAAAATTACAAGAAAACATGTTTCACAGTTGTTGACTGATTGGGCTCATTAATGAGGAGTAACATTTCCTTTTTCAGTGCTGACCACATTTAAGATCTTGGTAATGATATGGCATGTGACACCTCATGGTAACATGTCTGGGCTTGTCCTCAGATCTTGACAGGCTCCTTACAGCCGAGGTGTGACAGAGAGAGTGTGTGCATCTGTTGTGGTGGGGATGGGAGGGGGGGGGGGGGGCAAACCACGAACACTGGTTTTATCTCATAGCAGTTATAAAACTGAATGGGTCATGTTTACAGCACTAAACTTGATAAGAAGCTATCGTCCTGATCCTTTGTATTTCGTTCTTGCCTGCAGCTCTGCCTCCCAGGTCAACAAAGCCAGTGTCTTCCACCATGAACAACAACTGCCTTTCACCACCTGCGTATTTGCTACAGGACGCTGAATGGTACTGGGGAGACATATCCAGGTAACCAACTGAAGCACCTTATCAAATATGCTGTCGTTCTTACAGTCTAATAAGTACATGCTGTTTGGTTGTTAAACACACTGGTATGTCAGATCCGTAAACTGTTAACTGATTCTCCCTCAGGGATGAGGTAAATGAGAAACTCAGAGACACGCCTGACGGCTCCTTTATGGTGCGTGACGCATCCACAAAGCTGCAGGGAGACTTCACGCTGACGTTACGGTGAGCAGAAGGAAAAGAGAGCTGCTGTTGAGCTGTCGCAAATGTAATCAAAACTTAGAATTTAAGCCAATGATCTAATTGTGGGATGTGCTGTTTCACAGGAAAGACGGGCACAACAAGCTGATCAAAATTTACCACAATGATGGGAAATACGGCTTCTCGGACCCCCTCACGTTCACTTCCGTGGTGGAGCTCATCTGGCACTATCAGCACCATCCACTGGTGGAATACAACGCCACACTGGATCTGATGCTCACCCATCCTGTGTCCCGTTTCCAGCAGGTTAGTTCCGACCATTATTATTCATCTTTTTCCAGTAATAACGTTGGTCAGTCTGCAAACTGGTTTGATATCTGAAGATAAGAGGTTTTTAATCCAGTAGATTATGAATTGTACTTGTTTAGTAAAGGGGATTTTTTTCTTTTTTACACTAGGTGAAAGAAGACAATGTCGACGTTGCTGGGAGAAAGCTGAAGGAGGTTCACTGTCAGTATCAAGAGAAGACAAGGGAGTTTGATTGTCTTTACGAGGCCTTCACCAAGACCTCACAGGTAGAAACTAACTTTCAAATTCACTTTGCTAATCTCACATTTCTAAACAAAGTAGAATTATTGTTAGTTATTGGTTTCCCTTGTTTTTTCTCAAAGGATGTATTCACTGTAATGCAGGAAATCCAGATGAAGCGCACCGCAATTGAGGCCTTTAACGAGACAATGCTGATCTTCGAGGAGCAGTGTCGTGAACAGGAGCGTTACGGAGAGGAGTTTGAAAGGAACAATCCGTCCGACGGAGCTGACACGGATCTGGAGAGGTACGTCACTACGTCATGGTCCAACAAATATGTCTCCACGTGGAGTTTAATGTAGAATGTAATGTAAACCTTGAACTCTGCCCATCGTGACCTTCACTTTCCCTTCTCTAGCTTTCTGATTAATTATGAGAAGCTCAAGTGTCGTCTCGGGGAGATCTACGACAGCAAAATCCACTTGGAGGACGACTTGAGAACACAGGTGGAGGACTACAGAGAGACAGACAGGAAGATGAACAGCTTGCGACCTGACCTTATCCAGCTACGCAACATCAGAGACCAGTACCTCAAGTAAGCAGCGGCACAGTATTGTTTGTCGTCTCCGTGGTATATCACTTAAAGCAAATTAAGGGAAGAAATGTACTGTAATCATTTCATGTTAGAATTAAGCATTCTTCTTCTACTCTTTGCATTGCAGCTGGCTTAATCACAAAGGCGTACGGCAGAAACGCATAAACGACTGGCTGGGGATACAGAGCGACAGCCTCGATGAGTACGTACCAAGCATTTTGCATCTAGAATCAACATTGAAGAATGAGATGAATAACCTCTACATGAAATGCAGAATTGTAGCAGGGGTGTTAACGTGTGATTTTTGTTGTTGCAGCACCTACGTGTTGAAGGGAGATGAGAAGAACTTGCCACATCAGGAGGAGACAAATTGGTTCGTTGGTGAAATGAGTCGGACGCAGGCAGAGGAGATGCTTCAAAGCAAAGCTTGCGGAACGTTCCTGATCCGTGAGAGCAGCAAACAGGGATGCTACGCCTGCTCCGTTGTGTGAGTATCCTAATGGAATAAAGAATGGATGAAGATGAATATTAAAAGATGGTGAAACTGTGTGACAACTCATTGACAGGATCTTTTCTTTTCTATTTATTTTAGTGTGAATGAAGAAGTGAAGCATTGCATGATCTACAGCACACCGCACGGATACGGCTTTGCTGAGCCCTACGACGTCCACTGCTCACTGAAAGACCTTGTCCTGCACTATCGCCTGCACTCTTTAGCGCAACACAATGACGCCCTGGACGTTCGGCTGTCACATCCAGTGCACGCCAAAGCCGCAGCCACGCCTTCTCCACATATAGAGGAACGCAAACTCTTACAAACTCCAAAACACACATCGGGGCTCCCACCTGCAGCTCCAGAAATGTAATCCAACGGAGGGAGAGACAAAAGGACATGTTTACTGTATCCTGCGAGAACGACTGCATCGAGGTGCATTGTGTAACATTTTGCACTACAGTGATTCCATCGGTTTTTGTGAATGAGATTTCACAGATTGAAGTGGGACCGGAACTTGAATGTCAGCTTGAACTTTTCTTTTTCTTTTTGTTTTCAAAGAGACTGTTTAAGCTTTCAAGAAAAAATAAATTTGTACTTCATTTATTGCCGTTTGTTTAGTGGACACCTTTAGTGGGGATGTTTGACGACCAGAAAATTGCTCACTAACGTCAGGTGCTGCACCTTTGTTTGACTTCAACTTTTTACAGCTCGAGTTGATGTTGCAAGAGATGTCCTTTTGCATAGTTCAAACGAATTCAGTTGTGAAAATCTGACCAGTCCGTTGGATATATATTAGGTTACGACTACTTTTTGTGAGAGGAGTAGATGGGGATGTAAACAGGCTGATTCCGTCATGGTGGACCGACAATTATTGGATAAATGCCAGATGTGAATATGTGAAACGTCATGGGACACCTTGACAATTGGCCCCTTTCTTAATAGACATTCATATACAGTGGATAATTATGTAGCATTAACATCCTGTAGAATACCATTGTAAGAGCATACTCAATGTTATATCCATTGACCAAAGCACTTAATAGTGAGCAAATCTACATCCCTGTTTTAGTCCGGTAAAATGCATTTGGGCGAGGGGAGGGCAATTTATGTACACCTGCTGATGTGCTGATCAAAACATAATCTGAAGTACTGTATGATATATTCTGTTACTCAAAGAAGTATAAGCTTTTTGTATTCTATATATATTTTTTCTATAAATATGCCACAAGATGAAAGCTTGAAGAAAGTGCAATCCAACAGTATTTCTATTGTTGCAATGTATGACGATGATGATGGTGGTGAAGGTAATGCTGTTATGAGAGGTTGACATTTGCCACACAAAAAAATGCACTCTCTTTGGTGGTGTCAGTGTGATGTGGCCTCCGATGTTTGTGTGAACTGCCAGAGGTCCGGACGTGTCCTGCCTCCATTACTTGAACTGTGGCATTGCTCAAGCTATGAATGTTTTTACATGACATGCAGCCTACATAGCTTAAGAGGAAAGGAATCCATGTTGAACTTGGCACATTTTTCAAGTTTGAGGACAATAGATACTCTGTACAGAGAAACTGTAAAATGTATTTCTGAGGCTGGTTTATGGAAGGAGGGTGATTAAGCCTCTTTATGAAAATATAACTCCACTGGGGGATTGAGGAAACTCCTCGGGTGAAGCTAAGCAATGTGAGATCCTGACCTTTTTTCTTGCTGAAAGACAATAAACTGATGAGGGTTTTGTCAACTTACATCATCTGTTGGGTTTTTTTTCACAGTCAAGTGCTTAAACCAAAGTGGCACTTTCTAATCATTTACGATTGCCCTGTCAAGGATTTTAGAAGCTCTTTTAGTTACTTTTACCTGCACCAAGGACGTTATGATTTCATCTGCGCTTGTTTGTTGGTCTTTTGTCTGTCTTTAGTTGGCAGCAATACGCGACAACTGCAAGACTGCATGAAAAATAAAGTGCGAATCCAGGATTCTTTTTTACTTTTATTCTTCAGATAGAGTGGTTTTCAGTATTTTCGTTGGGAATAATTTATGATTTAGCTAACTAACGTTCACAAAACAAAGCTAATTTGGTGAAAATCGAAATGAAAATTTGGACCTAGTGAATTTATATGTAGTTTTATTAGGGATAAACCTAATTTGTTAGTTCCATGATTACGCTCAAACTACTGGGCTCATTTTCAGGAATTTTGGAGAATTTGGAGCTGATCCAGAATCCAGGAATTTGTTTCCACTTTCTTCAACATTACAAGACATTTCTCGACATTTCCACTGTTTTCCTTGGGAATAATTCATGCATCTTGACGGGGAAAAAAATCTGGCACATTTTGGGAACTGTTTTCTATGAGTGTGTTCAATCTGGTGCAGCTTGACTGAATTTAAGGAGACTGTTGGGCCTTGGCAAAGGTACACTCTCTACTTAGTGCCATTCTAGTTTTTTACAAGTAAGATTTCCATTTTTATTACATGCGTAGAGAGAATAACCAAATACAAGGCACAGAAAGTCAAACTAGTTTTCTAAAAAGGCATCATCTCTACAAAAAACATTGTTCTCTGATGAGCTTATTCTCAGGGTAAGAGAGGAGGCAGCGAGGGTACTGGAGGACACAGCGAGGACAGATGGAAGAGAAAGGAAGCGATAAAGACAATAGCAGGATATGTGCAGGCCCTTTCCCCTGCTCGGCCTGGCACGCCGTTGGCAGTGTGAAACCTACTTTGCTGGGAACATGCAATATTTTTTTCACGCTCCTGTGAAAGGAATGCAGCCCAACTGTAAACATCTGATACCAGCCAGCTCCAGAGCAACTTGAGTTTTGTCTCCAGAACTTTTATTGCACATTCAACACGGCTATTGGTAATTGAATGAATGTGTTCCAGCTCCATCTACAAACTTTGGCACTCAGTGGGCACTGATTACGATAATAATGAAGATGACCCAGGGTAACACCACCATCGGCCCATCCGTGACCACAGCAACAGGTGGCCTCTTCCAACCATCACATAACTGCTTTAGGTAGGGGATTAATGAGGTGCAGAGGGCAGGGATGTACTGGGGGAGAGTCTCAGTTCCAGGCCGCGGATTACTCCCTCTTACCTGTGTCAGCACAGGAAGCTGGTGGACAGGACAGGACAGGACAGGACAGGGCAACATGCGTGCGTGCGCTCCTGCTCAGGACGGACCAGATGCAGGGGAGATATAGACACACAGGACAGGCTGTACCTAAGTCACCCCTCAGCTCTGCAAAAAAAAAAGAATAAAAAAAAAGGCAAGGAGAGAGTGGGTAGAGAAAGTGTGTGTATGGGGCAGACACATAGACAGGAAAAGAGGAGGGAGAGGAAAGAGAAGTGCATGTACGCCAACTCCTGCACAGGATATAAAAGAAAATGAAGGCTGGAGAAGGTCAACCTGGGCTTTTCCTACATTTCCTCCACACTCCTCCACCTGGCTAAACCCCCACAGCTATTTGCTATTACAGCACTTTAGCCAACAATGCTAACTCTTAGTTTCCCTCTAACTCCTCGAGTATTGACTTTTAATCTATGTAACCGCCCCCCCTCTCTCTCTCTTTTTCTTACTCTTTCTTTCCTCCCCCCCCCTTCTCTCTCCCTGCCAACAGGCCTCATTCGTGGAGCTTGCTCGTTTAAATTCATAGTAATTTAGCTTTATGGTTCTCCATTTAAATAAGTCCTGGCTGCTGCTGCTGCTGGGAGGAGGAGGAGGAGGAGGAGGAGGAAGGGGGAGGCAGGACGAATTACCTTTAGAGTCACGCCTAAAACACACACACTCACTCCATGAATTGTCTTACACACACGCACGCACACACTCCATGAATTGTCTCTCTCTCACACACACACACACACGCACACACTCCATGAAATATCTCGCACACACACACACAGTCCATGAACTGTCCCGCACACACACAAAGTCCATGAACTGTCCTGCACACACACACACACTTACTCCATGAATTGTCTCGCACATACACGCGCACACACACACTCACTCACTCCACGAATTGTCTCACACACACGCACAGGTTTTCGCTTTCAGTTTCTGCCGCAGCCAATCGCGTCTCTTCTTCCCCTCTGTCTCCGTCCGCCACCGCCGTCTCCACGCTACGCGCTCGGCCAATGGGCGCCCGGGAACGTGCCGCGCTCCAGCCAATCCGCGGCCAGTTGCTATGTCGGAGGCAGAATCGATAAGGGAGACATTTTTTCTCTCCCTGGCTCTTTTACTGGTGGCTCACATTATAGCTGCTTTATAGGCTGAGGGCAAGACTGTGTTTCCTGCCAAGCAGCATCTCTCCTCCGGACTGAGCCATTAAACACGTCTCCCAGAGTTTTGCAGAAGAAGCCTCTCTCTCTCTCTCTCTCTCACTTGACCAGAAGTAAAAAACCAAACAAAGCACGTGTCTGTGTGTTCTGTGTGTTTTTTTTTATAAATGCATGAATTTATCTATTTATCTTACAACGTATCCCTTGAAGGTATTTAAAAGCTACAAAAGTATCCTGGGACTTTTTTTTTTTTACAAGCCTGGGGGGAGATAGCAAATGTTAAACTCATCAGACAAGTTTCAGACAGAGAATGGTGTTGACAAAGTTTTACATGATCCCCTTTTCTTTGCTGTGCTGCTACAATGAATATTGTACACCAAGACAAAATATTTAGGATAATAATTAAGTCCCTGGGGGACGTTAGGTCATATGTCCCTCGGTGGCCCAATTGAATCATGTCTGAGGTTTCTTTCTTTTGTGAATTATGATAAGGTGCAGTCATTATTCGAGTTGCATCTTGCAAGTTGTATTTTTAAATCGACTAAAATCCATCCATCCATTATCTATATGGCTTATCTTACCCTTGTGGGTTGCTGGTCTTGGAGGAAGACAAAGAAAACACAGAGAGAGAACATACAAACTCCACACAGAAAGGGTCCTATAGCCAAGCCAAGGCTGAGGTGAAACTGAGCCAGCTCTTGTATAAGGGGATGACATACTACTATTTGATGACAAACCATTCAGGAGACAATGCCAGGCCAGAACCTCGACCAAATCAGACTTGCAGACACCAGTTTCTAGGCACGAATGGAAAATGATTCCAACAGGTAGAGCAGTAGGACAGTGCCACTTTGGATAAACGCCCAACAGTGTGCATGATTTCCTCTTAAGAGAACCAAAGACACACCATAATATGTCGTGCTTCTATTACTGCTTCTAGACCTCCGTGTCTCTCGAGCACTCTGTCTCGTTTCAGAAGTTCAACTCCCAAATAGATGGCATATGGCCAGCAAACCCATGTGGCACAGGACTGACAGATACTGGCTGCAGGGCAGATGGCAAGGAGGCTTCAGAGTTCAAATCAGAAACCAGCTCAGTCTGAAAGCATTACACTGTATGTACACTGCAGGGGGGGGCACTCAGCCAAGATAAGCACAGGTTACAAGTCCTGTCAGGTGAGGACTAGGGCCTCATCTGGTTATATCAGAAAAGACGTCAACAATGTGCAAAAAGAAGGAAAATGTGTTATTAAGACAAAATAAAATACCCTCAGAGTTCTACAGTGCAAGGCTATGGAAACAATGGTAAAATCTAGTCTCACAGAGTGTTTGAATTATTTGTTTTGCATTATCTTGTATGATTTAAAGCAAATTAAAGCGCCAGCAAACTCTGAACTCCACCAACTCCCACAGGAACCCTCAAGCTGTCAGTTCTGTCTCATGATGTTTTTCTTTCCTGGTGAAAGCGATGTCTGGCCAGAGGAAAGAGCCCCGATGAAAAAAAGTCTGACTCTACCCTACACTTAAAACAGAACGGTAATTACGGCAGCGACCACTTTCCATAGGATGACCCTCGCACTATTTACTTTTTCTCCCACTACATGGAGAGAGTCTGCGAGCAAGGAAAACACCCTGCTTGCCATCACCGGAAAGGAGAGATTTGATGATCAGTGAAAAATAATTATCGTGCTCTTGACAAGCAAAAACATGGAGAGAGAAAAATGAGGGACCACAGATGTGCATGACAGCAACAAAAAAAAGGCATAATCACACTGTAACAGAACCATTTTCACCAAATGAAGTCTGTGTCACGACATTCAAGTTCATTTAGAAACCTCACCTACTTATTCAAACCTGTTTTACAAGTGGCACCTGTCCAGGCAGCAGCATTAGGAACAAAAGACAAAGAAAAAGACACACTTTCATATTGCAAATCCAACATATTAAGATCTTACACTAGAAATAACACATGGGGAGACTGTAACTAATGTAATGTATTTAGCAGAAGTTGCTAATAATTAAACATTGGATAAATTAAGACTTCTGCTTAAAAGTTGTTATCTGTTTTTTTTAACCACCGTCTGATGAACATATATGACCAAGCTGAAATCACAGAGAACATGTATGTTCCTCAGCAGCGTGTGTCATCCGTTCATTGAATAGAGGCTGTTGTCACACTTCAATGAAATGCCAATGATGCTCTTGAATTGCAAAGGAGCCCTGAACAGCTCACGACTGCTAAAAATACATAATGTGACAAACACACATCTCAGCTTGGCGTGGAAAGTAATTGTGTGAGAAAAAGGCATTTGAGGACGAAAACCTTTGCTTTTCTTATAAAAGTGTAGATATTGGATTCAAAAAGATATAATTATAAGTGGCAAAAGCTTATATGTTGAAGTATCGCAAAAAAATAAGAAATGCCAAACTCTCAGCACTACACTCAGTAGTGTTGCCCTCAATATATTTTCTTTTTTATATTTGATAGTTACAAATTGTTAACTGGTTTGCAGGGTGCCATCATTGTTTTGTTTTCTGCTCTAGGATAAACAAGTAAAAACTCTTCCACTCTAGCTTCTTTCAAATCTCTTCTTAGAACCTCTTTTCTCTTTCTAAAAGCTTTTGGAATTATTTGATTTCTATTTATTCATACTGTTTTTATTTGTTTTTATTTTTGTTGTATTCATTTTACTGCTTTATCTCTTGTGTGGCCAATGTCCTTTCAGTCAACTGCTTTGTCTGGTTTTTAGTTTTGTTGGGTTTTCTTCTTCTTGTTAAGCACATTGTACCATTGTTAAGAAAAGTACTGAGATAAGGTTTATTATTTTAAGTTAGTATTTGATATTTGCTGCAAAGACGGGAAACATTACTGTGATAAGGAGCATGCATTTTTAAAGCTGAGTCCAGAGGGTCAGCTCTGCCTCATATTGGATTAATAAGAGGCCATTTAAGTTGTGTGCAATAAGCTAATTGTCCAGCTGAGATAATGGTCATACTAGATGCCCTTTAGGGAAATAAGACACACTTAATAATACAGACCAATGAGAGGGAGACCCAAGCAAATTGTGTATCTCAGATGGTGGCCAGGTTAGCCCCAGGATCATCTCAAACATTAGCACAACAGCACGTTGTGTGACACATTGAATTGGCAGCAAATAAAAGTCTTGTGACAGATGTTACAGGACTTGAATTTCAAGTGTGTGACAGATGATCTTACTGGACGTTACAGTTATTAACCCAGATATTTTAGAGTGCCGGTCAGAGGCCGGCCTCTTTTTACTTCACCTCGGTACAAGAGGAACAGACTGGTTTAATGAGCCCTGGTCAGTGCTCCAGCTCTGAAACATAATCACAGGCTTCCAACATAATATTTAAACTAATTTGATACAAAGCTACTGATTAAACAGAACCTGGACAACCCACTGTCTAAGAGTATACTCTGGTCTGGTTGGCTCGGTCAAGGCCTCCGGTGGAAGTCTTTGCAGCCAACATGCTGGAGGATAGCTCCATCTAAAATTACCTTTGTGCTGGGGGCTGACATGGTAAAAATACTATGATCATTCACATGGGAGCTTTCTGGGCTTTCTTGTCAGGGACTTACATATGTTTGGCTGCTTGTTCGGGCCAAGACTGCCACCTGGTGTCAAAGCTCAGCGTGTATTCCCACAAAAAAAGCTTATAATAACATAAAATAACAAAAATAAAACTCATCAAGTATGATTATTAAATAAAAAAGTGTTTCCCAAAAACAGAAAACCAGACCTTTAACCATAGGAGTTCACAGAATATGTTATATTCACTGGTATTGATTAGTTATGACTGGAGGTGAAAGCTGCCAGGCCTGAGTAGTCGAGTCAGAGAAGAGGATTGACACTCTGCAGGGCAGCGGAAGTTGCCTCCATCCTCATCGGCAAACTTATGGGTAAGTTGCAGCTAAAACAATGTAGCATTAGGTGTTTCTGTGCACAAGTCTTTGTGGTTATCAGTGAGGTGGGAGTGTGGGGGAGGGTTGGCTGAGCTGTCGAGTTGTTTGTTGTCGTTCTACCGTGTTTTTGTTGAATATATAAACCCCTCTGTTTGCTAGCATGCCCGGCTAACGGCTACTGGGGGTGTGTTTTTACAGATAACACAGTAACAATAGGAAGGACAGCAAGTTTTATTGAAATGCTCCGGTGTTTTTTTAACATGAGGCAGTGGAGTCAAACACCGCGTGAAGCTGTGTGGTGCACTGCTTTCAGAGATTTGTTGTTGTTACACAACAGTTGTTTTTGACTCTGTGTGTGTGTTGTTGTGTTTGTGCGGTCAGATCATGTGTCTTTCAGGGCTGCTGTGGCCTGAGGATCTCTAGAGAGGAGGGTTTTGGGATCCTGGTCTCCATGGTAACACTGTCCCGGCCCCAGCTGCTATGTCCTCCGTCTCTTTGTCAACATCCCCTGGTGGTGGTGGTGGTGGTGGTGGTTGTGGTATTGGTGATGCTGCAGCTGCCATGGCAACCCAGGGATTGGAGCAGGCTCTGCTGGCCTCAGACCGCTACGCCAGACTCATCCTGGCCCAGATGAACAAAATGCGGCTCCGCACTGACTTCTGCGACGTGGGGCTGAAGGTCGGCGGCCGGGTCTTCAGGGTCCACCGGCTGGTGCTCGCCGCCAGCAGCCCATACTTCTCTGCCTTGTTCTCTGGGGGGATGAGAGAGGCGGATAAAGAGGAGGTGCAGATCCTCGGTGTGGAGACTGTAGTCTTTGAGGTTTTGCTGGACTTCATATACACAGGTCTGCAGCGGTCCCGACATTTCACCACTGTCTTCAATACAATCCGTTTAGTTTTGTACCATTTTTCTCAGTGGAAATGTTTACTCTCTTTTTTTTGTCAGGCGTGATCAGCGTGACTGTGGAGAACGTTCAGGAGCTCATGGTTGCAGCAGACATGTTGCAGCTGAATGAGGTGGTGTCTGTCTGTGGAGAGTTTCTCAAGGGCCACATGGACCCGTCCAACTGTGTGGGCATCTTCCAGTTCTTGGAGCAGATAGCCTGCATGGACATGCTGGAGTTTACTGAGAACTACATTCATGTTCACTTCCTGGAGGTATGGACGCAGAAGGGTCACTGTATTCAACTTTCTAAATGGTTTACCAGTAAATTAAAGTTAGTTAGTTAGTTAGTTAGTTAGTTAGTTATTTTCTGGTCTTATTTCACAGTAAAACACCATCAGCATCTTATCAGAATTGCATTGCACCATGTATGTTGGTAAAAGCACTTCAGCTCACAATGTAATTTTTTTGTTTAATGCTTACAGACTGCTTTGTTCCCTGTAGGTCTGTGTTACTGATGAGTTCAGGGGCCTGTCGAAGGATCAGTTGGTCAGGCTGCTGCGAAGTGAGGAGCTGAGGATTGAGGATGAGTACCAAGTATTCACCGCAGCCATGGACTGGGTTCTTCAAGATGTGGCAAAGAGGAAAAAATATGTAGTGGAGGTGCTGGAGCCAGTCCGCTTCCCTCTGCTCTCCCCACAGAGACTGTTCAAGTACATAGAGGGTAAGATAGAGTGAAAATTTACATTCCGGTTTCATATTCCATATATATCTACGTTCAATATAATGTGTTAGAATTGAAAACAACATAAAGAATATATTGGAACCAAACCCTCACAGTGAACCCTGTTTGCCCTTTTGTCTCTCCACACAGGTATTACTGATTTTAGCCTGAGGGTGGCACTGCAGACTCTGTTAAAGGAATACACTGAAGTCACAAAGTCTCCCAAAGAGAATAAGATGTACAGTCAGCTTCAACCAGCCAAGATGAGACCCAGAAGAAAAGCCAGGAAATACCTCTATGCCATAGGTTCCGTATTAAATCATTTTCAGCATCATAAACATGAAGTGTGGTGAATGTAGAAAAAAATTCCTTTGAGTTTTTACAATAACAAATGTCAGAAATTCCATCTGCATCCTTGTTTTCTTAGGAGGTTACACTCGGTTGCAAGGCGGCCGCTGGAGTGACAGCCGGGCGTTGAGCTGCGTGGAGCGCTTCGACACCTTCAACCAGTACTGGACCACTGTGTCATCCCTGCATCAGGCCCGCAGTGGCCTCGGGGTTGCAGTCATGGAGGGTATGATCTACGTGGTGGGAGGTGAGCGAGCTGAGATTGTGCATTGTGTGTGTAACAAAAAATTCAAACGTCCTGCATGATGATCAGTCTAACGCAGTGTTTTTTTTACCAGGGGAGAAAGATTCAATGATTTTCGACTGCACAGAGAGATATGACCCAGTGACCAAGCATTGGGCTGCTGTTGCGTCTCTCAACTTTCCTCGATGTGGAGTCGGTGTCTGCCCCTGTCATGGAGCTCTGTATGCGCTCGGTAAATATCCCAGTAATACTGCTGCCTTCTTCAACCACAGCACATACAGCAAATGATGGAAGTTTAAAAAATGTTTGTGAGGTTCCATCGATTTCACATATGAAGATCAGTTTACACTCCAATGTTAGAACAGGAGGAGCTTTGTAAAGTCTGACTTGAGACTTGGAGACTAAACCTTTGGTGCAGAAACCTGTTTTACAAACTGGGGACATCAAATCTGAAAGACATGGGCACGCACCAGTCAGGGAAGGTCTAATGAAAGATGCTATTGAGTTTGGGAAATTTTGTATCATCTGATGTTTTTGGAGTTTGACCCATACCAGAGAAGAACTTTCAGGATGATTTAGTGTCTGCTGCTTTAATTTTGACCATTCTTTTTTTAATCTGCTTCTCGTTAATCCCCCATTTTCTATGTCAGTGCAGTATTAAATTGCTGGAGTGCAAGGAAATAACATATAAGCTATTCTATTAAATATGTGATAAAAAAATTATGACGTAAAAACACTGAAAACATTTTTTATTACTAACTTGTACACAGCAAGATTATTATAGGAAATTGTGTTAAGACAGACACTGATTATGCAAAGTTAATCCGTCTACTCATCTAATAATCAAAAATTGTAAAAGATGCAGACAGGTATTGCTTGTTGAAAAAATAAATCAAAAAGACACTAACAAGCTAGATCAGGATTACAACCAATGACGGGGCTAGGATGGTTGACAGACGCTAAATAATATAGCAGCAAGATGAAAATGGCAAGGTTAGAAAGTTCAACATAATCATTTTGTGAAGTTTGAACAAACAACTCATCATGTGAGATTAAAATGATTATTTTTAACCATCGTCCCGGGGGGGGAAACCACTGATTACACTGTCCTGCCTGTGCTTTAGGTGGTTGGATTGGCTCTGAGATCGGTAAGACAATGGAACGATACGATCCAGAGGAGAACAAGTGGGAGGTCATCGGCAGCATGGCGGTTCCTCGTTACTACTTTGGATGCTGTGAGCTACAAGGTGCGTGTTTCACTTTTTAGTAATGTCATCAGGTTCAACTTGTAGGAGACGACCGATTCCTCACGTGGCAGAGAGAACGTCCTGTAGCTATGGATACTGTTAGAAATATAATTGTAAATCCCTCTGTACCTTTATTTCTCTGATTACATCATCATTTGCCTCTCCAGATCTGAACCAAATGCTGCTGTTTCTTTCCAGGGTTAATTTACGTGATCGGAGGGATAAGTGATGAAGGGATGGAGCTGCGATCAGCCGAGGTGTATGACCCCATCTCCCACCGATGGAGTGCCCTGCCCGTCATGGTCACACGTCGAGCCTATGTGGGCGTCGCCTGCCTCAATAACTGCATCTACGCAGTGGGCGGCTGGAATGAGGCACTGGGCGCACTGGAGACGGTGGAGAAGTACTGCCCTGAGGAGGTGAAGTCTCACTTCATATCTCAAGTGTGTGAGAAGATAGTTGTTCTTTGATTGTAACATCCTCCACATCTCTTTGATTGTCTTTCAGGAAAAATGGCTGGAGGTGGCCCCGATGTCTACGGCACGTGCCGGCGTTTCCGTGTCTGCGGTGAACGGGCTGCTGTACGCAGTTGGGGGCAGGGCGGCCAGCGGAGACTTCTCTGCCCCAGTGACGGTGGACTCTGTGGAAATCTACGACCCTCACCTGGACACCTGGACTGAAGTCGGCAACATGATCACGAGCCGCTGTGACGGCGGGCTGGCTGTGCTCTGATATACAGGAATGTTCGGATTGAGACTATGAAACATTCATGTCCGCCCCTGGATCATCCCGATACTACAGAAACTGCAGAGAAGCTGCACCTTGAAAACACAAGAGTGTGTTATTTGTCTTACGTTGGATTTCATTTCATCTTTAATGACATGTTATTTATAAATGGATCGTGTGTTTCCTTTTTTATTAAAATATTATAGCAGATCTTCAACTGGAAAACAAATGAATCTGCTTCTATTAACACTGGCACATGGCTCATCTGTTTCTGGATTTAAAGGAATTTTAAAGTAGGAACACATTTTCTTCTGTTGTGTGTTGGAATACAAAGCTGTCCTGGTTATTTAAGGATACTATTCCACTGCAGCAGATTCCATTTTTGATTGACCAGACAGAGTATCTCTTCATAGCTGTCAGCGTCCTTTGGGGACTGAGAACACTGTTGTAGATCAAGGTGTGAAAGCACTGTTCTTTAGTCGGTTTTATTGTTATCTTGCCTCAAAGGAAAGTTTGAGGTGTTTGTGCATTGCTACTTTGAAAATGTATGAAACCACTATAAGCCTGTTTGATAATGGAACCAAATGAAACTTAGGGGTGTTTTAAGTTTTACAGTCAGTGATTTCTGTAAATAATCTTAAACTTGAATGGCACACCACTGTTGTCACACCAGTGCAGTGCTCACACATTTTTCACTGAATTATTTTTGTACATACGACACTTTAAGTACTATTTCATCCCTCACATGAAGAGAAACATGTTCAGAAGTGTGTTTACCTTGTGTACACCAAGTACACGTCATGTCATGACATATCACATGAAGTGTTGCACAAAGAAAGTATTGCCTTTCGTGTTCCGTTATCCCTTTGCAAGAAACAACATGTTACAGAATAGAAATAACACTCTATTGTTTGCTTTTCATATTTAATGTCATAAGAACTGTGTTTTTGATAGGATTAAAATGAACCTGCATCACTATTTTTTATTCAAGATTATTAAAGTTTTAGAACTTGTTGAAGACAGTTCACACACCAATATATGGGATCAAATCATTACTCATTCTTTTTTTCTGATGTACTTAGTGATGTATGGAGGTATTTTAGATCTGATATGAAAAATCAAGACTTTAAGTTTGTACATTAAAAGCAAACAAGTTCTGAGTTCACTGTTCTGATTTTCTGCACTGTGCAAACAGACTTATTACACAGCAGCAAGACTTGTGTGGGAGGATTCAATTTGACATCTGGCTGCGCATGGAAAAGTAAAACCCCTCAGCACAGTCAGCCTGTTGTCATCAACACTGTAGTGCCCTTGTTATTAGGATCTGCATGCATCTGTTTGGCTGAGGTTTGCTACTGTAAAGCATCATGGTTCAGTATTGATGTGGAAAACTTCCAAGACAATGGAGAATGTATGATCAATTTCCTCCAGCTCTGCCCCTAAAACTCTGCATTCCTTTGTTTAAATTGAATATTTACATTCAATGTCAGTCTCCAGTGAAACCATGTTGATTCGACTGTATGATATTTGTGAATATTTAAATTTAGAAGATTCCAAATCCTTCTGTCTGATTTTGGCATCTTGATCCACTGTCATAAATATTTAAAAACTACTTGATTAACTCATTTATTGATCCTCACTGCTCTCTCAGACTGGAGAGAAAGATTGCTTGGAATGTATGTATTAGCATTAATAACACAAGACAACATTATCAATATCTTTTACAAACTTAAGACAAGATCTCATTAATTCAATGCACTTCTATGGCTGAGGTTTAACTTCTGTCTGTCTGGTGTTGGACAACAATAGAGAAGTATGCAAATAGTCCAAAATGTTGATTCACCGTCTCAGATTTGCATTTAATTTGTACTTTTTCCACAGAAAAGAATATAATACTGCATGTTTTCTGATTAATGTTAAATATTGCCTTTACCTCAAAGTCTGCCCTTAAGTCGGAAATTTCTCTCCCAATTTTGCAACTTAGGAAACATGACTATCAAAATGTTTGCTGTTGTAGAGCAAGACCAAACCAGATTTTCTTCATTTCATTTTACATTTTTATTCAGTGAATATGGCTTGAAGTGCAAAATTGTCTCTTAAATCAGTGCTTAATCTCTTTAAGCTTCTTCTCCGTACAGAATTTTTTTATTGTCAGTGTAGCCACCAGCGAGAACGTGGCGACCAGAGTAAGGACAGTTCGCATGGCTTTGAACCAGGCGGGGTAGCCCGGAAGCAGGGTCAGGTCGTAGTGCAGTGACAGACCCAGTCCCATGATGACTACCAGGGCTCCCTCCGTAATATTGTCCCTGCAGAGCAGCGCCAGCCAGGCCAGGAGCGAAGGCACCACGCTGTTACCCAAGTTCATCCAGTCTGGCTGAGCAGGACTACCAGCAGGGATGGCAAACCCCCAGCGGGCGCCTCCGAGGAAGGAAACAATACAGGCTCCGTAGACGACTTGAGCGTATGCCACTTCAGGGTAGAAGCACTGGGAGGCAGCCATCACGAGAGGGGCGGACAGGAAGGGGATGAGCCCGGAGATACCGAGGTACAGGGCTGGTTTGGGAGCCTGTACAAGGGCCCCTAAGCTTTGGCCCTCCTTGGTGCTCCCTCCCTCTGAGGAACCCCATCCTGAATCCCCTTGGCAGAGACGGGAGGGCTGCCAGCTCACAGGCCTGATGCTCAGCAGGCTGGTGGTGGAAGCTGTGGATGGGAAAAACCCTGAGGAGGTCCGACAGGGAAACAGCAGCTGAGCTCTGGTTGAGTAGTTTGCCGGAGTGTTTTTCTGCTGGACACATCTCCACACTGAAACCTGAGAAAACAATAAACACAGAGGTGCAACACACATCTTGTTATTGTTTGATACTGCTTGCACGTGGGCTATAGTGCCTCTATATTGACTCATAAAGAAGGTGTTCACATTTCAGAATCAGAATCAGAAGTATTTATTGCCAAGTAGGTTTACACCTACCTGGAATTTGCCTTGGTATAGGTGCATACAAGGAACATAAAACATAAAACATAAAAACACAGTAAGTACTACACACATGAAAAAAAATATATAGAAAAAAAATATATATATATAGAAAAAAAAAATATATATATATATATATATATATATATAAAATAAAGTAAATGCAAAATGCAAAACAGGAGTGCAATGAGAATGTGCAATGTGCAGTTTAATGTGTGTTAATGTAACACATTTACGAATGTTCGGTCTTACCTCAGAAAATATGCGTCTTCCAGATGCTAACCTCAACATCTTGAATCTAAAAGAGACGAGTAATCACTTATTAATAACCTTCTCCCTATAGCACATGTCATTTAGGATGTTTAGCTGTGATATAACCCCCCCCCCCCTCCTCCAAGGCTAATGATATCAACAGCTAGCACACAGGCACTTGCTAAACCTGATGCAATACGAAGCTAAATCCTGTAACAACATGCAAACACAAACAGATGTTGCATTTACCTAAACGTTATGTTTGATCTGTCATCCAGCAGCTCACCACTGCCCCCGCGGTGTAATGAGAGTGAGCTAATGGTCGCTAAGTTAATGTTAAGTCGCTAAACTAGAGGTCGTTTGCTGGCTGCCATTCTATCGGTGCTCGATTAACCGCCTGTCTCCAACTACTCTGAAAGCCCATGAGACGCGATCTGACATCGATTGGTTTGGCTGACGGCGGCGGGGGAGACGTTAAGTTACATTCAAGACGTCAAATATCCGTTAAACCCGCTGCGAACACCGCGCTGCACCGATATTTACCGAGTATCCGGCGTTTTAATTCAAATTACCGACGTGTTGTTTTATTCGAAAGGGAAAGTATTTCACCTCTGGGTTCACCCGTAACAACACGGTGGAACATCGAGGAGTTGCATAATCGCGGCGGGTGTTGAACGCAGCTCAGTCGAGCCTGTTCGAAACCCCTCAGTGGCAGCGCCAGTGGTAAGCGCTCCGAAACCCAAACAAACGCCAACAGCCGAGGGTTTATAGCTGCGAGGAAAGTTCCCTCGCGTTATTGTTCCGGAGCTCTCACGTGTGTTTGCACCGCAGTTCACCGGAGGCCAGGAGACTGTGCGCGCGGCACCGCCATGAGACACAGCAAGTTAGCCCGCTAGCACTTAGCAAACTGATGAATGTGTGCTGCTGCTGTTGAGGTAGCCATTTTGAAACCGTGTTGTTCCAACGAAGCCAGGTCTGTTTACCTCTATTGTACGTTTGTGACAGTTCCTTAAATACGTCGCTTGACCCACCGCGAGTACATTAAATGCATTTTTACTCAACTAAGCCCCCTAACTGTGCTAAGTAGTCTTAACTGCCTAGCAGGCTTCGCGGGCTACTTAGCAGGCTAGGTAACGTCAGCTTTAGCTAACAGTTGCTACGCGAGCGTTAACATCAATTAACTTGGCAGAGTTAGCCAGCAGCTCAGTCTGGACGGAGCAGGTAATGGTATTAGTTAGCTACCAGTGTGAACAGGTTGGTGCATTTGAGTTCCAAACGTGTTTTAATGCACTTTAAACCACTCCGTTGCTCAGCTAGCTAGCTTGGAGTCGCGTGCATGTTACGTTGCTGTGTGTGGAATCGGTGCGCTGCGGTGTTTGTGGACGCGCGTGTGTGTGTGTGTGTGTGTGTTTCCCACGATGTGTGATAACGTCAAACTGTGTACTTTCCGGACTCAGCATTGTTTGTGTTGCCGTCAGCCATGTGGGTTCAGTGTGACTGTCTGTGGCCGTGGCCGCGCTAAACTCATTGATGCTGGGCTGTTATGTAATGGTTCAGCGGGGAATACGCTAGCGACTCCACGCGAGCCCAGTTTGTGCACACGGGCTTTTATTTTTGTTTTGTTGTCGGGCTGCATCATAACGCGTGTCTGGCCTGGGTGTGTGACTGGAGACTCGGATAGTAAAGCGCACTTTCTTCCAGCACCACACACACACACACACACACAGGCCCGTTTAGATGCGCAGCAATCTGAGGAGACGCACCGAGGTAGAAAGTGTCCACGTTATTTTTAAAACTGGCATAAATATTTCATTTACCGAAGCCGACACAATTTTATGAAGGGGGGGCTTTCAGCGTGATGTGGTGCTGAGATCACTGAGTCATGGGTTTTCTCTCTAAATGTGTTGGAGGTGTGAAAAGGAGCAATGAAGATGGTCTCTAAACTTGGAAGCCACTTCTGTAATGCTGGAGCTTTCATAACGTCAGGACATTATGCAGCTGTTTACAGTTGCATAGGTGTAGCAGCATGAAGGGAAATGTGGGTTCAAGTTTAGGTTTAATGGTTTTATTAACTAACATTTAACGTGACAAGAAAAAACAACTGCATGCACTTTAATCGCTGTGAATCCCGAACTGCTTTCAAACCAACAGAGCTCCTCATACTTTGCTTATTCAAATCATAAGCAAAGGCAGAGAACAAACTACAGGCACCAAAAAATAAGCAATTAGTTTATTAAGCAATTTAAGAACAAGAGGAATATAAGGGATGTCATGTCTTTTGGTTCTGCTCATGGGCACTACAGTTAGTAGCTGGGAGGGGAGGCTACAGACAGGAACCTGTGCAAAGGGAATGCACTGTCCTTGAGTATGTGTGTGCTATGCATGGTGGCTTCACACCATTATAAGCTTAATTTCTCTGTGTGGAATCCCTATATTCAGTTGATACTTCAGTTGAGTTTATTAGATATTGTTAGATGTTATTAATACTGTAGCCCTGCTGTAAATCTTTTTTTATGTAGTGCTTATTCCCCTTTATCGTTATTTTGAAAGCTTTACTTTGCTGTTCCATTATATTGCCTCATACTGATGCGTCTCCTAATAGCATTTTGTCCAACCTGTTTATATCATTGAGGGTAGACAAATTATTAGTTATTTGCAAAACTACCACAGACTATAAAGTTGAATCATCACCTCATCAACAGTGCAGCTTTCATAAAAGTAGCTTATTGGACTAAATACATATCAGTCAAACTAGTTGTAATACAGAATGAGTAGTTATGTGTGTATTTTTTAACCGGTAGGTTTGAAGTGTTTTTCTTTCTGAATTCAGACTAACACTCTCTATGTTTACTGCAGGTCCAGTCTGTTCCTGTGCAGATACCCATGATCCACAAACAGGGAAACTACAAACTGCACTGAACAATCCTGTGTGAGGGAGTTCAAGAAGAAAAGGAAAGACCCACTTGACACATGCTATTTTTCATTCTTCATTTTTCCCCCTAGAGAAAACAATTTGATTGACTGGACTTTTTTTCCTTCTCCCTCATTTTTTGGACAAGTTTAATTGTTGTTTTTGGACCGCTATTCATCACATGACACCAAGACCTTTTGGCTTGTGGATGCTTTTTATTTCGCTTGCACATGAGCTTGCACATCTATGAAATCTAAGCAACACCCTATATCTGCTTCAGTCAACAAATTGCAGCACTATAAATGGGCATCTTACAAATGTGATATTAAACCATATAAAGATAAAATCGGCATTATAATGCGTCATTCAGCAGCACCTCTATTTCATTAACCCAAACTGAAAATGACGGCAATGTAACATAGGGTTTTGCTTTCTTCATTGTCATGTGACTTTGAACCTTTTGAGCACTATTTTCATCACACTCGGACAGTCTTTTCACCAGTTTAATGAGGTGAGCGGTGGTTTTCAGTGACGCCCATTGCTAATAAGACTGTCTCTGAACACTCTTTTCTTTTCTGCATGAGTTTACGTAGACCTTAAGATGATTCGGTAGAAGGTGAGGCGGCAACATACTGGCACACAGTGTGGCAGGACAACGGCCATCTCTTTCCCCCCCATCTGGTGTCCAAGTCGAACTGCTACACAAACTGTTGTCCAGGTTTCAGGGCAGCCAACTCTCACAGACCGCTTCCTTATATTAAGAACAAGACAGTCTGACTTTTCCTCACCATTGGGACAAATCACCCATCAAGTCACTTAATTTTGCCAATCAGCATAAAGTCCACTTAGGATTTAAGTTTTGCTCCTGACTGATGAATCTGTGAAAAATTCAGTCTGCCTGTGGATAAGACGTTACCTGGACTGAAAAGTAACGCTCAAAATTCATCAGACACGCAACCGGCAACAGGAGCTGCCTGAGAATCTTATTCAAGAAGGAGAATCGGTCGCTCAAAGGCCTCTGCACTTCCGCTCTAGCATCTACTTCCTGCTCGGCCAGTTCTCTGGATCACCATTCCAGATCATTCCTGCAACCTTTCGACCCATTTACCCAGTGTTTCACCCTGGACGAAGGGGTCTGCCTCTGGGTAAAGGGGCTGTGCTGTCCTGGCGAAGGTGGAGAGGGGGTTGTTGGTGTGCTGCTCCCCATCTGTCAGTGCACACACACTGTGATCAGTGCCAACAGGCCTGAGGAACCGAGCCCAATCGGACTGAGAGAGGAGGCAGAGGACTTCAGAGCAACAGACTCTGGGGTAATGATAATGCTTCACCTCACTGACTTGGCTGGGACAAACATGCATGAGTGTACTCAATGGGAAGGGAATTAATGGCTGTATTTTGATCCATCACAAGTCATTTGTCAATATTTTCAGGGTAGCAGGTGTTAATTTTCCTCCCAGCACACACGCACAAGAGAGTTAAGTTAAATCCATCATGAGTTATACTCATTTATCACATGCTGCACACATTGCAAAATAATACTTGTATTATGCACACTATATTTTCCTACCAGGCTGTCGAGCAGTTATCATTTGCACAGCTGCAGCAAGTCGAGCTTTGTTGTTTTCTGCTAAGAATAGGACTCTTTTTGGGTCGTCGTGTGGAGACCGCAACACACCGAATTTCTAAATAACTGACACTTTGACAGAAAGAACATTCACATTAAAAAAAGATGGGCATTTTAGGGGAACTTGATTTTCTGTCAGTGATTCATGTTACTGCACTTTAAATTTTCAACGTTGATTATTGAAAATGTTTTTTCCTGTTGTTCATGTCTGTCATTAGATCCTGGCCATGAGGTTTGATGCCTCGATCCACTGACCGGAAACACTGGACCTAAATGGCGCAGCATGACTTTGTCCCTGCCTGGCTTAACTTCTCCACGCCCCAGCCTGCCAAGGTGTGTGTGTGTGTGCTAGGTTATCATAGGAGATGAGCAGATACACAAGGCTTTTAAATATAAATGTCCGTCCCCCCCCAGGGACTGACAGTGCAGTCAGTACATGGTTCAGCAGAGGGTCACCTAAACATTGTGTTCTGTTATGAAAAAGACAAAAGACAGAAGAAAGGGAACAGTTTTAAATAACATCAATTGATGGCTCAAGGTTCTGATGGAGGCTTTAAACAAACTTTTCATAGATTGTCTTGAATCTCTGCATTACTAAATTTGAATGGGCTTTTTACAAGGCCCTGAAAACAAATGTTCTGGTGGAGATCAGACATAATTGCAGGCTATTGCTGACAAACAAGCATTGGTTGAAGTTGCTGTCATTCAATGAAGAGTCAGGAATCAAATTCTAACATGCAGTGTTTTTTCAGTCATCATAGCAAAGCTAGATCTATGTGAAATGTATTGCATTATATACGAGGAGAGATTTGATGAGCCTAAATGTATACATGCTGCTTCAGCACAAGCTGTGTTAATGATGCAGTTTTCTTAAATTACTTAACTGTAGTTGGTTGAAATGGACAACAAATCATTAACCGGCTTTGCCATCATATCCACATTAGTATTTACTTATGTATATATCATTCTGAAGTTCAGACCAAGTGGCAGGTTTGTTTTTTTGGTTCGGTGATAAATCGATCATCTGGTACTCACTATTTGAGGTGAACACTGAAGCTGTATTAGCTGTTGAACAGTTTGAAAGTTCAGTGAGTTTATGTAAAATACCTATCAGTATTAGGTATTGCATTACATGATGTATGATGAGATGTCCTCAGGGTTTCCTCTATAATGTTTCAGGTCTGGCGGATTGCCAAGCTAACTATAACCTCCGGCAGGCCAACATTTTTTTTATATATATATATATAAGGAACCAATGACACAATGCAGGCTTTTTAAGATTTAAAGTGTGATATAGGAAAATAGCAGACAGACAGCAGTGAATGAGAGTGTCCTCTACTACTTCCATTGAAGTCACATGTTTGAACATGTCAGAGTTGTATTATCACCTTAAAACATGGATACTAGCTAACAAAATAAAGGGGAAGTTGTGTTTGATTGAAGACAAATATTTTAGCCAGTTAAGATTTAGTGAAGGCTCATTGTAGCTTGTGTGTCATTTGTTGTGATTCTGTAGTTACATGCAGTTTAAACATCATGAGCTTCGATTAAACTTTGGACTCTGAGCTGATAACCTGTGTTTTTAGACTGTCTGACATCACAGCGCGGCGATGTCCTCACCCAGAGTTCTTTCATTTGATGGGAATAATTTTGGCTGTAGCTGAAAGACAGGGGTCTGGAACAAAGTTTATATCCAATATCTTATAAAAACACCAATGATGATTCATTCAAAGTATTGCCTCTTGTGGGAAATGTGGGGTGGACGTTAAAAGATCGATTTTTTTTTTTTTTTGTGTGCGTGTCTTTTCTTTTGTATTAATGTACAGTGTATTAAACTTTCTGTCTGTCATAGATTGGTGTTTTTTTTTTTTTTTTTTCAATTAGAGTTTTCCCAGATTAGTTTGTCTGTCAAGTCAAGAAAGAGAAACAATGACCCAACTCCCTGTCTTGCTGACTCCTGGCTTCAATTGAATTTCTATTGTCTTCAGGGATTAGTCTGTATACTCTCACCAGAGTTGAAGCTGCAGTGCGTTATCTTACTGACCTTTTCTACTTTATCTTGCTGTGTATTGTCTGTGGACCGCTATAAAAATTCCTTGAGATTAAAGTGGTGGGGATAGGCTGAACGAGACAATCTAATTTGATCTTTGAACCTCTGTAGATGACAAGGAAATGAACTCAGCATTTTAAAGTAAACATTGTGAAGCACACAGCTGTGTCAGTGCTGTCACTTCAGGATTTAACGTTTTCAGGATTATGTACACAGTGTGTTATTATTATTATTATTATTATTATTAGTTTTCTGAGTAGAAATGATTTATGCTAATTTAAGTTTCTACATCAGGACAAAGATGAGGCAGGGGAAATACAAATGTCATGATAAATAGTGTCAGGGTAACTGCCATTTCTTTTTTGGTCATTTTCTCTGATAAGATGCATGTTTAAAATGTCTGTGTAAACCCCCATGTTGCTCACATTGTCCCCTCTCTGTCTTCCTGCAGTCCCCTGCTGCCAACCTTGATAAACAAGGTGAGCCCCACCACCACAGAGACGGCAGAGCTTCTGTGAGCCGCCGCCGCCACAACTCTTCTGATGGTTTCTTCAACAACGGCTCCCTGCGTCCTCCAGCAGGTAACAGTGTACACCACCTGCCTTCATATGCCACGTTCAGACTACAATGTTCAAAGTCGCCGCATCACTATGCAGTTCACACTACATGACTTGGCTGTCTTTTACTTAAAGGGGACATAGCATGCAAATTCCACTTTGTTAGTGCTTCTACAGGTTAATGTGGGTATCTGGCATGTCTACCAACCCAAAAACTCTGGGGGAAAAAACACTCGCGCGTTTTGTTATAGTTCCTCTAAGTCAGAAACGTCATGCTTGAGCGACTCGATTGCGCTTCCTGGGTATTGTTTCGTAACAAGGAACTGGAAGTCTCCCTACATGGTCTTGGCCCACCCCACCCCCCGTCCCCCCACACTCGTTACTTCCGGGTTTACACCGGAGGCTGCGAGGCAGCGCAGCGCCGTTCCCAAGCACGCAGCCGGGCTGTTCACACGGGACGAGCATTTCTCCGCTGGTCAGCCCGCGATTCACTCACATGTGGCATTTGTCTGGATCGTTGGGACTGGGAGGCTGCAGCAGCTGCTCGGGAGCGACCGCTCGCTCTCCCATGCGTGAGCTGGAATTTGTGTCAGCGCCACACAGCCGGCAGTGTGGAGGACTTCCGCAGTGTTCAGCGCTACTGTAACCCCCGAACCCCGACATTCAACGGGTACAACAACAAGCGGAGAAAGCAGAATCGCGGGCTGACCTTATATATACAGTCTATGGGGCTGACCAGCGTGGAGAAATGCTCGTCCCGTGTGAACAGCCAGGCGGCTGCGCGCTGGAGAACGGCGCTGCGCTGCCTCGCAGCGGTCTTCCACACTGCCAGCTGTGTGGAAGACTTCCGCAGTGTTCAGCTCTACTGTATGCCGGGGTACAGTAGTTACGCCGGGGTACAGTAGTTACGCCGGGGTACACCGGACGCGGAAGCGCAGCTGCGAGGCAGCGCAGCGCCGTTCTCCAGCACGCAGCCGCCTGGCTGTTCACACGGGACGTGCATTTCTCCGCTGGTCAGCCCCATAGACTGTATATATAAGGTCAGCCCGCGATTCTGCTTTCTCCGCTTGTTGTTGTACCCGTTGAATGTCGGGGTTCGGGGGTAAATGATGGTCTTCATAGCCCCCCCCACCCCACCCCTCTCTTTCTCTCTCTGTCTGTCTGCTTGTGTGCTTGTAGTGGATGGGCAGAGGGGGACATTTAATTATGTGATTGGGAAAATTAAAACTCCAGGACAACAAGGGGAATACAAAGTATGGGATGCATATTTGATAATTTATATCATATAAAATATGTAATTTATATCGTTTAAAATCATGGGGGGAGAGGGGAGCTGGCTCATTAGCATTTAAAGGAACAGGCACTCAAAACAGGTCGCTCTGTGGAGGGCTGTTTTATACAGGGTAAAAAGGGTGCTGTTTTATATGATCCTTGTGGTATTTTGACCAAAGTATGTTACAGACATTTCATTAAGACCCCAAGGAACCATATCAACTTGTGGTAAAATGGGCATGCTATGTCCCCTTTAAGAGTTTTGCAGTCGTGAGTTTAACTACATGACTGACCGGTGTCTGCTGTGATTGGCTGTAGTCGTTGATTCGTCTAGATATTTAGCCTGCCAGAAATTTGGTTTGAGCAGTTGACCTGACAGCGAGCCTCTCAAATGCCAATCCAATTCAATTTGTCTTCGATTTTTTGTTGGCGAGTGGAAAATCAGGTTAAAAATCATGTAGTGTGAAGAAGTCATCATTGTTAATCTGGTAAATTGTGTAAAGGAAAGCAACAGTAAGACCTTCAGCAGAAATAATGAAACTAACAGAATAGTACTGATTTAGCGCTGTATGTCTTGATTTAATTTCGTTAAAAATGTCCTCCATTGTTCTTGACTTCAGAAGGGCCCTTTTTATTGAGCTTTCAGGTTTAGAAAAATGTTGGTTGTGTTTCAGACATTATGTTTATCAGTAATACCAAGTAAAAAGATTGTGCTCGACATACAGTGCCTCAACTGACAGAATGGAAACAAAAACTACCCTGATCGTTCTCCCCTGCTCTGCAGAAACAGGATCCTGTATTGGCCCTGATATAAACCAATGTTTTTTTCTTCTAAAACTTGAAAAGTGGGGTCTGTCTTATATTTTGGATAATTTAATGTTCATTCATTATAACAGATACTCTCTTTGAAGAGAGAGAGAGAGAGAGAGAGAGAGAGAGAGAGAGAGAGAGAGAGAGAGAGAGAGAGAGAGAGAGAGAGAGAGAGAGAGAGAGAGAGAGAGAGAGAGAGAGAGAGAGAGAGAGAGAGAGAGAGAGAGAGAGAGAGATTATTTTATAGTGGATCACTAGAGCAGTGGTTCTCAAATGGGGGTACGTGTACCCCTGGGGGTACGTGAGATTTTTTTTTAATATATTTAAAATTAGCATCCATTCAAAAATCCTTTAAAAATAGTTATTTAATAAATATTCAATAAAATATAAGTGTTTAATAAATCAGACACTGATGGCACAGCGCTGTGTATTACATCTTTTTTTCAACCAAAAATACTTTGCGCTGTTTAGGGGGTACTTAGCTGAAAAAATATTTCACAGGGGGTACATCACTGAAAAAAGGTTGAGAACCACTGCACTAGAGGTTTCCACTTCTAGACTTTTGTCAGGAGGCAGTGGTGGCACGATTGTGAAGGACTTCAGAACACTCACTTCCTCACTGAGCATATTTGTTTCACTTTTGTTAGTACTAATGTCTGAGTGTACTGTGAGAACAACAACCTTTGTAATGGTAAAATAAATTATGTCAAATAGCATATTTTCAGAAAGTACAGTGGTAAGTTCTTACATCTTCAAGTTATTGGAGTCAACCTTATCATCCGTTTTACTATCGGTTCACTCCGTGCTAAAATCATTACAAAATACTTGAGGCACAACTCTTTTGATGCACGCCAATGGCCCCTGGATAGTGTGCTCAAATAAACGTGCGGAACCATGATATTTTAAGCTTAACATAAGGTTAACAAAAGTTCAAACTTCATCATCCCACATCTCCCATAAACAGGATCTGAGACTCATGAAATTTGGTTTCACAGGTTTCTCATGTGACCAAATCAGCATAAAGAAATGTTCATTAATATCTGTGATAATTTGGGACAGAATTAGCCTATTTTAAAAAAATCCTATGTTTTTTGTTCTCTTTGGAGGTGACGGATGGCAGCAGCCCTCTCTGCTTCTGAGGCATGACTCGGTGGACTCGGGGGTGGCCAAAGGAGGACATGGTGGGCTGGCAGGGGGATCGTGTTGGAAGGAAACACCCAGCTGGCATGGAGCCCCACGGGGTGCCCAGGACGGCCACCACCACCAGGGACGCCACCCCAAACGGGGAGCAGGCGACAGGGACAGGCAGGTGGGGCACCGGCAGCGCAATGGCATCTTCCATCCCCGCAAGGGCACCTCATACCCGGACAAGTTTCCCAACGAGGAACGCAAAGACGGCAAGGACGACAAGCTGAAGTTCGTGGAAGAGGACTTTGTGAGTCAACGACTTTTCCACATTCTTAATTTTTTTTTTATTATCTTCAAGCCTGTGGATGTCCTTGACATAGTTCTTCAACGATGATGCTATTTTTAAAGATAAGATAAGATACCTTGAGTCAACTGCAAAGCTATTTTAGCTGTTAAATAAAGAGTGCACTCAGTTATAAATATACCCTTTATTTTTAGAAAAGTAGTTGCTGATTACACAGCACCTGATCCAAGATGATCAAAACTAAGATCAGATATATTTTCACTGTACATTTTCTGAACAATAATAAAAATAGTAAATTTCATGAGTGTTCTTCCTCACGAGAGTTTCCCTGGACTGACCCAGAAGACTTGATTGTGTTAGTAACAACATGTTTAGATTTTAGTATGTCAACAAAGCTCTAAATACACAATTTGAATGTCAAGGTTTTAATGTTGACACTCAGTGTTTGTCTTTTAGCCTTCCCTCAACCCTGAAACAACTGGAAAGCCTGGGACTCAGATGCGAGCAGTGGCTCCCCATGCTGGAGTGTGGGGTAAGAGCACCCAGTGCCAGTTTAGATTTAAATACCTAGATAAACAAGAAACTCTGAATAGTTTCAGATCTGTTTCTCATCCTCACGTGTTTATGTTTCAGAAAACCCCCCTAGTGGCAAACAGTTGGTTTCCAAAATGCTGGTTATCAAGAAAGTTTCCAAGGAGGACCCCAGCACAGCCTTCTCTGCGGGGTTTGCCACTGCCGGCGCCCTGCCAACCAACGGCAACAAAGCTCCCATTGCAGGCTCCAGTGTCTACAAGAACCTGGTCCCAAAACCTGTTGTGGCCCCCACCAAAGTAAGACTCACTGTCTCAATGTGTTAAATCATTTCTTTCTTTGTTTCATTTTGCAGAGATGCAGTTTTACAAGCTAATCACACACATTTATGATGGATACAAATCATGCTATGCATACTGCAGTCGTCTGTGTGTTTGGCTGGCTCGAAATGAACTCTGGAAAATGTCTGGAAAATCAGTGGCTACTTTTGATGCAACCTCACCAAGCTTTAATTGATCAGTTTGGCTGCTCCATTTTTACCACCATGAAGGCACCAGCTTTTGCGATTATGTCTTCCTTTTTAATTTGCTACAGGCTACTGTATAAGGACATGTTTTCAGACCAAAACTGAGCATTTGAAGTCACTAAAATGCTTTATTTGGTAAACAGTCTATTATCACAGTGATGGAAGATATTGCACACTCCATGATGTGGTGCACTATCATACAGGTGATGACTACAACACCAGTGTAGCGCCCACCCCTAGGGTCTGGCAAGAAAAGTTCTGGAAAATGTCTGGAGCTCAGATTTGTGTTCTCACATACAGCCCCACTGGAAAATTTCAGGAAAATGTCTTCAGTGCATGTCTGAGAGCAGCTAGAGAGTCATTATGCGTCTTCTCTTCCAGAGCACCCAGTGGAAATCCAGTGGTAGAGAGATCACCAAGTCTGGCCTCCACATGCCAGGCCGAGATTCAGTCTTCACCAGCCCTGTCTCTGGAGCCAAACCCAGCACCCCAGTCAGTGCACAGCTGCACAACGCCCCAAAAGAGGTGAGGGTCACAAAACATAGAGAGTAGCAGACCTTCAGGGTTTGTCTTGACACAACGAGAACTATTTTTATTTATGATGTCATTTACACAGACTTTCAGACAAACATGCTGAACTTCAGGTGGAACATTCCAGTGTAGCTCTGTGTGTTGAAATCGTTGTTCTTGTTCTGTAACTACGTATGTGATATGTGTAGCTGGCCCCCGTGTACGCAAATGACGGGGTTTATTTAAACATAGTTATTATGTGTTAGTGTGGTTGCTGACTGAGATGCTTACTCTCTCGCACTTTAAGTTTTCTGCAGCAGTGTTTGTGCCCTGTCTTCTCTCCAGTCGATTCAAACTGTAATATTCACCAGAAAGTATCAGTTATCACATGTGAAACTGCTGTAAATTCTATGGTCATATTTTGTCAATACAGTTAACATTTGACAATCTTAAAGATTTTTTTAGAAAAATATTCAGACAGTTAAAATGACTGATGGTTGTTGACCTACTTTTAATTTTTACTGTCCAAATGGATCTGATGGCTTACTGATTTGGTGTCAGAGTCAAAAAGTTTATTAACTGTTCAATTTATTAAACCACTTATTCTCCTTCACGTGGTTTCTCCCCCTGCCTCTTCCTCCCACCACACCTGCAGCACCCTTCCAGCACGACTCCTCCCATAGACATCGCCCCGTCGAGGCTGAAGCTGATGCGGCGCGGTCCAGACCGTAAGAGTGAGTTCCTGCGAGCTCTGAAGGACGAGGTCACTGGAGAGCTGACGACGAGCAGCAGCCCGGGCACATCAGGAGAGGTAGGCAGCAGTTTGGCTTTTAGCCGATACGGGTTATGACAGAGATGAGAAAAATTCTCTGTTCAAGAGAGTGTATGAGGTGTTAACTCTGCATGTTAATTCCCATGCAGAGAATTAACACCTCATACACTCTCTTGAACAGAGAATTTTTTGATCTTCAGGAGAAAAAAAAAAGACTGCCCAGATTCCAACAGTCTTTTCTGTAGAAGTCAGTTTATTTACTTAAAAATGTCCCACAGTAGAGTCACAGCTTTTGTTTTTCTCTACACAAAGGCCAGAAAATCAAAGTCCGAACCCCTCAACGTCCCCAAAAGGGATCGTATCTAGTCATGGTCTTTTAAAATCAGTTTTGACTGAACTGTGATTGCTTTATTTTTTTATATTCTTGTTTTTATTGGACCATAAACGGGGAGAAAGAGATACTAAATGGTACAAAGGTCCCTGGCCAGAACATAAGGCCTCCAGGGGATACGATTTTTGAAGCCTGTTCTCTCGCTTTGTGAATATTTTTTTTTAGGGCGAAAGCAACACGCCAGAGCCAAAAGCCTACAGCGAAGAAGTCTGTCATGAGAACGGTCTGTCCTACTCCCTCAGCGACTCAGACACCGAACACCTGTCCAGCTCCCTGGAGGCAGAGCACAGGTAGAGTACTGCCAACAGCCGCGCACACACACACACACTCACACACAGTCTCACACAGTCAACTAAGCAGAAAATTACTATGCTCATATAGGTTGCTGAAGGCCATGGGCTGGCAGGAGTACCCAGAAAATGATGACAACTTCCTGCCTCTGACAGAGGACGAGCTGAGAGAGTTCCAGACTAAAACCGAACAGGTGAGATTTCAGAGGAAAACTATTAATTAAATATACTTCATTCAGTATCACCCAGTAATTTGATCTCTTTTTGTATTTAAGTGTTATATTTTTCACTTTCTAAACTGAAGTGGCATCTCACACTCCGATTGTGTCCTTTGACCAGCTGAAGAGGAACGGCATGCAGAGGAACGGGGTTCTCCCAAGGCCGCGGGGTGTCACCCTCCACTTCACCCCCTGGAGGAGTGTGGCGGAGGCGCACGTCGAGGAGGGCTCGGAGTCCGAAACCAGTAGCAGCAGCCAGACCTCTGACGATGACGACTGCATCAAATCCTAACGTGGCTTTATGGAACAAAAAAAGAAAAACAACAAACACAACAGCCAACACCACATCCCAGCAAGCAGTTCCCCCTCTTCCTGTCTCATCTTTGTTTTTAGAGCACCATTTTGAATTTCTTTCGTTTTGATTTTTTTTTTGTTGTTGTTCTTGCACAAGGGAAAAACCAATCATATCCCAGTGAAGGAGGAGATTCCTGCTTCGCCAGACGTCGTTTTCCCTGCGTTTCCTCCTTCACTGCAGTCCCTGCCCTCTTTGACCCCCCCACCCTCCCTTCTTCCTTTTTCTTCCTCGCTTTGTGGAACTGAAGTGTTCATCAAGAAAAAGAAGGGCAATGAATGCACACTTGATTCTGCTTCAAACAGACTAACTCATTTCATTGATGATGCTGATGACACATTATTAATGATATTAATAAAAATTGGTTCCTGACAAGCTGATATGTTTCAATATGAATCTGGCTCCTGTGATGTTTTGGGTCCACACGTAGGTGACTTTGACTCCTGCCTCACAGCGAATCCTCGATTCTTATCAGCCCGAGTGACGCAAAAATGAATTTGCACTAAAACGCTGCAGTGTTGTATCGATCCAGGTTGTTACTGTGCAGCTTGCTTCAAAGCAGCTGGAGCAGCTTTTCCCACTGAAAACATGCTCCATTTGTAATGGATATAATAATAAAATAGTAAATCTAGTCACTCTAACAATTGTTTATATTTCATTTAAACATAGACTGTCAGATAAAGCTGTGAGGAAATGCTACTTTGATTAAGTACCATTAAAACTTGAATGGCATACCTCGGCCATGACCAAACAGTCCCCTTATGAAACCATATTTAAATGGACTTGATTGTGAATTTTGTAAGTGAAAAGAAATCCCTGGATCCGGATCCCTGATCTGGATCTGCACCAGAACTTCATGGCTTCTTCCTTTTGGTTGTGTTACACACCTCCACAAAATCTCATGCAAATCACTTGATCAGTTTTTGCACAATTCTAAACCTCACAAACAAACCAATGAAAACACAACCTCCTTTGCTGATGTAATTTTTTCCCCCTAATATATATAATGTGAAGCGATTTGATCAAAGGTCAGATTTTAAAAGTTTTGTTTAGATTTAGATTGTTTAAATATCTTCAAATTTCAGACATGTCTCTTAGTACAATCAAATGTGATGCTTGTAACACAAGACAATTGTTCACAACAGTGAGTCAGCATGCACAACATCTGCACCCTGAAACTGAACGCAGCCATTTTGTTCTAGACATTTTCTTGGTTATTTCCTTTATTGATAAGACGGAGTGTAAAGTGAGAGAGGGGAGGACACGGAGCAAAGTTCTGCAAATCAGAAAGGAAGCTGCAGAGGACTGGAGCCCCTCGCTCTACATGTGAGCTTCCTGACACCTGGTCATCTGTGTTTAAACACTTCTGCTTTTTCTGCAGTTTTCAATTGTACAGTTAAAATAGTCACAAGTGGAAGTTGTCAGCCAGGCCTGAGAGGTCGCACACATTCATTCACAATTAATTTCCAGTTTGTGTTAGATGAACGCAAAGAGCAACAATATTACATGTTTAAATCATCACGTGACTAATCTCCACTTATTGTTCTCGTCATTTAATGCTTCACCGACTCACTCAGGGCCAGCCCAGGTGTCCAATAGAAATCTGAAACTCGTTTAACAAAATAAGGACATGTCCAAAAGTTTTAACGACAAAGTTCAAGACATTTCTTTTAAATCAACTTAAAGAAATATACAAAGAATGTGACATTCATCACTATATAAAAAGTGAAATTTTGAATCTAACACCCACATGATAAAATGAACCTGACAATACAGTTGCATCTACATGACAAGTCAAGCTTTTTTTTACCGATAGTAAGTTTGTATAGGCAGTATAGCAGAATTAAGCATGTGAAAAATAATGGGAAAATAACTGCCACCAAGGAGGTCACGTTTCATCTTGTGAGTAAAGCCTAACCCTAACCCACACAAAGTACAGGACTTATCACGGAACTTGGTTAAGGATGTGATATGAGTCAGGGAATAGTTCAATGAAAGTAATCAGGCATGTTTAGGGGGACTGATATTTATGGGTGAGTTTAAGGGGACTGTTTGGTTTTAGGTGAGGTACACGCTCCCCAAGTGCTTTCTAGTTTTAACTATATTTAATCATAAGTGCAGCACCTGCAGGTAGAGATGTATCATAATGCGTCCACGGCCCCTCACCCTCCATATGAAGACTCTGTAATGTCTGTGTGTTGAATGTCTTAATACTTAACTAATGAGAAAATGGCGTCGGCCACAATAATCAGTGTTTACGGCTGCTAAATGACTTCTCCAGAACCTTTAAAAAAAATTCTATCGGCCTAGCTACATTGTGTCATATTCTTATAGTAGATCAACAATGACAAGCCACGTCAAGTTATTAGCAATGATGAAGTTTTAAACACCAATGTTTTATCAAATTAGATTATTTATTCAACTTTACAGTTACATATGTGAACCAACAGGAACATAACAGGCATAGATATAGATGCACATATTTACAACAGTAAACAAGTGGAGCCAGAACAAGGGCTTGGCGGAACGGTGAATCTCTTGGGCGCAGAGGAAAGTCAGGAGGGAATCCAGCTTCACTTACTGAGAGAGAGAAAACTTCAATTAGACCAACAGCAAAAAATAAAAATCCATCTGACATGAACCCTGTTAGTGCTGTAACTGGAATTCATGTGTTCCAATTGCACAGTGGGCATCAGGGAGCCCTTTTTGGTTTTGATACTTTGTCTACTTATCTATATACCATTCCAAAATACCAAATAATATCACTTTATTTTCAAATTTAATGATTTATCATGGCTGCACCAACTCCGAGAAGAGAAGGTCATTAGGTGACACATCAATTCATATGTGATTTAAGCAGGAATAGACAAACATATGGTATTTCACCCTTGGCAAAATGTTGAGTGTCACTCTCATACACACAGCAGAAATGTAATAATACAGAGGAAGCCTTGTAGCATGCATGAAGAAAGTAATGAGCATTACATGAGGGGAAAACTTGGTTGAAAAGAAGTCGGAAAACATCCTTGTAAAGTTCCCTCTGGCTCATGTTTTCTCCATAATGAGCTTGCACCAGGTTTTTAAAAAAGGGATGAACTGTGCCTGGTGGCTCACTGAACGTGTTCTCCTTACAGCAGAGCCAGAAGGGGGCAATGTCCCGACCGAGCAAAATCTGTTGAGGAGGATCACTTTCCCCCTCTGATATGGCCACTTATGACACCGACAGCCACAAGTGAGCAAAGCTACGAGGGGTTCAGACATGTTTCTTTTTTAACCATTATTAACTTTAGGAACAGTTTTGTCTGCTTTGAGGGGAGCTTGTGTCCATTTTTTCAGGGGAACTGACTGTAATTTGAATCATGGTGACCGGGGAGTTTAACACTGAAGTCTCACCTCTCGACTTCCATACGGTTTGTTTTCCCTTTAGTTTTGCTGCTGGCTTTGTCGACTTTGTCAGCGGGAGGCTCTTGCTTCACCTTCTTCACCGCACCCTCCTTCACCGGACTCTCCTCGGGTTTCCTCTGAAATACGCAAAAAAAAACACGTTCATTCACAGGAAATCTGGGCCATTTATTTTTAGGTTGCAATTTTTTGTACCGAATATCCAGCTCCAGACTCACCTTCTTCCTGACCAGGTGGGAGATGTCAGAGACTGCAGCTGAGGACGAGTGGCCGTTGGTGGAACTGACTCTTTTGGTTGATGTGCCATTCACCTGGACGGAAAAAATTAAATGATACAATCGGTCCTCAAGAAATTTGCCTAGTTATTTTATATGGTTAATATCTAGGCAGACTACAACTTAAAAAATAACCATGCCTACTTATTTGGATTACGTGTGTATACTTACTTTTGAACTGGAGGGAGCGTCACCGTTCTGTAGAGCAGACTCTGGGAATGCAGAGGAAGTAGAGCCTCCCCCCTGACAACATTTATTCAGAGTTAAAATAATCTTTATATGTTGACTTTTATAAAAAATAAATAAATAAATTAAAAAAAAAAAAAAAAAAAAAATCACACCACAGTCACAAGCTGTGTCTAAATGAAGATTTAAGACAGTGTGTATGTGGGGTCCAGAGACAAAGTTCAGAGACACTGAGTTTAAACATAAATCTCAATTTGAATACAGTCACTTCTACAGCAGGGTGCAGTCTTCAGCCTGCGTTATCAGTCACTGAGCTGATGTATGATGCACAAAGCAGATTTTCACATTCAATAGATGTGAGACCTACTGGACACTGCGTCTATAAAAAGGTGTTGATGCAAAATCACCACTCACGGGGGCCTGACCTATAAATGTCCCGTCACTATGAAGACAATGATTCAGGGTCCATCATGTAAGGTGAAGAGGACATCCCTGACTCACCAGTGCATCCTTCACAGACTCAGAAGCAGCACTCGTCATTTTCAGTCCCTCTGTGGCGTCCTCCACCTTCTCCTTGATCTCTGGGAGCAGAGCCTTCAGCTCCTCCATCTCCTTCCTCTCACTGGGCAGAGCCTCCGGGCCCTCGGCCTTGTCCAGCAGCTGCTGCAGTTTGTCTGAAGGACAAGGTGGACGTGTTAGCTCACACTCCGGTGCTTATCGTAACATTTGAGAAAGAAACCCCCCCCCCCTGCTTACCCAGCCTGCTCTTTATGACGGAGATGGAGCTGTTCAGCTGGTCGACAGCCAGGCGGTACTGGAGGTTCAGGCTGTAGGTCAGGCCCAGCTGGTAGTGAGTCTCAGCGAGCAGGCGGCTGTCTGAGTCCAGGTGTTTCACCTGCAGCTTCAGACACTCCTGGAAATCCTCCAACGCCTGGGAGTAATTTCCTGAGGAGAAAATAAAAGATAACTCCAGGTGTTAAGGTGGAATTGATGCCACTGATTTCTTATTAAGTTACAGTATCATCTCAAGGGGTTGATTTTAGTTTAATATGTGGGGCCTGTAAATTGATCCTGTGACAAAACAACTTTAGAATTGTTTCCATGACTCAACTTTCAAAACAGCCCTGTAATGTATTGAGAAACAATTAATCTGTTGTAATCTTCATTATTTTTGACATTTGAAGAAAATCCCCTCTTTTTCAGAGGTCAAGTGTTTTACTATTGTCCACAATGAGTCAAAAAGGTTTCTAGTGATACACTAGAAAATGCTCATATGAGATGGCTGGGATCACGTTTAGTTCACACACAAAAAAAAAAAGAACAAAAAAAAGGCACATTTCTTTGTGATTTAAGATTAAGAATTGGAGATGTTAAAAACATCTCCTGGGTCTGGGCGGCGAAACAATATCAATATATATCTCGATATGATTATTCATTGTGTAAGTACAGTGAGGAGGTATAACACATAATTGATCAACCTAAGCTTTGTAAATAGTGTTATGAAACCCTAACCCTGCTCATAAAGAAGAGTTAAAAAACCACGACCTTCACTCTGGAACTAAATTCAGTTTACAAAACCACAGTATGGTATTTTTTTTTTTGGGGGGGGCAGCTACAGAGCAGTGCAGGGTAGTAAAACCCTGGGAGCCCCCCCACACCTCCATGAATGCATCTTTTATTTTTTCTTGATTGTGATATTTTTCACAAGGATAAGACTTCAGCATTCAGTTTAAGTACAACTGCCTATTTGTCTGTGTTTATTTATGTTGATGTTATTTTTGTTTGATGTTGCAAAAAAAATTATACATATGTTAATAATGCAACTTTATCATAATTATCTTACATTTTTTTTGCTACCTCCCTCAGACATTTTGTTGGGGTCATGGTAAAACTAGAAGATGTGTGGGTCCACTTGTTCGTACCTGATTCAGCAGAAACCTCACCCAGCCTCAGGTGGGTCTGAGCTGCCATCAGCTGATCATCCTTAGACTCTTTCCTTATTAAGAGAAAATAGAAAATAAGACGTCACCATGGAGACTGTAGCTCAGTGACTAGAAGGTTCATATCCTAACCATCAGGGCTTCGAACACATCTGGAGCTTCTGTTACCTCTTGTAAATGACTTTGGCCACTTCCAGCATCTCCCAGGCGAGCTGCAGGTTCCCCACCTCCTCCTCCTCATCACTGTCCTGAGAAAACAGGCCAACGCGTGATTTAAACTCCCACTCTGACAATCACACGCTCGGCCGAGTCATTTTGATTTGTACTGGAGCTGATTGGTCAAGTACCTTCTCTGCGGTGCCGTCTCCTTCGCCTTGCTCTTGTGCGTCACCCTCCATTTCTGCATCGTCGCCCTCCTCCCCCTCCTCCTCCTCCTCCTCTTCTTCACCGTCTGGAAACATAAGTGTTTAGATGAACTTAGCAACATGCCATAACAACCATCATAATCACCAGTTAAAATGAAGGACTGTATGTAATGGACAGACACCTTCTGCTTCCTCTGCTGACTCCTCGCCTTGTTTCTCATTTTCCTTCTCGTCTTCATTTTCAGCAGATTTGTCCTCCTTAACCTTGCTCTTCTTTTCCTCCTCTCCCTCTTTTGCTGCTTTCTGTTGTGCATCACCAGCGGAGGCCTTTACCAGGGCACCTTTCTTCTCGGTCTTTTCGCTCTGCTTCCCTTCAGCCTTTTGTGCATCTTCGTTTTTCTTCTCAGCCTTTTGTGCATCTTCGTTTTTCTTCTCGGCCTTTTCGCTCTGCTTCCCTTCAGCCTTTTGTGCATCTTCGTTTTTCTTCTCGGCCTTTTCGCTCTGCTTCCCTTCAGCCTTCTGTGATTCTTCGTTTTTCTTCTCGGCCATGGCGTCGTACACCTGAACCCTCAGCTCGTCTCTGGTCTTCTCTGTTGGGGATAGAGAGCAGAGTCAGGAAGAGGTGCATAAACATTCATCTTTGAAAAGTGAAAGCACAAAAACGACCATGATGCTCCACCAATTCCTTTTCCTCACCATCAATGTTTTCTGTGCTCTCAACGTTGGAGTCTTTGGGTTTCTCTTCTTCCTCCTCTTCTTCAGGAACTCCTTCCAGAGCGTTACCCAGGACCGAGTTCTCCATCCTGCAACAATACAGTCATTTAGTCTGCACACTATCACAACTACTACAAAACTGTGTGGGGAAAGTCCTCGATGGATTGGATTAAACTGCAGATCATGGCTTTTGTGAAACAATGAATCAGAGCAAATGGGATGTAAACTCAAGCCGTTTTCAGGCAAACTCATGAAAATGTCCGTAACATTGGGTCCGGACGTTTGTGTTTCACATGTGAAGAACGCAGCAGGAGATTGTACGAGTCAGACGCGTTCACAACAACAGGAAAATGTCCGGAACATTGAGACAAACAGTGGTGCTTGTGCAGAGCATGCAGCAGAGTAAATTGCACATTGCAGAAAGCAGTATTTTTGTTACAGTAGAGCTAAAATGAAAAAGCTTAAGGTGGCATTTAACGATGCATTTAGAATCTTTCTTAAGCTCCCAAGATGGAGTCAGATCTCTGTGGCCTGTAATGACCCTACCTTCCATGCGGTCTTGGGGAACTTTATGTACAGATTTATGTGTTGATTATAGACTTATTCCTCTTGTTTCTGGAAACACTGGAACAAAGGCCTGTAGCTGTCTTAACAGTTAGCTAAATATTTTGGATTTGTGGGCTGCTATGATCGTAATTATATTTTGTTTGTATTTTATTTAGATAGGGACCTTTGTGTCTGCAATAAAGCAGCATATTGACACCGGCCTTCATCACCAAAAGCTCTCAAATCGTGTCATCTTTCCAACTTGACATCTTTGTTTTCATCTTCGACGTGCATTTGTATTTTTTCTTTTCAGTTCAGCATGTTAGAAACTTCCCCACTGGTTCACTGGGAATTTTCTGGACATTTTCTTTATTGTGACATGGGCTCACTCAGACCTTTACCAGGGGGCCAGCAGGAAAAACTCAGTAAAATGTCTGGAGCAAATGACTCAGACATTTGTGTTCTCCCATACAGCCCCTGTGGAAAATTCTGGCAGTAAGTGCATGTTTGAAAGCAGCTTAATCTCTCTGATCTTACCGTGCCAGGTCCAGGAGCGCTTTACCGCACCAGAAGAACGCCTCGCCACACTCATCCGCTGTGTCGCCATACTTTTTAGCCCTAAAACAAAAAAATCTCTTTAAACATTTATGCAAGTGGCAACAATTAGTGAAATCATTTATTTGTCGCACAACAAAATAAATACATTTTGATATTCTATAAATATTTCAATGAAAACCAAATATTTGATGGTTCAAACTCCTCAAAAGTGAGAATGTTCTGCTTTACTTTTACCTACGTGACAATAATCTGGATTTTGTTAGGTACTGACATGTTTTGTAAATCAAATGAACAATCAGTTGATAACATGAATAGTTGTCAAATTTGATCGTAAATGAAATTGAGTTAGCTGCAAAACATGTAATTTAATCCGTTTATTCTTAGTGATTGCAAACTTTTTTACATTATGTAGCAGAGAATCACATTTTTCAAAAAAAAAAAAAAAAAAAGACATAAAAACGAGACAAAGAGACTTTCAAAGTAAAAGTATTTCCTTCAGAATACATTCTGTAGACGCATTTCTGACTTGTTGGATTGACTCCAGATGTGTGTGAGATGTACAGACTTATTCTGAAGCTGCTTCAGTCTGAGGATTTAGACTCACAGCATGCCACAGGCCTCCTGCAGGGCGCTCACCGCCTCCACCACCTTCCCCATCACCAGGTGCTTCTTCCCGGTGCCGATCAGCTTGTTGGCCTCCTCCATGTTGGCGACACTGGACAGAGAAACACACTTTTCAGATAAAACACTGGTGGAAAAACCGCTGCTGTGGTTCAGTGTCTCAGTCTTCGGGTGTATCTGGTGTGTGGCACAGCGCACAGTGAATACAGACCTTGTACTGACGGGGACAAACAGACGGTAAAACTCCAGGTGATGTCCGGAGGTTGGAGTGTCGGCTCGTCTCTCGCGCTGCTCGCACTCTCAACGCTTCTGTTTCAATTTGGCGCGAAATATTCCTGCCTTTTCCGGTCGACTTCCGTGTTCGTCAACTAGCGCGGGAGAATTCTTAAAGGCACAGAGCACCACAAGATGATAACATTTTACTCGATGACTGCTACTGTAGTACTACTACCAGTGTTGTGCAAGTTCACACCTCTCATGAACTAGTTCAAAGTTCAGTTCATGCAAGTAAACATGAATAGTTCACGTTCATAGTTCACCATTTAAATTCTGAACTAGTTCATAGCTCAGTTCATCTCATAGTTTTAAGGTGGAAAGTGAGAATGAAAGACTTAACTTGTTTTTTAAAGAAAACTTTATCCATCACTACCCCTTGCCTTAAACTGTACTTCATATGTATCAATTCCTAAAAGAAATGTTTTTTTTAAATTATTGCTAATTTTGCCTGTTTATTTATTCATACCCTGCACGAGTTTGTCTACCTGTTGCTGGGAAATCATACCCTTGAAGGCTGCAGACAATGTGGTTTGGGTCATTTGGGGCTGTTGGCAGGGGGTCTTGGTCTTTTTTTGACTTTCAATTACTTGGAGATAACTTTTTAGGCTAGCTGGACGCTTCAGCTCCACATGCCGTTTTAAATTAGATGCGGATGAGGCTGACGTCCGGACTTGCTTTTTCAGCGCAGGAGGACACAATTTGCACAGAAAGGTGAGATTTTTACTGTCGGAATCTTTATCAGACAGTGTGTAAAAATCCCGCAAATAATAATAAGGTGCATCGGATGTAGTCGCTGAGTCTGCGTCTCTGCTTTCACTTGCCATTTTTATATGAGACCGAGAGCTGTTGTCTTGGAATACGTTGCTTGTTTGGACTACATGTGTGTGCGATGAATCATGGGTAACGTAGTGCGAAGTCGAGTTAGTTGGTTTCGGTTAGGCTACATCGCGGAAATGTTACGGGCACTGAGCAACGACATGGTGCAAGCGTTCGATTTAGACAGCGTCTCTCCTCAGGAGAAGGAAAACACTCCGTAACGTTTTAGCTAGACCTCAGATAATATGAACGTGTTCACCGTTCAAATTCATTATTTGTCATTAAGTTGCGTTCAGTTCATCGTTCTCATAAAAATGAACGTGTTCAATGAACGCGTTCTCGTGCACAACACTGAGTACTACTACTAGTGCTACTATTACTACTATAGCAATACAACTACTACTACTACTACTAGAACAACTACAATAAGTGAATGAGTGAATGAATGAATGAATAAAGAGTTTATTTGGACATTTTAGAAAAAAGAAAATTACAATAGTTCAAGTGCACATTTTATATCTGAAGAGAGTCTGAATGAAGTGTGAACTTAGTCACTGATAGTCGTGTCTGTTAATACTACTGCTACTTTTACTGCTACTATTACATGTGCTATTTGCCCTCGGGTCAGATCCTCGCGATCTTTGCTCTGCTGCGACGTCCCAGTCACTTCAATAGCCCCGATAATTGTGACAGAAAACAAATTCCCTAGTCTAAAGTCCAAATTCTATTTGTGTTACTAGTAGTAGCACAGAAAGCATGCGTACTATTACCAGTATTTGATATATGTATTGTTTTTCTAGGTGTTGCACAACAATTTTTGTTGTAGAAATTTCATTGTACACATTTGTGCAATGAAAATAAACCTTTCTAATTCTAACATGACCACAACTACAACCACTACTACTACTACTACTACTACTATTGAAATACTATTAGTACTACTCTCATTACAATACTACTGTTTATGTCAATCCAAATGGGACACATACTATATACCACTACTACTTCACATACTAATATACATACTACTACTACAGCTGCTATATGAGCCATTAATGTGTTTGGCTGATGATTTGAATTAAAAATGATCTGCAGTTATATGTGTTACTTTGAAAAGAAGACAGATTAAATCACATTTCTTTGTCATACTATGTTATGTGTTTATCTTTGTGAATAATAATATTCGTTTTTGTCTCCTATTTATTAATTTATATATTTAATATTGAGGATTTTGGATGTCCACTACTACTGCAGGCCAGTGTTTGAAGCTGTTCACTATAAGATTAGATAATAAGATAATTCATCAGATAAATTAGGCAGTGGTGGTATAAGTGTGTGTGCGTGTGTGTGTGTGTGTGTGTGTGTGTGTGTGTGTGTGTGTGTGTGTGTGTGTGTGTGTGTGTCACTCAGTATGTGTGTGCTGTATAAGTGCAGCTACTGGCTGCTGTCACGTCCTGCTGTGAGACACAGGGATTGTCCAGCTCCCTTCTGAGCTCCTCCTGCTGACTTCACTGCGTCGCTGCCTCGTCAAGACGAGTCTGGACCTGGCAGCCAATCAACCCCACACTGAGACGGTCCCACTCAGCCGTCCTCACACTGCCATCACTGCAGAGACCACTTTAACAGCTCTAATTTCTCTGTTCAATTTTACCACAACACAGCTCATTCAATCACACACTCCACTGTTATTTCACAGAGTGGAAATACTCCGAGGGGGTTTATCGTAGATAAAGTCAATATTGTGGTGGATAAAACAACAATAACCAAGCAAATAGACAGTGATCACTTGATGTACTCACTCTGCCTTTTAACACAGCATCTTCTCTTGAAACCAAATGATCGAATTAATCAAGCTGTTATTTTATGATTATAAATATCATTTTAGATACATTTAGTGACAATGAGCCAAAGGGAAATAAGTTCAGTTAGAATACATTTTTAATAAATTACATTTTCCTTTTTTGTTGACATCTGCTGCTTACATTTGGTGGGGGTATAAGTGGTTGCCAAGCAATACACTTGTTATAAAAAAAACCCATAGAATAGTGAAGCAACATACAAAACAACTATTAATCCACCATTGAATGCAATATGTGAAGCACTAGGATCAAATGCTCCACCACTTTGCGCCAATCTTTCAGTCCAGCATCGCATCCTTTAAAAAAAAAAGAGCATTTTGATATTTTGCAGGGGCCGATGGAGACCATTATGACGGACACACGAGGGCCCTTCAGACATCCATTTGTTTTCAGAATCAGCAGTGGAGCAGCTGCACTAATTATTGGCACATTGTGAGACAGGAGATGAACACAAGGCATCGTTTGATCACTCGCCCACCGCAGTCTTTCTAACAGGATGTCATTGTGGGTGCCCCCTCTTATCTGGCCCTTGATGCTGCGCCCATGGCAACGGCGTGCAAAGACGTCGCTCTGTGACAGTGGGGAAGAGAGGGGGCCGGCTGAGGGGCTGAGCAGATAACAGCCACCAACACTCAGGTGAAATAATATTCTATATGAAAAACACTGCAGGCTTTCTCTTCAAGCAATGGATTGAAAACATGTGGAACTTTGCTGGATAACAGATATTTATTATTATTATTATTATTATTAGAATATAATACGATTTGTATGTAAAATTGTACTTTGGTAGAAAAGGAATTTGGTTTCAGAGTCACTAAAATTAAAATGACACCTTCAGCTGCTCCGACAACATACAGAGACAAACAAGCAATGTCACTGTGATCCAACAGGATGTGACTCTGTGAAACCATCCTTAACGGCCCCTTGTCACACACATGGGTTATTATTATCCATGTGGTATTCGGTTTCCTCTGGTCGATGAAATGATAGACGCCATTAATCAGGGGAAAAAATGCACATCATTCTTTTGAAATGTTTAACTATGCTGTGATCCAGCATGTGACTTGGGAATCAGTACAGATAATGAAAATAAACCAACATCTCAAGAGACTAACAATTTACCTGTAGAACGCCTCTCTCTCAGGAGGACAACTGCATTACGTATTCATTCATTTAGGAGTTAACATGAGTTAATCAACAGTTTACTACCTCCCAGGCCCAGCAAACCACTGCATATAGTATGTCAGTATAGTAAAGTATAACATATTGTACTTATATCATTGGGCTGAAGAAGACTTTTTAAAAGATTTTTTTTATAACCTAATTTCCTCCTCACCCCGGCTATATTTGCACAATGACTAAGCTAAGGAACAGGAACATTTCTCTATTCATTTTTCCTCAGGCAACAGTTTCTATAGACTAATGAAAGAATAGTTTAACTGGAAATTTGAAATCCCTGTTGAGAGAGCCAGTTATTCAAATTTGTCGATTACAACAAACTACTTGTGAACATGCAAAGAGAATGGTGGCTGTTCCTCAGCTGAGTCATTGTGTTAACAGTGGTGAGGAGGAAACGAGAATTAAAAAAAATGTCTTCTGCAGCCCACAGGAAAAGTACAAGATGACGCAACAGACCGTCTCGTCCCGTTGGAAATGCTGAACAGCTTAGCAGCGAGTGACAATACAGGAAACCTGTATTGCAAGTGCAGCCGTCTCATAGAGGTTAATAAAACAAAACATATCATGGTCTCAATTTATGTAAAAGAAATACACAGATTTGAGGGTGAAAGGTCGCCCGCCTATCACAGGGCTGACACACAGAGACAAACAACCATTCAAACTCACATCTACAGGCAACTTAGAGTCAACCAGGAAGAAGGAGACATCTCACACTGACACAGGGGAAACATCTTAACTCCACACTAAAAGGCCTGAGTATCTTTTTGTTCCAAGAAATGATAAACATGTTTTTTTATCTGTTTCAAGGACGATAAACCCAAGTTTGCCTTATGTTTTGTCTTCATCAAAGCAATTTACTGTGGTTCTTGGTCCTGGGTTGAAACATGGTCATTACACAAAGCAGATTTTGTGAAAGACCAATAAGAAAATGTAGGTTGAACGGGGCGCTGGCTGCCAGAGCGGCACGGTTAATAAGTAAATCACTGGCTGATAAGAGGCAGCAGCTATGTGAAGATTAATGTCTGCTCCTGACAACAGATTTCCTCCAGACCTGCTCCACACATGCTGAAAGAAGTCATATGATAAGACCTCATGATTCTGTGACCCCTGTATGGATGTGAGCCTGGATTATGGGGGGGGGGGGGGGGGGGGGGTGCAGGTGCACCACACAAGGAAGCTCTTCAGTCTCACATGAACAAATCAGCCACTGAGTTTAATCAAGGGATTGAATGTGGTGAATAAACTGTAGTGGCCACAGGTTCCTCTGAGGGCTGACGAAATATCACAGAAAGCTTCCTGGAGGATGTTTTCATTAACATCTTCATCCTCATTCCTTACGTGTAGTCTCACCACGAGCAGGAGGATTCCCAGAGGAGCCGGGAGGAAATGTGCAGAGTCATGCTGTGTGTGGAGGTTTCTGCACCTCAAATCTGCTCTGGGATCACGCGCTCAACCGAGTTATCGCGAGAGAGGAGCGGGGCTATAAAGTCCCCGGTGGAAACGTGAAGTCTCGCACTCCTCTCTCCTCCTGCCCTGAGTTCGTGTGGTCCAACCCTGAGGTACGTTCAACTAAACACAACTTAACACAACTAAACACAACTAAACACGTCTTTTTGTTTTACTTTTGAAGTTAGTTATGTTGTTCTCCATGCGTGTGTTCTGTTCGTTGTGCGTTTTTCCACTTTGTGTCGCCGAAGCTGAATTCAACAAGTGTTTTTTTCACTTTATTTAAAAAAAACCAACATGGCTTTGAGAGTAAAGGGGGATTTGTTGATAGTTGTCGGACATATTTCCACCGACAGAAAACACAACAAAGTGTCTCTCCAATCAATATATAATCTATATTTTTGCAGCTTCCGTAAGTGTTGATGTCAAAAGTCAAACCAAACGTCATAATAATGAGATTAGCTCCTGAACACGCAGCAGTTCCAACTTTAAAATAGAGTTGGATGTTATTGTGCGGAAACACCCTGTGAGTTTAAACTGAAAGAAGAAGCGAATGGTCCGTAGGGTGCAGTGAGAGTGGAGGGGGCATCAGTAATGGCTGAGGTTTGGGTACAGAAGGAGCTTTAAGTCAATATTGGATGAAATATAGCTGACATCACATACTAGTCTCTGGTATTCAAATTTATATTGATTGATATATCTTCTGGTTGTATAATAACTGTTATCATACAGTTGTCTCTCACATGTTCATATACATCACACACTAATATGCCCCCAGTAATTGTGCAGGGCTGTAAGAATGGCAGTCACTCTGATGAAAACATGTGTAATGTCAAAACATTATTGCAACTTACAGTTGATTATTGATTAGCAATAACTGAGTAATATTGTAATAGTGAAAATACCAGTTATACGTTGAAAGTGAAATGAAGGCTAAGTAATAAAGAAAGATAAATTATTATCACAATATATAAGATATCAAAGTCCAATATGATATCGATATATTGCTTATGCATTGTGCAAGCACAGTAAATTGTTATAGTAAACAAATTTAAACCACAACCTTCACTCCGGACCCAAAATCTGTCTTCAAACATATAATAAATAAATCGTGATGATTATCGAGTTCGACTTATATAAAAATAACATTGCCCAGCCATTTGTAAAATGCACCAGCGTTTTGTTTAGTCTGACAACCACTTAGAAAGGAGGACATTTACTTGATGCTGGTGAAGTTACTTTATTAAATAATATATGATCACAACAGTTGTCCCATTCATATTCTGTCATTTATGTTTCTAATCATTTCCGGTCTAAGAAACGTATTCAAAAATCACTGCATACCTGTGTAATACCCTGATTCATCAAGATATTCATCATCAGATTACAGATGATGACAAATAATTACTAATTACTGCTTCAGTTCTTTCATTAGAAACGGATCAATTGGGTTAATATTGAATATAACAGACATCATTTCCTTGTCCTGTAAATGAGGGAATTAAATGGTTTAGCCATGATTTCACATGCATTTCACGAGAAGAGACTGTGTGATACATAAACTGTTTCCTTCTTGTGTTGTCTAGTCAATCTGAAGATGGCAGCAGGCAATGCACGAATTGGAAAGCTGGCCCCAGACTTCACAGCCAAAGCGGTGATGCCAGATGGAACGTTCAATGATCTGACACTGTCAAGCTACAGAGGTACGACTGAACCTGTGTCTCATCTCCTGTTGGTCAGAGGACATGCTTTGATGCCACTCTCCTTTCACTGTTTTGAGATCCCAGCAATGTTTTGAACAGACATTCATTTACACTACTAAAGACCTGAATTAATTAGACTGTTACCATAGGAGCATCATCACATGACAAACTCAATGGGTTTATTTATTTTTTCCTTTGTTGTAGGGAAGTACGTTGTCTTTTTCTTCTATCCACTGGACTTCACCTTTGTGTGTCCGACCGAAATCATCGCTTTCAGTGATGCTGCTGACCAGTTCAAGAAAATCGGCTGTGAGGTCATCGCTGCCTCTGTGGACTCGCACTTCTCCCATTTTGCATGGTAGTTATTAGGCTTTATATTTTAAACTCACAGGATGGAGGCGTGCGTTCACTTGTAAATACCTGACTTTTTTTTTATATTCACAAAGGACCAACACACCACGTAAGCAGGGCGGTCTGGGCTCCATGAAGATTCCCCTGGTAGCTGACACACGGCGCACCATCTCCACAGATTATGGCGTCCTGAAGGACGATGAGGGCATTGCCTTCAGGTAAGTTTTACAATGTGGAGTTATGCTGTTTCACTATGAGTCCAAGAAAGTTAGAAACAATGAAGCCAGTCTGCTGGGCCTTCTCCTTTTTAAACACATCATTGAAGGTACCACCCTGTATTTCAGGCAGTGAAGGGAGAATACAGACTGAAGTGCCAGCACATTTGTTGCATGTGTGCTTATTTCACTGAAACATCACATTACCAGCAATGCTCCCTCTTGCATGATTTTACTGCAGGGCAAATGTCTGAATGGGGGTGTAGGGCTGGTTTACTGTTCCTCAAATCTAGTTTATCTTCTTTCACCTCAGCACAGATGGCAAATCTGAAGTGGATGTAAATATCTGATAGTTGGTTTTTGAAAGGTTCCAGAAACGCTCGACACATTCCTATTCTACCATCTGACATGCAGTCTGAACCGAGGATAAATCCAGCTTCAGGTCATCATGAGCTGTTTTTTCTCTCTATTAAAGGGGTCTGTTCATCATTGACGACAAGGGCGTCCTGAGACAGATCACCATCAACGACCTCCCGGTTGGACGATCGGTAGAGGAGACCTTGCGTCTGGTCCAAGCCTTTCAGTTCACCGACAAGCATGGAGAGGGTAAGTTACTGCTACACTTCTGTAGTGTTGTCCATTTGACCTTCTTATTGCATACAACACTTATTTAATGAACAATTACAGCAATTTGCTTCTAAAAGATTTCAAGTGTGCTTGAACTGTACTAGACTACAAGTGATGTAATTAAAACTTTCTCCATGACACAAATACGCTCTTGTTAATAATTGAACCGTCGCGTCATATAAAGAAGAAAGGGCAAAAGACTATAAGGCCTTATTTAAATTCAAAGTTTGGTTCTCCAATCAGTGCCCAGGTTTACAATGAGCTGTGTAATAAACTGTAATGTCAGGCACATTTACTTATGATAAACTTCCCTTCCATAAAGCTAAAGCAGTGACGGTCATGCTCTGTAAATGTGTCATAAAGTCCCATCTTTAGTTTGATCTGCTGGGCCAGGACTCATTACAGGCTTATCTTTTTCAGTCTGCCCAGCCGGCTGGAAACCAGGAAGTGACACCATCAAACCTGACGTCCAGAAGAGCAAAGACTTCTTCTCCAAGCAGAAATAAGCCCAAAGCCAGAGTCTGCTGTCTGCTGTAGGAGATTTCATTTAGAGATTACGTTTCCCAAGAACAATATTTAAGTCAACCATTGTGCCTGTGGAAGAGGAGGCAGGTTGTTGGTTTTTTGTCAACGTGATGATGTGTGGGTTCCATTGTGTGTAGAGCAAATACTGGTAGTGCACTTATGACCAAAGTATATCATTTTGTAATAATACTGTGCCAATGTGTGCTTTTGTCCGTGCCTGACTGTGTTCAATGTTTGTTCTTTCATATCTGTCCTTACTGTTGTGTGATACAAAGGACCATACAAACCTTTTTACTGAAAAGAAGCCACAAACACCTCTTTCAATAATGTTGAACCAGTTTTTAAGTTGAACAACAAATGCTCTTTAATCAAAATAAAGAAAACAGTGTATAACCCTTTCCTCAAGACTAATGTTTTCTTAAAAACAGGTGGGATGGCGTGTTCCACTAGATTTCACCCATAAAATGTAATTAAACAACAGTGTTCATACTCTGTCAAATCATTGTATCAGGTCTCAGGAAAAAACCCATCGAGTGTCAGACGAAACGGCTTGAGGTGAAACCATGTCAACAGGAAGTGTCATCAGGAGAATAGTGAAAGATAACGTCAAGTATCTAAAGAAGCTGGAGGTTTTGTCACTTTGCTGAAACATGTAAATCGTGTTCTTACTTGGTTCATTAGACCTCTCCTCAGTTTTGAATGACATCTTCATCGCTCTCCTGTTAGTTTTATTCTACCTGTTTTTCATACTGCCAAACTAGATTCCTTTTTCTTATAATAGTTTTTTGACCATAATTAATATTACTAATTAATAGTTAACAATTAACATTAATTATCATTAAATTCCCTGTGACAAAGGAAACAATAAATAAATCCACTGATTAACTGTTCCAACTGTAATTGCAATCGAATTCATCCCTGTCTTTAATAGTGTTATAAACCAAACTAACTGAAAACACCTGAATAAATAGACTTAATGCCACCATCATTATTATGGGAGTGATCAGTGACACCAGTGACATAACATTCCTCTTAGTCTGTTTGACTTGAGTCATTACTTCTACTTTGGTAAATGAAATAGATCAATGAGTAGATAAATGCTTTTAGAAATACAGAAATAATGTCTTCATGGGGAAATTATTCAACTATACAGTTTTTATTTATCTATGTATTTAATCATTTGTTTCTGCATTTATTTAAACTTATTTTTTGTCCTTCCTATATTTCACTTTAAATCTTACTAAAACTTGGACCCATGCTCTTCTAATAACTTCTAAGATCAGTATTCTGTGTTATTATTTAGTCCATATTCGGGGCGGGAAACATCGATGATCTCATCTGTCCGTTCCTGGCTGCGAAATTAGCTTTAGCCACGTTTTAGTTACTTTACTTTAACTGATCCGGATCTAAACAGGCTTCGTTTAAGGCTTCTCGAGAAGGATCATAACACTAACACTCACGAGAGAGTGAAATTAATATTATTTTCGGTTTTCTGGAATCAGCGGAGGTTAAATACTAAATATTAGCTAGCTCGTTCATTAGCATTAGCGGCACCTAGCTAGCTAGCTAACACTCGGGGAATACAGGAGAGAGGAAGATGGCAGCAGGGAAGATGTGCGCCAGGAAGAACAAGGAGGAAACTGCAGAGGTTTGATGAAGATAACATTGACAACATGGTTATTTACTCAAACTCTTTACATATGTATTGATTAAGATATTTAAGATAGTGAATAATGCTATCCATAACGTTTACAGTCAATCCTACTGTAATGTTAGCTTAAATGTTTACTCCTCTTAAAGAACATTGTTGTTGTTGTCGTTGTTTCAAAGTGGACAGGGTTGTTCCTGAACGACCTGAAAACCCGGCAGGAGTCCCTGGTGTTTGTCAAGAGGATGATGGCTGTGGCCGTCTCCTCCATCACTTACCTCAGAGGGATCTTCCCCGAGGACGCCTACAGGTCCAGATATCTGGAAGGTGAACACACAAGAGGATGTACATTGTGCTAACACAGGATTTTAGTTCCACACAGCCACGTGGTTTTTAAATGCATTTCCTACTGTCTATATTCTGTACAGAGGGGTTTCATAGTCTGTGGGCCTCCCCTCAGACAAAACCTTGAGCTCTGATCAATTCCTGGATACCTCCGGCACCGCGCTGATGCAGTTACGCTCATCAACTGAGCAAAGATAGGTTAATATTGCAGTTTGACAGAACTCCCTACTGCACCAAGAAGATAATAAAGGTCTGTTCGAAGGCATTTATTAGTTTTTGTCGGTGGGAAAGTGGGAAAAATAGTAAAAGTCCCTCAAACTACTCAATCTCTATCTCTTTAACCCAATCATACACATTTAGGTCACTACTGTATATGTGAACTCTTCATTTCCATTCACTGAGCCTCCCCTGGAACAGTTTGGAGCCTCCCTGGAGACGCTCGCCTCACACTTTGAAAACCTCTGTTCTATACAGTAATCATTGCTGTTTTAGAACAACCAGTTTTTTAATAAAAGAGGAAAGAAATGACATTTTCCTGACCTTGAAATCACTGCAAATGGCTCCAGAAAACTTACTGACAATGCACAGACTTGTAAAATAGGTTAATTATAATATCATACAACTATGAATGAGTGTTGCTATATGATAAATGCTCTTTGTTTTGTCTTTTGTTGTTTTCCATTCCACCAGATCTGTGTGTCAAGGTTCTACGTGAAGACTGCAGCAGGCCTGGTGCCAGCAAAGTTGTGAAATGGTAATTATAATATTGATGCCGTAACACTCATAACACCAGACCAGACCCATTTAAAAAAGAAATATCCATTAATTTCCCTACATAATTTATTTCTTTATATTTTTGTTCCAGGATGATGGGCTGCTTTGATGCCATAGAGAAGCAGTATGTAAGTCAATGCATCTATGAATACCTTTACTTTATGTTTTATCTGGTCCTTTGTTTTGGATCAGTACTTCAACTATTTCTACTAACGTTCACTGTTATCCTGTCAACAGCTCCAGATTGTGTTCATTGGGGTACGTAAGTCAGCAGCACTTCTCTTTAACACTGTGTTTGCATGGAGACAAATGATAACTGTGTGTTATTGCCATCTAGGTGTACACCAATCCAGATGACCCCAATGTAAGTTCTCTGTTAAAATACTGAGTAGTTAATAAAAAAAAAATATGAGTTTGATCAACACTAAGATTTATTCATCTTGTTTTGCAGTGCATTATTGAGTCTTACCAGTTCAAATTCAAATACACTGAGAAGGGACCAGAGATGGACATACTCAGGTAGGTGTGGACATACTATGATTGCGTTGGTCACATCGATGCTGCCTCCACATGTGGGCCGGTGGTGATATAATCTTCCTAAAACTGCAGGAACAATGACGTGAAGATGCAGGTGACGTTGGAGGACACCAAGAGAGCATCAGTTCTGCTCATCAGGAAGCTCTTCCTGCTCATGCAGAACCTCAAGGCCCTTCCCAGTAACGTCTACCTCACCATGAAGCTCTACTACTATGACGACAGTAAGATGCAGTATTTAACTATTACCTCAGAGAATCAATTAAAAACATGTGGATTGTGTAGTGAAAATGTGTCTTTCTGCTCTTCATTCTAAGTCACCCCTGCTGAATACCAGCCACCGGGCTTCAAGGAGGGTGAATGTGACAGTCTGTGGTTTGAGGGCATGGCTGTGCACTTCAAGGTGGGTGAGGTGCAGACGGCCTTCCACAGCTTGAGAGTCCGCGTGTCGGCCGAACAAGGCCGCATGGAGATACTTCAGGAAGGGAATCAGCTGAGGGAGACCAAGAAGGTTCCTCAGAAAAATCCCTCAGAGAGGGGAATGATCAAGGTGGGTTCAGGAAGACGATTAATACCTGTGTGGTCTCATAACTGAGGTTTTCAGTTCGGTACACATTGCTTCATGGTTTCATCATATCATTATTAACACCTCATTGCAGGCTCCTCCAACGAAAATATACAATGAAGACGATCTACCGTCTGAAGACGGTAAGTAAATATGATGGTGCTAATATATAAGTGTGGAAATATCTGAGGTGATTCACTTTTGACTTTCCTTTAAACAGAGTCTGCACAGTTCAAGAAACCCACCAGACCTGTGGCAAAGGTAAACATGCACAAAGGCCTGATCATAGTAGAATATGCAGGTTATAGAAAAATAGATTATAACAATTTAGTGACATATTGGAGCTTCTCTTCAGTTGTATCAGTGGTCAGTGAAAAGCAGAGGTGATAATCTCTCACATTTTCTCTATCTCAGAAACAAGCAGCTGCCAAAAATCCGGCGAGGAAGAAAAGAAGAACTTAGTCAAGGAGACAAGAGCGAAAGTCCAACATATGTTTGAACTATTATATTTTATTGTTATTTACAGACGGTGTTCACGTCACAATTTAGATGATTTGATATGAGTTAAACAGGTCCTTTCTGTCATTTGTCCTCAAAAGCAAAATGTTCCTTTCACAGTTCTGATCCAAACGACACTGTAGCGTAACAGTTCTACAAGAAAAATACATCTCTGTGATTTAAATCAACACAATGTTCAAAAGTGCTTTTCATTATTTTAGTACTGTGTGTGTATAAAGATATATTGATGTAGTTGTTCAAGAAATAAAACTTGGTTGTAAACTTCGGTTTGTGTATAAAACTGTAAAAATGTATTTGAAATTTAAGTCTCTACATATGTAAGAAAATACTGAGCGAGGCAGAACTGCTGCAGTGCAATTTATATAACACAAAATGCAGCTTATATATGCTGAAGTAGCTAAAAGAAATTAGTGGTCATTAAGTATAAAACTGTCTCTAATAAGATTAATTTGGCACAGACAGTAATGTTCCTTTTCAATTAATAAATTTTTCCAGCTCGTGTCACATTCGTATTATTCTACTTAGTTACAACAGTTTTTTGTCTCAGATCACCTTGAGCTGTGTTTTCCTCCAACTCACAAAATACTGACAAACATGGCTCAACAATCAAGGCGGACAACTGGAGCCCCGTGGATCAAAACTAGCTTCTAATCACTTGTGATCACTGATGTGTTTTTTCCCTGAGTGATGGATGAGATGTCCTGGTCCAGACCATCTGCTCCAGTTCTTCAATCCTCCTCCGTGTGTGTGTGTAAACTAGAAGAGACTGTCCACGTCGCCCATTTCCACAAACACCGACTTTAGCTGGGAGTAGTACTCTATGGTCACCTGGCCATTCTCCCGCCCTATGCCTGGTGAATGTAAAAACTTAAAATGTTAAACTTCCAATTACAATTACTGTGACTGGGTAGTAGTGAAACAGGGTTTTTGAATAAGGAAGCATTTTCCACAGAGGTCATATTAGCTAATGATAATGTGTTACACTTTACAAGGGAGCAAAAAGTTTTACTTTAAGGCATATTCCAATTATTCATATTACTCATAACATCTGTTCTTTAAAATTGTTGAAGACTGTTGCCAGGACAACTTAATGGGTGCAATCTCCAATGGGTCCTGTAGTGCTGCATGCAGACTGAAATAATGGAAATAAAAGTATGAATTTGGCTCCTGGTCTATGAGCAAACAACCAGACTGTACCTGACATTTTGAAGCCTCCGAAGGGCACCTGGACAGGAGTGATGTTGTAGTTGTTGATGAAACAGGAACCAGCTTTGAGGTGTTCGACAACACGATGGGCTCGCATCACATCCCTACAGAGGTAAAAGAAAAGGTTTAAAAAGGCTTGTAATTCATATAGGAGGTGGAGAGATCTGTCAATACGGCCCTGTTTAAACCTGGTGTTAATGTCACACCTGACATTGAAATGCGTCCTGAATGTGTCTCCTGTGACCGTTCGTGATCGGACCTCACTTCCCGCTCTTATCAAATATTCGCTATGTCTTTGTATTCCCCAGGGCCCCAAGATGTTGTGTTCACCCAGTCTGAGTTTAGAGATGTGTCCAAAGTCGGTGGCCACAAACAAATAAACGTTTGGTCACTGAGAAGAGTGAAAATACGTTTGATTAATGATGAAACTGTAGCAGGTCAGAGGACGTCAGCTGAGGAGGTGGTCCTTCATATGTGGCCCGGGATGCATTTACGTTCACACAGCAAACAATGTGAAAACAATAAAAACAACGTGGCCACATGCGTCCCAGTTCACCTCCCTCTGTGGTCTGAGTGATCGGATCTCAAGATGCATGAAGGATGAATTTGCACTTAATATTCCGCACTTGGGATCACATCACTCAGGACAGATGCTAATACCTAAACCGGGACTATGATAAGTAAAGAGGTGAGCGTGCAAGATAATGAGGCTAAAAGAAGGAAAAATTAAAACATATCAAAGAGGGTCAGTTTACCAAAAATCAACCTAAATCCGGATTCTTCAGAAAGACATTCTTGTCTTTAGGACCCCCCCCAAACATTTATTGACCATTGAATTTGCCTTAGATGTCTCGTCATATACCAACCTGGTGAAAACTCCTGCAGCCAGACCCAAGGTGGTGTTGTTGGCTCTCTGCAGCACTTCCTCTTCCGTTTCAAAAGACAACACGGACATGACGGGACCAAAAATCTCCTCCTTCACACAGGTCATCTCATCTGTGCAGTCACCTGTGAGTGGGAAACAAGGACAGAGTAAGTATCTGGAAATCCTGACACTGAATCCCACTAACTCTGATCATTGTGCCATTGCAGCCGGAATTGCAAACTGAGTGAACAGGTTTAAAGACGGGCCTTTATATTTTCTGTATGTGCTGTATTCACAGAGGATTGTTCTGAATTCTTACCCAACACACATGGGGTCATGTAGTATCCACCTTTGAGTTTGGGGTCTGATGGGACAAAAACTTCACCTCCGCACAACAGTGTGGCTCCCTGGAAACAGGACAATTCACACTCAAGTCTAAGTTTACGCTGCTCTACACCAATCTGTTGACAAAGAAAACAATCTGTTGTACCTCTTTCTTCGCCTGGTCCACAAAGGATAGGACTTTTTCTAGATGTGGCCGGCTGACCAGTGCTCCCATTCGGGTGGTCTCCAACAGTGGGTCCCCTATCTCGATCGCCTTGGTCCTCTTCACCACCTCCTCCACAAACTCAGGCAGAATATCCTTGTGAACAAACACCCTTGTACCGTTGCTGCAGACCTGTGAGACATTTGGCCAAATCTTAAGCTGCTTTCCGAGATGAATTGAACCCCGGGCATTTTCATATGTAAAAGGAAAACTCTGTGAAAATGTCTAAAATATTTAGTCCAGACAGTTCATGTCTGAAAACACCAGAACAATATGCTTCCATGTGTAGATGGGACACACATTTATCAATTTTCAACACATGCAGATGCTAAATTGTTACGGTGTATTACTACAAACCATCACATATCCAAATCATTGCACACTACCTGGCCTTGAGACAGGAAATTGGCCATGAGAGCTCCCCTCACAGCGTTCTCCAGATCACTATCCGGGAATATGAGCAGAGGAGATTTCCCCCCAAGCTCCAGAGTCACTGGTTTCACTCCCTTAGATGCCATCTCCATGATCTGTGTCACATAGAAGAATACATCAATAAATTATTAGTCTGATCTCACTACATATTAGGACAAAAAAAAAGACAGGCCTCAAAAACCCTAACACCACATCTATAAATCTCAAATCTTCCACAAACACAATTCCCGAACATGAGAGAATTTACTGTGTTATACATTTTATTATTTAATGTCTCCAATAAAACAAAGTAAAGTTGACAGGGTTTGCAGAGTTTTTAGTTCTACCGCATGAATCACACCGACCTTCTTGCCTGTGGGCACACTCCCAGTAAAGGACACCTTCGCCACATCAGGGTGGAGGCATAGGAAGCTGCCGGTCTCCTGGCCGCCCTGCACCACGTTGAACAGTCCCTCTGGAGCTCCGGCCTTAGCATAGACCTCTGCCAGCATGACGGCTGTCACAGGTGTCACCGGTGATGGCTTGAACACCATGGAGTTACCTGTTTTACAGAACAGAAACAAACATATATAAAATATATTATCTAACAAACTAGAAAGCAACGAGGTCTACACGATTCTCTAAATTACATACAATTCATTATTAAATACAAGTAGCGGATGTGATTTAGGGACAAGACTTTAATTGTGAATGTTGGGGCTTGTTACATAAAGAAATAATGAAGATTTATGTGAGACGTGTCAGACTCATGACCATTGGAATATGAATTCATCATGCTGCTGTAGTGCCATCTACTGGTGAAGAGCCATTATGTTTTTAAGGATTGCTCAGTGTAAATGTGTATACCCATCATTTCAATTTGGCTGCAACTACTCGATGTGTTTACGAATTGTAGCAGTTTATGTTAAAGAGCCAACGCTAAAACAATTTAAGAAACATTAACAGTAAACCATAAGAAAAAAGTTTTTTCTTGAATTGTCTATTACTGTTCAGGAGTTATGAAACCATAAAATCAAAATTGTTAAGTGCTTTGTTAACTGTTGCATTGTGGGTTATCAAAACCCAAAAGATCCCCCCAAAAAACCCAAGTTTTCCTCGACTCATAAAACCTTTTATTGAAATATTTATAGTAGTTTTTGAGATATTCTGCACAATGACAAACACAGCTAAGCAAAGCATTACAATCCTAATAGGAAATGATTAAGGTGTAAAAACAGCAATAATTGATGTATTAATAGGTTTATGAATCCCATACCACAGGCCAGGGCTGGAGCTGATTTCCAGGCAGCTATTTGAAAAGGATAATTCCAAGCACCAATGCCAGCACAGACTCCTAAAGGCTCCCTGCGGGTGTAGGCAAAGGATCCTCCAGCTAACTGCACATGTTGACCTTGTCGAGAGAAAACAGAAGCATGGACATCAAAAAGAAAAGGTTAAATTGACCTTAAAAAAAGATTTGGGTCCTGAAGGTATTGAACATGGAAATCTGAAAAACCACAGACCACAAAAAACAACCACACAGACAAACCGATATGACAGTAGTACCTGTACCAATACCTATCAAATGTATAATTTAAATTAATTTGATCTAAACAACAAAGTCCACCAAATTGGATTCTCACACATTTAGTATTTTATAATGGGCCAATAGGTTCATTATATGATGGGCTTCCCCGCCTGATCCTGTAGTTGACAAAAATGAGGGATCAATTTGTTAAGTTGAATGGCTGCCATGACCTTATCTGTTATTTATTTGCCATGTGTCATTGAAGTGTTTGGGAACACACGCTTACCTAAGAAGTGAGGGATGTACTAACCTGCCAGAGTGCTGGCCAGCCCTGCGTAGTACTCTATACACAGTCTGGCAGAGTCCACATCCAGACGGGCCTCTGTGATGGACTTCCCATTGTTGACCACCTCCATTTCAGCCAGCTCCTCTCTCCTGCTCTGTGCATGAAGGTCAAGACAAACGTAATAAATGATGTTAGTATAGAAACTGGATGTACAAAACATTGAGGAAACTCGTCATGAACTTGGTAGAATCTATGATCCCCTACTGGGTTTCATTATAGAATTTATAGTAATCATATCAACAACAACATCCTGCTAACCAGTTTAGGTATTATGCAGGTATAAAAAAAACAAATAAGTACACAGAATACACACCTCAATTATATGGGCTGCTTCTATCATGATCCTCGCCCTGTCCATCCCAGACATTTTGCTCCAATGGCCAAAAGCCAACATGGCAGATTTCACAGCCTGATCGACATCCACAGCGCCACACGGCTCCAAATGGCACAGGACTCCCCCTTCAGTGTGAAATATTTAATCATTACAACGTGCATGGGTTAGATATAGAAAAACAACAGGTTACAAGGTTTCTATTTGACAAGATCATATCACTTCACTTGGTCATTGAATTTGTTCTGATTCAAAGTTATGTGAGTGGGAATCTAGGCCAAATCCTGTGACACACTGAATGTAGGGGGACATTTACATCCTTATCTTAGTGATAAGATAAGGAGCATGGTTGTGACCGACCAGTGGGTTGAATTCAGGCTGTGTGTAAGTTTAAATGGGGTTAATATGACTGATTTAAAGTGAGGAACCTGGCCACGGAGATCCTAGATGATGGATGAGACTGCAAATCGAATAGACAGGGAGCTAAGCAGGCTGTAATAACAAAAGGTGGGGTCATGTGTCTTTGTTCTAATTCATTGAAGCTCAGCGACCATAAAACTGGTTGCATATGGATGAAGTGGGGTGTACATGAATGGATAGACAGGATATTGGATATATATATAAGTTGGGCAACATTTCCAAAAACTTTACCAAGATTAAAATGTTGATATTAGTCTTGATAGTGATAATTCTGACGATAAATGTGAAATCATTATTTCTTTTAGGACTGAAAAAAACGTTTTCAGGTTTGTGCTTCTTGAAATATTGATTTCTGTTCAGGAGTTATGAGCCAATATGCAAAGTAAAATGCTAAAATCCAAGTTTCCCTGAGCTCATCTAATTTCTTTATGGCATTTTTTTTGCTATTCTGTCCATCATGTCATGAAATAATTGAGGTGTTGTGCTCTTTATTATGGGCAGAGAATGATGACGCTTCCTAAACAGCAAAACACTGTACAAATCTGAGGTAGAACATAAAAGCCAATGATGTATTCAAATCTCCTCACCATTTTTGCAAAAGGCATAAGCAATATATCGATATAATATTGAGCTTTGTAATATTGCTATTGATGAAAATGATTTCACCCAATATTTATTGTTATTGTTGTATTGCTGAAACGCACATGCATGAATTACAAAGTGTAAAATATAAATACATGGATTATGCAGAAAAACAACTTGAAGGTTTGCATTAGTTTTGACCTGATATTCTCTCTTAGGCCTGACATCACCAGACAGACTTATTTGCACAGCAGCGTCCAAAGTCCAGTGTCAGTAATGTGAAAAGACGGAGCGTTTCGTTTCAGAGTTGTATCCTTGTATGTGTTACCTGTTGCAGGCTCGTAAACACTGTCCTTGGTGTATTTCCCCTGACTTGCCCTCCTCTCCCCGTCCCAGAAGTTCAGCGGGACTGTGACTCCCACTGAGCCCGAGGAGGCGCACCGAGCCGCCGCAAGCGAAGCGGCAGCGGACCGCCGCAGAGACACGGTCCCCCTCCGGAGCAGCAGCATCCTCACACCGGCACTGGAGCTGGAAGATTAGCCGATAGCTGCTAAATACACCGTGTGTTAATGTCAAGCAAAACCTCATTACCTAAAAACCATAAAACCATAAAACCATAAAACCTACAACACGTCAACAAGAGGAGCATGGGTTCACGCTAGCTACTTTTCTTCCACTCGTCAGAAGTTTGTGACGCTTCCATGATGTATTTAAGTCTTTGTAATAAACGCATGTACAGGAATCTTCACATTAAATGTACTTTAAATGATAAAGAACAGAAAAGTAACGGATCATTAAACGCTTCGTCAACTTACTTTATTTTGCTGAGGCTCCAAACAGGGGGGCGGGGCAAAGTGCGACGCTAGCTGGTTGAAATCCGGCAGCTGCAAAAGCGTGACAGACGATTGGGCGGCTTCACCGTCAATCACACGGACAAAAAAAAAATCAAAAATCAATACGTTATATACAAACTGATAATCTGATTGAATATGAGCCCGATGCGGATTAAATGTAGCACGTGTGGAAATATAAGTGAAAACTAAAATAAAACTGCTCGGACGTGAAAGTGACGTGGGCGTGGTGGGAGGGGCCTCGCCGCACTCATATTCCATCCCGGCGGCTCGGAGCGGCACTCAGCAAGTATGGCCGGAGACAGCGAGACGCATCTGAAGGACCGCGGCGACAACACCAGCGTGGTTCGACAGCCTTTCCTCATCGGTGTCTCCGGGGGCACCGCCAGCGGCAAGGTCGGACCCGCACCCAGCCGCCTCGGCCGCTCTCGCGACCTGTCACGCTTAGATTTCGAGCTAAACGACGGCGGCGGCTCGGCCGGTGTCCTAGTTGGCCGCGTGGCTGCGAGCCAGTGATTGACAGCTCTGTCATCTGTCTGAGCAGCCGGCTGCGCACCAGCTCCGCTTTGAATTGACCTGCTTTCACACCGCTCGTTATTCTGACCCGTTTGTTCACCCGGTTTAACCCCCCCCCACCACCTCTTTGTACAAGATGGCAGTCACTCTCTGCGCCGGTCTACCCTTTGTACTACGTGGATATCTGGTGGGGGTCTTAGCTCAGCTAGCCGCCTAGCACGAGATTCCATCACATGCTAGCTTAGCACCGCCGGCTGCGCTAGACAATAGCCGGTGCTAGCTTCCCCCCCTCCGAGGGGCGCTTCACCGTGTTTGTAAACACGGCCCGACCTCATTTGTGTCCTGTCTACAGTTCCCTCACGACGATGCGGTATGTATCGTTAAATTGGCCTCGTTCTGTGGCGTTTCGTGTGTTCCCTTATAGTCCCAGTGACCCGGTGTGACCGCTGACGTCCAGTAACCCAGATGCTGCTGTGATGACTGTAACTCGGGCGCCAGCGGGAGAAAAAAAAAAAAAAAGCTCCGATGGGTTCTCTAGTCGCGCCCACGTCCCATTGTTCTGTTATAAGTAGATAAAAACACACGAGGTCAATCCGCGTAGTGTGATATCAACCGGGATTATATTAAAGCGAACAGATGGTGTTTTTTTAAATACGTTTATTAGGGCGGACTGCATCACACCGGCCCTGACCCGCTTCTCGATCCACCGACGTGGACGCACACGTGGGAGACGTCACTGTATTTCTTTGTTTGCCTCTGACTGCCTCACCGCTTTCAAACCGGATACACCTGAGGGGGAGGGGGGGGGGGGGGGGGGGGGAGAGCACCGATCCGTTTTAGTTTCTACCGGCTGCCTGTTTTCTCCGTTTCACTTGTAGCCTCGTGTCTTCCTCCATAGAAGCGTGACGACTCTCCAACCTTTTTTTAGTTCCATCCCAACCACGGTTCCGTAAACCAATCCCACCCACTGTCGCCCAGTCACTGTTTTGCTTCCTGTAAACTCGTCACTAGGGGCTGGAGGAGGCTGGTCTGTGGTGGTGTGACGCCACACTAGTTCAGATTTAATTGGGATGCTGACGTCTGTCCCCGGGTGTGAGATCCTTCTCTTCGTGAACCGGATGATGTAATTTAGTTTCCCCCTTGTGAAGGCGGCCACCCTCAGCTCCGCGAGGCAGCAGCTCACATTGCTTTGGATTTCATAAGCTTTGCGTCTGATGCTTCACGACGATGGACCCTTTTTTAATGTTAGATATGACAATGTTTTCTTTGATCATCACTAAATAGAACAATATTCATAATTAAGAAGTTTGCTGACAAGTGTTTTCATCAGCTATTTGCAGATAAATGTATATTTTAAAGCAAAATTACCCACTTTGTATTAATAACAATACGCCCCCCCCCCCCCCAGCAATAATTTTAAAGTGACAAAAGTAGAGACAGGAAAATAAAAACTATTGCTAAACAACAATCTTTTTCAAAATATCATAAGAATATTCTTTGATTCATTTTCTTTATAAAAAAACTAGTCATTGTGATTTGTTGGCTGATGCCGTGGACTGCAGCACTGAATGCCATTGTGGTTCGATCGGCGGTGACTCAGGCCCTCGCAGCTCGGATTGTTGCATTTGAATGTGTTGACACAACCACCCAGCTCCCGGCTGGGGGCGTCCAAATTCATCTGTAGCAGTTTCATGAACACAAAGGTGGCACAGCCTCGCAGGGCTGAGGAATGCCCAGTCAGCACCGGGCGTCACTTAGTGTGGGGGGGTCATTGAGTACAAATGTGGTAGGACAGAGGGCACTGAGTTGGTGACATTAGGTGACCTCTCATGCCCACACGTCATAACTCCTAGATGTACATGACTGTGGGTTAAACTGTTAATTTAGTTTTTATTTGGACTGAATATAAAGTAGTTATCCTAACCATGCTTTCACTCATTCTGCTACTGGTGTTCCTGTAGATGTAACCGTGTGGCCCTGAACATTTTTAGCCTCATTTATCTATCAATCCTTTTTCAATCGGGCCACCCTCTCCAACTGCCATCTCTTCTCTTTCTTTCTTTTCTACCAATGCAGTCGTCGGTATGTGAGAAAATCATGGAGCTGCTAGGGCAGAACAAGATTGACCACCACCAGAGGCAGGTGGTGATCCTCAGCCAGGACAGCTTCTACAAGGTGCTGACCCCAGAGCAGAAGGCCAAGGCTGTGAAGGGACAGTTCAACTTTGATCATCCAGGTATGAAACCACTCGTTATTGCTGGCACACTGCTGGGTATAGCAGTAAACTACTTGTAGACCATTTGTGGGATTAATAGTATTAATAACTGAGTCTCCTTTCATGCTACACATATTAAAAATAGAACTCGGGTGGTCATTTCAATTGCAGATATGATTAAACACAATGCTTAAAGCAGCTGCCTTGTGTTTTGCCCTGTGCGTTGGTACCATGTGGAGATTTTTCCCCAAATATTCTTGGCAGTGGCGTAGACTCCATTTCTGGCGTCTGACTTTGCCCCCTCTTACTTTGCTTCCTTTCTCGGCTCATTTTAAAAGCCCAGCGTCAGCAGGCTTTTCTCAGAGGCAGCTGCTCTGGGACTCAGACTGAACCCAACACGTGCTACACGGATGGGATTCCTGCGCTACCAAAGGTGCAGTGTGAGGGTCCCACGTGTCCCTGTCTGCACACTAAGGCAGAGCCACAATCTTTTGAACCTTCAGTGGTTGTAATCGATATCCAAATCAGTATTTTAATAATTATATTAATTCCCACATACAATCTAAACTGCTCATGAAATAAGCACAGTAATCCAACATTATTCTTTATGCATCAGTGCTGATTATTTTCAGTTATTCATAGAAAAGGACATTTAATCTAGGTGTTATCTTTGTGCGCCTCATGACAAAGTCATGTTACAAGCAGTGACATTAGGCAAGTTAAAACTACACTTGCAAGATGTCAATCGCCTGGAATATATTCAGAATGTGCAAAGATGACCTCCCAAAAAGTCACGTTAAACCTGCAAACCACCTGAAAACTAAAACAACTGAGTCGCCTGACGTCTCCTGAAACCTCTGTTCTATCCTGTATTACTGATGTTAATCTGACATGCATGCAAATGCATAATTCTTACTGCATTTCCAAGCCACAAACTGGTGTTCAGGGCAACCATTGCACACTAAATGAAGTTAAGTGATGCGTCATCCGATTAACACAGCTTTGCCTTTTCTTGTCCCAGATGCCTTTGACAATGAGCTAATCATGCAGACACTCAAGGAGATCCTGCAGGGCAAGACTGTCCAGATCCCTGTATATGACTTTGTTACTCATTCCAGGTAAGCGCCCTTCTTTGTTTCCTACTCAGTGACCATGGCCAGTGTCCCTGCAGGTTGACACACTTTCTCTAGAAAGATGTCTGAACCCAGTCACTGACAGTACGGGTACTTTTCTTTGTGTTCTAGGAAAGAGGAGTTTATCACGGTGTATCCGGCTGATGTGGTCCTGTTCGAGGGGATCCTCATGTTCTACTCACAGGAGATTAGAGAACTGTTCCAGATGAAGCTGTTTGTTGACACAGATCCAGACACACGCCTCTCCCGCAGAGGTGTGTACAGAGTGTGAGAACTGCAGAGCAGGGCACCTCCCAACATTTGTACTAATAACCAATAATTACTCTTATTAAAAGACAAAAGTAGATTTGTTTGCCGCCGCAATAGGCTCTCCCAGTTCTCCACTTAACTCTTGCATTGAATACTACTGTGTTTTTTCAAATTTAGTATTTCTATAGTTTGTTGAAAGCTATTTATATTGTCTTTTGTCTTTCAGTTTTGAGAGACATCAGTGAGCGTGGACGAGAGCTGGAGCAAGTGCTAGCTCAGTACATTACCTTTGTGAAACCGGCCTTTGAGGAGTTCTGTTTACCAGTAAGTGATCTTCTAACTTGCATCACATCTGTGGTTGTGCACAGTCTGATTGATTGACCGTCATGGCCAATATTAGCAGCTAGCTTTAGCTTAGTACAATGCAATTGTGTCCTTTTGATATTTAATGAGACATTAAGAAACGTGTCCCACCAAGTACTCTGAATCACAATCGTTTACTATCAAATTTAATAGATCCATGATAAAATGTTTTTATCTATTTAGGCAATTTATCACACTATATAATCAGATTATTATTTTTAAATAATCTGGCTATATTGTGCAGTACACATCTGATGAAAATAATGTCTTGTCTTGCAACTTGAGCATTGGTTGACCTTTTTTCCCTTTTTTTTTTTTTCCTATTAGACAAAGAAGTATGCAGATGTGATTATTCCACGAGGAGCAGATAACCTTGGTAAGGGCCAAGTGGAAGGGACATGGCTTATTACCTATACTAAAGTTGTGTGTGTGTGTGTATATAATTATATTCAGTCTATGATTTTGACCAGGAAGAATGTGAGGAATTGGATGATGTAAAGACGACATCTGTTTTACTAGTTTTATACTTTTTAAATGCCCACCATGAGTCTGATAGTGTTACAGACAAGTAAAGCTAAATCAGTGCCGTACTCTTCAGTCCTCTGAATAACCATCTCGTTCTGTTCTCTTCCTGCAGTGGCGATCAACTTGATAGTACAGCACATCCAGGACATTCTGAACGGCGGGCTGAACAAGCGTCACAATGGCTGCCTGAACGGCCACAGTACCCCACGTCAGCGGAGGACCTCGGAGTCCAGCAGCCGGCCTCATTGACCTCGCCACACCTCTCTTCACAGTGCGGAGAGGGGTGTGGGGGTTGTGCTGTAAATAATGCCCGTTGAAATCACTGTATTTAAGAAAAGTGGGAAGGAAAAAAAAATGTTAAGAATTGAAATGCCTTTTATTATACGATGACTACTCTCGTTCTTAGTTCCTTTTGCCGTAATTGTTGGACGTAGGATGCAGATTTGTCAGGAGGGTAAAAGAGAAGCTCTTCTCGAGATGAGACCATATGGGTTTAAATTGACCCTTTCATTTTTCTCCCAGATTGCATTGTTTTTTTTTTATGTATCCCCTGCTGCTCCATGGAAATTCATGCCGATAATGAATAAAAGAGGGGGAAACCTTTTTTATTTTATTTTGTAATGTCTGATAACACTTGAACCCCTAATGCGTGGGGGAGTTGGATTAACGTTTGGCTGAGTTCCAAACGAGAAGTATATGGAATAGAAGATGAGTTAAGCAAACCAGGATTGCACTCTGTATTTGTACTGACAATCTTGGCCCTGTTTCCTACCTTTTTTTTATTTCTCTCAGTGTTGTTCAGTGTAATGTGTCACACTAGCAGTCTGTTTACTACACAAAGTGTCCACCATGTTGATGCTGTGTAAAGTCTGCAGCAGCAGAAACACGCCACATGATTTTCTGTACTGATGCAGAATAAGGCCGACAAGTGAGCGGCTAGAAGGTGCAAATGCCTATTGAGTCTAGTGTTGTGGTTATTGATACAGGTTCGGGACGCTTAGCCTATTGTATCTCGACTGTCCCTCTCAATACATATAATACACCTACTCCTCTATAAAGGTATTTAAATCTATCTTACATTTAGATGGGTTTCAAAAGACAGAATCAGCCCTGTTGAATAAGATTAAATTATGATGTATACTCTCAGGTTGATTACACCATTAGGTTTGAGACGTCAGAATTAAAAGACAAGGGTGTTCAGTGCCACAGCAATATCAGCTATTCCAGGTGTGTGGCCGTTAATAACCAGGACCCACCGCAATGCCTCTGCAAAGTTGCCTCAGGTTTCGCTAACGTGTACAGCCAGTAGCAACCAATTTCCATTATAACACAAGGTTACAATAAAAGCTGTCGAATCCATTTTGTATTCCACGTGCTGTATTTGTTATGTAAAGTGTATATGACTGAATGATTTGTACTATGAGATTTGTACTGTACGGCTGGTGAATTGGCCGCAAGGAGTATTTCGATGATTTACAGGATTTTCGTCAAATTGCTTAATGGTCAATAAAGTGATACAGCCCAGAGTATCTGTCATGAGGTTTGATTCCTAGGGGGAATGTGTGAGTGTGTGCAAAACAAAGCTTCTCACAAATGTAGGTCAGTCAGTTTCCACTGTGGCCGCTAGAGGGCGCAAATGACTGCTGCATCTGCTCCGTTCACATGCTGACGGATTTTTGAAGATTTACATAAATTGTGCGGCTTTAATACGAAAGAAAGAACGAGAAAACAAACCTTTGTCATTCACAAAACATAAAACAACACGCTCCTATGACCCACACTGTTTAAATGTGTCGTTATCGCCCCTAACTACAGCAGAACGAGTCCAACAGCAAGCGAGAAGTTAGAATATACGAGGAGTGCGTGAACGCAGCGGGGGGAGATCCAAGATGGTGGTGCGTACCGACATGCTAACGTGTTTCTGCTGTAAACTCTGCTCAGGGGGAGATTTTGGGTGAACACTAACATCTCATTTTAACTCGACAGAAGTTCGGGCTCCAGTTTAAAGCCACTCTGGAGAATGTGACCAATGTTCGGCCGCTGGGCGACGACTTCCGCTGGTTTCTGAAGGTGGGATAGCCGCTGTCAAGCTAGCATGCTAATGTACTTACTCTCCTCAGTGTGCTCACCGTGTTGGTTTGTTTGGAGAAACAACTGTCATCACCCATGTTTGAATAAGCTAACGTACACTTTGCTAATGCTACTGTTGCTAATGCTACTGTTGCTAATGCTAATGTTTCTAATGTGGTAGTTACACTGAAACACTTCAATCTACACCACTTCACCGACTAATGCTAAAACGCCCACATTTATTACATTACATGTGATTTGGCGGACGCTTTTATCCAAAGCGACTTTGGAACCAACTTTTTGTTCTCATAAAAATCTAGATTATTAGTTAATAGTTTTGTTCTATTTGATCAAGATCTGATCAACCCGATCATTTAAAAATGTATTTGGGAGTTTACTCAGCCTCCATCTCTTTTACATTACATTTGAAAATGAGGAGCGTAAGTCATCTATCTTTTTTGTAAAGTAGTTGACACAGTGGCTTGATAGAAGGGAGGAGGAGGGGGACTGGGGGGGTCAAGGAGGTTGGAAAAGATGGAGAAGAGTTTTTTTGGGGTTCGAAAATGAGGATGGAATTCTAGTTTGGTAAAAAAGAGCTTTTGGCGGCAGAGAAAGAGGAGAGAAGAGATTGATAAGTGACCAGGTCCTCAGGGTGATGTGTCTTTACTGTATTCATGACATAACTTGATGTTGTATTTTTATTTTCCTGCCTCGTATATATCTGTCACAGCCTCTTCTTTTCGGTCTCGCTCACACTAACTCTTTGATTTCCTGTCTTTTTCTCTTTCTTCAGCTGAAGTGTGGGAACTGTGGCGAGATCCCAGACAAATGGCAGTATATAACCCTCGTGGTGAGAATAAAGACCCTTGTGTCCATAACCTTATGTAATAATCCCACTCGTGCACAATGCATCAATACGTGTGTGTTCTTTTTCTTGAATGTTTCCATAGGAGAGTGTGCCGCTGAAGGGAGGAAGAGGCAGTGCCAGCATGGTGCAGAAGTGTAAACTGTGCTCGAGGGAAAATTCAATCGGTACGAGCCGACACGCTCATTTGAGTTGCATGCTCTGCCTTATCTGAGGTAAACACTCATATGTCAACTGTTTCCTCACAGATATCCTGGGCGACACAATCACGCCATATAATGTAAGCCCAAAGTCCTGTACCTCTGTACTTCATGAGATTTTCAAAGTGCAGCTCTAAACTGTTTCACTGGAGGCTCAGGGAATGGGAGTGAAATATCACATCAGTTATCAAAAGGAGATCATGTAGAATCACCCAAATGTGTGTGATTTGATTAAGGAGTAATTTTTGGATATTTTCTTCTATGTTCCTCACTTAGTCAGACTAATAAATGATTGGACAGACATTCAGAAATTGTGTGAAACTTAGCAAGTAATGTAGGGTGGGTATGGGAAGGTCCTTTTTCCAAGCTTTGTCAGATGAGATTCCCACAGTCTCAGACGTAGGAATTATCTACATCTCTTAATAATCTACAGTGCAACTGTATTGCACCCAAATACTCAGCATACTGTCAGTAGCTGCCAGTCAAAGCATCACAGATGGTGAGGAGAGTAAACATTCTCCTTTTCACTTGAGTCTTATTATATGACAAATAAATTTGTTTATGTCTTTTGATCTAACGTATATTGTAACAAACTCCCTGACAGCCTTTTAAGCAAATCATGAAGATAGAAATGCATAAAACAACATCCATAATCCAATGGTCAGATGCTGAGTATTAGATTGTTTTAATAAAGAGTGGCAATATTAGGAATAAAGGGCCTCCAGACCCCTTTTAGAAAACCCTTAAACATTTAAAGCAAATCTGACAAATGATGTTACCTACTGATAATATGTTGAGTGTAATAACTGTGTGTCCAGAGATGTTTGTTTGTCTGAGGATGTTTGTTTGCTGGGTTGCAGGCTGATGACAGTGAAAGCTTCAAAACAATGGTGCAGTTTGAGTGTCGAGGCCTGGAGCCCGTCGACTTCTATCCACAGGTGAGAAGCTTTGTTTGAATAAGAGTTTTACTGTGTTTGTGTGTGTTTTGTGTGTTGTGTGTTTAGTAGTTGACAGCTGAACTCAGGTTAACTTAAATAACTTTTAGTTTAGGATATGTAAGTCTATTCTTCAATCATCAATGAAAAGTTTAACCAAAAAAACAACATAACAATTCAATCGCTAATGTCAATCAACCATCACATCCAAACATCACTTACATTTCACTTGTAAGTGCTACTCCATAAGAAACAAGGCAGACGTATTTGACAGTTCTCTCAGATTCAGGTTGATCTGTTATCAAATACCAGGGAATGTGTTCCTGCTTCAGTATGCATTAACTTGGATGTGTGATGATGCATTTTTTCTTCTTCTAGGCTGGATTTGCTGCACAAGGAGCAGAGTCCGGGACTCAGTTTCCTGAAATTAACCTACAAGAAAAGGTAAGAGCAACTTGTCAGTCAGACTTCAACAGTTTCTGTGTAGTTTTTGTTTGTCGCACAAGTGTTAACATTTCAGGGAATGTTTGACTTGAAACTGAATTTCAATCGTTGCTGCTGCACTGTTGGCTGAGGCTAAAGTTGTTTCATTCATCTGTGCGCTTTGCTTTAGACATCGATTTTCTGAACGCTCTGAAAGTGATTTTCATTAAATCAATGTTCTGAACTTTTCAGGACTGGACAGACTACGATGAGGAAGTCAAGGAGTCGGTGGGAATATATGAAGTCACCCATAAGGTCATCAAGTGCTGATGTCATGGACGAATGAACACTGCGGCCAATCACATGCAGGCCTGGTTTCCTGGCAACATGGATGCTGAAGATGCTTCGCTGGCTTGGGTTGGTTGATGATGAACATTGAGAGAAGAGGAATAACAACACAGGTTGAAACATACACACATTTTGGATTGATGAATGTGCCCCAAGGACAAGTTTCTTTTCTTTTCTTTTTTTCAATGCCTCAATAAAATTGAAGGGTGAAAATTGTGTGAGGTTTTTCTTTGCTTTCATTCCCTTATTATCATTTGTAACATTTGTAAGTAAGTACTTAAAGCGTATAGGGGGCCTAACTGTTGGAAAGTAAAGTAGTCGAGTCAACTTGAGGCCACATGAAACAATATTATTTGAAAATTCCGGCAGCAAGTCAACAAAAGAATCCTGAAAAGGGATCTTTATGTTGGACTGAGCACAGATTTTCCTAATAATACTTGATCAATATTAAATGAGGAGCTGCATTTGTGCAACCTTAGGTTAAGAGTTAGAAAGCAAAGAGGTCTCACTGTCTGGATTTTATTTCAATTTACACTAAATCACAACTAAGCATCAGTGGAAAAGAGAAATACAGACTCCTTCTCACTGTAAATACATAAATTGCACAAAATGTCTGTAAGACCAACCGGATACGACATGTTCCAGTTTAAAAACAGGAGACAAACAAAAATCTAGTTTTATTTGTATAGCCTATATTCTAGAATCACAATTGCCTCATATAATTAAAATAATTCAGACATCCTCTGAAGAAAAATGTCTTTTAACTGGGATACATTTTTAATCTTACCTCAGAACCTCAGGGATGTCTCTCCCCGGATGGACTGACGTGGTAAAGATGCTGTATATGTTTATTTATATCATGCATAAATCCCATAATATACTTTAATTCGTGTAAGTTATACACACACGTCTACTTTTGAGTGATTTGGATCAACAGGTTTTAAGAAGAACGTGTTGCTTTTTACTCTGTATGTGCACATTGACTGAGAGACACTTTCCTCACCGAGTCAGGCATCGTGTGAGACATAGACGATCTTTGCCGTGTGGTGCATTTAAGGACTGTCGTTCATCTCGCTGCCTGTACCTCCTGTCAGTGTGTGTGGACCTGCAGCTGAACACAAGCGAACATGGCACCTGGAAAGAAGAACAGAGTGTTTGTCATCGGTGTGGGTCTGACAAAGGTAAAGTACGAATACACACAACTTTACAACTATACACTATTCGACAGTGTAGGTATTTATATTCTTAGACTTGAAACTAGCTTAGCATGCTAACTTCACATAGCCTTGCGCAAAGAACGTGCAAGTTGCTGCACAGCCCGAGGTGTGTGTGTGTGTGTGTGTGTGCAGATCGTTTAGTCATGTTTAATCATGTTAATGTTTCAACGTGTGTCGTTGTTAGCATAGTTAGCATAGCTCGCATTAAGTAACATTAATGGTGTCTGGGTCTTTAGCTTTGACATGGTCGGTTTTCGTGAGTTATGCCGCTCGTCCCACTTGGCTCTCCTCCTCAGTCAGTCCATGGTTCACGGCCACAGAGCCGCAGCTCAAACTGGGCTAAGGGTCATGTCTCCATCAGGCTGCTGGACCCCTGTGCATCCACTTGTTTTCAAACGTTTCTCTCTCTTGAATTTATTTATTCTCGTTGTGGACAAACTGAGGTCATATCAGTTCAGTGCATTTCGTCGTTATTCATGTGCAACAACTTGTTCTGTGCAGTGTCCCCTCGGGACAGATCCGTAACTCTGTCTGGATTTGTGCACTTTATTTTAGTGCTGCTCATACTGTCTCTATTTCGAAACTTTTATATGTACACATTTTTAATATATAGTTTTATATTCTTATCCCATTTTATTTATTTTAAAGCTTCTATTTCACACTTTATCCTGAACTGTATTGCTTCAATTCAATATGCACATTTAATCTTGGTATTGGACTCAAAATCTGGTGACAGGGAATTCGCCGTAGCATCAGACGTTTCTGAAAGGTTATTATCGTATAATATCTGTTCTTAGTATGAATTTTGTTTTGCAACCAGCAAACAGTGTTCAAATGTATTGATCTATGCACCAGTGCATTTGTCAAGTTAAACGCTCCAGGGTCCTTTTAATGAAGCTCACTTCCGTAGAGGGATTCCACCCGAAGATTACATTGCATTTGACTTACAGAAGAGTTTAATGTTTGCTCATGTGAAAGATTTAACTCATTAACATGAGGGGAGATGTTTATAAATAGTATGGCACTAATCGGTCCGACTTTTCTTTAATGTTGCTGCAGTTTGAGAAGCCTGGGGCCCGAGAAAACTTTGACTACCCTGACATGGCCAAGGAAGCAGGTGCTTATCTTCACTGAATGTGGACTTTGTTCAGTCCTTCAAAAGATACCATATCTGATCATCTGAAGTGGATCTTGTTCTCTAACATGTTTTATAACTTCACCTTTAGGTCAAATGGCCTTAGCCGATGCAGGAATCCCATATTCTGCCATTGAGCAAGCCTGTGTAGGATACGTCTATGGTAAGTTCTTGTTGTCAAGTCTCCAATAAAATGTGATTGTTTTGTATACTTTTATTTACAGTTTACATGTTATTCACTGAGATCCTAAATACTTCCAACTTGATATTTATATGTAGCTTCGTATATACGTAAACAGTACTTTTTATAAAGTAAGAAACCAAGTGTTTTTGCTAATGAGGCAAAAAGGCTGTGTCTCTAAAGCTGATTTCAGATATACATGGAGAAACATGTGATAATACAGCAGTTTAAAGTCTGGAGAATTCACTGTGTTGATGATGTGTCTAATGCCTGACGGGCACAAAACCCAACAAAAAACATGAAGTAACATCTCATCGTGTATCTTACTCCGTCAGGGGACTCCACTTGTGGGCAGAGGGCCATTTATCACAGCCTGGGCCTGACGGGGATCCCCATCCTCAACGTCAACAATAACTGCTCCACAGGCTCCACTGCTATCTTCGCGGCACGGCAGGTGATCCAGGGAGGTGAGTGAAGAAGGAAGAATTTTTGAATCAATAATAAAAAGGAGGTTTACCAAAAGTCTATAAGTTGCTCCATAACAGATTTGTCACTGGATTCACAGTGGTTTCAACTGGTTTTCACAGTAGAAAGAAGTATTAGAATTTCCATAGAGACTTTTTTGTAGCGTAGTGTTTCACCTGTTCTGTAACAGATGTGGTAAAACCCATTCTTTCTTCTTCTTTTGCAGGTCTCGCTGACTGTGTGCTGGCTCTGGGGTTTGAGAAGATGGAAAGAGGCTCTTTGTCCTCAAAGGTATTTGTTATGGAAGTTTTCTGGAAAACGGGTGAAAGGAGAACTCAGGCAGCAGCTGATGTCTTATGCAGAAGAGTTTAATGTAGACTTGATGCATTAAGGAGACCAGAAGGTGGAACAATATACAAACGCTAACAGAGTAACTAGAGCAACTGTCACCAACAAGTCTGAAGATGTCTCCCACAGCATCCCAGTATATCTCCCTCTGCTTGCGTCACCCATTCCAACAGCACATCCATAAATGGCTAGAATTGCTGTCACTCTCTGTGTTACATGTAGGTGTTCACATCCTATTGGATAGTTAAGCCTAAAGTATGCATTCCTAAATCACATTGTGTTCTTACGTCTTGTCCCTGGTGAAATATGCAAAAGAGTTATTGGTGCCTCTCTGTCTGGAGCATCTGAGTTAGATATGAAAGTCCCTGATCGTAGACACTACAACGTACTGTTGGTTGGTACTTTATCTATAACCTGACATTTGGTACTGCTTGGAGAGAGAGAAGGGAGTATGTGTGGAATTAGACAGGCACTATTCTCCTATACAGATATGATATACACTATACATAAAATATAGTGGCATATACAGTAATGTGTGAGGATGGTCAAAAATTCCTCAACAGTATAGAAGGTGGTAGACAAAATTACTAGAGTACTTCACGTTATCTTGCAATTTACCAAATAGACGTTGTTATGGTTTCCACCGCCTGTTGTTTTGTTGTAGCGTGGCTGCTCTGGCTGAAAAGAAAGATGGTGCTTGGTTCCATACTTATCCTCTGCTCCTGTAAAATGGAGGGATACAGTGGAAGAGTGTTAGGACCAGGCATAAGTTAAAAAGCGAGTAAATGAAGTTGAATTAAATTATTTATATATCTATATTAAATTGAATATATATGTATAAACCTCTGCTGGTCTTCATTCGTTTTCATTTACTGCTTTTTGCTGGGGAGCAATGGAAGTAAAATGTTTGGCAGAGTAAAGACTTCTTTTAAAAATGAGAACGCTAACGGTCTGAGCCCTCTTGCAACATGAATGTCTTTCTCTTATATTTGCCTGTAAACAAAAAGATACAAATATAGAAACGTGAAAACGTATGTAAATAGAAATACCTGTTTCTAGTTTATGGACAGGACCAACCCCGTTGACAAGCACCTGGAGATAATGATCAACCGTTATGGGATGGTGGCAGCGCCAGTAGCACCACAGATGTTTGGCAACGCTGGCAGGGAGCACATGGAGAAATATGGTACAAACGATGTTTGTGTTAAACATCATAATTGCTTAAATGAGCTAAACTAAAGTTGTGGTTGTGTCTTGCATTGTTTTACAGTTGTAGTGTGTTCAATATGTCAATAATTGTGTCAATGTTTTAAAGGCACAAAACCAGAACACTTTGCTAAAATTGCCTGGAAGAACCACAAGCATTCCACCAAGAACCCGTAAGAAACTTTACAAATTTGGAAAAACATAATACTGCTTATAAATTTCTATTTCAGAATCAGAATCTGCTTTGTTGTCCAAGTATGTGCACAGATACAAGGAATTTTCACAGTTTTACATTGCTATTAGTGCACTTGCATAGAAAGAATGAATAAATAATTTAAAGAATGGTACAAAATACTTACATTTTATATTTAATTACATAATAAATACTGCATAAATAGGATGTAGGCATACATTTATGTTTATGATATTATTTACAGCATTTTGGATTCATATTAACAATAATGTACAGTGATATATGTATTGACAGTGATGGTGACATCATACATGTCAGAAACATGTTTTTTTCTTCAAGTGTGTATGTGTGTGCATTATTCCTGCAGGTATTCCCAGTTCCAGGAGGAATACAGTCTAGAGCAGGTGATAAACTCCAGGAAGGTGTTTGACTACCTCACCCTGCTTCAGTGTTGGTAAGAGTCCCACAGAGTTTGTGTTGAATAAAGAAAATGTCTAAACTGGGAATCAAGTGTAATGTAACTTTGCTTGGTTTCATTTGATCAAAATGCTGATTCTCATCTAAAAATCAGAATATTTGTTTCAATTCCTACATCGACCTCTTGCTCTTGTCAGCCCGACATCAGATGGAGCCGGAGCAGCAGTTTTAGCCAGCGAGGCGTTTGTCAGGGAACATCATCTGGAGAAGCAGGCAGTGGAGATCTTGGCCCAAGAGATGACGACTGACCTCTCCTCCACATTTGAGGAAAACAGCTGCATCAAGATGGTATGAAACCGGGAAGGGGTTCACTCGGAATTCATAGCACACATTCCTTTTATTTGTAATACTCCTCCCAGTATAAGTTAAGTTTTACAATAGAAACATTTTATTTTCTTTAAATTAAAATAATATCCTGTACAATCATGGGACATAGCGGGTGAAGTTATTATGATGGACTTGTTTCCTTGCATGAGTTCCTGAACATACTAAATTATTATTTATTTTGTTCCCATGCAGGTGGGGTACGACATGTCTCGGATGGCAGCTGAAAAATGTTACAAGGCCACGGGCCTGAAGCCCAGTGACGTTGATGTGGTCGAGCTTCACGACTGCTTCTCAGCCAATGAGCTCATCACCTACGAGGCCCTGGGTCTGTGTGCAGAAGGTACGACTGCCGCTTTTTAAATCCTCCGCAGTTTCTCGGGACGACATGTTTGTGTGAAGTACATCTCCTAGTGAGAGTTTCTGCGGACTTTCTCCGCCTGTCCCCCTAATATAAAGTCCGCAGAATTCGATGTGAGAACACAGCGAGCGAGGGGGGGGGGGGGGGGGGTTGATGATTCTTATAACATGCGTCTGTTGCATGTTATAAGCATCAAATGTCTGGACAATAGCGTGTTGAAAAACCAAACAACCAGACCTAGGGCCTGGTGTCACACTGATGGATGTGACCTAGTAATCCCACCGTTTTTTTAAAACCATCCAGACACTATCAGGACTGTTGTACATGTGAGAAGCATTAAAATATCTTTTCAAAATGATTCACCAAGTATCTGTATCGAGCCTGATCCCTACCACGGGCAGTAGAAGCCTTCATTCCCAACAGTGACATTGTTTGATCATCTTTATGAACACCACATATTATTAATGCTGACAGAGAGAGCTGGAGGCGACAGGAAGTCGGCTTCTACAAGTCGATAGCACGCTTACGTCCCCGACATATCTGGGATAAATACAGTAACATCAGTGTTTTTGAACTGCTCAGTTAACTTCATCGTAATGTTCAACTAGTGATAATCCATCACTCTGAATCTTTAAGCTGTGTTCTTTTGTTTTTCAAATTCTCTCCAGGTAAAGCCGGAGAGATGATTGACAGAGGGGACAACACGTATGGTGGCAAGTTTGTGGTCAACCCCAGTGGTGGACTCATCTCTAAAGGACATCCTCTGGGTGCCACAGGTATGTTGAGCCTCTGACTTTCTGACTCTTAATGAAAGCCACTTGTTGAATACTATGGGACGGAGGACATGTCATCGATACATAATCCAGTCCAATGCTAATTTGTAACTGGTTTGGAGCTACACACAGGGTTACAGCACAGTACATTAGATATAGGTTGCGATTCCTCACTCACTCCGCCCTACTCATTGTATTTGGTGTTCAATGTAGATGAATATACGCTTTCTGACACTACTCTGGTCATCTTCTATGCATCGGTAAGTATGTCATTGTTAGTGCCTATTTTCCCACATTAATAAATAAAAAAATACTTAGTGTCTGTTACAACTTTCAGTTCTTTCCAATCAAGGCTCTTCTCTTTGCTGCTGCCCTTCTATTGAGTCACATCCGTTTAGTTTTTTATTTCTTTTTATTCAGACATGACACAAGTTCTCTCTCTTCTAATCTGTTGGCCCCTTTTCTTTCATGCAGTGTGGCCACAATCCACAATGGTAGATATTGCTTGGTCAGTTGAACACTACTTTTCACAATGCATTGTGGGATACAAAGAGTCCACCATGGCGTATGAATATTTTCACCAAACATTCCGACAGCACTACAAAATGGTGACTGTATAATGAGCGGTGAGTGATTTCAGTCTCAGCCATAGTGTTTTCATCAGGGTTTCCACAAGGTCTTAAAAAGTTTTTAAAAAATCTCTTAAATGTAATAATAACTTGAAGCCTCAAAATGTCCTAAATACGTTAAAATATTACCTTGTACCTTTAATATGTCTGGGTAACTCTATCGCTGTCTGTTGTGGCGTATCGACAGTTATTCTCTACTCAGCTTCTTTACCTTATCTTCAATTATAGAGAAGTGTAAGTAATCCTTGGACACAGATCTTCCTTCGCATCTGTGGCACTCGACATAGCTCTTAAATTTCATTCATTATGCTCCTGAATTTAATTTGTTGAAAGCTGCAAATATGTCAATCGCCTTGTTTATTGTGAGAGGTGTTTGCCACGGCGACCACCAGGTGGCATGTGTCTCCTAGGGATGGCCGGCTGGGTTGTAACTGGATGAGTGCGACCCTGAGCCTGCATGTGAGGAAGGCAGCCGGCTGTGGCTTTGGCAGGCCTCCCCTGTAATCTCTCAACATATTAAACCATGGTATGGGGAGACTGAGCAAACAGAGGAGCCTGCTTACCCTGCCTCTGCTATAACGGCCGTCATCTTCCTCGCACACACACCTCTTGTGAGGGATACCATGATGAAACAATGGCAAACACCTCCTTTTGCTTCATTTGGATACAGATTTGTTCATTTTATTCGTTGTGGGTTTTTTTCTCTCTCTCCTCTTCTTTGCCGTTCTTCATTCACTCCTAAAAATCTCGACCCTCAATCCCTCCACCTCATTATTTTTGGCGGATTTTCCCAGAGCGCATCATCAATACTCCCTCTGTCTCCTGGGTCACACTGCGAGTGTGCAAGTGCCCCAGTCAGCTGAGCTCCGTCTGATCCTTGGTGTTGCTCGTAAAGCTCCTGCCTCTTCCCTCGGGAAGGCCATGAGCAGCGCTATCGACACCTCGTTGACTGACCTGTGCAGGGATCTCACCGGTGGGTTGCGTGAGCATCGTCAGGCGGGTTAGGTTTTTATGTTTTGACATGATATGCAGGGACCTTGAGGCACCGCTGACGTATTTGGTGAATTACAACATGACTTACCCTTGTGATCATCCCCTGTCACCATGAAAGAGCATGGGCAATGTGTTCTCCGTAGAGGAATTTACTAGAGGCCTTTTAGTGAAAGACACGTGTCCTTTTTAATTGTCTATAAATTATGTCTGAGGTGGTTTCGAGAGGTTCTTTTTTACTTTTGATTAATTGCCCGGTGAACTGGACAGTAAACCTTTCTGTTGGCATTTAGACTAAATTGCTCGTACATAAACAAAGTACGTGGAGAAGATTAGGAAGAGGGCCGCACAATGTGAAAGACCCACCATGATGAGTTCTTTACTGTTAAGTCCTTTAGCCTATTGGGATAATGGAGGAATGCATAAGCTCATTAAGCAGATGGGAAGAAATGCTTGGCTACAGCACTAATGCAGCAGCTGACCCCGGTGAGATTAGGGAGTGAGTTGTCAGATTAAGAGTCAACTTGTCACCCTGGAGGGTATTGTGTTTTACACTTGCTGAATGCTGCATTGCTTAACCTGGTCAGTCGGACATATTAAGGGATCAAAGCGATACTCAGCATTGACATATTCTTTAGAGATCATCTCAGTTTTATTAGACAGAAGATGTTTTACCTGCAACTCAAACCTGTGGGCCAGAAGTCTGTCTTTGTTTTCAACAGCCTCTTTGTAGATATTTTTCAAATAATCCTTTTGTCCAGGACGTAAAAAGGCAGAGGTAGTGACGCGTTACATTTACTCGAGTAGTTTTTCCAGTAAATTTTACTTCTGAGAGTTGATGTTTTGCAGAATAATTCTTACTCCTAACTAGTAACATTTATGATGGAATAAAATTACTTTTACTCAGTTACATTGAGCCACACACTTCTCGCTACATTTCCATGTCTATGATTTATATATTTTTTACACTCAGCTGAGCGGACACAGCGATTTCCCGACAGTGCCACCCAGCGGGCCCCGCTTGAGTGAGCGGAACAGCTGCTACGTGGATCTGCTGCGTGTCACGTTTGTCTGTTCACACGCAGCTTGTCTGCAGTGGTGCTGCAATGGAAGGGTCTGTGGTATGATCACCGTATTTCCTTGAATAAAGGAACAGCTATATACGCAACTATTTGCCAGGGAAGTACACTATGAAACGTGCATCTTCAGGTCCTGCGATAACACTAAAAATCTTGTTAAATCAAAATCTTGTTAAAACAACAGAAACGTTGGAGTGCTTTTGCTTTGAAAGGAGTAAAGGAAGTGTTGCAAATATTTATGTTTGTGACCTATTCAACAGATACAAATTAAAACTGTGGTAAAAGATCATTTTATTTTAATATCATTTATTATCTACTCTGCTGTGAAGAATTTCTTTGTTTAATTTATTGTAATATCATTTTTATTTTTGAATGTCCGTATCTTCCTATCTTGTTAATTAGGTGAACATTTTAAAGATGCGACTTGATGTTTGAAAGCAAACAGTGCTTAACACAACAGAATGTATTTTGATATTTGCCTAGTTTTGAATATTTCACTTTATTAATTACACTCAATGTGGACTTTACATTGTTATCACCTCTTAATATCCTGTTTGAATGCAATGCATTCTAATGAAGCTACTCACTACTTGAGTAATTCTTTATTAGATACTATTTTACTCTTACTCAAGTACCTATTTTTATGAGTACTTCTACTTGTGTTATTGTAATATATATCAGAATCAGAATCAGAATTATTTTTATTGCCAAGTATATTTACATATACAGGAAATTGCCTTGGTGTGGTTGGTGCCTTTGGACATAACAACAAATCGGACATAAAACAACAATATATACAGAAAAAACAATAGGCACGTGCGGTGCTAAGGTGCAGGTGCATATAAAGTAACAATACTTTTACTTGAGCACTGGTTCGGTTTACTCTACCCACCACTGTAAACAGGAAATCAGTCTCCTCAAGTTAGTGAAGGTCAAACCATTAAAAACCTTTTTGTATGAAGGCCACCTGACTAATAAGCGAGACCAGTTTGTTTTGACAACACATCTCCCTTTTTCAGGGTCAACAGTGTAATGGACTTGCATGTTTCAATCGCAGCCACATAGAGCTTCCTCATTGCACTCAGTGTTACTCTAAGATTGAACACGCTGTCACAGCACAGCACCGGAGGCTGTGGCTCAGGAGGTAAAGTAGGTCGTCTACTAATTAGCTGGTTGGTGGTTTGATCACGGACTCCTCCAAGAATGGTAATGATGGTATGTTTGAGTAGAGAAGTGCTATAAATATCCCCATAAAGATCCATGAATCTTTCCCTGGAAAATAAGTGAAAATGTAAAAAAGAATAAAATAAAATGCTTGAATTCGCAATGTACAGACATTCCTGGATTCATCCCTTTGTCTGGAGCCACACCAGAATTTGATAGCTTATTTCTTAGCCCATGCCCCCATCCTTCCTTTTGCGTTATCCATTTGACCAACAAACAATCTAACAGACAGGGGCCAACACATAACCTTCTTGACCGAGGTAATAAATAACAAAAATACATTTATTCATCAGTAGTATCTGGTTTGTGTTACTGATCACTTTTGAATCCTTTTTGTGTTGTTTTATGTTTTACATGGTGCATAACCCAAACCTTTGACATGCTGGGTTTAAATTCTTGAAAACTCAGCTCTGTGATTAAAATATTGCAAATTTCTAGTTTCCCTTACAAGCTTTTTCTCGAGCTTTAGACTTTATCCCACAGTCACGTCGCCTGTCCCGTTCCAAGCAACAAGCTAACAAGAACATTGTGGAACCTGCAGCAGCTAAAAATAGTCTCCAGGGATCTCATAACAGGATAAGAAGAATAGTGAGGATTGGACTTACATTTATTAGGCTGTCAGATCGGAAACTCCGCACGAATGCTGATGTCGCTCCGGATGTGCTGGGTGAGCAAATGAGCTGTGTGCTGAAAAGTTCTCCAAACCAGGATTGGAACCACAATGAGCGTCCCTTTTAAAATACAACCCTTACGCATGCATCTTACCTGCTGTTATACAAGTACTTTCCGGAGTGGTTTGCCCTTTTTAAAATATAGATCTTCTTTCCTGGAACTCTATTTCAAAGTCCGAATCAATTCACATAATTAACCGGGATCTAAAAAACAGCAGAGGCCAATGAAGAGAATACAAAAGAATGGAATAAAAAGCTTTATTGTTCAGGATACAATGAGATGAACGGTGCTCCTCAGGTTTAGTCAAATGCTGTACAGATTGTGGAAGCACTTTAATATACTTCAGTGAATAGCATGTGGCAGTGATGAGGCAGTTTGCAGCTTCATCAGCATTAAATGATGGTGTAGCTCCAGCTCCTCACACCACACCCCTCACGATGACTCACGACCCTCTCACCCTCACCCTCTGTCCTTCGCTCCCCCCCTCCTGCTCCCTCAGGTCTGGCCCAGTGCGCTGAGCTCTGCTGGCAGCTCCGAGGGCAGGCTGACGAGAGGCAGGTCCCCGGGGCCAAAGTGGCCCTGCAACACAACATTGGCTTAGGAGGAGCTGTCGTTGTTGCTCTCTACAGGATGGGCTTCCCACAGGAGGCCGGGTGAGCAAGATGCTTGTTTCCTCGTTCAGTTTGTGTAGCTTTATATTTATTAAGCAATCATCAAGTGTATATTTCTGTCATTATGTCCTCTGCTGTAGAAAATTTAGTTTTGATGTTATTTTTTTGTATTCTTTCTTTTTAAATCAATAATTTTGTGTTTCATATTTTTCAAAATTCAATATTTCATAAATTCAATTCATTCAGCGACTTATTTTTGAACATCAATATTGCGCCTTTTATTTTCTCAAACCAAGGTCCATTTTTCCAAGGTTTCACACAAACAAACAAACCGTACCTTCCTCAAATAAAACACTTCTTCAAATTCGTTGACGGTGTACCCAGCAATTTTGTATTTTTTTCTTTTTTAATAAAGTAAAAGAAGAACCAGATCATCATCACTCGATGTTGATTTTTATTTTTTTTATCCTTGTAACTACATCACGTCACACTCAATGTTTGCAAAAGTACCGATAGATAACACAAAACTATTGTGAGGTAGCACAGCATGTACAGCAGAAATTGTCGCAGTGAGCCGTCAAAATTCGTCTCTGAATGATTTGCAATGTGGTTCCATTTATTTGCCGTTGATGTGCAAAGGCCTTGAGAAACATGTGTGTCTTTTACTGCAACCTGTTTTCTTGTGTGTCCTGTATTGACCAACAGTTGCACAGTTTTCTTGATCTATTACAGTTTCCAGTTCTTCTCATTATTTGGCCATGTGTTGTAGACACTGCGCTTCGCTTCATCCCCTCTTTTTTCTTTTCTGTTTTTTTCTGAAATACTTCACAGCCTCACATGTAATTGAATCTTTATGAAACCTCAGTGAGCTGGAGGTTATTTTGTTCACAGTTTGTGTCTTTCTTTTTATTCCCCACAGGACCCACATTGGTGCGATGCCCACCAGCGCAGGCAGCGGTCTGGAGGGTTTTAAATCTTACCCTATCTTCAAAGAGATTGAGAAACATTTACATGAGGTATTACAGCATTCTCTCACGAATAAACATTACACTCACACTTACATGTAGCTGCTCTATTTGATCTCAAGTAAACTGCATCTAATTAAATGCCTCCGTATCATAGAGTTGGTTTGGCTCCCTTTTCTTCCTTTCAACGTACTTGGCAAATGGGACCATGACCATCAAAGAAAAGTAAAGGCTGCAAATCATAAATGAACCAGTGCAGTGGGCAGTTTATGGTCGTCAGTTGCTTTGTTCCACTAAAGCAACACACAATATATATATTTATATTATATATGAATACTTTGGCAGTACAGAAAGGAGTGACAGCTCTAAAATTGAAAGGCAAGACAAACACATGTTAGCTGTATGTAATTGGATGTTGTTTTTAGAGCCCATGTCAATATTGGTGACTAAAATCTTATTTTGATTTATACATAGATATATAATTTAACAAGCATTGAGGCTGTTCTCTTTTACAAGTATGGAACAGTTTTTCATTCAGGTCAACACGTTCATTTATGTTTGAACCTCTGACGGCACCGTTGGATGCGGTTGCCTCAGGCGCTGATTCCTCATCTCGTTCCCAAACCCTCAGGGTGCAGAGATGAGCAGCTGATGACACCTTGATGATGCGTGGGAATGGCTAGTTGTGAAGTCAGTTGCCGTAGGGCGACTGACTTCACTGCTGCACATGAGGGTTCACTCTCCCTGCATTTGTCAGCATGACAATAAGCACCAAATGTGGCGCTCACTGATGGATTGTTAGTGTTTGAGTTTGCTAGGTCTTTCCAAGTGTTGCTCACATTTCTCCAGAACAGATACTGTATAACTGCGTGGCTCTCCTTTTTTGACACGTTCTTTTCAGAATTTTACCACTGAAATGAGCTTTAAAAAAAAATCTGATTACAAAAGACATGTTTTTATAAGAATATAGCTGTAATATTACAAGAAAAATGTTTTACAAGAGTAATGTATTAATGTAGAGGATCAGTATGTCGTCTGCATTGAAATGAGGAATGTGCAGCCTCTTTGTAAGTTGTACTTTAGTTTATGTTTCACAAATGAGAAAATACTAAATTTTTTGGCACAACAGGAGCACATTATCATTAGTATCAGGACCCATTTCTGAAGAGAGAACCACGCAGACGTGGAGTGGTCGATTGTGAGGTCATCATCGGTTACATCTGATATTCAAAGAGCTTTCGTAGTTATTCAAGAAATTAAGACTTTGGAGCCTGAAGAAGTGGAACTCTGGCTGATTATTTCTTAAACTTTCCAACTTTATTGTTGTAATATTATGACATTATTCTCAAATTAAATTTTTTTTTCTTCAATATGGCCTTAATACTATGCCGTAAAAATATATGAGTGTGTTTCCCTGAACGTCCTCTGCACAAACATACCACAATGCAATATGAATATAGATCGTGTTGAGATGTCATCAAGTGAGCACTGTCGCCTCTCAGTGAAAAGGTTCTGGGTTCAAACCTGACGACCAACCTTTCTGTGTGGAGGTTGCATGTTCTTGCTGCGTCTGCGTGGGTTTTCTCAGTGTACTCGTTCCTCCTCCCACAGTCCAAAGACTTGCAGTTTAGCTCAATTGGAACTGAAAATTGCCCGTTAGTGTAAGTGATAATATTTGTCTCTGAGTGTTGACCCTGTGATGTGTTGGCGCCCTGTCCTCTGTGTTCCCCGCCTCTTACCCAATGGCAGCTGGTTGGCTCCAGCCCCCCCCCCCCCCGCCACCCTCAAAGGATAAGCAGTGTAAATAATGGATAGATGCCATCGGGTCAGCAACGTTGAGGTTCAGTTTACTTGCTCGTGGTGGTGAAATGTGGGTGGACAAAAGGCAAATAGCTGCATGGTTAGCCAGTCCATATATTTTAGAGTATAAACATTCCAACGCTGAAGCTTGCAGTATTCACAATGAAGGATACACAATATGCAATCAAAATGTCCTTGAATGAGATGTCACACACCTTCTGTCAAACAGCCTGAACAATGTAGAGACTCATTTCATTGTGGGTCAGGCGGTGTGAACCCTTATGATGTTTAAACTTTCCCTGTTTCAGTCACAGCAGCTCTTATATTTTGTTGTAGTTTACACTGTATATTAGCAGCAAAGAACCTTTTCACAGAGGTGATTCTTTTCAGAGACTTAAGACTTCACATGACAATGGATGTCTTGGTTACATCCAGCAATAATGTCACAATAATGATTTAATGGAACGTCTCGATCCCTGCAGGAAGGAGAGCAGCTTGTCAAGAAGGTCGGGGGAGTGTTTGCATTTAAAGTGAGGGACGGACCTGATGGGAAGGAGGCGACTTGGGTCGTGGATGTGAAAAGCGGCAAAGGTTCTGTCACCAATGACCCAGGTACGTGTCTGTATGGAGATGTGTGATTTCAGATTTTATTGTTGCGACAGCAGTGGGATTCAAAATATACATGTAAAAATGTGTTTCTTTATCCGTATTCCCCCACTTTTCTGTCTCTGGGGTGACGCATTCTGTTCCGTCACTTCACTGGAAGAGCAACGGGATTCTCAGTAATGCAGCTTTTTATACAGGCTGTGAAATCAATGTCAGTCCGACAGAAAGCTGTGAGACTCACTCGGCCCGTTTCCTCTCAGCAGCAGGATGAACAATGAAATCAGATTTAATTGTTATGGATTCAGATGCTAGAGATTTGCTTTGTCTGTCTGGTTTTGTATAAGACCGCTGTTAAACTAAGGGTATGTGAAACACTCTGTGAAGTCAAATTTTTAACAAAAACTTTTAAATGGCTTATTTGATGGATTTGATGATATTGCTGCTTTGCACATCAAAATATAGAACTTACTAAATTAAACTCACAATTCGGGGGAAATGGCAACACACACAAACACTGACAGTTCCTAAAACCACATATTTACCTCCTGTTTTCATTTTGTTTGTCTGTCCGTTAGTTAGCAGGATTACATAAAAACTACTGGACAGATTACCATGAAACCTGGTGGACAGATGTGGTATGTGTCAGGAAGGAAACCATTATATTTTGGTTAAGTGGGTTAATTGAGAGTTTCCCACAGGATTCATTCGATCTATGGCGGTGGTGGGGGGGGGGGGTGCACGTGCACAAACGTCACTCTCCCATGCAACAGATTCCGAGTGATGGACTAAAGAGTGAAAGACAAGTTCTTGCATGAGAGAGAGAGAACTGCATTACATGCAACTGCTCTGTACAACTCCAGCTATGAAGTCTGACTGTCTGAATGGTCTGTAAAAACCTTATGGACGGTAGCGTGAGCTCATTGCAAATAGCCTTGCTTGGACCTATGCAATGGATCTAAAAAAATGATTCTTTTCATTTGTGCTGATATACTAGATTTATTTACTGCAGACATGTGACGTCTACGATTAATAATAATCATAGCAGTAATAATAATTAATGTATGTGTATCGCACCTTTGAAAACAGGTCTATAAGCCTTATCACCCCAGGCAGGTCATTCCCAAGCTGAGGGGTCGTATATACAGTTCACATACTGTATTCTGTACATTAATGCAACATATTACATAAGGACTGTGAAATGAGCAATTCATAACATACACATTTCTACAGAAAACACATGTGAATGTTTTAAGGGACCTGGGGGGGGGGCAATATCAAACCAAACTCAACCCCTTATTCTAGTATTCAGCCCAAAATCTGAGGCTACATCCATGCTACTATGTTTTAGTTTGAAACAAAACTAAAAGGATTTTCCGTATCAATTTAAATCCCCATTCATTCTAACACACCTAGGCCAGCGAAGGCCATGGTGTGTCCCAAAAGACCCAATCAGCGGTTGGGAGTTTCTACATCATCGTTTCCAAAAAATCTCAGTTTCAAACTAACATTTGATCAGCAGGGTTTCTAAACTTCTCCATTTTAGCTCCTCTATAACTCCAGAGTAGTGTGGATGCCCGACGTATCCGTAGCAGAGTTGCTACATTTTCAAATGAAAACATAGTGGTACGGATGTAGCCTAAAATGACGTTTTTGGCAGAAAGCTAGTGGCATTGGGCTTCGTTAGGGGGTTTCCTGCCATGATGTCATTGCAGTCTACTCTACGTAACCGGTCATGGAATTTAAGGGGGTTCTCAAGAAATTGTCATCGGCTGTATTCAGGGGGCAGCCTGCTTCGCTCTCCTTGTTGCGACGCTCTTGGTTACCTCACTTTATCTTAAGCTTTATTAATGTTCAAAACCTTGTATATGTGGTTAATGGGCTGCATTCACGGCCCCTCAAAGCGTCATTCACAGCAGCTGACCTTTAGACTTCAGAATACATGAAAACATTAGTCATAAAGCTTTCTGAACGGTTGCCTCAGTCAACGAGTGCATTTGACTTACAACATAGAACATGTTTTTGCACTAATGGAAAGCGTCATCAAAATGCCAAGTGTACTCTTCAAGTACTTTCGACATGGTTTTGTCTCATTTGAGGAAGGGGAGGACACGTTTTTATGTGTGTTGCAGTGACACTAAATACGAATTGATTCAGTTCTGATATATTGTGGTAATTATCCGGAACAAATAAGTTCATGCTTCTTTTTTTGTTGTTGTCTTAGATAAAAAGGCCGACTGCTCCTTGTCCATGTGTGACAAGGATCTTCCGGATTTGATGACAGGAAGGCTGAACCCACAAAGTGTATGTATCCGTATAATTAAGAAACTATGCATTTGTTTTTCAATCAACGATTTCTATCTACCTAAGACTTCCAGAAATGTCTGTATGTGGAACGAATATCTCAGGAACTGTTCATCTCATCAGCTTCCCACATGTGTATTGTTAAGGACCCAAGGATGTACAGTGTTAGGTACAGTATTAATTCACTTTGAATAAACAGGTGAACAGCTCTTTGTGCAGCAGTGGGGATGCAGCTTCAGGGTTCTGAGTCTTGCAGTCGTTTCTTACTCGCTGCGGCTCAATTACCGTAGGTCACTTTTACAGTTTGAGAAAGAAAACTGCAGCCAGGATTACCACAGGCCAATCAAACCATTCCAAACACGTAGGTTTAGAACGGCCACTGCTGTAGTATTGTTAAATGTATAAAATTTCTTAAATTTCTTATGAAAAATAATATTCTATTTCAATGACATTAGATTAAATACAGTTCAGGTCACTTTCACACCTGTAATATGGTTCGTTTGACCGAGATAATGAGAAATAAATGAAGAAATGCTGTTTTTAAAACAGTAAAGTGTCACTGATTGGGCAGTGTTTGCAATTGTCATGCCACATTTTCAGTTCTTCATGGATTTACATTGGGAAATCAAATTCTCATTATTGTAAGTCATGCCTCACGTTATGTCTTTTTTTATCTACTGGTGTTGTCAAGCATATAAGCATTATTAGTAGAGACTGCAAAAATAATAGGATTCTTTACATTCACAAAATGTACATGTTACCATGGTTACAAAATGATCTTGTATAAATATAAGCTACACTGTACACAAACTGCAGTTTGTGAGGCTGCTTTAAAACAGTTCACGATCAGCAGATGCATTTGAGTTTATCTTTTTCAATTTCTGCAATTCATCTTGCATTTCTCAAACTAAATCACATCCTGTGATTGGTTTGTTTTGCTTCCCTTTGCAATTACATCTCTTGACCAGAGGCCTGTGGCCTGTACTATGAAGCGAGTTCAACATACCCAGGATTTCTTTCCGATATCTGGGTGAACTTAACCTAACAACCGCAGTCAGGCTTGTTTTTTTGTGACAATATTTAAGTATTCCACCTATTCAGTCTTGTATGAAATCTTTTTCCTTCCTGTCTCCTCAGGCGTTCTTTGAAGGGAAGCTGAAGATCACTGGAAACATGGGGATGGCTCTGAAGCTGCAGAGCCTGCAGATTAAGCCAGGCCAGGCCAAACTGTGAGAGCTTGTAAACCTCTGAGTAAAAGCTCAAATGCACATGAATTCTTGATTTCTCCTTCTGAGACTGTAATTTTGCTGCTAAACAACCTCACATAACACACTCATCATGTGCCTAAATTGGCTTAAGTGTTCTTTTTGTCATTTAAGTTCCGACTCCAGCTTCTACTTTGACATCCTTGCATACTGCGTCGAGAATGAATGAATGAATGAATGAATAACTAATATAATCATTGTTGCATCTAGGCCCATCACCTTTAAATCTGATATGAACATATTGACTCTGCAGGAGCTGCTTGTTTATATGAAACATCATTGACAATTTAGAAAATGATTTTAGCTTCACTGTTTGTCAGAATGTGCCTCTGCCTTCTGTGTATAAAATCGAACCTGTGGTTTAAAGGCATTTTTGACTCTATTTTCATAGATTTTCTATAGAATATATAAATCAATGAAATATGTCTGTATATAGATACTTACAATTCCTTGAAAATAACATCTTCTGGTATGTTTGTCCCTTTTAAAGTCGGCCTTGTCAATAATATAAATAATTAAATCAATTTTCACTATCTTTGTGTTCATTCATTATTAACATAAGGCCAAATGTTTAAATAAATGTTTCTAATGGTGTGATATTCAGATTTTCTCATTTTAGTGTAATACTAAAATGGTTGAGCCAATAATCTATTTCACTGGGATGCACTTTTTGTTGGTATACATGGTTTAAGTAGCCTAATAAAAATTAGAACTTGTTTGTAAGCACTTGCGATGGGGGCAACATGTCACCGCTATAATTTGAACAGCTGTTGTGTCTGAGCAAAGAGCAGCGACCAGAACACTGCAACAAAACAACAATCACACAGTGGGTCAGTTATTATCATCGCTCCCTGCTGTCTGATTTATTTATGTATTATTTCCTCATGGAGAATGAGGAGGTCAGAGCCGTGATGCTGAATGTCAACGACTCTGCAATAAATCCTTTCCATTTGAGTGTCAGGGGGCTTTTCCTTTTTACAATTGTCTGTGAGAGGGAGGTTTTAAATGCAGGAGCTGGGAATCAAACCCACGACCTGCTGATTATTGGAGGGCCCGACTCCAGCTACTGATCTATAGCCGCCCACAGCTAACCTAAAAGAACCAACATTGTTGTCCTGCTGATTGAACATTTTAGAGACTCAAACAGTTTAAGTTTGGTTGGACTAAAGCCATCATAGTTTATTTTCAATGAATGTCAGCTAAAGCCTTGCTGCACATACCAGCATCATAAAAATGTTTCAAAATGTTCATCATCCATATTCAGTATCAGGCCTGTAGCTACAGCTCAGTTTCCCCTGGTCAGGCGAAGGGATTTCAGTTTTCCATTTTTTCTCCCTCTGAGTCCCACTTGCCTCCTTCTCCATTTTCCCTCCATTTGTCCGTTTATTTTTTCGACTGGATCCCCAGACCTCCCTCCCTTTAGCGCCCCCCCCACCCCCACCACCCCCCCCCACACTGCCCACCTTCTGCCAGAACCAGCCTGCCTCGCTAATTGCATCTCTTTCAACCCCCTCCACCCCCACCTCTCCCATCCTCTCCCTCTGCCAGGTGGCCGGCCCGAGCCAAATGGAAAATTATCCAGCGGCTGCACGGGCCGCACGGCCGCCTGCCCCTTCTCGCTGACCATTTGCAGTGGGCTAATGGGTCTTTAGGAGATACACAGTAGCAGGCGCAGTGGGAAGGGTGGGATGAGGGGAGGTGGAGCGGTGGTGTTAGCTGAGGATTTTCAGGCTTCATTCGCCTCAAGTCAACTTAAGAAGCTCAGCCGGCGCTCGAATAAGAAACCTCGGCTCAAAGTCACAGAAGTTTATATTTAAATATGCGAAACTCTGTTTGAATGAGACCCATCAGTTCGGCACAGGCCCGTCTCTGACACTGACTCGGGGAATCAGTTTTCAAAATTCATCATCTGGAAGTTAGAAGTGACTGCAGCTCTGAAGTCTGGCGTCTTTCATACAGGCATTAATTCAGTAAACAAGTCAGCGTGCAGAGCTGGATTCTAACAGCTGAACCCACTGGAGACGTGAAGTTGAATTTAAATTCTGACACATTGACACATTCTCGCTTTGACCTTGACACCATAGACTTGAGACAGCAAGTATCCCTTTCACAACTGAAGTATTCGTGTGTGTGTGTGTGTGTGTGTGTGTGTGTGTGTGTGTGTGTGTGTGTGTGTGTGTGTGTGTGTGTGTGTGTGTGTGTGTGTGAGAGACTAAATGCCTCTGGTGTTTGGAGCTCAGTAAACACACAGGTTGTGGGAATTTAACTTCATACATAAATTATATAGTTTTTGTACGTCCATGCATTTATTAATGCTGCTCCATGAAGAGAGACTTCGGGTTGAAGTGGAAACGAGCTTCATTTCTTGCTCTACATGTCTGCAAGGATGTAAAAGATGTTCTATTTACGTTAATTAACTCCACCAAGGTAGTTATGTTTTCATCTGCGTTTGTGTGTTTGTGGGCAGGATTGTGCAAAAACAACTCAACTGACTTAACTGATTTCCATGAAACTTGTTGTTAGGGTGCAGTATGATTCAGGGACGTTTTTCCTTTTCACCTTCTTTAACATTGCAAGATTTTTCAAGTGACACTCTAGTTTCCTAGAGTTGAGTTTCGGCCAAGGCGCAGTTTTTGAGAAGGCCGAATATTGCGTTTGCTTTGTTTGCTCTGTAGTGCTTGAATAATCCAAAGGGCAAAGGTGACAACATAACCTCCATGACGAAGGTAATCACCTTTCTCCTGCTCCACTCGAGGTTTCTTCCTTCTTTCTCCGTCATTGAGGGCTTGTTTATTGTTGCAGCTGTTAGGATTTTCTCTGTAACGACGTGAGGTCTCCACCTCCCTCTGCAAAGGGCCTCAAGGTCATAGAAGCTGTGATTTGACGCGATACAAATAAAACTGAATCGAACGGCATAAAAAGAGTTCACGTGGATCCCACTCCTCCGCCAAACACTATTCACTTAGTGATTCAAATCCTATTTTGTCAACATTTTTCCCTTTATGGACTTTATAGCGGACAGACTGTACCATGTGTCCATTATTGAATAAGACATGTACAGTATGTAGTGTTGACCTTCAAGTGAGTACATACAGTAAATCAGAGCTTTTGCTGCAGATCCGGATCGGGGGGGGGGATTTTGATATTGTGAGATAGGATGTTTTGCCATAATTCATAATAATAATTAATGAATCTTGATTAAAAAGCATCTGAAATGATAAGGGGACTGATATTTATGACAGTTTGCAATTTGGTGCAGATCCAAATAACTCAACATCTGGATCTAGTGAATTTAAATGTGGTTTCATAAGGAGACTGTTGGGCCTTGGCCAATCTAGTTATTCATTTTACTCCCCAAAATTGCTTTGCATTGCACCCAAATCTCAGTACCATTTAAAAAAAATAATAATAATAATACGCCAAACAGTATACTACTCGTATATTTTTGATATATTTTTCAATCTCTCAATGTTTTCTTTTTTTACAGAGCTGGTACACTTTTATAAATGTTGGACTACAGTGAAACGTTTCTTTATACAAATACAGAATGGCAGCTTTTGAAACATACTGACATGGTAGTAAAATCTACAGTACATCTTTTTTTTTTTTAACTTTTGAAATACACACATGTACAGCATTATTATCACATACATATGGACAGAGTTCAGAGTGCGAGCTGTTATTGTCGTGTTGCGTTTGTCTCACCTGCCCCTGGCGTGTGTCGGGTTAACGCCCTGGTCCCACGTGCTTCTCCTTTGGTCGTTTAAGGCAAAGAGGGAATACAACGGGGTGCAAAGACAACTTGACAGGACTTCAACACGAGGACAAACACTCGTCTTCATTTTCATTGTGATCTCGGTCGTCGCTTCCGCCTCGCTGTGTGGCGATTGTCGTACAGTACTGCAGGTTCGAGGCGGAGTGCCCACTCGGACTCGGGACAACAAGGCAGTGAAGACAAGTGTAAGGAAAGGTGTTGCTGAGAAAATTCCCATTTTTTTTTCCTTGCCCAAAATTCTGAGAAATTTGTTTCTTAAATGTGAAACTATTGCATAGGTGCGTTCAAATGAATGGGTTCTTGTTACAGTTCAATTATCTTGCTTGGTCCCATTTTGTCTTTCTGCTGTGCGCTTTATTGAGTTAGTGAATCAACTGGAAAAACATACCAAGCATTTCGATTTAAGAAAACACAATAAAAACCCAATGAAATGCTAAAGGAGAGATTTTATCTGTCATGAGTTATTGTGTTCTCCTTCTTCACTTCCCTGCGAGAGAGACTCACAGATCTGGGAGTGAAACGGTTTGTCAGCCACAGCACGCTCTCACTGCTGCTGTACAATAATACATCTGATAAATATGTACACTCACAAACATACACAATCAAATGTGGGTCATCATTTAGGTTATGTAGAAAAAAAACGTCTTTTCTTGGCCGCTGTCCTTCTTTCTCAGAAGAGAGAAGCGTGTGAACTTCAGTCACCTCAGTTCCTGGATCTGTTCTTCCTCTCCTGCTGGTCCTGCAGCTGCCGATGTGCCAGTGGCTGTCGGGAGGGCGGCTGCTTTTTTATACATTAGTCTCCAGGCCGTTCATGTCAATTGAACAGTGTTCCTTGTCCCTGTGCTCTCTCTTTCGATGAGAGGAGTGGCCGTGCTTCTTCTTCTCTGCCGGCCGAACGCCCTCCTCCAGCTGCATCAGGCGAGCCACGTCCGGGGCGTGGTGGTCGTGCCTGCTGCCCGGCGGGGGCGGCTGGTAGCAGCCGTTCTTCTGGTTCTGGTAGGTCATCATCTGCTGGATGCTGATCATGGGTTTGGTCTCGCAGATCAGAGGCACCTGGAGGATGAGATGAGGAAGAGGAAGAGGATGCTCTTAATTACCTACACCGAGGAGGTTATGTTTTTTTGTTTGTTTGTTTGCAAGATTACACAAAAACAACAGAACTGACTTCAACAAAACAAAACAAAATTTTTCCCCATTTTCTTTAACATTGTGAGATCAGGCGTTTTTCAAGCTTTTCCTTCATTTCCCAGGGAATCATTTATGGATCTTTATGAAAACAATCAGGCATGTTTAGGAGACTGATTTCTATAAGTGTGTGCAATTTGGTGCAGATAAGGCTGAATTTAAAGGGACTGTTGGGTCTCGGCTGAGGTATGTGCTCCACTAAGTGCCATTCTTGTTAAGGTCGTTTTTCCCACCTGAAAGTCCAAACCACGGTTCATGTCTTTGTTACATTTGATACAGTTACTTTTTCTTTCATATTTCAATTTACGGAGCGCACGAAAGACTTTAGCATGACATACGTACGTCGTGTCTGACGTCAGCGTGTAGCAGTCTTTCCAAATTAATGAACCTTTTAATTTAGTAATTTTTGTTGTTTACAAATTTTTTGTCCAAGGTTGAATAACATCTCTCTTGGCTCCATCCACTATTCAAACTAACTCTTGGCCAAAAATTAATTAAAAGTATATCCTGAAATGCCAAACCTCTTCCACCACCTAAAACCCAATTGACCTTCTACACACATGCAAAAGATTTAACTATATATTTTATATAAACTCTATATTACACCCACACACCACTTCTCTATCTCTTTTTCAAAGAGGAAACAGTACAGCTTGTTCTTTGCACAGGTCGAGACAACCTGGATGGTCAATGAGGACATTGTGAATTATAAAATGATGTGTGCAGAGTGCGGACTCCTGCAGAGTCCATTCATTTGACCATGGTGCTCTCACCTGCTCCCCCTCTTTGACAAAATCCTTTCTGCAGATATGAGCCATGATGCCCGTGGCCAGGGCGTCACCCATCACGTTGACCATGGTCCTGAATCGATCCCTACATGATAAAACCAAAACCATGTTGTCAATGAAGGTTTCATTCAGGTTTATGCAACATAGAAGCTTACAGTAAAATATTCCAGATGCATGAAGTAATGTGCCTGGTCTGTGTGTATTTCAATAATTCAAGTGTTGCCTTCTAGTAAGTAGCATAAACATTAGGACACGTAGCATTTCATTTCCCAAACATGGTGACGTTAACTGTGTGCTATTCTCTGTGAAAAGACAAACCCTTACTTACAAGGCCCAGTCAACAGCAATGATGAGAGTAATGTCATCAGTGGGCAGACCCACGGAGGTCAGCACGATCACCATGGTTACGAGTCCTGCCTGTGGGATTCCTGCTGCACCGATACTGGCTGCAGTGGCAGTGATGCTGGGAGAACAGACAGAAGAGCAGAGTGTTTTTATTTTTATAATCTACAGGAAGAGATTCTCGAGAAGGTTTTTTTTTTTTTTGGTTCTCACGGAAGTTGTGAGGGAAAGTACGGAATAGTTTGTGAGGGGTAGAATTACATGACTGAAATAGGTAAACTTGGATTACAGCCCTGTGTTTTTTTGCCTGTGCAGTTTCTACATACATTCTTTTCCAGACTCATATGTGACCACTGGTCATAATTTGAAGAAATTACCCAAGGGCAAAGATATAATGGGCCATATATAAAGAGACCAAAAACAAGTTTTGTGAGGCCACAGTGATCTTGAGCTTTGTCAACCAAGATCTATTAATTCATCTTTGAGTCTAATTGAAAGTTTGTGCCAAATTTGATAGAATTCCCTGAAAGTCTTCCTGAAATATTCAAAAATATTGAAGAAATTCCCTTGAGGCTTTGAAATATGTTCACAAGACGTACGGACATAGGGTCCATGGACAGAAAAGGCAACCCAAAAAAGATAAGACCTCCGGCCACTAACTGTTGCTGGCACAGGGGCATACAAAATAAAGTGAGTACACAGACACTGGTAAGTAATTATCTCCACCGAAGAGGTTCTTCTTCTGCCCCTGTCTGTCTGTAATTTGGTTGATTTGTAAAAAAACTTCTCTGCAGAAAAAATTTAGACATATTTAGGAAACTGATATCTGTGAGTGTGTGCAATTTAGTGAGGCTTCATTGAATTCAATGGAATAATTGGGCCTTTGAGGAGCTCTACTGAGTTCCATTCTAGTTATTAAAGTAATCAAACTCACTCAAGTACAGTTTTGAGCTATACTTGAACACTTCAATTTAAAGCTACTATATACTACTCTAGTATTTACCTCACAAAATATACAATTACATTTCACAATAAATGATTGTGAAAGCCCAATGCACAGTGTCTTCACACAGAATTCATGTATATCACTGGAAGAGTGTGAAGACAAACTGCCTTGATGCCGTGATAGTGGTGACTATTTGAGTTCAAGATCAGTATGACAGGAAGTGTTGAAGTAATCTGCTGCACGTAGGTGGTCATTGACCTTTCTCTAACGGGCTCCACTGACAGCCTGTCAAGCGTTCTACAACTGCACATGTCACACAGATCAGAACAACGCGGCTGGAAAGCAGTAGCTCAGCGAGTGAAGCTTACAGCTGCAGGGGTTTTATTGCAACACCCACCATCAGTTTGCTCAGAGATCTAGGAATCCACAGACAAGCCCTGCGCCAGACCATAAAAGAAACGGCATGGGCCGCACAACGCTGCAGCCAATGGCTCTGGATCATGAGGAAAGATCCCAACTCTGCCCCAAGATGTTAGGGACATGCAGCCAGGTCTGATCAGCCTGTGATGGACCTGCCTTAGCAGAGGATGTCCTTTTGTGATTTAAAATACAGAAACACCTGTTGATGCTAACAGCTGGAGATATGTTCCTAACATCCGCCGGTGGTTGCTCACATCTGCGAACATCTACTGGGGGTTGGCATCCTCACTAGTGTCCGGAAGACCTGGATACCATCTTGTCCTATGTTCTAAAACTAATGTAACTTGTTGCTCCTAACATAGTTGGCAAACATTCCCCTTCTCGCTCAGTGAGAAGCCAGTTGGCTGGGAGTGCTCACGTTTGCTACGTTGTGTCAGGCCTTGTGTTTGAGCAGGCAATGTGCGCAAATACAGGCGCAGGGGTCCATATTCACGTTCATCACAACATGCATGATTTGCTGGAAGGACGTCATGTGAGAAGAGATGCGTATGCATGCATTATTCATCATACATCGTACAAATAAAATAATTATCGTGCATCTGGAAACACTGTCATGTGATGCCATGTGTATGTTTTCTTGGTTCACTTCCCTTCCCTGTTTCGACCCCTGTCTCATTGCTGTAACTTCACTTCTTGTGTTTCCCGCCCTTGTGGTTGTCTGCGCCTGTCCTCATGTGTCTCACCTGTGTTCAACTATCTCTGCCTCCCTTTATGTCTCTGGCTGTGTCCGAAATCCCTCACTACAATCCACTTTACAGTGAGTTCGCCATTTTGTAGTGTTGTGTTTTCCCTTTGTCAGTTTGTCTGTTCTGCTTCTTGGGATGTCTCCAGTTCTGTTCATGTACATATCTTTACATGAACAGAGTTGGGAGTTTTCAGCCACCAGCGTCCTTCTACGATGTTGCCTGCCTTGTTTCTTTGGTTATTAACTCACTTAGCCCTGCTTCCGACCTACATCTGCATTCGGGTCCAGCCTATCATGAACATAACACACAGCCCCACAGACACTATTTCAGCATGTGGATAAATCCAAAGCTTGCCAGGCCTTCTGTGACTAGTGACACTAGCTTTGACAGACTGTTCGGGGATGGGTTGGTCAGGGGGCAATTGCAGAAAAAAATAGCTTGATATAAACTATGTTGTTGTTGTCGGCTGCTCCCATGAGGGGAAGATCACCATCTGCACATTTGTTTGGCATAGTTATTTTTTTACTCTGGATGCCATTTCTGATCGACCTAGCATTGGAGGAACCAATAAGGACTGAGCTGCCAACCGCCAGGGAATATAGCCAACTTGCCCAACACATTCCCCCCACCGATGAAATTGATATAATTATTACTCAGGTTTTTATTGGCCAAAGTACAGTTTCCTTGTGGCCATGCAACAAATATTTCCGAGGCCTCATACAAGTCCTCAGTCTCAAGGGTGCTGAGGCCGGGAGCCTCTAGCTTGTAGGAATGGCGGATGAGGAGGGAAGTTGGGTTTGGGTTGAGCATGCAGATGGAGCAGCTTCCTGGTCAGCAGCCAAACAGCACGGGAACAGGATCCAGAGAGGGAAAAATTATTATAATTCTGGCGTGACAAGGGAGATGAGTAATGCAGGTCATATGGGTCTTACAGCCAAGGGATTATGAGGGAATGGGCACAGACCGCAGCCATGAGGAGAGGTCTGCTTAATGTTATCACAGTAGGAAATGTCATCAAATTAGAGGAGGAACAGGACTTTTTTTCTGGGTGGACTTGTTTACCTGGGGCTGAAAGTCGTAGGGTAGTGGTATTGGCCGGAGGGGGTCTGTTGGGTGTTTGTGTTTGTCTCTCAGTCTGTCTGTCTCCCTGGGGCTTCCAGACTGATTTAGCAGAAATCAGATCAGACTAAGGAGCTCATATGAGGCGTAATCTGTGTGACATTTACATATATGTGTATCGAGTAAATCCCATAATATTTTTTTTATTACTCAGAATTAAACCAAATGTGTGACGTTAGATAATTCATATGTTGCACTCAAATCACCGCAAGTGTGCCCGCACCATTTGACCCAAATGAAGTTTGCTTGTGTCGTCACACTTTAGGAGGGGTGGTCCTTATATGCAACAATTGCTACTCAGATAAAAACCCGACCCAGCTGTATATCTAGTCATTTCAAAAGGAAAAGTTTGAAATATGAGGAAATGCATTTATTCACGTTCTTCCCGAGAGTTAGATGAGCAAATTACCCACTGCCACTCTCATGGCTGTGTGTTAACGTGAAGCCTGTTAACTGATCCTATCTTAGCATAGCATAAATACTAGAAACAGGAGGAAACAGAGGAAGGACTGTGCCTTGGTTTTTCAAAAGGTAAATCCAC